>NW_023416308.1:114295737-115600550 GCF_014176215.1 Rousettus aegyptiacus
CGTTGCCTTCCCCCCTTTTCTGCCTGGGGGTGAACTGCTGCTCAGCTGGCAGTGCCCCCCGAGAAGCCTCCGTCTGCTGGGGCTGAGCAGCTGTCCCCTCTGTGGGGCCCCCAGCATCGTAGCTCTGTAGTTGGTGGCCAGAGTGTGAATTTCGCTGTGACAGTGCACCGTGAGCTCCTCCAGGGTGGGGCTCGGCCCCTTCACGTGCACCGTGAGCTCCTCCAGGGTGGGGCTCGGCCCCTTCACGTTCACGTCCCCAGGAGTTGGTCCATAAGGTCCCACTGAGTGGGACGTCTGCACCCGGGGCCCGCCCCTCCCCCCAGTCTTGGAGGCCAAGACTCGCTTTGCCTGCCCTGAGGAGGCGGCCCTACCTGGGCAGGAGGCAGGCTGGAGGGGAACGGGGTAATGGGGGGGGGGCATCCAGCAGCAGTGAGGCGCTGGCCAGAGTGTCCCACAGGACGGACCAGCTGGCAGCTGCCACAGTCAGGCTCTCGCCGGCCCCCTCCCCTGCACCCTCAGCCCGCAGCAGTGAGGTGCCGCTAACTGCCAACCGGTCTAGCGGGTTTGTGGGCACCTGGCTGGGTGTTTTGAGGGACAGGATGTCCTGCGGGGAGCAGCCTTTGTACCTGTCTTTTCTGCCCCCTTTCACGCCTTGGGGCTGGTTCTCTTCTGGCCTTGGTTCCCCATTGCCCAGCCTCTCCTCTCCTGGGGAGGACCTTGATCAGCCCTTTCTGGGATCCAGGGCAGCATGCAGTGGGGGCGCCTGAGCGGGAGACAAGGCCAGGGGTCCCTTAGAAATAAGGTGGGGGTGTCGACAACCCACCCTATGAGGCCCTGGGAAGCAGAGCACCCGATGGCTGGGCAGGAGCTGGCAGGGGCCATGGCAAACATTCTCCCACCTCCTCCCCTACTGACAAGGACAAGGGACCAGAGGCCCCAAAGAGGCCACAGCAGCAGGGCGTGGGCCGGGACCGCAGGCTCTCCTAGGGCTCCTCCCACCCCCTCAGCCCGGCTCCCCTCTCAGTGAGCAGGGGGCGGGGGTGAGGGAGCCTGGGTGTTCCTCTCGCCCTCTCCTGGGAGGGGCTGGGCGCCCCACTCCGTAGGTGTCGGCAGAACTGTCACCCAGCGGCGGGCGCCAGCGCAGGGATTCCCCTCGCTGACTCACCCCGGCCTGGCTGTGCCTCCGCCAAGGCAGGAGTTGTCTGGGAAGGTGTCTGGGTGGTGACAGCGACTCACACAAAAGGAGCCCTGGGAACCCGGAAGGGGCCCAGGAAGACCCAGGCTGGCCGTGGACAGGTCCTCCATGGAGCCCTCAGCTCCCCCACTCCTCCCCCGCCACCCCTGCTGCCTCCCCTGCTCCTGCCCCACCCCAGAGACCCCAGCTCTCTATCCAGCATTGCACATCCACTTCCCAGCACAAGGGGAGCAGGGAGGCCTTCAGGGTCTTGAGCACAGCGGGGCTGCTCCCTGCCTCCCTGCAAGACACCCCCTCCCCCCACCCGGGGCGAAATGCCTTCCCTCCGGAGAACAGAGCAGCCATTGATTCCCTGATCCACAGACAGGGCAGGAAGCGGGCCAGCACAGTGACCCAGCCAGGGGCCGAGGACCCTCGGGGGAAGGGAGAGCTGTAGGCTCTCCCCCTGGAAGAACGTGCACCTACGTCTGTCTGTACGTCCATCTGCATGCCGTTTGGGGGCCCGGGTCACATCTTGGGGCCCTCCCGGCCCGGCGCCCATGCCACCCTCCGCTGAGCAGGCAGCAGGGTGGAGGTGTCCCAGTTACCGTGTGTGGGGGGCTGGGGGAGGGTGAGCAGACAGAAATGTGGAGTGCGCGCTTGCAAGCAGGGCTGTGGAGGCGGCGGCAGCAGAGGCGCGTGGGGAGAGCTGGGTGGGGGGGGGGTGGGAGGTGCAGTTCTGGGCGGTTGCCCCAGAGCCCCTGCTTTCCCGTCACCAGAAGGAGGGAGAGCTGCCCCCCGACTTCTCCAGGCTGAAATGGCAGGGAATGGCAGCCCCTGGGGCCCCGGCTGCCAGGGCTGGAGTTCAGGGGTGACACTTGGAATCCTGGCCCGCCTCGGTCTTGGCGGGCAGACTTCTCAGCCCCCCACCCACCCTCGTGGCCTGGTGAGAAATGCCACCGTTTCTGTCGGCCAGGTGCCATGGGGCAGCTCCAGCGTCTCTGATCCGGAGGCTGCCTAACCCCCCTCCCGCCCCCCGAAAGCGTGTCTGGCCCCGTTGGCCACACCGATCCCTCCAAGAGCAGGGCAGGGCAGGGCAGCTGCGGAAGGAATGTGACCTGTGGGCCCAGCCTCCTGAGTGACAGGGCTCGGGGTACGGCCAAGAGGGCAGGGTCTGCCTACCCTGCTTTCAGCTGGGCACCCTGCTGCGGTCAGGATCACCGAGGCTGGCTGGCCGCAGCCTGAGGGGGCGGCACAAACAGGGGAGGGACTGCACCCCTCAGCCCTCCAAGGGCAGCTGTCTTTAAAGGATGGAGGCTAGCCCCGCAGAGGGGCCTTCAGGCCCAGAGTTCTGGCTTCTGCTCTGGGCCTGCTGCTGCTGACCTCGGTGTGGCCCGGGGTCAGCATCCTTGGCTTTCACTTTCTGCCCTACAGTGAGCATGTGTGACTCAGTGGCCCAGATGGTCTCCTGCTGTTTATTAAGTCCCCAGCTTTGGAGAACGAAGGAGGACCCCAGGACCTCCTCCTGATGGTCCTAGGTGGCCAGGTGCCTCTGCAGTGAGGGGTGGGGGTCCCCTCTTGGACTCTTCGTTTTCTCCTCCCTCCTCCCTGGGGTGGTGGGGTGAAGGGAGACAATAGCCAGAAGTTCCCCGTGTGGGGCCTTCTGGCAGGTCCTTGGTTATCTTAATTACCATTATGTTCGAGTCATCATCGTTATCGTGGAGTTGGCTCCCCAGAGCCTGTGGGGTGGGGGGCTTCCTGGAAGAGGCAGTGCGGCTCGTGTCCTAGGCCGGCATCCTGGCTCCAGGCCCGCTCGAGAAGCAGGGGGTCAGACGGGGGCACAGAGGGTCTAGGTGGGCAGGAGCGGGCCCCGACGCGCTCGGGCTTGGCTGAGCCGCCGGCTCCCATCTGCAGAGGGGCGGCCCGCCCTCCTCAAGTTGGCTGGGAGACCTCGGAACCGAGGAGTGCGTGTTCTCCAAACATCTTGCTCACAGCAGATGGCAGCCACAGCTCCCCTTCTCCCTGCGGTTCCGGTTGCACTTCCCTTCCGTTTGCTTACCCCTCCTGTCAACTTTTTGTTTCTGCTTTTGGAGGTGGGGAGGCAGCCGGCAAGCCCCCCAAAGCCACCTGTGGCTGGCAAAACTTGGTGCTCAGATTGTGGGACGTTTGCAAGGGAGAGGAGACCTGGATTCCCACTTGCCTCGTCAGGGAGGCTCTGGGCCGCCCAGTTCCCACACGTGTCTGTCTGAGTCTCCTTGGCCAAATGGGCCTGCAGCATGATCTCAGAGGAGCAAGGGAGCTGGTCCCAGGGCCTGGTCTGACATTTCTCGAGCAGCTGCTAGGCACCAGGTGGTGTGCTGACTGCCAGGGACACAGGCGGAGGGTGCAGCCCTGCCCGCCGGGAGCTCCCAGCCCAGTGGGGAATCAGGATACCTGGGGCAGGAATGATGGAGCATGGATGAGGTCCGCCTCGGGGTCGGCGGGCTCCTGGAGGCTTTGCGAGAGAGGGCAGTGTTTAGGCTAAGCCGTAGAAGGCTGAGAAGTTCCCAGGAGAGCAATCGGGAAGGCCTTTCTGTGCAGAGAGAGCAACTTGTGCAAAGGCACCGAGGCATGACGAGCTTTGACCCCGCAGAGCATCGACTGTGGCGTGGGGAGTAGGAGAGCCCCGCAGAGGCCAAGCTGCCTCATCAGCGTGTGCTAATCACTCCCGGGGGGGGGGGGTGTCTGCAAGGAGGACACAGCGCTTCTCTGGCCTCCCGTGGGGCAGCAGAAGCTCTTTCATAGGGGACCTTTCTCAGCTGGAGGAACTCTAGGACCTGGCTCACGGTTGCCTTAAGTTTGGGGTCAGCAAGAACAGCCCAAGTAGCCCCTGCTGGTGCAGCTACAGGTGAAAAGTCTCCCCCGGGACTGAGGCTGGGAGACCGCGGAGCGACGGAGCGAGTGAGCACGCGCTCCGAGGGTGTGGTGCTCAGACGCACACTGCCACCCTGCTTCGTGACCTGCCCTGGCCCCACCCCACATCCATGTGGCACTGGGCCGAGCATCCGTGTATCGAGACTGTCATCTGTGTCAAACTCCGCTAAGTGTTCCCGCACGGGCCTCGTCCCATTAACCTCCAGGAGGGCCGTGCACATGGGCGCCACTGGCCCCAAGGTTCCAAGACTTGTTCAGGGCCACCCAGCTGGGACATGGCCAAGCAGAGGCTCCAGGCCCGGGTCTGCCTGGCTCTCCCCAGCATGCCTCCTGCTGAGCTGCTGTACCCCGTCCACACAGAGGCTCCATGTGCGGGGCAGGGGCGGCACCCAGGCCTTGGAAGCCCAGCTTCCTGTGCTCTCATGTCCTCCCCCTCACCTTACGCTCCTTTGGGTGGGGTGGGGGAGTAGGAGGGGAAGGCCAGGTCATTCACCCTGAGGGGCCCCAGCGGCTACTGACGAGGCCACCCTGAGCCCCGCTGAGTGCCGTCCTGCAGGTCGGCAGCCTGGCACAGCCGTGGCCCGCGGTGTTTGCTTTTCCCAGCCCTGCGTTAGCTGGGCCGCTCACTCCCACCTGGCTCGCTGTTTGCCCAAGGACCTGCGCACCAGGAAGCAGGGGCGAGGCGGGGCGGGGCGAGGGTGGCAGGCCCCCCAGGTGGCCCGCTGCTTCCTGGCTTCCAGCTTCTCCGCGTAACTGGAGGGCTGCCCTGCCCGTGAGCGCCACACCCCGGGGTCCCCCGCGCTGCCTCGGCAGTGCCAGGCCTCGCCCACGCAGGACACGTGACCCTGCGGTGCCGGGCCTGGCATGCCTGGCGTGCATGGAGCAAGTCGGCATGGAGCAAGAGAGTCCCCAGAGCCCTCGTGTCGGGAACTAGCCCTGGGCTGTGGGGCAAGGGGCAGCGTCCGTGGGACTTCTGTGCGGCCAGGGCAAGTGGGGAGCACATGGCCGAAGCCAAGAGCGTCCTTCACAGGAACATCTGTCCCTTTCTTTCCTTGACCCGCGCGTGGCCCTGACCCTCCCTCCCAGTGAGGAGAGCTTGCCTGCCCTTCCCTTCACCCCCTTTCAGGCGAGTCAGCCCCAGGAACCTGACGAGTTCTCCGGCCCCTGCGAGAGGCCTTCCAGGGTCCTCTTCCCCGGTCTGACTGAGTTCTCTGCCGTGTGGGCAGTCACTGGCCTGGTCCTCAGGGCCGATAGGAACTGATTAGGTCAACAGAGGCCCGGTGGGGCTGGCGTCCCCGGAAGGAGAGAGCTCTCTGTACCCCACAGCTGGCACCTCACGGAGAGGCCTGCGTTAGCTGGGCGGGGGGCCTGCAGCCCCGCTGTGGCCAGCCTCTCTGAGCAGTTCTAGCCCTGTGACGGCGAGGACTCTCGGCGGCACCTCAGCGTGTCCACCCTGCCGTGCGCTGTGGTCTTTAGCAAACCACTGCCCTGGCCCACGGTCTCTCCATCTCCCCCACTCGCCACCTGTCAGCTAAGCCGTGAGGATGAGCAGGCCGCCACCAGAAGGTCATGCCGTGCCCTCCACAGGCAGAGCTCAGCAAAGAGGCGGCAGCCTGGGGAGTGTCATGACTCAGGCAGGCTCGGGGCACCCTCCCAAGTGGGCGCAGCTGCAGGAGGTTCACCGGCCACGCCCCTGCTGGCCCCTGGGGAGCCGGCCACTTGCAGCCGGCCTGGCTTGCTGAGGTGGCCTTTGGCTCCTGGCTGTGGGGAGCCCAGGTTCCACCACGGCCCCTCAGTCGGGCGCAGGACAGATGTGGAAGAAGGAAATGCTGGTCTCCTGAGGGTTGTAACTTGTTCAAGTCACCGCGGCCACCAGGCCCCACAGTCCTGTCTCCTGTGTCGGTCAGGGGTAGGTGCAGGCGTGGGGAGAGACACAGAGCCTGCCAGCCTGGGCAGCATCGCAGCTAACCCCATCCTCGGGCCTTTGGTCCCACAGCTCTCTACTCCCCGATAGCAATGACGCCCCGTGCCAGGCACCCAGCCACCGTGCCGCCGTGAGGCCGGCGCCCTCGTGGCCCCCACGTGCAGGTAAGGAGACTCCCGTGGCTTTCACCAGCGTCACTCGGCTGTTATTTACTTTCACAGGAGTTGGGGGTCCGAGAGGTTGTGGTTTGTCCACACCAGTTAGTGGTCAAGCCCCGTGCGATGCCCGGGCTCCCCGACACCAAGCCCGCGCATCCCTACTCCGCCCTGCAGCAAACCGAGGCGCTTATAAATGAGCACGTTGATTCATAATTGATCCCGCCTAGGGTCTCTCGGGCCTCTTCTCTCCGAGGAGCTCTGCGCAGTTCCCAGACATGATCTCATGTGTCCTCCGAGGCCCAGCTCGCTGAGAGGAAGCCCCGGCAGAGTGGGCGGCAGGGCCGGCAGGGAGCGGGTCTCAGGTCTCAGGTCTGGAAACCAGCCGCTCACTGTCCAGCCCCCCTCGGCCCTCCGCCCCGTCAGGGAGATGCCAGGGGTGGGCCCCCCCCCATTCGGTGCCCCCTGCTCTGCTCTGGTCCCTGACTATGCAGGTGGGCCAGGAGGAGGGAGGAGGCTGGGAGAATCCGGAGGAGGCCCCCCAGGCGGGGCCGTGGAAGCCCAGGGCTCTGTTTCGAGGGCAGTAATCATATTGCCGAGGCTTTTTATAGTGCATTCCCTCTCGGAAGCCTCTGCTATATCTTGTTTATTCTCCCCACATTCCTAGGTAGTTGGCAGAGATCACATCAGGATCACTGAGAGGAAGGGCCTAGAGGACAGGCCCTTTACCAAGTCCCCTCCCTTCCCCAGCAGCCCAGGCGGCGGTGACTGTTCCTGTCGCCATTGTCTGGAGAGGGGACCGAGGCTTGGAGACTCCCCGAGGTCGCTGGCAAGTCAGTGATGGGTTAAGTTTTGAACCTGGTTCTGGCCGACTTCATGAATCGGTGC
This sequence comes from Rousettus aegyptiacus, assembly GCF_014176215.1. Lineage (NCBI taxonomy): Eukaryota > Metazoa > Chordata > Mammalia > Chiroptera > Pteropodidae > Rousettus > Rousettus aegyptiacus. The sequence continues at coordinate 114,302,792 of NW_023416308.1, forward strand.
CTTTACAACGCTGGGCCGTTTCCTGCCCATCTACCTGCCAAGGTGGCTGCGAGGCGGCGGCGTCAGTGTGACCGAGACGCCATGGCAAGTTCCCGAGACCGAGATGCCCACCCTTAGCAATCATACATTCAGAGGGAATAAGAAAGTGGATCATAGGGAAACTGGGCATCATCTGGCTGAGCCCCGCGTTTTTGGGGCAGACACCGAGAGCCATTCCCCCAGGGCCTCCCTTTCCTTCTCCCTGGCAGCCGGGCTGTGGGTCCACGCTGCTGAGACCCCCTCACAGCTCAGGCTGCGGGGCTCGCCCTGCCACTGAGAGAGGGCTGTGCACTTTTCAGAGGTGGATGCCACCAGTCACCCTCCTGCAGACGCGCAGGGCAGCTGGGGCGTGGGGCTGGGCGGTGACCGGGGCGTGGGTGCCGCGGAGCCCCTCGGGCACAGGGCCTCCCCGGATAACTGGTCACTGTGTCGCCTCAGGCAAATCACCCAGCACCCCCTCCCTGCCATAGTTTCCGCCTCAGTGAGGTGTCGACACCCCGCTTCCCCCCCTGCCTCGCCCACGGCACGGTGGTCGGGCGCCCGCAAAGCCCCGTATGTGATGCTTGCTGCTGGAGAGCAGAGCAGGCCGGAGCTTGGGTCGGGCATGGGGCCAGCGGGTGGGTGGGGCGAGCTCAGGACCAGGAGTCGGGGGCACCGGCCGGGCTCAGACATGTGGCCCCTCCTTAGGAAGCAGGAACTGATAGGCTCCTGCCACCTGCCCGCCTGGCCGTTTGCTGGGTGCTGGGGACACAGCAAGGAAGCAGACAGGCGGGGACCCCTGGCCTGGAAGCCACACCCTGGGCGGGGATGGTAAATATATTGACAAACAATCAAGCCAGAGCGGGTTCTGGGAAGTGGGAAGTGCAGAGGAGTGTGCTGGAGAGGGCCCGGGGGGCCCGGGGGACCCGAGGTCGAGGCGGCAGGTCAGCTCGGAGGAGCTGCATCTGAGCCAGGACAGGAGTGACAGGAGAGAGCCAGCTACGCAGAGACAGGGGTGAGGGACATGTGTGAGGGCGGCCTGAGGGTTTGAGTGTTAGGACGGGACCGCTGGGCTGTTGGAGGGGCGCCGTGCCAGAGGCTGGTGGCCAGGGCAGCATGGGAGGAGACGAGGCCTCGGAGGCGAGGCGGCAGACGGGGGTGCGTGTTGTGTGGCCAGCTTTGTGGAATGGTTGGAAACGGGGGAGGGGTGACGAGCAGACAGAGACCTCCTCTCTCCAAGGCTGCCACCCTGTGGGCTGCCTCCGCTCCGAGGCCTCCCCCGCCGGGGTTAAGGTGCCCTCCGTGCGGTCACATTCGCGGTCAGAGCCAGGTGGCAGGGAGCGTCAGGAGTCGAGCGTTCAGGGGAAATGCCTGCAGCCGGGAGCTCATCTGAGGACCCCTCAGTGGTGGGAGCAGAGCCCAGGGACCACCCTGCGTGGCTGCCTGCCAGGCCGATGCCCCGGCCTGCTGCACACCAGAGGGCAGGATGGGGCTGAACCGAAACTCCTGGGAAGCGCATCGCCGTTGGGGCGGACGGGCTGCCACGGTCCTCTGTTCTCAAGTGTTCCTCCAGGGCCGGGTGAACCAGGGCGACGCCCTTCCTGCCCTGCCGGCAGGAAGTGCTTCAGGAGCGAGATGGCCCCTGGGCAGCAGGGCGCCACGGCACATGCCAGTACTGCCCCCTCCGCCTGTCCAGTTGCGTGGGCCACTCGACCAGAACGTCACGGGCAACACCCTCTCCCTTACTGCCTTGTCCCATCCATCGCCATTGTCTGCCGAACCTCAGCCCGGGTCCCCACTGTTTTCCACCCTGGTGTCCGCCTTGGCCCCTAGTTTCCCGCTAGTCTCAGGACGAGGCTCAGACTCCCAGCCTGGCTCCCAGGGCCCCGCCAGCCTTTCCGCCTGGGCCCTCCTCTCTGCTCCGTCCTCCGTGGTCCTCACACCCGGGCCCTTGCGCCGAGGGGCACCCTCCATGCGGTCCCTTGCTGCCCTCTCCCCGTGGCCTCTCTGCTCCAGCGTATCTTTCGGGTCTCAGCCTCGGCTCCCCGTTCTTCGGGCAGCTGCCCCTCACCTCTCTACTCAGGCTCTGACGAGACCCCCTGCCCCTTCCAAGCACACGTCGCAGAATTTTTCGTCGTTGTCTCTGAAGATTAGCTTAAAGCCTCTCTTTCCCTCGGGCTTCTAAGCTCCATGAGGGCTGCCCCATGTCTTTTATTTATCGCCAGGGCCCCTGGCCCGTAGTTGGCGCGCTCATCATTTATTGGGTGGATGGAAATGGCTGCACGCGTGAATTAATTTTAACTGGACTTGCCCTGTGTTCACGCCATCTAGTGCCCACCCCTAGAGCCATTTTCAGCGTTTTCTCCTCTCAGATCCTGGCCCTGCCCTAAGCCGGGGAGCTTGGCGCCAAACCCTGGCCATGTGTGAGGGTTGGTATCCTCACACTGCCGGGCCCCAGGCACCTCCTGACCTGTGCTCCTGCGTCAGACCAGCCTGGGCCTTGGGGCCTGGGCCTACCTGGTTCTCGAGGAGGCAAGGGCTCTCTCTAGGAAGCATGCTACTAACGGAAGAGTGGACAGCTGCCGAACCTTCTAACTGAGCCCGTCAAAGTAGAAATGCATCCCAGGGAGGCTTCCCCGGAGATGATAAATTTGGAAACCAGGTCAAGTTGGAGGGACAGTGGGACCGAGAAGGTGGAGGAGGGGGATCAAATGGCTTTGGAGAATTCGCCCCTGAACTTGAGGCGGGTGGTCTAGGCTGGGCCAGCAGCCTTGGGCTGCATGTCCCCTGCAGGCTGGCCAGGTCTTTGCTCTCCAGCGACCCAGCATCCTCGTCACTTGTCATGAAGCTGGTAGAATTGCCAGTTGTAGGAGACCCAGGGTCACAGAAGACTCAGGGTTTGGCAGCTGTGGCCATCACCCTCAGTGCTGGCGTTTGCCTGCTCAGGGCCCTGCCCGGTGGAGATGGGCTCGCAGGCTGCAAAGATGTGCTGTTCAGGCAGGCTCTGTCTAACATTGGCAAGGAGGGGCACCCAGAAGGCCCCAGAGCCCACAATTCTAGGACAGACACTTTCTGCAACATCCAGAGGCAGGAGTGGTATTTATAGCAGCCAGAGGCCACCGAGGGTGCAGAAGTCCGCAGGAGCTGTGCCGCAGGCCGTCCCCCTCAGGTCCCCTGGCCCTCACTGGCTCCTTCACACCAGCCCCCACTCCAGAGCCTGCCTGGGACCAGCAGTGAGCGGCTGGGCCTGTGGGGAGGGCGGGCGCTCTCACCCCACCTCTCCAAGCCCCGGAGGAGAGCAGGTGCCACTTTCCGCCTGGCCGGCGCCGCTGCCTCAGGCGGTCTGGCCAGGACCGAGTCTGTCCCCTCCGCCCCAGGTGGGCATCCCATTAGCACTCAGCACGCGGCCCTGCTGGTCTCTCGATGGCACTGTCTGATCTTGTTGAAAAGTTCATTCCCCAGAGTCGCCAGCAGCTTTGTCGACCTCCCTGGGGCCGGCAGGGGTCAGCGAAAGGCCCGCTTCGTGCCCGCTACCAGCAGGCACTTAATGGGGCCACGGGCACCTGCCCTAGGTTGACCGGGGAGGCCCAGCCAGATGCCTGTGACCGCACTGCTGTGTCCCTGCTAAGCGGTAGCGGAGTGCAGCGCGGGTCTGGAGGGCAGCGGTCCCAACCCGTGGTCAGCAGCTCCACATCCTGCCATACCCAGGGAGCAGGCCGGGAAGCAGAGGTAACAGAAGCGACAGTGTGACGAGGCCGGGGCCCCGAGCCCTGAGGGTGAGTCCGCTGGGTAGGAAAGTCATGCCGAACCCTTGAGTCCAAGGTCAGGCCTTCACCTGCCCTCTCCCTCAGCCCCATCCAGGGCCCAACAGGCCAAGGTTGGCGTTTATCAGGTGCCCGGTGGGGTCATCCCCATCATGGAGGCCGGGGTCATCCCCATCGTGGAGCCCAGGGTCCCCTCCTGAGTTCCCCCCATTTTCGGTCTCTGTTCCTACCCCCCACCCACCCTGGCCTTTCTCCTTGGGGGGCCTCCACATAACACGTGAGGCAGGTGCACCAGGACTCCGCAGGAAAGGAGGCCGATCAACCAGGGCGGGGGTTTAAGGCCCACTTGCCCGAGCTGCACCAGAGAGGAGCCCCTGGAGTGACCGGGCCACCTGGAGAGGAGGAAGCCCCGGGCCCCAGGCTCGCTCTGGGCGAACAGGTGGAGGACCAGATGGGAGCCGGAAGTGGGCTCGCCCGCCGGCAGGGTCGGAGGAGGGCAGTGGTTGGTGGAGCGCTTCACAGCCAATGGCTGGGAGTTTTAATCTTATGTAAAGGGCGTTGAGGAGCCATAGTATGCTTTCAAGGAGGGAGTTTATTTCATTAAAATTGTGAACTGTGTGTACTTGGAGCTAATGCTTCTGAGTACCCCGCCCCCCCCCCGCCCCCCGGGTCTTGGCACTTGACAGCTTGGAACCCACTTGTCCTCACAGCAGCCCCACGGGCATCCCTATTCCGTTTTTAGACGAGGAAGCAGTAGTCGATTCGTCCCGGGAAGCGGCCTCTGCATCGTACTTGGAAGGTCGCGGCTCTGTGGACATGTGAGTGAACAGAGGCACTGGGACCGAGCTGGGTCTGTACGGTCCTCCACCCAGTAGCCGAGGGCCTCCGGGCCCCCTTCCTCAAGTTCTGTGGTCGCTTGTGCTTAGGTCCAGCTCTGTCATGCCCGGAGAGGTAGGAAGGGAGTTGGGTGGCCTGAGGGACAAAAGGGTCAGCCATGGGCACTGGTCTCCGAGCTCCTGGCTTCATGTTTTCTGTGACCCCTTTGCCCTTGTGGCTCAGGCCAGGGCAGGAGACATGTATGATGTTCGAACTAGCCGGGGGCTCCTGCCCAGAGCTCCAAGGTTCTCGCCTCAGCCAGCCTGATCTGGAACAGCAGGCGGAACTCTAAAAGTCATGGCTGGAATGGACCTGAGAGGTCACCCTGTCCGGCACCTCTCAAACGGTTTTGAGCATTGAAACTGTTTAGTTCAAACACAGTGTTACAAGGAACCCAACGTGTAAAACAGCTGAAGGCTGCTCTGCCCGGCATCACCTGCCAGCCCCAGCCTGCTGCGACTACCTCCCCTCATCTGGGGATCCCCGAGAGTCCCCAGAAACCCACTTCTGAGAGCACCGACACCCCCTCACTGGGCTCAGGAGAGGAGGGCAACGGCGGGGGGTGGCACATGCCAACCTCCACCCGTGCTCTGTTGGGGCAGGGGATGTCGGCCCTTCCTGTCACATGCGGGGACTCTGCAGACCTCCCCTAGGAAAGAGCTCCCGTTACGTGGTCACTTGATCCCTGCCCGCCTCTGCGATGCCCAGGGAATGGTCGAAGCGAAACTCAATAGTGAGCGGCGGACCTGTGCCCTAGATGACCACACTGCCCAGGGAGGTGGCCGCTCTGTGGACCCGGGGCCCAGGCAGCCTCCCAGAGTCAGAGGCGTTTCCCTCGGTGCAGGCCAGACCCCGAGGCCCGGCCCACATCCTCAGGAGGCCCTACAGGACAGGACCTTGGCGGCACAGGGTACGCTGGGCATGGGGGTGGGGCTCCCAGAGGAGAGGTGTCAGGCTACATGTGCCCACTTAGCATCCTCATTAACGGCCTCGTTAGGGGGCCCCTAATGAAGTGTCAGGTGCTAATTTCTCTAGGAGGTGTTGCCAGCTCCAGGGCCCGAGCCTGTGCTGGGGAAGCTCTGAGAAGCTGCCGAGCACTGCAGATGAACTGCCTGGTGGGGGGCTCCCAGCGTGCAGGGGCGCACAGGCCCTGGGCGGGGGGCTGGGGCTAGGGAGTGGCCGCGGGGTGGGGCGTAGGATGCTGGCTGTGAAGATGGGCATGAGCCTGCAGTAGACACCCCGAAACTCCGAGACACAGATGGATGTGGGGTACTCCAGCAGGAGCACAGGTGTGGTCCTGGGCTGAGCTATACAGCCCCAGCCGACCTGTGGGAAGGTGATTCCCATCTCGCTGGCTCATCGTGCATTAGGGAGGCAGGGCCAGCAAGGCCCCAGCCTGTGCAGGCAGGCTCCTAGGAGATGCTGCTACCCCTGCCTGAGAAGGCAGGTCAGGGCACTGCGCATTGGCCAGGGCGAGGGCAGGCGTGGGTCAGCCTGGTCACCAGGGGTGGGGAGAAGGGCCCGTCAGTGTGAGAGGGTTGACTTAGATCACAGAGAGATTGGCGCCCCTGCCACACCTTGGGGGCAGGGACTCGGTGCAGCAAGCAAGTGATCTGAGCGTCTCAAGAGAGGTGATTAATAAATAATAATGATGGCAACTAATCCTTTCTGTGAGCTGAGTGTTCAGTGTGCATTGTTTCATTTACCTCCCGTGACTCTGTGAAGTGGGTCCCTTCTTCATCCCATTTTGCAGATAAGGATCCTAAGGCTCAGGGAAGTGAAGGTCACAGACAACAGGAAATGGCAGAACCAAGATTCAAGCCCAGAGCTGCCCCACTCCACGGCCCAGGGAAGGCAGCGCTGGGCTCACCGGGCGGCTGCCACGTCCGCGAGAAGGGGGGTTCCTGGGCAGAGCAGGGTGAGGACATGTCAGAGCATAAGGGGACGTGAGCAAGGGGTGGCATAGAAGGACTCGGCCCAAACAGATGAACCCGGCATGGGTGCCCACCTGCCCACCTGCCTTTGTCCTCCTCAGGGGGGCAGGACAAAAGGGCCCGGGGCTTGGAGACCCAGGCTGCTGGGCAGTGCCCAGCAGGAGGCCAGCTGAGCCCGCCCCTCAGGGCTGCCCCACGGCACCAGAATGAGTGTGGAACAAGGGTCCATTCTTAGTTTCAGGGAAATAAACAGTCTGCAAGGAAGAGTTCGAAAACAAAACCAGGCCTGGCCAGAGCCTGGGGAGCCCCTCCCTCTGCTGGAAACAGGTACGTTCCAGGCCCACTAGGTGAGCCCTGGTGTGAACGCCTCCCTCCCCAGGGAGGAGCAAGGGAGGGGGGCCTGGCCTGGCTGCCAGGGAAGGTCCCTCGGCCCTGAGGCGCCATTCCCCCCTCCCCGGTACAACTAGCAGGAAACGAAAGGCCCCACTTGATTCCCAGGGAGCTGGCTGGTACCAGTGACAGGGCCTGTGGCAGATGGCAAGTTCTGTCTGTTACAGACGAGTGGAAAATAATTAGCGTGAGAAGAGAGGCTGGAGCCTCGGTGGTAAATGGAACTTCAATGAGGGCTCCTCGGGAGGGCCCGGGAGCACAGGCCTGGCCCTGCAGCTCACTTGCTGAGTGACCTTGGACAAGTCACTTAATTTCTCTGGGCCTCGGTGTCCTCATCCATAAAACGGGGATAGGAATAGCACTTACCTCATAGGGTTGTTACAAAGATTCAAGGCGGTGATGTTCGTGAACCGCTGGATACAGTATCCGGCATGCAGTAAATGCTATGTGAGAACTATTTAAAATAAGCAGATGACAGAATAACCATTGGAGCCATTTCCGGGTTTAGCCCAGGGTGGCCGTGGGCATGGCCCCCAGCCGTTGGCGCTGTTCCTTTTTACCCTCTTCCCTGAGGTTGGCGCCCGGCCCCCAGGGTGCTCTTTTGTGGGGAGGGGGCTCCAGCCAGCAAGCACACTGACCTGGAGAGAAACGGCAGAGAAACCTGGCTTCGGAGCCCTCCCTCACTAGGTTAAATAACCTCTTGGAGCCTCAGTTTCCCCATCTGTAACACGGGAACAGCCACACCCCCCAACCAGGGTTATAGTGAGGCGCACTATAAGGGAGGCGCCTCCCCGGCCCCTCGAGGCCACCCTAATAGGATGGTGGGGAAAGGGCTTGTGAGTCCAAGACCCTGGGGACAGTGGTGTCCCCCTCCTGCCCCTGCTCCCCACCCACCCCAGGCACGCCACTGTGGTCCCAGGGCCTGGGCGTGTGAGGACCCATCTTGAGCTGAAATCCGGCCTGGCCCTGGGCGGGCTCGGCTCTGCCTTCTGCTCCGGCACAGCTGACGTGAGAAAAGCAACAGCTTTCGGCCCCTAACTTGGGCGGTGCACGCCCGGGCACAGGCTGGTGGCACACGCGGCCCCCAGCCCACATGTGCTCTCTCTCCGTCACCCCCCTCGCCGTGCCTCCCAGAGCCCAGCCTCCACGTGGGGCCGCTCACCTGGGAGGGAGAAGGGTGCCCAGGGAGGAGGGAGCACGTGGGGCTTGCGTGGGCGCGAGGCGCCGGACTGACGGCAGACTTTCCTCCTTTCAAGTAACTCACGGAGGCCGCGTGAGATCCCAGCTCTGTCTCGTCCCTGTCGCAGGATCTTCGGGCAAAAACCGCGTCTCTCTGAGCCTCAGTTTCTTCATCCGTAAAGCTCTACCCCTGTGGCCTGATGAGGCTGTCATGAGATGACACAGATTTTAGCTCCGGGCTGTCTCCCGGCTGGCTCCACAGCCTGCTCACCTCAAGGCAGACGGTGGAATAACCCTGCGCTCAGTTTTCCTCATCCGCGGAGTGCGGCCGATCCCCTCACTCCCACATGGGGTGGCAAGGACCCAGAGAGCTGGCTCTTCACGGGCCCTGAGGCCCTGCCTCGCCACTCAACAGGGGACGTTTGAGGCCAGCCCCTAGGTTCAGAAAGAGGCCTTACCTGAATCCTGCTCCTCAGAAGCAACATGCAGCAGTTAAGACACCGGCCGTGTGATCTGGGGCAAGTCACTTCGCCTCATCTGTAAAATGTGGGTGACAGTTCCTATCTCACTGAGTGGGTTTAAGGAGAAAGTTATGTTTGTGAGGGGCTTAGACGTGGCCCAGGACACGGTAATAAGCAAGTGACAAATGCTACAGGAGGCAAAACGACTTTGTCCCCAACTTGCAGGTGGGCTGAGCTCTCCTCCCCGCCATCACCTTGGAACTCTGAAACTGCCCTGCAGCATCAAGAAATGATTCTAGTTAGGATGCGTTGATCGCTCCATCTGCCAGTGCTCTCAGCCTCAGAAGTGAGCCGAGAGGCTGACCAGCTCCCTTACTAGCCCTGCCCCTAAGGAGCAGAGGCGCTGGGAATGACCCCCAGCCCGGACACTGCTGCACAGAGCAGGAGCCATCTGCCCACCCAGCTGGGCCAGAGCCACCCAGTTAGTGAGCCCGCCCCAGCTAGGATGGCCTCTGGGGCCAACACGCACCCTACAGGTGGCCTGGACCCAGCCGTACTGTGGTCAGTCCCCTTCCAAATGTCGAATGTGCCCCCTCTGCCCGGACTAGACGGGCTCCAGCACCCAGCACAGAAACACTTGGAGTCAGACAGACCGAGAGGGCCTAGCAGGCAGCCGGCACCCGCCCCTGTCACCTTTTCTGGGGCACCTTCCAGTTTCAGAGCCATTTCACGGAATGGCATTCATCCTGGGGTGGGAGCCCTGGGCTCTCCACCGGGGCACCAAGGACCCGAGCTGCCCGCAGGGCTGAGAGAGCCCTTGTGGACACCCCAGTTTCCCGTTTTGCTCTGGCCACCAGGAAGTTTGGAGTCTGATGCCAGTTTTACATGTAGCGACTTTGTGTCTTGCACCTGTACAAGGACTCCCCCCACCCTCTGTCTTAATTTACTCATCTTTTATTTTGAGATTTATTTGTTTTCAAATGTATGCTCTACCTTTTCGTTGTTTGTGGTTCCTACAAGGCACGCTGAGCCGTGTGTGTGTGTGTGTGTGTGTGTGCGCGCGCGCGCGCGCATACAGATAAATAGTAACATATATATCAACTAACAGAAAGACAAGCTTCCCATTAGTCTCTGCTCCTGATTCTTCGGAAGAGGGCAGTGACTCTCTGGCCTGGGGACACTGCTCTTAGGCTGTGGCGAGACCTGCCCTGGTCTCCAGCCGCAGCAGGCAGGGGCTCAGGAGGCCCAGGGAGGGTGAGCTTGAGTCTGAGACAGGCGTGTCTCCTTGGCCAGCCGAGCTGCAGAGCGATGAGGACCCTGCCCGAGGCCGGTGGAGAACCAGCCCCACGTGACTAAAAACCGTACAAATGGCCGCTGCCTTCTCGCAGATTGATCCCCAGCGAGGGTGCTCATGTGGATTTTGCCAGCTTCCAAGGGAGTGGAAGAGAGGATCTCAGCCCAGCCTCCCTGGGGCGACACTCTTGGTAGTGGTAGTGTCTCGGCGAGTTTGAGTGGGTGTGTCAGGAGGAAGGCGAAGGTGGGGGAAGGCGGCTCAGGGACTCTGGGACTGTCAGCAGGGAAAGCTGGGAGCCTCTGAAGCTTTCTCAACCTCAGTTTCCTCACCCATAAAGGGGGGTGGCAGGACTGTCCCTGAGGCCCCTTCTAACTGGCATTCCTACAATATGTGGGCTTTGGATGGCAGCAGGAAGGACCTCTGTCGCCTGCTTCTCTGGAGGTATTGGGGCAGAGTCTCTGAGCCTCAGTCTCCTCATTCGTCAATAGTAACAATAACGGAAGAACCAGCATTTGCCGAGCACTTACGATGTGACAGGCGCTGTCTCAGGTATATGACTCACTTAACGCTCGTGGCAGTTCTGAAGCAGGTACTATTCTTAGCCTCATTTTAGAACTGAGGACCTAAGGCAAAGAGAGATCGAGTAACTGGACCAAGGTCACACAGCCAGGGCTCAGACACAGTCCGTTTTTAGAGCATGTGGAGAGAGTGTGCTGTGGCCTGCATCACTGCCGTGAAGACGGCACGTGATTGGTCCAGCACTTGGGACACAGGAGATGTGCAGCCGACGTCAGAAACGTCCCTGTGGCCTGGACCCGGCTGTCATCCCTTCAGGTTCCATCTCCAGCCCATCCCTGGGCCCAGATACCAGAGGCTGCCTCTGGCCAGGTGGGAAACCTCGTGGGGTAACCTAGAAGCTGGAGGTGACACTGTTCGGGTCTCCCCACAGCAAGTCGTCCTATCCCCTGTGGGCACAGGTTTCAGGCCGACTCCGGCGGCCTGGCCCCATCGCAGGCAAGCAAGGTGACCTCGCGTCTCCACGTGGCTGGAACTCTGTGCTGGGCCATCCAGTCGGTGGACGCAGCAGCCCACGCCCTCCTTCCTCCCACGGGAGCTCTGGGCACCTGCCAGCTGGGACCCATTGCCGAGGGACTCCTCTTCCCTGAAACCTGCTCCCAGAGCCAAGCCCAAAGGGACCTTGGGGTTAGGGGACGAGTCCCAGCACTGGGGCACTTTAGGCAACACCCCGAGGCCCACGGCGGGGCTCGTCACCCAGTCAGGGTTCGTATCTGCTCAGTCCAGCTCTGTCCCATCAGCTGCAGCCGGTGGTGGGCAGCAGCAGCACCTGCGCAGACCCCAGCACCCCGTCACGCAACCCCTGCCGAGAAGTCTCCAGAAAGCCCCTCAGGAGCTCTGTGAATGCGAGGCCACCATGGGTAGAGGGCCGGCGCGAACCCTCTCGCGACGCCACCTCAGTCAGTTCTCCGTACAGCCTTCCGAGGGGGTGGGGGGCTCCCCGTTCTGCAGATGAAGACACTGAAGCCATAGGACAGTTCAGATGGCCAGAGGAGGGGTGATGGTTCCCTGGGCGGGCAGCCGAGGCCCTGGGATGGGTCATTTCCCAAAAAGCCAAAGGGGTGAGCTAAGAGGGCCCTTATGGCTGGGAGGGGCTTCCTCAGGGGAACTGCGGCTGCTTCTGGGGTGGGGCGGTGGTTCAGGCAGCCGAGTGGCTCCCGAGGGGAGGGGCGGTGTTCGAGGTTGGATGTGCTCACGCTGCAGGGGCACGAGGGTGGCTTGAAGATGAAGGACAGTGCAAGGCCTGGCCCTCGGGGACTCTGGGTTGAGCTGGGGCAGGAACGGGCAACAAGGTATCAGCTGGTTTACTTCGAGCCCAGGGCGATGCTGGAGTGAGGGGTCCCAGGCTCCCGTAAGGGGGCAGCATGTTCTGCCTGAGAAGGGTGGGGTGGCAGGGGCAGTCAGGGAGGCTTTCCAGGGAGGGCCTAGAAAGATGGGTAGGTTGTGACTGGCAGAGGAGCAAGGCTAACCAAAGCATGGACCTCCCAATGAGGGAATTTTAGGGAGCAGCAAGTTTTGGGGGGAATCAGGAAAGGAGGTGGAACAGTATAAGAAGGGGCCGGAACAACCTCTCTACCCAGAAGGAACTCACTGGCAGGACGCTGGAGTCTGTCCCCAGGGGTCAGGGAGTATTATCTGCTCTGGGACTCAGAGAGGGCTAGGCACCTGCCCAAGGTTGCACAGCCTGCCTGCCGATGATGACGAGGCCCTTAGCCACTGCCTGAGGGTCTTGGACTTCATCCTGCAGGCCACAAGGAGCCAGGATGATTTTTTTAAAGTAGGTGACAGCATGTACATTTTTAAGAGTTTTGCATTTTTAGAAAGAGGAACTCCCAGAATGATTAGTACTTAGCCTAGGGGCCTGAATCATCAGCAGGGAACTTGGGTTTTGTGGGTGAGGGAAAAAAGGAGCCCCCTAGGACCGCTCAAGTCTCCCCATCCATGTGAGGGGGTCTGGACACCTCATTCATTACTCCCTGGGCTGGGGGCAGAGCCAGAGGCATGGGGAGTCCACCCCCTGCCCTCATGCCCCTGCCCACCTGCTGGAGGAGGTGCCACGCCCACTCTTGGGGGGGGAGGGGGGAGGCTGTGTGTCCCCCCCCCACCCCTCGTAGAAGTTGGAGGGCACCGACCCTGTGCCCTGGGGTAGGAGAGCCAGGGGAGGTGCTCTGTAACAGCCCCGCACCAGGAAGCACCCTCTGCCCTCCCCCCTCCTGAGACATTTCCTCCAGATGAAATCACACCCGCATCAGGGGAACAGGCCCCCATTGTGAAGGGCTGGGGTCCTGAGAGAAAGGGCGTCTTTCAGGCCCTTAAAAATAGCAGCCCTGAGATTTATGAATCCGCATGGACTGGGATTGTCCCGTCCTCCGCCCAGCACCAGCACAGGCTCTGTCACACGCACCCCAGACCGTGACCTGTTGGCGACCAGCTGGAGAATCCACCGGCCCAGGCGGGGAGGGGCGCATGAGCCTTCCCTCTGCAAAGACCCTAAGACCGGCACCGGCGTTAACCGGAACAGCTAGGGCCTCTGAGAGTTCTCCCACGTGTTCCTCGCCAGAGCTTTAGCGGATGGGGATAATCGACGTTTTACAGATGAGGAAACTGAGGCACAACTAGTAAGTCGCACATCAGTGGGTGGTGGATCCTGGGTTCAAAGCCAGGCAGCCTAGACTCCCAGCCCTGTGCCTGAGGTTCTGCGTCCCGGGTCTAGGCCGGAGGGGCCGCTGGGACCCCACTAGGGTCCACACGAGCTAGATGGGCACTGGCACTGGCTATGGGCAGAGGCTGCCACCGGCCACATCACTCCAGGGTCTTGACAGATCTTCAGCCACCTCCGAGGGGTGGGGGGCCGGGCTGGCCCCACTTCTCCGGCAGGGCCTTGTGCACGTGGGGGGCTGCGTGTGAGTTTGAGGAGGATGCGTGAATGGTATGTGTTCGCTATTCTAGACTCCAGGAGGCAAAGGGCAGGGGCGAGAGGCGATTGGGAGGGCCTCCCCCGGGGCCCACCCGAGAACCGGACGTCCTGGGCTGCTGATGGGCAGGGTCCTTGCCCACCAAGGGGCTGGCGCTGCCCTTTCTTTGCCAGAGTCTGGCCTGGTTAGCGCAGGAGACGGAGCTACAGCACCTGCTGGGACTGCTGGCCCCCGACCTCTTAGTCATTTCTGTCATATGAGGGGGCCCCCACGCCCCACCTTACCCTCCGAAAGCCACATGGAGACAGGGAGGGGCCGCAGAGCAGGGGCGGCAAAACCCCAGCCGTTGGCAGCTCCGTCCTGCCCCAGCCCCTCCCATCCCATCCTTCCTAACTGAAGCTGGCGCTGTCAGTCACTTGTCACAGACACACCCTCAGCCCCGGCCACCACACCACGCGGCTCGGCTCCGCTCTCGGCTCCCGTGCTCGCCATCCGTCCCCCTGCTTCCCGGATCCGTGCTGTGCTCCGACTCCTCCTTGGAGAGAGAGTGGGATGATGTCACTTCCTGAGGGTGGGGGGAGGAGGAGGCACGACCCCGGCAGGCTAGCCCGCCAGCCCGCCTGCCAGGCCGCCGGCTCGCCTGGAGCTGCCCGGCAGCGGCTCGATGAAGTGGCTGCAGCAGGGAGCGGGAGGTGGAGACGGGCCGGGCTGGGCATGCTGGCCAGCCCCTGGCCCACCCCGAGGGCCGTGCCCACCAGCGGGGGGAGCCTTGCCCGCTCCCTTCCCGAGTGATGCCAGTCTCCGCGGATACGCGTGTTCCCTGGAGCCATCACAGGGAGAGGAGGACTTGCCACCTGCCCCTGGACCAGGTGCCATGTAAGCCTCTGCCAGACTGGGGGCAGCCACCCACCCACCAGGGGGGCGCCCGGCCCTCCACAGCGGGGTCTTCTATGCCCCTGGCCCACCCTCACTGGGGTCTCTGGACCAAACCCCTGAGGGAGCCTCCCAGCCCGCTCCACTCCCCTTGTTCCCCGGGCTCTAGGGAGTGGGGCTCCCAATTCCTGGGCACTTCTTGCCGAGCTTGCCTGTGGCTAATTCAAACTCTGTGACTTTAGAGAGTTGGGAACTGGGCAGTGAAGGCTTCTTGGCTCGGGGTGGGCATGGGAGCTGTGGCCACACGGAGGGTGGGTGAGGCCGCGGGGCTTGCCCACTGCCCTTCCAGCAGGGGTCTGGGCATCCCAGGCACACTCTTGACCCTGGATCTAAACTGTGTTCTTCCCTACCAAGAGGAGTAGCTGTGGCTGGGAATTCTGTCGAGTGGGTGCGAAACCAAGTCACAGAGCATGCTCTTCAGGTTCCGGCAAAGCAAGAGACTGCAGACCTAATTCGATAAATATTTACTGAGCACCTACTATGGGCTGGGCACACTCCCCCAGCACGCGGGCCATGCCCTCACCCTGAGCTGGCTCCAGGCCTTCAGAGTGTCCTGCCCTGCTTGTGCGGGGGCTCAGGCTCATGCTCAGTCTGGGAAGCACCCACCCCACCCCAAGGACTGTGTGTAATGGGCCAGGTCTCCTCGAGCAAAGGCAGAAGGAGGGCTGGGGGAGCTCCCCTGATCCCATGTAGGGGAGGCATGGGGTGAGCCCAGGCCTTCAGTGGAGCTGAGCAGTTATTGTTGGGGTAACCCCAGGCAGAGCCAATCCCAAGGGGCCAGTGCCAGTCTTAGGGGCCGGAGAAGCCTCAGGGGTGAGGCCGAAGCCAGGGTCTCACCGCCAAGGTCTCTTATGTGGATTCTGGGAAGTAATAAGGTGGAGGTGGGTCCTGCCCAGGCTTGGGCCAGCATTTCTGGTAGCCTGGAAGCCTCTGGGCTGTGGGGGCTGGGAGAGATGCCTGTGCTGCCGGGCATACCTGGCCAGGTGCGGTGGCCCTGGGTGCCGTGGTGGCCCAGCCAGCCACAGGGTCGTCTGCTGTTTTGCAGGAGGTGAGCGCCAGGCCCGCTGAGCCTCCGCAGAGCCGCCAGCCATGCCCGGGATCGTGGTGTTCCGGCGGCGCTGGTCTGTGGGCAGCGATGACCTCGTCCTGCCGGCCATCTTCCTCTTCCTCCTGCATACCACCTGGTGAGTCCTGGAGCCACGCCACCCGCCCGGGTTTGAGGAGAAAGGGCTGGACGGAGTCTTTCCAGCCATCTGTCCTGACCCTGTCGCGCTCCCAGCTCCCAGCGGGCGGCGCCTGAAACATACAAACCCTTAGGCGATTCCCACGTGGAGCCCAGGGACCTCACCTGGCCGCCGCCGGACCTGAGCCCAGCACTGGGCAAGGCTGCTGCTGCTGTCTCCCTACTGCTGGCAGCTGGGCTCCCAGCTCTTGCTTCCTGTCCTTGGCCGTCTGTGTCCTCGGAGGCACTCTCTGCCAGGTGGACAGCGGCCCTGGACCCCGGCGTCCAGGCTGGGCCGGGCTGTGGGAGGGGCACGGGCTGCTGGCTCCTCTCACGTGCGTGTCCCCCTAGGTTTGTAATCCTGTCCGTGGTGCTCTTCGGCCTGGTCTACAACCCGCACGAGGCCTGCTCCCTGAACCTGGTGGACCACGGCCGCGGCTACCTGGGCATCCTGCTGAGCTGCATGATCGCCGAGATGGCCATCATCTGGCTGAGCATGCGGGGGGGCATCCTGTACACGGAGCCCCGCGAGTCCATGCAGTACGTGCTCTACGTGCGCCTGGGTAAGGGCCGCCCGCCTCGGGGGTCTGCTCAGGCCACGCCCACCGCGCCCTCCACTTGTGCGCGGGTCGCTCCTTCCGCCAGTATTTGTGGGGCGCGCGCAGTGGGCCAGGCCCCGAGCCAGCGCCGCGGTCCGGCGGCGAGCCAGCAGGCTTACTGGTTTACTTTCTAGACCAGTGGCAGGCAGACTGCGGCCCGGGGGGCCAAATCTAGCCTGATGCCTATTTTTGTAAATTAAGTTTGAACGGAGCCCAGCCACACTCATTCATTTATATACGTCCTGTCTCTGGTTGCTTTCGTATGGCAAAAACAGAGCTGGCAGAGCTGAGTAGCTGTGACAGAGGGTGTGACCCGCAGAGTCTGAAATATTTACTCTGTGGCCTTCGCAGACGCCTGCTCTGGGCCACGCGCACCTTGTCAGCTGCTTCGTGGCCCCTCACAAACAGCCCCGTGCTGGGAAGCCCTCAGGGACCTGGACCCGCTCCCAGGAGGGCCAGCCCGTGTCCTCCGGGGATTCCCTGATGGATTCACCTGTGGTCCCTTGTGCGTCTATGGACGGCACGGAGCCCAGGGAGCTGAATCCGTGTTCTCAAGGTCACACAGCCAGTGTGCGAGTGTCAGAGCTGGGATCCGAACCCAGGGTGTCTGGCTCTCAGCTGCCACGCTGTGCTGCCCGTGGAGCTGGGGTGGGGTGGGGTGGGGGGGGGTGGGGGAGTGGGGGGGGGGTCACTCTCCTTCCTCCCGACTCAAGTGCCCTAAAAGGGACACCCTCTCATCTGGTTCTTGCCCAGTAATGGAATGTAGACACTGTCACCCCATTTTACAGACGGGGAAACAGAGGCTCAGAGAGGTTAGCTAACTTGCCTAAGATGCGTCTGATTCCACAGTCCGTGGGTATAACTCTAAAATCCTGAAAGGACAGGAAATGCCTATTCATCGTTGGCCTTTCCAGGCACCTTCTCAAGGAGGTTTCGTGGCCGGTGGGCACATGACAACAGGGTGGAAATGGGGGGCCAGGTGCGCTCCCCAGCCCTCTCCGCCACGAGGCGGGTCTGATGCCCCTGCTGCTGAGCGGCGGAAGCCCCGCGGTAGGAGGGGCCAGGCCGAGGGTCCGGGGCCCTTCGCAGCGGCAGTCCGCAGCCGTTTTTCAGCCGGCGTCCGCTCTCCTTACAGCCATCCTGGTGATCGAGTTCATCTACGCCATCGTGGGCATCGTCTGGCTCACTCAGTACTACACCTCCTGCAATGACCTCACTGCCAAGAACGTCACCCTCGGTATGTCGGCCAGCCCCGGGGGCAGAAGGGACGGGATGGATTTGGAGAAGAGGAAGCTCAGGCACGCCCGGAGGGAAAGTTTCTGTAAGGGCACCCGGCAGCTTGGCTGGCCTCCACCCTTGTGGTCTGCCACGTACTTCAGGGGACCCCGGACTGAGGGTGCAGCAGTGGGCACAGGGCTGTCCGAGGCAGTAGTTGAGGGCCCCCCAGCATCTGGTGGAAACCTACAGAGCTGCCTCTTCTGTGTCAAAGCTGGGCCTTGGCCAAGGTCATGGCTCAGCGAGGGGGCGGCCATGTGGTCAGAGCCAGGGGCCAGGGGCAGCTGCACCCTGCCGTTGGGTGCCAGAGGCAGTCAGCGGGGCAGGGAGACTCCAGAACCCCTTTCTTCGGGGCTGTTGAGCCAGGGAGGTGGCCCCAGGACTCCACCTCTCGCTTCTTACTGCTGCCCCCGCAGGGATGGTCGTCTGCAACTGGGTGGTCATCCTGAGCGTCTGCATCACCGTCCTCTGCGTCTTTGACCCCACTGGCCGCACCTTCGTCAAGCTGAGAGCCACCAAGAGGAGGCAGCGCAACCTGCGTACCTACAACCTGCGGTCAGTTGGCTGCGTGGTGGGTGGTCCCCTGCGAGGTTCGCTGGCGGGCGGGCAAGGCTGGCCGCACACCACCCCAACTACATCTCCGCCTGGGTGTGAGGTGCGGGCATTGGTCCCAGGCTTAGCCTCCCCCTGCCTCAGTTTCCTGGTCTGTAAAGTGGGAATAATGGCAAGTCCCGCCTCACGCTGCCATTACGAGATTTGCCTTAGATAATCCGTGCAAAGTGGTCAACACGATGCTCACACTTGGGCTGTGTTCAGTAACTAGGAGCCATCGTTATTGCTATCCTCATCTTCAGGGCCAATAACGACGACAGTAATGGCTGGAAATGTGTGTTAGTTGAGCCATTCGCTGTATATATTAACTAACAATAGTTCCATGAGGTGGCTGTTACCATCATCCCCATAACACAGATGAAGAAACGGAGGCCCAGAAAGGTTATGTGACTGGCCTGAGGTGACAGACACAGCTAGTACTTGACGGGGCATGGATCAAGGTAGTCTGGCCTTAGAGCCATTGCTCTTAACCGCTAGGCTAGGCTGACTCTAGGATTAAGGAGGCTGAAGAGGTTAATCAAGGAAGGCTTCCTGGAGGGGGTAAGTTTTGCGCAATGTTTCGAAGAAAGGGGAAGGCTGTGCCATGGCAGAGAAAATGAGGGAGGGCACTCAGGGTCATAGTAATTCCTGTTTATTGAAAAAAAGAGAGGAGGTTTCCAGGGTGGGTTACCGTACACCTGTTGGTAGAGCTTCTGTTAAGAGGCCTTGCCCTGAGTGCCATCTCCCACTGATCCATTTAATCCTTCTGTCAACCCTATAGCCATGAGGCCCATTCTGCAGATGGGAGTCAGCATCCCAGAGAGGCAGGTCACTTGCCCCAGATCAAGTTGGTGGGCCGTGGAACTCTCGCCCAGGGTGGTGGGCTCGGGAGCCCTCAGCCAGAGGAGTGGTCGCCCGGGCCCCCATGCCCAGCAGGAATCTCCCCGCCCACCCTGCTTGGCCTCCCCTGGTCTGCTCAGGCCCTCCACGTCAGCTCCACACTGTGGCCAGAGCCACACCCATGCCTGGGCTGGCCACCTCCCAGCCTAAAATGCCAGGTCTTGGAGCCAAAGCCTGGGAGCCCGTTCTTCCTCCCGGCACAGCTGGCTGCTACCACCCGTCCCATTTGGCTCACTCTGAGCACGGGCCCCCACCTGACCTGGTTTCTGGGCTTCTGGGACCCTGGGGGGGGGGGGAATCTCCCCTCCCTGACTCTGGGTAATTGCCTCTGGGGCCCAGGGAAGCCTACGCCTTTGCAGCTGGGGGTTGGCAGTGGCTGTCATTTTAATTAGAAAGTCTTCCTGTGATTTCCGGGCCTATGTGGGTGAGTAAGAGGCCTCAGACCTCACAGGTCCTGACCTGTTACGGTTTCTCCAGCTGCAGGGCGGGGCTTGCGAGGGCTGTCCGGGCCAGGGCTCTGATCGTGTGACCCCCTTAAGGGCCGTTCTCTACTCACCCTCCCTTCACTTGAAACCAACAGGCAGTTTTTCTAACAAGGACATGTTCTAGTCAGCCGACCCTCCATCCACTTCCAGGTTTGGGGATGCACATTAGCCTGTGTCTCACTGACAAGCTAATTTAGTTTCTAGAAATCAGGAAGCTGTTTAAGTCCTTGGCCCATTTCTCTTTCCAGTGACTTCTGGTGAGTGTTGGAAGGTGTGGGTTATTCCCAGCACTACTCCCTGAGAGTCTTGACATTGGATCTTTGCAGAAGGAGTGTCTGCCCTCCCTTAGTGAGCCCCAGGTCAGAGAGGGGTGCTGACTCTGTGAACTTTTTCTGTCCAGATTTACTATTGCTCTCTGTTTTGGTCTCCTTAAGCAGCGTTAGGCCAAACCTGTTACTGTCTCCATCTGCCCCCTGGTGGTCACAATGGGTACTGCAGTACCGTATACAGTCTGCCCTTCCGTCAGGCCAGCGGCGGCCCAGTGGGAAATTCTCTTCGAACATTTGAAAACCCCATTAGGTTAGAAAGGGTTAAAAAAAAAAGCCACGATGTTCTGGGAGCTCAGCTTGGCCAGCATGCTGTCACTTCATCAAGCCCCGGCAGGCGGGACCGTGGCTTAGGACGCAAGCAGCAGGTCCCAGGAGCAGCAGTTAGTTGTGCCCTTCCCTAACCGCCTCCTGTAGCCCCGGAAGGCCCTGTGTCCTTCCCTGGCCTTGCGGAACCAGGGTTGGGAGCAGAAAGCGACCTTTACCAAGAGGCTCAGGAAGGAGGGCCCAGCCCATCACCCCTGACGGACGCTAAGTGCCTTGCATGCACTCAGGGGCACCCATGCTTTCCCCTCCTGACCACCCCGTCTCGGGCTCTGACGGGGCCAGCAGGAGGGCACATGTCACAAAACCATGCCAGCCCCTTCTGCTCAGTCTGGAAATGAACATTTTTAATGTGTGAGCTGTTATCTTGATGTTCAAAACACACCAACTTCTGGGCACCCAGCATCGGAAGGGCCTCCATGGATAACTGGCCAATTGCTCAGCCTTGGGGTGCAGACTCCTGGATACCTGACTCCCCATCGGAACAGCCAGACCCACAGGGGTTTGGCGTTGGGGTGGGAGTGGCCAGGGGCCAGCCATACAGATGAAGCTGGGGTCCCTCTCTCCCCTCTAATGTGACAGATCCAAGAGCTGGCAAAACCAGAGCCTTATTGAGCCTTAAACTTCCCCGGGGTACAGAGAATGTGAGTATCTGAAGTCCTTTTGAGGGGAAGCAGCTCTGTGTGGCAAGTTTGCCCCAGGCCTTGGAACAAGTTGGCAGAGAGGCCCAGGACCCTGCAGCCATGACCATGGGGGCTCTTGGCTTGAGCCCTTGGAATTCTGAGCCACCGAGCATCTTTGGGCTCCTAGCTCCGAAGCCCCCAGGGCACGCGGGTGCTCAGTCTGCAACAGCTGGGTGCCTGGGTCCTGATCTTGGCAACCAGGTCACTGGCCACCCAGCTTTGGCTGGGTCTTTTCTCCCCTGGACCTCCCATCAGGGAGCCCTTTGGTGGGGTCCTTGGAACAGGCCGCCCTTCTGGGCCCGGCTCTTCTGGTCCAGCTGTGTGACCTCGCACATACCAACTCTTCCCTTTCCAGGCACCGCTTGGAGGAGGGTCAGGCCACCAGCTGGTCACGCCGGCTCAAGGTGTTCCTCTGCTGCACCCGGACGAAGGACTCGCAGTCAGTGAGTGCCGGGAGGTTGCGTTGCGTCCCTCGGGCTCACGTCCCTCTGTCAGCAACTCGGGACCCTTCGCTCCTTGGCAGAGCCGGGTGGGCAGGGCTGCCTGGAGGGAGCTGGGTTTTGAGCAGGAGCCAAGTGACAGCCGACTCGTAGGAGGACCTGTAATTCACTGACCGATTCCCTCCCGCATATGATGACCCGTTGCTTTGTCAAGGGAACAGAAAGATTTGAAGACCTTCCACTGACCTCCTTGGAACGCGAAGTCTAGTTTAGAAGAAGGGATACTCAAAAATCAGGGCCAAGACGAGGAAAAGCAGCGTTTCACCAGCTGTAAATTACTCTGGAAGATCAAGCGTAAAGTGCTTAGTGCGGTCCTTCCATGCCGGGCGCCCTGAGGAATAACCAGAGGACTAGACTCGGAGGTCCCAGGGGGCTGCAGGAGAGAGGGGTCGGCCGTGGGTGGCCCTCTGGAGGAGGGGAGGGCCCTCGGGGTCCTGGAGGTGAGCTCCCAGCTCTGGCAGGGCCCTTAGAGGTCATCTAGTCCCATCCCTCATTTTGCAGATCCGGCAGCTGAGGCCCAGAGAGATGGGGTGACTTGCTCAGTGCCGCACAGCTAGTTAGTGGCAGAGCCAGTGAGGTCAAAAAACCACGCCTCCCTGAGCCAGGGAGCAAGTGCCTTTCACAGAAGCCACCAGAAGTCTCGAGTGGCTCCTTCCCACCAGCGGCTCCTGGTGAGCTGTAGAGTGAGTGATCAAGTGTGAGAAAGCCTCCTGAAGGATCCCTGGTGGGCGGGGAGCACCCCCACAGGCCGAGAGGGTCTGAGGGGTCACGGCCCAGGGCCCGGTCCCCAGGCCGGCCATGCAGAGGGCAGGGAGCAGTCCCCAGGCAGACGGGGCGCTAGGCCTGCCAGGGCCCATGGAGAGCATGCCCACCCCTCCTGGGGGCTCAGCAGAGTCAGGGCTGGTGTCGGAGCCTGGTGAAATGCAGAACATCACGGATTGGGGAGGCAGGGGCGGGCAGGGGTCAGGTCAAGTCCAGAGTACATTTCGTTCAGCCTTTCCTGTGTTGTTTAAAAACTCGAATTGGATGCCAACATTTAAAAATCAGGGGCATTCATGTAAACTTCCAAATTTCTGGGTCTGGCATCTTTAGTCCCTTACAAGCCCGGTCAGCTGGAACTGAGTAGTGTCTGGCTCTGTTTGGCCCCATTAGGCATCTGAGTTTGCAACCCTTGATTTTTCTTCCCTAACAAGTGCCAGGCACACTCAAGGGTGAAACCCAGCAAGAAGATGAGTTGCCATGAGTTCGTTCCCACCACAGCCCCCCCGCCACACACACACAACAAGTTAGGGACCAGGGTCCAGACTCCAGCTCTGCATGAGGCAGGGAGGACTCAGAGCACAGGGGCCAGCGGGGCTGTCCTGAGGACAGGGTTTGCAGGGAAGCCAGAGGGGCCCCTGGCCCAGCGTCACACCCTTCTCCAGGCACATGGTGGGGGTTTCTGAGCCCGCAGCTGTGGGCAGGAGGTGGGAAGAGACTCCGAGGGAGGAGGAGGCAGCCAGGAGCTTAGTTTTGGCTTCTCTGTTAGAGAGAAAGGCCGGAGAAGAGACCAGCGGGCTGAGCAGGCCTTGATGCCATTCCTAGTGTCTGGGGAAAGAGCAGGAAATGGCTCCACTTGGCATCTGTGCGTGCTAGACGGTGAGTGCCCTAGGAGCTCCGAGGACAGAGGAGGGCCGGGAGGTGGAGATGGAGAAGGGTCAGTGGCTGCGACAGCTCCTGGCAGGTTGCAGGGCCCAGGACCCAAGGACAAAGGCCCTCAGGCTCACGCTGCAGAGGGCCACAGAGGGTCGGGCCAGGGTGCCCCTGGGCCCGGAGCAGACACCCAGCCCGGGGATTCACACCCAGTCTCTCGTCCTCTCTTCCGCTGCCCCCCACCGCCACCCGCCTCCCTGGACCTCGTAGGACGCCTACTCGGAAATCGCCTACCTCTTCGCCGAGTTCTTCCGGGACCTGGACATCGTGCCGTCTGACATCATCGCCGGCCTAGTGCTGCTCCGGCAGCGACAGCGGGCCAAGCGCAACGCCGTGCTGGACGAGGTGGGCGCCCGGCCCTGCTCCAGGCAGCCTCCCTGCAACGCCCTCTGCCCAGGCCTCTGGCCGCCGCCTCTGCTGCTGCTGCTGCTGCTGCTGCTCCCGGCTCCCGGGGTTCCACACACCCTCTTGGGTCCCTGCAGGTCACCCCTGGATGCTCACTCTGCCCCTATTCCTGCAGCCACCACTGTGGCTCTTACTTGAGGGACTTCCATCAGCTGGGCCACGTGTGCCTGCTTCCCGGGCTGCTGCAAGAGACTTCCAAGCACAGGGGCTAATGAATGCCACGGCTCGGGCTTCAGCCTCGTGCCTTTGCCTCTCCCCCCCTGTCCTCCGCAGCCCCGCCCACACGCCAGTCCCGGCTTGGGTGTCCCAGCGTCTTCTGCAAGATGCGTTCCTCCCCCCCACCCCACCCCCTGACCTTGGCCTGGGCTAGGAGCTTCCTGGGGTGATGCTCTGCATGGAAGGGGAGCAGCTGGAAATAAGAGGAGATCTTGGCTTTTGGGAAACTGGCCGGGTCACAGAGAGCCAGAAGCCACTCAGGCCCTCGTGAAGCAGGCGGGGTGCAGGGCTCGGCGCCCAGACCCCCCTTCCCAGCCGTGCGGCTCGGCCTGGGGCGGCCACCCTCACACGCCTGTTTTACAGGCCAACAACGACATCTTGGCCTTCTTGTCGGGCATGCCAGTGACGAGGAACACCAAGTACCTCGACCTCAAGAACTCGGTAAGTCAGAACCGCCCCCGCCGCGCCCCGCGCCCGGCCCCTCTCTCCTTCTGCTCGAAGGACCTGAGCAAACCATCTGCTGCACCGTGGGTCCCCTGCAGCTCTCCAGACAGTCCCTCTTCCCAGGTGGCACCCCCGCCCCCCGCCTTCCTCCTGAGAACCCCACCGCCGCTCCGGGTCTACAAACGAACCCCCTGAATCTGTTTGACCACACTCGGGACGTTTGGTCCTGGCCCCTGGAGGTTATAAAGTGCTTCCCCAGGGTGAGCCGCTGCTGTCACTGCTGCCTTTGTGATTGTCATACAAGGCAGCGGGATATAGCGCTTCGGTTCCCAAGCCCTTCTGAGGCGCAGAACCTCACCCCCAGCGCCTGCGGTAGAAATCCAGTGTGCATGTCACAGGGGAACGCGGAGCCAGTCCCCTGGCACCTGGGCTGACACTACAGCCCACCCTGCTTCGGGAGCAAACCGATGTGGGCATGTGTCAGCTGTGTGCTGTCACTGTGACCTTGAGCAAGTCCCTGACCCCCCCCCCCAGCCCGTTGCTGCCTGTGTGGGTGGCTCTGGGCACCCCTTCCACACGGAGCTCTGGTGGGGAGGAAACGGGCCATCCTGAGTCCAGTTCCCGGTGTGCTACCAGACGCAGTGGTACCAGTCTGGGCTGCTAGGAAGGGTTCAACCTCGGGTCTCAGTCTCCTGGGATCGCCTCGGGTCTCTATCTTCTCCCCGCTCCCAAAGCGGGCCTTTGTATCCCCTTCTGACACAGCTGGTCTATGGCAGGTGCTCTCACCACAGAGGAGGAGGGGCAGGGACAGGCTGGGTTCCCTGCCTGCCACCTGGCAGAGGCTGCCAGCGCCCCGCCCTGCAGCCCGGAGCTCAGAGAGATAATTATCTTCTCCAGCTCCTTCCTGAAGAGCAGACAGAGCGCCAGGGTTCCACACCTCTGGGCCCTGATTAAGGCGCTACCTTTTTTACTTTACAAGATGACTAATCACCCTCCTTAACTTTAATCACCCTCCTTAACTTTTACAAGGTGACTAATTCCCTCTAAGTGCAGGAGTCCTCCAGTGCCTGGGGTACCAGGACACCAAGAGGGCTTTGCTGGGACACCAGTCACTCCCTCCCTCCCTCCAGCCCTGCAGGCTGAGAGCAACAGCCCTTGGCCTCAGACACTGGGCTTCTAACTGGCGCCTTTCCCTGGAGAGATCCCAATCTGCCCGGACACCCCTGCAGGCCAGTGACTCAGTGTGGCAGGCTGCAGTCTCCCTGAATTTGCAGACAAAGAACCCGAGGACCTGCTCACCCAGCTCGTCTCTGTCCCCAGGGCTGGCCTGCTTGTCAGGGCCTGGACACTCTAGCTGGAGGGCCCTGGGCCTCTCAGGGTGAAGTGTCCCTTCCCAGGGCCTGATTGCCACAGCAGAATGATGGCCACTCGTGCCCCCCTCTCTTCCCTTGTTGGGAAACCGGGCAAGGAGATCGATCCAGGACTCTCAGTGTTTTTCTGTCCCCAAATCGTTAATTCTGAGACCAGAGCAACAGGACAGGTCTCAGGAGGATACTTGCCCTGGTTACAGGGAGATAATTAGGGAAATGCAATTTTCATCTGGAGGAGCGGTCCCTCCCCCAGGATGGGGTGGCATCTGCGGCCTGTGGGGGCCCACGGGCCCTGAGGGCAGGAGGTGACCGCCCTCCGACTCCTCCCTTCTTCCAGCAAGAGATGCTCCGCTACAAAGAGGTGTGCTACTACATGCTGTTTGCGCTGGCCGCCTACGGGTGGCCCATGTACCTGATGCGGAAGCCCGCCTGCGGCCTCTGCCAGCTGGCACGGTCCTGCTCGTGAGTACCGTCCCATCCTCCCCGCAGCCAGCGTGTGTGGAGGAGCCGAGGCCGTGGTGCCCGCCTCCTGAGGACGGCCGTCGCTAAGCGCACTGCGCATGTGCGCTGGTCCGCCCTCCGTGCCCACTCTGCCCCCCGCCCCCCCGGCCCCGGCGGCCCGCCGTTGCTTCTCTGCTGCACCGCACCGTCTCTGGGCCTCCACTTCCCTGCTTCTGCCTCAGCCCTGGCTAGGGAAGAGCGTGGGCTTTGGGATCACATCGTCCTGGGTCTGGATCTGGACTTTGTTGCTTGCAGCCTTGGGCAAGTGGGTCTCCCTCTGCCAGCCTGGGTTTCTATACCTGTAAAGTGGGGCCCGTGATGCACACCTCCTGGAATGGTTTTGGGAGGATTAAAGGAGGTGTTGCGCCGCCGGTTCCCATCCCTCCTGCCGCCCCCCCCCCCCACCTAGCCCTCTCGGCCACTCCCCTGCACCCGCATCTCCCCTTCTTCTCCTTCTCCCTTCCTGCGCTCTTCCTTTCTGAAAGAAAGGACCTTGCTGGTAAAGAGGCCCAATCCATAGAGGCCTCTGGCAAGACAAAGAGAAGGCCCTTCACAGCCCCTCCCCTACTTGCTGTCTCTGACGTCAGCCCAGGCCACCCAGAAGGAGGACAGCTCCCTGGCTCCCTGTTCCAGAAAGGCTGGCATGCTGGGCAGGGAGCTTCTGCCTGTGACGCCCCTGCCCTCAGGGCCAGCAGCAGCCACACCCCTCCACAGAAAGCTGGGTGGCTCTTGGGACCGTGTTCTTTCTCACCATTCCCGAAGCGAGCGACAGAGTGGACCAGGGCACTGCATGCCCCCTCCCATCTTTGCCAGCCTGCACACGGCTGGGATTCCTCTCAACATCCTTGGGAGCCCCTGCTGCAGCCGAAAGCTTCTCGAAACGAGTAGCAGCCCAGGAGTCCCATGCCCAGGACCCTGTTCCCTTACTCACTGGCAGAGTGAGGATGTCATTAGTAGGGCAGTGTCTGTCTGGCCTGCCCACAGGCTTTCTCAGAAGCCAGGGCGTCACTGGCAGGCCAGGCATTTGAGGCATTCTGCATGCAGGAAGGATGTTGGCGTTTGTATCGGCTTCTCAGAGCTCCGGGGAGAGAGAGCAGGCAGTCCTCAGAAACCCAGGAAGGCCCAGCTGGGTCCCTGCCTGGAAGAACAGGTATCTAAGGGGTGGAGAAGGGGCAACCCTGAAGGCCAGGCCTGCAGCCAAAGGTGTTGGGATGGAAGCCAGAGGACCGGGCCTCTTTCTCTGAGGGCCGGCCCGTCCATAGCGACCCAGAGTCCCAGCACCAGCCAGCAGAAGGAACTGCCGACCTGCCTCGGGCCCAGGCCCTCCGCCTGGCTGCAGTTCTCCTGCCCCACACAGCATGGCCAGCCAGGCCTATGCAGGGGTGCTGGCCTCGACAGGGCGGCAGGCCCCTCCTAGGAGCCCAGGCTGCTGGCCCTGCTGCTCTCACCCGTTCCCCCGGCTCTCAGACCACTGCCTCAGAGGCTGCCCTCTCACTGGACTGAGGGAGAGCCACCATTCGTGGTGTGCCTGGCGTATGCCGGACGCTTTCTGCGTCTTGGGCTTTCGATGTCACACTAGCCTTGTGAAGTAGCTGTCAGCACTGCACTCTTACAGAGGAGGATACGGAGCCTTCGGGTGGCTGAGTGCCCCCTCCCAGGCCCTCACAGTCGGGAAGAAACACACCAGAGCAAGGACTCGAGCCCAGGTCTGTTGCCGAAGGCCACACCGTAGCGGCCACATGCTCAGTGTTTGAGGCGGGGGCTGTGCTTGGAGAGAGCAGCCAGCAGCCTGAGAGCAGGAGCCCGGCCCCCAGATCCAGGCCTGGCCCCACGTGGCCTGGCATGGGGTGGGGGGGCTCCCCCAGCATACATTGAAGTGGCTTCTGAGATTGGCCCCACCCGAGTCTTCTCACTGAGCCCTCTCCCCCATTGCGAAATGTGTAACAAGCCCTCAGGTGCTACTCGAGTGAAGATAAACCTCTTAGCATCCCTAAAATTCAAGATTATTCATCAAATCTCAGCTGTCATCTTAAGACAGGTGGCAAGGGTGGGTCACATGCTCTCACAGTTCCTGGCTTGATCTGTTGGGTGCTGGCTCCCTCTGGTGGCCAGAGGAGCAGCTGCAGTCCTTGCTGGGTGGCCAGCTCCGATGCTCACCCACTCACTTGGGGAAGCCTGCTCTGTGCTTGGTGCTGTTTTTGGTGCTGGGGAAATAGCTGTTAACCAAGCAGAGCAAAACCTACCCTGTGGAGGCCATCGCTGGGTGGGGAGGCTCAGACAATGCACCAACCTGGAGCAGAGGGAAGCTTCAGAGAAAAAAATTAGAGCTGGTGTGTCATTGGGGCTGGGGAATGCTGTCCGAGGGGCTGGCTATGTTAGATGAGGTGGCCAGGGTGGACCTCACTATAACATAACATTTCAGCAGAAGCCTGAAAGAAATGAGTCCAGCCACTGACCATCTAGAAGAGTGTTTCAGGCAGAGCGAACCATGGGTGCGAAGATGCTGAGGCAGAAATACAGCCAGTGCCTCTGAGGGAAGGCAGGGAGGTGCCTGCGAGCAGAGGGGAGTCGGAGGGAGCAGGCCGGAGAGCCCGGGACAGGTGGGCAGGGCCCGAGGGGGCAGGGCCCCGGGCCCCTGAAAGGATCCGGCTTTTCCACTGGGCGAGAAGGGCCGTGTCGTAGGGTTTTGAGTGAAGTGACGCAGCTTGACAAATCTTAAAAAGTCACTCTGGCTGCTGAGTTGATACGGTAAGGGGCCGGCAGAGACGAGGGAGGCCTGTCAGGAGGCCACTGTGGCAGTCACAGGCAGAGACGAGGGCGGCATGGAGTGGAGGGGGTGCCGGCGAGGGAGAAGCGGTCAGGCTGGTTGTGGATTTGGAGGCAGAGGGAGCGGATGTGCTGACCAGCAGGAAGTGAAGACGGTGACTCCAGCCTGGGACTGGGCGCCGAGCGCTGGGCTGCGGGGGGCTGTGGGGAGCACGCAGCGTGGGCCGTCAGGGCCGGGACCTGTGGGGCGTCAGAGGAGGCGTTGCGTGAGCGGTGGGAGGGGACCATCTGGAGGTCTGGGCAGTTCGCTGCCCAGATGGGATGAGGTCCTGCAGGAGCCCAGAGCTGCCCTCTGGGCCGAGGAGGCTGTGAACGCAGGAGGCACAGCCCAGGAGAGAGGACGCCCCTGGCCCAGTGGGGAACGCACTTCGAGGGGGAGGGAAAGACCCCCTGGGTCACGAGCGGCCACGAGGCCACGTGAGACGAGGGCTGGGAGCGGCCCAGTAGCGCTTTGCAAGGAGGTTTGGGGAGGGCGAGATTGCTCCCTCAGCGGTCGCTGGCCCTGAGGCCCTGGCGCCCCGCCCCAGGTGCTGCCTGTGCCCCACGCGGCCCCGGTTCGCCCCCGGCGTCACCATCGAGGAGGACAACTGCTGCGGCTGCAACGCCATTGCCATCCGCCGCCACTTCCTGGACGAGAACATGACTGCAGTGGACATCGTCTACACCTCCTGCCACGATGCGGTGAGGGGCTGGGCGGGCCGGGCTGGGCCGGCGTGCAGCGCCCCCAGCTTTCGTCCTCTGCAAGGCCGTGGAGGGCCAGGGGGCGCTGCAGCCCCGTGTCAGGAGCAGGTGGCCAAGGGCCCTGGGGTCCCGAGCCGTCCTCCCAGGCAGCGGGAGCCCTTGGCTTTGCTGGCACTGCCAACGGCAGCCTCCAGGCGTGTCCTAGCTGGGCAGTCCAGGGTGGACCCTTCTCCCCACACCCTCTCCGTGTCTACAGAGTGGACCTCAAATCCACACGCAGTGTCGGGGCTCCCTGGCTCCAGCCTTTAGGGGAAGGAATTGTGGAAGGAAGCGGTGAGGCCTTGGAGAGGGACAGCCAGCCCTCCGGACGTGGCAGGCAGGGCGGCAGCGCTTGGGGCTGACCACAGGGGGAAGCTGGGGGCCGGCAGCCTGGCCGGGGCCCAGGGGCTGGCGGAGGCAGATCCTCTGACCAGGAAGGAGGCTTGCTTAGGTCACTGGCCTGAGTCTGGCTCCATCCCCGGGCCACTGAGGCTCACAAGCCACCCTCCTCCTAGGTGTACGAAACCCCCTTCTACGTGGCAGTGGATCACGACAAGAAGAAGGTGGTGATCAGTATTCGGGGAACCCTGTCTCCCAAGGTATGCTGCCCGAGGCTCCTCGCCCGTCCCTGGGGACCCCCTCGCTGCCCTCGTTTCCTGTCCTCAGCCCCGCCCCTCACCCGTATCCTCTCCCCACAAGGACGCCCTGACAGACCTGACTGGTGACGCTGAGCGCCTCCCCGTGGAGGGGCACCATGGCACCTGGCTGGGACACAAGGTACCCACCACGTGGGCCCCTGGGGGCCCCTGGCCTTCCCTCCCCACTGCCAGCTCATGGATCTGCCCTGATGGTGGGGGGGCGGGGCGGTCCTCCCTGCTTGCTGGGCTCACCAGGGGAGATTGGTCAGAGAGGCGCAATGTGTCTGGAAGGTCCACCGTGGTCCGTCCACCAGGACCCCTGCCTGGCTCAGATCCTGACCCAGAAGGGCCCGAGGAGGCAGAGCTGGGAGGGGGTCACACTGGTTTCTGTTAGACGCTCAACCCCTCTGCGCCTCAGTTTCTTCATCTGTGAAACGGAAACAATGTGATACAGTGTCCGCGGCCACCACAGGCCTGTTATGTGGACCAGAGGGGGGCAGTGGGCGGGACGTCAGGGGCGTCAGCTGCCGGTCACTGTGCTCCTGCTGGTCCCCGACAGGCCTTCCTCTGTCTTGGCCCCTCTCCGAGCACCCACCTCTCTTCCCCTCCGACCCACCAGGGAATGGTCCTGTCGGCTGAGTACATCAAGAAGAAGCTGGAGCAGGAGATGGTCCTGTCCCAGGCCTTCGGGAGAGACCTGGTGAGGCGTGTCCCACGCCGCGGAGCCCTCGCCGCGCCCAGCCCTCCCGCCCCCCAGCGGGAGATTGGTGAACGGATGGAGCCGCCCCTGAGGACCAGGCTCCCTCACTTTCCGTGGACCCCTGGCTCCCGGCACCCTCACTTGCTCAGTTCCTCCTGCCCCCTCTGACCCCTCCCTCTTTTGCACCTGCTCCTCTTGGGCACCCCGGCTCAGCCTCACCCAGATATACACGCCTGATCCATGCCAGGCAGTAGAGGCACAAAGATGGTTTGGGCTGGGGGCTTCTAAAACACACAGCAGGATGATAAAGACAATAATTGCAGAGCAAATAGAAGGGGTGCTGCTCCGGCTGGGGGCGATCTGGGCCCCGCCCACCGCCCACTCCCTATGCAGGCGGCTCCCGAGGTGCTCCTGAGTGCCCTTCCCGAAGCCAAGCAGGCCCTGGCCTCGGGAGACCTGTCTAGTTGTTGAGACACAGGGTCTGGGGCAGGTGACCAAATGATTATAATAGAGTATAATCACCGTGTACAAAGGTCGTTCCTAGGTGTAGACACAGTGTCTAGAAGGGAGTAAGGCTCTCCCAGGAGATCAGGAAGGGCTTCTCCGAGGAGGTAACTTCTGAGCAAGGTTTTGAAGGATGCGTAGGAGTTGGTTAGACTAGTCTTCCCCAGGAAGTTTCCCCGTGGGGGGCCTCCCTTGGCCCTTCCTCTGCCTAGCACCCACGCATCACAGACACGACTCCAGGACTCCGGGGAGACCCCTCTGCCTCTCCGGTGTGAGCTGAGACAGTCGGCCTGGCGGGTAGGGGCCGGGCTCTGAGGCTTCTCTCGGTCCCCAGGGCCGCGGAACTAAGCACTACGGCCTGATTGTGGTGGGCCACTCCCTGGGTGCGGGCACCGCCGCCATCCTCTCCTTCCTCCTGCGCCCCCAGTACCCGACCCTCAAGTGCTTTGCCTACTCCCCACCGGGGGGCCTGCTGAGGTGAGCCGCCTAGGGCCTCAGAGTTGGCTGGGGCTGGCTGGGGCTCGGGGGTGGGACAGGGCTGGGGACTGGACTGGGCAGTCTGGTTTCTGGTCAGTGGGAGAGCCTGGGAGTGGCCTGGTAAGTGGAGGGGGGGCTCTGTCAAAAGCCAGGAGGACCCCGGATCTACCTCCGGCCAAGTCCTCCTGGCAAGAAGGGCAGGGCAGGGCCAGGCACCTACCTGCACGCTCCCCAGGGGGCCTCGCACCTAGAAGCTAACCCCAGGAGAGCTGGACCAGGGCGCCCTCCCCACCTGAGCCCCTCCTCGGCTTCCCTTGCAGTGAGGACGCCATGGAGTACTCCAAGGAATTTGTGACAGCTGTGGTTCTGGGCAAAGATCTCGTCCCCAGGCGAGTCACTGCTGCCCCCTCTGTCCACTGTCCCAGCCTGGGCTGGTCCTCCCTCCTCAGGGCCTCGCCCGGGCTCCACATCTCCCTCATGCAGACCCCCACCCACCTAAAGGACCCCAGAGACCCCCTGCATGCTCTCAGGCGCCCTAGCTGAGAGGGCAAGGTGGGCCCGCCCTGCCTGGCACCCTTTCCCTGGCTTGGCTCTGCCGAGCCAGACTCCCCTGCCCCAACTCTGTGACCCTGGCAGCCGGGTCTTCCTCTTCCAGGGGCCGCGTGTGTGCCTGTCCCCATGACACCCTCACGCCGTGCCTCCCCCGGTCCCCGGCTAGGCCAGGCTGACGCTCGTTTCCCCCTCCCCCAGGATCGGCCTCTCTCAGCTGGAAGGCTTCCGCAGACAGCTCCTGGACGTGCTGCAGCGGAGCACCAAGCCCAAAGTGAGCCCCCACCCCCCGCCCCGTCCCGCCTGGCCGCGCCTGCGCTGGGCGCCATGTCTGCCCCTTGCCCTGCCCATCTCCCCGGCCCAAAGCACAGCGGCCCCCGGCGCGTGAGGCCAGCCTGGGGTGTGGTCGGTGTCTTAAACCTCAGGCCATCAGTCCCTCAGCATCTCTGAGCTCATTCACCTGCCTGTCTTTGCACAAATGGGGACACTGAGGCCCAAAGTGGTCAAGGAGCTTGCTTTTGCTCACACAAGTTGTCACCGGGTCGGTTTTTAGCTGGGGGCTCCTGAGTCCTGGCTCCCGTCCCACAGAGCTGCCTAAATGCAGGAGAAAGCCATCTCCGAGGCTCTGGGCTTCAAGGCTCTTCCAAAACCTGCTGCTGGCTCAGGGGGTGCCTGGCCCTCACCTTGGGCGGATCGGGCTACAGTTTGGTCTGATCTTCCACTGCAGTGGAGAGGACAGGGTCAGCCCTTCCTAAACCTTCATCAAGCCTTTAAAGGACACTGGGGGATACTTCCTGTGGCAAGCCAGCCTTCGGCAGGCCAGGCCAAGGGGAGGCTGGTCGCCAGGAGGCGGCTGACCTGGACCAGCGGGTCCTCTGTGCCCCCAACCCAGTTTGGACTCTTCCCAACCTTGGTGCCCCTGACCCTCTGGCAGGCAGTGCTCTAGGCCAGGCCGCAGGTACCAGGTACCGGGTGGCCCTCGCCCTGAAGGGTGACTGAGCAGCGGGGCGGTAAAGTCTGAGGGGATGTTGTCTGCCTGCAGGAGCCTGGTTCCTGTCAGGCCCAGTCCTGGGCTCTTGTCATTGTGACGTAGAGCAGGTGCCTCCCCCTCGCTGGGCCTGTCCCCCTGTCCACTAGATGAGGGCTTGACTGTCCCTCTAGCTGCTTTCCAGCCCTGTCCACCTCAGCAATGCCTCTCCAGGGGGCGCTGCCCTTTCCTCGGCCTCACGGCCACCCCCCTCCCCCGCCACCTATGAACTCTCCTCCTGAGCACCTCTGCCCCGCCCAGCCAGCCAGAGCTGCTCAGCTGTCCCCACCTCCCCGCTGCCTACACAGTGGCGGATCATCGTGGGGGCCACCAAGTGCATCCCCAAGTCGGAGCTGCCGGAGGAGGTGGAAGTGGCCGCCCTGGCCAGCACACGGCTCTGGACCCACCCCAGCGACCTGACCATTGCCTTGTCGGCCAGCACCCCGCTTTACCCGCCCGGCCGCATCATCCACGTGGTCCACAACCACCCCGCGGAGCAGTGCTGGTAGGTGCCGCCTGCAACTCGGTCCGCCGGGGCAGGACCTGCATCATCCAGGGGCCTGGGGGATGAGCCAGCCTTCGCTCAGGCACCCCTCAGGCCGAGGGCCAGAGGCGAAGAGACCGGGGTCCAGGCCACCCACAGCGGGTGGGGTGGGGGTACGGGGTTGCCCTGGAAATAGACCAAGACTAGCCCAGAGCAGCACCCCAGACTCTTCTCGTGACAGCCCCAGCCTTTGTCCCCAGTCAGCTTTTCTCTGGTGTTCCCTAGGGCGTCTCTCCCCACTTGTGGTCCATTTAAAAGTGCATGTCCCGGAGGGGTCACCCTAAGGCCCTGGCCAGCTGTACCCCCATTGTCACTTGGCATCACCTCTGGGATAGGTGGCAGACAGCTGTGAGCAAGGGCTGGGGGTCCAGAAGAGAGAGAAAGGTGGGCAAGTACGTCTCCCCCGTCATGCCCGTTCAGAGGGTGGGCCTGGGACCCTCCTCCAGCGAGGACTGCCTCCTCTGACAAAAGGCTTGGGAGCTGGGCCCTGCCCAGGGTGCAACAGGCCTGGCCCAGGCCACGAGTATGGAGATGGCTGTGGAAGGACCATAGCTGAGGTTCAAGATCAGCCTTTCTCAGCCTCTGTTCCCGGCTGGACTGGGAAGTAGGGGTGGGGGGTGGGAGCTGAGGGTGAAGCAAGAGCAAGGAGCCCAGGGGTGCAGCCCAGCTGGCCAGGCTGGACAGGGGGCCTCTGAGTTCACCTCGCTCCTGCTAAGCCAGGGCAAAGCAGAGCCAGGGCCCGGGGGCCAAGGCCAAGCTGCTACCCACTCTCGGCTTCCCTCTGGCCCCTCTGTCTCCTCAGCTGCTGTGAGCAGGAGGAGCCCACGTACTTTGCCATCTGGGGTGACAACAAGGCCTTCAACGAGGTGATCATCTCCCCTGCCATGCTGCACGAGCACCTCCCCTACGTGGTCATGGAGGGCCTCAACAAGGTGAGCCCCTGGGCAGCCCTGGGCGCTAATGCCTCGTTCGAGCCCGCGGTGCCTTGCGAGCCGTACCTCTGTCCCCATGTTATAGGCAAGGGTGTGGACGCTCAGAGAAGTGAGCCAGAGTCCCCAGCTGGGTCGCAGTGGGGCCAGAGAGCCCACTCATGTCCCGGCCTCCACACCCCTGCTCCATCCACATCACCACGTGGCCCCCGTGGTCGGGAGGAGTTTAGGAGACTCCCTCGGACCTGTGTCCGAGGCAAGTTGAACTCAGAGGGCCTGAAGGCCACCTGGCACTTGACAGATGTGCAGCCAGGCAGGGCCTGTCTTTGGCCTTCCTAGAGAAGGGGTTTGGGGGGCAGGAGAGTGCGGCCCAGCTGACCCATGCAGCTCTGTTTGGTCCGAGAGGCCTGGCCTGCCGCCCTGCCCCTACACGTGATTGTCACCCCTCCACCACCACCAGCTTCCGCGTCCTGTCCCCAGGTGCTGGAGAACTACAACAAGGGCAAGACAGCCTTGCTCTCCGCTGCTAAGGTCATGGTGAGCCCCACTGAGGTGGACCTGACCCCCGAGCTCATCTTCCAGCAGCAGCCACTGCCCACGGGGCCCCCCATGCCTGCTGGCCTCGCGCTGGGGCTGCCCACTGCAGACCATCGGAACAGCAGCGTCAGGTGAGCCCTGCCCGCCCCAGAGCGCAGTGGCCAGGTGCGTCGTTTCAAGGCCCGTAGGCTTGCACGCACGTGCATCCTGTGCGTAGGCTGAGCCCGGATGCTCTCGCGGCTCTGCATACATGGGCAGGGAAGGCGAACTTGGCCCCTCTGCTCTGCCCCCGTTGTCCCCCAGCCCACCACTGCATGGGCCAGTGGGCATCTAGACACACGGCCCCCAGGCCACAAACACATCTAGTCACTCAGACCCATGTAGACCCAAACGGGTGGGCACCCATGCCCTTCCGTGCAGGCACACGTGTGTTTAAGTATTTGTACTGAAACTTACACGCCTCACAAGTAGCTCTAAGTGCAGACAGTCCCGTAGAGACATGTGCCAAGACAGAGGCCACGGGAAATGCACAAGGACCCGCTTGGGGAGGCGGCCCTGCGTGTGAATGAATGAGCGCGCCTGTGCCCAGTGCAGACACACAGACACGTGGCCGGCCGACACGCAGACGGCTCGTACGTACCCCGCATACGTAAACCAGAGCTGTGCGCACACGCTCCCAGACACACACCCCGCGTTCACAGCACTGTTCGCGGGCATCAGGCTCTCAAGGGGGATCCTCCTGCCTCTCCGGGACCCTTCCCACCCAGGAAGGGCACAGATCTGGCCGGGAGACTGCCGAAGAGGCCCCCAGGGGGCACCTAGACCCGGCTCCCTACCTTTTGTACATCTCCTGTGGCAGCTGCATGACCAGAGGAGGGAGCCAGTGTTCCTTCTCGTTGCAGTAACTGCTGCACCCCGACTCCCAGGCCTTTCACTCGCTCCCAGCAGGTGGTGTGCCGCTGAGAGACGCCAGGGCCCCCCATCCAGCAGAGGGCCAACTTCGTGGTGGGAGGAACCCCAGTGTGAGGAGGGGGGGGCTAGAGCTCTGGGAGGGGCACAGAGGGCTGCTGGTCCTGCGTCTTCTCTCCCCTGACCTGTGGCCTCATGAGTGACCTGGGCAGCCAGTCTCTCTGGGCCTGGGTCTCCCATGGCCGCAGTGACGGGACATGGGTGAGGGTGCCCCCGGCAGTGCTCCTGGGCGCCTAGAGCCCCCAGCAGAGCCTCAGGCCCTCGAGGCGCCCACCCTGGCTCAACCCAGCACCAGCCCTTGGTCTTCTGTCTTGGGTTCTTGGGAGTCTTTTTTTTTTTTTAAATTAAAGGTCCCTGCCCCAGATAGTTCAACTCTCCCCTCCTGACCCTCCCCAAGTTCCCTCCAGCCAGGGGGCTGGGGAGGGGGTCAGTCTCAGCGCCCCTTCTGAGTCTCACCACCCTCACCCCCCCCCCCCGCCCTGCCCTCTGCAGGAGCAAGTCCCAGTCTGAGATGAGCCTGGAGGGCTTCTCGGAGGGGCAGCTGCTGTCCCCAGTGGCTGCGGCGGCGGCAGCCCGCCAGGACCCCGTGGAGCTGCTGCTGCTGTCCACCCAGGAGCGGCTGGCGGCCGAGCTGCAGGCACGGCGGGCGCCCCTGGCCACCATGGAGAGCCTCTCGGACACGGAGTCACTGTACAGCTTCGACTCCCGCCGATCCTCGGGCTTCCGCAGCATCCGCGGCTCGCCCAGTCTCCACGCGGTGCTGGAGCGCGACGAGGGCCACCTCTTCTACATCGACCCCGCCATCCCCGAGGAGAACCCCTCGCTGAGCTCCCGCACCGAGCTGCTGGCCGCGGACAGCCTCTCCAAGCACTCGCAGGACACCCAGCCCCTGGAGGCGGCCCTGGGCAGCGGGGGCGCCACCCCCGAGCGGCCCCCCAGTGCGGCGGCCACTGACCAGGAGGAAGAGGGGGGCGGTGGGGTGGCCCCGCGCGGAGAGCTGGCGCTGCACAACGGGCGTCTGGGCGACTCGCCCAGCCCTCAGGTGCTGGAGTTCGCTGAGTTCATCGACAGCCTCTTCAACCTGGACAGCAAAAGCAGCTCCCTCCAAGACCTCTACTGCATGGTGGTGCCCGAGAGCCCCGCCAGCGACTATGAGGAGGGCCCCAAGTCCCCCAGCCAGCAGGAGATCCTGCTCCGAGCCCAGTTCGAGCCCAATCTGGTGCCCAAGCCCCCGAGGCGCTTTGCCGGCTCTGCCGACCCCTCCTCCGGCATCTCGCTGTCACCCTCCTTCCCACTCAGCTCCTCGGGCGAGCTCATGGACCTGACGCCCACGGGGCTCAGCAGCCAGGAGTGCCTGGCGGTGGACAAGATCCGGACTTCTACCCCCACCGGCCACGGGGCCAGCCCCGCCAAGCAGGACGACCTGGTCATCTCGGCTCGCTAGCACCCAGAGGGGCTGCCGGCAGAGGCCTAGGCCAGAGCAGGTGGCCCCTCGGGCTCCAGGTGGCTACCCCCAGAGCCAGGCAGCTTGGAGGAGAGGCCCCCGGGGTCCAGTTTAGCCTCAGGCATGGGGCACTGCTGCTGAGCTGGGGGTCCGTATCCCTACCTCAGCTTAGGACCCCTCAGAGCCAAGGCAGCTGGGATCTGGGCCTTTCAGATAGGGGAGGAGCAGGGAGCGGGGAGGGGCCTGGGGCAGCCCACCAGCCTGACCCCAGGGGCATCCTGGTACCCCCTATTCCAGGACAGGCCATGGGCATACTGACTCCCCATCACTGCCCTCTGGCTGCTCTCCCAGGGCCGAGATGGAGAGTGGCCTCCTCTCCACATATTCTCATCTGCGGTCGAGGCCGGCATCTGCCCTGGCCGCTCCCCAGACCTGGTGCCTGCCAGCCAGCCCTTGGGGTGACCCCCCCCCCACCCACCAAGGTGGCCCGCAGTGCTGTGTGTGTTTACAGAAGCTGCCGGGCTGGGCTCAGGTCGTGGCCTGGCCTTGCCAGCCCCCAGCCACAATCGTGTGTTCAGTAGCCTCCCTCTGAGCAGGGCAGGGGCCCGGAGGGGCCTGGAGGAGGGTGGGGTCAGGACCGCCCCTTCTCTGCTTGGCGTCCCTCATGCCGACCCCTCTGTCAATGGGTTATAAGCACCCAAGCCTGTCCCGCCCGCCCATTACCTCCAGGCTCGCCTTCTATTCCTGGGGACCCTGGCCATTCAAAGGGTGGATGGCACAGACGTGAGCACCCCAGGCTGCAGGGTCAGTGCCCGGGGAGGAAGAGGGACCCCAAATCCCGCTTCCTTGGAGGGTCCCATGTAACCCCTTCCTATCACCTCCCCCATGCCCAGGCAGCCTCAGGCCCTGGGATCTGAAACCAGACACCTCCACTCCCCTCACGACCCTCCTGGTTGGCCTGGACTCTCACCTGGGCCTTCTTCCCTCCCATCCATAATGTTACGTCGACAGGAAGTGGGGCCAAGAGTGGGGCATCGTGGGACCTGGCTAGAGACCCCCTGCTCTCTGCTGCGCGGGGTGTGGAGGGTCGGGCTCTGGGGCCGTCCTGGCTTAGCCAGAGGCCTCAGCCTCCCCTACTTGAAGCGTTCCTTCGCCTTTGGGCTGGGGAGCAGTGGGGAGGTGGAGGCCGGCCCGTTCTCCAGAGGCCGAAGCCGGGAGGCTGGGCATGCTCACGTAGGGTGTGTGTGCATGTGCATGAGTGTGCCGATCCTGAGGAAGGGGCTGCTGGGGCACCCACCCCACCCGACCTGACCTGCTTGCCTACTGCTCCCCACCCCCAACCTGCCAGGAAGACAGCCAGTGAGCGTAATGCAGCTGGGGGTCAGAAGATGAGCTCAGCGTCGGACATTGCCTGTCGCTCTGACCCCTGGTTTGGAAAACTTGTATGCTGACTGTCCACTTGTGCCTTCATCTCCTCGGAGGCATGCTCCCCAACTTCGAACCTGACCATGGCCTCCCTGGGCCGTCTAGGCTCCCCCTCATTTCACGATCACTGGTATCTGGGGCCCGCGCCCTGAGCCTGACCCCTAACATAGCTGAGACTGGCCCAGACCTCTCTCTGGGACCCCTGCGCACCCTGACAGATGGGCACAGAGACCTGGGAGCTGGGCCTCCCTCACTCCGTGACTCCCGCTCCTCACCAGGCTCCAGGATGCTGCCCCAGCTGAGGGCCCCGCTGCTGGCATAGCCCGGGCCCAGCACAGAAGCAAGACGAATCAGTGGCTCTTAGAGTTTAAAAAAAAGACAAATCATCAATCAGAGTAACGTTCCAATGAGCACCCCAGCCAATAGAAGGGAGACTTGGGGGTCTAGCCTTTTAATTCCTCCTTTGCCGAGGTGGGCTTGGGACCTCTAAGGGGGTGTGGCACCCACCCATGCCCAGGACTGAGCCATCAGGGACAGACTCCCCACCCCAAAGCTGCAGCCACACAAGGTTACAGGCTTGGGGCTGGGGCAGACTCAGACTCAGCCCTGGACTCCCCAGGGTCAGCCCACCCCTAACCTGCCCCCTCCCCACCTCAGCCCTGAAGGGCGGGCCTACTGCGTGTCTCTCCCTTTCTCCCACACCACACTTGGGGGGTCTGAGCCAACCCCCTCAGCCCGGCTCGGCTCGGCCCGACCCCCCCCTCTGCCCCCGAGACCTGCAGCACAAGCTCTCCCAGTCATGCGCTGGCCTGTCCTCACAGGGGCCTGGGTGACCTCCATATGCAATCGGTAGAGGGCAGCCAGGCCCCACAGACACTCGTGCGCTCTACATGCCATTCTCCCCTAACTTTTTTTGTACTTAATGTATGAAAGATCCAAACTAATATTGCTGTAAAAAGGAGAGACAAATTAATATAGCTTATTCTATAAATATATCTGTATATAAAGGTTTCTGTATATTGTATAGAGCTGTGTATAAACTGGATGTAGAAGCATGCTGGCTGCCTTGAGTGACCTCTCTTCCCAGCGCCTGGGGGTGGGGAGCTCTGAGACTGGCTCTCGCTGCTGTTAAAGCCCTGACACAGGACCACACTTTGAGTCGCAGAAGACCCTCGAAACCCCATTCGAATGGGGGCCCTGCCTATGTCAGATACATACCAGGGGATCCTTACGACCTCATTAGAGCCTTGGAAGATGCGACTTGTTTGCGCCTTCCTCCTCCCTAAGGGTCTGGGGTTCAGAGAGAGTAAGTAAGTTGCCCAAGATGGCAGAGCCAGCGCTTGGGCTGCCAGGCTGATCTGACAGTGCCCACCCCCTCCACCCAATAATGAGAGCTAGGGCAGGGAGCGAGGATTCCCCTGAAGCCCCCAGCTGGGTCACATAGAAATGCAGGGTCCACTGGAAGGCTTTGCCAAGGGCTTCCCTAGGAGTATGCAAATGCCTGACCAGACTCAGGGCACCCCAGGGACCCAAGCCCAGCCTAGTCCCAAGGCAGTGAGGCTTGGGGAGCAGCTGCAGGGCCAGGATGGGCAGGCTGCTGGGCCTCCTGTCAGCCCCATGCTGAGACCTGCCCTCTCCACACACCAGGTGGCGCTGCTCCTCCAGCCAGTCCCACTATGACCTGCAGTCTGGCCTAGGCACTGACCCAGCTGAGCTTTGACCTGACTTTAACCTTCCCCTTCCCTACACTTCTATCTTCCCACGGCTCAGTCCAGAGTGACCTTTCTTGGTGAGAGTTTGGGAAAGGTGATAGAACAACGCCTATCTTCACCCAAGGCCTCTCTGAACAGAAGAGGAAACTGAGGCGAGATAAGGGTGAAGACCTACTCGAGGTCACTCTCGTGCTGGGATCAGATCTAAGACAAGAATCCAGGTCTCCCCACCTAGGACTCTGGCCTCCATCCTCACCTAATGGTTTTCAAAGGTTCTTCCCACCCTATAGTCTCATTCGATTTGCAAATTATTCTATCCAATTAGTGGAGCAGAGGAAACGACAGGGCCAGAGAGGTTCTGTGACTTGCCAAAAGTCACACAGCCAAGTGTGGAATGGCAAAGGGCTCTCATGGGGGCAATTCTGGGAGGAACTCAAGGGGTGTTCTGCTTCCCAGTGCCCATTTGGGACCCCTGGATGGTCCCTCCATCTCAGCTGGGAGGGAGGTAGGAGAGAAGTCACACTGAAGGGTCCCCAGATCCAGTTATGTCCCCTCACCCTAGTCAAGGGAAGCTGTGTCCCCAGCCTCATGGACTCTCTCATTCCCACTCACCATCCTTTGGGCTTCCTCTGTACAAAGGGTGGATCCCAGGGCTGTGGGGGCCCTCGGAAGGCCAGGGTAGGGACGCCTGGCCAGCGGGTCGAGCCCCACCCTCTCCTGGACTGGTCTCCAGCCAGCTACTCATAACCGTAAGTCCCTGCCCTACTTGATGATGTCAGGCTTGCTGGGGCTCCCTCTCAGCCCCAGCCTCTGCCCGGCGTGGGCGAGTTGGGGGTAGCAACCCTCGAGTCTGGGGCATTTCAGCTAACCCTTTCCCCCAAGCCCAGAGATGAAAATGCCTGGGGACGGTTGCTCCTTTGCTCAGTGGCTTCGGGAAGTCAGGGGAGATGGTAGGACCTGAACCCCCTAACTAGGCCAGCTCTCATGAGATTAACAGGATGCTCCATCCCACTTCGAGGTCACCCAAAGACTTAATAATCCAGCCTGAAGAGTTGGGGTGTTAGGGATAAAATACAGGTATCTCTCCCCGCCCCACCCTTGGATGACCTAGACAAGGGCAAGGCTTAGCTCATCAGGATGCCCCTTGAATAGTGGGCCATTAGAATATGGTAGAAAGACCTGTGGATAGGTGAGGCTTATAAAGAAGCTAGTTTTCCAGCCAGTCCCAGTCAACTCCCAAAATAAATTTTTTTTTAAAATCACACGGCGTAGGTGGGGGTCTACTTTGTTCACAGACAGGCCTGACCCGGGTGGAGGGAGAGGCAGAGCAGAGAATAACAATTGTCTTAGGGGAGGCTTCAGAGGGAGAAAAACCTCTGGGGTGTATCGGCTGGAAAAGAATAGGCTCCTCAGTGTGGCCCGCTCCCCCCTCTCAGCCCAGCCCCTGTGGGGGGGGGGGCACACACAGCTGGGCCCTCCAGCAAAATCCCATTCTATATATCTAAGAGCGACAGCTTGAGGTCCCTGGGGGACAAAACCTCATTGTGAGGCACCCTCCGGCCTGGGCACCCCCTCCCCCAGCTCCAGAACTGTTGTGGCATTGACCCTCTTCTCTGGGCCACTACGGGCCTGCTGACTGGGCCACATCTGGGGCTCAGGCACCAGCCACCCCTCCCCCATGGCTGGCCGCTGAGAAGGGGGAGGGTGGACTGGGTGGAAGTAGCCTCCCAGGTTCCCACCCCGTCTCTACCCTGCCGCCCAGTTTGTCTCCACTCTCCTCTGCCAGGGCCACTGGCAGGCAGAGCTGAGAGCTCTAGGCTAGCTAGGCTGGCGTCCTGATCTGTCCGCAAGTCCCTCCTCCCCCTCTGGGCCTCAGTTTCAGCTTCGTCACCTGTCAGACGGCAGTGAGGTGGAAAAGGTTTTTCCAGCTCTGACTTGCTGTGTCTGAGGATCTGGGGAAGCAGCGAGTTGAGCCTTTCCATAATATGATTGATTCGCTGGGTCTAGGATTCCAGAATTCCCTGTTTCCAAGGTTTCAGAGGTCTAGGAATTTGCAGTTTGAAGATGCCATCGTCTATTCATTCAACACATATTTATAGCACACCTACTGTATGCCAGGTAATGTCCTCAGTTCTGGAGCAACAGCGAGGACCAAGCCAGAAAAATCTCTTACTGTCATAGGGCTTTCCATTCTAGAGCGAGGAGGAGAGTAACAAAAACTAAATAAAACTCTTTATAGCAGAAAGGCCTAAGGAGGGGCAACCGCTTTAGGTAGGGCGTCAGAGAGGCGATGTGCGAGCTGAGGCCTGACTGCTGAAAAGGAACCAGCCCCATGGGGACGAGCATTGTAGACCGATGGAACTGCATGTGCCCAGCCCCTGCGGCGGATATGGGTCTGGCATGTTTGAGTGACGGCAAGGAGGCCTTGGTGACTGTGATTTGGTGAGCCGTGGAGAGAAAAGTCGGAGCTGAGCTCAGCGGTCCAGGCAGGGGCAGATCATACGAGGCCTCTGGAGCCGGAGCAGGAGGTTTAGATACTGTTCTGAGTGCAAACGGAAACTACAGGTCTTACCGAAGGAATGACGTGTCTGATTTATATTTTTAAAACAGTGATTTGGGAGGATTATAGGGATCAGTGAGGAGAGAGGCTGTGCAGTTGGGCAGGGCAGAGATAAGGAGGTGCTCACAGGGCGGAGGCAGAGGGGCGAGGGTGGGGGGTTTACCCGGGACACGCCTGGAGGTAGAATCTTCGGCTCTCATGCTACCACACAGTGAAGCAGTGATGGAGAGGCCAGTTTCCCAGGTCTGCCGGGGTCTGGCTCCGAAGGCTGGCTTTGCCCCTCATTCCCTTGAAACTCTTAGAACTTTGCTGTCCAATACCATAGCCACACACTGCTGTTTAAATCCGAACCAATTAAATTAAATTAAATTGAAAAGTCAGTTTGTTATTCAATGGCCACATTTCAAGTGCTCAGCAGCCACATGTGACTAGCGGCTACCAGATTGGGCAACACAGGGGACATTTCCATCCTCACAGGAAGGTATAGAGAACTGTACTTTCTCCCAGTACATACTGTCACTGAGCCTCAGTTTCCATCAGCATCTCTAAAATTCATATATTAGTATCTCCTTGGTAGGCTACCTGTAAATGAGATAACCCCTGTAAAGTGCTCAGTGCAGGCCGGCACATAAGAAATGTTCATTAAGTGCAGGTTATTACTATTATTGCTGAGATGAGGGGTGGGTAAGGAATGGAAATAGAGACTATCTCTGAGGTTTGGTTCTGAACATTTAAGATTCAGAATCCTGTTATCTTCCCCTGTCCAAAGAGGGGAATAAGAACTGCGGGGCAAGGAGAAGCCGACGATCCCAACCCCAGCCACGGCGACTCCCGGCCCGGCCTGCACGCCCTTCCCTCCCCACGCGAGGCCAGGCTGCCCCGCAGCCCCCGGCCGGGGCAGGAGCGTGTGGCAGCGCCGCCCGGAGAGCGCGCGTCCTGTCCGCCGCGCGGCCGGCCGGCAGGGGGCGCCGAGCGCGGCGGGCGGGGCTCGCGGGGCGGGCGGGGGCCGGGCCAGGGCCGCGCTGGGGGCGAACGCGGCAGCGGAGCGGCGGGACCGCAGCGGGAGCCGAGCCGGCACTGTCGCTCGGGCAGCGCCGGCGATGCCGCGCCCCCGGGCCGGGCTGTAGCGGGGCCGGGGCGGAGTGCACGCCGGGCAGGCGGGACGGGCCAGACATGGAGGTGGTGGACGAGACGGAGGCGCTGCAGCGCTTCTTCGAAGGTGAGGGACTGCGGGCCGGTAGGGCGGCCAACCTTTCGCGCTAGGTATCCCCGCCCCCCCCCTCCGCCGA
The DNA here is from genome assembly GCF_014176215.1 of Rousettus aegyptiacus. Classification (NCBI taxonomy): domain Eukaryota; kingdom Metazoa; phylum Chordata; class Mammalia; order Chiroptera; family Pteropodidae; genus Rousettus; species Rousettus aegyptiacus. The sequence goes on from NW_023416308.1 coordinate 114,347,515, forward strand.
TCTCCCCGGGCACTGGGACCCCCCACTGTGCTTCCACCACGCTGGGACCCCAGGAGTCGTCTCCTTCGAGCTGGGGCCTTCCTGCAGGCTGGCACCAGCCGTCCAATGCTGGCTCCCAGGGCTGGGAGACTCCCGGAGGTCACCACGCACCTCCACTAAAGTTGGGCTCCCTGTCTCCCAACACACAACTTCTTGGAGCTGAGTCCCTTTCCACACTTGGTCCTCCTTCATGCCTTCCAGGACCTGCAGCACACACACCGTTAAACTCTGACACCTTCCGCCCCCAGCGCACTTCCTGCAGCCCAGTCTTGGGATCCGATACTGTGCTGCTCTGGAACCCCATCGAGGCCCAGACCCCTTCCAGGCCCTGAACCCCGAACACACTATCTTCCATGCCTCTCGGGCTGGCGCCAGCCCCCAGTGTGCCTCCGAGGCTGAGACCCAGGTACCCTGTGTGCCTTTCAAGTTGGCCCCCTCTGAGCTGAGACCTTCCCACTATTTTTTCCTGAAACTGGGACCCGCTTCAAGACTGTCACCCACCTTCCACAAGGATGCTTCCCTCACCCCAAGGCTGAAATTCTCCTTGAAGCAGCTACCCCTCCCTGCTCGAGGCTGGGAACCCCTCTCCAGCATTCCTCCGTGGGCTGGGTCCCTCCACTCCCCTCCCCTGCCCTCTGAATGCTCTCCTCGGGCTGGAACTTCCTTGAAGTTGGCTTCCCTGCTGCCAGACACCACCACTGTCCTTGCACTCGGGGGACCCTTCAAAAGCTGTGGGCTGCATCCTGCCAGCCCTCTGAGACTCCTCTGGTGTTCTCCTCACCCCAGGAGTGACCTCACCCCTTCACCTTGACCCTGATAGGAGCCGTCCCGAGGGCTGGGATCTACACACACCTTACAATATTTTCTTCTATACTTCCACATGCCCCCCCCCCAACACACACACAATGGTTTTGGAGGTCTCCTCCTACATCTGACCAACTCCCATTCCGTTTCCTGAATAGCTTCTGCCCCTCCCCCAGGGCTGTCCCCCTCATCCTGGGTGCTGGATTCTGGAGGGATGGGACGGAGTGTGGGCGGGGGAGGCAGAGGCGCAGGCTGACATCTCCCAGCCCACGCCGCTGCTCAGACCCTCACTGGAGCATCTAGCCAGATCCTCTGAGCCCTTTTGTGCTCCTTCCCACCAACTTAGGTTCCTCAGCCTGCGCCGCACCCTCTCCCCAGCCCCTAAGCCCACCTGCTTCTCAGTGCCTTCAGAAGCCAGATCTCGGTGATTCAGAGCCTTCCATTAGTGTGAACCTACCCCTGGGGTGGGGGTTACCCATGGGGCACCGCGCTGAGACCATTGGGCCTCAGGGCTGGAATCAGGGCCCAGTGTCCAGCCCAGTGCCCAGACCCCTTCAGAGTCCCATGAGGGAGAGAAGAAGGCCCTCTTTGCTTCAGTTACTCCCTTCCTGTGACTTGGGAGCAGGAGGCTCTGTCCACTCCCACTTGCTGAGCAGCCCAAGTCAGGGCATCCCCAAGCCTCAGGCCTCGCCATGCCAGGATTCTGGACACCCCAACAGACCTAGGCCCCAAGAAATCAGATCTGAGCTAGATTAAATGATTGATCCTGAGGTAGGTGGGCCATTTGAGGCTCCTAGGGCCTCTCGTTCTCCGCAGACACTTCCTCCTTTAGGAGCCCTCCAGGGGTCTTATAGGGACTGGGGGCTCCTGGGGAGGTGGGAAGGGGACATAGTCCTGGCTTGGGGTATGCTCTTTTGGGGTGCCCTGAGCCTGTTACTACCCCAGATGACCTGTGGGCCAGGCCGATATCCCGACGCCTCCTCCCCCAGAACCCTGGGCCCTGGCAGAGGGGCGGGCCTGGCTGGCCCAGGTTCCCGTCTCCTGAGCCAAACCTTCCCTCCTGCCCGTGGGGGTGGGGGCTGACGCCACGGCTCAGCCATGCGGCTGGCCTGGCGGGGAGGCTACGCTGCTCCCTCCAGAGAGATAAGAGGAGACTCAAGAATGTCTGTGGGGAGCAGGGGGGTGTGCGGCTGCCCGCCTGAGCAGGGCCAGGAGGGAGCCAGGGTCTGGAGAAATCTTCCCAGAGCCTGAGATGGAGGGAAGGTGGGGTGGGTGCTAGGGCTGGGGTCTCTGGGGCCACGCGGGAGGGGATGGCCCGGCAGGGAGTCGGGTGGGCAGTGCCGTGTGGCACCCAGCGTGGGTGTTAGGAAGCACCTTGGAGAGGCGAGGTCTGAGTGTGCTCCTGAGTGTATGTGTGACGTGCCGGGGGCAGGAAGCTGTGCTTTTCTGCATGTGGACGTGTTGTTCTCGAGGGTGTGGGAACTGTGTGTGCTCTCGTACTTGGGGCTGGGGACACCTGAGTTCTCATCTGGTCCCCACTCTGCCTTGATCATTCCTTCTGGACAGTGGGTACAGGAGGCAGGGTCTATGCTTTCCACTCCGGGGCTCATCAGGGCCCCTCATCTGATTAATACGACATACTCTCTAGACGTACCAGGCACATGTCCTGGTCCAGCCCTCTGCAGGTGGGCCAGGCTGTGCCCACCCCGGGGTGGTGGGCTGGGGGCTAAGGCGCTTTGGGCCTTGGGTGGGAGGCTGGGACAGGGCGGCCCCCTCGAGGCTGGTACAGCCGGGCCCCCGTGACTGCCCAGCTAATCCCCTGGAGGGAGGCTACAGCTGCCCAGCTCGGCGGGCACAGGGCCTGCAGAGAGGGGACCCTTCAGGCACGATGCACTGGCTCCGAGCAGGTAACAGGGTCTCGGCGGCAGGTGTGTACTCCTCGTCGCCTTCATGGGCTGAGGCCTTGGACTCCCAAAGCCTGGTCAGGGACAGGGGAAAGGCAGTGTCCGAAGGCCTTAGAGTTTCGGTGAAGGCTCAGACACCAAGAGCTGTGTGACCCTGTGCAGAGCGCTCGTCCGCTCTGGACCCTGTTCCCTCACCTGCAAGACAGGAGGAGGTGGCAGAGGTCTGGACGATGCCATCAGCTCTGATGAGCCTCGTCTCAGCCTTGGGAAGGGGCATGGAGGGGGAAGAGGCTGCCCCTGGCTCTGGGGGCACATGGGGCTTCAGTGAGCAGCCAGTGCCCCCAGACAGCAGGCAGGTGTGGAGGAAGCTTTAGAGACCGAGGAGAACTGGGCTTCCAGCAGGTACTAGAAAGGCCACCGAAAGGCTGAGGGACCTCCACGCAGTCTCTAGAGCCCCACCAGGGCTGGCAATGGGAAGCTGGGTTTTCACCCCTTCCAGACCTGATGGGCAGTTTGGGCTGGTGACTTCCCTTCTCTGGCCTCATGTCCCCTCTTGGGTGAGCAGGCGCGTTGGACCAGAGATGGGGCTTCCCATGTGATTTTTTTTTTTCCATGCATAAAAAAGACACTCATGGCCTCCCAATGGACACGGGGGTGAGCTCCTCACAGCCCTCCAGAGCACCAGGATCCTGGTTTGAAAGCCACTCCTTCCCCCGCTCTGGAATGGGGGCAGGGGTGGCATTGGCCCCCTTACCCAGGATCCAAGAGAAGGGTCTTAGCCAGTGCTCCCCAGAGCTGACACCCAGGTCCCTGCCGTCTCTCCTGCCACTGGCGCCTTGGGGGAGGGAGGGTGGCCTCCCAATAGGGACTAGCATCTCTGCCTCCTGAGGGCAGGAAGGGGTCCCACTGACGGCTGTGGAAGAAGACGCCCCCCCTGGACAGGAGGCTGGGGCTGGCCGGTATGTGTGATGGACGGCACTGTGTCCTGTGTCAGCCTGTCTGTCTGACCCAGGGAGCAGGTAGACGGGGGAGGCAGCTAGACTCCTGACTCCCAAGGAGATGAGATGGGGTGCCTCCCGGGTCCACCCAGAGCCCTGGGAAGGGCTCCTGTCTCACCCAGGTCCTGAGTCCAGCTGGAAGGGAAATGGTAGTGGGGGGTCTGACTCATCCCCTTGTTCCCAACGCCCAGTGCAGGGCCATGGTGGGGAGGAGCAGGAAATGTTCTCAGGGTCGATGGAGGCAACAATACTTATGTGAACAGAGGCGGGGGGCACCCCAGGAAGCTGGCTAGGGTGTCAGTGCCGGGGATAGGAGCAGGCGGTTTCCCACCTGCTGGCCTCAGGGCCTTTCCCGAGTCTGGGGGCCTGGGCAGAGGGCCCCTTGGAGCCTTAAGCAGGGCCAAGCAGAATGTTTGGGGGGAAGACAGGCGGCTGTGGGCAGAATGGCCTCCTCCCGGGGACCTGGCCCCCACTCCCTGACTCCCAAAGGCTTACAGAGCGAGGGGGGCCCTGGCAGCAGAGCCTGCTGGGTAACAGCCCAGCGGGCCACTGATTGGCTGCTGCCCTTGGACTTTGCCCTTCTGATAAGGACAGGGAGCAGAAATCATTAACTGAATCCTAAATGGAGTGGCCCCGCCCCACACAGGCCGACTGCCCTTCCTTTCCACCTTCTTCCTCCTCCTGGCTTTCCCCTCTGGGCCTCAGTTTCCCTCCCAGCCTGGATGTGTGTATGGGGTAAGGGGGCCTCCTCTCCCACCTCAGAGTCTCCAGCCCCTGCTGCCAGTGGGTCCAGTAGCCCCTCGGTGGGCGGCAGGGGTCGGACGGTGTAGTGGTCGCATGCGCTCACGGGGTGTGCTGCCAGGGTCTGTCCCCAGCTCTGAGGCTCCCCCGCGGTCCTTCTCTGGGCCTGTCTCTGCACCACCTTGTGCCTCCATTTTCCTCTCTGTGAAACGGGAATACAGTCGTGGTCGCAGTGCCTACTGCTCAGGGTTCCTGGGCGACCCGGGGCCTGCGAGGGGCCTCGTGCAGCGCCCGGCTTCACAGGTGTGGCAGCCTGGGCTGTGGTTAGGATCTGGGCGCACAGCCCAGACCCGCAGGCTCACGGCAGATATTACGTCCTCGCTTTGAGCACTTACTGGTCCGCAGGGTAGGTCAATGTCCCCCAGCTTGTTCTGAGTGAGGCCTGTGGCTGGTGCTGTGTGCCTTGAGAGAGGCCCTCACTTTTTCTGGGCCACTTGTTCTCGCGATGAGGGGAAACCGTTAGCCTCGTGGAGCACGCTCTCTGTTTGCACGGGCCCCTGCTCCATGCCAGGTGTGGCCCTGCCGGGTCCTGTGCCTGCTCCTGGTTCCTGGAGCCTCCCACCCCACCCTCCACCTCAGAGATTCAAAACTCGGGGTTGGGCCGGCGGGCAAGGGGGCAGGGACTTGACCGTCCTTGTCCTTTATTTTTACCTGCTGTACCCAGCCCAGAGGTTTTTGCACACGTTGTCTCCAGGGGCTCCTGCAGCTCAGTGGGGGTGCAGATGGTACCCCCTCATTTCCAAGAGTGGGTGCTGAGGCAGGAGAGGAAGGTGATGTGTCGGGCTCACTCAGGGGGGCCATGACAGAGCTGGGACAGGATCTGGGTCTCCTGACTTGCAGCTAGGCACAGGGGAGTGCCAACCAGGAGTGGCTTAGGGAGGGGGGCTTCTCCTCCTTGTAAGCCAGGGGTCCTGATTCATCACTGGTGGCTGTGCTATGTACTTCCGTCCAGCCCCTTCACGCCCGGATCTCTGAGCCCCCACTCAGATGGTCAAGATTGTATAACGTAAGCAGTGAGACCCCAAGAGTGCCAAAGGCCTGGAGTGGGAGGGGAAGGAAGGGCTAAATGCCAGGTCGGGGTACAGTTGGGTCCGGAGCCTCCGCTGGCATAGACTATGGATGGGGGGGGGGCTCCAGGGCATCCCCCCGTCTCACACCCACCTCCAGGCTGCATCAGTGGGAAAGTTCTCCGCCCATCTGCCTTAGACCCCTCCAGCCCCCATGATGCACAAACACACCCTCTGTGGAATTTGGGGCCCTTCCCTCCCTTACTCCCCTCTTCATCTCTCAGTCTCCTGTACTCTCTTCTCTCTGTGATTCTCCCTTCTGGGGCCTGGTGGGGCCCCAACCAGCTTGGAGGGGCTGCCTTTGGCAGGGCACTTGGGGGTCTTGACAGAGTTTGCTCAGTTAGAGCTGTCTCCAGCTAGAGCCGATGCGGAGATACATTGGCCCGGGCCTGCCTTTGGGTCAGTGGAAGGGAAGGAAGGGCAAAATGTGTGCGTGCGTGTACAGGTGTGCGTGCGTGAACAAGTCTATGTGGCGCGCGGAGAGGTGGACAGGCACCAGCATGCTCGTGCCTCAGGGCCTTTGCACTGGCTCCTCACCACCCGGAATGCTCTTCCCAGACATCCAGTGGCTCACCTCCTTCATGTCTGTGCGCATGGGACCTGGCCCGACCATCCTGCTTAGAAGCGCAATTCCTCCCCGCTCTCCTTGCACCCCGACCTCCTCTCCCTGCTTCGTTTTCTCCATAGCATTTGTCACCTCCTGAAATGTTATGGATTTCATCGATCTGTCTTGCCACCTGACTCTGCCCCCAGACTGTCAGCTCCATGCGGGCAGGGGGTTTTGTCTGTTTTGTCCTCTGCAGCATCACCAGAGCCCGGCATGGTCCCTGACGCATGAGGATGCTCAGTAAATAATCATTTAAGCGGATGAACACATGTGGAACATGCTGGCGTGTGCACACATGTGTGCCAGCGTGGGAGGGGTGTGCCACTGTACATGTGTGTGTGTGTGTGTTTCATGTGCACAATCACGTGTGTCAGTGGATGCATGCCTGGGACAATGTCCTTGTGTACACACATGCGTGTGGGACATGCCCGTGTGTAAACACAGACGGGAATGGGTAAGCCCAGAGGACACTTGCCCCCACCCCAAGCTGCAGGCTGTTACTCGCCTGCCCTGGTCCCTGTCAGAGGGGGCTGGGGGTGTTGAGTGGGTGCTAACTCGGCCCTATGGATCCCCAAGCAAAGCGGAGGTTCCTGGGCACTGATGTGGGTTCCCTAAGAACACCTCGCAGCTGCTGTTGGACCTGGCTGGGGAGCGTCTTAGGGCTGTGGGTTCAGTCTTGTCTCGACGTGAGGACAGGGTAGCCACCTTGCGGGACTAGAGGAGGAAACAGCTATAACTCAAGGGTGGCTAGACCCAGGCTCCGTGTAGGAGATGGGTTTCTGCAGGCAGGAAGTGGGAATCGTCTGCATTTTTTAGCAAGAAGTAGAGAGGGAACAAAGATAACTGCGGCTCAGATTTAAGGCCTGATGGCAGTGACGGGAGAGCCACATCCCTGTCATTTAGCCCGAGGCTAACTGAGGATTCGATGCAGAGATGCAAAGGGTAGCTTACAGAATCAAGCGTCTGATCTAAAGGCATTTCGAGTGAGAAGGCTCTGGACACAAGATGAAGCCTGAAGCAGGGACAGCTAGCAGTTATCATATTAATCAGAGATCATATTAATAAAGATAGAAAGCCAAACCAAAGGAGGTGAGAGCCCACAGTGCCCTGTCCCAGTGTGAACTAGTTTGGAGCACGTTGATTAGCTCAGTCCATACTGGGAGACAAGCCTCAGCACTGGGGGCCCTCTGTGACTGGGGTGATTGAGGAGGGGCTGCTGGGGCAGGCAGGCAGTCAGAGAAGGCTTGCCCCATGGGCAGGAGGTGATGGCTAGAGCCAGGGCCTGGAGGCCAGACTGTGCCGTTCATGTGCCAGAATGACAGCATGGTACTGGCCGTGCCTCAGAGGGGCTCAGACGAAGGTGCGAGGCCCTCTCCGACGCCCCCTGGAGCTGATGTGCAGCAAGGTGGAGACGCATGGGGGTCGGTGGGGCAGGGAAGGAGATAGGGGGCCCAAGAGAGACGGAAACGGCGGTTCACACTGACCGAGGCATGGTCTCCCGGGGGCGAGGCGCTCTCCCACCTTCCCCCTGAAGATGCTGGGTTCCCCGCCCCAGCGATGGGGAAGGAAGCCAGACCGAGGGAGGGCAGGTCACTTGCTGAGCGTCACAGCAATGAACAGGCGGCTCGCATGAGCACCCGGGCCTCTTTGACCCCCGCGGTCCCTTGGGGCATCATGGGGGTGCCAAGGTGGGCAGTCCCTTGACCACTACCACCCTGACCCCCTGCCATTGCTTAGTGTCAGGGCACCCCTCAGATTGTGACACCTAGGATGGACATGCGGGGCACTGGACGGAGAGGCTCGGGCCCCATGCTCTGTTGGGCTCACGTCAGCTAGGCCTGGCCAGCACCCTTGGGCCCTGGCCTGCCCTGCCCATGGCCACGTGGCTGGCGGGATTTCCGCCATGTTTGGGGCATGAATTGACAAGTGCCCCATTGACGGGCAGGGGGGAGGGTGTGGGCAGGGCACAAGCCACCCACTGTGCCGGGTCCCCACCCTCCCCCGTCCCCCAGGACAATGGCCTAGACTCAGCCAGTGGCCACAGCTGGTGGGGGGGGGGCAGTGATGGGCATGAGCAGGAGGAGGAGGGGAAGGGAGGGGTCCAGGGCTGAGGACCACCTGGGCCCCCGCCCGCTCTCATCCCGCACCTGGCTCCAGCCCCTTGGTTCCCCTTCTGCCCAGCTGGGTGGCTGGGCAGAAGGGGAAGAGGAGAGAGGAGAAGGGGGGGGGCTTCCCTCCCCCAGCCCCGATCCCAGCCCGCCTGGGACGGGCAGTGTCTGGCTCCTGTTAAAAGCAGGTAATAAAGGACCTAATTAATGAGGAGCAGCTGGGGCACATGGCTCGGCGGGGCAGGGACGGTACCTGGAGGGGCCCTGTCTAGCCCTGACCCCTGACCACAGCACAGCTTGGCCGACGTCCCCAGACCCAAGCAGGCCCAGGCCCAGTGTTCCGCTTGCCACTTTGCTCATTCATTCCATGCACGTTTATTGTGTGCCTACTGTAGGCGCGGATGCTTAGGCGACAGAGAGACTGAGCTCTCCCCAGACAGTGCCCCCACCTGTAAGCAATGGCAAGGTGTTTATCCTCTCTGAGCCTCCATTTCCTCGTCTGTAAAATGGAGACCCAGAAAGCCATCTACCCCATAGGGTTGTTGTGAGAATTAAACATGAGCCCTAGAAAGCGTGCGGCGTGGGGCTGGGCACAGAGCGATCGCCCGGCGAGTGTGAGCTGTGGACGGTGGGCCGGCGTTGGACAGAGACCCCCCCACCCACCTGGGAGGCAGGAGAGCAGGGAGCCTGATGAGCAAGGAGAACAGAGGCTGCCACTCAGGAGGATGGGAGAGTAAGGGATGGCCTCTTGGAGGAATTTAAGCCAAAACCTAAAGAAGGAGCAGGAATGGGCTTTCTCTGGCAGAGGGAGGAGCGTGTGCAAAGGCCCTGGTGTGCAGGGGAGGCGGGGTTGGACCCAGGATGGAATGAGGCGGGGGGCTGGACCAGGGAGAGCTTCAGGGAGAAGAACTAGGGCGGGAGAGGAGGCCGTGGGGGCAGGCGGGGGCTGACCATGCCAGGCCTCGGACCGAGGAGGGCTCTGTCACCCTGAGCAGGGGGAAGCTGTTGAAGGGTTTGTGGGTGGGGAGGGCAGGCATGCCGGTTTGCGACCTGGTGGTGCCATGTTCTGGTCGTGGGACCTCGGGCAGCCTCTCCACCTCCCAGGGAGGTAGGTCTTGAGGATCAGCAGGAGACATACTTAGCTTCCTGCTCACAGGTATCTGTTGGCTCAGCAATGTTCCAGGGCTCTTTTGGGAGCGGTGGGGGAGGAGAACCCCCAAGAGTGTGTCGAGGGGCCCTGCCTTCCTCCTGGGTTCCTGGGGGCTCTGCCCCAGCCTCAGGAATCTCTAGGCTCCCACGAGCCTCTACGCCCACCCTAGAATGTTTGGTTAGAAATCTTCAGTGTGGCACCTGGGGCAGGCTGGGGGCATTTGCCTGGTGGCTGGACCCTTTAGGCCGGGCCGTGTGGGGACAAAAACCGGGCAGGCCTCGAGGGCTCCCAGAGAAGAAGACGTGGTCAGCGTTCCTCAGGAGGCCCCCAGCCCCCAAACCTCAAACTTCTCTCCCACCAGTGGCCCACCCCTACCCTGCCCCGGTGGCTCCCTCCTCCCTCCCGCACCCTCCCGTCCACCCGGCCCCTGGCACGGGAGGGTCTCTCCTCCCCCAGCCACATCTGGTTCTCGTTAGGGTCTCCCAGGATGCCTCCGCCTGAGGCCCCGTATCCCAGGGGAGGTGGGCAGGAGGATTAGGGGTGATTAGGAACACTCCTGGCCAGGGGAAGAGGAGGAGGAGGAGGAGGGGAGGAGGGGGCCTGGCCTGTTATAAATAGCAACACCATGACTCCATCACCCCATCATTCACTGGAGATTCCAAGTTCAGTCTCAAAAACTTGCAGCCTCAGCGGCCAGGGTGGGGTGATACTTCAGGACCCCCTCCCTGCCCATCTCCCACGTTGGATCCTCCCTCGAGAACCTCCCCCAGCCCATCAGGCTGGGCTGCCCAGGACGGCAAGGAAGTCTCAGTGGGCACCAGTTACACCTTACCCCTTGCAGTGAGGGCCCCGCGCCTGCGTTTGACTTTGCGCCGTGTCGCCTTGAGGGAGGGAATGATCGATGCTAGAAACATGGAGCCTGCAGGCGCGATCGGGAGGTGGACCCGTAAAGCACTTAGAGTAGTGCGGGGCCTGGCGGGGAGTCCGTGTCATGCGCTGTCACTGTTATTGTCCCCGTCACAGGTTGGCAGGATTAAGTGTCACGCTGCCCACGAAGGGCCCGCGGGATGCCTCGCATGTAACAAACTACGATTTGTTCATGTACGTGGCCCCGAAAGTGCCAGGCACACAGTAGGTGCTCAGTAAATGGGATCTTTGGTTAACCGCCCAGGCTGTGGGCAGAGCCAGAGCTGGACAGTTCTAGAACCTCAGCATGCAGACTGATGAGCCCCGGCCTGAGAAGCTCCTCTCGCCCTGGCTGTACGGGGCCCTGGACGGCCATTGGTGGTGCGTGCTGGGTGTCCCTTGTTCTCGGCTGGGTGAGCCAGGGTGGGGGCAGCAGGAGGGCCTGTCTCAGGCAGCGCGTGACTCCTAGGAGGGCTTAGCCACTCATTAATCACCTAAGCGGGGCTCAGCATTCTTGAAATGCCAGCTGAGGCGAGGGAGCGGCCCGGGTGGGGGGCTCCTGGGGACCCCAGCGCTCCCAGGACTGGGAAGTGAGGACAGCCATTCTGTTGGCTGAGAGCTCACGCTGTGCCGGGTACCTTACGTACCTTAACTTGTTCCATACTCACAACGACCCTGTAAAGCATTATTCCTTCACGTCCCCATTTTACTAATGAGAAGACCGAGGTTCAGAGAGGGTACGTGACCTGCCCAGTATCACACAGCAGGGAGGAGGTGAGCCAGGGTTTGTTCCTGGACCTGACCGAGTGGCTGTTCCCAGGGCTCACCAGGGGAGGGGGCATAAAGTACAGACCCCAGACTCAGGGTCCAGGGACCTGTGGGAGGGCACCTTCTGTCTCGGGGGGCAGGCGAGCTCAGGTCAGCAGTGGGTGGGGCTCTCCTCCATTATCGGGGTTGACGCATCTCCCGCTCTCCCACGTCAGCCCCCTTATCACCCGCCCTCCGGCTCCCCCCACAAGGTGACCTTGGGAGGGGAAAGGTTAGCACCTCCCTGCAGAAGAGGCCTTTTCTGCGAGCCCCTCCTGTCCCTAGGGCCGGGGCCAGTGAGGAGGGCCCGGGAGAGGCTGGGTGGAGGAGCGGATACCAGGCCGCCATCACTTCCCTGCTGTGAGGCCAGGCCAGGCGGAGCCCTTACCTCTCTGGTCCTCTCGCCTCTGCAAAACCAGGGCTAGGCACCCCAACCCCTTTATGAGGTGATGGGCATATGGATGAGCGTAGGCTGGGCTGGGCTGGGCACTCCTGATTCTGATCTCCATTCCCTCTCGGTCTGCAGCTGGGGCCTGGGGTGCAGCCCATGGGCACCCCCAGGATGTGTGGTTCAGCCAGCCGGGCCACGTGCTCCTCGGCACCCACCAGCTGGGCCATCTGAAACTGACTGCCTCCTGGAGGACAGGGCAGGACAGAGTCACCGCGGGTGATGGGCCTCCATTGGGCACTAGACTCCATAAAGCTCCTCGTTTGCTCCTCAGAGCACCCCACAGGACAAGGGATGATTACCCCATTGTATAGATGCAAGGAAGGGACTAGCTCATGTCAAGAGCTAGAATGGAGTACGGAAGGCAGGAATCGGCCTGTCCATCCCAAATCCGCACTCTGGGCCCTTCCTCTCCTTGGAGACTCCAGGTGGCTTTGTGGGCTGAGGGAGGTCAGTGCCTTCAGGTGGGAGAAGATGGAGGCGTCTCCCCAACAGAGATGGACGCGCAGGTGGGGAGGAGCCCGGGGCGTAGGTCTCAGAGGGCCCAGAGGCCTAGGAGCCGCGCCCCTCCCCAGCTCACATCTGTCCCTCCCCTGCAGGCCACGACATCAACGGCGCCCTGGAGCCCTCCAACATCGACACGAGCATCCTGGAGGAGTACATCAGCAGGGAGGATGCCTCGGAACTGTGAGTGGCCCTAGGACAGCCTCGGCTCCACCCCCGGCCAGAGGGCCGCAGCCGCCTTTCACCTGGGAGGTGTGGCAGGGCCCCGCCTCTGACAGCTGCCGCTGGGCCTTCCCCAGCCGCTGACCCCTCTGCAGTCTTCGGCTGGCCTGCGGGTGGGGGCCCCCGGGACGGGCTGGGGTCCTGGCTGGTGCTGAGCTTCCTCCCTTCTCCGCAGCTGCTTCCCTGACATCTCTGCTCCAGCCAGTGCGGCCTCCTACCCCCACGGGCAGCCAGTGATCCCCGGCTCCAGCGGGGTCCACCACCTGAGCCCCCCGGGGGGTGGACCCTCCCCGGGGCGCCACGGCCCCCTCCCACCCCCGAGCTACAGCGCCCCACTCAACTGCAACAACAACAATGGCCTGGTTATCGCTCCCAAGCCCTTCCTGGGGGGCTCTGGGCCCCCCATCAAGGCTGAGCCCAAGGCTCCCTATGCCCCAGGGTGAGTGAGGGCAGGGAGCATGGCCGGGGAGGGGGGTTTAGAAGCAGAGGCCCGGGGGCAGGCAGGGCGTGGGCCTGGGAGGAGCTGGCCAAGGCCTGGCAGTGGTGAGGGCGCTGCCCTGTAAGGGGGGTAGGGCCGAGGGCCAGGCTGAGGAGGGACTCTCGGCTTTGTTCTGTGGGCAGCATGGAGGGTTCTGAGCAGGGAGTGATGAGGGCTGACGTGAGTGCTAGAACAATCTCTGAGAGCCGGCAGGAAGGGGTGAGACCGGAGGCCGTGACTTTACCTCCGTAGGAACGACTACACATGCATGCACAGCAGTGCACACGCACACGCCCACACACGTGTGCACACACGGAGGCACGCGCACTGCCCTCCCTGCGCCAGCCCCGTCCACTTCACCTGTGCATGTAGCCGCTCTTTACTGTGGCCGCAGGTGCTTGAAGTTCCCCACATCCACGCCAGCCTCCCAGACCCTCCTCCCAGCACACGTCAGAGAAGTCCACACTGGCTGCCTGACTCAAGGGCTCAGGCTGGGCCTGGTTCTAGGCGGCCACCAGCCCAGCCAGACTCCAGGACAGCCCACAGACATGTGCTGATGAGGAGAGGCAGGGAACGCGGGCTCAGAGAAAGTTCTGGGCTCTCCAGCCAGGGGCAGAGACCCTGTCTCTGGGCGGAAGAATGATCATCCGTGCTGGGAGCATGACACCATTCATGGCCCAGCTCCGCTTCCGGCTCCTATGGCCAGCCAGGCTGCTGGCTTGGGGAGGGACCACCTCAGTCAGGGCCTCAGCAGCCTCTCTGTAAAGTGAGCCCCAAATGCTCCCCCCTCCAGGGGACTGTGGAAATAAAGCGAGGTAGCACAGAGGAGGAGCTGGCGTGGGGAGCGGGTGGTAGCTATTTCCCGGCTTACAGGGGTTGAGCAGGGAGGCGAGCTGGGGTGCCAGGGTGAGCTGCAAAAGGCAGACATCTGCTTGAGGGTTGAGGCCGAGAGGCTGTCTCTAATTTACAGCCCCTGAAAGGAGGGAAGAGAACTAACGTGTAATAAGCACCTGCTGGGGGCCCGCTGCTGTACCCCATGCTTTTGTGTGTGCTCATCAACTGTCCCTGGTAACCTGCTCCTGGGGGACCCCGAAACCAGCCTTCGAGGAAAGGTCTGCTTCTGCTCATAGCAGGATTCTAATGGCCCTCTGGGGCCATGTCTCAGGGAGAGGGCTTGTCCAGAGCTACACAGGGACTCTGGCCTGGACCTTCACTGCCCCGTGCCTGCCAGACCCTGTTCTAGGTGGCAAACAAGGCGGACACGTCCCTGCTGCTGTGGGTCCTGCGACCTATCCAGGGAGGGAGGTATCAATCAATTAATCACCACACTGAGGAGCGTGAGGAGCCACAAGGAAAGAACATGAGACCTGATGAACTTGGGGCATTTGGTTGCAGGGACCTGAGGGTGTGAAAGACCTTGACACACTCGAGAAACCCAAGGCCACTGTCGGGGAAGTGCAGGGAGCAGGCGGGAGATGGTAGACGTGGAGCCGGAGAGGCCGGGTCCACGCGAGGGGCCTCGGGGGCCGAAGCGAGGGTTCGGTCCCCAGCACTTATCATTTTTCCTGTCATCCTCACAGAGCCTGCAGGGTTGGGCGGGTGGTTTGTCCATGGGAGCACAGGGACTTTGGGATCAGCCCCTGGCTGTGTCCATGATGGCTCGACCACCTGGGGCAGCTGCCTAGGCATAGCGGTGGGCAGGGTCTCCCAACGTGGGGACCGGGGATGGCCGAAGAGCTGGATCCCCATGTGAGCACAGCCTACCCCTCAGTGGACGAGCACAGGGTTCATGCAGGACGTTTTGACCTCTCAGGGTTGAGTTTGTCTTTCACTGGAACCACTGATAAAACCTGTAAGAAAAAAATAAACCCAGGCCCAAGGGGGCTGGCTCCCTGCCCAGCCCACACCTGCCTCTGGTGGGGCAGCCTCCAGTGACGTACTGAGGCTCCCCAGGCCCAGCCCCCCAGGAGCCCATGTTTCTAGGAAATGAGGGCTTCAGTGGGTACAAGAAGGGAGGAGCAGGCCTGGCCCCTTAGCCTGGGGACAGAGCCCTTGAATGTTTACGTCATCATCAGGGGCACTGGTGACTGGCCCCCAAGCTCCCAGTAGGTCTGAAGGGATGCTGGGCAGGAGAGCCCCTAGCCCTGTCAGGCACCTCAAGGTGGCTCGTACAGAGAAATGCGCCTAAGGGTGCCTCCAGCCTCTGGGGTCTCTGAGACCCCACCTCATAGAGGAGCCGCCTGGCTTAAAGGCAGGGGCTCAGCGGCCCTCCCAACAGCCCCTTCCTCCCCTCCCGCAGCACACTGCCGGACTCGCCCCCAGACTCGGGCTCTGAGGCCTACTCCCCGCAGCAGGTGAATGGTGAGTGCAGCGGGCACCGCCCTCCCCCTCTGGGGTTTGGGCAAGTGGTTGGGGCGGCCTTATCGGGGAGGGAGGGAGCAAGGGAGGGAGGGGGCCAGCGGCTGCCCAACAGGCCCAGATTATCGCTGGTCAAATACTCCCTGGCGCTGGCTATTGTTTCCCGGCGGGCGGGAGGGGAGCCTGGCCCTGCCTCTGAGCAAGTGTCCCTGCCGGCGATGCCACCCGCCTGCCCTCCTGCGCCATCATGGACGTGCCCTTCGGCGGTAAGTGGCCGGCTGCGGAAGGCCCCGTCTGCAGCCTGAGCACAGGCCTCACCAGCTCACTGGCTGCCGGGCCCACCTCACCTTGAGGGGTGCTCCAAGGTGCTGTGGCCCCCAGGTGGCCAAGAGCAGGAAGATCATGGGCGGGCAGCTGTCTCCCCACAGCCCAGAGAGGGGTCAAGAGTTCTGTTTATCTTACCAAAAACATCTCTGGAATGCCTCCTGGGGAACAAAGGGAGCTGGGGCCTCCCCCTCAGGCTGGGGGGCTGGCCCCTAGACACCCGGTAGAGGGGCTGCTGGAGGGAGGAGGCTATCGCAGGCCTGTGCTGGGGGTCCAGGAGCCGCCTTCCTGAAGCCCAGGGGAGGGTCAGGCCTGAGAAGAGCTTCGGGAGAGCCTGGGGGTTTGGGACCTCCTCCCGTAGCAGGGCTAGCTCGGCCCAGGGGAAGGAGCTGATGAGGAGGGGGTAAAAGGCCGCCAACCCCTGGACCAGGGCTTGCCTCCCTGCCCAGGCCTCTAGTGGCCAGATTCTAGGGTGCCCGATTCCTCTCCCACGTGGAGCTGGTGGGAGGGCAGCCCCCAGGCTTGGCCTAGGGCGGGGCGGGAATCGGGAGACCCCGCAGGGGTCGTGCCAGGGGCCTCAAGTGAGGCAGGTCTCTGACGCCAGCCCCCCTTCTCTCCTGCAGACCCCCACCTTCTGCGCACCATAACCCCTGAGACCCTGTGCCATGTGGGACTGCCCTCCCGCCTAGAGCACCCGCCCCCACCCCCAGCCCACCTGCCAGGCCCCCCTCCACCCCCGCCTCACTACCCCATCCTGCAGCGGGACCTGTACATGAAGGCTGAGCCCCCGATGCCCCCCTACGCGGCCATGGGGCAGGGGCTGGTGCCCGCCGATCTCCACCACACCCAGCAGCCCCCGATGCTGCACCAGCTGCTGCAGCAGCACGGAGCTGAGTAAGATGTGGGCAGCCGCCCCTGGGGCGGGGAAATGGGCTGGGGGGTCAGGGCAGCAGCAGGCAGGACGGAAGGCAGGTGGGGATAGGGATGAACCCAGGAAGGGCAGACGGCCCTGGCCCCAGGGGAAGGGGTCGGCGTATGTGTCTGCACGGGCCCAGCAAGGCGGCCTGGATTTCCAGCCATGGCCCCATGCTCAGCCCCGTGGCCCACGTGGGTAAACGAGGGCTCCGAGAGGGGGTCGTGCTTGTCCAGGCGTGGAACTAGGAGGGCCAGTGTCGGGGCCTGAACCCCGACACCAGCGACTCTCCGGCTGTCTCGCGGAGTCCTCGGGTTTCTGAGGAGGTTCCAGATGGAGAGCCGAGCCCCCCACGCTGACGACTCTTCCGGCCCGCAGAGTCGTCCGTTTGTGTTTTACACGTTGAGATTTTTGAGAAAGACCTAGTTCAGGGAAAGATTCCACTGCCAAAACGTTTTGTCAACCAGAAGGAAGAGGGGTACGGTACAGCCCCCCCAAATCTTCAGCCGCCTTCCCAAGAAACTCCTTCCTGCCGTTCGTTGTGGCCCAGGCCCTCTGCCTTCTGGGGCTCGTTCCTAACCACGCAGGCTGCTGTCCGGAGAGTTTTCACTGTAAAGGGGGACACCCAGGGGTCCTCCAGGGGGACACCACAGCGAAGAGGCCCCCTCGTTCATTCCACAAGTGATTCCGAGTGCTCCGTGTGCCAGGCCCATTGTCGGGTGTGACGGGGACACACAGACAAGTCCGGTGTGGCTCCTGCCCTCCTGGACGCCACAGTTTGGGGGGGTAGGGAGGAGAGACAGAAATAGGGAATGACCACACGGACCGCAGGGGGACCACTGAGGAGGCAAAGCCCATGGGCTTCCTGTAGGAGGCGTCCTCTGCTTTGGGCATATCCTGCAGGAACAGGGTGACGAGGGGAGGAGGGTTCTATCCGAGGGAGTGGGCTCAGGGAGCGCCAGCCCCACATAGCACACACCTCTGTCCCCCCAGGCTCCCCACACACCCCTCTAAGAAGAGGAAACACTCTGAATCGCCCCCCAACACCCTCAACGCCCAGATGCTGAACGGATTGATCAAACAGGAGCCCGGGACTGTGACCGCCCTCCCTCCGCACCCCGCGCGAGCCCCATCCCCGCCCTGGCCTCCCCAGGGCCCGCTCTCGCCAGGCCCTGGCTCCTTGCCTCTCAGCATCGCCCGGGTCCAGACGCCGCCTTGGCACCCACCAGGCGCACCCTCACCAGGTACATGGCTGGCCCGCTGGACTCCGCAGGGAGCCAACCCTTCAAGTTGGGGAGTGGGGCCCAGGGCCCACACAGGCGGTCCTTCCCTCTAGGTCTCCTGCAGGACAATGACAGCCTCAGTGGCTCCTACCTGGACCCCAACTACCAGTCCATCAAATGGCAACCGCATCAGCAGAACAAGTGGGCGACACTATACGATGCGAACTACAAGGAGCTGTGAGTGATCAGTGTGACTCCCCACACCTCCTGGCCACCCCCCCAGGGGCCCCTGGTCCTGGCGTCATGGTCCTAGAGCAGAGCCTGGGGGCCTGCTGGGTACGGTCCATTTTACAGCTGAGCAGACAGGCTCAGGACGGAGCTAGGACTGGCGACCAAGGTTCCTGACTCCTGGGCTAGCCCGAGGCCCCCTTAAGAAGGTGGTGTCTGCTACAGAGGGGCCGTTGGAGGCTGAGTCAGGGAGACGTGGTGGATGGGTGTTTTCTGGCTTCTCCTTCTCCTCCTTCCCCTCCACCCCTTCCACCTCCTCCTGCTGCATTCCAGGAAGGTAGCAGGAAGCTGAGTGTTGGCGGGGAACCTTCCAACAGCCCCCTCCTAGGTGGGGAGTCCCGGTGGGTGGGGGAGGGCCAGGTCAGAGGCTGCCTGGCTTTCCTTGCCCTTCCTCAGCACCCACCTGGACTTGCTTCCTGGCCTGGCCAGGAGCATTGCGGGACTACTACCCTCCCTTCCAAGGAAGGCCAGGGAGGGGTGTGGCTCTCTTCAGCTCACCTTGGACATTGCTGAGCCTGGGCAGTGCGGCTGGACTTGGGCCCTCTCACAGGGGAGACCAGCCTTCTAGATTTGGGCATCCCAGGCTCTATGGCATTCGTTGGGGGGGAGGGGGTAGAAACGTCGTGTGTGTGTGCGTGCGTGCGTGCGTGCATGCGTGTGTGTGTGTGTCTAGCTGCTGTGGTGGCCGAAGGGTCCCTTGAAATCCTGCCAGGCTCGAGTGGAAGTCTTTGGGGATCTAGCCCCTATGGCCTGATGAGGACTCCCCAATCTTACTTCTACCCATGTTGGGCCAGCCTTGCCAGGGCCAGGAAGCTGGTACTTCCTGGGTGTTCCCCTGGGGCGGGCAGGTGGGTGGAGCCCCGGGAAGGAGAAGTGGTGAGCCCCTAGCCTTTCTGTAGACATTAGCCAGGCCCGAAGTCCTTTTTCCACACGTGGAAACCTGCGCCCTGCCCAGCGTTGTCCAGGCAGGCACTGGACGCTGAGGGCACTGCTTGTGCCTGCGGAGCTGGGCGAGGGCCGGCCAAGCTGTAGGCCAGTGATCGCTCCCTTTCCTGACACCTGGAGGTCCCCCAAAGGATCCAGACTTGGAATACTTTCCCAGCAACAGACGGGAAAACAGGTCGGGTTTAGCTGCCCACAGTGCCCCTGTCCCCACCCCGGCGGAGTCAGAACGAGGATGTTTGGGGGCTTGAGTGAGCTGGTGGGCAGAGGCTGGGCCAGCTCAGAGCCGGCGCCTGGTTCCACCGTTTCCATGGCAACCAGCTGTCAGGCGCAGTGAGGCTCCACAGACCATCCCCTCTAACCCCATCCCCCATAAGGGAGGGGGCTTCAGGCAGCATTCTGGGAAAGAGCCAAGAGTGCTGAGGGGCTTTAAAGCACCCCTTCTCCCCCAGCCCCCCACCCTCCGCCAAGAGTTCCTTCCCATCTGGTGGGCCTCGAGTCTTTTGCCCCGCCTCCCACATCCCCAGGGCAGGGTGGTCCCAGGAAAGAATCGGGGTGGAGATAGCAGACCTGAGCCCAGATCCTCCAGAGACTCAGTTTCCATTTCCGAGACGTGGAGGCAGCCCTGTGAACGGTGGGGGTTCAGGGTAGGAAATTGGCACACAGACGTAGGGGGGGGCAACCAGCATTCCAGGCCTGGCTTTGGGGACTCCGGTGAGTACCCTCCCCTCCCTCCAGGCCCATGCCCACCTACCGTGTGGACGCCGACAAGGGTTTCAACTTTTCGGTGGGCGACGACGCCTTCGTGTGCCAAAAGAAGAACCACTTCCAGGTGACAGTGTACATCGGCATGCTGGGCGAGCCCAAGTACGTCAAGACGCCCGAAGGCCTCAAGCCTCTCGACTGCTTCTACCTGAAGCTGCACGGAGTAAAGGCAGGTTTAGGGGCTCGGCAAGGAGGGGCAGCTTGGGGGGGCATCGAAACGCCCCAAGGGGGAGTGAGTGTGTCTTGCGGAAACTCCTCGTGGCCAAGTCCACCCCCTTCCCCACCCTTCCTGCCTTTTCTCCCACGCTGCCCCTTAGCGGGCCGGCCCCCTGAGCCCTCTCCTCACTTACGCTCCTTGTTTCCTTCTCCAGCCCGTGACCCCAAGTCTGCACACCCAGCCCAACCCCGTCCTCTGAGAGCTCTGGCGGCCACCTCAGCTCCATATTCCCAAATGAACTCCCTGCAAACTTGCCCCACCCCCCGGGCTCCCCTCTCAGGAATGGGGCTCCAGGGCCCTAGTTGATAAACCCGGGGCCCACTTGCCCACACCTCATCACACACCGGGCCGTGCTGTTCCCTCCTCCCCTTCCCTCTGCCCCTCTCCACGCCAGGCCATCCTCCTTGTCTGAATGTCCATGGCAGCTTTCTCTCTGGCTCCCGACTCAAGCTCCACATGAGACATGGTGGGCCTGACACTCCTCGTTCTCCCAGAGCCCCCAGTGCCCTTCTGGCAAAGCCCCATCTTATAAGCTCAGCCCACAAAAGCCTTCGCCTGCGGGGTCCAGCCCTTCGCTCCGGCCCAGCCGTCTGCTATCCCCCAGACCGCTTGTGCCCATGACAGTCCCTGCCTTCCCTCAGCAGCTTCCTTTCTCTGGGACTCCCTCTGACCCTCCTGTCCTGGTCGACTGCTCCTTGACCTTCACCATTTGCTCTGCTGCAGTCGTTGGCCCTCGGGACACCTGCCATAAGGCCCATCTTGACTTAGAGGCCCCTCCCCTATCGCACGGCCCTCCTAGGACAACCTTCATGGATGTTGATTTTGAGCTTGGGGCTTGGCTGGGTGTGTCTGCTTTGGTATCACGAGCTGGGCTTGGCGCCTTGGCATGGCTCGGACAGTGCCCGCGGAGGGGTTAAGGGAACATGAGTGTGGGAGGGGGGCCGGGAGCAAGTGGGTTTGGGTGTGAGTGGGTGTTTGTGGAGGTCAGTTGGGGGTATGTGTCCTGGGTGGGGGGGGGGCTGTGGTATGGATTGGGGGCTGTGAGGGTGACTGGAGTGTGTGCATGGTCTCTCAGAGGTGGGGGCAGTGGCGTGGGTGTGGGTCTGTGGGGTGCGCGGCTGCGTAGGAGACGGCACCCGAGTTTATGGGAAAGTGAGGCTGAGGGGAGGGCGGTGCCTCTGTTTCCTCACGAGCTCCAGCTGGGCCAGGCCTGGGCTGAGAAGCTGAAGGAGGGGCAGGACCAGGGAGCGAGCCAGGCCCTGAGGTGCCAGTGGGCTCCACTCTTCCCACAGCTGGAGGCCCTGAACCAATCCATCAACATCGAGCAGTCTCAGTCCGACCGAAGCAAGCGGCCCTTCAACCCTGTCACGTGAGTGTCTGTCCCTTGTAGGGGTGGTACCTGGGAGGACTCACCCTGGAGTTGGCTTGGGAGCTGGTGGGGGGGGGGCGGCCAGGTAGGCACCCATAATGTCCACCTCTCAGACCGGGGCCCCGCCCTCTGGCCTGGCCCTCCGCAGCCCCCGTCCCTGAGGACCTTGCCCTTCCCCTGCAGGGTCAATCTGCCCCCTGAGCAAGTCACAAAGGTGACCGTGGGGCGCTTGCACTTCAGCGAGACCACTGCCAACAACATGCGCAAGAAAGGCAAGCCCAACCCCGACCAGAGGTGAGCCGGCCGGACCCCTGCCCCAGTGTCCCTCCACTGCTGAGGAGGAGGGGCGGGCAGGCGCCACCCAGTGTGGCACGCCAGGCATACATCCGGTCCCGCAGGCTGACCCACTTCACAGATGAGGAACCTGGCGTAAGGATGGGAGAGCAGAAGCCTGGCTTCTTCTGGGTTCATCAGCAGCTCTGTGGCTGCCTAGCTGTGGGCCCTGGGGAACTTCCGCCCCCTAGTGGAGGCTCAAGTTCCTCTTCTGTAGGACGGAATGTTCAAGCCGGCTTCCTGGGGGTGCTGGGAACCTGGGGGAGATGACCAAGTGGTCCTCAGTTTTGTACAGCGCGCATCTGACCTGGGAAGGGTGGCGGGGTCGGGGAGGGGCGGGCAGTGGCAGGTGGGGCAGGACCCTGGGTGCCTCTAAGACCCCTGTGTGCCCCAGGTACTTTATGCTGGTGGTGGCACTTCAGGCCCACGCACAGAACCAGAACTACACGCTGGCCGCCCAGATCTCAGAGCGCATCATCGTGCGGGTGAGGGCCATCTCCCCCCAGGGACTCGAGAGTCCTCCCCAGAGCTGGGAGAAACAGCACCCTGGAGAAATACCAGGGCACTGGGGCGTCAGGGGCTGGAGCGCTGATCCTGCCGGGCACTGTCCGTGTGGCTTTGGCCAGTGCCCCCGCCCTCTCTGGCCGTCAGTTTTCCTCCACAGTAAAGCGTGGAGATCGACAGGACTTGGTAGCCTCGAGATCCCACGAGTGACTGAAAGTTGCCACCGTGGGAGGGACAGTTTAAATTGGGCATGGTGCAGTGAGGATGTCTGGCTGCAGCCGGAGGGGCAGCTGCGGGACCCCGCGCCCCAAAACCGATCCATCCAACCCCAACTCTGTGCTAGGCCTCCAACCCAGGCCAGTTTGAGAGCGACAGTGACGTGCTGTGGCAGCGGGCTCAGGTGCCGGACACTGTCTTCCACCATGGCCGTGTGGGCATCAACACCGACAGGCCCGACGAGGCGCTCGTCGTGCACGGCAACGTCAAGGTCATGGGCTCACTCATGCACCCTTCCGACCTGCGGGCCAAGGAGCACGTGCAGGAGGTGGGGTTGGGGCTGTGGGTGGCCACAGCTGAGCTTTGCACGGGAGGGGCTCGCAGCCGGGGTGAGCCGGGGGCGGAGCTCGTGGAGGGGCGGGCCCTACGGAAAAGGGCTTGAGGGGAAGGAGGAGCGGGAGGCTGGCTCTGGATGTCTGGAGCTAGGGATTCCGGTAGTAAGGGCTCCCCTCTACACTGCACCCTCTGGGCTGTCGCCCTCCTGGGCTCCGGGGCCCCCTTTGGATGGTCCATGGGAGGAGGGCTTCAGCCTTGGCCGTGGCTCCTGCGCAGGTGAACACCACGGAGCAGCTGAAGAGGATCTCGCGCATGCGGCTGGTGCACTACAGATACAAACCGGAGTTTGCCGCCACCGCCGGCATCGAGGAGGCGGCGCCAGAGACGGGTAGGGACCGGCCCGGGGTTACCGGGGTCCCGGGGAACCCAGTAACCGCGGCCCTCAGTAACCCCACCCCAGTCCCAGTCCTCTGGCAAGTCTGTCCCTGTCCTCTGGAAACCGTCCTCCCAGGAAGCCCCTCCCGGGGAACTCTGCCCTCCACAAGTCAAGCCACTCAGCCCCTGGAAAGTCGCTCCTTTCCTGGTCCCGGGTACCTCGCCCCTGGAGTCCGGGAATTCTCATGGCACCGGATCCCAGCCCCTCTGCCACTTGGATAAATTCTGCCTTCATCTTCCTGGATCCCTGCCCCCTCCCCCTGGGGTCCTTGCTCCCAGGAATCCGCCCCTCCCCCATCCAGAAGAACCCCACATCTCGACTCCTGGAACTGTGACCCCGTGAACACTTGTCTGTGGGAGCCTCCGGTTTCAAGGCTCCTTGGAATTAAAATCTCTAGCCCCCAGAACTTTGCCCTCTCCAGCCCTCACCCCGAGAGTGGTCGCCTCCCCCCGACAATACACACACCACTTGGCTTGACCCTTCCCAGGTGTCATCGCCCAGGAGGTGAAGGAGATCCTGCCTGAAGCCGTGAAGGACACTGGAGATGTGGTCTTTGCCAACGGGAAAACCATAGAGAACTTCCTGGTGGTGAACAAGGTCTGCGCTGGGAGGGAGCAGGGTGGGAGGGAGCCAGAGGGGCAGGCCAGCCGGAGGGCATCCACCCCGCCCCCCATAGAGGCTGGGGGCACTGAAGCACAGAGCCACCTTCTCTCATGCTGCCTCCAGAGCCCCCTGCCCACGCCACAAGGAAGGGGGTGGGCATCCAAGGCAGAAGAGGAGACTTGGCCACTCGATGGCTGTGTGATCTTGGGCAAGATCTTCGAGGGGTCATTTTCCTTCCTTGCAAAGTGAGGGTAACGATAGTAACTGCTAAGACATCCTCACGCGGTTATCGCAAAGCTTAAACACGTGGCTTTGTGTGGAGTTGGTGTTTGTGATTCACCCGGCGTGAGGCCGGGCGCCACGGAGCACGTCATGTGTTTTGGCCTCAGCTGAGTAGTGACGTGCTGAAGTCTGAGACATGGCGTTCACGAGAAAAGGGAGATCGGAGGGCGGGAGCCCCTGACAGAGACAAGACATTTTGACCGGGGCTGGGAAGGGCCGGCTGGTCCGGCCGAGGGGATGACCTGAGCCAGGGTGCAGGGGCGGAGACGCTCTTCAGAGACAAGCACAGGGAACCGTGTGTGGGCGCTGGGCTGGACCGGAGGAGAGGCCGGCCTGGGCAGGGAGGCTTCAAGGGGTTCCCCTCCGGCTCCCCGACGGGGCTGTAGCCTGGGGCTCCCGGGGGTGGACTGTGCCCTCAGCATCGGCCCATTGCCCGAAGCAGGAGCGCATCTTCATGGAGAACGTGGGCGCCGTGAAGGAGCTGTGCAAGCTGACCGACAACCTGGAGACGCGCATCGATGAGCTGGAGCGCTGGAGCCACAAGCTGGCCAAACTGCGGCGCCTGGACAGCCTCAAGTCCACCGGCAGCTCGGGCGCCTTCAGGTGGGGCTGTGGGGCGGGGGAGGGCAAGACCCCCTTCCCAGAGGCACCTCTGACCCTGGCCTTCTTGCTGCAGCCACGCAGGGAGCCAGTTCAGCCGCGCTGGCAGTGTCCCACACAAGAAGAGGCCCCCCAAGTTGGCAAGCAAGGTGAGGGTGGGCAGGGGTGGGAGGCAGGTGGACCCGGGGGGGCCTCCCCATCCCCATGGCTTCCCTTTCCAGCTTGTCCCCTCCAGGCTCACTTCAAGCACTTCCCTTCTCATCTCGACACTGTCGCCCTCCCGGCCCCGTTGCTCCTTCCTTGTCCTCTGCCCACCACGGGGATGAGGAGACCTTAACACCCCCACCTCCAGCAGAGCCCACAGTGGGTAAGACCATAGGCTCCCTAAGTCTGGGCTTCTTCCTTTCCTCTCGGTCCTCAGCCATCATCTGTGGTCCCAGACCAGGCCTGCATCAGCCAGCGCTTCCTGCAGGGAACCATCATTGCCCTGGTGGTGGTCATGGCCTTCAGGTGACTTGTCTCGCAGGCTCTGGGGTGACCGGCTGGCGGAGCTGAGCTGCCCACGCACCCAGGCCTGGGGGGAGAGGATGATGGGGCCTGAGAGAGCCCCTGAGGTCTTGGGGGAAGGAGGGGGCCTGCCTCATCCTGTCTCATTTCCCTGCGGCTGGGAGACCAGTTACAGGCATCAGCTGGGAGCCCTGGCCCTGCCCTAGAGAGAGACAGAGAGAGAGAGAGAGCACGCGCGCGCTGGGTGGTGGCTCCAGCTCTGACCGTGGCCCTTTCCTGTGGTTCTCAGTGTGGTGTCCATGTCTACACTGTACGTGCTGAGCCTGCGCACCGAGGAGGACCTGGTGGAAACAGATGGGTATGTCCCCGGAGGCCTGGCTGCCAGCTGAGCCACTAGGCCAGGTGGGGCTTTAATGGGCAGCCCAGGATCAGAGCATTCCCGTCTAAAGGGGGTTCCGCCTCAGGCTTTCGGCCTGCTGGGGGCTCGTAGGGGTAGGTGGGAGGGTCTCCCCGGAGCGGGGCAGCCGTTTTTCAGTCCCTGCAGAAGCCAATGTTTTTCTCTGGCCTCCTCAGTGCTCCTCCAGGTATCTGGGCCTCTGAGAGTCAGGGGCATCTGCGGGGTCCAGGCCGGGGAAGGACCACAGTGGGACCTCGGGCTCTGTCCGCCCATCACCCTCAGCATCTGCGGCCATCTCTGACTGTGTCTTCTCTCTTTCCTTCCCTGCGCCTGTTCCCCTGCCCCTTCCCTCTCTGCTGCCCCTTAGCTCTTTTGCCGTGTCCACTTCCTGTCTGCTGGCCCTGCTCCGGTCCCAGAACCCTGGGGGGAGCGAGGCCATGTGCCCATGGTACGTGTCTAGACCAAGCCCCGTCCCTGCTGCCTCTGGCGCCTGCCATCCTTCTTCCTGCCTCCTTTCTACCTCCCCTGTCCTCCTCCGCCTGCCCCTCCTGCTTCTCCAGGACTCCCAGGCTTCCACACTCAGACCCTTCCAGCCCCTCTGAGCTCAGCCCACCCTTCCCCAGCAGGTCCAGCCAGAGCTTTGGGACCACTCAGCTCCGACAGTCCCCTGTGACCACTGGGCTGCCAGGCACACAGCCCTCTTTGCTGCTGGGTGCGTGCCTGGGGTGGGCCTGGACGGATGGGGTGGGGGAGAGGTGGCTGTGTCCTGGGCGGGGGGCCCTGCTCTGGCTCACACAGCCTCTGGCTTCCTCAGTGACTACCGGCCTGACCAGCTTGGTCCCAGGTCCTGTCATCCGCGCCTTAGACCTGTGTTCCAGCCACCCCTGCCCAGTCGTTTGCTGCTCCTCACCCACGCCAGGCCCTACCATTGACCCTAGTCTTGGCCCCGGCTTTAACCCCAGCCACGGTCTCAGCCCCAGTCCCTCCACCAACCGTTCAGGTATGGCTATTTCAGGGCCAGGGTTTGGGTTGGGGGTCTTTTATCTGAGTCCGGAGAAAGGCCCCCCAAAGATGCATCGCTGGGTCTCCTGGAGCAAGAGAGATGGGGGTCACCCAGAATCCAGTGGGGTCCCTAGAGATAGCTGGGCAGGAGATAGCCAGTTTCCTCTTCTCAGCCTGTCCCTGATTCTATCCACAGGCCCCAGCCAGATGGCCCTGCTGCCAGTCACCAACATCAGAGCCAAGTCCTGGGGCCTGTCAGCCAATGGCATTGGTCACTTCAAGCATCCAAAGAGCTTGGAGCCTGTGGCCAGCCCTGTAGTCCCCTTCCCTGGGGGACAGGGCAAAACCAAGAACAGTCCCAGCCTTGGTCTCCATGGCCGGGCCCGCCGAGGGGCCCTGCAGACTGGCCTGGGCCTTGCCCAGCCCACTGAGGCCCGGGGCCAGCCAGGTACTTGTCTTACCCCCTGCACCTCTCAGCGCAGCTGGCTAGGCTCACTGGCCAGGGTCCCTTTAAGCCCAGTCACCTGAGTGCACAACTATCAATCAGCAGCCATGTGCCGAGCATTACTGCGTACCAGGACACGGGCCAGGAGCCTCACACATATCACCTGATTCAATCCTCACAACACTCTTGCAAGAAAGTACCTGTCCTCATTATTCAGATAAGGAAACGGAGGCGTAGACAAGTAAATTAACTTTCCCATCAGCAGCAGAGCTGGAATTTGATTACAAGTCTTCCTGGCTCCTTTTGTGTCACCAGGGGCAGTCCCCCCAGGTTTTCCAAACTTCAAACCCTTGGTTTAACAAAGAGGGCGAACCCGTGTTGCAGAGTGTTCTCCAAGGCGCCCCGGGGCTGCCATGGAGGCTGAAAGCGAGGCCAGAGCCTTCCTGGCTTCGACCAGACACCTCCGCTCTAGGTATTGATCTTCCTCATAAACTTTCATTTGATGGGTTTTGTGGCTTAGAGGAAGAAAAAACCTTAGAAACTGTGGCTTTCAGAGATTCCAGTTCAAAGTGACGGGGAAACCCCACAGGCTAGATGCTCAGTAGGCAGCCGCTTCCTGGGCCGTGCTGTGTGGCTGCTCTGTACAGGCCCCTGGGGGTGACGAGGACATGCCCTGCTCCTGGAGAGCTCAGAGATGGGAAGACAGCTGTGCGATGAGGCTCTGAGGCGACACACAGGCAGCCCGGCGGCAAAGGTGGGGAGGCGATCAGGGAAGGAGCAGGAAGGTGACCTTGGAGCTGAGTCTCTGAAGGGCAGTGGCAGTTTGGCCAGAAGAGAAGTGGGAAGGCGTTTTCCACAGTGTGTGTCTGACACCTGTCCATGGCCCCCACGGAGTATTCTGGATCCCGTTGGTGTCCATGGGTGAAAATGTCCTAGGTCCAGCAAATGTTCAATGGCTGGTGGTCCCAGCTTCCGCTTCCTGGGTGGAAGGTCAGGCTGAGCGGCAAGCCTGCAGGTGAACTGAGTGAGAGGTTAAAACCTCATCTCCCTGACCTCTCCTGTCGCACTTCAGGCCCATCCCCACCCCAGCCAGCCAGCCTGCCCCTTGGGTGAGTGCAGAAAGGGCCCCGAGCAGTGGTGTGTGGACAGATGTTTAACAACTGGCTCTGTGTGTGGGCGGGGCCGGTGCTGACAGGCATGTACAAGCACTCGTACCCACTGGCCGATGGCTTGCTGCCTGCTGGAAGTCACTGAGCCCAGAGCAGGGAAGAGGTGTGTGGGATCGGGAACAGAGGCCTGAAGAGCGGGCTCCTGTCCCGCCCTGGCGAGGGATACAGAAGACCATCCCTGCTCCTGGGTGAGCTCGCTCTGTCAGGGAGACAGGCCTCAGGCTCATGGGAACTGGCTGGTCCTAGGGCTTCTGGGGAAGAGGCCGGAGTGCCCTTCCCCTGCCCCCGCCATTATGGGGGTCTGGAAAGAACATGAAAGTACTTGGAGTAAGGTGCGAGTGATTGACCCAAGTCTGGCAGGGAAAGTCTTGGCTGCTTCTGATCTGTGTCCTGCCTTGTCACCCTCCTCCCTGCCCTAACAGCCTCTCTCCTTGCAGACCCAGTGCCCTCCCTCACCTCCATCCAGGTGCTGGAGAATTCGATGCCCATCACCTCCCAGTACTGCGCTCCAGGAGATGCCTGCAGGTGGGCTGGGCTTCCTTCACCCCAAGGACAGGTTCCCTCAGGTGACATGATCCTAGCTGTACTGATGCCCAGACCTTGCCCGCCCCCTGCCCCCAGGGAGGAAGGTGGGGCAGTCCCTTCCTAAGCCCCTGAAAGGCTCAGTGTAGACTGGGGGCTGAGGAGTCCTTTGGGGCGGGCGCCAGTGGGGGTGGCCTTGGGCTGAGGAGCCAGTGTTGCCCTTTCAGGCCTGGGAACTTCACCTTCCACATCCCTGTCAGCAGCCGCACCCCACTGCACCTCGGCCTGACCCTGCAGATGAAGTGAGTGCGCTGTGGGGGAGTGGAGAGACCCAGTGGTCCCAGGCAACTTGGGGAAGGGGGCTGGGGACAGATGCGAACTCTGCCTGCTCCTTACTTAACTGGCCGTGTGACCCCGGCCATCTCACCCCGGCCGTCTCTGGGCTTGTTCCTCATCTGTAAAACGGGCGGCCGCCTCACAGGGGCCGTGAGGATCGTGCGGGATGGTGGGTGGGAAATGGTTTATAGCGGTCTAGGGCCTTGACTCTCAGGAATCGTTTATTGTCGGGCTGTGTGAGGGTTCAGTGGCTTGTGTCAGCGGGGCAGGAGACACAGAATGGAGGGCTGGCTGGGAGGGACGTGGGGCGGAGGAGCTCGGAACCCCATTTCCTGGCTAACTGGGCCTTCCGCAGCTCCTCGTCCCCCGTGTCCGTGGTGCTGTGCAGCCTGATGTCCAAGGCGGAGCCGTGTGAGGAGGGGGACTTTCCACAGAGCCTCCACACCCACCAGGACACCCAGGTAGGGGGCAACTGGGAAGCTGTGGTCCAGCCAGGCCCCAGAGCACAGCTGGGCCCCAAAGCGGGTAAGAAGGAGCCAGGTCAGAGTGCTCCCCACAGGGGACACTTTGGGGCCTGTCTGGGGGCAGGGGGCGGGGACGTGTGTGCACTACTCACTGCTGAGCATCTCCTGGCCCCGTCCCTACACAGACAGAGCCCTGGGGGGGACAGTTCCATAAGGACTAACCTGGGACCAGTACAGTGGCGGGGACGAGGAGGGAGTCCTGAGCCCATGGCAGGGAGGACTGACCTTGTCCAGTCTCTGGGTCAGGGCAGGCACCCCCCAAAAGTCATGTTTAATTGAGATGACACCTGATGGACAATTTGGGGACAGTGTCCGAGGAGTAGGGGAAGAGCACGTGCAGAGATCTGGAGGCCAGAGAGAGCATGGTGTGCCAGCAGGGCTGGGAACATGGTGCGGGCTGTGAGTCGGGGAGGCAGTAGGTCGGGGGGTCTGGACCTCAGGCCCGAGCTAGAGAGGTGGCCCAGCTCCATGTGGGAGGTCCTTGGGCTACACGTAGAGGGCTACCTCTTGCCCTGATAACCGGATGGCTGGGGCCCTGTCGCTGTCCAGCTTCTCACTGGCTGTGCGACCCACTCAAAGTTTTGACTCTCAGCACAAATTAAGTGAACTTCTCACCCTTCCCGCGTTCAGTCAACAAGAATTCATTAGGGCTTCCCCTGTCTCAGACCCTGTGCTGGGCCCAGCTTTGTGGAGACGGGTGGGGTATGCACAGCCCTTGCCTTCCGACAGCGCATGAGCCAGGGAGAAAGAGCATGCAGAAAATACCTCGAGTAGAGGAGGAAGTCGGGGTGGCGGGGGACCCTCAGAGGCTCAGGCCCTGTGGCCCTAAAGAGAGGGGAGAGCGCCTGAAAGGGGACAGAGAGCCCCACGACACTTATTGGACCTGGAGCTCAGGCCCGAAGCCACACGCTACGGAGGCGAAGCCACATCCTCAGGTAGGAGGCGGGTGAGCTGCCCACGGCTGGGCCCCACCCCGCCCCGCTCTGCCACACGTCACTGTGTGCTTTTAGGCAAGTAACTCAGTTTCCTCATCTATAAGCAGTCGCCTCATTGGGTCACAGTGAAATACTTTGATGTGCCCGAGGCATACTGGGTGAGAGGGCAGGTAGACGAGACAGGGAAGAGAGGCAGGGGCCAGGTGAGGACAGCCGGGGACTTGTGCCTGGCAAAGTCTGCACTGAGGGTGGCTGCCACTGCTCCCCGAAGCAGAACGTGCTTCCTCCGACCTCTCTTCAGAGCTTTTGGCTTTTCCCCGTCAAAGAGCTGGCCGCGCTGCCCCGAGCTGCGGTGGCCGTGTGAGAGGGGTGCTGGTCGGGAGAGGAGCGGAGGGCCGTGCTGACCCCTTTCTCCTCTCCAGGGCACGTCCCACCAGTGGCCAGTAACCATCCTTTCCTTCCGCGAATTCACCTACCACTTCCGGGTGGCACTGCTGGTGAGCACGGGCGCCCCATCCGTCCCTGGGGGGCCAGGCAGCTGTACCTGTATGGAGCTTGGGAGGAAGGGTGGGACGTTTGTAGAGCACATGCCAGGACTTGGGACAGTGTCAATTAGGTCAGCAAAGGGAGCACCTCCTGCCTTGCACCCCCCAGAGCCACCTCACCCATTCCCCCTGCCCTTCTACCCAGGGTCAGGCCAACTGCAGCTTGGAGGCCCTGGTCCGGCCAGCCACGGACTACTACTTCCGCTTCTACCGCCTGTGTGACTGAGCTGCCCTTCCCGAGGCAGCGCCACACCAGGGCCTGGGGGTCCCTGGCTGCCCCTTCCACACTGGATACGGTGGTGTTACACTGGAGCCCACTACCCACCAGCTCTCCACTGTTCACTGGCACGTCCTCGGAGAGACTGAGCTGGGCTTGGCCCTCCCTTCAACTGGTGAAACTGGAAGTCCTCACACTGGAGCTGCTGATCCTGCTGGTTGCCCCTCTCACACTCCACAGAGACCTCCTGGGACCAGGACAAGACCGGACCGGTTCACACCTGTCCAGATGTGGCGGTTACAGGGCTGGCTTCAGGTGCTCCGGAGGCAAGGGGAAGCCTGCGGCAGACAGTCCAGGGCCCACCATCCCGGCCTCCCTGCCCGCCTCTGCGACCAGCAGGGGCTTGGATCAAGCCCTGAGACTTGGCCGGACCCACACATCAGTGGAGGGCTGACGGCCCTCACCCTCGAAGCTGCTCCCTGGAGGATGGCTAGGTGGTAGACTTTTTGGGGTTCGACTGTTACGCTGGACTTGGACTTTGAAGTTTTAAGTGTGGCCCATGGGGTCTCCTGTCCCTGGGAGAGCTTGGCTCCAAGAACTCCCAGGGCAACTGAAGCCAGCCCTGGATGAGTCAGAGAGACCGACCACATGCCTTATGTACACTTTGTACTTGGTAGAACCAGTGGGGCCAGTGGGCCAGGTAAGCCTCGGCCCCTTGAACCTGGAGTATTCTGGAAGGGAAGTTCTCTATGAGCTTCCAGGAGGCGGTCAGGCCCCATGGCCTGGGCTCCTGGGAGCTGCCAGAGCTCTCAGTGGTGTCGGTGACCCGTCATTTTCTCTGAGCA
This sequence comes from Rousettus aegyptiacus, assembly GCF_014176215.1. NCBI lineage: Eukaryota > Metazoa > Chordata > Mammalia > Chiroptera > Pteropodidae > Rousettus > Rousettus aegyptiacus. Next base: position 114,379,511 of record NW_023416308.1, read on the forward strand.
GAGGAGCAGGAATCCCTGCAAGGCGGCAGGCCATCTTAGCTGGTGGGTGGCTGCAAAGAGCTTTTGCTGTTATTAATGAAGTAATTACTAAAATGCACTTAAACTGGAGCAGGAGTGGAAGGAGGGAGATGCAAGGCCCAGAGTGCGCCAGAGCCCTGGGGGGTCACTTGCAGACAGGACCCTGGCTCCTTCTGTCACGGGAGCCTCAAGATACCTATCCCACTCCCAACCACCAAGACTCTGGCCTCTTCCTCCACTCTTTGTTGGTGGCCTTGTCTCCCCAAATCAAGGGCTCCTGTACTGGCCTTGGACAGCCGAGCTAGGGGAACCCGTGCTCGGCAGCAGGCCCAATCTCTTCCCGCTCCTCCCAGGAGCACAGCGGGGAGCTCGGGTTAGGGCAGTAGTCTTAAGTGCCAACGTTAGTCCTCTCTTAGTGGGTGCCTGCAGCATTCTCGGCCACATCTAGGCTCATGGAGTGTGGAAATCATTTAGCCATGTCTGCTATGGGCTCAGACTTGGGGACAGGACTTGCCATCTGTCCTTGCCTTGTGATGGTCTGCCACTTCTTTGGGAAGTAGGCCTTACCCCTCTCCTCTCATTCTAGTTTTGAACAGGAAGTTGGGTTGGGGGGCCTGAATCTTGAAGTCTATGAACTGCAGGTCCCTTTCTGCCGTGGATCTCAAAGCACTTATTCTCAGGATGGGGAGACACTGGGGGGTGGGGTGTAGGGGGCTAGTGGGGATACCTGGCCTCCCAACCCCTTCCTCAAGGTGGCTCCATTCCCTCATTCTGACATAGGAATTACATGGCTCCCTATACCATGTGGGGAGCCCAGCCTTACTTAGGACTACTCTGCTCTCCCTCTTCTCACTGGGGGAACCTCCCTAAATGACTTAAAACTGCCAAGCCCTGCCCCCTGTAATAGGATTCTGGGGCTTCTTCCATGGTGGGGTCCCGTGTTCTTGTCCTTAACTGGAAAGTGACTTTCCACTGCCCCCTGGCGCCCATCTGGACACAGCACAGCCCCAATCTGGTTAGCAGCTGGCTGTTTCCATGACTGGGGAGGGGGTCCTCAGTGCACCTGTTGGGGCCAAGTAGGGGCCCCAAGCTGCTCAAGGGGCGCGGGGGCGGGGGGGTGGTGGTGTCAACCTTGGACCAAAGTTGCCTTAAACCCAATAAAGTGAAAGGGCGCAAGGGAAGGTAAACGGGCCGTCTGCTGGAGGCCGACAACCGCCTGGCTGGTGCCAGTGAGTAGGTGTCTTGGCTCCGTGCCCTTACCCGGGGCTGGCAGCCACCCCTCCCTCTCTCCCTTTTGGCATTTATTCCACTGCGCTAATCTCCCCCAAGCTTCAAGTTGTACATAGGGCCTCTCAACACCCAAACCCCTGCTCACACATCTCCCGTAAAAGCCTGCGTGTGCATAGAGCACCCCTCCCTCCCAGTTAACCCCCAGTTCCCATCCCTGAGCTTTGACTCATATTTATCATTTACCAACTCTGACTCTGGAGGAGGCAAAGGGAAGCAGCCCTGGGCCTGCTTGCTTCCCGTCCCCTGAACTGCTCTTTTCTTCTGAAGTAAATATACGTATATAAATAAATGTATAAATATGGCTTTGTATCTGAGCTTGCCTCCCAATCTTCTTGAGATTGTTCTGGTGGGAGATGGAGTCACCTGTGGGGCTAGGACCAACTGCCATCTCTGGGGCCCCTGAGCTAGATAGATGTTTTGTACCCCATTATTCTGCTTAGCTGCATGCTACACTTGGGCACAGGATTCAGCAGCCCCCTCCCCTAACCATACCCCATGGACCCACCGCTGCCCCATCTGAGTTAAAAGTAGTCATCCTAGAAAAAGCCTTCTTAGGGGACAAACTGAGCCTAGCGAAGTTCCCCAGCCATGGAGGGTAGCACATTTAGAGCAGGGTACTGGCCCAGGGCAGACCTGATTGGTGTAGATTCCTAGAGAAGTCTCTACAAATAGAAGAGGGCAGGCCAGCCACTTCCTATCCACAGGTGAGCCTCGAATTCCAAGGACAGGACACCCTTCCTACATCCCCCTTTCCCCTCACAGGTAGAGAGCAGGGCACCCCAGCAGCAGCAACCAACTGAAAGGCGGAAGAGGAATAGGAAGGACTGGGAAGTCATGTAGGTCCCAGCACCACCCCCACCCCACAGAATGGGCACCGGACAGGACAGTCACACATCTACCTTTATTGTGAGCTACATTTAGAGCAACTGGAACACTTCCAGCAATAGTAAAAAAAATTAATTTACAAAAGCAGGGATCCGGTGAAGCTGCGTGGATGGAACCTAAAAGAAGAGAGGGGCATCAGAACGAGACCAGTGACCCTTCTTTGCACCCACTTTTCTCACTGAACTCCTATGCTGCAAGCGCAGGGCTTACGGACACCGTTCTTTGAAGCTGAGCCACCAGAGCCAATTCTGTCATGTTTGATGAGTTATCTGCAGCAAGTAGTATTTCTTTTTTGGTTTTCACCACTTAGCTGAGATTTAGTTCAATGCCTGAAAACATCCAGACTAACCAAAGCAGTACTCCTTGCAGTAAATTTTAAGTCCCAGACCCAGACCCCTCTGGTCCACTCCCCAGCAGCCTCTCCAATTCACTGGTGTTATGACGTTTAGAAATGCAGATGTATAACCATGGGTAGCCTGTGCCCACAGCCCTGTGTAGGACATCCCAAAGCCAGAGTGACGCCCTGGGCAGCAGGCAGAACTTAGAACTGACAACGTAGTCACACTTGGTTCAAAGCCACATTAGGAACAGAGGAAGAGGCACATGTGTCTGGTGTCACTATTCATTCTGAGTCCGTCTCCATTAATCAAGGGATGTATAGGCCTGAGGACCCTGCTGATGTGGGTGTAGGACTTCTCTCCAGTGTCCCGCCCTGTCACAGCTCTTACCTTGGGAGCTCATACATAGATGCCGACCCAGAGCAGCAGGAAGAGGACTCCAAAGCCCATGAAGAGTGAGGCCACCAAGGAGATGAGGAGCTCTTTGTAGATGTCCCGAGTGTACTTGGTGGAGGTGACCTCATAACTTGCAGGATGGTTGAGGAAAAGCAACGGGATGGGCTGCACATGGCAGGAAGCCTGGCCAATTCAGCTCTGGGAGAAAGGTATGGGCTCTGGGCTTTCTGGGAGGCTTGTCTGGCTCAGTGCAGCCAGGCAGAGGGGCCCAGGAGATGACCTGGACTCTGGTACTCCATACCACCCCTCTACCACCCAGGAAGAAAATGAGGCCCAGAGGGATTAGGTCACCCGCCCCAGGTCACGCAGCTGATGCATGGTGGAACTCGACTAGTCAGATTTCCTGATACCTGAGGGCACCCCTCCTTATACCACTCTTCCAACTTCAGATCTCCTATGCCTTGCCTCTAGTCCAGCCAAGCCCTCTGCTCACTATCTTAGAAATCTAAAGAGCAAACTGAACTCACCCTGAACTTGGAAAATAAGGCCACGACAACCTGACCTTGGGCATCAAGAACCTTCCCTCGACCTCCTTACCTTCTTCCATCCCCACACCAGAACAAAACTGGCAGGGTGCATGGACCCAGTATGGGTTCTGCCTCAGTTTCCCACATCACTAATTCTGGCCCACTGGCTGCACAGTGGAAGGATACACGAAGAACCAGGCGGTGAAGAACATGCCAATGGCCAACAGCACCACGGTCAGATGGGGAAAGACAGCCGGGTTCACTGGGCTGGTATATCTGCTCATGGCCTCGAGCTCCTAGGGGAGGGCAGGATATCAGAGCAGTGAAAGAATGCTATGACTTCAAGCTGGGGGGTCTATGGGGTCATCAAGGAGCCTCATGCTGCTTGCTGTGACTGCTAAAGGCCTGTTGCAGCCTGGGAAACATGGAAATCCTTCAGAACCAGTATCAAGTGATTCAGTTGAGAAATGACAACAATTACATCTTAAACTAAGGTGGCACTTTGACTTTTCAGTATAAGACAAGAAGGGTGGCTGCGAGTCAGAGGCTGAGACACAGAAGGTGACTGATTAGCTATTGATCAATGGTCCTTAACATTTTGAGGCCACTAACCAGTATGAAAAAAAAATGTGATGAAAGTCATGGACTCTCTCTCTCTGCCTGTGAAAAACCACATAGAAGGAAAAGTCTATGATTTTAGGAGCTTTATGTTCCCATGTCAGTAGATACAGAACCAGTACCCAGATCTCAAATTCTAATTCTGTATTTTATTATGGAATCTCAGGATCTACAGGCAAGACATCAGTTAAAATTCTGGTTTTACTGAATAATATGAGTCTCAGCCAACTAGTTACAGTACTTATCGCATAGGGTTAATGTATGATTTAAGAAAGACAATGAACGTCAAAGCATCTGGCTACTGCCTGGCATAGAGTAATTGCTCAATTGGTGTTTGTTTCCTTCCCAAAGTTTAGGGAAGATTATGAGATAATGCCTGTGAATGAGGGCTGTAAACATACAATTCTGTACGAATGTTAACTTCCATTGTCACCTACCAGCCAACGTTTCTAAAATCCAGAACATAACAACTCTAGAGAAGTAAACTGACTCCATTGTTCTAAGAGACACTGGAATTCAATCCAATAAACATTTATGCCCCCCTAAAAATGACAAAGACAATCGCTGCCATTTACTGAGCCTCCAGTTGCAAGCCCTGTGTTTGGCATTGGGAATACAAAGATGAATAGACATCATCACAGGGATAGAGGCTCGTCAGACGGTGGTCACCAGGAGGCGTGGCAGATAACAAAAAAGACCAGGACACGTGGCAAGAGGTCAGTACAGAGATTGTGGGAGCTCCCAGGAGAGTGCGCCTAAATGCCTGAGGGTACTGGAAGTGCTTTACCAGGAAGGAGACATTTGCCTTGTAGGATGAGTTCGAGTTCGGCAGGTGGAAGAACTTTCCAAATATAGAGAAAAGCTTGATCAAAGATAACAGTGGCAAACGCTAGAAGTAAGTAAAATGCACCTCACGCCCCTCACCCTTAAAACTCACGAAGTCAAAACCTCAGCCTGGGGAGTCCCTGGCAAAACGCTTCCCTTCCCCGCCCGTCAGCCCAAGCCGGAGGACATAGAAGCCTTCGGCTCTCTGGGTCTCGGACGACTAAGGCCTCTGCGAAAAACGGGGCGTGGGGACGGGCCCCGAGGGGATCCTCACAACCCTGTTCCGAACTCCCTTCATGCCGCTCACCATTTTGCCCGGCGCTAGGTAATCCTTCGCTCCGCCACCGGAAAAACGCGTCAGCACAGCAAGCGCGCTGTCCGGCCGGAAAAGGAAGTGCGCCTGCGCAAGTGGCATTGTGGGATTTGTAGTCCTGTGATTTTTTTTCTTTCTTTTTTTTGGAGGAGGGTGGTGGTGTAGCTGCGGCTGGAGCCTGCTGGGATCTGGGGCGGAGTAGGGGAAGCGGTGGAGAAGGGTAGGGTAGGGTCGCTAAGCGAGTTCGTTCACCTTGGTCTGATTCTGTCGTGAGAGAAGCTGGCCAAGGGGGCCGGAGCTTGCACTACACTTCCCAGGAGGTTGTGCGCAGCGGCGCGTCACGTGACGGGAGCGCGGGCTTTGGAAGGCAGCGGAGCGAGAGGTGACTGCGGCTCAGGACTGTCCTGGGCGACACCGGACCAAGCGCTAGCTGCCGAGGTCTCGTGCCCCTAGGCCAGGTGAGATGTCATGGGAAGCTTCTCCCAAGAGCGGCGGGGTTCGATTAGCGCTCGGTGCTATGGCGGGCCGGGTGCCGCTCAGGGCGGAGGCGCGAGCGCCCTCCCGCCACTTTCCCATTGTGGTTCTTGGGCCGGTCGTATAACCTCCTAGTCTCTGCATTCATTTGTAGAAAGGATAGTAACTTGTGTATTTTGACTAAGATCCTGGATGACAGTTTTAAACTTCATTCGTTTAGAGCCGTCTGTTGGGTGCTGAGACAGGATAAACGGCTAACAAGGCATCGCGGTCTCAGTACACGTTCCAGCAAAAGAGCCAGCTTGAGGCATGAGCCAGAGCATTTGTGGGGTCTAGAGGGAGAGGGAGAGGAGGGACAAGGACAGAGAGATGTCGGCAGTTTTTCACCTGTTATCTCAGTTTACCCTGGCTGTAATTCTGCAAGACAGGCATGGCATTAATCTTATTTTATAGATGAGGAAACCAAACACTAAGTGACTTAATGATGCTGCACAGATGGTAGGTAAATGCCGGCGCTCTGATTCAAGACCACAGCCATTCACGGGGGAACTAAAGTGAGACCTCGAAGAAGGGGTTCGAGGGTGGCAGGTAGAGAGCACAGCCGAGCAAGTGAGAAAAGGCAGGCCTTATCCTAACCTTTCCATTGGCTCCCAAACTGCAAACATAGGTCGAGAACCAGAGCATAGATGATCTCGATGCCATGCAGAGGTGTTTGGACTTTCCTGGAAGAAGAAATGTCACAGGGCTGTTTATGCTTTATTTAGAAAAAGAACCCTGTGAAGGAAAGGTGGGAGCAATTAGAAGGTCTAGTATGATATTTCTTGAAGTGTTGACATATACCACCAGTGGGTACATGATGACTTTAAGTTTCACCCAAACAAAACTTTTTTAATAGTTATGCATTATATTAAAATGTAACTGATAACATATCACTTAAGATGAGTTCTCTCTTTCATCTCATCTTAGTTTTTAAGCAATGACATCCATTTAAAGAAGATATTAAGTGAATGAAAGTACAGGCTTTAATTGGAAATGGCAAAAAATTGTGAGGGCAGTTTGGGCCTGACTGAATTTTGGACACTACCATTCTAGCAAATATTTGTTAAGGGGCCTGAACCATAGAAATGCAGTACTGGGCTGAGTGACTAGATCAGGACCTGGGGTGGGGTAGGAGCCACGGGGTCCACATCTCAGACCTGGTGGTGGAGGGAAAATACAAAGGAAAAGACTTAAAACTTCTGGCAACATCGTGTAGAAGTAGAAACTCTCAAGTGCTGTGGGGACGCTGAGGGAGATTAGTGCAGTGTGTGAGAAAGCCACATTAAAGAGACTTTAAATTATTCAAAATTTGGAGGTGACATTGATCAACAAAATCCAAAAAGACTTATTTTAAAGAATCGGCTCAGGTGATTGTACGGATTGGCATGTTTGAAAATTATAGGACAGGTCAGCACAGCAGGCTGGAAACTCAGGCAGGAATTGGTGCAAACCGGAGGCAGAATTTCTTCGCAAAACCTCAGTTTTTGCTCTTAAGACGTTCACGTGATTTGGATGAGGTGGCCCCCTCCCCCCTTTGGACAACTGCCTTTTTTACTTAAAGTAAACTGATCATAGATGTTAGCCAGATCTACAAAATATGGCCATGGCAACACGGATTGGTGTTTGATTAAATAATTGAATGCTATAGCTTAGACAAGTTAACACGTAAAACTAACCGCAGCTGCTAAATGGAGGAAGCGGAGGACTGAGTTGGGGATGTTCAATGACTAGTATAAGGGCACAAAGGAGGAATAAATGTGTTGTTCAGGCATTGGCAAGAAGATGGATACTTAAATGTTTGTTTCACCACTTGATACATTCAGCCAGTGTATTATGGTTGCTTTTGTATTTGTCTCATCTCACCTTCATTGTCTAACCAATATTTGCCCGCCTTCCAGGACTCAGTTCTGCCTTTATGATCCCTGGACCCTCGGGATGGGCCAGGCACTCTGGATTTGTGTGATCCTTGATGCAGACATCTGTTGTAGCCCTTATTGCATGCTAGCCCTATTTGCTGCCTTATCCACAAAATTTTAAGTCCCTCAATGACATCAGTAGGGTCTTATTCTGCTTAGCACCCAGTTTAGTTCCTGATACTCAGAAAGCCTTAGTATTAACTGAGTGAACTTCTTTGCTAGGCTATAAGTTTCTTGACAGTGAGAACATTGTCTTGTTCATGAGAACGTCGTCTTGTTCATCTTTTCATCTTCTGCGGGGCCGACTTGGTGTCCTTTTTGTTGTACTAAATTTGTTTACCTGCAGGCACGAAGTTGGTGAGATAGCGCCAATTATAACCCTTGCCCTTTCTGCACCCTTAAGTTTCTTCTTGTTTTACTTGCCTTTCTTTTTTTTAGCTGTTCCTCCTCCGTGTTGCTATGGGTATTCAAGGCCTGGCCAAACTGATTGCTGATGTGGCCCCCAGTGCCATCCGAGAGAATGACATCAAGAGCTACTTCGGCCGCAAGGTGGCCATCGATGCCTCCATGAGCATTTATCAGTTCCTGATTGCTGTTCGCCAGGGTGGGGATGTGCTGCAGAATGAGGAGGGTGAGACCACCAGCCACCTGATGGGCATGTTCTACCGCACCATCCGCATGATGGAGAACGGCATCAAGCCCGTGTATGTCTTCGATGGCAAGCCGCCACAGCTCAAATCAGGTGAGCTGGCCAAACGCAGCGAGCGGCGGGCTGAGGCCGAGAAGCAGCTACAGCTGGCTCAGGATGCCGGGACCGAGGAAGATGTGGAGAAGTTTACTAAGCGACTGGTGAAGGTCACCAAGCAACACAACGATGAGTGCAAGCATCTACTGAGCCTCATGGGCATCCCATACCTCGATGCGCCCAGTGAGGCAGAGGCCAGCTGTGCAGCCCTGGTGAAGGCTGGCAAAGTCTATGCTGCAGCCACGGAGGACATGGATTGCCTGACCTTTGGCAGCCCTGTGCTAATGCGGCACCTGACTGCCAGCGAGGCCAAGAAACTACCCATCCAGGAATTCCACCTGAGCCGGATTCTGCAGGAGCTGGGCCTGAACCAGGAGCAGTTTGTGGACCTGTGCATCCTGCTGGGCAGCGACTACTGTGAGAGCATTCGAGGCATTGGGCCCAAGCGGGCTGTGGACCTCATCCAGAAGCACAAGAGCATCGAGGAGATTGTGCGGCGACTTGACCCCAGCAAGTACTCCGTGCCGGAAAACTGGCTCCACAAAGAGGCCCAGCAGCTCTTCTTAGAGCCTGAGGTGCTGGACCCGGAGTCCGTGGAGCTGAAGTGGAGTGAACCAAACGAAGAAGAGCTCGTCAGGTTCATGTGTGGCGAAAAGCAGTTCTCCGAGGAGCGAATCCGCAGTGGGGTCCGGCGGCTGAGCAAGAGCCGCCAGGGCAGCACGCAGGGCCGCCTGGATGATTTCTTCAAGGTGACCGGCTCGCTCTCGTCAGCGAAGCGCAAGGAGCCCGAGCCCAAGGGATCCGCGAAGAAGAAGACAAAGACTGGGGTGGCAGCAGGGAAGTTTAAGAGGGGGAAATAAACGAGTTCCCCCCTTCAGTACACCTCCGTGCCCAGAGTATCTGCCCCATCCCCCTGAGGGCCGGCACTGGAGAAACCTCCCCGGGGACTGTGTTGCTACTGTGGCGCGCGGCTTCTCAGTAGTGCAGTTCCCTTTTTTACTTGATCTTACGGCAGGAAAGCCGCAGGGGTACTTCGTTTTCTTCTTTCTTAGCTCAGGAAAGTATGTCAGCCTCAAACCACCTTTCACTTTAATGGACACTGAATTCATTGTTGCGTAAAAGTGATAGCGACAGTTTTTGAAGAAGGAAGAGGGAGAGAAATGGTGGAGACAGAAGGCTTTACAGAAGTGATTTCCTGGCTGGCCAGCTGGTGGCCAGTGATGGTGGAACCAGACTATGCTCCTCTGGTTTCAGCCTTGACCCACCATGAGGGACAGCCACAGGAAGACCCAGTCTTAGCAAATAGAAAGAGCTACTAAGAAATAAGACAGGCAGAGAGCTGGAGTACCAGGAGTTGGCAACAAGAGTTTGATTACTGGCTGTGTGTCCTGGGGTGGGCAGAAACTTGAACTTGCTGTGTAACTTGAGTCTTTAGTCATTATTTAGTGGCATAAGGTGGTGAAGTTCTTCTCATGGCCTTTCTGAGGCAATCAAGTGAGTTGAGACTTTGGGATAAGATGCCGTTGTAATGTGCTGTTTTTGTTTTAAAGTTATGAGAAAAGAGTCAATAAAATTATAAAAGTAACCAGAATCTCATGTTCTTTGAAAACATCTCTGATATCCCAGGCTTCAGGCAGAATGTACCGTTCTCTTCCAAGATAGCATGCTGCAATTGTACCCTGTTAACAGGTGGTTTGAGGAGTGGCTGCAAGATGGTGCCATTCTCCACAGACCAGCCAAAGCAGCTTGAGTGGTACTTCAGCCATTTGGAGGACACCAAGTTCATCTTGCTAGGAAAGGAGTTTTAATAAATCGAGTAGGTTTCTAGTTTTCCACCTGTGTAAGTTACCTCTTTTTTCAAGGAACAACTTTGAGGAAGCCTCACAATTTAAATCGACTACTAGGTAGCGTCCAAGCATTTACAGTACCAGTTTGTAAATTGCGAAAGCTGCCACTCAAAAATCACCTCCTCATTCCTCTTGTGATGTCAAATTCAGGTTGCTGTTTCTTGTAGAGATGGTGTTTTTGTGCTTCGTAAGTTTTATAATCCTGATAAAACTTAGTAGGGAGCTGTCCTATTTGAGTTTCTTAACTTTCTAGCATTCCTATCACTTATCATTTGAAGTTAACAAGGACACTTATGTAAGAGGTCTGAAATTTAAGTTGCTGTTTTGACAGATTGAGCAGGTGGAAGACTAAAGATCAGTGGTTTTCAAAATTATTAATGGAGCAGCCTATCTTCTAAATAAAATCTCGTGGAATCTCGGGATATGATAAGAGCTCTTGGTGGAAGCTCGAATAGGATAGGCTTTCCAGCATAGTCGTCATGTCTAGGGGACTCTGAAAACCACTGGTGTCGACAGAAAGTTCTATGTTGAGGGCAGGGATGTCTTTTGTTCATTGCTGTCTCCAGCAGTTGATAAATAAAACCAGTTTTCTCCAGATTGAGTGGAGCCACACACCTATGGAAACTCCATTTTCGGATTCAATTGGATTCTAAGCCTGTAGTAATGCTGCCGTTGGGCCCCAGAGGTGGCAAGACCTCAGGGAGCTGTCACCTCAGTGCACTACCTCTAGTTAAGGGCCTGTGCCCTGTGCTAAACAAGCATGTAGTGGTTTGTTTTTCTCTTGCTTTTTGAGGTTGACTTGCCTAGTCTTTTTCTAGATGTTTATTGGACGCTGCAGGGAAAATCAATTCTGCAAATTTTTATTTAGCGTATTCTTGCTCAGGTTGCTGTTCTAGTTAGGTTAAAAAGGCATTACTTTATGTAGTCCAGCTCTGAGATGTGCATGCAAAGAAAGATTTAGGCAAAAAAGGGACTATCCATACTGAGACTAAAGTTAAAAAGGGCGAGGACATTGCCTCACCATAGGAGGAAGCAGTGCACATAATACCTGCCTGAGTTGTGTGGGTAATTTAGCATTTGAACATGCAGGTGTCCTGGGAAGGAGCTGGCTTTTCTTTTCCTTGCCATAGTCCATCTGTGCTTTAGGGTTTTCTGAGGTCCTCATATTCCTTTTTCTGTCCAAGGGACTTATGCAAAGGTGGGGCTGTGCAGGGACCCGTTCGGGAAGAGTTAGAGCCACAGAGGTGGATAGTAACTTAGAGATGAGAGGCACACGTGGTCCTGTTGACACATGCAGCATGCAGAAGAGTGCCGCAGATGACAATAGCCTTCATTTGGTCAAATTCATTTTATTTTCAGATTTACTTCATTGGGATGTGGTAACAAAATTGGCACATTCAAAAAGGATATTGATGATTAAGAAAATGGCTCCAGATAAGTGGTTGAAAGATGAAAGTGACAGAGACAAACAGTTGGAGTTTTTAGGAGTTCAAACGTTAGTTCTGCCACAGTCTGTGACTGGAGGTGACTTGTCCTATCTAAGCCTGTTTTCTCATCTGTCATTAGATTTGAGATCACTCATGTTTCCACTGTAACCGTCTGGACCTTTTTATCACTGGTATGTCCCTTTTTGGCCATGAGGCCACACTGGTCTGGGTTAAGGAGAGAAGGCCACAGTGGTTGAGGTGCTTTGAGGATCTGGACTTGGCTCAATAAGCTCCACTTGGTTTGCTCAGATCAGGCTGCCTGAGGCCAAAAGCCACATGGCTAGATAGGCTGGTGACCCCACACCCAAACCCCAGGTAGCAGGGAACAAGGATGGGGAAGGATCAGCACCTAAGGAGTGAGGAAGCCGATGAAAATAGGACTCTTCAATTCCCGCCACTCAGTTTTCTACCCAGGCTGTTTTAAACCAGATTCTACCCACATGGAAAAGATCTGAACTCTTCTGCAACCTGCTCTCCCCCATGTTTGGTTTTTAAATCTTTTTGTCTTTGTTTTGACAAACCGCTAAGAAGTCAAGACAGCCTTTCTATGGGTGTAGTCTCTAGTTTCATCCCAACACGCTTCATTTCCTTGATTGCATTTAGTTTTAAGAGAATGGCAAACTCTCCCAGGGCTGGGCTTTGTCCTTCTAGTTTGAGGTTCCCTCTTCCCTGTGTCCCAGATGCTCAACATGCTTGGAGTAGATGCTGTTGAACAGGTGAACAAACCCCTCACCTGGACTGAAAGGCTGTGGCGTGGGGAGGGAAGAGAGTGTGAACGCTGGTGACAAGCCCTGGAGTTAAGGGGGTACATGACGTTCCTTTGTCTGCTCTCTAGAGATGGATTAAACTTTTTATCTTTTAAAAACCACAAGATTAAAAAAAATTGCATGTCAGTATTAGACTGATATGCTCAAGAGATTATTCTAAATTCCCACCTGGTCTCCAGCAGAGAAAGACACTTGCGCGAGGTTGACAGTTAATTAAGATGCCTAGTGACGGCAACGATGATCACAAACTTCTGTTTTTCTCTTCCTATTTCTAGTTTAGAGCTGAGAGGTGATGACATTTAACCCCACTGCTTCTGCTCGAAAGTAATGCTGTAACAATTTAGGTTATAGAAAATTCCTTACAGCTTTTACATTCTTCATGACTGAAACCTGTGTTTTCCTCGTGACTGGTAGGTAATTGAGCATCTCCTAGCTCCGTCGTTTGCACTCACTGCCGTTGTATTGAACTTGGACTTATAGGTAAGGAAGCAAAGAGAAACCATTAGGAGCCCCATTTGTTTCTTAGAAGATTAAGTTGTCCCATCTGCTCACTTGTATATAGAACAAGAAGTGGACTCCCTGTCCTAAGAGTGTGTTGTTCCTTGAGTGCTGGTTAGAAGAGGTGAATCAAAAGCTGAAGAGATATTTAATGGCCAGCAGTTCTACTAGCCATTTTGGCAAGACCTAGGACCTTCGTACCCTGGATGGCACGTAAGACCAAAATCAGTAGGGGCAGTATCCTTCAGGGCCAGATGTCTCCAATACCTCGCCCTGGCCTTTGCCCTGCCTGCTTCTAAAAACGGAGAGAGTGCTTCTCCGGGAGCCTGAGGCAGACGTAAGTCACACCCAGCCCAGAGTGAGCTGAGCTCCCAAGCCCAGCGTTTTGCCAGGTCTCGGAATTCTCAGTGCTGATGCTCCCTTCCTTTCCACATCTTGCTCACAAGGTTCAGCTGCCCCCTCTCCCTCCGGCCTGCGAACCTCTGAGGCTTGCAGGCGAGGGCGGAGAAGGCACTGAAGTGGACGGGTGAGATGAGCTCACCCCTTTCCTGGGTGGAATTTTAGTGGTAAATCTTCCTGATTTCTGGGCTTAGTAGGTCCTCCCTATTCTAACACCTTCCTGATTCCCTCTTTGTTCGCTGACCATCCGCTTCTGACGAACTAGAAAAAGGAAACAATAAAAGTCACATCCCTGCCCCAGCAGCACCATCCCTTCTTGGGGATGGGGGGAGGGAGGAGGGGGCTTGTGTGTCCCCATAGATCTGCCTAGAAGATAAAGGGGAGGGGTTTGAGCCAGAGCCTGTATCTCCTCAAACCCACTCCGTCTGCATGTAGAACTGCTGGCATGGTCCCTCACGCCCCCCTCTACTTCGGCTCCTGAGGCTCCTCTTCCGAATGGGGGGTGGGGAGGCGGCTGCTGTTATTGGTGGAGATAGGCATCTAGCCAGAGCTGCCCGGACTCTTTCAGTGAGCTGTTGGGGACAAGATGGAAGCAGGAGGTGAGGGGGACCGAGCGGAGCCGAGCCCAAAAGCCAGACCACCCACGGGGAATGTAGTGGTGCTTACAGAGGCGGGCAGCCCGCGTCCACGACCCTTGACCCTTCCACGTGAATGCCGTCCCTGCCTCTGCCTGAGAAAGAGCTTGGGCTGTGGCACTGAGAGCAAAGGACCGACCTCGCCGCAAGACCGAGAGAGTGCCCTGCTTTCGCCTTGGTGACCTCCATTCCAGACAACTGGGGCAAACGTCTACTGCTCCCACCCCACTCTTCACCAGCCCCCCTGCCCTGCCCTCTCCCTGCCCTACCAGCCGTCTTCCCAGGCTCAGATACTCACTGCACAATGTCGGCAAAGGCCGAGAGCAAGGGCTTGGACTGGTACTCTATGCCATGCTTGGCACACAGGGACTGCACCAGGGGAGCCACTTTGTGGTAATTGTGTCGCGGCATCGTGGGGAAAAGGCTTCAGGGGGAACGGGACAGTCAGTGGCTTCTACTCCTCTGCTTCCCCCACTCCCCCACACGTGCGCCCTCCCTGAGACCCGGCTCCCCAGCTCCCCCCTACTCACTGGTGCTCGATCTGGAAGTTGAGGTGCCCACTAAACCAGTCATTGAAGGCGGACTTGTGGACGTTGCATGTTGCCTGGAGCTGGAGGGAAAGGTCGGGGAGAGCATGGCCCTGGGCGCCAGGTCCAGCCCTCTCCAGGTAACACTGTATGAAAGGAGGGGCCGTGGGACTGTCCCTGGTCAGGAGAGAGGCTTCAAGCTAATAAGGCAGTGCTGCCGGGGACTTTTGTAGCCGTTACTGCCCCCACCCCGTGCCCTGCATCTCTGCCTACCCACCACCCCTTTTCTTAGTGGTGTTATGCCCAGGTCTTCCAAGTGACTGTCCCTTACCTGGGTGGAGACCCAGTCCATGTTCCGGTCGTGATCGATGTGCATGGGGATATGGTTCATCTGTGTCACCCACACAAACCAGTTGCTTTCCAGGAACCTGGTGGATACAGCACACGGACGGAAACAGTACAGGCCGAGTCCAGAGTTCACTCTCCCTCAGACACCCGCTCCAGCTGGCCACCTTCCCGAGCCAACACCCGACATACCCCCTGCTACCCGAAGCCCCGGTGTCGTCCCCAGACCAGACCGGTCACTCCCGAGCAGCTGCTTTTCTTCACCAATCCCTACTCCTCCCATCAAACACTACCTGACCATGAAGAAGAGAACCAGGAAGCCTTTCACCCCCAGCAGCGGCACGTAAGTGAGGAAGAGGCGGACGTAGAAGGTGGTCATCCAGGCCAGGTCCTGCAGGGACAAGCAGGCAGCACTGTGACTGGCACAAAGCGTCTCTCACCCAGGCACCCAGGCTGGACTGCCTCCTCTCAGTTGCCCAGCCCTGCAGTATCTAGTGCCACAGCTCCTTCCTTCTGACCCTAGTGGCACCCCCAGCCCTCCTTGCCTGTTTCCTTCATGGGTGCCAGGGCCTACAGGGTCCCCTTGCCTCTAGCTCCTCCCAACCCATCTAAATCCTCATCCCTTCGTCACACTGCCAAATGAATCTTCCAGCACCACGGCTCAGTCCATGCCACTGTCCTGATTAAATCTCCAGTCACTTTTCTGCACCGTACTCCTCCTGACACTTGGATCCTCCACGAAATGTCCAATGGACAAACCCACCCCTCACTACCCAGCTTCTCTGTTCAGAGCCCATTCTCCCTCCACCCCACCTCTGCCTGTCCACCAAGGTCAGCTAGAAAAGCAACTTCACAAAGACCTTTCTGATGCCTCTTATCCAGCCAGTTGCAGTCGGGCCGCTTTTGGAATCCCAGAACCTTCTGCCTGTACCTCTTTTCTCTGGTGTCAGCCACATCCTGCTTCACCAGAAGTTTCCTGAGAGTTGGTGCCATCTCTCACTCATTTCCCCACTCCCCAGCCCGCCCCTGGCTTTATTCCCAGCGCAAGAACCACGAGAGGTACTGCTCAATGAAATAGGCATCGGGAGTCCGGTGGTCCAATGAGCTCAAACCGTGCCACCTAGAGATAAGGAAGGTCCACACCTGGTTCTATTAGGCCTGCAGTGCACCTCAGTGGGATTTCCCCTGGAGAACCCCTTTCCCCTCCCTCAAGGTCCTGGAGACAAAGGATGTGCGGACTCCTGGACCACGGATACTCACCACCCACTTCTTCCGCTGGATAGCAAAATAGAAAATATACCACTGGAAGTAGAGAGGCAGCAAGGCTGGGGGCCCGACTGGGGAGGAAACGGAGACAGGGAGGAGGTGTGAGCAGCATGAGGGCCACAGAGAGCTGGCCAGTGCTGGAGGGACGGCCTCTGGCGTTTCTGCTGTGCCCTGCCGTCCCCCCCAGCTGCCATGCAACTCTCGGTCCATTGGAACTGGCGGGCACTGAAGGTGAGCGAGACCGCAAGTCTGAAGAGGGCCAGATCTCCCGAGACCACGCCAGGAGGGTGAGGGGCGGGAGTGGCCTTCTTTTCCAGTGGAAGAGGGCAGCAGGGGGAGGTCAAGCCCCCTGCATGGAACTTGCTTTGCTCTCACTGCTAATTAATACTCCTGGAGTTGCCCTGGCAACAGCCTCACCTTACACCTTTCCTGACAGTCATCTGCCCTGTGTTCCTGTCTGCTCCACCATGCAGGTGAAGGGACAGGTGTGTTAGGAGACAGGGGGGTGCCCTGCTGATCCTTCATGGACTGAAAGCTTACTTCCCTGGACTAGGGAAACAGGCTTGTGGCCCCCAACCTGAAGCCTGGAGGTCAGCTGTGGGAAGGGGCGCAGGGCTTCTCTGAACACCGAGAATGGAAGAAGTGGGTCCGGTCCCATTTCCTTTTCCGTATCCCTTCTCTGCATGGCCCCGATGCTCCCCTGTAACCCCCCACATTACAATGCCCACCGTGGCTCCTCTCTCCTGAGATGCCCTGCATTCTTACATTCTTTCTCCTGACATTGCTGCTCCTGCCTCTACCCCACTGCCCTTTCCCCAGGAAGGGTGGTTGGTTAAGACCCAGTTAAAATAAATTCCTTTGCATTAAAATGGGATCACCGGCACCGCACCCTCCCTTCCTTTGAAATTTTAAATTTTTAAAGGAGTTTTAAAACTGACCAGTATGAAGCAGATTTTTAAACAAGGGAACAATCTTCAGAAAGAGCTTAAGACAACTACAGAAGTGTTTTCCTCCCCCCCCTAACAGCTCCTCCATTCCTCCCTCTCTGGGTCTCATCCTCCCATAGCTACAACTGCCTTTGTTTCCTTGGGGGTCGGACCGCACCCCGCCAAGTCACCTTGACCCAGGAATGTGTACGACAGGGTTCAGGGTACGGCTCAAGGCTTAGTCAGGATGGCCCTCCTTCCACCCGACCACTCTGGCGTGGAAGGAGGAAGTAATGTGCCCCCAATACAGGAACCACCTTTGACCAAACATCGGCCTAACCGTTGGCTTTGCTGAGTTGAGATGGGAGGCTGCTCCCGCGCAAGGAGTAACCTGTTGGGGCGAAGCAGTTCCTCTAGCCTTTACTTGAAATACCAGAATCCCCTGGAGAGTCATCTCCTCCTCACGTCCCTCCCGAGGGCGTCCCCCGTGTTGGAAGGAGACACTCACTCAAGAAGAAGTATTTGTGCTGGTGGTTGTATGGCATGTACTTTTTCTTCTGTTTCCCAAGCTGTGAAGAAAAACAAACAAATCAGCACCCACAGACTGGTTACCTACTCCCTTCACCCTCTCATCTTGGCTGTTCTCTGCTCAGGAAGTTCCGCCTACTTCCAGGGGCTGCCGGCTTGTGATTGGAAGGCTCTAGCAGGCTCAGCCCTACCTCCAGCACTTGGCACATAAAGCCCCAGACTTCAGTCTGCTAAGTGTGCCGTTGTCACACCATGGCACACAGCTCCACGCCCCATGCTCACACAAGGCAAGTATACAACAGTGCCTTCACGTCCTTGGGACTTCCGTTTATCTGAAGACAACTTTGTAGCTTTGTCATAAGGTGTCCAGGCCCTTCCATCCTCTCCCCTTCCTTCCTCTCATCTGGTACTTTTTTAAACACCAGCATGTCCATGGACAGCCATTTTTACTCCTCCATAGGTCAGTATTTCCTCTACATCCAGCCCTGATAGACCCCCATCCACATCTTCCAGACTCTGGACTCCATCCAAGATGAGCTTTATAAAACTCCGTGTGGACAGGACACACAGGACACCAACTTGGCAGTCTGAAGATTCGGCAAGGGGTTCCCCAGTGGGTGGTGGTTATTTCGTAGGTCTAGCTACTGAAGACAGGCTGGGATTACCAGGTCAAAGCAGCCTGGAACCCCTAGCATGCACGCACGGCAACAGGACAGCAAACTGCTTTCTCACTCGACGACTCCTTCTGCTCTTCTTGCTCCAATTGGTTCTGGCGACTGGAGGACCACAGAGCTCGGGAGAAACCCCCCAGGGCAAGATGCCTGCTCGCTCTGCTTTCATGCTTCTACCCACTGTTTTGACGGGTCACTTACTGAAAGCTAACTCTGTACTTCTGCTAAAGGAAGCATCCTTTCTGTAGTAACTGATTCATTCGACAAGTATTGGGCCCCTACTATGTGCCAGGTACTTGTTCTAGGTGCTGAGGATATAAAGGTTCCGACCTTCATAGAATTTATAATCTGAGGAGAAGCTGGTGATAAATTTATATACAGAGCTCAACATAGTTATAGATTAAAAATAAGACAACACTACACAAAGTGAAGAAGACAGTGTTTTAGCTAGGGTGGTCAGACGCGGCCTCCAGGACATTTGATCTGAGGACTGAATGATGAGAAGGAGCCGGCGATGTGAAGATCCAGGCGGACGGCATTTAAAGCCAAGGGTGCAGCCAGTGCAGAGGCTTGGGATAGTCAAGGGACAGAAAGGTGGTCAGTGCGACTGGATACAGTAAGCAACAGGGCGGGGGAGAATGGTTGAGAAAGCCAGAAAACTAGGAATGGCCAAATCAAGTTGGACATTACAAAGCCCTGGTGCGTTTTAGAGGCAGTTATTAACAGGGCTTGCTGATGTGGGATGAACTTCATCCCATTCCAAGCAACACTACCTGAGAGGGGGAAAGCAGAAGAGGAGCACCTGTCTTACTTGTGGGGTGGGGCAGAGCTGTGGCCTCCCACTGTGAAACTAGCTGCCGTGGAAGGGGGCCTGGTCCCTGCTGCCTGCTCAAATGGCAATCACGTGCCATCACGCTCCTAATAACCGCCCCACTGTGCCTTGACTCTTGGAAGCCTGGGGGTTATATTTAGGGTCAAGTGTCCCCTGCAGTTCTTGTTCTCCAGAGGCACCGAGGTGGATTTCACTGGATCGGCACAGGGATCAATGCCCCATCAAACTGTACCCAGAGAGGGAGGGTGACCAAGCGCTAAGTAGTCTGTAGCCCAGGCATTTATGAACATATGAACAGGCGGCCTATCTTCAACCTCCTAACTAGGTAAAAAAAAAAAAAAAAAAAAAAAACTATTTTGATCCCAGATCATTCTCTATTTTTAGTGTCTACGGAGAGGAATTTCCTGAAAACCCTAGCTTCAAGAAGCAATAAAGGCAGCGGCGTGAAGAGGCTCTCTTCCACTCAGATGCCTACCTTTATTTCCGCCCCTTCTTTACCCCCCCCCCCCCCGACACACACTTCCATCCTTGACCCCTGGATGTTGCTGTTTCTCCCTAGGAACTGGATCTCTGAAGGTGGGGCATCTCCTCCCACATGCTCACGGCCCCCTCCCGGCCCCCAGGACCTTCTGGGTGTAAAGAGGACATAGTAACCGCCCCAGACTCCGACCTTTTTTTTTAACCCTCTGCAGTGACAACAGAAGTGCTCCCAAGCACTCCATGCTCTGCCTGATACATAATAACCCACGCTGCCCTCAAAGTAGCCGCCTGAGCCAGGAGGAGGCCACGGCTGGTTCGTCATTGCACGCTGTTGACCAAGACACAGTGCTGGACGTGTAGGGAACCAAGTAAGGCCCCATTTAGAAGGCGGGAAAATTAGGACGTTATGGACAGGTGAGAAAAGCTTCAAGCTAGGGGCTCTTGGTGTCTGGAGAGGAGCGCCAGCCCACCTTGAACTCATGCCTGGAACTGAAACACATGTCATGAGAGTTTAAGTCTTGGCGGGCGGAAATGTCATCCAGACGTGTCGTCAGGGGGACCTGGCAAAAGGCTCGGCGCAGCCTAGAGCCTTGGGACAAGGGACTGTACGTGAACTTTTCAAAGAACCCTGCTGGCCATTCTCTTGCATTTTGCTCACTAAAAGCTCGCCAGGTGACCCTCAGGTGTTTTTCCTTTATCGGCCACATTATGATTTGTGCTCGCGACCTCGGATGACAAGTCGGACCCAGTGCTAACCACCCTAGCAGTGAGACTGGGATCAGGTGGGTGGGGAGAATTATTTGGCAAATGAATGTTCCCGGCACTGGGCATCGAAGATGGGGAAGACCGTGACACAGTAGGACACCAAAGTGTCAGAGACAAGAATACAGAGCGAGCAGCAGCGGGGATGACTGCCTGGGGTAGGAGTATCAAAAAAGCACCCTGGGAGGGCCATCTGTCATCTTCGAAAGATGAGCAGGGTTCGAGTAGTAATCTCCTGGTCATCTGTTGGATCCTTATCAACTTGTGGTACCTTTCTTATAAGAACTGTTTTGCTACCTTGAACTAATTTGGAAGGACAGGTGTCCTGGAGAGCCCGTTTACTGCCTCTCGGCCCCCACGACTTCCAAATGGTGGGGCAGCCGGCCCCCCATGTCTCCCCCACACTGACAGCATTGTGAGCATGTCCCCCAAGGCCTTCTGTGTGGGCGTGTTTCCATTCTCCAAGACCTTTCCATTGATACCTCTGCTCACCTCCACGGAGAGGATCTTCCCCAAGGCAAAGAAGAAGGGGTGCATGTTGATGTCCGGGTCTTTGCGGAAGCAGTTGGGCTTGGCATGGTGCTGGAAGTGCAAGTGGTTCCACCAGCTGGCAGGGGCCCCCTACAGAAAAGCAAGACATAAGTATGAAAGCCAAGCGTCCCCCCTTTCCTCGGGGCAGTCCTTCATTGCCCAGTTTCAAAGAGCCCCGCCCCATCCCACTGACCTTCAGGTGGCCAATCACGAAATGATGCAGCAGGTGGTTCCATGTAGAGGTGCTGAAGACAGACAGGTGCCCAAAGTCATGCTGTAGCCAGCCGGCCTGGGCCTGGGCGAGAAAGGTTAACGCTAAGGGCAGCTCGCCAGCCTAGTGTCCCTCTCACTGACCCCAGCCACCCCTCCAGCCTTTCCCTCCTCCACCTACGCCTGCGATGGCCGCAATTCCCTAACTGAGCACATCAGGAAAGGGGCCAGGAAGCCTGGGTCCTAACTCTGGCTCTGCCACTAATTCACATGGCAATTAGGGCAAATCACTGTCCCTTCCCTGTTCTTCAGTTTCCCCAGCTCTAGAGATCTGTGACTTATGATGGACTGAACATCCGGACTACAGAAAAGGACAGGGAATGACAAACTCAGAGGCAAGTAGAAGGTTTGACAAATGGGTCTGGAGAGCCAAGGATTAGGGCTCGAGCATTATCAGCATGTTGGGTTGTCTTATAGGGAAGAAGGCAAGCCCTGCTGAGAAACCAGAATCTTGGTCCTTGGCACACTCGGGCTGTGGCAGACCTGAACGCGAAGTTTCAGAGGAGAAATCCCACAGGAAGAAGGGAACCCCGGGAGAAGCAGCTGGAGACGTGGTGAGAGAGAGGAAGGTGCACGAGTGGCTGCTAAGCGGATGAAAGCCACAGACGATGGAATGTGTGTTTCCTTCTGCACTGACTCTCTTACACGTCCTCAGCTCTGCCCCGGTCAGAGGGCAAGGGCACCTTGGCCCCCTGAAGGGTACAAAGGGCTTTCCCTGGGGATGCCGAGAGTAGCTGTGCTCTTGACAAGCCAAGGGCTCTGACCTGAACCGTGCTCAGCAGCACTGCACAAAGGATGAAGGGCACATAGGATGTCCCAAAGACCCAAAGAGTGAGCCAGGCTGCAACGTCCAGCAGCAGGATGTGTAATAGGTACAGCAGGAAGAAGACATGGTTGGCCTTCATGAGCCCCATCTGTTCCACTGTGGCCCGCAGCTCCCGGAACTCATCAGTCAGCTCTTTCTGAGAAAGTGGAGAGAGAGGGACTGTTATTCTTCCCAGCTGCAAGCCAACACTGCTGGTGACGAGGGCCCTCTTAGGCTTAAGATTGTCCAACCCAGGTGGCTGTGGGAAGTCCACAGTCCTAGGTAAACACAACACTGAGGACCGAAGACTGTAGGAGGTGCAATGGGATCGTGCCTAAGAGCACATGGTCTTTGGAAGTTAGACCTCATTCGAGGCCCTGCTCTGCCATTTACCGACAGTATGGTCCTTGGCCACATTGTTTAACCTCTCTGAGCCTCAGTATCCTCATCTGTAAATGTATGAGGATTATATGAGGTTACGCTTGGCACAGAGTATGGGCTCAAGATAGTCTCATGTTGATGATGATGATGGTAGCGGTGGTGACCTCGTGAGAACCATGAGTTCCAAAACTTCACTCCTTTGGGCTGTGACCCAATGACTATGCAGAAGAAACAGGGATCTCAAGACTCCCAAGAACTACTGACTGTGGTCACCTGTGATCCTATGTAGGGCTTCCTTCTACCCCCTGCCCCTCAGTAATTACAGCAAACAGGGTCTCACATTCTTAGTGGGCTCAAAGCTGGGTTGCTCCGGAGACAATTCTCCAATCAGGAGAGAATTCATGTACTTCCTCACAAGGCCCTTGTTGATGTGGAATGCCACAAAGGGATCCTGCAAGGGTGGGAAGAAGGCAGAACGGTGAGGAAGCCAGCCCAGCCCCCATGGACACCTGGAGGGCTCCCACCAAAGGCCATCCTCCTGACCCAGCAAGCCGCGAGGTTGTACCCCAGTTCAGACGGCACCTCCCTCCAGCCAACTGTCTTTCAGGATTCTCAGACATTTTCCAGGGGTCCAGAGCTCAGGATCACCCAGTATCCTTGGTCTAGTGTCAAGAGCAACACACCAATGAATAGGGAACGCAGCGGGCAGAGAGGCGGGTATCGGTGCGGAACATGGGCACAGTGAAACCTCCCAGGGCTGGCCTTTCCTCTGGGCGTTGCTAGGCACAGCGTTTACACATGTAAGTATTGGTGAGAACCAAAACGGAGGTGGGACTTTTAGCAAGCCCCTCTCTGAGCCAGCGTTCTCCATAAAATGTGATGAGGGAAGCTTCCCATACCCGAACTGGGAAACTTTTGCATTTCACCCCCTTTCCTCTGCTGCTTGTTCCGGGTGGGCTTCCATATTTCCCCTAGTACTCTGACTGCCCCCTGCCCTGGCACTGCTAATTTTAGTTATGCGAGGTGGGGGTCCCCGGTGATGAGATTCAAGTCTGTAGGTCAGGACGCCCCAGACCCTCTGGGGAAGCAGCGGGCGAGGCGGGAGCTGGGGAGGAGCCGGCGGCCAGTGGCACCACACAGCTGGACCAATCGCCATCTCCGCGGCGGCGGGCCCCGGCCCTAAAACACACTGCAGGAAGCCCGGGTGTTAATCCCCCCTGTCTGCGCATGCGCTGGTCCGAGCTTGGTCTTCCGCGATGTCTGAACCCCCCAGTGGTCACTCCGGGTGACAAGCACAGGCTCTGGCCTCGTCCCCCCCGGCCCGCCGCGCCAGGAGGAAGTGTGTGTCCTCACCCTGATGTGCCTGTGGTGTGCTGCGACAAAAAGGGAACCCTGGTAGCCCGAGGCGCGCTCTGGGATGGCGAAAGCCGAGGGTGGGGACAGCGAAAAGGGTCACGCCGCCGGGCGCCGACAGGGGAGAAGAATGTACGGAAAGGGAACCTAGCGAAGCGAATGCTTCAACCGTTGGGCCCCAAGGGTGACCCCCGGCTCTTCGACCCTGAAGGGAGGCGCCAGGCGCCTGAGCTCGGAGAGCCAGTGGTCTATAAAGAAAAGCAGCAAGACCCGGGCTGGAGCGCGCGCCGAACCCGCAGCCGGGCGGGAGTAAGGAGGCTTGCGACCAGCCCGGGAATAAAAACCGCAGTTCGCCGCGGCGAATAGCTGGAGACCACGCTGGCCTGCGGTTGAGTGACCTCCCCACAGGATTCGAGGACCATTCCGGGGGCCTCGCCAAGTGTTCGTTGATGTAGGCCCTCCACCTTCAGCAGGTCACGCCCATTCCCCCTGTGCACCGGCAGCCGCTAGCCCTCTCCCGCCGCTGCGACCCCTTCCCCACCCTTCGGCCTTCACCCTGTGCGGGAGTTCCCAAAGCAGCGGGCGCCAGGTGGCTTCCCGCCTCAGCCCTTTCCCCGCGCGCGGTTCATTCTGCTCCCGCTCACAAGTGCAGCCTAGCGCTCCCCAGTCCAGATGCAGCTGCGCTCCCCTCCCAGCCAGGAACACAGATCGACGCCTTCTCCCTGCCGCTGACCCCTGCTCCCGCGGCCGCAGCACCGCCGTCCTGGCACCCCGCATCCTCGCTCTCTTCCCTCCAGCCCTGCTCTGGGCCGGCCCACGCCTGGAGACCGCAGACTCGCGGCCGGGGACGGAATGCACGCACCGGCCGCGCGGCCCTTTGTGTATGTATGCACGTCGCCGGCATCCATCTCCACTCCCAGACTCCAGTTTCCACAGCCCCTCCTACCCTTGCCTCTCGTGTCCACAGCACACCCAACACCTGGGCAATACGTATGCTCCGGAGCTTCCCGGCTTTCCCCCCGAATTAGCTGGTGTTTGGCTACGGGAGCTGAACTTCCTGCCTCGGATCCCGAGCCTCTGGCCGCGGCCCCCCCAGCCCCGCCTCCTCCAGTGCCCGCGTCTGGCAGCGCTCACCGTAGCATCCTGCCCCGCATAGTGGCTGATGACCCGGGAGCCCCCAGGGTGCCGCCGGGTGAACTCGCTGATGTTGTACACCTTCCGCTCTATCACCAGCCACCGCTCCTTTTCGCGTCCAGAGCGTTGCGCCACCTCGTCCCAGGTGAAGTAGCGCAGGGTCGGCCCCTGGGCCGGGGTCTCGGGGGCCATCGCGGCCTGGCGATGCCTCGCGCCGGCTGGGTAAGGGCGATCAGGCGCGCGCCGACCTTGCGTGCTCGGCGCAGGTCTGGTGGCGCGCGCCCGGAGCCTGCCACCTCCGCTCGGGGTTTTAAGCACCCATGGAGGGGACCACCGGGCTCCGACGCGCGCGCTCCCATTGGTCGAGCCGCGTGGCGCGAGGAGCGCGCCCCCGCCTTCCGGTGAGAGCGGACGGTGGCAGGCCTGTGGCAGGCACGGATGCGCGCCCCCTCCTGGCCTTCTTTCCGGGGTCGCAGCTGGATCCCACTTCCCTACGCGCGTCTTTCGCTCCTAGGGGGCGCCGCGGGCGGGATAAAGGTTACCATGGAGTTTCCTGGGTGCCCGGCCAGGATTGAAGCGGGCGACGGCCCAGGGCGCGCGGGCCACCCTGGGGTTCTAGGGGAGGAGTTGGCTCAACCGGCGGCCCGGGACTGGGGGAGCGAGAAAGGCCTGCGGGGCCGGCGGAATTAGGAGTGGTGGTGATGGGCGCGGAAGGAGCTGTACCTGCGTTTGAGGTTGCCCCGGGGCTGAGGCTGTCGGAGTGATCAAGATTGACCTAGGGGCATCATCTTTAGTCTAAGAATGCCCTCGCCAGTGTGTGTACGCTAAGCCTTCAGCAGTGCACCTGATAAATTTCCTCGGCATGTTACTTTATGTGGCCTGAAGTAACACTGATAACCCTTAGCAAATTACACTGTGAACCGCATACCTGTTTATTGAATGGTTGTGTGTGTGTGCGGGGGCGGGGGCGGGGGCGGGGGCGAAGCGAGGGAGAGTGTTAATGCTTTGCTTAGTATAACGTTAAAAATTGCCCTTCAATTTTTGTAACCCCGTTTGCCTTTTTTGTTGGTTTTTCTTTTCGTTGTTTTAAGATTAACTGGGATTCTTAAATAAAAGGAAGTGGCCCATACTTCTAGGAGGCCCTGTGGAAAGAGCCTGGGTCTTCAAGCTAGGGCATCCGCTCCACCTTGGAGGCCCCTGGGAATTGTAGGAGGCCTTTAAATCGAAGATTTGAGGAAGAAGCGAGAAAGCACCCAGAGGCTGGGTGCTGCCGAGGTAGGAAGAGACCCGGAGTTTGCATGCTAACCTTTATTCGACACCTTATAAAGCACTTACTACACACCAGAAAACTAAATGTTTTGCAAACAATTGGCTCACTTCTCATCGCAACCCTATGAGGTAGGAACTATTGTTAACCTCACTTACAGATGGGGAAACCGAGCCCCTGAGAAGTTAAGTATTTTCGACACACAGCTAGTAAATAGCAGGCCTGATCGGAAACCACCTGTGCTCTGAACCCCTAGGCTCTGCTGTGTCTCCTCTGTGTATACTAGTATGGGGACACTTCGATGGGACTGCAGACAAGGGAAAGGAAGCAGAGCTTATCCTATGCACCAAGCTAGAGTCCGAGCCACTAGGAGTCATGGCGATACAGAACAGACTGGGACAAGTATGGCTAGAAAAAGGACCTTAATCCATTTAATCAAAACCCCTCATTTTATAGCTGAGAAAATTGAGGTTCAGAATGGGGAGAGCACATCCCAAGTTCCCATGCAGAAGCTCTCAGGTAACCTGGCTCCCAGTTAAGATGCCAGGCCGTTGCACCTTGCTCAGAAAAGATGGTTCATGTCGCTGCACTTTGTACAATCAATTTTCTGTTAAAAAAAAAAAATCTTGCCCAGCAATTCAATAGTGCGTAAGGAGAGCTATAAAATGATCTGTACTCTTTGATCAAGTCGAGGTAGGATAGATAGCCCAAGGACACTCTTGGGAATGTGGGGGCCTGGAAACTATGCGAAACGTTTATAGAAAATTTAATAACAAAAACAAAATGACTAAGTCCTGACAATAAAAAATTGTCAAGCTCACTAAGCTATATTAGCACAGTGAGGAATTACAGAGTGATTAAAAATCACTAGGATGTGAACTACATGGATAGATAGGAAATACTCTGCATTAGAAAAAAAGAAAAAAAAATCGAGGATAGACTCAGAGATTACCATTATGGAAGAAACCTATGGTATTAAACAACAGAAGAGTCTGCCATGATGAAAACATTTCCTAGTTTAACATTCTTAAGTTTATTTTCCTGTAAAGTTGCTTAATCTCATGAAAGAAAATATATTTGACTTAAACCATTATTCCTGTAGTGTAGGTGTTGTGGGGTAGAAGCTCACTTATACTTCTAGTGAGAATGATTAACTTCTGGAAAACCAGTTTGGCAACTTTATTTAGAAACTTAAAGCTGTTCCCAATAATTCCATGTTTAGGGATGTAGTCTAAGGAAATCCTTTTGGAAAAAAATATTTTAAAGCAAAATGTTCATTGAAGCAGTATTTACGATAGCAAACAAAAAAAAAATGGCAACAATTTGCCCATCAAGAGAATATTACGCAGATGTTAAAAATAATGTGATGAAATTTTAATGGCTGAGGAAATAATCACCCTGGAAAACGACTAGAAGGAAATGAGAATAGTGATTATTTCTGGATGGGGAGAGCAAGGTAATTTATACTTTAATGCTTTCTGAATTTTATATACTGGGCATGTGTTACTTTTACAATCAGAAAAAAATTTGTGTGTAAAAAAAAAAATGCCACTTGTAGGATGATTCTCCGATTAACCCTGCCTACCTAAAAGCATTAAGTGTTTCATTCAACATTTGTGGAGCATCTGCTCTTTGTCAGTTATTTCAACAGGCACCATTAATACAAAATCCAGTATCATGTGCCTCATGCTTAGCTAAGTCCCCTGAGGGACAGACAAACATCACTGATTATGTAGGCCAGTAAGATAGAGGCAAATTACTTCTCTTTCTGATAGGCAACAATTTAAGCAGTTTGTATGACATGAATTTGCATTCATGTTTCTCTGCTTTGTAAATATTCTTCTGCCAGCGTTGTGTATTTTGACTGCCTCCCTAACTCAGTTTATCCTGGGGCAGGGACTATGGTTTCCGTTTTATTCTACGTGATATATAGTCCGAATACCGTAGTTTGGGGTTCTGGGTGGAACAGTAAATTTGTTGAACTGGTAGTTTTTACCTGAAAAAAAAAAAAAATACCGGTTTACAAGCGTACAAGGCCACTGCGCAGATGTCTTATTGCCCTCTCACGACTCTATACACAAATGGTCATCCGGATTGTAAACAAAGCATTTCTGAGCCTGAGTTGGGAGCCAATTGGATCAATCCTTTGCCTCGTGGTTAACTTGCCTTATCCAAGAAACGAATCACATGCATAATTCCAGGTTGAGACTTGTGAATACTCCTAATTATTGTGGCTAAATTTGCTAAGGGAATAGAGAGAAATCAGCTTAAGAACCTAACGCCAGTTGTAATCAGACTGTATTTAAGTCACATAACTGCTAAAGACTAACTATTGGACGTAAGGAGGTAAGGAGGCGGGCGTGGAAAGTAAATGTCGAATCAGGCAGTATTCAGAGCCCATGTGCTACTGCCGGGCCTCAGGAAACCGCAGGACAAAGGATATTCAGGGCCCATGTGCTACTGCCAGGCCTCAGGAAACCGCAGGACAAAGGAAGATTCCTGCTGGGATTATTAGCAAACCATTTACCCATACCCTGAAGAGAAAGCAGAGTCCTAAAGTCGTAACTTACACGAAATAAACCCAACCATGTATCCCCTGTGACATGAATGGGGAACCTATGGATCAAAGGCTGGGGATTGTTAGCATGCCTTTCATGCCACGCACTCATACCATCAAAGGAAAAGAAGTTAAAAAGTCTCTAAACTGTAATTCACAGATACTAAGAATGTCATATAAACTGAACTCTCCAAACACTCGGGGTCTTTGCCTTAGTCTGTCTTTCGGTCTGCCTTTTTTTTTTTTTTTTCCTCCCTGTCTTTTCTCTCTGTTTCTCTGTCACTCCTTGTCTCTGAGAGGAGACCAGCCCTGGCTATGGAGTGTTTCTCCTTCTCTAATAAACTTTCCTTTTGACTCTTACTCTGGCCTGCACTTGAATTCTCCCCTGCACTCACACCTGCTCTGTCCAGGTGCAGGGCTGGAATCTCCACTTGGAAGGATTTGCCCTGGCCTGCATCAGTTGACATAATCTGACATGCGAGTTCAGATTTTGATCTCGTTCAACAAGTGACACAATATTAAACAAGGGACTTTACAAAGTCAACACGCGTAGGAAAAAGTGTTCGGTTGCTCATGGGCGCCATTACGCCAGCAGGAAGGTGGCTCAATACCCAAGGTGGCGGATAGCTCACGACCAAAGTTACATCGGAGGCTTCCCGGGCGCGGCGAGATCAGCCAAAAGGAAAAGTCCCCGCCCTGTAACCCCACCGACATCTTGGGTCAAAACCTTTAAAAACCGTGCCTATACCCTAGACTCATGCGAATTTTCTGCCCCCTTCCCTCGGGACCAGGGAACCTCGCCCACAGACCCTAACAAAGCCTGTTTCATACTTCGCTTTGGCTCAATCTCACCCTCATTCTCGTCTCCTCCGACCGACCAGGAAGAATATTGGTTGTGCTCAGTCATGTTTCAGCCATCCCTCAGGCCATTCAATATCAAAGCCATTTTCACAGTCTCTGGGTTTCTGTGAAGTTAAGTCATTTATGGGGACAAAGTGGGCACAATGCTCAGCACACTGTAGGTACTAATAAAGTTAGCTGAATCTGTCATGTTAGAAGAAAAATCATCTGTAATAGCTCTATAGGTAATATCAAGAAATATATTATTACAAAATAATTTATGACATGCAGTGCTTAAACTAAAGAGAGAAAGGATCCCAACATCGCACTTCCATTAGAGGCAAAGAGAAAACTAGAAATAGAATTTTTTCTCTTTACCGCACTGTAATAACACAAGAAGTGGGGGAGGGGGGGTGCGGAACCCGTGGAGGTGAACTTCTGGGATTTCCTGAATGCATTCTTGTTGTGTAGACCATGAGATACCTTATAGACAGGTATGTTAAACCCACAGTCTTATAGATAAAGTGACTGAGATCTAAGGAGCTGGAGCCACGCTTAAAAAAATAGGAGGTTTGGGACTGGAATCTACCCTAGGACTCATTTACACCTTGTAGTTCTTCTCTGCAGGAGTTCCTAGGCTCACATAAGAGGTGGCAGAGTCAGTTTGCCGTCTTAGCTTTTCTGGGCCACCTTCTTCCGCCCAGGCCTCTGTAAGATGGGAGAAGGCAGCTGGAGTGGGTGGGCCCCAGACCTTCACATTCCTCCAGGAAGTGGTCTGCAGTGCCCCCAGGCACTGATGTCATCTTTTTCTCTGATCTTTTAATGTGACTTTACAGTAAAAGGATCTCTATTTAAAACAAAAGGCTCAGCTCGAAAATAGTTAAGGGGAAGATTATTTACTTCACTGTGGCAAGTCATCACATACATCTATCCTGCTATGTTTAACCTTTTTCCTACCCTTAGATATTTGTTTAGAAGTTTTTGCTTGTATAATATGGCAATGATGACTTTTTAAAAATATATCTATATTGGTTTTTTTTTCTTTTCTTTTTTTTTTTAGGTGGGGCAACCTTTGGTTGACCTTACAAATTGCAAGGACCTTGTCAGCTTACAATCCCTTATTTTTTTATTTTTTTTACACCTACAGCACCTGGTCTTCCTAGGTGGTCTCCCATCCAAGTACTAACCAGGCCCAACCCTGCTTAGCTTCCGAGATCAGAGACACTGGTTTATAGTTGAGCACTTTCTAAGGTACGTTCTACCTGTGTAACAAATAGATAAAATGATAAGAACCTTTTCCGGCTCTCGTTATTTGTTGCCAAATCGCTTGTCGGCCAAGTTTACTTCCTGAGCACTTACCAGGTATTCTTTAGTCTCACTGCAACTGCCACCACCAGCACAAGAAAGGAGTGCCGTCCGTGCTGGCGCTCCCTGGCCAGGCGCCCCTCCCCCCCCCCCCCCGCCCCAATACTACCAGCTCCAAACACATTAGGAATGGAGCCCAACCCCTCTGGGTCTCTCCTGGCAGTCTCCCAACCCCCTCACCCCCCCCACCCCCATGTCCTAGCCAACCGATCGCCTTGTCACACTACAATCAAATTCCGAAAGTGTTTCCTGGTTAGGTAAGGATCCATCCGATTCCAACAGGACGAGTGAGGAAGGGAGGCAATGTGGTAGCAGAGAAAGAATGACTGGTACTGGAAAGACCTGGGCCCTAACCCGCTCCCCTGGCGACTGCCGTGGGATGTTGGAGGCCACGCCTGCACCTCCGGTCTGAGATTCCCTGCAGCACTAGCAGTGGACGCCTTTTTAGAGGGAAGTTTCACTCAAGATGCCGTACCTCTGCCCACCATTCATTCAGAGGTAGTGCTTTTCTACCCGTTAGACGACAACTCTTAGGTCGGTTCCCCAACCTGCCATTTAAGGCCACTATGTTCGACACCTTATTAAGTTTATGCTATTTTTGTCCTTGAAAGTTTTTGAATGTTCTTTAAATAGTTATGACTTTCACCACCAAGTAATAAATTACTATCCGATGAGCTTCATTAAAGTAATTTGGCCTGACCAATATTATTGGCTAAGATAACAATATGCGTGTGGCGTTTGCATACACCCGGTGTTTTTTATTCCTCATGATTTAAAACAAAACACGTGCTTTGTGGCGTTTTGGTCTGTGACTTTCCACAAGAAGTCCCCCTGCTGGACTTGTGACCTAGGCCCGGTCAAACAGAATGTCTCATTCCTCTGACAACAGTAATTGGCTCGAGGGTTAGCTATGTGGCCTCAAGCCCATTAGAGCCATTCCCTGGGATTAATTCACCGAAGCAGGGCCTGGGCAAGCATTCTTTTCTCTTAGGGTTGTTTAGCAGGCGCGGCCATGTTCTCTGTCACATGGAGAAAGAATCAGACCAACATGGAAAGCAAAGCAGAGACAAATAGAAAGCGGTGAATTGCTTCTCCCAGGGTCCTTGGTTTCTGCATGCAGCTCTTCAGTTCTGTGACGTGCCTGCCTAGTCTTCCAGGCTTGGTGGGTCAGTGTTTTCCTTTTTACCCCTCACGCTAATTAGAATTGCTTTTTTTGTTATTTGCAATCAAGAAATGGACCCAGAACCTCTAGCTTTCAGGCCAGGCTCTCCCTTCCAGTGTTAATAATTACAGTGAGTGAGCACTTACAATGTGCCAGGTAACAAGCTGAACACTTCATTTGTTTACTGTACCAAAACAGAAACCCTGGTCAAGAAGTGGAGAGATTAGTGTTTGTAAACTGTGGCCAGGTGATTCTGCCCCGCGGCAGACAAGAACACTTGATTATGGGGGAGGGCTCCAGACAGTAACATCCCATCTACAAAACACCCCCAACTTTCTCTGTCTCTCTCTGTCTCTCTCTCTCTCTCTCTGTCTCTCTGTCTCTCTGTCTCTCTCTCTCTCTCTCTCACACACACACACACACACAGGTGCCGCTCCTTCCCCTGCCTCCTCTCTGCTGTGCTGAATTCTTCCTAATTCCCATCAGCCATTCTGACTTGATAACGTGCATCGCGTGTTTTGACAAAAAGGCCCGTTGTAAGTGCAAGATCTTTTCATTGCTAAGTCACTTTTTCAAATTTTCCAATTCATTTCTTCTTTTTTTTTAAATGGAAGTGTGATCGATATATAGCAAGATATCACTTTCAGGTGTACAACATAATGATTTGCTATCTATATATATATATGTGTGTATATATATATATATATATATAGTAAAATGATCAGCACAATAATTCTAATTAACAGCTAAATCATTTTAAATGGTAAAACTCTAAATGTTCACATCATTCAATTTAATTACCCTCAGGCTTCATGGTGAAAACACGAAAAGCATTTCTCATTAAATTTATGTTTAATCCAGACCACACTTTTGAGTTTCTAAAGCACACATCCGGGGCTTTCTCACCACCTCCACTGGGAAGTCTTACCATCTCCAAGTTAACATGCCCAAGCTTGAACTTACCGGCTCTCACTTCACCCCCCAAATTACTCCTCTTCTGTTGTCTTCCCCTTCCTAATAAATGCTCCATTCACTCAGTGGGATGAACTAAAGACCGAGAGGAGTCATTTCTGAAACTTCACTCCTCCGTGAAACCCCAGTTGATTCATTACCAAGTCCTACCAGTCATCCCTCTAGAAAGATCATAAATCTCCTCTCTTCCCCCAATCTCCAGGCTCTCCACTCTACCCAAGCTGTTGTCGCTTGCTTAGATCCCTGCAGTAGTCTCCTAACTAGCCTTTTTTTGCTTTTATCCACATTCGATTCCTATCCACTCACAGAAGAGCGAGAGCTAGAATTTAAGATCATGTCAGGTTCCTGCTTCACACCTGCGATTGGTTCCCCATTGCACTTGACATCAACTGTACACTCCTGTGGCACCTGCCTGCCTTTTCAGCATCATCTGGTGGCGCTCTTCCCCTCACCAAGGACACTATATAGGCTTCCGTTCCTTCCATTCCTTCTGCCCCTGTAGCGTTCGGTTCCTGAACCAGGCTGAGTGCCTTCCTTCGAGAATCAAAGCTTTTGCATATGGCCGTGCCTTCTGCCTGAAACGCGATCCCCGGCTCCTTCTCAACCATCTGCTCCCAGCTTCAATTTCGTTTTTCAGATGCTCCTTGCGTGGCCACCAGTCTTTCTCCTTCCCGCCCCCACCACCCGTTCGCCTTGCTGCCGCTTACTCGTGAGTCTCACGTCTCTTTGTTTTCTTCTCACGGGATTTGTGAGTATTTTATTCTTTCTTTGCTAATTGTCTCTCTCGAAGACTGGATTTTAAGCTTCATGAGGGAGAGGCTTTGTCTCGTTCGGACTGTATCCCCGATGTGCGCTCAATACAATTAGTCGAATGAATAAAAAACTATATATGAAAAAAAAAATAAACCAAGATGAGTGATTCTAACAGGAGGTCATAGAAAATAAAATGTATAGAGAGCTAGGAAACGCGAAAGGATGCCCAAACACTGTCCCATAATTTAAAGGGTAGGAGATTATACTTTTCATACACTATATTGGCAAAATTTAGAGGTTTGGCCATATCTCTTAGCCTTGGCAAGAGTTTAGAATAACAGGTTGTGGGATGGCAAATTAGTGCAGTGTTTTTAGAAAGCGTTTGGCAATATCTAACGAATTATAGAAGGCATATATCCATTGACCCAGGAATTCCAGAGATGGACATGTTCCAGAATGTTCTTTGTAGGCTTGTTTGTAACCTTAAGAATAGGGCATCATAATAGCTGACATTTTTGAGTACTCACTGTGTTCCAAGGACCGTTCCAAGCATTTCGCATATAGTATCTCTTGTACTTCAGAGAGCAACCCTATGAAGTGGTCGTTATCATCCTATTTCAATATATAAGCGGGGAAATTAGCTGGTAACTTCCCCACTTAGCCAGGAAGTGGCAGAGCTAGGAATTTAATCCAGAGCTGCACCTGTAATTATTATGCTGTACTGTCATTTCGAACAACCTAATGTCTATAAAAGTAGGGAATGAGTTGCATAAATATGGTATTTGAAATTCTACACTGTACGGCCCTCCTACTGCAAACAACTGTAAGACTGGACAAACCATGTGAAACTGTAAGACTAGACAAACCATGTGAAGCTACTATTTGGGGATATTGTACGATAGGCAGTGCAAGGTTGTGGTCCCCAAGTGAAAGGAAGCATACAAAATGAACTTCACTGTGTCCCTGGCTTTCTGCCCAACGGCACTTGCTGATGTCATAGTGAGGTGAAATCTAAGCAGAGCATGGCAGAGAACAGCTACCGGGTCCCCCAGCACTGGGAGAGAGAAGAGATCCAATTATCCAGGATCAAAAGACCTCATAAGTACACCGAGCATTCAATCGAGACCCCAGCAAGGCTTAGCATTAGGAGTAGGGCTACTCTAACCCTACATCATGTGTCACTCTAAACGTTTCCACGAAAGCTTACAAATAAGCCTCAAAAGAATCAAGCGTCTCTGCCAGTCATTTAGCTGTTGGCTATAAAAACACAAACGCCTTTAAAGGCAGCAAAATTCTGTCACTGAAGAAAAGTTAGCCTTCACGATGTCTAGCATAAAATGTAACATTGCTAGACATGAAAAAAAATTAGGAAAATGTGATCCATAACCAGATTAAAAAACAAACAAACAAACAAAAAAGCAATAGAAATTGACCCCAGATAATAGAGATGTTGGAAAAAGCAGACAAGAACTTTTAATCAGCTATTATAAATGTACTTAAGGATTTAAACGAAAAGATTAACATACTGGGTAAACAGATGGAAAAGTTCACTAAAGGAGTAGAAACAATTTTTAAAAACCTGGAAATTCTAGAGCTGAAAAATATAGCATCTGAAATATAGATCCATTGGGCAGAATCAATAGTAAATTAGAAATGACAGAAAGAAAGATCAGTGAAATTGAAAATAGGAATTATCCAGAGTGATGCTCACGAGGGAGGAAAAAAATGCTGAATAAAGAACAAGGACCATAGGACAATATTGAATAATCTCATACATGTATAATTGCAATCCTAGACTAAGAAGAGAGAAAGGAGAAAGAGAAAGGGTAGGAAAAACTAAAGAAATAACGGCCAAAATGTTTTGAAATTTGAAGAAAAATATCAGTTCATAGATCCTAGAAGTTCAATGAACCCCATGCAGGGGAAATACAAAAAAAATCACACCTAGGCACATCATAGTCAAATCGCTAAAAATAAAAAATAAAGAGAAGATCTTAAAAGTACCTGGAGAAGAAAAGATACAGTAAAGACAAGAGAACAACAATAAGAATTACCACTGATTTTTTACCATAAATATAAATCTAAAAAAAAAAAAAACTGAATTAGAACTAATAAGTGACATTATTAGCAAGGTCACAGGATACAAGGTTGATATATAAAACTCAACTGTAATTCTAGGTAGTAGCAGTGAAAAAGTGGAAAAATAAAATTTAAAATTACCATTTACAGTAGCACCAAATATAAGAAATATTTAGGGAATCTCTATACTGAAAATTATTTGACTGCTCCATGTGAATGCCTATGCAAACCTAATGTTAAAATGGAATCTTTTGATTTTTCATCCCTACGTCTACCCCATACCCCCATCTTGGTAATAGTATCATCACCTACTCAAGTTGCTCAGGTCAAAGGCTAGGAATCTCCCCTGATTTCTCTTATTCCTTCGTCACCACCACTACCCCTACCCCAGCACATCCAGTTCATTAGTAGGTCTTCAGTCTACCTCCAAGAGATTCCGAATTTGGCCACTTCTCTACATCTCCATCACTTCTGCCCTTATTGGAGCCATTTCTTTTGCCTGAACTGTTAACAACAGTCTCCTACCTGGGCTCCCTGTTTCCATTCCTGCCCCTTTCTAACGCATACTTTATACATAAGCCAAAGTAATCTTTAAAACCAAAAAAAAAAAAAAAAAAAAGGGCCAGATCATTCCTCTCCCCTACTTATGATATAAATTCCTTACTGAGACCTTTGAGATCTTGAGTGATCTGGCCACAGCTCCCCTCTCAAACCTCATTTACCACTAGTCTCCACTCTGTCACTCTGTATTCCAGCCACGGTCTTTCTTCTTGCACTTCGAACGTTTGTTCTCACCACTATCTTGTTCTCTCTTCTCGGAAAGCTTTTCCCTCAAATTTTTATAAGTCTGCTCCTTCTTATCAGTTTGCAGCTTAAATAAATGCGCTTGTCTCCGAGAGGCCTTACTGCAATGTTCAGATTAGATTAGAGATTGGCAAGAAGAGAAAACACAGAGGGGGCGGGGAGGAAGAGGAGGGGGGGGGGAGAGAGAGAGAGAGAGACATTTATCCTATAAGTGCCTAACTTATTCGACCAGTGATACAGGATTTGTAGGAAGTAGTATGCTACTGAGAACAGTTATTCTGTCTCGACCTTTGCCTTGCTCCCTGATCCCACTGCACGAGAAGGATCCTGCCAGAATTGAGGAGGAAGCCCGATTCTTGCCATATCACTGCTTTTTTAAACTCAGGCTTGCGTCACCAGGCAGGAAGGCTGTACCGACAATCGTGCGCTTCCATTTCAGGGCACCTTTACACACACGGGCTCCGCTGGTCCTTAACGGTGCTCAGCACCAGCGGGACCACATCCTCATCTAGCAGAGATGAACCGCGTCTTTGCTTTCAGCTCCCTAATATGCCACACAACCTACCTCCCCGTGGTACCCTATTCCTGCCCTCTGCCAGTTCCTCTCTGTTGCCCATTTCTGTTCCTTCACAGCGGTTATCACTCTCTGACATTAGTTATTTGTTTATCTGTCTCCCCCACTAAAATATAAGGACAACAACGAGAGCAAGAGCTTTCCTTTCTTGTTCGCAGCTGTCCTTCCAACACGCAGGACAGTGCTCGGCATAGAATGGATTGTTAATAAATATTTGCTGAATGGACGGGCGGGTTACCTCCCACCTCCGGTCTTGCCAGCTTTAATGCCCTTTCCCCCTGTAGCCAGTTTCTTGGCTTCTCATTGACCTTGAGATAAAGCATAACTCTGCCATAACCTGCAAGGCCCTTCACGAGAGCTATGCTTGCTTGCCCCTCCAGCCTCATCTCTCACTCTTCTCGCCTGAAATTCTCCCTTCCACTTCCCCACCCCTAGGCTGTCGCCATGCTCCAGACCGACTGCACTTCTTTCAGACCCTGGAAACTGCCAAGTTCTCTCTGACTTCCATTCCTTCAGTAATCTCACTTCCGGAAACCTTTTTGCCATCCTCACTCCTCAGTCCCCTTTCCCCTGACTCCACGCAACCTTCTTGGCTCTCAGGTCACTGTAGAACCTGTATCCCTCGTTAACTCTTAGCCCGTAACTCCTTAGCACTTAACTCACTGCCTTGTGAGTGTTACGTATGGGCTGTGCCCTCTCCATACTGGGAGCTGCATGGGACCAGGAGCTATTCCATTTAATTATACATATGTTTCCACACACGGGTCTTGAAGAACGTACACTGTGCTTAGTAAAGTTGCTTGTTTCTAGGTGGACTGCTGGATTTTTCTAACGTGGAGAAAGGAGAACCCTTGTGCATTCTTGGTGGGAATGTAAATTGATACAGTCACTATGGAAAATGGGATGGAGGTCCCTCAAAAAATTAAAACTAGAGCTACCATTTTCTGGGTCTCTATCCAAACGGAGTGAAATCATCATCTCAGAGAGATACTCGCACCCCCATGTTCACTGCAGCGGCCTTCACAGTAGCCAAGACATGAAAACAGCCTAAACGTCGGTTGACAGATGCATGGGATAGAAAAATGTGGTATGTATGTATACAATGTAATATTATTCAGCCATAAAAACGAAGGAAGTCCTGTTATTTCCACCATGGATGGACTTTGAGGACATTATGCTAAGTGAAATAAGTCAGATGGAAAAAAAATAAGTACTATGTGATCTCACTTATGTGTGAAATATAAAAAAGAAAGGGCAAACTCAAAGAAACAAGATTGGTGATAGCCAGAGGGGGCGAGGATGCGGGGAATGGGTACAAACTTCCAGTTATCAGATGAGTAAGTTTTGGGATCTAATGCACAGCACGGCCACTATAGCCAAAAAATAAAATAAAATAAAATACTGTGTCATATATTTGGAAGTAGCTAAGGGAGTAGATCTTAAACGTTCCCACCACACATCTTATCATGATAATCATTTCACAATGCATACAGATGTCAAATCATCACGTTGTACATCATAAACGTATACAAGTTATATATCGAATACATCGATAAACTGGAAAAAAAAAATAAGCAAATTAGCAACTAGATTAAAAAATGGGTGAAAGACTTCAAGAGACGCCTCACCAAAGACGATATAGGGATGGCAAGTAAGCACAGGAAAAGATTCTCGACATCATACGTAGTTAGAGAATTACAAAGTAAAACAACGAAACGCCGCTATGCACCTATTAGAATGGCAAAAAGCCAATGCAGATTATATCAAATGCTGGCAAGAATGCGGAGCCACAGGAATTCTTCAACGAGATGTTTCGACAGTTACTCACAAAGTCAAACATAGCATTATACGATCCGGCAATTGCGCACCTAGGTATTTACCCAATTGAACTGAAACCTTACGTCCACACAAAAATCTGCAACCAATATTTACCATGTTGAAACCAATGTTCGGCCTCATTCATAAACACCAAAAGCTTAAAGCAACCAAGATGTTCTTTATATATGAATGGACAGACAAACCGACACATCCCAATAATGGACAGTTTTTCGGCGCCGAAACAAAATGAGCTATCAAGCCGCAAAAACACATGGAGGAACCTTAAATGCATATTGCTACGTGAAAGACGCCAGTCTGAGAAGGACTGTGTCTTCGTCCATTCGGCCTCCTGTCACAGAAACACCATAGACTGGGTGGCTTATAAACACAGGAATTTATTTCTCATAGTTCCGAAGGCTGGGAAGGCCAAGGCCAATGCACTCGCAGGTCGGGTGTCTAATGAGAGGGTTCTCTTCCTAGATGACTATGTTTTTGCTCTAACTTCACATGTGGGGTGAGTCGAGGGGTCTCTGTGGGCTTTCTTTTTAACCCTTTCTCTCCAAGAATCCTCGCCCGTGGCGCTTGTGGCTGCAGCGTTTACCCCGAGATGACTCGTGGGTCACAGTCCTAACCTGACCACCAAAGTTTGCCACGAACTGTCTTGCTTTCATTCTCATTTTCGCATCGCTCCAGTATCTCGAGAGTCTTTGGAAACAAATGACATCGTTTTATGTATAGTATTCTGTCTTTTAGTAGTGGTATTCCCATTTACAAAATACAGTCATTCTTGATCGCTGAAAATGGCAGATCCTAGAAAACATAATGTGATGTTGAATGAACACCAGCAGCGAGCTGCACTTTTTCTTTCTAAACAGGGGAAAAAAGGATACTAATCCCATTCACGAGGTCTCCACCCTCGTGACCTAATCACCTCCCAAAGTCTCGTCTCCAAACACCATTGCGCCGGAGATTAGGTCTCGACGCATGAATTTGGGGGAGACACAAATATTTAGTCCGTAGCATACTGCATGATTCCAATTATATGACATTCTGGACGAGGCAAAATAGTGGAAGCGGTCAGGTGATCAGTGGTTGCCAGGGCTTCGTAGGGAGAGAGAGAGTGCAGGGACTGGGCTGTGGTCTCAAACACCAGAGAGAACATTCAGGCTGTTATTGTGCTGGAAGACAAATATCTCAGGTCTATTCGAGAGAAGGAAACAAACAGCAAACCCTATATGTTCCATTTCAGTTCACTTTTGAAGTAGTAATGAAAAGTACAACTTATGAACTAAAACTCTCTTCTCCATCAGTCGTGCTTCCTAATTTTAATGTTTGACAATTGCATTTAGTTTTTAGAACATATGTGCATTCATATGGGTCAAAATTCCAAAGGTCCGAAAAGAAATACAGGGGAAATTCTCTGGCTCATCCCTACCACTGACCCAGTGTTCCCTCCACCCCAACCCCCCCCCCCCCCACCTCGCCCAGGCAAACAGTGTAACCAGCAAAGAAGTCTATCCAGGGATACTCTGTGTGTTAATGTTGGCTTTTGCTGCATGAGAAATCATTCCAAAACTTAGTGGCTTAAAACAAGCATTCGTATTTGCTTAAAGTTCTAGGGGCCAGCTGGGCGGTTCTTATGCAGGCTTGCTCTACGGGGTG
Organism: Rousettus aegyptiacus; assembly: GCF_014176215.1. Taxonomy (NCBI): domain Eukaryota; kingdom Metazoa; phylum Chordata; class Mammalia; order Chiroptera; family Pteropodidae; genus Rousettus; species Rousettus aegyptiacus. Next base: position 114,420,192 of record NW_023416308.1, read on the forward strand.
GATGCTCTAGAATGGCCTGAGTCACAAGTATGACAGTCGACAGGCTTCTTGGACTCAAGAGTCTTCCCACATCTGGAAGCTGGCTCCGCGTCAGCTGATGTGACGGCCACACACCTCTCATCACGCAGCAAGTTAGCCCAGCCTCACGTGATGGCAGAAGACTTCCCAGAAGGAAAAAGAGGGCACGCTCCAAAGCACGAGCACTTTTCAAGCCTCTGTCTTCATTACATTTGCTACCGAATCTTTGGCCAGAGCAAGTGAAATCAAAGCAAATGGCCAAGTCCAGACGCAAGGGTCCTGGAGGAATAGACTTTATTTCCTAATAGAAAGAGCTGCCAAGGCACACTGCAAAGGGCATCTATGCAGGGATGAGGAGAAGGTGGAGCATTTTTTTGCAGTCCTTCGCAGCGTATGTTTGTGACTATAAGTATATGTCTATATGTGTGTGTATGTATGTACACTTTCTTCCTATTTTTTTTTTTTTACATAAATGGTAGCATATTTTATGGATCTTTGTAAATATTTAAAACACGTTTTACAAACCTCGATGTCTAACGAAACAAAAGTTTGTATTGTAGATGGTAAAGACAGATTGCGGTCAGGCACTCCGACGAGAGCTGTTATCTCTTTCTGCCAAATGGTGGGATGAGCAGATGGAGGGATCTGTCGTTTACGCCAGAGAACAGAACCGACTTGACTTTAATTTGACCTGGTTCTTTCGCCCACGCTGAACGATCAGCTAGTCAAGGATCTCGGTATCATTCCCTAAGATCGGAAAGCCAGCTTCTCACAGAAGTACCCACACGGTCTCCAAATAATCAAAGTGCTTTTCGGTCCAAGGATTTCCTTCATAATCTCCATTTAGTTAGAACTGATCGGCCTTCTTGAAGGAAAACTCTTTTTTTATTTTTTATTTTTGGTTATCCTTTATCTTGCTTCGGGTCTCAAATGTCGCCTTCTCCCCCAGCATAGAAGAGAACCCCCCTTCCAACTCCTGGCTTCCCCGCCCCTTTTTCAGGTTTACTCTTCTCCGTGAGCTCCATCAGCCCTGATGAAGCATACGCTCATCAGTCTGTTTGTCACCCGTCTATGCCTGACTCTAGGAGGGCAGGGACTTTTTCTTATTTATTCCTGTGTTCTCCAGCGCCAAGCTCAGTGACTGGCACACAAAGGCCCTTACTAAGTAGTTATTAAATAAGCGAAAATAATCAATATTTCCACACATTCATTACCTTTCTAAGCCCAATTAGCTCATCTTCAAGATGAAAATTTGTAATACCTCCTTCATCAGCTATCCATGTGAAGTAAACGAATTATGTAAGTACAACACCTCACGTAACGTAAGACATCCAGACAGACAGACCTCTGCCAATCAGATGTGCTCACAGCCTTCACTTACACAAGGGCATAAATGTTCATAACGCAAGTAGTACCTCCAGGAGGATTTCGAGCTTTGGTGTGGCTCGAAACCTTGTAAGAAGAAGGAAGTTAGCTTTCTATAAGGTTAGTCTGGACCTTCCTCCTTGCAGTATAGCAAATGGAACACGTGTGTTTCATCTTTCCTGCCTCCTGATACTCCATTAAAATAAGAAAAAAAGAAAACTAAACTCATAATACTGAGAACGACAGGATGGGCCATCAGTAGACAAGGGATCTCAGTGAATTTCCAGAAGATATAAGGCAGATAAAAATGTTTTGATGGAGGAAATGGAACGGAGGAAGCCACAGCCAAGAATCAGGACGCCGTGAGCCTGCCGAGCCAAATCCCAGAGAGCAGGGTACCTCTGGACAGAGGGTGGGTGTGAGATGGGAAGGCCACGTCAGGGATTAATGAAAGTCCATCTGGTGAACAGCTGCACCCATCAGCTGCTCACATTCCATACCCACCCCCCACTTTACCCCTAACTCCCGTGCCTGTAGATAGCCAGCCATGTAGCCCCAAATCCAGGAGGACTACTCTCCAAAGAAACTGAATGAACTGCAGCTAAAAGTGTGTGTTGGCATCCCAGAGGAACGCCCTCTCCATCTTGCCATTTCAGGTTTCCTGTACCCCAAAGGCTAGCTCCTTGCCCATTCATCTCAAAGCAACACATGCAGATCAGCAGGCCTTACCCAGGTATGCAGATGGACCAGTCAGAAAAGAGGCTTTGTGGGGAAAGAGGAAGTACTCAGTGTCTGCTAGGATAATCAGCCTTGCCTCCATTAATAAATGTCAAACATCAACCAAGGGTAAAGACCAGCAGCGTGGAAGAGGAAAACAAATCGCTGTTAACAGAGAGCCAAAGCCAGTCATTCACTCAGGCCTGGGCCAGGCTTCTTAGAGAGGAAGCCTGGGAAAGAAGAAGCAAAGGGAAGAAAGGAGACGCTTAGAAAGCATGTCCACCTGCCCTCGGGGGAACAGGAACGAGTAAGATCAACCCCTCACTCATCCTTGTGGGGATAGGGGCGGACTGCACAGAGAGAGTGTGTCTGAGGGGCTCTTAGGTAGCAGGACAGTTAACTTTATGTGTCGACTTGGCTGTGTCATGGTGCCCAGATATTAGGTCAAGCAGTATTCTGGATGTTTCTGTGAGGGTGTTTTTGGTGACATTAACATTTAACTAATGGATTTTGAGGAAAGCAGATGGCCCTCTGTAATGTGAGTGGGCCTCGTCCATTCACCTGAAGGCCCGAATAGAACAAAGCCTGACCTCTGCCAAGCAAGAAGGAATTCTGCTAGCGGACAGCCTTCGGACCTAAACTCGGATGGGTAGGTCCATAGTAGCCTTTAACCCAGGGCTCATTCATTCCCACAGCTAAAACGTGAGATCTTTCCACGTTGGTTCCTGAACCATTCTCAGCCTTGTGCTCTAGGAATTGTTTGGCTTACATTTTTCTGGTGATTCTTCCTCTGGACTCAAACTGTTTCTTCTCGTGTGTGTGGTCACCGCTGATCCAGAGGCTGGAGGAGATACGCCTGTCCATCTCCTTGCAGCTCCTCCAATTGACAGGAGATTTTCTTGTGACTTGGTCACGACGAGTCCAAGATGGAAGCAGCCATCTTGGTTCCCTTTCCTGTTTGGACACCTTGGCCCAGCCCCCCGGCACATGGTTCGTGCTGTTCACTGCCCTCTCCTCACTTTCTTACTCCAGCAAGAAGGTGTGAGAATGAGATACTGCGGCTTATAACAGTTTTTCTTTTTTTTTTTTTTAACTGGAATGACATCATTTAAGTGAAACAATAGAAAAGGGCATTTTACATAATTTCTGCCTGAGTTCTGTCCTGAGATTCTTCCCTGAACTAGAACCCACAATCTGAGTTTTGATGTGTGGTCCTTTGCCTCTGTAATAACAGCAGGGGACCTGATTTTCTGACTTGCCCTGACTAAAATCCATGGAATCCAGTCCCGCGAGCTTTCCTGAACATCCTATTTTAAAACAAACCTTTCCGGAGTAGTCTTAGGTGTATTTGTTTGTTTGTTTGTTGTCTGTAGCAATGGTAGAGCTGGGGCTATAAGGCTGGGCCACACCAGATACTCTGGAGTGTCAAGATGTAGAGCCCACGATTTCAGGTTGATGTGTCAGAAACTCCTAGAGACAGGTGATTCAGGAAAATTAGCAGGAGTTTTGATCTGTTAGAAAGCTAAATTCCTCGCGGTCTTAGCAAGGGTGTCAGCGACAGTGCCTGTTAAAAAAGAAGCCCTTCTATTTTCTTTATTGCTTTTTAAAATTGAGATGACATTCACATAACATAAAACGAACCTCTTGAAACGTGGCATTCGGTATGTCTTCAGGGTTGTGCAACCATCACCTCTAGCCCTGAAACGCTTTCATCAGCCCCAAAGGAAACGCCGTATCCAGCAGGTAGTCACTCCCATCTGCACCCTCTCACAGGCCCTGGAGAGAAGCTTTTTTTTTTTTTTTTTTTTTTGGCACAAGATTTATGAGTGTTGGAGTTGGCACTAAGAATTTTTTTTTTTTTCCTCAAGGGCTTCGATGCATGCAGGAAAAGAGCATGTATGGGTTTTAGGGTCATACAAGGCCAGGTTCTAAACCAGGGTTGTCACTTAACTAGTTACATAATCTCTTTAAGGCATAAATTGGGTGAAATATCTATAACACATCCAATTTTGAAATATCTGGAAGGAAATCTTTGGTAAGAATTGAAAGGAGATGTTGTGGCTGCTGGTGCTGGGTAGGTGTCGAAGGGCAGGTCTCTGGTCTCCAGAGCCTCCATGGAGGGCTCTGGGAAGCTTAAACTTGGCCTTGATGTCCTTCTATTAGCCTTTAGTAACAGGGAAGCTTTGGGAACGTATACGCAAGCATATTTCAGGACATCAGCCTCTACTTCCTCTACTTAATACCGTGCTGGGCTCCTAGATGCTCGGCAGAGAAAAACCAACATTGACATTTGTCTTGGGCAAACAGTGGTGCCATTGACTGAGGGGGTATGGCGAGTGTAGGTTTGGATATTCTGAGTCTGAGAAGCATGTGACATTCAGGCAATGTGTCCAGTCAGCAGCCAAAGAGGGAGCTCTGGTTAGAAACATAAGCTCCTCGGGGGTGGACGAGGCTGAGGAGAAGCCGGGCTGTCTCCGGGAGGCTGTGGGGGAGTGAGAAGGCAATCCTGGGGCAAAGTCCCGAAGCAGGTCCACGGCGAGGTGCTGGCAGAGGCTGGGGAGCCAGCGAAGGAGACCGAGAAGAGGCAGCGGGGTGGAAGGAGCAAAAACCAGGTGAGTACAGGGCCATGGCAACCGAAAGGAGAAAGGGGGCAACGATGTTAAAAGCTCCCGAGAGGCCGTGCTTGGAGTCCGCTGGGTTTTGCAACATGGGACGAGTGCCGATGATTTTAGTGACGGCAGTGGCAGTGGCGGGTAGACGGGGAACTGGGTGGTAAGGAACTGGGGGAAAATGCAGAGGACACTGCAGGAAGTTTGGCTGTGAAGCGAAGGCCACGGGACTTCCCTTGGGGGAACAAAGTTGAGGAGAGACTTTGGCATGTTTTATGTTTATGGAGAGGACCAAATAGAGGGCAGGAAGCTGACCAGTTCTCACTGAGGACATCCGAGTGTTGCCAGTTTCGCTCGAATAACAATGGCACGGTCTTACACGCACATCCTGATGCACTTGCCCGACCCTTTCCTTGGAATAAATTCCTAGGAGGGGAAATACTGGAAGCTGCATACATTTTAAATTTAAATTTAGATATATATTATCAAGTCGCCCTCCACGAGCTTTTTAAAATTAAACGCGTTGGGGGTAACACTGGTTAACAACGTTACCTAATTTTCAGAGGTACAAGGTTATGAGTCAGCATCTGCATACTCTGTCCCGTGCTCACTGCCGAAGTCTAGATTCTTGCCGTCACCCTATACTTAACACCTTCCCCGCCACGCCCGCTCCTCACCCCATTCCCCGGGGCTCTGATAGCCACCATTCTGTGGTCTGTATCTATAAGCACTAACTTTGAACCAATCTAGGCAACTATTTATTGATAACGACATCCTCATAAACTTTGAATATCATCTACTTTTAAGATCTTTGTCAGTATAATCGACCCAAAATATTTCGCATTGCTGTTTTATACTGCCTTTCTTTGGTCACTGATGAAGTTGGCCATCTTTTCCTATGCCATCAACGATTTTGATTTCTTGAATTACTAATTCACGTCTGTTGCCTACTCTTCTACTGGGATGATAGTCTTTTGCATTTATTTGTAAGAGCCATGAACTAAAGATGTTAATTGTCACATATTTTCACCTAGAAATGTGGGGCTTATCAATTAACTTTACCTATGATATTTTTCCATACGAAACTCGCAAATCATTCTGTAGGCAATTTCAACATTCTTTTCCTCTTGATGTAGAACCTGGTGCTTTTATTATTATTATGATGATGATGATGATTTATTAAAGAACATTTCTTTGTTTTTCACCAGACTGTATCTTGAGGCCATAACTAACCTGTGCCAACCCCACCCTCCCGCCCTCAGCTTGAAGAAAAGAGTTAGTACCGTGAATGTTATAAAGCAGATGGGAATAGTCTTTGAAGCACTGGAATTAACATTATCTGACAAAGAAAACTTCCATTTCAATAATCATAAAAATATTTAAGTAAAAAAAAAAAAAAGGGAAAGAAAGAAAGAAAAAAGAGGGGGTGACAGGGTTTTCGGATTGAACAAGATCCTCACATTTCATCCAACACATTGGATCCTGGCTAGAGCATAGCAAAATGGAACCAGGGTTACTATAGTACAAAACTCCCCAGGCAGCATGCCCCGCACACCTGTGTTGCAAGCCCACCCCCATCCCTTTCATGCTGCCCATGAAACTATTTCCTGGCCTGCTGGGCCTGCCCACGTAGGAGCGCGTAGATCCTCTCTTTAATCCAGTCTTTGTAATGAGGTCGGTATGTCCAGCTGTCGGCCGGGTAAACCGGGCAGCTGAGGTCTGCCAGATGGTCAGTCAAATCAAACAAGCGACCGACCGACGTCATCCGCGACAGAGGGGCCGTTGGGATTCATTCCCTTTCGAGGTTCCTCATACATCTTCCAAACGCCTTCCACGCGCTCGTTCACAGATTCACAGTCGGCACAGGTTCTGCCCTCTGGCCCGTTGGCAGGCTGCACCAGCAAAACGGTGTGAGACGTCACGCCAAAGTCTCGCTGTGGGCCCCCCACCCCCGCTCCGTGAACGCCGCGGCCCCCCGTGAACGCTGCGGCGCCACACGAGCTTAGAACCCGGTGCTTTAGCCCAGCTCCGGCCGCGTTTCTGACAACCTTGGCTTCTGGTCGGCAAACGTTTCCCCCCGTTTTGTGTTTTTCTACTCTCCTCTTGACCTACACTTCTTTTCGAAGCCTCACGGCGCGCGGGGGGGGGGGGGGGGGGGGGGTGGGGGGGGGCACAGTTTTCATAGATAGAAAAAAAGAAAAAGAGCCCATGTACCTTCTGTCCTGCTCCCGTTGGGGTCTTAGACGTTTTCCTGGGGTGAGCAGGGAGACGTTTTCCTTGCACTCTGGCTGGACAATTTCTGCATGGTAAGGCTGGCCACAACTCATGCCGTTTAGCCCCCCGGGGTAAGGTCCCAGGAGTGTACCTGCAGAAAAGTTCCCACGGCACGGAGTAAGCCTCCGCCTGGGTTCAGGCGCTCCCGGAAAGGCCCCCTCCCCCTCCCCCGCCCCCCATCTCCCCTGCCTCGAGGAAACAGCAGAAGAACCGCCAGGTCCCCATCACGCGGCGTCGACAGACTTTTCACCTCGCGACCAGTTTTGTTTCGTCAGCGTCCCATGCGTTTCCTCTTTGCAGCATTTGAGGCCAGTCACGGACTTCATAAAATTTCATCATCTGTAAGTGTTTCATTATGAATCTCTCGAAGGAAGAAAGCCCCAAGATCATTATCACACCTAAAAAAAAAAAAAGCAAATAGTGAAAGAAGATAGGTTTGTTTGTTTGTTTGTTTTTTTATGTGGGTAGAACATAAAAGGTAGGAAGATCTGGGGTTTTGTTTGTTTGTTTGTTTTTTGGGTTTTGGGTTTATTTATTTATTTATTTTTGATGGTCAAGGAGGGAATGGGAGTCTTCTTCTCAGGACTTGAAACTTGCTGACGGCGATAATTCCCCAAGGCCTGCCTGTACCCAGTTATCTCTGCTACACTAGAAGCAACTGTCTGTTAACTCTTTTGCTTCCCTGTCCTTGGCAGATTGCCACACAGCCAAGCATGGCTTTGCCAATGCTCTGGCCACAGGTCTGGCTCAGCTCTGGCTCTCTACATCTCCCCCCTTTTTAAACGTTTAAGCGCAGAGGAAGGTTGCTCACTTGGAGGTCTCGCACCTGTCTCTGGAGGACTCAGCACCCGACTGAGAACATACAAAAAAGAATTAACAGCAACAGCGCAAATACTTAAAAGATGCCAGACAGTGTGTCTGAGAGGATTAAAAGGGTTGAAATCTCTCAAATCATCTAAAATTTACTGAGCCAATTTTGCAGGATCCATAATACCGTCGTTCCTGTTTCAGATGTCAAGAATATATGTGTGTGGAGATCAGCTACATCAAGGCTGGCATTATTGTCAGTCCATATGCCTGTAAATGTAATTTAACTTTATTCCGATCCCACTCTGAGGAATTACAGTCTCTGAACGAGGCCCGACCAACACCTCAATTTTCCTACCTCCTCCTCGCATTATTTCCCTTCAGAGATTGTATTCCCTTAATCTTAAGGGGATGTTTGAGGGAGGAAGGTCTGTCTTCTGTAACTTCTTCAAAGCCAAGATAGGGCTATAGTCCCTGCCTGCTGAGAATAAAAATCTCCGAACGCCTATTCTGAGGGCCCCGGAAGCAGACAACGTGAGGCGTTCCAACATGTACAAGTGGTAGGAAGCCTTGTAACCTAGCGGGTATAAACTTAGCAAAAAGATAGGAAAGACAAGTCAAAGTTAGTAGTAGAGGTAATTGACAATGAAGTTACTTTTTCATGGCAGTTTGTTAATTCAGAGTACGCAAAAGTTCCTTGATTCTCTGGCACATGTTTCGGGAACAAGAGCTTAAGATCTTCCGCGGCTTCACAAGAACAGGTTTATTTCCTGAAGGAACCTGTGAGGACTCATGAGAAACTGGTTTAATTCGAGATCAAATGTACCCAGCTGTTGATTCCTTGTACTTTGACACCAGTTGGGAACTTAACAAGACTTGATAGAGCCTTTCTGTTTGCCTTGAGAGCTGACTTTTTATTCCTGTAACTGTGCTGTTAGCATTGGAGAGAGGCCCGTGGGATGGGTCAGGACAGAGGAGGCACCTCGAGTATCTAGTAAAAATTCAGTTTTTCCTTCCTGCCATGTCGAGTGTGACCTGAGGTTCCACTGTGGTGATCGTGGTGGATTTTTCTAGGACGGGAGCTTGCAAGCGCTTGGGCCTCCGTCGTTGGAGGAGAGAGCGGCCCCTTCATGAGAGGCTTGCTACGTGGAGCGAAGGCTTATGAGGTGCACCCCTCCCCGCTTCCCAGAGCTGGATGGACATTCGCCCTTCCAGTGCCTTTCCTTCTGCAATTTGCACATTGATTATGCCTCAGTCTTGACAATGCCGCTCATGGCCAACCAAGATCGAGGCCCTCTAGACCTGCAAGGTTTTTATTACCTCAAGATGGTCCCTGTATTACGGCAGCTAAAATTCGCACCTTTTTTGTACTTTGCTTCCTTTCCTGCCCGGTCCCAGTTATTGAACACCTCAAAGACCTCTGGCCCCAAGGCAGCCTGTGGGGTTGGGGTTTAGGCCCCAACTTTTGGAGCTTCCTTTGAATGTTGGGCACAGACCGAGTTATGAAATGTATAGACAGGAGTGTCTGGCCCTTGGCCTTTGGGCTAATGTTAGTATATTCTCTAAAAGCCTCAGAAAACTGGTTGATGCAACATAAAACAGAAATTACTTTAATTAAGCATGGAATCCTTGTTTTCTACTCAAAAAACTTTTCCCTAACATCAGTAGCAGACCAATAGTCTAAGAAACATTAAAACACAACTTTAATTTTGCCTTAGCTTACTTTTGGCATTTAAATTTCCGATCTCATTTCGCTCAAGCGCATAAAATTCCCTCTTGGGATTTCTCTTCACAAACCTTCTACCACTTCCCTCATTCCTTCAGTTTGCCTCTTCTCACTCATTCAGAAACGACCAACTTTAAGACAAACACCTTTCCCTTAATTTTCTTCAAAATAAATCTCTATATTTCACACCTTCCGTGTCCTAAAACATACATTTTCCTTTCTATCATAATTAGAATTCTTGACCGAACCACCATATCACATACACCACAGACAAATAAAGATCAGAGGTCATGCATGTACTCATATTTCCCCATCGTTGGTATTTATGACTTCCCTGGGGGTGTTGACTCAGCCCGTCGAAATCCATTCCTGACTGTCCTCATGTCCCCTAGCCTGCTGATCTCTCCGAGCCTCCCTCTCTCTTTCTTGCTTACACTCAGGCAGCGATGGTGGCAGAGGAGCAGAAGGCGGTAGAGGAGCGTGAAGGTCCTCATGCCCCTCCGAGGGCTTCGCGGTGCAGCGACCAACTCTTCACCACTTCCCCCGGGGAGTCCTTGGTCTTCTCTGGTGGTACCGAGACAATCCCTTATTAGATACCGTAGAGGAAGAGTAAAAATGGGGATCTTATCAGCCCCTTCAGAGGTACAGCGCCCTCATAATTGCTTCCCCACCTTCTCCCAGGCCTGACTATTTACAGTTCCCTCCTCTGGGGACCAAGGACAAGTTTCTGGCCCCAAATGCAAAAACTCAGTGGATCGCCTTCCTTCCACCTTACAGCCTCTGGCTCCAAGCAGGGCCTTACGCATCTGGACATTAAGGATCCTCCCTTGGGAACCTGTGGGAACAGAATTTCCCATGTTTTACACGCAGTGAAACCAATCCACTCCTCACCGTGCACTTACCTTTAAGTGTTGGACGCTCCCCAGGAGTGTCCTTTCGTCTGGATGGATGGATGAAATTTACAATGGGCAGAGCCCTCCCCTCAACGGGAGGGTGGAGCCGCCTCCCCCACGTTGGGTGCCCCTTGCTGGGCGGGCGACCTGCACAGCTAGAGGGTTAACAGACCTGAGAGGGGGCAATGGAAGGATGGAGAAAAACACAGAGACGGTATATTCAAAAGCAGGGGCCAGGTGGGGCACTGCGCTTTACTTAGATACAGTGACTCCGAGACAAGCTCAGGGCTTTTATTACACACTTTTGACCGTCAAGGAGGAAATGGGAGCCTTCCCCCCTCAGGACTTGAAACTTGATGATGGCAATAATTCCCCAAGGCCTGTCTGTACCGGGTTATCTCTGCTACACTAGAAGCAGCCGTCTGTTAATTGTTTTTGCTTCTCCGTCTTTGGCAGATTGCCACACAGCCAAGCATGGCTTTGCCAATGCTTTGGCCACAGGTCTGGCTCAGATCCGGCTCTCTGCATATGGGTGGCAAATGAGACACTTCACCAAGGATATATATATATATATATACATACACACACACACACATATACACGTATATATGTGTGTGTGTGTATATATATATATATTTTTTAAAAGACTAAAGATACTAAATATTGGCAGGTATATGAAGCAACTGGAATGTACGCACTGCTGGCGGGAATGCAAAATGGTCCACGCACTTCAGAAAGCAGTTTAAAGACTTATACATGATGTTTATAACAGTGTTATTTATAATAGCCCCAAACTGGAAACGATCTGAAGGTCCAGCCACGGGGTGAATGGAGAAGCTAACTGAGATATATTCGTACAATGGATAATACTCGGTAGTGAAAAGGAACAAACTATTCCACAGGCGACAATGCGGATGCATCTCAAAAGCAGTACGCTAAATGAAGGAAGTCAGACACCAGGTATGTACTGTATGGTTCCACGTACTTGAAATTCTAGGAAAGGCAAAACCACGCTGATGGACAGCTCATGGCGGTCGCCAGAATCCAGGATGGAGGAGGAGAGATTGGACTCCAAAGGGGCACAGGAGAACTTCGTGGGAAGATGTGGAAGTCTCACGTAATATGACTGTGGTAGTAGTTACGTAACTATCTATATATCTGTCAAACGTAAAATCGCTCACTTGAAAATAGCGAATTTTAGTGTATGTAAATTTTACCTCGATAAAGCTGACAGAAAATCGAGCAAGGAGTTATCAAAAGAGGACCTTCGTGGGTGACCTAACTGCCACACGCCTCTTTCTCTGCCCTTCACGTGTAACGGAAGTCCTACTTCTTCGTGATGAATGGGGGTCGTTACTCCCGTTGAGAAGGTGACTTGTTTCCTTGCTTATCTGTTGGCACAAGGATCTCAGAGTGATGAGGAACAAACCACGGCTCACAGCTTCGCAGGACTTTAGCTGAGTCTTCTGTGGCAGTGTCCCACCTCTGGGAACCAGGACCTCTAAGCCCACACTATACTGTCAGGTTACCAGCTTCTAGGCGGCGCCCTGTGTGCTAGATTCGGATGCACAAGTTTTCCAAGCTGCGTCCTTAGGAGACGTGGCAAGGAGAGCTTTTCCTGTTCCTACCCCTTGATTCTTGGACCCACGTGTTCTACCTGTTGAGAACATAGCTCTTTACAAAGGTCATTGATTTATTATGAATACTGCATCCTGGAGGATGGCACCCCATCCTTGTAGGGTATTGCCTACAAGCTGATAACTCAGCTGTACCTTCAGAAGGCAATTCTGTTATGCTGTCAGGCTACCAGTTTCTAGGTGGTGCCCTGTGTGCTACGTCAGTGGATTCCACGGTCATGTGTCCACTGCCACACCTGCTTTGCTCTAACATATGTTCATTGTCCCATGCTAGAAAACGTGGGGTCTTGTGGCAGTGGATCGAACCTGTAAGCCTTCAGACAATATTGCTGGGTGAGGCTCTGTGGGCAGGAAAGGCCTTGATATATACGTTAATTACAGTCAAGACAAACTGCTGACCCTTTCAAGGTGGAGAAAGTTCAGTGTAATCAACTTGCCATCAAGGAGCTGATTGGCGTTCAAGACATAGTGCCATATCAAAGGCTCAGCTTTGGTCTCTGTTCAGTAGTGTGCTAGTAAATGTTTAATAACCTGCTCTCTGAGCAGGGGGAGGAGGGCGTGGGAATTTATTTTAGCATCTTCTGGTTTCTGTGTTGAAAGTACTTCCACCAGGGCCAATTTCAAGCTATGAATGTAATGTCCACAGACTCATAACATTCCTGAAAAAGGGAACAGTTGACTCTCCCAAACCACCGCAGGCCTGCTCCAGCACTGCACCTACCAGCAGGTGGGTGAGAGGTGAGCCCGCACTGTGGAACTCATGTGTAACCTCCATCTCGGCCGCCATGACTACCCTGTTTATGCACAGCTAACTGTGTCGGCCCTGGCGTGGCCGATGACGGAGGCTGGCGGACATGAACTGACCGAGTCGCTCTGACCCCTTGAGTGCTTGGTGCTTCTTCTGTGGTGAACGCTCTCTGGTGAGGGGTAACAGGCCTCGGGCTTTCCCACATGCCTCCTCCCCCGGCCTCTCTGTCCTTAATCTTCCAATATTGCCACACACCCCACCTCCGCCCAGGCCCTGTGACTAGTTAGCCAACCCATTCTCCCCATCCACAACTTTGCACATATTCTTACCCAAGGCCACTTCTCTTTCCACATAACATAAAGTTATGGCCCCTGGAGGAGTGCCTCACTTCTCCGCTCACCACTGTCTGAAGTCACGGTACATCAGAAGTCTGTTTTCACTTTGCGCCCACGTATCAAGTTGACCTACGTGTGAACCTAGTCAGCCATCGTCCTCCTCCATCAGCCAGTCATAAAGGACCCAGCATGGAGCCATACATGTGTGCAAAGGAGAGATACCAGTCTAATAGACCCAGACGACAGGGGAACCTGGGTAACTGGCTCATTCAGCTTACTTGTACCCTCTGGTCCTATGTTATAAACCATTACTGCTGGACCTGTTGGCCCAGTGGCACTGATAGGTGCTGGCTTGTGGTGGGCAGTTGTAGCCATACGATTATTTGCTGTCCCGTGGTCAGTCGTTCCATCTCTACCAGGAACCAAAGCACGCCAGGAGCTGATTTTCAAATTTTTTTGCGGCAGGTGGCATAGCCTTGATTCGGGACTCTGAGGGTTTATGATGTTATACCCCTGCGGGATTTGACATAAACTCCACACATCTTTTCAGAGTCCAGATAAATATAACATCGTGGTAGAGGTGAGGTCTTCCAGTTCCCACGACCTAAGCAGGGGGCTTCTTGCACCTCAGCCTCCGCCTATCGCAGAAACGTTTCCCTCTCCTGCACCGCACGCCGAACTAGCCGTCCTCCCGCGCCACGCAGGAAGAGGCCAGAGTAGTGTTCTCAAGGGCGGAAGATGCAGCTTCCAGAATCTAAAGAGTCCTACCAGGCATCATGCTTCCTTCTCAGTGATGAGAGGTACAATTTGTCCTTTACTTTGAAAAGGATATCCTAAAACACCGCTAAGAATTTCACCGAGGAGGTGGGCCTTTGGCTCTTTCATTTTAACAGATTTCATTTTTTAGAGAAGTTTTAGATTCAAAGCAAAACTGAGCAGAAGGTACAGAGATCTCCCATACACCTCCCCCCCCCCACACACACACACAGCAGTACATTTATTATCATCGATGGACTTACACGGATACATCATCATTGCCCAAATTTCTAGTTTCCATTAGGGTCCGCTCCTGCCGTCGTGCATTCCATGGCTTTGAACAAACGTGCAGGAACGTGCGTCCACCGTTACAGCATCTTACGGAGGGGTTTCGCTGCCCTAATAATCCCCTGTGCTCTGCCTTTGCAGCTCTCCTTCCCCGACAAGCCCTGGCAACCATCGACCTTTTTTACGATCTACACAGTTCTGTCTTTTCCAGAATGTCATATGGTTGGAATGATATGTAGTTAGCCTTTATGGATTGGCTCCTTTCACTTAGTAATACGAGTTTAAGCTTCCTCCACGTCTTTTTATGGCTTGATAGCTCTTTTTAAAAATATTCCATCATCTGGATGTTTATCCATTCACCTGCTAAAGGACATCCTGGCTGCTTTCAAGTTTTGGCAGTTATGAATAAAGCTTCTATAAACATCCATGTGCAGGTTTTTATATGGAGTTAAGTTTTCCACTGGGCCTTTGATTTTTCACAGGATTTATGTCCCATCCTTTGAAACAGATATGTCTTTTCAAGGCCTCCAAAATACTTTCAACTTTTGTTCACGGATGGAGTGGATTGATGAGATAGTCTGCAGAAGGCCCGGATGGCCCAAATCCATTCAGTTTATTTTATGAGAGAGGACAGAGAGTTAACATAGCTCGGGGTAAGACCGTAATGTCCGCTGTTGTCCATTCCTTGTGAATGTGAACAGCTTCCAGTCCTTGTGCTTCCTTCCTGACAGAAATAGAAAAGATCTTGTCTACCATATCAAAGGCTGCATACCAAGCATCTGAGGTGGAACGACTCTTCAGAGCTGACCTGAACCGAAGCAACCTTCACATCCAGCCATTCATTGGATGTGAGCAGCCCCAGAGAGGGGCCTCGCCTGGGGTGAGACAGCTCCCTTCAGCTGAGGGCAGTTTCTGGTGAAGGTCTCAGCTATGGTCAGCCAACACGACCGGCAGCTGCGGGAATGAGGGCCTCAGAGATGAAGGGGAAAAATCGAGGCTGCATTCGACAGCATCCACTATGGAGATTCGTGGACCACACGGAGATGTTGAGTGGGTAAGCAATTCAGTGCGTCTGGAGTCAGGAGAGGTACTTAGGGCTAGAAAGAGAAAGGTGGGAGTCTTTGTCATAAAAAAAGTTGTCTAAAGCCATGTGAGTAAATTAAAACAGGAGAAAGAGAACCCAGGACTGCACCCTGGGAGAACCCCCTTCAGGGAGAATCCTCGAGGGCAGGGATTGTTGTCTTTTTTGTTCACTGACATCTCCCAAAAGCTTAGAACACAATAAATGCTCAACAAATATTTGTTGATTAAGTTAAGTTCTGGAGGAAAAAAAAAAAACGTCTAAGATGGAAAAGGGGTTCACAGTTATGTCACGTATCTAGGGGGAGTTATTTTGTGTTATAGGCTGAATGTTTGTGTCCCCCTGTGCCCTCTAATGTTGGAGCCCTAACCCGCACAGTTATGGTATTTGGAAATGGGGCCCCCGGGTGGTAATCAGGTCATGAGGATAAGGCACTGGTCTGATAGGACTAGTGCTTTGTAAGTAGGGACACCGAGGAGATACCAGGTGAGCACACAGCAAGAAGGTGGCCCCGTCCGCGAGCCAGGAAGAGGGCCCGCACCAGAATTCCCACGCGCTGGACTCGCAGTCTCCAGGACTGTGAGAGAACCAATTTTGGCTGTTTAAGCCACCACCTGAGTTGACCAACACATTATGTATCATAGAAATGCACTGGCCCTCCACCAAGAAAATCTCAGGAGGAAAAACAAATGAAATTATCAACGACCAAGAGCATTCAACTGTAAGTCCAGGTCAGGTCCAGTACAGGTATAGACAAATTCCAGAGAGCGAGACTCAGGTAACCAGAGGGCCCGATGAGCAGCCCCGGCCTCCGCGGGGCTGTCACATCTCAGCCAAAGCAATCCCACCTCTGCCCCCTGCCTTCACTGCCAGTCAACTGAGGAGGGACTGTACGAGTTTTGTGAACATGTGCTATTATTTTTAAATATCGAGGTAATTCATATTCATTTAAAAATATCAACCACTGCAGAAATATATGGAGTGACATGTGAATGCTCCCCACGCCTTTCTCTCTGCGGAGTTAACCAGTTACCAGCCTAGCAAACATCCTCGCAGACCTTTTCGGCCACGGCCCTGCCCAGATTTGCACCCATTCACGGAGCTTTCCCACGTGCCAGGGCCCATCCTTCCCTTCTCCTTTTTTTCCCTGGCACTTTGCGTGGGAAGACAGAGGTTAAGGAGACTGAAGGCAAAGAGAAGGAGCTGCCGCTGTGGGCAGGTCATGGAGGCAGCAGTTCAGAGCATCGCAGGCTTCGGAGCAGGAAGAGCCGTTTATCGAACCGTCCCTCCCAGCATCCAGCTGACAAAGAGCAAGGATGGCTAGCGTGTTCTCACTGGTGGAAGAAGAGAGTTGCAAGGTATACCCTAAAGACTTTACACACACACACACACACACACACACACACACACACACACACACACCCCTATGCAGCTACCGCCCAGACCAAGAGCTTTTCCATCACCCCGGGGTTTCCTCAGGTAACTGGTCTTCTGACTTGTATCACTGCCTGTTAGTTTCTGCTGTTTTGACTTTCATCCGAACGGAATCACACCACGTGTAGTACTTTATGTCTGCTGCCGCTTGCTCATCGCTGTGCCTGTGAGAGCCCTCCAAGTTGTTGCACGTAGCGGTAGCTCGTCCTTAGTAATCGCTGCGTGCTATTCGGTTGTAGGACTGTTTCACAATTTTTTTCTCCTTCCAGTTGTGGCTGGGCACCGTGCACACTTCCGGTTCGTGGCTGTTACAAGTAGAGCTGCCCGGATCCTTCTCCCATGTGGTTTGGGATGGGCACACGCCCTCATTTCTCGTGTGGACCTATCTAAGAGTGGAATTACTGGCTTGTGATTTGTTTCTTAAGGAAACATCCGGAGGGATTGATGGGGATTTGCCCTGGCCATGAATGCTGAGGCCACAGAGGGACCCCTAAGAATATTCGTGCAATGGTGAGACAAGCGCTTGTGCCTGACAAGGTCATCCCTCTCTGGAAAGGGCAATGGTCAGAGGCTGACTTTGAGAGTCCCCAGACTGCACGGGCGTTATCATCCCAATCTCCACAGTCTGGAGCGAGGCAGAGCCACTTGTTTCAAGGTCTGCATTTCAGTGACCTCTCTGACTACTTATCTGAGCTTTGCGGCTTGGCCCTGCAGATCAATGAATGACTTGGGGGAATAAGTTCATGTCCCCAGAGCTGCAGACAGGCTTGCTCAGCTCAGGCCATGGTCCATGCCTAGAGGAGGACTTTGAGTTTCCAGGTATTAACCCTGATGAACAGGAAAACAAGGAACAAATTAGCAGCCCAGTCACAACAGGCCTAGAGCTCCCGAGTGCCCACCTCATGGCGCACCATCAGGAGCAGCAAGTCAGAGTAATTCTAATGCCCTATATTTCTGTACCTACCGCCTACCCCACCTGCCCCCAGCACTGCCTCACGTCACTGTGTCCTCAGGCCAGCAAGATGACCAGCTCCCACAGATATGGACACTCATCTCCGCATCCCCATCGGTGACCAGCACGCTTGTCACCTGGAATGCTCCCTGATTTCTAGGAGCTGACATTCTATGGGGAGAAGCAAAAAATAAAAAAATAAAAAATCTACATATCCCCAAAAGAGCAAGGCTGGTCATGGCCGGGAGTACCTCAGGGCCACTAGCCGGGGATGGCTGCCGTGGGCTCCTCCCCTCTGGGCTCTGCTCTCTGCTCTCTCCATTGTCTTACACTCCCTCTCCTGCAGAGTTCTCTCAGAAGCACAGCTGCGATACCACAACGCTGGTCAGTGCTTCTTCATTTCATCACTGCACAAAAATACAGACTTCTCAGAAGACAAGTGCGCAGACTGGTCAACCCTACCATCCCAGCCATGGCCCCCAGTGAATCCCTTCTCTCCCCTCTGTCTCAGGCTGCTGGACACCCCCGTTTCCTGAGCATACGTACACTGTGCCCCTCTTCCACGGCCCGGCTCCGGGCACCTCATGCACACACCCGTCCCTCAGCCAGAAGGCTCCCCACTCTTCTAGTTTCCATGCCCCATTCAAGTCTTCTGCTGTGGTGTGTGTCATACCCTGTGTAGGAGAAAGAACCCAGGTAGAAACATGAAGATCTAGGTCTCTCCCACCAGCTGGCTCTTTGTCTTAGATGAGTCACTCCACCTCCGGTTTCCCCATTTTAGAAAAAGGACATTGAGCCAGGTCATCCGGAAATTTCCATTTACAGGTAAAGCTCCGACATCCTCAATTACTCGTATTCCCCTTATTTCCCTGCCAGACCTGGTGCCCGTGGGCAATATGTTCCAAGACCCCCAGTGGATACCTGAAACAACGGATGATACTGAACCCTAAATATGCCATGTTTTTTCCCCACACCTTTGATAAAGTCCATTTATAAATCAGGCACAGCAACTAATAATAAAATAGAATGATTACAACAATATACTGTGATCAAAGTTACGTGAATGGCTTTGGGGCCATCATCAAGTGAAACAAGGGTTCCCTGGAATCAAGTGTCGTGATAGCGTGACAGTTGATCTGGAATCCCAGACTGCTAAGTGACTGACAGGCCGGGGAGCCTCTACATCCGGCTGCGCCGGATGGGATGTGTCTCAGGCGGGACGGAGCAGGACGGCACAAGATTCCATCGCCTTAATCAGAACGGCGGGCAATTTAAACTTACGAATTGTTTACTTCTGGAGTTTTCCAAGTGCTATCCTCAGACCACGGTTGACCGCAGATCACCGAAGCCTCCACCGTGAAACCACGGATAAAGGGGGCTCCTGTAATTTATCCTTCAACCACCACCCCCAGCACCCACTGTAGAGCTTTTTGTGCCGTGAATGCTCAGGGTTCGATTCCCGGATGGGCAGCTGCGGGGGCCCCGTGGTGTTTTCTGTGCCTTGCTCACGAGATGCCCTCTGTCTGAGGCCTCTGGCCTTGCCCTGAGCTCCCGCGGCCGTGCGGCACTATCAGGCTGTTCCGGAACTGACAGCGCGCTCGCGTTCGTTACCTTCTTCACTAGACTGCGGACCCCTGAGGGGCACGGTCATCTCTGCCTGGCATCCTCCTCGCGGACGCTGCAGTGCACCTGCCAGCTGTTTGCAGACAGGAGGTGGAGTTGGTGGGACCGAGCACAGGGCGGCATCGAGTCCATGGAACGTCCAGACGTTCCGCTTCCCTTCCAGCTGTGCAGGGTCTCACGCTGTAGCCTCAGAGAGCCCCGGCCCCACGCTTGGAGCGGCGGGGGACATTAACTCCCGTCTCCCTCCCCACGTCCCGTCTCCTTTTTCTCCTGGGTGAGGCCATCGCCCTGCAGCAGCCCCTGCTCAGCTACGCCCCACAAGTGTGTCTGCTGCGTCCAGCTGTCCTGCTGGTCATTGACCCCCTGGCCGGGACAGCTAACAAGATTGAAGAGCTGAGGAGGAGCTGGCCTGCCAGCAGGGCTTTGTGGAGTGAGCGTGCACTGACTGGATCAATGCCCCCTTCGAAAGCCCTGGTGACCCAGCACGACTTCCTCCCTCGATCTGGGTGACGATGCTGTGCAACCAGGCATATGGGAAAATAGGCAAAAGGACGCCGCCTGCCCCAGAAGGGTTCCAGGCTTCGGGAGCAGGGGAAGCAGAGAGGGGAGGTTGGCAGAGTGGAGCCGTTTCGCAAACCTGCTTAACCATCAGTATCATCTGGGCGCTTTTACTTTGTATTGTTTTATTATGAGATCGTGTATTTTCTTTCTCTAGAGCCATAAATAAAACAGAGTCGGGCGTTAATACGTAAGAAAACCCAAGCCGATTGAGAGGGTGTATCAATCTACCTGAGGCCAAGATGAGCTCAGAGTGCAATGGGTTCAGGCAGTCCGGGCAAAGGCCAGGAGCGATGACTGAAAGTGTGTACGGGGAGGAGGGCCTGACTTGGGTGATTCGAGAGCCCACAGGTATGCAGTCCATATCTGCAGAAGTAGGGCCTTTGATTCCTAGTGCAGCCAGTGTGGCGCAGGTCCAAGGACAGGCGTGGTCAGCCTCGGGGATAGACAGGCGCACCGATGGGCGACAAAGAGCTAAGTCATAGACCCAGGTCTACCAAGTATTAGCCGCGTGATCATCCGCTGGCCTCGTTGTCAGCACGGAGCTGATCGGGAAGGGGAGGTTGGGTCGTGAGGCGCCCAGTTGGAAGAATGCACAAGAGGCAGACAGACGTGAGGACGGAAAACGGCCCGGCACCAACTTGACTGTGCGGAGCGCACTGCGGTTGAGGGGAGCGCGGTGCTATGGGGGGGGGGGGAGCGCGGTACTGCGCATGCGTCTTCTGCTCCCCTTCTGCTCCCCAGGGCACCGCATGGCTCCACACACACAGCAGAGTCCAATAGTGGCCTTCCGCCACACGTGCGGGATACAGTAAGCTGAAGTATGTTTACACGTTTTAGGCGCAGGCGCCCTGCCACACTAATGTCACATTCTAAACCCAGGTCCTGGTTCTGGCCGCGAGCCTGGGTCACAGCCAGGCCTGGGACCAGCCAGGCCTGGCACCCACACTAGTTCTTACTTCTCTTCATCCCTCTCTCTTCATGTGATCAAAATAGAAATAATAACACCTCCCGTGGTGCTGTGATGGAGGAAACGGAAGAGAGAATGTGTGTGGAGAGTTCTTTGTGCTGGCTCCCCCTGGCGCGAGGACCCCAGGGGCTATCAGCCCCCTCCCCACCCCACCCCCTGCCTATGCTCGTCATGCAACCTCAGGACGAGATCTGTGTTTCGTGATTCTTAAGGGACAGTTGGGGCAGGAACGAGGTGGTCGCCCAGATGCCCACACCTCCTCAGCTGACACGGACAAAGTCCTCCTGGTTTGGGTCCCCCAGGCCATTGATGATGTGTCTGCTTTTCTACCTCGGAAGTCCTGCCCATAAAAAGGCAGAGGAATGAAGGCCTGGGCACGATGCCCTTGCTGGCTGCAGGACGTCCACGCACTTACCAGGCTTCCAAGTGTGGCAGGTGGCTCCCCCCAAAACACTGAGCCGGAGGATTCCAGAGACAACGAGGGTCTTGGGGACCTCATTGCTCTGATAAGGACCTGTCCATTCATTTGCAGAGGGAAGGGCTCCTTTGGGTCACCTGGCAAATTAATGTTAGAGCCTATGGTTGTCAGACAGCTCCTGACTGGACTCAAATCTGGCTGAGGGTCATCACAGTTAGGATAGGGGCGAGGGTGGATGTTCTTTCCTGGAGGCTACATGCCCCACAGCAGAGGAGACACGACCCCAAACCTGGGGAGCTGTGGCCTCTCACTGAATGACCCCAGGAGCACTCCTGTCTGATCCCGTTAGCACAAGGTTAATTCAGGGTACATTGAGACGGGCAAAAATCAGGGGTCGGGGGGACAAGCGATGCTCTTTCTGCGTTGGCACTTTTTGTACCAGGTAAGGTCAGGGACAAAGTCCCAGCTGTTCGACCTGCTCTGAAAGATTCAAGCTCAGCCCAGGTCAGCTCAGGCTAGGGATCGTGCGTGTGTTTTGCTGGCCATATCTTGCTGCCCTCTTGCCCTCCTGGACCCCAGTGACCCCGGGAGACTCACTGGGTTGCTCTGTCCCCAACGTTGCAGTAGGAGCTGCAAGAAATGGTCCAGATCTCTGCAGCAGCCCCGGGGCCTCTTGGCAAGATCAAGTGCCACTGGCCCTACGGAGACCCTTGGCAGGTGCCTTGGCACTGGGAGCACATGAGCTGGGGGCCGGAGGCAGGCGTGGCCATGCCCTGGCTGGTGGCTCAGAAAGGACGGTTCAGGAAGCATCTTATCTTTCCACAGCCAAGGACAGCCTTACTCATCTAGGAAACACCCAGATTGAAGACGATTATTCCTCCTGCTCCTCCACCCCTATGACAGCATTAGTGGAAAATGCTCTTTGAGAGAGAAGGTCTTTTCCCTTTGGGGAATGTCCAGGAGGCATCCAAGAGCACAGTAGAAAAATCTTGGAGCCAGGGAGTGTGGGAGCCTGGACTCTCGCTAGATACACCCTGACATGGTCCCTGCCCCATCCACCCTGGACGGTGGGCCCCCAGGCCTGGCTTCCTTCCAGCTCCCGAGTGCCAAGCTCCGTGCCCATCGGGCCATCCGTCCGCCTCTCTCTCTGCGACACCCTGCTCCCCCTTCCTCACCTTCCAGGCTCCCTCTGGAACACCTCTTGCTCAAGCAGAACCTGGAACAGCCCTTCCTAATCAACCAAGAAACAAGGCCCCCTCCCTGCTGCCCTTTATAATGCTGACCACAGTGTGTGTGTGTTTGTTTGTATTGAGGTGAAAGTCATATAATATTCAGTTGACCACTTTAAAGCGTACACCTTAGTGTCACTTACTGCATTTGCAACGTCGTGCCTCTATCTCGTTCCAAACCCTTTCATCATCCAAAAGGAAACCTCACACTCGGTTAGCGGTCACTCCCCACGCCCCGCCCCCCGCAGCCCCCAGCAACCACGGGTCTGCTTCCTGTCTGTATGAATTTTTCTTTCTGGCCATTTCATAGAAACAGAACGATACATATGTCGCCTTTTGCAGCTGGCTTCTTTTACTGAGCCTGTTTGCGGGGTCCATCCACGTGGGAGCATGCATCTGTACCTCATTTCATTTTATACCTGAATGATATCCCGTTGTATGGGCATACTGCACTCTGTTATCCATTCACGGACCTTTGGGTCGTTTCTACCTTTTACTTCTGTTAATGCTCACGTAGAAATATTTGTTTGAATACCTATTTTTGATTATCGTGGGCGTACATCGAGAGAGAATTGCTGGGTCAGATGGTAAATCTTATGTCTCACTTTTTGAGGAATCATTATTTTTGATGTCTTCCCAACCCCTAGATATCTAGACCTGCATCATCCAAGACAATAGCCACCAGCCCCACGTAGTTATTTAAATTTAAGTTAGTTAAAGTGTCATAAAAGACTCAACTCCACGGTCACACCAGTTACGTTTCAGGTACTCAGTAGCCACATGCAATTAGTAGCTGCTGTGTTTCCATCATGCCAGAAAGAGCTGTGGGACAGCCCTGGTCTACGCCGTAAGGCCCTCCCTGAGGGCGGGGGCCAAACCTGTCTGATTTACCACATATACCCAGTGCCTGAGAAAATACCTGTGCATGGGAAGGTGTTTTTTTTAGGAAGAAAGGGAGGGGGAGAGGGGCTGATTCCCTCATTCGATCTTCCCAACTAATCTCTCAGGGAGGCAGGACACAAAAAAATGACTTCCCCTTTTTTTTTGCAGATGAAGAACAGGCTGAGGGAGTGAAATATCATCCCTGGTGTCATAGAGCTGGTACAGATCACAGCCCTAGGCCCCCCTCTCCCACCTCCCTCCAGCAGCCAGACCTTCAGTGGCTCCCGAGATATCCAGACAGATTGCGAGGGGGCAGCCCAGGGGGCTGGAAAACACCAGAGGCAGCAGACAAATCAGTCTGGCTGTCACAGAGTTAGAGCATTTTCCATCTGAAAAGGACTTCCAGCGAGACCTCACTCATTTTCCATACTTTCCAGAGGAGGAAAGCGGTCAAGAGAAGTTCCGCGTGCAGGGGATTGCTTAAGAGGCAAAGAGGCTGGGTTGGGACCACTTCTTGGAGGACTTTGGTGGGGGCAGGGCTGTGGCCTTGGGAGAGTCACAGGGTTTACAGCAGAGAGATCGGTGTCACTGTCTCTTAATAAGAACAGTCTGGTAGCATCCACAGGCTGGACCAGAACAAACAGACTGAGGGAGAGACCAGCTAGAGAACACCTATAACCTGAAGCAAGATAGGGCAGCAAGGGCGGATGGGAATCAATGAACTCTGAATAGCATTTAAAAAAAAAAAAAAAAAAAAAGAATATTGGCATGAGTGGGTGATAGAGAGGGTTTTAAGGACCTTGAGTTTGTGAGGTTTGGAGCCAGGAAGTATGATAATACCCGTCAATAACAGAACATTCGAGCTAGAAGAGAGTTTCTGAGTGATCTCTAATTCTACCTCTTTGTTTTATTATTGGGGAAACCGAGGCCAAAAAGGTGAAGGGGCTGGCTTAAAGCTACACCATGTGTAAAACACGAGACTGGACACCTGGCCTTTAGTCCAGTGAGGCTTTCATTCCGGGCCACCGAGTCTCCTCTGATCTCATTTCATGCCAGCCAAGACCTCCCATCGCGCACGAGCTGCTGACTAACTCTCTCTAGTGAAACCTCACTAGATCGTGGCTTACACGATGGATGTCCAAACTCGATCCACATACAGATCCTTCACCTCATACTCTGAGGACATGAAAACATAATCCGTTCTGACGAAGAACTCAGTGAACACCTTCGTGGTGTGGGGCACATTACCTCTCACCTCTGTGTCTACATCTCCTCTGTGTAAGGCGGAAGCGCAAAGTGGAAACGGTGGAACCTACCGCACAGGTAGTATCTGTATCTCCACCGTCGATGAGGTAGAAGCGGAAACCACCCAGCACGGTTCGAGTGTGCGCCGGCTCTTCTAAACTCTTCCTCTTGCCTCATGACGACCAGAGCAGAGCACAGCCGATTGGGTCGGCTAATCGCAGCACCAGGCTGGCCGAACCGGGGAGATGGAAGACGTGAGAATTCCCTGGAAACCGAATACCACTGGCATCGCTGGCAGCCCAACGCCGTAGCACGACTGCATCAGGTCAGGGGACGCTTTCCGTGGAAATTGGGTAGAAGTCACGACGGCACCTCGAAGCGCAAAGAGGACGCTTGCGACGTGCGGCGTGGCTAACTCTGCGGGTGCCGCGGACGTGCTGACCAGCCCCGGGGACACAGTCGCAGGAGCAGGCCGAGGAGGAATCACCGTTCCCACCGGCTCATCTCATCGAGCAGGCCTCCTGCAGATGAGGTAAGAGTTTAAGGCTTACTTCCCGGGTGATTACCAGCAGGTCTTATGGGCGATCCAGACCGGGAAGTCCCCCTGGGAGCCTGTACCCTGGAGAATAACTATTCTTGCCGAAGTAAATGGACCGGGGGCCGGGGCATGGGGGGAGAGAATGAAGGGTGGTCGGGGATGGTGGGAGGTGATCAGGGAAAGCTCTGAGGCATGGCTTTTGAACTAGACCTGGGCAGACAGAGGGGAGAGACATTTTAGGCGAAGCCAGCTGTTTGGGTAAAGGCCATGAAATAGGGGAGAACTTGACTTTCCAAAAGCAGAAAGCACCCTCGCAGTGAAGCGTGTAGACTGTGCTAAGAACAGCGGGAAAGGTTTTCGGCAGCGGAGGGACGGGATCCAGTGTATATTTGAAGATCGCTCGAAGCAGGGTGGGCGTAGGAGCTGGGAGACAGCAGGAGGCTCCCGTGAGGAGGGAGGGGACGTTTGGAGGTGCCGCCGCTACTGCAGACAAGTTCGCTGGAGGCTGGATACAGGGCCGAGGAGGAGAGTTCTCCATTCAGCTAACTGTCCGGAACAGCCGCAGGCTTCCAGCACCATCCTGGGAGCTGATTAAGAGCTCACCAAAGCTCACCATACTCTGTACCGACCTCACGGGTTCTCTCCTGCAGAGCTCAGGGGTGAGCCGGCAGCTCACGGCTCAGTCACCATGTGCCAAGTAGTGACAAGTGGACAGATCAGGGTTTCAGAAGAGACCAACCTGGGGCTGAAGGCTGCTGTGATGTTCTGTGTGCAGGGTGCCCAGGAGCTGGGGAGTTGTTGCTAATAACGCAACCCGGATGGATGTGGGAGGATGTGAGCGCTGGCTTATTGCATCTACCTGTGTAATGAATGGTAGGACTTCGGGCCCTCCGAGTTAGTGTGTGTTCAAATCTTTTTTCATTGTCATACCCCTAAGAAGCCATTTTAGACGTGTCCCCCAAATCATAACCCCTCTTAGAATTTTATTATCCCAGATAGCTGTTTCTGTATTGTATGTGTCTCTGTGTTTATATAGAGAGAGAGTGAGGTTTTATTTTCGTTTTTTATTTTTGCAAATTTTGCCCTTCTAGGGACGACGCTGCTCCGCTGGGAATGCACGCCATAAATCAAAGTCTCTCCTAGTCGTTGTGGGGCCCACAGAGAGCATCTCATACACCTCACCAGCACGTCCACTCTTGCTTCCTGAAAGAACTTGCCTTGCTGCCCACGCTGCATGCGTTCCGCAGAGGACCCTGTGATCCCAAGGTTACCGTCCCACACTCTCAACGTAGCAGGAACCTTGAGGGGCTAACCACACCAGGTTCTCTGCAGAGCTCATGGTCCCAAGCCCTGCCGATGTCCCACAGAAGGGAGGTACATGCCCTTATTCCTCCCGGATCCTCTGTCTCTAGGCCAGGGGCAGCACATGCGCCTTTAGTCTCAGAGGTCTCATGAAAAGAATCCTTCAGCCGGGGCTGGCTTTGAGGCTGGCTGAGCCAGACACTGCTATCCCTCTAGCATGAGTCTACGCCCAGGACTCTCGAAATGTGCTTCTCGAAGAGCCCTTGTAGCAACTACAGATCAGCAGCCATAGCCAAACCCCAGCCCAGGCTCGGCTGCCCTTCACCTCCCAGAGGGGATTTCAACCCGCCCTCACTTGCGTAAGTCATCTAATCAATCATCCTTCACTTCTCGGGAAGGAAGGTCTTTGACCTCAGGATTAAAGAAAGAAAAGTAACATGTGACTGTTTGACCAGACCAACAGGTAGATGGGGCTCAAAGTTCTCTCTTTCAGCCTGGGGAATACAGAGCCTCGCCGTCAACAAGCCTGGCTCCTAGGGAGGCTCCCAGCCCCAGAATGTGGCTTCCTGCTACTTTGCACGTACTTCTGGAGGGGACCCAGCGGCTCTGCCCAGCAATGGGTCCACAGGCAGGACACCCTCCTGCTCTTGTGTGACTCCCACTGCTCACACTAGTCATTTCCTCAAAGCTCTCCCTGGAGTTTTCACAAATGTTTAATAAGCACACAGAATGCGTGCCCCACACCAAGGATGCAGCCCCGAGTCAGGCTCGGCCCACGGGAGCCTACAGGTCCAATGGTAGAGGTAGGTGTATAAATAATTTTGTTGCCATACATATATTTGATGTGCTTTGGGAACCCAGAGCAGTGAACATCTGACTTTGCCACAGTAGAAGTGACTCAGAAACTGAGTCTTAAGGTCAAGTAGAAGTTGCAGGCAGACCAGGTGGGGAAGGGCATGCTGGCCAGGAGACGAGCATGAATCAAAAGCCAGTAGGATTGGGATGTCATGATAGTCACACTTCTACGTGGCTGTGGTTTAGACGACTGGAGGGAAGAAATGCGGCAATAAAGTGGGATAGGCACCAGACCACCAAGGATCTCAGAGACATGAATGGGAGCCAGAAGTCGACCCAGACAGGGTCGACGACTCATTCATAAAATTCAACAATAAAGGGACTATGAAAGATAGCCTGACTGTGAGGTGCTCTGTGTCCGTATCAGATTCTCTCTTTAGGTATTCTTCACTTTCCCTCTGCCTCTCCCCAATTAACCAGTCTTTCCACATCCATGACCCTTCCACTCGCCAGTCCGTCGTCACCTGATGCCAGAGACTCCTTGCGAGGCTAACTAAGATGGCACGGACTCTCAGCGTGGGAACTGGCGACACCGGCTCCACTTCTCCAGGCCCTTTCTTTCCACTGTGCCCAACCTTTTGCCTGTTTGGGTGGTTGAGAAGATGCAGGCTCTAAGCCATCCGGGCTGCTCCCTTTTTGCTCTGATAAAGTGCGGCAATAGCAACTAGTTCCTAGCAAGGTCTCAGAGAAGCTGGCAATTCTTGGTCCTGATGGAGGGAGTGGAGAAGGAGTCTGTGGGGCAGGAGGAACCCATAGGAACTTTGTCCCTTTCTGAGATTACCCTTTTTCTAAGTGACTCTGGGGTCAGCTGTATATCTGGGGTTTTCTCTAAGGGAACAGTCTCATCAGTCCATCCAAGCAGCGAGATAAAAAAAAAAAATAGAGTAGGAATAATGCGATGGAGCAAGGCAGTTCTTGTTGTGGGCTCCAGCCCTATGAAGTTCTCTCTTGGTTCAGGCCTACTCCTCATCTCTCTCCCGGAGCACAACAGTGGCCTCTCCCAGGGTGTCTTCCCTACATCCCATCCCAGATCCAGCCTGCCTCGAGTTCTCTTTCTACACCACAGATCTGGTCACGGCACATTCCTGCTTTATGAATGTTCCCACCTCCTCCAGAATAAAGTCCTCAGCATAAATGAAGGATGGGGCTTCATGACAGTGCTATAGTAGAGGCCAACCACTGCAGAAGCGGCATGAGAGGGATCCCAGGTGCTCCCCTCCCCCACTGTCCCATTCCGCAAGGGTTGGCTAGAGTGAGCTTCTTATCCTCCCCCGCCCCCAAATCAGGATGCTCCCCAGCAAAGTGTCTGCAATGGTTTCTTTCCACTGACCGTAT
Organism: Rousettus aegyptiacus; assembly: GCF_014176215.1. NCBI lineage: Eukaryota > Metazoa > Chordata > Mammalia > Chiroptera > Pteropodidae > Rousettus > Rousettus aegyptiacus. The sequence continues at coordinate 114,448,787 of NW_023416308.1, forward strand.
TAGGAGAGAGGCAGGGTGACGTCTGGACGAGGCCCAGGTGTGCCACTTGCTGACCACGTGCATTTGCCATTTCATGGTTTTAAAACCTGTTTCTCCGTGTTTACATGTAACAGTATGGGTCCTGTTCACCTCACAGGGTTCGAGTGAGAAACTGAAGAGGAGAGGGTCACCATTTAGGGACCTGGAAATCATCCCACTCAAATGTGAGGGCCCCTCATTAATTCCTGATTCCCAAGGCCTTCCTCTGCCCCCACCTCTCTCTGTTCATGCTTACTTCCCACTTGTCCTCAGCCAGCCATTGGTACCCAGGGCTCTTGGCCAGGCCGTTCCTCAAGGCACTGATCCTAAGCAGCTCCATCCAGCTGGGGTCTGAGGGACCTGGCCCTCTACCTATCCTTTTGATATCCCCATCTTTTTATTTCCTGGAGGCTGTACACCAGCACTCGGTTAATCGTGTGTGGTCCTGTAATGCTCCCATGTTCCGCCTCCCAACTGGGCTGTGAGCTTCCTCAGTCCAGGGCTAGGACCACGTCTTGTTCCTTGTTCATCGTCGCCCCCAACCCCACATGTCCTTAGCACAAGGAAGCGCAACAGAGGTTCTTTCCCAAGATATTCTGATTACAGGGTTCAGAGCTCTGGGTGAGCCCAAGGCAGGCTCCTTCCTCCCGGGAGGCCGCTAGAAGGCACCCGTGTGAAGAGCGCAGACAATGTGGCGATCCTGGAGTCTCGACTTCTGCGCGCAGTGGAAGGGCTTCAGCTAGTCAAGCCAGTCCTGGAGCGCAGGTTGGCAGCCTGCACGCTCCCACTGCCCCAGCCGCCCGCGGCAGAGCCCTTTGTGCTAGCATCAGGTGCAAACGCCTGGGGCGCGGAACGTGCCGGGACGGCCCGACTGCTGCTCTCGCTCACTGGTCCAAGTCCTCTAAGATCTCCCGCGCCTGGGTGGGGGAGGGGCTAAGGAGGAGATCCGACACGTAGCCAGCCCGGCCAGGCGGGGGGAGCTGGGGACCGCAGCTCCAGGCCCCTGACCTTCGAAAGATCCTCCTGGGCCAATGGCAGGCGGGATGACGCGCCCGGATTGGTGCAGACTCTCTGCTGATCACTGTGGAAACCCTGGCGCGCGGGAACGCCGGAGGATGCGGAGCTGGGGGCGGGGGGGAAGCAGTAGGGGGGAGGAGGAGGCGTCGGGGCCCTGAGCACCCGCGAGTTTTTACTGGTGGCAAAAGTCCATCGCGGGCTGGTGGGAGACCAGTTAGGGGCACTGAAAAGCCAGGGACATTCCGAGCGCTATTTGGCAAGGATACTCCGGAGCGAGGGCGAGGAGGATGAGGGAGGGGGCGCGGTGGGAGGCGGAGTAGCAGAAGATAAAAGCCGAAGGCGCGGAAGGCCCAGCCGCACACTCGCGCAATCGGAGCCGGGAGGCCGCAGTACACGGGGGGATCCTGGTCGGCAGGCAGCATGGGAAAGTGGGAGAACCAGGGCGAAGGGGCCACCGAGCGCGAGGCGCCGCTTCCCACCTTCCGCTGGGAGGAGATTCAGAAGCACAACGTGCGCACCGACCAGTGGCTCGTCATCAACCGCAAGATCTACAACATCACCAAATGGGCCAACCGGCACCCGGGAGGCCGCCGGGTCATCGGGCACTACGCAGGGGAAGATGCTACGGTAAGGGTCTGGGGACTCTCCCGCCACCTTTCCCTGCCGCAGGCGGGAGCCGGGAGCCATGGGTCCCCGGGGGCCAAACAAATCTCCAGAGCTAAATAGGGCGTGGGGAACAGACTCAGGAGAGAAGCAAAGTGTATCTCCTGTGCTCATCCCCTGCCCCGAATCCTCGTCCCACGGGACAGCTGGGCCGACCCGCCGCGGGGGTCGGATTTGGACCCTGGAAAGCAGCGCCGCGGTGGAGATCCGAGCGGTGCAGAACCGCTCAGGACCTGCTGCACGCGCAAGGACCACGCTCCCGCTTCTTCCGCCGGGTTCGGCCGGAGCCAGGGGCGCCCCAAAGGGGGCGTCCGGGCCCTTGGGCTTTGGCGCCCCCAGCATGAAAGATGGCCGTTCCTGGGAGCTCAGGAAAGGAGCGGGAGAGGAGCCAAATGTGGGACTCGGAGCGCGTCCCTCACTCTCCAGCCAGACTAGGGGGCGGGGAATGAAAGCGCGTCTCCAGCCCGGGCTGGCCCCTGCCCGGAGTCTGGTCTAAGGAGGTCCACAATGGCCGCCTCGGCGGCACCGCCTGGGAGCTCCTGTTCCCACGCTCTCAAAGACTCCCAGGATCTACCCCAAGGGTCAGCCTTCTCAGGAACCCGGGTGAGGAATCAGTGGAAGCAGAAAGGGCTGGAGTGTGCGAAGTGCAGGTCAAACGGTACCGTCAGCCGCGTAGATTTAGCTACAGTCGGCTGACTTGGCAACAGGTACAGCTGCACCCGAGGTTACTCTAGGACTTTCACCTCAATGGCTCTCTGTTTATATTCTGGCCAGGAAACCCCTTCCTTGTCTTACTCAGCCCTATCCCAGAAGCTTACTGCCTTCTAAGGCCAGACTGTAGGGCATGAAATGTAGTTAAATGATGATAGAGTGAGCAACTGGAGTCTCAGTCTCTGTCTCTCTGTCTCTCTGTCTCTCTGTCTCTCTGTCTCTCTCTCTCTCTCTCTCTCTCTGAAACCAGGTTAGGAAAAGGCCATGGGAAGTTTGGGGTGTATGGGAAGAGAACTTGAGAGAGACAGGAACAGGCTAGGAATCAAGAGAGGCTTTTTTAGGCTGTCGAGCAGGTGCCTTTATCCCTTTGGGCATGGACTTCTTCCTCTGAGTTTAGGGAGTGACAGAAATCGTGGGCCGCTTGGGCCTTCCGCAGAAGATGGAATTTGGCCTTGCCTGTCAGAATAAAAGTTAATTTTTACAGCTCACAAGGCACATTCATACCTGTTACCTCATTTAGCCAGATCGGCCCTCTCATCGCTCTGTGGTTTAAAAACCTGCTCAAGCTGCACCCCCTGGGCCCAACTAAACTCAGGTTTAAAAACCTGCCCAAGCCGCAGCCCCCAGGCCTAACTAAACTCAGGATCTACCATCGCTGAGTCCTTCCAGCGCCCCCTCCCCTCCTAGTCCACCTCTGGTTTTCTGGAGCTTCTCTTGTCTTGATCTTCTGGTGCACAGAATGAACCCTCGCCCATGTCCCAAAAGTATCTCTGTTCTTTTCATGACAGCAGAACTTGCCCACGGGGGATTTTTGATCTTCTTCTCACATACCTATTCAGCCTCTCTGTGGCTCTGAGCTGGGCCTATGCACAAAGACACAGACAGTGACCACACCTGCTGGGTTTGTTGCCTTGCTTCCTCTCAAGCTGGGCCTTGAATCCGGACCCTCTGCCTGCAGACACCAGCTCCCCTTACCCCTGCCCACACTCCCTCTTTGTCGCTTTCCTGCCCTGTCTGCATCAGTAACCTCTTAGAGCACAGAAAAGCCATTTACTACACATGAAATTCCTCTTCTGCTTGTGCCTGGAGGGCGGCTCCACCCCCTCAGCTAGATCTGGATAAGAGAGGTTTCATTCCTGGGGGCTGGAAGAACCGCACCCAGCCCCAGAATCCTCGCATATCTTACTGAGATGCTGGAAATGCAGAGTCCTGTTTCCCACTGTAATGTCATCGTGCCTAGTTGTCTGTGCAGGCCTTACTTCCCATGCAGCCCGGCCCTTCCCACCCCCGGGCAGTGCATGTGCCTGGCATCAGCAGGGACACTCTTCTAGGCACAGAGCACTGCCACGCAAGCCTCTGTTCCTTCTTTCCTTGGAAGGCATGTGGCACAGGGGCTTCCTGTTCTTCCTGCATCTCTGCCGTAGAAAGGAAGTCAGCGTCCCTGTTTCTGAGAACCCTGGGTCCCTTCTCGGCTTCTCCCTCCCTAACCATGTGTTCGCCTGCTGCATTGACTGCCTGGAGTTGGCCTTTCCCTCATTCTTGGGTCCCAGGCTGGGTCCCCAGATTTGCACAATTGGACTAGAGACTAGCCTCGCGCTGCAGAGAAGGTGGCCCACATTGAGAAACAAAGGGCACCTGATGCTCAGTGCAGGGGGAGGATCTGTGAGCTCTACCTGGCGTGGGGTCAGGGCAGATGAGATGTCTTCTGAAAGCTGGCTGGCGTTGGAGCTAGCCGATGGCAGGAGCAGGAACTCTGAAGACCAGGAAGCGTGGCATACATTTGGGAATCTGGGTGTTCTGGCCCTCCTTCCTGCAACCTGACTTCCCCTTCCCGTCGACTCCCCCACCAGCGCACACACCTACACCACAGGGGCTGGCTCCACTCTGCTCTATCGACAGGTTTCCTATCCTTTGTTTTCACCTGTGTTCTCAAAAGTCTTCCTTCTCTCCCTGTCAGGTAAGGGTAGAGCCTGGTTCCAAGTCTTGTTCAAAAATCAGCGTTCGGGTTAACCCTGTCTTACCTGCCCTGTGGCCTGCCTTACACCAGCAAGCACTTCCATAATAAAGCAGATATTAGGAACTTTCTACAAGTGCATGTGGCCCATCCGTGACACTTTGAAGGGAGAGACACAGCGATCAACAATGAGGAAGGAGGAAGCTCATTTTGATTGGGGCCTTTGTATTAACAGTGGGAAACTCTAGAGTTGGGCACACCTGGAGTGTGACCAGGGGCAAGTAGCTTGGTCCCCTCAATCTCTTTTCATCTCTAAAATAGAATCCGCCTCAGAATTTGGTAACGATTAGCAGTTTACGTACACAGAGCCTGTGGCTCCGTGGCTAACCCACATAATCTCGGCACACGGCGCCTCTACCAATCACCAGTGTGTAGGTGCTGGAGAAGGTAAGGAGTTCTAGGGTTCTAGAAGCAAAAGCCGAGTTGTACAGAACAAAAAGAGAGTCGAAACATGATGGCAGAGTGGAAATGTCTCCTGGGATTAGAGGGTACGTGGCTATGGGGTCCTGGTTCCCTGCGTTCATTTGTGAGCCCTCCTGTTAGGCACTGTTGTAGGCACTGGGGTATTTTGCAGCAGATGAGACAGGTGTGGTCTTTCCCTTGGCGCTTATATTCCAGTGGAGACGGATCACCAAAAACAGAGCACAATCAGTCCCTGACTCATGACGGTTTGACTTACGAGTTTTGAACTTCGCGATGGTGCCAAAGTGATGTGCGTCATAAATTGATCAGACGGTCGACACCTTATTGCAGAATAGGCATTGTGTTAGGTGGTTTTGCCCAGCTGCGGGCTGTCAGTGTTCTGAGCACATCTGAGCACATTTAAGGTGGCTAGGCCAAGCTGCGACGTCGGGTCGGCTAGCTGTACTAACTGCATTTTCAACCTACGATGGGTTTATCGGGATATAACTCCATCATAAGTCAAGGAACATCTGTATGTAATATAGCTGGTGATATTGTTAACTGCTCCGAAGAAGTTACAACAGGGCAATGTCCCAGAGGAAGCGTGGGGCTAGAGGCGGCACTCTCAGATGGGGTGGCTGGGGAAAGCCTTTCTGAGGTGCATCTCAAATCGAGCCACCCATAGGGTGCTGCGGGAACGGGACTCCAGGCAGGGGGAAGAGCCAGGCAAAGGCCCTGCTATGGGAACGAATTTAGTGGACTCCCTGGCAGTTCCCACCAGGGCTTCTCAGAAAGCTACCGTACCTGCCCGGAACAACGAGACAATCCAACAGCACTAAGCTTACCTATCCGGTAGGGCTGTAGGCATCGGGCTTTCTACCTGAAACGCAGCCTTCCCCTTCCCTTCCGCTGGCCTCAGGGAAGTGAGGCCACCTGAGAGAGCCACCAGGTTTCCAGCCTGGACCTGGTGGGGGTGGAGGGAGCTGGATGTGGGGTGAGCCCACTTGCAGACTCCTGTATTGCATTCTACCTCTCCTCGAAAAGCAGAGAGTCATTGTTTAATCGTCAGACATGGTAGCCATTTCTCCAGAAGCTGCCTTATCAAAGACTTCCTGTTCATTCTTCAAAAGCCATGGTCTGATATGAGGAAGACCAAAGAGAGGGCTCTTTTAGGCTCTGACTTGGGAAGGCAGCTCTGCTCACCATTACGCCCCCAGCACTTCGGGCCCCCAATTTCAGAAACTGCAGCTCGAGCCTTTCCCAGGCCCGTGGGACATCTGAGCTGGGAGGGTCCTCACTTAGCAGAGGAGACTGAGGCAGGGTGGGGACGGCTAGCCCAGAGTGGGCAGAGCTGGTCAACACCGGACCGCAGGCCACCTCGCAGCCTGCCCAGGGCCCCTGGAAAAGCAGCACATCTCTGTGAAAATCTACTTAATCTGATCCTCTGCTGCCATCCTTTGTCTGTTGAGTTAGTGGGCCACAGACCTTTTTTAAAAAAAAAAAAAAAAAAAAAAACTCAGGTCCCAATTTTCCTCCGCACAGAGCGTTGCTTTGTAAGGCCGTTCTAGACACAAATAGAACAAAGGCAGAAGAATTCGGCGCCAGTAGGAAAATGGGAGAAGACCGGCAATTACCGCTTCGAGAGTCTGTGGTGGAAAGCAGGGAGGGGAGTGTGAAAACCTTGTTATTCGTTGTCGGCATTTTCCCTTTCTCTCCTTTATTTTTTTTTTTTATTTTGAAAATTTCCAAACATGCAGCAGTGTCGAAAGACTCAGCGAGCACTCGCTGTGTTCGCCGCGTGTCCTCAGACCGAGACCCTCCGAGCCAACGTTCCGCCGCGTTTGCATCCTTCCTCTCCACGCCTGTGCTGTTGTCTCTCGCCAAATCGCGCGAAGTTACGTCCTTATGCCACCTCATCTCTAAACCCTTCACCGTCATCGCCGTTGGAGAACGGGGACATTCTCTCAATATAATCACAGAACCTTTGTCGCATTTAAGAAAATTAACAGCGATACTTTAAGAGGATCCATCAGGGGACCGGTCCATATTCAAATTTTCTCGTTCGACCCCAAGAAACGTCTTATATACCTGCCGGGGTGTTTTTTTCCCTACAAATGGGAGCCTTTCAAATCAAGCACTACAGTTTTCATATCTTTTCTGTTATCTCTTTTTCAGTCTCTTGAAATCCACACATTCCCCGCCACCCCGCCCTGCCGGCCACATCAACAACACACACGTACCTCGCTTTTTTCTCTGATTGTTTCATATGGTGTCATTTGACTTATTCCTTCATCCCAGCGATGTCTCAGAGTTGGTTTGATGCATTGTAAATTGTTTGATGCTGGGGCATAATACTGTAGCCCATCGGGGGGACCTGGCGCTAGCTCATCTCCAATAGAGATGCTATATTTGTTATGAGATCATTTACATAATACACATATCATGTATGGAAAGAAACAAGAAGGAAATACGCTAAAATATGAGCGATTGTGGTCACTCTCTGGGTGGCATTTATTTTCCTCTTTATTCTTCTGTACTTTTTCTATATTTGCCAAAGCTACATACATTACTCCTTTATAATCAGCAAAAGATTAAAACAAATACCTTTATAAAAGTATTTAAAAGCGATATAGCGGTATGAGAGGAAATTTGGAAAGTAATGAAAATGAAGCGAGCCATAACACCACCACCTTAACATTAATAGTTTAGAGCCACCTGTAAAAAATTTTTCATAATTTCATACTTTTTCAAATCATGGAAACTTTTTCCGGAAACGCCTTTTCCCTAATTCCGAATTTGTTTTGGATTTAACATGCTCTCCTAAGTGCACTTTTCGTGGCAGTCTCCAGTCTTGTCACTCGTTGGTAATCAAGTGCCAGCTGGCACTTGGTGAGGTCCCAGGCACCTGGCACCTGGCGCAGGAACCCGTGGAGGCCCGTGGACTTCCACGGGGTGGCGGGGCCCTGTCCAGCCCACTGCCTGTGTGGCACGTTTTTCTGACTCGCCCCAAGGCAGGCCAAACGTCCACGCACATGCTGGGCGAGCTCAGTGGCTGCTCTGCTGGTCAAGGGCAGTGACCCAGGTGGCGCTGCCCTGGGAGCCAGGTGCTGAGGCAGCTGCTGGGGATGAGGCCCGTGAGAGCATTTGGGGCTCGCTCGTGGGTCGCTCTGTCCCATGTCCGAGTGAGAGGCACATGGAGGTTCTGCTGGTGAGCCCTGCTCTCCCTGGGCGGAGGTACAGGCTCAGGGGCAGGGGTCTCTCAGCCACCACCTCCCCCTTGTTCCCCAGGATCCCTTCCGCGCTTTCCACCGGGATCTCGATTTCGTGGGCAAGTTCTTGAAGCCCCTGCTGGTTGGCGAGCTGGCCCCAGAGGAGTCCAGCCAGGACCGAGGCAAGAACGTGAGTCAGACTGGACCGAGGGAGGGAGGGAAGGGTTTGCCAGGAGAGAGGGTCCCCGCCCTGAGGCGGAGAGTGCCCCGAGAGCCACTGCCCGTCACCTGGGGTCAGGGAGGACTCAGAACCGCTGCAGTGAGACCCCCCTCTTGCTGCCAGCCTGGGCTGGCCCCCCAACTTGAAGTAATTCATTCTCTGCCTCTCGGCCGCTGGGGCCTCAGCTGAGCCAGGCTGGGCAGGGGGTCGTCTCCCTCTCGTCTGGCTCCCCTATGTAGTGATGTCCTTCCTGGGGAGATCCAGGCCATTCTGTGTTTCCTCTGGAGGTCAGCCTCCTGTCCCACTGGGTCCTTACGTCCCCGCCCCTCCTCTTGCCTTCCTCTCCAGGGCTGATGAGGAGGTTGCCTTTGTCCCCCGTGGAGCGGAGCCAGCCTTCCATCCTGCCTCCTTCACAGGTGGCTCCACCTTCCACCCCCTTCCAGGCAGGCGGCTTCTCTTCCCTGCCGTGGCATCCTGCAGCCTCCTCCCTTCCCAATCCTGCTTCTCTAGCTCCCACCCCATTTCCCCCTTTCCACTGCCACTTGGGTGGTTGGTAGAGGCTCCTCAGTCTTCGCTTATCACCCAAACTCCCAAATCTGGCTTCCTCCACCCACACACCACCCTGTCTGCCCTTTCGAAGTATCCTGGGTGTCTCTGCTTCCTTCCCCTTCCTGCCTTACCCCTGCGCGCACGATGCCCTCATTTCCCCCAGAGTCACCTGGACTCAGCCTCGGTCGCCCTGGCCCTCCCAGTCCTCCTGTCTGCCTTCCCAAGTTCTCGGGGGCAGGAACGTCATCCTGTCCCCCCGCCCCCCCCCACCCCGCCGCAGTGTCAGGCAGGAGAGAACACGAGCTCCTCCGCGTGTGCGCGTGCGGTGAACGGACCTAATGGCGTGTTTGCCACGTGACCGTTGTCAGCCGGACAGTCAGTGGCACAGAGCACACTCACGCCGTCGTGTCGCCGTCACCGCCGTCCACTTCCAGAAACCCTTCGGTCACCCCGAACGGAGACCGTCGTTGAGCACCGACTCCCCATCCTCCCTCCGCCCAGCCCGCGGTGAACACCGTTCTGCTTTCTGTGTGTGAATTTGTCCGCTCTAGGTACCGCAGATGAATGGAATCGCAGAGTATGAGTCCGCTCGTGCCTGGCAGGAGCCCACTGGGCATGGTGTCTTCAAGGTTTATCCGTATGGTAGCGCATGTCGAAATGTCCTTCCTGTTTAAGGCTCAATGACGTTCCATCGTACGGATGCGCCCCATTTTGTTCTGCTGTTCATCCGCTGGTGGCTATTTGGTTTGCTCGCGCCTTTTGCCTGTTGTGAATAAGGCCACTGTGCACACGGGTGTGCGAAGCACAAGCTTTTGCATCGAGTGCTTTCTTACCGCTTAACTGGCTGTGGACAAACACTGTCCTCAGGGCTGTGCCAGGCCTAGACAGGCATGTGGTCGTGACGGTGGCCGTAGCGCTCGGTGGCTGGGCGGCTGACACCTTCCCTGCGCTCTTGCTCCACAGTCCCAGATCATCGAAGACTTCCGGATCCTGAGGAAGACCGCCGAGGACATGAACCTGTTCAAAAGTAACCACCTGTTCTTCCTCCTCATCTTGGCCCACGTCATCGTCATGGAGATCATCGCGTGGCTTATCGTCTTTTACTTCGGCAATGACTGGATTACAACCATGATCGCGTCCGTTATCCTTGCTACCTGCCAGGTGAGGTGTGACACCCTCACCGGTCACTCGAAGCCCTTGACTCCCCCAGTTCGCAGAGGTCTGGGGCATTGGGCGCTAACGCTGTGACAGCATCTGTGGCCCTCTCTCCCCAGATCCAAGCTGGATGGCTGCAACATGATTTCGGCCACCTCTCTGTCTACAAGAAGTCTCAGTGGAACCACCTCGCTCACCAGTTCGTCATTGGCCACATGAAGGTGAGTGTCGGCGGCCCTGGGCATCCATCCCGTCGGTCAGCGGTTGGTGTGGTGCCATCTCACTTTACCCTGAGACCAGGTTCCCTCTCAAGCCAGTGTCTGGGTGGATCTGTGAGCCTCCCAAATCCTCCACCTCTCTGACCTTGATCTTTCAAGCTGTGTCTCACAGGCTTCTTTTGTCTATTAACTCAGTTAAGTATATTGTTTGCTACCAATCCAAAGGCTTATCTAATAAGTTCCTCTTAGTTCAGAGCCAGTAAAGAAGCAGTTTATCTTGATGACTTGGAGTGTTTCCAGTGCTGGATAATGTGAGCTTTGAATACTTCGAGTTCTCTTTTTTCTCCTTGGGTGCCAGGGAGCACAAAACAAGATTTCCAACAACTACCCCCTTCGTCTACCTCTTCTATTACACGTCCTTTACACTTTTATCTTTATTTTTACCGTTCTGTTCGACGAGTCATTTATCGTAAGCCATATCAGATACTCTTTACGGTATGAAAAGGAGATGCTGGCCTTATAGAGGCTTCAGATGAGGGACATCACGCAGTATAATAGTGATCAGCTATGCCAAAGGACAGGAGTTGTTTAAAACTCAGAAGGTAAGGCAATGCTTCTCACCATCCTACAGATGATGAGGCCAGCCCACAGAAGCATTACCGCTCAGCAAGTTTGTAAAACACAAGCTGGACTGTCCAGCGACCTTGTGCTGACCTGACAGGCGTTATCCCCTCGGTTTTAGAAATAAGTCCTTGCCAACTCTCTCTCTGAAACAGACGATCCTCTGCCCAAGTCCTTGCCCACCAGCACCCAGCTGCTTCCTAAGAAAGACTGCGCCCTAAGGACTTCCACCCTCCCCACTCTGGCTTCTGAGGAGCTATCTGTCTGGGCTAACTTATCCTCCCGTGACCCAGATGCATCATGCCCATAACTTCAAGGCTCCATATCTGGTTGGGGGTGAACAACCATGGAACTAGTCATCAGCTCCACAGCGAGCAGTTGGCCTGGCCCTGAGCCTGAGGCCGTCTGAGAACCTGGTTTCCTTCCAGAATTTCAGGGGTGAAGGGAGAGGGTGTGCTTTGTTTCATTGTACACGCTTTTCCGCTGGATAAAACCCTCCTCGGTGCTGGAAAGTAACATTTCATTCCCAACCCATATTATCCCCACGTACTTGACAAAGCTGGGCTGTGTCCTATTTCCAGACTCTGGGCGGGAGCCAGGAGGGCCTCTCCTGCCTGATGTCCATCGGTCCTTGAAAAGTGCCAGAGCACAGCTCTTGTGTCAACTGGAAGACAAGGCCAGGACACAGAAGTGGCCTTCGTGTAGAACTCCGGCTTATGAAATTGGAATTCTGGAATGATGGGAAGCCAGGGTACCTGGGCTCGGAGACTAAGGGAGGTCAGGGACATGGTTTCCACTCGTGGCTTGCCAGCTCCCTGCTAGCTGTGTCCTTCACGCCATGTGTAGGTCAGTGGCACAGCCATGCAGCTCACCCAGGGGTGCCCCAGAGCGAGAGTGATCACAGGTTGCCTGAAATCATTCCGGCCCTCTGTGGCCGACAGCTGCAAGCTAGTCTTATAGGTCTATCTGTTCCTCAGGTCCTTTTCCTGGGCTGGCTGTGGGGAGGTCCCCAAGTTCTCTGTCAACTCGGATGTTCTAGCACAAGCTGCCGAGGCCAGTGAACAAACAGGGTGCCGGCAGAGGCGTCTTATCAGCAGCTGGCATTGCCGTAGGGTTCCATATAGGACCGACCCCTCCTCATCCTGACTTACCCTTTCCCTTGAGCCCATGTCACTTCTGGTGGACGTTTCTTCCAGAGGGTGATCTTTTATGGGGGCAGTTCTGAGAAGTCAGACCTCCGCTTAAAACCCCTTTAATTGTTCGGCGTTGCACTTGGGATAAAACGCGGGCCGAGCGGCCTGCCGCCGCCTCGACCCGGCACCTGGAGGCGGAAAGCCGGCAGGGCCGCCAGCCGGTTCACGACCTCACCTCGGGCCTCTGTGGCCCACAAGAGGGTGAGGCAACACCAGAAAGACTCAGCAACAGCATAAATGAAATCTCGATGGGATGCCTTTTTTGGAAAAGCAAAATGAATGCGAAAAAAAAAAATCCACAATGCACAAAATATCAGCATTTTAAATAAAGATCAGGACTGTGCTAGCCACGTTTGGAACCCGAGGCAAAAGGAAGCACTTGTGCCCCTATATACACGTTTGTGTGTGTGTGTGTGTGTGTGTGTGTGTGTGTGTGTGTGTGTTTAATGGCTGATTGTTTTCCCCCCGGAGCATTAAAATAGTTGACAAATACTTAAAAATTAGAACATATATTTAAAAAAATCCCAACATTAAGTCTAAATCTATTATTTATACCAAAGCAGAATTTATTATTTTACTTCGGTTTAATTGAAAATCACTTAAGATTGTCACTTGGCTAAGAGACATTGTCACCCTCAGCAGTCCTCTCCATTGAAAACGAGACGAACCGAAAAGTAGATTTTGAAAATATTGTTGACGAGCGTTGGGCCATTACAACCAAGGTGCACACTCTTTCTTTTCCCTCAGGCTCTGATACGGCTCGACCCAGCACTGCCGGCCGCAGTCCTGGGCCTCTGGGTTCTGGGTCTCTGGCCAAGGGGCCTTCCTTTCGTTCCTTGAACAGTCGACACTCTCCTTCCTTCCACCCCCCAGGTCCTCACCTAGGCTCTTTCCCTCTGTCAGAAAAAAAGCCTGCTTGCTGGCCCCCGCCCCCTCCTGCCCAGGCAGCAGATCAAGTGCAGCTCAGACCAAGCGGCCTTCTGAAGCTTTTCCAGCTCTGTCGGCCCGTCCCAGCGTGGCATGATGCCCGTCTCCCTCACCGGACGGTCACCTCCTTCCTCCCTTCCCCCCGGGGGCAGGCAGCATTGGCAGCACATCCTGAGGACACGGGTTGGGTCATCATGCCAGGGCCGGCAGGGCTTCATGGTGCCCAGGAAGGGAGGGTTTGTGGAGGAGAACCTCAGCGAAGGAATGATGTGATCGAGCAACGCATAGTCGTTAAATCCGATCCAAGTGCAGGGACGGCCCCTCCTCACTGACTCCCATCTCCGTGCTGTTCACAGCTCCTCTTTCTTCCCTCCTGTTCTTCATTCGACAAACATCTCTTAGCTGACGTATTCTGCACATCACGCTTCCCGGTAACACGTCTCGCTCCTTAATTTCTTTGTGCCAGAGACTTTTCTATATCGTTCTTCCCAGGAATTTGGTTTCCTTTTGGCTAGAAAAGCATATGTGTCGTCTGATTCCTCAGCCCTCTAAACTCTCACTTGTTGACAGTTTGATTTGCTCTGATGGGTTTTGAGGCCCGCCTGCTGCCTGGGCCTGAGGTCGCCGCGAAGGCCACAGCTGCTCATAGCTGTTCCCGCCTGTGACTTTTGGTGTCCAGAGAACGTGTCCGTGCCAAAAGCATCTTCCAAGTAAAATATGTTTTAGCAGTTAGGCCTTTTTGTAGATGGCCGGACCCTGGGCCAAAGCATTGGTCGATCCAGCAATAGTTCGCGGTGAAGTCTTGATTCAGAGGGGCCAGAGAGTCCCGTTTCTTTCAGTGTGTCACAGGGCACCTTTGTGGAGGGCCATGCCCTCACACTGTGTCAAGAGCTTGAGCTGGCGAGACAGAAATTTGTGGCCTGGAAATACTCCTGTAACGCTCCTTACCTGCATGTTGGAACTGGGTAGCTCTTACCCATTCGCGTTAGTGGTTGTTGATTCAGTCCTCCCGACAGCCTTCCAGGCGTCACGTGACTCACTTCTTACCCGTTAGTGCCTGGCATGTCTGGCCACTCAGCTATCTCTTGGCAAACAACCCTGTGGGGCTTAGTTTGTTTAAAAAGGCTTTATTGAGATATAATTCACATACTATACAATTTGCCCATTTAAAGTGTATAAACCAATAACTTATGTTCAGACTTGTGCAACCATAATAATCACAATCAACTCAGGGGCATCTTTATCACCCCAAAAGAAAACACCTCTGACCGTCTCATCCCTCCCAGGCAGCCACTAATCTGTCTAGATTTCCCTAGTCGGCACATTCCATACAAATGGAACCATATAATATATGATCCTTCGGGATTGGCTTCTTGCATTTAGCATGCGATTTTCAAGGTCTGTCCGTGCCGTAACACGTGTCAATACTTCATTCCTTTTTTAAGGCCTGGCCAAACAGCATTGGGATCAACCATATCTCACTTATTCATTTATCGGCTGATGGATATTTTGGTTATTTCCACTTTTTGGTTGTTTTGAATGACGCTGCTGGGAACATTCGTGAACAACTTTTTGTGTGGCCATGTTTTCACTCCCCTTGGGTACACAGGAAATGTGCAGAAGATGAGGGCAGGGAGGCTCACACCTGGTGTTGGCGGAGTGCAGAGACCCCCCTCGCACCTGCTGACGCACCCTCCATCACCGGCACCCCGGTCCCTCCGTCACCGTCTTACGACGAGGGAAGCGGGCCTGGAGGGATGGAGGACTTGGCTCCAACTTGGAAGGTGGAGCTGCATTCTTTCAAGACCTTGCGTGCTGGAGGCGCTGGAGCTGGGAACTGGTCTTGAGCAGGGCCTGTCGCAGGTGAGCTCGAGTCCCCTGCAAACTGCACTGCTCACCCCTAATTCTTCCCCCACAGGGTGCTTCCTCAGACTGGTGGAACCATCGCCATTTCCAGCATCACGCCAAAACCAATGTCTTCAGGAAGGACCCAGATGTGAATACCCTGCACACGTTCGTCCTGGGTGAATGGCAGCCCGTTGAGGTACGACGAAAGGGGGGGTATTGACATGGGAGGTGTTTGGCCTGAGTGGGGAGCAGGGAAGAATCCTGTAAGGTGACTTAGTCAGCCAGACTAAGCGTCGGATGTTTATGTGGGAACCTCCCCTGGGCGCCCTGAGTTGTCGAAGCTGGAATTTCTGCGGAAGAGCCTGACATGTAAATAATAGATGTAGCTCCTTAGAGAGTTTAGATGCCTCCCTCCCTTCTACCAGTCGATGGCATTTGAAAGACCATAGCCTGGGCTCTCTCATACTCACGGGGTTGGTGGAGGGGCGGGGGAGACCATCTGCTTCTGGATTTCCAGAGCTGTGCCCTGATGTCCATGAAACTATACTACCCTGAAGGGACTTTGGTCACAGTGGATCTGATGGTACTTGTCCCATGCCAGGCCCACATATTAAGGCCCCCCACCAAGCCCTGGGCAGCCAGACCTTGGGTCTTGAGCCCCAGCCTCTGGCCTCCAGAGCAAGGAGGCAAGGCCTCTGGTCTCCAAGAACGACTAAACGAACCGGCCCAGCCAGGCTGCTCCCAGTGCACAGAGCCAGGCTGCTCCCAGTGCACAGAGCCAGGCTGCTCCCAGTTCACAGAGCCAGGCTGCTCCCACTGCACAAAGCCAGGCTGCTCCCAGTGCACAGAGATACAGCAGGAGGTCTCAGCAGCGAGGCCCCTCTCCTAGTGGGTTTTCTGACCTCCGGGTAGCAAGATGTAGTCATTTCCCCCACCCCCTGGGGGTTCCTTTCATTTCTTTTATGCTTAGACAGTGCATACGTATTATTTTCAGTGTTTTATAGTTTCACTTTCGAACATTTAACTTTTGCCAAATGGGATTTGGCTAAAATGATACCCCGCCTTCACATATCCCCTCTGGAACCTCAGATCCTGGTCTGGGCCGTCGGTCCTCGGGTGGGATGCTGTCTAGGTGGCTTGGGCATTACACCAGTCCATCCTTGGCACTTAATAACTCACCGTAAGCTTGTCATGGGCCGATTTTCCTCTTCTACGAAGAATTTACATTGTCTATCTTCAACCTTTCTACCCAGGAATTAGGCATATTTCTTCGTTTACTCAAATCTCTTTTTTGTATTTCTCAGAAGGGTTTTATATTTTTTCTCTCTGTATGTCTCCTGGTTGCTTCTTCCTTAATTTAATCCTGGACATTTCCCATTTTTGTCATGTTGATTGTGGTTTCTCCAGCATTCAGGAAAGCTCTTGCTATTCGGCTGGTTATCTAATGTCCACCTAGTGTCTCTTTGTGATTCTAGTTATTTTTCAGTGGATTCTTCTGAGCGTCCTGGGGAGGCAATCAAATCCTCGAAAGCGATGAAGATTTAGTCTCTTTCTTTCTGACCTCGTCAGGCTCTCAATTCCAGTGTAGGGTTTATGGCATTATGGGAGTGTCCAGAACAGAATTAAATAGCGGTGATGTCAGTAGGGGTCTGATTTTTCTCGTCCTTTTTTCTTTTCTGCCACGTGGTAGAGGGGCATGGTGCGGCCATGAGTCCCGCAGCACTGTCTATGGGCTCCCGGAAGCTCTAAGTGTTTCTACCTTCCTGCCTGAGATCCTGCTTTCCCGCCCCTCTGGGATGCTCTCCCTGCCCTCCACTGGTCTGGCCCTCCAGGATTCCTGTTTTCAGCAGTCCTTTTGCGAACAGGCCAAGCACCAGTCTTCTCTGGAGGTGACCATGTCCCTGGTCTTGGACCCTGGACAGGAGGCTTGGATCTTCCTGGTGTGCACATGCCTGGCATGGTTGTGTCGCTCATTCTCTGTGTGTGTGAGAGTGCGCAGGTCCCCAGAGGCCGGGGCTGGGCATGTGACAGCTCCCCTCCCCCAGCCCTGAACAGACAAGGAAGTTCCTTGTCCTTCCTCATACATTTGTTCCAAAGCAAGAAGGTCCCCTGCACATGTCCCTGGCATCCAAGCCTGGCCTTCCGGTCCGTGGAGAGGCTGAGCACAGGAGGGCCAGCCTGGCAGGGCCAAAGGGCAGTGGACCTCCGGGAGGCTGCCCCTCCCTCTGCCCTTGGCCTGTGTCTTCTGTCAGCCTCAGCTCGGGGACTCATCTAAGTGAGCCCTGTGCGCCACCATCTTCTTCTTGGGGTCTGGACACAACGAGCCACCCATACCTCGCCTGGGTGAAAGCACCCTCTGTCCTCCCTGCATCTCCCATCTGACGGCCCCGCCGCCCAACTTTCTCCCTGTCTGTGGCGAGGACGCTCCTGGAGGAGAGGCGGTAGGGGGGTCCCAATGGGGAGGAAGGCAGACTCTTACTGGATGGGTGCAGGGGCCTGGCCCTGTGCTGAGTACTGCCTGTGCGATCCATACTTACCCGTGAGGTAGGAGCCATCAACAGACCCACTTAATAGATGGAACAACTAAGGCTGAGAGAGATGCAATAACTTGCTCAAGGTTACGTCCAGAAAAGGCAGTGCCGCCATCATAACTCAGGCTGTCTGGCTTGAAACCAGGATTTCTGGGTCTCATGGGGCCCTGCCCAGGGCCACCGCCTGGTGCATGCTAGAGAAATGTGTTTGTTGGATCTTTCCCCCTTCCTGATGAATTAAAAAACCCGGCATCCTCCTCCTAGCTTGGCACATTCTAAAATACCACCCCCATCCCTCATGAAGCCTTAGCATGTAGAGCTTGACCCACCCGAGAGGGTCCTCTGAGCCTGCGGCCATCCTCGGAGATGACAGAGATGTGGTGGGGAGAGATCCTGTCCAGGGCTGGAGACGCCTGCACACAAAGGCCGGGCCCAAGGGCCACATGGTCTCTGGAACACTGGGCAGCTGCCCTTCCCCCAGCCTGGCCACTTGGGGCACACCCCCAGTGTGTCCCCTCTCCCCACCTCTACTGGGAAATTATCCTAGGCTGCCACTGAAGCCTCCCTGGCTGGGACCTCTGCAAGGCCATCCTCAACTCTGGCTTTAATGACAGCAAATAGACACACTTTCTGGGGACGAGTAAGATGCTCGCTGACACAAGAGGCCACACAGAGCTAAGGGATTGATTCTAGGGGTGCTTCATGCAGGTGTGCCGTGACACCACGCGGGGCCCCTCCTCTCAGGAGTCCGCAGACCTCCCCTGTGATCTCGACAATGACTTCCTTCTGTTCCCACCTGGAGACTAGCCCAGGTGCCCCCTCCGAGTGCCTGTGCCTCTTGTGAGTTGTTCGTTTGTGCACTCACTCACAAAACATTTATTTAGTGACTGTCGCATGGGCTCTGGGTCAGCTTTCTTAGGCCCAGATCTCAGTTAGGCCCACTTCTCATATGGCCCTGGGCAGTGAGTGACTGGACCCTGCCTCAGCTTCAGAAGTGCCAGCTCCCGGGCTCAAGGACAAGCGCATGAGTTGAGGCCTGCACATAGAGAGCGTGAGGCTGGCATGCTCAGCCAGGGCTGAGGAAACGTCGGCCACTGTTAGCTGGAGTGGCTGGGAGCCCAGAGGACCAGAGGGGCCCAGCCTTTGGGGGCCCAGGGTACAGACCGACAGGAGAGGGACGGAGGCCCCTTGAGTACGAGGCGGGGATGGTGGCTGCAGAGCAGGTCACAGAAGGCACAGGGTGCTGCACCCCGAGAGCGGCTTTGGCTCACGATCTCTGCTCTTTCCTCAGTACGGCAAGAAGAAGCTGAAGTACCTGCCCTACAACCACCAGCACCAGTACTTCTTCCTGAGTGAGTGCCGGGGCGCCCCACGACCTCACCCTAGAGCAGACGGCTATCCCGCCTGACACCCTTTTCAGGTCAGAGAGCGACACCAAACCTGTTAGAAAAGGAGGGGCCACAGTAACCACCCCATGCAGACCCCTCCTGGCCCAACATACTGACAGGACACAGAGGCCCAGAGAGTCAAACATTTGCTCCATGATCCCTGGGCCGGGAGTTGGGGAGTGTGGGGTGGGGGGTGGGGGTGAGGGGAGGCGGGACTATGACTGCCGTCTGCTTCCAGACCCCTTGGTGGGCACCAGGGCCCGTGGCTCCGTCTGCTTGTGAGCAGCAGAGCCGGGCCCCACGCTGCGTCCCTGCCCCAGCTCATCCCCCCCTTCCGGCTGGGATCGGGTGGGACGGGATGCCTTCTAAGCGCCTGCATTTTCTCTCCCCTGCAGTCGGGCCCGCACTGCTCATCCCCGTATACTTCCAGTACCAGATCATCATGTCCATGATTGTTTATAAAAAATGGGCGGTGAGTCGAGGGGCACGACTGGGCTGGGATGCGGGGAGGAGGGGGGTCTGGGTGAGGTGTCTACGCCGTGCCCCCCGCGTGCCCCTGTGGGGCCCCGGGCATCTCCTCTGGGGGTGGTTGCCTTGTCACTCAGAAAGGGACTTGCTCGGGAGCCAGGAGGCAATGGCACTCCTCCTCTAAAGATCCCTTTACACGTGGGGGATCCATTGGGAGCCACCGCCTTTGCAGAACCCCCTCGGAAAGTTCCTGAAGGCAACGTGACGAGAGCCAGACTCGGCCCGCTCATCCTCGACTCTGCTCCAGCCACCACCCTTGCACGTCCCTGTGCGGCCCCCGAAACCCAGGAACTAGGTCACACGGCACTCTGGTTGGTAAATGGAGAGCAGTCTGGCGGTGGCTGAGGCCGCAGGGTATTAATTCTCCAAGACCGCACGATAACGTGCCGGCCGAGTGAGCGGTGTTTTTTTGTTTTTTGGGTTTTTTTCTTTGCATCAGAATTGTGTGATCTCACCAGTCCAAGGCAGAGGCATGGCCGGAGCTAGGAAGAGGGGTCTGGCCCGGGCCTCTCCTTGGCTTATGGATGGCCACCATCTTCTCCAAAGGTCTCTCCGCACCATCTTCCCTGCATGTGTGTCTGGATCTCTGTCCAAAGTTCCCCTTTTTATAAGGACACCAGTCCTAGTGGATTAGGGCCCACCCTGATGACCCCAGCTTAAGTAATTACAGCTGTAGCAATGCCGGCTCCACATGAGGTCATGTTGTGAGGTCCTGGGGGTTAGGGCTTCAACACATGCATTTTAGGGGGCACGGTCCCATCACCGTAAGCAGAGCCCACTTCGGACAGAGCCAGATTGACTGGGACAGCGAACGTAGCAGTTCTTGCCAGTCCTTTTTTTCTATTTTTTTTTTTTAAGTCCAGTTTCATAAATCAAGATATTGAGACTCAGAATTTGAGACTTGCCCAAGGTGGACACACCAAGGGGCGGTTGGGGCTCTAGGGCTCCCCGATGCTTCGGCCACCCGTCTCTCCCTGAGAACAATCCCTTGCATCCCTATAGCATTTTAAAGTCCTTGAAGCACTTTGTCTGATACCCTGTCTTTGAAAGTATGGGGCAAAGGAGCCGAGCCCGCTGGTTCTGCTGAGAGGCCGGGACCAGACGCAGGGGCGGGCAGGGGTTGGGGAGGTGGCGTGACTCCGGAAGCCTCTGCCAGCCCAGCGCTGCAGAGCCTGTCCCTAGGACCCACCTCTAGGGCATGTTCCACCCCTCGTAGGTGAGCATTTTGTCAGCACTGAAATCCTGTCTCAGGAACATATGTCATTTAACTCTGTTTCACCAACAGGCAGGTGTGCTCTGGAGGGACGAATTTCTGGATCAGTTAGGTGGTAGGGACTTAAACCCAGATCTCCTGCTCCTAAGGTGACTGCTGTTTGCAGTTGCTGGGCTTACCTGGGCCCTGGAGGGGGTTGTGCTGACAAGTCAAGGCTGCTTCCGGTGATGCTGCTGGGGATATTTTCACCTGCTTTTCTGGCAGACGACTCCCACCCGAATGAATATGAATATTCAATCCTTTTTACTGTGTGTGTCCCCTAAGGAACAAAGCAATTAAGTAGGGACAGCAAGAAAGGGAAGCAGACTGTACCCGAGGGGGATCTAATGGCAGAGCCAGGGGAATTTGATGGGGCCCCTCAGGCCTTTCAGGGCCCTTGAGGCAGTGGGGAGCCCACGTGGCCCTGCCGTGGCCTCTGCCAGGAAACAGGGTTCAGGCTGGGTGGGCGGGCCAGGCCTCCTGACTGTCCCAGACTTGGGTGTGGGGATTCAAGCATATGGGGACACAGCACCCCTCTCAGGGGCTGTGGCCAAGTGGCCAGAGGCATATAGTCTTCTAATGCACAGCAACAGCAGATTTAGGTGCCAAGCGCTACTGTGACCTGGGCCGGCAGTCCTCTACAGGGACAGTTCCGGTGGGCCTTTTGGCACTATCTGCAGACGTTTTTTTTTTTGATTGTCACAGCTCGGTAGGGGGCAGGAGGAAATGGAGCGCTACTGACATCTAGTGGGCATCTAGCCAGAGAGGCAGCTCAACGTCCTCGTGTGCACAAGACAGCCCCCCACAACTAAGAATTTCCAGCCTCTAATGCCACCCGCTTGGAGCTTAAGAAACCCTAGGCTGGACGAGAGGGGTTGGTACATTCTAAGAACATAGAGGAGGGAGGTTTTTACTGCTCTGGCCACGTTGCCGGTGGCCACATCCTGGGGACACTGCCCAAGCCTCCCCTTCCTGGAGGTCTGCCGTGTCTGACACCATTACCCTCTCTCTCCTGAAGTGCTCCCCGTCGGCTTTCAAGGCCCCTCTGCTGGTTCTCCTCCACCTCTCTGTTTCCCTGCATCTCTGCCGCACACACCCCCGCCCCAAAACCAGCGGCCCCATGATCATGCACGGAAAAACATCAGTACGCATACAGCCCCGTTGACAGCACGTGCACTCACTACTGCAAACCCGCCCCCCCCAACACACACACACACACACACACACACACACATGCGCGCGTTAAAATGAATGTGACGAGAAATAGAAACAAAACTTGTATTCTTTGCTCCCTCGACCCCGAGGTTCTGCCCTGAGCCCACTGCTGGCCTGTCAGACCCTTCCCTTCCCAGCTGTTCCCATCCCCCTTTTCTGTTCAGCTGATGGCACTGACCCCGGGGACAGGCCTCGATTCCTCACGCCCAAGCAGTCCCCCCAGGGCAACTACCTCTGCCTCCCACGTCGTTCTGGAATCTTCGCTCCGCGTCGGCGCTGGGGTCCTGGTTAGGGCCTCCATCATGTCATGCCCGCGCGGCTGAAAATAACCTGATGTCTGAATCTCCAGCTGGTAGAGATCTGTTTGCAGATCCAAATGTGACCCTGGTCTTCTGCGGTTTAAAGCTCTCAGGGGTTCTGCACTGCCCACGAGGTGGAGGTCAGTGTCCCCTGGCAGACGTTGACTCGGTCACGGTCTCCCCGCCACCGCCTCGAACACTTGGGCTGGAGAATGTAGGACACGTGACCTGTATGTAAACATCGCCTCCCTGGGACACACACTCTGCCTTTCCACAGATGTCCTTCCTACTGTTCTTTGCTTGGCTGACCTCTAGCGGCCTTCCCTAAATCCCAGGGTCGACCAAGACCCCACACTTCCATCACCCTCAAAACTACCTGTCCTGTTCTGTGTGATCGTGAAGGAATCTTTGTATGAGCCTGTCCTTCCAGACGCAGGGCTTCTGAGCGACCCTCTTTTGGCTCCCATCACCTGACTCTGCCCCTGGCGCAGAGAAGGCATTCTCCGAATGATTGTGGAGCTTGATTAACAGAGCTGGGTTGAAGGATGAGTTTGCTGAGCGGATAAGGGGAGAAGGAGCCTCCAGGCAGATAACAGCCTGGACGTAGTAGACTCTGCAGTGAGTTGGCTGGAGACGCTGCAGACAGGCCGGCTCGGCGGGCCGGCGTGCAAAGGGCCCACGCATCCTACCCAGAGGCTGGATTTTATCCCTTATCCGTCATCCCCCGGCAGGGAAGGAGGTCAGTGACGGCTTTGAGGATGGCGGTGGCATGCGCTAGTTGGCACGTTAGGAAGATCTCTGGTGGCAAAGCGGAGCTGGGGCGTGACCGCAGTTGTCTAAGCTCACGCTGTGGGCTCTCTGATCGCTGCAACATGCATTCAAGAGCACGCAGACCTCGGGGGGGGCGTGGGGGTTGGCACGGAGGCACAGCTAAGTAAATAACCTGCAGCTACCCAGAGAGAGCCAGTGGTGGCGCTGGAATTCACGCAGGCAACCCTACCCGGAGCCTGTGCTCTGGTCACGACCCTGCCTGGGCTCCGGGGAGAAGCAAGGCGGGTCCGGCTGCTGCATGAGCATTCCTGCTGGGGGAAACGGTCAGTGCAAAGGCCCTGGGGTGCCTGAGGAGAGGGGTCTCGGCCCCGCAGAGCTCTGTGGGCCACTTGAGGTAGATCGCTCTGATTGCCACGGGTACAAAAGTGAGAGCAAGAAACCAAGGGGAGGCTCCTGCTGTGGTCCAGCTGAGGCATGGGGACTCTGGTGACCGAGGGGACGCAGAGTGCCTGCGGGCGAGGCCGCCCTGGAGGCTGGAGCAGCAGGGGCAGCCACGGCAGGTGCCTGCCAAGGAAGTGAGAGAAAACGCGCTAGCTCAGGACTCTGTTACTGCCCCAGCAAGGGGCGTGAGCAGAGTGGACTAGCCTTGGCCACCGCCGCCCCACACTGTCCTGCCGGAGTGAGCATCAGGGAAGGAGTTCCCAGGTCATGCTGAGTGCGAACAGAGCCTCGGGTCAATCTGAGCCGCCCGGCTGCCAGGCGGTGTGTGCACTGTCAGAATCCCCGAGACCAAGAAAGGCCGCTGACCTCTGGCCCCTGTGGCCACCTCTCAGCTTGTGTCCCCTGGTCCCTATCCCTGTTTCTTTCCCTGAGAGTACAGCACACAGCTCTCCCTCCCTGCTGCCAAAAACATTCGGCATTTCCCTAGAAACAGACATCCCTCTATGCAAGCAGGCATCCGCTACTTCGTGAGCCTGGTGCTCAACTTCCGAAGGCCTTTAGTGGTTTCTCGGACATTTTTGCCTAGCAGGGCATGTGGGGTGCTGTGAACACAGCTGCGGTCAGTACATGGTGCAAGAGAGGGCGGGGCCATCCCACGTCTAATTTTGTTTCTCTCTGCAGGATTTGGCCTGGGCCATAAGCTACTATGTCCGTTTCTTTATCACCTTCGTCCCTTACTATGGCTTCCTGGGATCCATCCTTTTACTCACCTTTGTCAGGTGCCTGAGATTTACTGGTTAATCCCTGGGCCCCCACGTGCTGGTGTTGATGGGGGCTTTGATCCAAGGGCCCCATGACGAAAGGCTCAGAGGGACCCACTTGCTGCTCTGGGCATCACGTCCCGGCCCTGCAGCTTATCCCCCTGCACCTGCCCTGGGCCGCTTGGAGCCAGGAGGGAGGAGCTGTTCCCACTGCGGCTGGTCCCGTGGACAGCAGGTCAACGGGCTCCAGCGCTGAGCTGTGCCCTCTCCCAGGTTCCTGGAGAGCCACTGGTTTGTGTGGGTCACGCAGATGAATCACATCGTCATGGATATTAACGAAGACCCCTACCGTGACTGGTTCAGCAACCAGGTGAGAGCAGCCAGAGCTGGTCGCCAGGGCCCTGTGTCCATGTCCTTGGCCCCCAGAAACTGGGCTGCCTGTGTCCTTCCACTGATAGGTACAAAGCCAAGCAGGAAAGGGTGGCAGAACCCACAGGGACTCTGAGTGGGCCGAGGACTCTGGAAAGAATGGTGTGACAGGGAGGGGAGGCCCTGAGCCCTCGGGTAGGGCTGGGACCTTCCGAGAAGACAAGCCCCTTTGTTCTTTTACTTTGGGCCACTCAACCCCTTCTCCCGAACAGCTGGCAACCACGTGCAATGTGGAACAGTCCGCCTTCAATGACTGGTTCAGCGGGCACCTCAACTTCCAGATCGAGCACCAGTGAGTATGGGCACGGGCAGGGCTGGGGACAGGGGGCCCCCTGCGATGGGAGGGGACTGGCCCCCAGCCCTGTCTGAACAGAGGACAGCATTCGGGGACTCCCTCCCTCTCCCCACTGCTGAGATCCCCCCAGCCCCAGCTCTAGAGCAGCCTACTGGAGCAAGCCAGGGGGAAGGGTCCCTATGCCCTGTGCCACACGGTGACAACCACCCCCCTCGGATGTGGCCAAAGCCTCATTACGAAGAGCTCGTACCTGCCTCTCCCTCGATCCTGGGGTGGGGTGAGTGACTCCCCTTTATGCACAGGGAAATCGAGGCCCAGCTAGGTTAGATGATTTGCCTCGAACTTAGGAATCTGAGGGGCCGCTCCTCGGACCTGCTGCCCCCGTCCTTGCCCCCTCCTCACCCCTTCTATTTCCTTCATTTCCTTTTTAGAAAAACGTGACATTCTGTCTCTACCCACTACATTTCTTTCCTGTCTCCAGAGCACGAACACGTCTATCCATATCTATCCCCCCGCCACGCAGAGTGCCCCTGCCACGTGCCAGCCACCCCAGCGGGCACACAGGGAGAGCTGCGGACAGGGTCTCCCTGGGCCTCGGGCAGCCTCTGTGGGCTGAGAGGGGAGGCGTCCTCACACTGTGCCCCCCCCCCCCACTCTCTGCAGCCTCTTCCCCACCATGCCCCGGCACAACTTATACAAGGTCGCCCCACTGGTGAAGTCCCTGTGTGCCAAGCACGGCATCCAGTACCAGGTGAAGCCTCTGCTGACAGCCTTGCAGGACATCGTCAGGTAAGGGGGGGGCGGGCCCACGACTGCTGGGGCCCCTCGAGGCCCCTGGGGCTCAGGGAGAGGTCCAGAGGCACATAGCCGGGACCACCCACGGTGGAGACAGTGGTGACGTCAAGTAGGCCGAGCCCTGCTGACACCCAGCAGGCCGCCTCCCTTACTAGGGATCGCTGGGCTTCTCGCTCTGGGCTGGATGAGGACCTTCCCTTTGTCCTTTCACAGGGGGGTCTCCTGGGGGCCCCTGAGCTAGCAGCGCCTGGCGGAGGGCCGAGAGGAAGCACCTGTGCCCGCAGCGTGGCCTCCCTGGCCCCCCCTCCTGGTCCCTAACTGTCCCCATCCTTCTATCTTCCCAGATCCCTGAAGAAGTCTGGGGACCTGTGGCTGGACGCCTACCTCCACAAATGAAGCTGCAGACCTTGGGCATGGGGAAGGGGGAGCCAGTGGGGATGACGGCCAGAGGGAAGGGTGGGTTTTTGTTCTGAGGGGTGTCCATGAAGCCGGAGTACATGCCGGCTCATTTTTAGTCTTTCTTCCGTTTTCCTCTATTTCCCCTTCACTTCACCCTCCAATACCTTCCCCCGTGGGGCCTGCCCTCTGTCACCCCTTCCCCCAGGACCAGAGAGAGGGGTGGCTCCAAATGTTGTGGTGCGATCAAATATAGGACCCACGGAGCCAACTGAGTTGAACTGTGAGCCTTTATTAGCCAGCCGGCAACGGACTCTCCCCACTAGAGAATCAGCCCCGAGCCTCCTGAAGGAATAGCTTAAAAAGCCCCAAAACCCCCTCTAGCAAGCGAGCAGGTTTACAGAAGCAGAGGCTGGCCATTAACATATCTTTACACAGGATAACTACACCCTTAACATGAGCATATCTTTGCACAGATTATCTCCTAGAACTACACCCTGTTTAACATTAAACAATGGAAGCAGAAGTTGGCCATTTGAAAATTTTCCACCCTTAACATTCCCACTGGTTTTCTAGGGGAATTCGAATCATTGATTCATCATCCTGGAGCGGTGGGCAGTGAGTTCTGAGAACCATGAGTTTCACTACCTGTACCCTTTTTTTTTTTTACATACACAGTCAACCAATTAGTTATACAAGGTCTCAATAATGTCCTGTCATAGAGGAAAGCAGAGAAGTCAACCACGGGGACCGGTTAAACACGCTCTCACACCAAGACCCTGTCCTCCGCCGTTGCTCCTCGCCGAGCCGCTGTCTGACCAAAGCTAAGCTATTTTTAATAATGCCTGAATGGTTATCATAAAAACAGCAGGTTTTTACCTAAAGCTATACAATTATCTATGTTTTATGAACATATCAGTCTTACACGTATGAATCAATACACAAAATATTTAGCCAGTTTTATAGATTTTGAAACTAAGCTGTACAAAAGGCAAATTCTGAAACCATGGTTGATACAGTAAATGAAACAAAACTCCATTTAAATATTTACGTTCAAAAAAGACATTTAAAACTGGGACAGGTGGCCCTCAGTGAGGCTCAGGTGAGGCAGGTTGCGGCTGGGCAAAGGAGACTGAGCTGGGACTCTGGCCACGGAGACCAGCTGGTGAGCCCTTCGCCGCACTAGGTGGAGAGCCTGCAAGGACCCAAGATGGGAGAAGTTACAGACCTCTGCGAGCCCATCCTCCCTAGTTTGGGGAGGAGTGGAGGACGTCCTCCAAACATTTCACAAGGCGTGGTCCCCCTACAGGAGGGGATGCACTGTGCCCTCAACAGAGGGGAGGGAAGAAGGCTTCTAATTTGAACTTAGTCAAAGTTTTCTTTAAAGACCTATTCATCTTTTCTACCTGTCCTGAGCTCCGAGGCCTGTAAATGCAATGTAACTTTCTAATTAATCTTTAGAACTCTGGCTAAAGATCGACTGGTCTGGGCGATGAACGCCGGGCCATTGTCGGACCCCAGTGTTATGGGCAGGCCAAGTCGAGGCACTATTTCTGAGACTAACCTTTTGCTACTACCTGAGCGGTCTCCTGCTTGGTGGGAAAGGCTTCAGTCCATCCTGAAAAAGTGTCAATGAACACAAGCAAGTACTTGAATCTGAAGGTTCCCGGGCTGACCCCAGTGAAATCCAGTTCCCGCTGTTCCCCCGGGGCCTGTCCACGCAGATGTGGCACCGGGCTGATACCTGCCTGGCCATTCATTGCAGCCCCGGAATGTAAGTCTCTTTTTAACAGTTTAATTAACTTGGTTCCTCTCAAGTGTTCTCAGGTGAACCTGGGTTATAAGGTTTCGGCTTAAGGGCTCCGGGAGCCTAACCCACCCAGTAGATTCCTCTTTGTCTCCTAGCTTGTTGCATAGTTCAACTTCTCCTGAAGTGTAGGTAGGGATGTCCGTTAGCACCCTGGGTGGATGTCAATTGGCCCCACTGGTTTTCTGGCAGCCTCCTTCGCTGTCTGTCACAGTCTTGTTTACACCCCACCACAGAGCTTGAGTCACTGCTACTAGTTCAGCCCGCTGAGCTGGAGTTCTACGGCTTAGGGCCTGTGTCCTGATGGTAACCACTGCAACCCCGGCATACCTGACTCCTTCTGAGACGAAGCTACCGGATTCAGCCACGGGCTATCTGCCAGGTCCGGTCTGGTGCAGGTGACGTTCTCTAGGACCTCAAGGCAGTCATGCAGGGTTTGGCGAGGGTCACCGTCAGGCAGTAGAGTAGCTGGGTTGAGTGCGGCAGTTTTCAGGAACTGTATGTGAGGTGGGTTGAGAAGCAGGACCTGATATTGGGTGATTAGAGCGTTGGAAATCCATCGGTCCAGTGGACTGCAAAGCTCCTATTTCCACCAAGAAGTTCACAGGCTTGCCCCTGACCTGTAAAATTACCCTGGGCTTCCAGGGGCTCGTAATGTAAGAGCCCTGACCTCCTTATTCTGCGTCCTCGAAGAGGATGAGGGGGGCCTTCTTTTGGGGGGTTTGTCCTCTTCAGGGCACTTATTCTTCCAATGTCCCTTTTACTCGCAATATCCGTATTTGTCCTTTTCTAACCCGACTCTCCTGGGCCTATTGTTCACCTGGGGTGCCTGTTCTCACCCTCTGCCTTTTCCTGGCGATTCCTTTGGCTGGGCTCCTTGCATGGTCGCAAGCAGGACCTTGGTCATCCTCTTAGTCTGTGCTATATCTACCTCGTCTCTATTGTTGAATACTCGTTGGGCTATCTCGACCGGCTCAGACAGGTTCTTTCCTTCAAACCCTTCCATCCTCTGCAGTTTCTTTGTAATATCTGGGGCCGACGGACTGACAAAGGCTAAATTCACAGCCCTCCTATTATTAGGGTCCTCTGGGTCAATAGGGGTATATAACCGGTACGACTCTAAGAGTCGTTTCAGGAACGCCGCCAGTGACTCATCCTTAGTTTGGATGACCTTGCTTACCTTAGATAAGTTAGTTGGTCATCGGGCGGCAGACCAGAGGCCCTGGAGCAGAAGCTGGCGATACCGTTGGAGAGCCTCCTTACCTTGGTTGGTGCTGGGGTCCCAAGGCAGATGGGTATTCGGGAGGATATGTCGGACGCGGGCCAGATTGGTGGACGGCTGCCCGGTGGGCTCCAATACCGCTTTCGCAGCCTCCCTCGGGATCCGCTCCCGCTCCTCTGAGGTAAACAGGACCTGGAGGAGTTGCCGACAAGTCGTCCCAGGTCAGCTGGTAGGTAAAGAAAATATTCTCTAGGAGAGAGGTTAATCCCTGGGGTTTCTCTGAGAATAAGAGGTTCTGGTATTTCCAATTGTACAGATCTCTGGCAGAAAAAGGGACATAGACCAGGAATGGCCTCTGGGTTTCTCCCTCAACCAGGGGAGCCATTTGCCAGAGTCGGGCCAGGACTGCTGCCTGGTTCGATGAGTCACAGACAGGATTGGGGTCTTGTGGGGGCCGGTACACAACCCCAGTGTGGGTGTGGGGAGGACTCTGGAGGGGTTCTGCCTCCCTTTTAGATGGAGATGGGACAAGGTCACAAGCGGCATAAGGGGGTGGATTAGTGATCTCAGGGTCTTCAGGGGATGCCTCTGAGACAGGGTAAAGAGGGTCAGGTGTCTGTCCGGACGGTTTCTCTTTTTGCTCCTTTGGTGTGGAGAGAAGGACAGACTTGGGAGTCGTCTTCGATTTTTTTCCGCAGTGGCAGTCCTTTAAGTACTTGGGGGCATCAGAAACAATATCAGTCCACACATCGATATATGGAGCCTGATTACGGTGGCCAGGATTTCCATAGATAATATTCCGCACCTGAAAGGCTGTTTGCAGGTCGAGTGACACCTCTAATGGCCACCCCGTTCCAAATGTGGGCCAATCTAACTGGCAGAACCTCTGAAGGTCAAAGGGAGTGACACTGGCCCCATAGGCGTGGGCTCATCTCCTGAAATCCTCAAAATGATTAAGGAGGCACTGAAGGAGGGTAGGACGATTCGAGGAAAAAGCCTGACCCACGTTTGTAAAAACAAGCAAGATTCCCCTCAAGAGCCAAGTAAGCCAGGGCTAGGATCAGCCTCTGACCTAGCGTCCAGTCGGAAGGAGCCACGGAGGCCAGATCTAAAGAAAGAATTAAAATACCACACGTCGACATATGGAGTAAGCTCATGAAAACCAAGGCAATAAGAGGGTAACAGTACATTTTGACCAGTCCGAACAGACAGACACAATACGGACAGACAAGAACAGTAACAGACTAAGGTAAACCAGTCTGGACAGACAGACACAAGACAAACTGCAGGGAAACAACCCCTTCGTCCCGCCGGAGCCCTCTGACCCGGGGCTCGGGCTGTTCCTTCCACCCTGTTCCTGTCTCCAGGGCTTGTGACCTTCGGTCCCAGGGGCCAGTGCTGCAGGTGGGTGCCACAGAAGCAATGGCCAGGTTGGGGGCCCAGCTGGCCTGTAGGCTCAGCTGCGCCCCCCCCCCCTTCCATTCAGATGTCTATCCTAGTCAGGAGGCCTAACTATTCTAGAGCAATCGGACCCTTCTCCAAAGAGTTCTGTTACCTGCCAGGCAGCTAGGTCGAGGCTGCCAGTGTGGACAGGCTGGCTCACTTCTGTTCTTGCATCTTTTACTCACTGTTTTTTTTTTTTTTTAACCTTTCTGCTACAAGATGCATTCCGGTGGGGCGGTAGCAAGGCTGGGCCTTGTGACAATCTGCCTTTGACCACTTGCCGCTCGTGGCCTTCCCCAGGCCTCGTGGTGGGCTGAGTCAGGCTCACTCACTGAGGCCATGGTGGCCCTGGTCACTGTCAGTGGGGGCAGAGAGGGAGGGAGTCCCAAAGGAGATAACCCTGAGAATCTGGGGGATTGTGGGGAACCTAACGAGGGCCGAGTGGGAAGTCGGACTAGGAGTTGGGGGCTGGAGGCCAGGAGCTGGGAGGACAGGAAAGAGCGGGGTGGGAGGGGAGCCCGCCGGCCGGGGAGGGATCCAGTGCTTACTGCATTTGGAGCCCTAACCCGCTAACCAAGATTTAGCTTCAAGGGAAGGTGGAGCAGGAGCGAGCTGAGCGGGGGACCTTCAGGTGAAGGCTTCTCATCCCCCAGCTTTGCCCAGCCTGGAGGGACCAGCATCAGAGTATCGAGTATGACAGACCTTTGAGTTGCCATGGCAATGCGGGCCTGCCTGAGGCCCTGCTGCTGCGCACACACAGACCCAAGGAGGTGTTGCTGTCCCTCCTGATCCATAGGGAACTGATCTTAATTTTTATTGTGTCGCTTCCCCAGCCCTACATTTTTTTTTGGAAATAAAAGAAGTGATTTTATTCTCATGTCCTTGATCGGCGACCACCTGGGGCTCCTGCATGCTAACGCTTGGGAAAGCAGGGTAGACAAAGGGCCTGGGCACAGCACGGAGGCTCGCCGGCTCCGGCAGCCTTTCCCTCTGCCCCCCACCCTCCCCCTCCCCCTGCTGCCTCTGCTCATGAACTTCGTCTTCCTGTCCAAGTGCACTCCAGACCAGGAACTTTGGGCAAATGACAGTAATAAATTGTCCTTCCTTCCTCCTGAGAACTTTGGGCAACTCACACAAATCCAACTCTAAACAGCCACTGGAGTCACATGAGGCCTCCTGGATGGAGGGCCTGGCATAGGCCCTGACACCTTCGTCCGGGACCAGCTGTGCGCCCACAGCCTCAGGTCAGCTGGCTTCTGCCAGCCTCTGCTCCACCAGCTTTCTGGTCGAGCACACAGTACTATGAGGACGAAGGATCTTGGAAGCTCCGAGGAAGAGCCTGGAGGCTGAGGCTTCCGTCTGTGGCCCCTGCTCTTGTGCGGTGGCTCATTTGGTGCCCACACCCTGGGAGGAGGCCTGTGCCATTCCAGCCCAGCAATGTCGCAGAGACTGGACCCTAGGTCTGTCCAACCCCTGACCTAGGAAGAGTACAGGGCCACTCGTACGGTTTGCCCTGCCCTGGCCCACACGCTGCTCCCAGATAACCCGCCTCTGGGCTGGCTTAGTGGGCAGGTCAAGCTGGTGTGCCAGGGAAGGGCCAAGAGGGTCAGGGTAGCCTGCACTTCAGGGGCTTCCAGCGGGCCTCGCATCTCCCCCCAGTCCCAGAGTAGATCCTCATCCCCTTGTTGCTTGGACGGTGACCTCACTGTAGTCGGCACAGACAGCCAGCTGACCCAGGTAGGGCGTGCATGATTCCCTCCCCCGGTAGGAGCACTCGGTAGCACCAAGGAGCAGAAGCAGCCGCAAGACAAAGCAGAGACCCGACCTGGCTCACTGGGTGGCCTTGGGCAAGTCCTTAGCTCTTCAGCCCACCAGGTTCCCCATCTGTACAGTGAAGGGCCTGGGCTAAGGCCTCCAAGGGCGATGTTATCGCGACACCTGTGAGCACCTGGCCTTGCCCTCTGGTAGACCCATTGGAGGGCTTTGAGGCTGGAAGAGCTTGGGGAACATCCCTCTTACCGGTGTCTGTGTTCTGCCTCCTACCTGGACTAGGGCTGGTACCCCAACTCACAGGATGGTACAGTTCAGGCTCCCTACTCCTGCCAGCTGTAGGTCCAGAGTCCATCACTAGTGACACCCAGGATCCCAGAATAGCTATGTGGACACTGGGCTATGAGGGTACCAGGGAAATCTTGGCTTAAGTTGAATGGGCACTTGGATCTTCTCTGCAACTTCCTCCCCATCCTCGCCCCCACCTCGTTCTGAAATATTAGCCTTGGGACAAGAGGCCGGCCATGCCCATACCTGCTCTCTGCCTAACTGCCCAGCCAGGCTCTTGCCCAACACAGAAGGGTGGGTTTCTGATCCCCGCCCCCTGCCAAAGTCATGACACTAACAAGCAAGGCCCCGAGTGACCACAAGACCTGAAGCTTCCATTCACAGGTAAGGAGGCCGAGACCAGAGGGGACGGGACTGGGCCGAGGCCACTCTGACAGCAGCCGAATCGGGGCAAGCATGGCGGATCCTGGCTCCTCACCCAGCACCTGGCCGTCTCCTTCACTCCCTGCAAGGAAGGACTGTTTCCCAGACCAAGGCTCACCCCCATCCCATCTTGTCACGTGTCAGACTGCTCCCCAGAGGCCCAGGGGATAGCCAGAGGGCTGGAGTCGGTGGAGACAATGAGCTCGCTCACAGTGAGATGGCTGCCCTGATCAAAGCGTATCAGCATTGTGGGGAGTCTGTCACATGCGGAGTGCCAGGCCCAGAGGACAGGCTGGCAGAGCAGCCTGTGCTGTGTGTGGACTTGGAGCCCCAAAGGCAACCAGTGACCTGGCAAGTTCCTCAGGTGTCCATGGGACCTTCAAAAAACCTTCTTGACCTATTGGGAGGACAAAAGAGACCTTTGTGAGAAGGGGCTGGGTGGAGGTGGCAGCCACCCCGGCCAGGCTCCAAATGCCCTCAGGAGTGATCGGCCGCTGCTCACATGACACAGTGCCTTGGGCCAATCAGGACTTCTCAGCTTTCCCAGCTGCACCTTCTCGGAGCGGAGCGGTCTGCCTCTCTGGACGGGATGCAGCTTCCCAGAGAGCCCCTGGTCTGACACCTGAGACGGAAATAAGCTGTGGATCCCAGCGGGGCTCCTACGACCATCTATGGAGAAACTGGCACCGGGAGAGGGAAGGCGGGCCCCGGGCCCCAAACTTCAGTGCTCTTCGGGCTGGAGTTCGTGTTTCTAACCAGACAGCCCACGCCGAAGCAGAACGAGCGGCCGCCTAGCATGCGAGGACGTAAACATCTCGGGTCAGCCGTCCCCACCATTATGAAGATGTATCTTCCGATTTAGAAGGCACTTAGGTCTTTCTTCCAAATCGTTTGGTTCAGGGACAAGCGTCTAGAGAATCAGCGAAAGGTACCGAAAGCTTAGGAAGGGACAACAAGGAGACCCAGGCGGCCAGGTGCTCCAGGGCCTGTGGGGGAAGGAGGGACACGTGGGAAGAGCCAGACCTATCCCGTCACAAAGGAGTAGGTTCGTCTCCCCTACAGCCCCTGCCAATGTCACAGGAAGGGCCTGTGATCCTCTTTCCCCACAAGCTAACCTGGGCCAGCCCACGAAAATGAATGCTGGTTGCCCAAAAGAGCAAACGAACAAATTGTGGCTTCCCTCGGTAGATCTGTGTTTCCTCGGGGCCCAAGACTGTGCGGACCATAAAGCAGGGGCGGGGTTTCTTAGACATTGCACCTAGGCCCTTCTTGCTTTCCTCCTACACACCTGGCCCATACTCCCTAAGTTCTTGCTTGGTGACCGCCTGGGAGACCTACAGATAGAGAAGGGAGCTCAGTTCAGAAGGGCGATGACCTGTCTCCAGGGGCTCTAGCATGGGGGACAGCGAGACGAGGGTTAAGATGACCTGCCAGTGTAGGATTCCAGGCCATAAGGAGAGATCTGGGGGTGGCTACTTGAGGCCAGGGGGCTTCCCGAAGGGTCCTTTCGGCAAGTTACCTATTTGCAGACAGGAGGGGACCCTCCCCATGGCCACTGCGAGGGGCAGCACAGAGCGCGGGCCCACAACGGTGCAGATACTCAGGGCGCCCCTACGTGGTGCTGCTGGTTCAGCGTTCATGCTGGGGGTGACCTGCTATCCTAGGGTCCAGGATGTTCCTATCTCCTTGATAAATGCATAAGAGCCACTGCAGACAAGGCACTGACCATCTGCAGGGGATAGAGGAAATGTCACCCCAAGGCCCACATGGCACCAGGAGTCTGCAAGGGGCTTCCACAGATGGCCGGCCACGGGAAGGGAGACTCCCAGCAATGGTAACAGCCTGTCAAGGACCCTGAATGTGGGACCAGCTCTGGACATAATGAGTTTGCTTTCGAGGCAGGAAATATCTTTCAAGGAAGAAACAGGCTCAGGCACAGCCAAGGGCTTGTCCCTGGTCAGAGCAGGTGGTGGCCCTAGGACATTGAACTGTGAGCATAAAATTTCTCAATAAATTCATGAGCTCTGTTGCTGTGGCTGATGCAAGGAGCATCCCTTTCATCTTCCATCAGCCCGGAAGGTGGTACCATCACTCGGAGAGATTTAGTAACATCCCAAAGGTCACGTAGCCTTGAGTCCTGGCAGAGACAGGACTTGCCTCCCGTCTGCCTGATTCCGGAGAAGGGAGGCCACGTGGAGTGGAGCAGGGCGGGGCTGGGTGCTCCAGGGAGGGACTGGAAAGGAATTGCAGTATTTGCACCCCTTCTGCTTCCTGAAGGGAAGCCAGCTCATGCCAGTGGGGGCCCTGACGAAGGGCGGGGGGCAATCCTGCAGCTGTTGAGGAGACCCCGGCTCCCGCCCCAGAAAAGCTCTCAGGGAAACCCTGGCTCGGCATTTCGGTATTTTCTTTAAGCTGCTGACACTTCTTCAGATGAAACCTGCCGCTCAGCGTGGGGCTGCTGAGGGGCGTGGGTACTGGGATTGGAGGGGCCCAGCAGCCCGGTTCTCCCCTCTTCCCGCCTCCAGGAAGGGGCAAGTCAAAGTCCTCCCGGAGCTGTCGAAAAGCACGGCGCCCACGCCAACCACACCCATTTTTTCAGATAAGGAGCCTGAGGCTTGGAGAAGGACAGCACCTGCCCAAGGATACCAGCGAAGCCCAGGCAAGCCTCTGGACGCTGCTCTCGGAATCCAGGGACAGAAACGGCCACTTCTCAGGGGTCCGGCTCAGTCATTGCAAACACTGCAGGCAAGCCCCCGGCCCCGGGCAGGCGTGGGGGAAAGTGTCGCCTCCCGCGGGCCACTGAGCAGGTGTGCCGCCCCCCTACTGTTGTGATGCCAAGTACGGCCCAAGGCTGGCAGCTTGCCCACTGCCAGTGACGGCCCTCTGAGGCCCCTCATCACAAGGGCTGTGGGAGGAGGCCAGCGCAGGCCAAGGACATGCTGGCTTCCCTATCCTGCGCTCTAGGGGTGCCTGCAGACATGGCCCTCAGGCACCCCAGGTCCTCATTCGTTGGACCAGCCTGTCCCGCTGTGCGCAGGCGTAAAGTGAGGTGAGTCCAGTGGGATCTGCCCAAAGTTGCTGGTGAGTAGGTGAAGAAGAGGAAGGGACCGGGCCCTCAGGCAGACCTGAGCCCAAGGCAGCTGCCACTCAGAGTGGCAGCCGCCATCCAACCCCCGTCCCCAACACCCTGATGGCGCAAGGGCCCGAACTCCTCTTGGGGATCCTGGCAGACTCCGGCTCCAAAATTCATGAAAATTGAACACTCTACTCCATAATATATCCGAGTTTATTTTTATATAAAAATAACAGTTTTCCCTAAATTTTCGCTCCAGGGAGACATGCCATGCTCAGTGTGTGGCTTTACGTACCTCTCCCCTAAGCCCCCCGTCCTCCTGGGCAGAGAACTGCAGCCTTAGCGCTGCTGGGTAGACAGGCAAGGGTGCCACGGGGAGGACGGCAGGACCCGGAGGCCAGGCAGGGCCCCCCAGGCCAGGGCGGGGGCGAGCCGGCGCGGTGGGTGCTGGGGCCCTGGCGGCTGCCTTCACTGGTGGAGGTAGGCTTCCAGCCAGACGTTCCCAGACTTCTTCAGGGACCTGGGAGGTACAGGTGGGTGTTAGGGACCCAACCGTAAGATACCAACACCCCTCGCTGCAGACGATGACTGTGGGTGGAGGTACCCCCATTCCCGTGCGTCCCCTTCCCCTGGGCAGGCAGCTGGGTAGGGCTGGAGGGGTGGAAGGGGAGATGAGGCTACCCTCTCGTGAACTGGAGTGGACTGGGGTAGCGCAAAGGGGAGGGGCAGGCCTGTCCCTCCTTCCTCCAGCTCTGTCTGTTGCCTCTTTCTGCTGGACCCTGCGACTCGCCAGGAGCCTGCCATCAGGCAGAGGAGCCAGAAATACCAACAACTCGCTAGGAAACCCTGCGACAGGCGTTCTAAGGGGGCTGGGCTGAGCGTCAGGGGCTCAGAGGATCAGGCTGGGAAGGGTCATGAAGGAGAAGCAGGTGCGCTGTCACCCGTACAGGAGGAAGGGCATCAAGCGATGAGAACGGCGTGTGCCAAGGCGCAGAGGCGGACCAGCTCTGGCCGGGGAGCCCGACCCCGGTACCCGCTGCTGCAGCTACCCCTGGCCGAGCCCGCCATCCCTCACCGGGATGAGGGTGGGGACCTCGGCTCTGCGCTTTCTGCTTCGGCTCTTGGCTGCAGTCGGGGCACCTTTCCAGTACCTAAGTCCTGTGTGGCCCTCCTCTGGGCAGCAGCTCTCTCACGCACCAGCACCTGCCTCGGGACCTTTGCGCTGCTGTTCCCTGGCCCAGAATATCACCTCAGACGGCTCCACAGCCAGACCTCTCCCCTCCTCCCTGCTCTGCTCACCCGCCGCCTTCTCGATACCACCCACCCTGCCACCCTATACAAACTGCCACCCCGGGACCCTCTCCGGCCCCGACCCTTAGTTTTGTGGCTTCGTCTTGTTCCTGTCAAAGCGCTTCTTCCTTTCTCACATTTTCTGCAATTTACTTGCGATTCTAACAGCTTATTATTCTCTGTTCCCTCTGCTGAGACACCGGCGCCAGCCAGGCAGGGGGCGCCAGCCTGTCTTCCTCACAGCACCTAGGACAGGGCCTGGGCCCGGGGCTGGGGGTAGGTGGGCGAATGCTGGAAAGGGCAGAGGGCGCAGGCTGATGACAGCGAGGCTGATGGGAAAGCCATGTCTTAGGGAGGGACCCATGTGGGCTCGGAGGGGGGACCAGCGGGGACAGGGATCCTGGGGGAGCCACCACGAGCAGAGGGCCCTCACCCAACTATGTCCGCCAGGGCGGTGAGGAAAGGCTTCACGTCGTAGCTGAGGCCGTGCTTGGCGCACAGCGCCTTGACGAGGGGTGCCACCTTGTGGTAGTTGTGCCTGGGCATCGTGGGGAAGAAGCTAGAGCAGGGAGAGCATGGGCTGGCACCTGAGGTGGTGGGGGTGCCAGAGGGAGTCCCCCCCCCATCACTGCCCGGGCCCTGCTCGCCACCCCTCTCAGGCCCCCAGGGAGTCCAGGGCTCATGTCTGGACCTCCCTGGGGAGAATCACTGCCACCCCTGTTGCACCCCAGGGCCCACACTCACTGGTGCTCGATCTGGAAGTTGAGGTGCCCACTGAACCAGTTGATAAAGAGTGAGGGCTCCACGTTGCAGGTGGCTGCCAGCTGCCGGGAGGAGGTGGGGCACAGGCAAGGGAGGCTGGCACCCCCCGAACCTGGCAGCCCCGTCGATGCCCCCTTTCCTCCCAGCCGGGACCTCAATCCTCCCCCAGGAGGTCCCACACTTGGCCCGCCCCTGCCGCCCACCTGTGAGCTGGCCCAGTCCCGGTGCTTCTCGTGGCCGATCTCCTTGGGGATGTGGTTGATCTGCGTGATCCACACAAACCAGTGGCTCTCTAGGACCCTGTGGGAGGAGGCTCGGGCACTGCCCCACGTCCGGCTCACCCCTCAGAGCAGACCTGGGCCTCCGCTTCCTCATCTGTACAGTGGGACGCAGTGACCCCTCCCGCACGGGTGTTTACAGCAGCCGAGAGCGGGGCAGGCTCCATGCCAGCCTGAGCCCAGAGCAGCCCTGCTCGCGAGGGTGAACGTCCACAGGGCCGCTTCCCCCGGCCCTGGCGCCCCTGGGAGCCCGCCGCCCTGGTGTTGACTCCCCCCCCCCCCACCCAGAGAGGCAGTCTTGCTGTTCCCATTCCGCAGACGGGGGGAATGGAGGCTCTGAGGGTGCAAAGGCTGCAGCCAGGGTCCCCTGCTGTCTGTGGCTGACCTCCCTAGTCCCTACCACTCTGGCTCTGGCCATACCTGACAGCCACAAAAAGGAGCAGCGCCCCACGAACACCATAAAAGGGGATGTAGGACAAGAAGAAGCGGGAGTAGAAGCTGGCGGCCCAGAGCAGGTCCTGCAGAGGGTGGAGGAGAACAGCGGTCTCAGAGCCCGGATGACCCGCCCCTTCCGCCTGAGGCGCCTCGGAGCCCTGGACAGGTCGCGGCCCCTCTCTGGGCCCTGGTTTTCTCAGCCAGGTCAAGGGACAGGGTTCTTGCCTTGCCAGGTGAACATGGAGGTGCAGGTGCCGTGAAGGGGCTGAGAAGGGGGAGCCCCTGCCTGGGAGACAAAGGCCTGGTGGAGTCGGCCCAGCAGGTCCCCACCCCAAGGGAGGATGCCCCCACTCCGAGACCCATGCCATGCCCCGAGGACACACTCGCTCTCTCCTCGCACACGTGTACCACACTATTGCACACATGCATGCACACCTGTCTGCGTCTGTGGACAGGAGCTGCCCCCTAACAGTCCCCCCCGCCACGGCGGCGTGCCTGGGAGCCCTGAGCGGGGCCCACTCACCATCCACTGCATGCACACCAGCATGTACGCCAGGTTTTCCACCTCGAAGTTCACCAGGGTGAGCAGCGGGGGGCCGACTGAAAGGCAGGCGTGGGGGGCTCAGGGCAGCAGAGGGGCGCCGAGCAGGCTGTGCAGATGTTTGCGGTGGCGGGGGGAGGGGGGGCTGCTGCTCAAGGAGCACCAGTGGGACTCGGGCTGAGTCTGGCCAGCTGGGGTCACCCTGCGTCACCCACGAGGCCAGGTCCCCCTTCTTCCCTCGGCACCTGAGCCCTCCCAGGCTGGCCGTCGCCTCGCTACCTTCCACGTCCGTCCTGCAGGTTGGGGCCAGCTTTCTATGTCCCCACCCTCGAATCCTCACCCCGTCCACTCTGGCAAGTGCCCAAATGCTCTAGGGCACTGGACCACCCTGAGGTGAGAGCAGGAAGGATTTCTGGAGGCTCCAGGCAGGGCTGTGACTACCTCTGGCTGGAGGGCACCGCAGGCAGAGGGATCGGTCTGGGCAAAGGCCTGGCGAGGGGGCGGTCAGAACAGGCTGCAGGCAGAGGCTGGGAGAGGCTCGAGGGTTAGTAGGTGCCCCTGCCCCAGGAGGCGGCCAGAAGGCGCCCAGTGTTGGCAGACATGGGAGCCATAGTGCCGGCTCAGGTGTGGCCTCCACTCCAGCCACGTTCCCACCCCTGGGGGGACAGAGGGGTACTCACTCAGGAAGAAGTACAGGTGCTGGTGATTGTAGGGCAGGTATCTGCGTTTCTTCCTGCCGTACTGTGGAGACAGGCAGCGGCTGAGAGGGCAGCTCTCTGGGCCCCTGTCCTCCCGGGCAGGGGGCTGGCTAGGGCTAAGGGGCCAAAGACACTCTAGATTCCAGCAACTGGGACCACGGTCACCAGCAGGCTGAGAGCTGGGGAGGGGGCACCTCTGGGGCAGGGGCTCGGCCTGGAACTGGAGTGGAGGGCTAGCTTGGGGCCTGGGGCTGGGCTACAGTTGGGGAGCCGCAGTCGCTACCGGTCCCCCCTCAGCTGCAAGCCTAGACCGAGTGCGTCCATGTCCTCCCCACGCACCTCAACGGACGACTCCCCCAGGAGGAAGATGGGCG
Organism: Rousettus aegyptiacus; assembly: GCF_014176215.1. NCBI lineage: Eukaryota > Metazoa > Chordata > Mammalia > Chiroptera > Pteropodidae > Rousettus > Rousettus aegyptiacus. Next base: position 114,489,057 of record NW_023416308.1, read on the forward strand.
CCACGGTCACGTCAGGGTCTTTGTGGAAGATGTTGGGCTTGGCGTGGTGCTGGAAGTGGCGGAAGTTCCACCAGTGGGCAGAGAAGCCCTGTGGCGGGGGAGGGGGGCTCAGCACAGGGCCGGGCCGTGTGCGCCCTGTGTGCGCCCCACCTCGGCCCCTGGCCACGCGCCACCCGCCGCACCCTCACCTTCAGCTGTCCCATCACGAACTGCTGGGCCACATGGTTCCAGCGGGACTTCCTGAAGACGGAGGTGTGGCCCAGGTCATGCTGCAGACACCAGCTCTGAGACTGGGGAGAGGGGCAGGCTCAGGAGCCCTGGCACCTTGGCTCTCCAGCCACGGGGGTAGGGGGCGCTGGCTGCCTGGGGGCCCAGCCCCAGCACCTCGGTGAGCCCTCCCAGCCCCCCAGGCACACCCACAGCTGACGCCCCATTTTCAGACCCTGGGCACCAGCTTCCTCATTTCACAGAGCACTGGGTTCCGGAGGCCTAGGGGCCCGCGTGTCTGACACGGAGCGTGGGGCAGCGGCCCTCTGGCTCCCCGCCCACGGCTCACTCGCGGTTAAGTAAGGGCAACGCATTTAAAATGCAGTATGACCCTCAGGTACACATATGGGGCCGCTTGCTTGTCGCCCATTCTTTCATTTGTTCGTTCATTCATTCGGCAAGCATGTCCAGACTGTCTTCATGTGCCAGGCCCTGCATCCATTGGACAGTTTAGGGGGCTGCAAGACAGTGCTAGAATCACCTGAGAGATGGCCAGGATGAGGGCAGTGAGGGCGCTGGGCACCCAGCCAGGGCCGAGGAGGTAGATGATGAGCCAGGCGAGCACCTCCATGGCCAGGATGTGGCCCAGCACGAGAGCGAAGAAGGTGGGACTGGCCTCGAACAGCTTCATGTCCTGGGCAGCCTGGCGCAGGGCTCGGAAGTCCTGGACCAGCTGCGCCTGGCATGGTGAGTGGCCAATCAGACAAGGAAGCAAGGCCCCAGTTGTCCACAGAAGTGCCCCCCACCACTGTGCACAGCCACTCCTCCCATGACAGGCCCAAGAGGTCTGGCCAAAGGGGACACAGGGCAAGATCACCTGGCTTGGGGTGTGAGCTGGGCTCCTGCCGAAGGTGGCAGGTACGTAAGAAGCAGAGAAAGCTGGAGTGGGCAAAACCCCGAGAGCTCAACTCATCGAAATCCTCATCGCAGATGGGGATGCTGGGCCCAGCGCAGGGAAGGGCTCACCTGGGGACAAGTGCCGGCCCAGCCAGAACTAGGGCTGTGGGCTCCTGGCAGGCATCCCTACAGCTCTGCCTCCAACTGCCTGCCCTGGAAGGGATGGCAAACTAGCCTTGGCCCTGGGCCCCTTGGGGGTAATGCAGATGGAGCTGCTGATGACAATGCTCCCCCCATCCCCTCCAGGGGCCCCGCTCACATTCTGGGGTCCATCCTGGCCGGGCTCCTCCGGGGCCAGCTCTCCAATCAGCAGGGGCTGCAGGAACTTGCGGACAAAACTGAGGTCCTGGTGGAAGGCGTGGAAGGCGTCCTGAGGGAGAGCAGACAGTCAGGTGGGCAGACAGACAGACAGCTGGAGCAGCACCCAGAGGCAGCAGGCAGAGACAAGGTGGAAGGGCTGTTGACGGAAGGGTAAAGTAGACACAGACAGATGGATGGAGAGTCAGTCAGTTGCTCAGCGGACATATTACTAGGACCACAAGGGCCAGCCTTGCCCATGAGCCTGCGCCGGTCCTCCCCAGGCCCTGGGGGCCCTGCCGGACACCCCTCGCCAGCTGGGCTCCAGCTGCTTCACCCAGCACAGGTGGCCCGTCTTCAGACCTGGCTGGGTGTATAAAAGTCTTGATTTGCATTAAGTCCTCCCTGGAAGACTCTGATTTCCACCAGGAGCAGCATTCAACTTTAAAACAAAAACAAAAACAAAAACCCTATATATCTATATATATATAGCTTTCTTGAAATCATATGCTTTTCTATACAGATAAAATGAGGTTTGGGTCACAAACATCCCATTTACCCAACTTTCACAAACACAAGCAGTGGGTACAGTGTGGGTGGGGAAACTTGTAATTAAGGACCCGTGGGCCATTGGGAGAAAAAAAAAATCAGTTAAGGGCCTCACAGACTGAGTTCGTAGGGGGTTGCAAGGAAGATACTCGAACAGTTAAACTCATCTGATTTTAAAAGTAAGAGTGGAAAAATAAATACAATAAAATAAAGTCAAATAAATAACCTAACGTTCTCCGTCATAGCGTGGGTGGGGTGGGCTACCATGCGGGAGAAGGGGTGAGAGGAAGAAAAAGGCCAGAACGAAGGTAAAGAAAGACGCCAGTTAGGAAGCCGCCCGGGCAGTTCTGAACTGCTGGGAAACTTGAACGTCACAGAGGGGCTCATTTAGTTTTTCATGAGCCACTCTTGGTATAACTGGCTCATTGCTGTTCACAGCTCTTCAGCTGATTTTCAGCCTTGGGCTTTCAGGGGCTCTCTCCGAAGCGGCCAGACACAGCCGCCCAGCAGCCTGAGCTGACGCGGCGGTGTCTGGAATGGTGTCCTGTGGGCCCGGGGAAGGCGACTGATTCCTGCTCAAGGAAATAGCTTTGAAGAAGGCTTACTAAGGACAGGGCCTTTCAATAGGGGTAACCCTCATGAATGAGCCTATCAGCTTCCGGTGGGGGTTAAAACAGAAGTGACCGTCAGGTCCCTATACCTACGGCCAGACATGCCACACGGTCCTAATGGAAGGAAGCAGCTTAGTCACCCCCTAGCCCCCACTTAGAGGCCACACCTTCAGGATCCACCCTAGGGTCCCCTGTCCTGTAACCTGCTCTTTTACTGGCCCAGGGCAGCCTGGGGATTAGAGGGGCTGAGAGGGCGAGGCTTCTGGAATAACCTAGGCCCCCAGGACGGTGGCCGTGGGGCTCCTCCGTGGTGTCCCTAACAGGGGAGGGGGCTGTATATGTGCAGACTTCCTCCTCTCCCGGAAGAACCCTGACAGAGGAGCAACATACTGGGGAGGAAGGGGGCTAGCGGGGAGACTGGCCCCACAGGGACTGGCCCTGCTAGCGAGCAGCGGGCTTGGGCAGGGGAGCCAGGAGGGAAGGCTGCTCTTGCGGCTCAGCCGACCCCACTCACTGTGACCTCGAACGAGTCTGTTCTCCTGCCTGAGACTCGGTAAACCCTGGGGACAGGTCTAGGGGACAAGACTCCAGGGCCATTCTGGCTCTGGATGGTTAACTTTTCTTCCCCTTAATTTTTTAACTGGAGCAGAAAAGATATAAAATTTACCATTTTAGAGATTTTTTAAGTGTTCAGTTCAGTGGCATTAAGTGTAGTCACATTGTTGGGCAGCCATCACCACCGTCGTCAGAACGTTTTCCTCTTCTCCGACTAAACGCTGTCCCCATGACACCCTGACTCCCCCTCCCCCAGCCTCTGGTACCCACAGCTCTGCTTTCTGTCTATAAATATAACTACTCTAGGGACCTCATAGAAGAGGAATCATGCAATATTTGTTCTTTTTTGATTGACTAGTCACTTAGCATAGTGTCCTCAAGGTTCACCCATGCTGCAGCCTGCGTCAGAATTTACTTCCTTTTTGAAGTCAAACCAGCATTGACTCTGATCCCCTCGTTTCCTCTGACACTCCCCTGGCAGCACACGGAACCCACACCTGCCCTGAGGCACACATGCACACTCACGAGGACATGGCCCGAGGCGCCCACGTGTCACAGAAATGCAGCCGGTGTCTGATGCGTGTGCCTCCACACAGGCAGATGAACCCACTACCCACTTCGGTCGGCACTGAGACTCAGCCAGACAGACACACACACACACACACACACACGTCAGAGCCCACGCACACTCAAGCAGATGCAGCCTCGCATACACCTGTGCACATGAACTCGGTGCAGAAAGCAAATGCTGTGGCTACGACCCCGGGATATCCTGCCTCTCAGCCCTTCTTCCTCTTTCCCATCCTCTGTGTCGTTCTGGGTTCCGGGGCCCCCAGGGCCCAGCTGCCCCCAGGTGCTCTAGGGCCACGCCCTTGAGCCGAGGAGCTGCCAGAGCAGGTGCTCTCTGAGTTCCTTTCCCCCAGGCCTAGGGATGCACTGAGGGGGGCACAAAATCAGGCCAGGGCCCCCCAACCTCCCAGGGCCCTCCAGCTAGGTCTATCCCTTGAAGGGAGTGACAAGGGGAGGCGTGACCCCCTCAGGGAACCCCGGCTGCAGCTGTTGGGAGGGCCTGGGCTGGGCTGGGCAGGCCCTTGGGGAGCAGGGCAGCTCTGGGGACTGGGCGGGCACCACTGAGCCTGCGCCTCCTGTGCCCTCGGCCCCAGAGAGGTGGGTCCCTGGCCTCAGACCAGAACCTGATGCACCAGCAAACAGTTTTTTCTGAAACACCAGCTGAGGCTCTGGGATCAAGTCCTCTCTGGACCTCTGCTTCAGGACCCCGGGGCTGAGCAGAAGACTCAGAGAGTTAAGCCACTTACCCAGCTCCATCTGATGGCGGCTGGACCAGAACCCAGTCTGACTGCACAACAGTGCGTGTGGGCCACTTGGCAGTAGCTCTGGGGTGGTCACTCCTGGGCCAGAGGGGAGGCTGTGGCCCTCCGAGGTGGGGTCCTCACCATGACGCTGGTCACCATCCCAAGCAGCTAAGGACTCAGCTGCTCGGAAACTGGGCTCTGGGGGACAGGAGAGAGGTCCTGGTGCCCCCGAGGTTGCACTGGCCAAGTCTCAGGGCCCGGACGGAGACCTCGCCTTCGCCCGCCCTGGCTCCACTCGGAAGCGTCCTCTTAGTGGTGTGTGCAAACCCCGTGACCCTCCCACCTAACAAGGCGAAGGCGGCACTCAGGGTGTCTCAGTGGGTCTTGGACCAGAGTCGGGTCAAAGCGCTGGCATAAAAAATTATGCCCCTCAACATAAGCTGCTGTTTCCGTTCATGGTGGTACCTCAGAGCAGGGACTGGGGAACAGGTATGAGTACGTGGACAAGGGCCAACCGTCCGCAGCCCACAGGGCAGGGACGTGAACCATTCTCCTGCTGAGGGAACAGACGCTCCACATGGCGGGGACACCCGCCCGGGTCACGGTTTGCAGAGGTAGACCTGGGACTGGAACCCAGGTCCATCGTCTGTGATGTCCACGCCCTGCTGGGGTACAGCTACCACCCAGCCCTGTCCTGGTCCCTCAGAGCGGCGCCTGCCTTGCTCCCCAGCCCTGAGCTCTGTGCAGCAGCCGGTCAAGACGTGGGGGTTGCGGGGGTGCTGCCGCAGCCGGTCTGCGGGGACAGACCCTGAGCCACCACTGCTGAGCTGGCCATGGAGCCACACGTCGCACCCTCTCTCCGTTCTGCATCTTTCTGTCAGTAAATCAGGAACCACGAATGTCCGTCTCGTGGGCCTGGGCGGGGAGGATCCGGCCAGTGCAGGGGGAGCAGGTGGAAGGGGCCTGGCATCCGGCAAGCACCCCAGAGCTGAGCTCTGATCGGAGCAACCCCGGCCTGAGGCGCCTCCTCCCCGGTCCACTCGGACTCCGTGCCCGTGAAGGGCGGACCTCCAGGCGTGACGGGCTGTGGCTGAGGGGCATGCGCCCTGTAGCTCGAGTCCTGGCCAGCCCGAAGCTGAGGGAACAGGAGGGCTGCTGGCCTCCTGTCACCCGGAGACGCGGTGGGGGCAGGGGAGCATTTCTGGTCACTCTCCAAAGAATTGAGAATGTTCCAGATCAGAAAAAAAGGTGGAACAGGGCTGCTGGGGTAGTCTGGGTCTGCTCCTTCAGGCTTTGCTGAGGAGGTGGCAGTGGAGTGTAGAGACGAGGGGTTGGGGAACACGCCTCCGAGGACTCCCCAGGAATTCCTCCCTCCCTCCCGCCCCCAGGTAGGAAGACAGGTTAGGAGCTCAGGCCCAGCACTCGGATGCTCCTTCCCGTCCTCACCCTGGCACTGCTCGCAGGAGGCCAACGGGGAAGCCCTGTCCCTATCCCCATTTTATAGATGAGGAAACTGAGGCATGAAGAGGCCAAAGGACACACAGCTCTGTATTTGGCACATCCAACCCCTGCCCGTGCAGCAGAGCCCAGCTCAAGGACAGATGCCCCCAGGAAGCCACCCTCATCTCCCCTACTGTTGGTGTCCCTGGGTGACAGGCTGGCACACATGTCAGGCCTTCGTCCTCCCAACACCCTTGGCCTCACAAGTGTCACTGATCCAGCAGTGGCCCCGAAGCGGCCAGGACCTCTGGCGCTTGGTCCCCTCTCTACCATTAGGCTCTGGCTCTTCCCAGCCGTTTCATGAGAAACCACAGCAGCTCGGGACGCTGGAGGAGGAAGGAGAGGGCTCAGGCCGCTAGCACCCCTGCCTCTGTACACCATGTTCCTGCCCAGTGCCAGGAGATCCTGACTCCTCCCCCAGGGAACAGGCCACTGCAGCTCCCCTGGGAAGGGGCCTGGAGGGTGGGGACATTGCAGAAAATGCCTGCAGAGCTCAGAGAGGTCAGAGACATGGGGAGTGGCCACAGGCAGCAGGGTTTCAAGGAAGCCAGCTTGGCTGGTGGTGGTGAAGGGTGAGCTCTGGCACCAGGTCCCCTGCATCCACGGCCAACCCCCTCTGTGGCCCCCTCTCCCTCCAGAGCCTCGGGACCTACCTTACCTCTCCCCAGCTCCCACCCACAAACACACCTGACCCTCCAGGCCCAAGAAGAAAGGCCCTGCCATTCAAGGGCCCTAAAAGGGTCCCTTTACATCACCCATATTCAAACCTCGGTCTCCTCATCTGCAAACTGGACTCACACTTGTACCTGCCTTGTACGGTGGTTGTCTGAAGGCCACGCTGAGCAAAATCCCAACGGCTCCAGCTGGTGTGCCCGCCCTCATAGCAGCTCTTGCCCTCTGCCCTGGCCGTGCCCGCCCTTCAGGGCCCAAGCGAACGCCATCTTTTCTGTCAGATCAAATCTATAGCAGATTCCTCTGGCTTCCCTGCTCTGCCCTGCAAGGCCTCCTTAGAATAAAACCAGAGTCCTGCTTCCAGGGACACGGAAGCCCAGCGGGAGCAGCCCCTGCTGCCTCTGGACCTCACCGCTTGCCCCTCTCCCCTCTGCTCTACTCCAGCCACATGGATAGCCTCGACCACACGGAGCAGGGTCCCACCTCCGAGCCTTTGCTCTAGCAGGTCCCTCTGCCAAGGACCTCCCTCCTTGCAGAGGTTTTGTTCACAGTGAAATCTTCAGAGGTAAGAACAGAGTTTTTGGCACATAGGATATGCTCACTGAATATCTGCCAATGGGTGTGATGATTCAAAAATCAAAGAGTAAATGAATGGGGGAAAAAAAAAAGGGCTAAGTCTCAGTATAGCATGTGCTTAAGAGCATGGGCTGTGGGTCGAAATCCCAGACCTTTCTTTTAATTTCAAGTCACCTTGCTTCTCTGAGCCTCAGTTTTTTCATCTCTAAAGTGGGAACAGCAATAGTACCTACCTCATAGGAATAGCCTGAGGATTAAAAGAGAGTACCTATAAATGTGCCTTTGGAGCCCGGCGCACAGTGAGTGTTCAGTGCCCAGCCCTGGTATGTCTCTGACCAGCAGCGGCCAGGCCTCGCCCCTCCCTGGCTGGCTCCACTTGTCTCAGGCTGCCTATGACTCTTAGACAAATCTGGCCCAGGGCCCAGAGCATTTTCCCCAGGGTACGGGCTTTGTATCCCAGGATGGCCACAAGCTGACTTAATGGCACAGGAACTCTGGGAATTTCCTGGCAGGAAGGCTTCTGTTGCCTGGACATGAGAACAGCTGATGGGCAGCCAGGGCTGGTGGAGGTGGCCGCAAGACAGCTGCCCCGCCCCCACCTACATTCTGGGGTCTGGGATGGGACGCCTAGGGTCTGGCCTCAACCACGCAGGACACGGGGCTGGTCTAATACTTGGTCTGCCCTGTGGGCCAATAGTGGAAACATTGGGGTCCCTGACCCCCAGCCACTTCATAACCCCTTTCGCCTGAGCAGACCAGGTATTTCTGGCAACTCCAGCCCCGTGTTTGGGGCCCTGAGGAAGCTAAGGGATGGCCTGATGCAGCTCTTCCTTGTTATAGACATGGGTAGAACCAGACAAGGTCACCCAGCAAAAGGGCGGCTATGCCATGGCTGTCCCAATATACTATACAGGTGACAGTACACATCCACACTGATCAGCCAGCAACATATATTGACCATGACAGTCCTGGGACCACGGAGTTGAGAAGTTCCTGTCCTGTCCTCAGTCAGCTCGCTGTCTGGCCCAGCTCTCCCCACTTTACAGATAAGGAGACTGAGGCTCAGAGGAATGACATGCCTGGTTCAAGGTCACTCAGAGCATCCAACAGCTAAGAAGGACCCAGCCCCAGGGAACAGACAGATTGTTTTTTGGAAATGAGAAACAGACTTTATTGGTGATGAATCAATATGAATCAAATGAGAAAACTGTCGGATGGAGGTCTCAGGGTTGAAAGCTAACTGTATGATGGGGTTTGCACATGAGAGGGTCCCCAGCACAGGTCTGGGCACCAAAGAATTAAAAACGGTCAATGAACGCTCTCTGTCATCTTCCTCAGGTCTGCCTCCACCCTCTTCCACAGGTCAGAGGTTGGAAAAGGCCAGAGGAGGCACCCATAGGATCGTCGAAGGGTGGATAGGGCTTGGCCAGGACAAGGGAGGAGGGCTGTGGCACCTCATACTCCCCACACCCTGCAAGAAATGCACACACACACCCACACACACAGGAGCACGCAGCCTCTGCACACATACAGACCGGTGTGTGGCTCCACCTCACTGGCCCACGGTCAGCTTCAACTCCGTGGCCATCACCCAAACCCTCGGCACCTAAAGACAAGGTTTCCTGTCAGTTCCTAGAATTTTAGGAGGCTTCTGACCCTAATCTCTTAGCTTCCTAAAGCAGAAGTGGGGAATGAAGACCTTTTTCTTCAAAAAGAGTCTTGCAAAGATTGCTTAACACATGGGAGAGGGCAAGTGGGTAGAGAGCGGATGGCTTGGCCATAGGGACACAATCTCTTTTGCTGCCTAAAGTTCTGCCAGTTAGGGATCCATCCCCTGGAATCTTTAAGACCTCCTGGGACCCAGGGCAGCCAACCCAGATTTTTGGATGGTCAAGGACAGAGCATTGTGGCCCCAACTCCTACCCTCCCCGCGGGGGATCGCGAGAAAAGGGCTGGTGAGGAGTCCCAATAGGCTGTTTCACCGCTATATGGTCCCACTGGACCAGGCCACGTCCCTCCTTGGCCAAGACATGTCTAGACCTGGGCTGGGAAGACGAAGACGGGGTCCCCAGGGGCCAGCCTGTTCCTGGAGCGACTGTGCTTCCCCAAGGAGGCCCACCCAGCCTGGCTGGCAAAGTTCTCCCACACGCAGCTGCCAGCCCAGGAGAGGTGAGTCACCAATTCTCAGGCCCTTTACAGAAGCTCTTAGGCAAGCCACATACCTCTGAGTCCTGCCCAGCCTTTGCTGCCCAGCCCCCAGCCCCTGATACAACAGCCTTCCCCACACCCTGGGACCTCGCCCTACCCCTAGCACCCAGCGATTGTGAAGGACCTGGTCTGGGGGACCCAGAACTGGGAGGAGAAAACGCAAAACAGCAGGGAGGCCCCTCTCCTAGGGCAGGCTCTTTCTGCCATGACACACCCACCTCTGAGAGCCCCTTCCTCCAGCACAGACCTGCTCCAGCCCAGCCCGATGTGCGGTCCTCCACGCTGGAACGTGGCCTCCCCACCTCGCCTCGCGCCCTGGCTAGTCCATCCCGACTCAGCGTCCCCGACCGAAGGTCAGAGGTCAGCGAGAGCAGGGAGGATGCTAAGGCCGCGCAGGCAAGGCTGGGCACACTGATCACGGATCAGGCCCCGGCGGGCGCCAGCCGTGGGCATCCTTACCGTGGCGTCCTCACCGCCGTGGTGGCCGATGAGGCGGCTGCCCCCCGGGTGCCGCTGTGCCCAGCGGCTGATGTCGTAGACGCGGCGCTCGATGACCAGCCACTTGTCGCCTGGCAGGTCGTGCGGGCGGATCTGCTCCCAGCAGAAGGTGGGCAGCGTCGCCCCAAGCTGCGCGGGCCCCTCGCGCGGCCCCGGACCCCTGCCGGGCTCCCCGACGCCGCCCATGGCTGCGTGCGAAAGTCCTCGGGCACCCGACACCTCTTCGAGGGCCCCGCGAGACACCAAGGGGAGCCAAGTGGCCTTCCCCGGGGCTTCTCCGCCGCTGCCCGCTTCTCCGCGGCCCCGCCCCGCCGCTGCAGCCGCCGTACGAGCGTGCGCCAGCCGGCTTTTCCCTCGGCGCACAACTTTCCTCCCTTATAACTGCGCCGGCGGCTCGCCCGCCGCCCGCGCCCACGCCCGCCCCTGCCCCGCCGCCCGCGCCGCGCTCCAATCCGGGCGCAGCACCCGGGCCCCCATTGGCTGCGCGGCGGGTGCGCCCCGCCCCCGAGGTCCCGGGCCACCGAGCCCGACCCTGCCCCCGGCTCAGCCCCCGGCTCAGCCCCCGGCTCAGCCCCCGAGCGAGGTCGGGGCTCGGCCCGGAGGGGGCGGGACGGGGACGCACACCCACTGCTGGGGTCTGCCGCGCCCTCGGGGGCCCACGACGTCTGCTCCCCGCGGGCCTGGAGCAGCAGTCTGCGAATGAGCTTCCTGCCACGCGTCCTGGGACGTTATACCCAGAGCGCACAGAGGAAGGGACGCTACCTCCGGGTGACCGTAAACAGCTTTCAGACAATGGACCCCCCCAACCGAGGCTGGTGTCGCGGCTGAGGGTGTGGCTCTGTCCCCTGTCCCCGCGGGCCGTCTGTGGGGGCTAGTGGTCATCCTGCTGTCGTGGCTGTAGGGTTGGGGATGTCGAAAGGTGGCCACCGAGACGAAAGGGATACAGGGACGCTGAAGTTGGTAGTGGGGACTCAGCTGGATGGCTGGCTTGTCACGGCCCTCCGTCATTTTTTACTTAAACTTGAGTTCTTTTGATAGTATAGGTTGCTGCTCCCCAAATGACTTTGCATTTCTTTGAGTTAAACATCTCTGATTCTAAAAGGTGTGAGTTCACACCCAGCACGGATAAAATCGGGCTAAGATTATGTTTCAGGGCAGTGTGAATCAGAGTCACAAGAGCGACACAAACTGAGGACAGCTGGGCCCGACGAGCAGGTGGGGTTTGGGGGCACGTCTAACAAGTTCCCAGCTGCCACTGATGTTCTGACTGAGGTACACACGTTAAGACCCTAAGTACAGCTGTACCTTCAACAACAGAGATTGAACTATGTGGGTCCAGTCGTACGTAGACTTTCTTTTTCAATAAGCATCGGCCCTCTCTTTCCAGGTTTCCCATTTGTGGATTCAACCAACTGTGAATGGAAGATAGTTATCTTCCATCTCAGGTGGGAATCCGGAATGCAGAGGGCTGACCATAAGCATTGTACTGCACCATTTTATAGAAGGGACTTAAGCATCTGTGGATTTGGATGTTTGCAGGAGTCCCGGAATGAGTCCTTTGAGTATAACAGGAGGTTATTGAAGTTTTGGGGGAGTCAAAAGTTATACGTGGATTTTCAACTGCAAGGGCATTGCGGTCCCCAGTGCCTGTGTTGTTCAAGGGTCTGCTGTATGCTTCTTAAATGAGCTAACATTTTATCTTTGTCTAATAATTTGTAGGGAATTGTTGTAGCTAATATTTGTGGAGTAGGCAGACCAGGGCCCAGGAAAAGGGCTGAGGAGGCCTCTGGGTTCTCCTTGGTATCAAGAGCCCCCCTTCCTTTGGTTGCTAGGACAACCGGCAAGTCGTGAGGTTGCCACCAGTGGGGGTGCCTGAGTCCTCTCCACTGAGGCATCCTCAAACCCGCTCCCCAAGCTGTGTGTGCATGGGGTGTGGGAGGAGGGGTGGAGGAGTGTGGCTGGTAGCTGAGTCTGGAGGCCACTATAGACACCCCCACTGCCTCTACCATGTTCGCATGTGGGCCCGAGGATGGAGGAGGCAGCCTCTTGGAGGAAATAAACCTTCTGCACCAATATATAGAGATACAAGCTTATGGTTGCCAAAGGGAGAGGGATGGGGGATGGGTGGGCAAATAAAAAATAAAACCGGGGCGATGGAGTTCATGCTGGCTGCCCTCTCCTTTTGGCAGGTGAGGACCAGCTAGCAGCAGGCCCACCCTGCCCACTGCGAATGCCTCTAAATGATGCAGCTGCACAGGGTCTGTTGCATGAGTTCATTCACAAGTATAACTTTGCTCTGGCAAAATATATAAATTTATGCTGAAAAGTGGATTCAAGTCCAAAACATAAGACCTAAAACTACAAAACCCCTTAAAGAAAACATGGGAGGGAAATCCCCTGGACGTCAGTCTTTGCAACAATTTCGTAGCTATGACACTGAAAACACAAGCAACAAAAGCAAAAATTAATGAGTGGGACCACATCAAACTAAAAAGCTGCTGCACAGCGAAAGAAACAACCACATAAATGAAAAGGTAGCCTATGGAACGGGAGAAAATGTCTGCAAAGAATCTATCTGATAAGATGTTAATGTCCAAAATACATAAAAATCCATACAACTCAATAGCAAAAAAAAAAAAAAAGAAAAAGAAATCTGATTTTAAAATGGGCAAAGGACAAAAAAAAACCATACAAATGGCCAATAGGTATACAAAAAGGTGCATGGCATCAGTAATCATCAGGGAAATGCATATTAAAACCACAAGGAGATATCTCACACCTGTTAGAATGGCTGTTATAAAAAAGACAAAAGATAAGTAAATGTTGGAGAGGATGTGGAGAAAAATGGAACCCTTGTGCACTATTGGTGGCAATGTAAATTGGTGCAGCCACTGCAGAAGGCAGTATAGAGGTTCTTTAAAACATTAAAAATAGAACTACATGATCCAGCAATCTCACTTCTAAGTAGATATCCAAAGGATACGAAATCACAATCACGATCCTGAAGAGGTATCTACACTCCCATGTTCATCGCAACATTATTCATAGGATCCAAGATGTGGAAACACCCCGAGTGCCCATCAATAGGTGAACGGATAAAGAAGATGTGATACATACATACATACGTAATATTATTCTGTCATGAAAGGGAAGGCAAGCCTGCCATTTGTGACGATGTGGGTGAACCTGGAGGGCATTACGCTAAATGAAATAGCCAGAGAAAGACAAACACCGTATGATCTCACTTCTATGTGGACTCTCAAAAAGCTGAACTCGTGGAAACAGAGTAGAATGGTTTGCCAGGGGCTGAGGGGTATAGGAAATAGGGAGGTATCAGTCGAAGGGTAAAAACTTGTAGTTATTAGACAAATAGGTTCTGGGGATCTAATGTACATCATGGTGACTATAGTTAATAATACTTTATCATATATTTGAAAGCTGCTAAGGGAGTAAATCTTAAATGCTCTCATAAAAAAAAAAAAAAAAAAAGAACAAAACAAAACCCCAGCCCCTCCATATCAGCACGTGACCCTCACTCCATCTTCAGCAGCGCACCCCCGTGGTCAGATGCTGCCCCCTGATGCCCTCCCTGGGCCCTGGCCCACTCTCAGCTCATGTGTGAGGCAGCCAGGGTGTCGGGGGAGTCAGAGCGTCCACCTACCCCAACTGCCCCTGGAGAGATGAGGAAGATGAAGGCCTGCATGAGGTTCCCAGGAAGTAAAGCAAGGACAGGCCTCGGGGCCCTGCCACCCCCCGCTCCCCCAGGCACTTCATCCCAGCAAGAAGAGAGAGGTGGTTGCACCCTCCTGCCACCCAGAGTTGTGTTCCTGTACCACTTGAATCGCGTCCCCTCCCCACAGCAGACAAGACAGCGTCCCACGTGACTTCTCTCTCTGTAGGCCTCGGAGCTTTGGATGGGTTGCTTCATCTCGCTGGGCTTCAAGCCAGTGCATCTTACAGCTCTCCTAGAGTCAGGGGGAACTTGGGACTTCACTGTCCCCAAATCCCGTCGGAGCCTTCTCTTGACCACTTGGAAAGGGAGAGGTACCACTTGACATTCCTGCCCTGCCACTGGGCCACTGCCAGGGTGCTGGGTTTAGGGAGAAGGAGACTGAACTGGCCAAAAGGCAAGGGAGGGTCTGGCCAGCTGTGACATTTTTTTAGGAGGGGGGCCTTGAGGTTTGAGGAGTGCCCCTCAAATCACTCAAATACAGCCCTTGTCCTAGCCCCGGCTGGGCTTCTCCCCGCCACAAGCTGCCACACAGCCCTCTTGTGGGACATACTGAAGTCTCCACCCCTGTGGGGCTGCCAGCCACTGACCTGGAGCCCAGTGACGCCTGTGCAGGCCAGGGGGGGCTCGGGCAAGAGGTGCAGGCACAGCCATGGGCCAGTCTGGCAAGCTGATGAAAAAGCTCTGGGCCTCCCAGAAAGAGCAGTCGCAAAGCCCAGGTAGCCGTTCAGCAGCAGACACACAGAGCGGACTCAGGTCGGAGCTTTAGGACTTGGCTTTGAGCTACAGCTCCCCACACCGCAAGCTCGGTTATTAGGATTTGGACACGGTTCTTCTGTGAAGGGTGGGGTCTCCGGGGGCAGGGGTCACAGAATTCAAGAGCAGCCACGAAAGGATCCCCCGGGAAGGCATCGCTATGACGGCACAGAATGAATGAATAACCCCTTAGTAAAAAGAGGCTCTGTGTACAGATGGCCAACAAGCCCAGGAAAAGATGCTCAGTATCACTAATCATCAGAGAGATGCACATCAAAACCACAATGAGAGGCAAACTGGAACCCTCACACATGGCGGGCGGGGTTATAAAACGGTCTGATTGCTGTGGAAGGCAGAATAGAGTTCCTCCAAAAATTAAAAATAGAATGACCGTATCATCCGGTGATTCCACCTCTGGGTAAATAGGCGATTGGAAGCAGGGTCTCAAGAGAGATATCTGCATCCCATGTTCACTGCAGCACTGTTCACAACAGCCAAGAGGCGGATGCCACCCGAATGTCCATTGACGGGTGGACAGATAAAGGAAGGTGGTTTATACATATATACGCAGTATCATTCAGCCTTAAAACTTCTGAAAGAAAATCCTGTCCCATGCTCCGTGGATGAAACTGGATGACATTATGAGAAGTAAAATAAGCCGGTCACAAAAAAAGACAAATACTGCATGATTCATCTCATGTAAAGTATCTCAAGCAGTCCACTTCATAAAAAGTAGAATGGTGGTTGCCATTGGCAAGGGGAGGGACTTATTTAACGGATATGGAGTTTCAGATTTGCACGAGGAAGACGTGAAAAAGTCTGAACATCTGTTTTACAACAATGTGAATGTACTTAACACTACCGTACACTTAAAAACGGCTAAAATGGTAAATGGCACGTGCTTTTCACTACGCTAAGATTCATGAGAAAGGGGGAGGAGCTGCGAGGGTCAGTTAGTCCGATCTTCCCAGCTCCCGGGTGAGAACACTGAGGCCCGGAGCGGCGTGACCTGCTCAGGTGCACAGCCCTGGCAGGATGGGATCCGGACAGACTGTGAAACGTGCCGGCAGACGGCAGACGGATGCCAACGCCACGGCGGGGTGGGGCTCAGGCGCGGGGTGGGGCTCAGGCGCGGGGTGGGGCCCAGGCTCAGTGGCGCAAGCTTTCAAGAGGTAGCCACATGTGCCAGAGGCACTTAGAGAAGCCCAAATGGATTACTGAGAAAATTCGCCGAAGAGGAATAGCTCCTGTGCGGCTGATGTCAGTACCTCTCCCCTCCCACCTCCGAGAGTGTGGAAGCCCCGAGCTCTTCCCGGCCCCCTTCCCGCCCCCCGCCCCCCCCCGCCCCCCGCCCGGCCCCACCCCAGGTGGGCAGAGCAGGGGTGGAGATGGCTGTAAGTGGGGACAAAGGTGGATAACAAACCTAGATTCCAACTGGCTCTGCGCTGCCTGAGCCTCAGTTTCTCCATCTCTGAAAAGCAGGGAAGGGCCTCACTGGTTACCAGGCACACGGCAGGTGTTTAGTAAGAGGGGTCTAGGATGCTGGTTAACACTGAGGGCTCTGGAGCTGAGCTCGTTCCTTCCTGTCCTGGGCCCATTTCCTCCGCGTGACTTCTTGGTGCCTCGGTTGATTCATCCATGAAATGGGGAAAACAGTATCACATTGGGTTGCCGTGAGGATTTAATGAACTTGGGACCAAGCCCAGGATATGTCAGCTACGGTGGGGAGATACTGGGGCCACAGTGCGTGTACCCCCCGCTCCCTCGCTCCCCGACCTGGGGTGTCTCTGCTATTGTTTGCTCACGATGGCCCTGCCTTGGCTTGACAACGGAAGTGCTGTCTATTGCAGGGTCTGGGGTGTGGGACCCTCTGCCAGGCCTCTGAAATACTGCCTGGTGTCCCGTTGGCCCTGGTGTGGCTGGGCCTGGGGCACGGGAGCTGGGGGCAGGAATGGGCAGTTCCAAGGCCCAGACCGTCGCCCCCCTTTGTCTCCTCCATGGCTACCACAGCCCCTGTTTATGCTGTTGGCAGACATCACCCACCAATCCCGCCACGGCCCTGCACACCCCAGGCAGCCTCGAAGCTTGGACTCTGAGCCCCAGGCTTCCATTAGACGAGGCAGGGAGCCTGGAGGCGGGTGTCCGCCCAAAACCCCCATGAGGCAGCAGCGGAACTCGCTTCTCCTGTTCTCCCCGACAGCAGCCACATCCCACAGCCCCACGGAACGCTGGGGAGGACTCAGACGGTGCTCCCTCTAGCAGTCCCTTCAGGATTTGGGTTTAATCCTAAGCACGAGGGTGGGTGGGCAAGGAAAGGATTTGGTTTCATTCCTTTAGATGCCCAAGACTTGGCCCGAGCCCCAGGGCGCAGGAGTGAAGGCGTGTGGCCACCGGCCTCTACCAACAAAGGCTTCCTTTATTAAATAGAGATCGCATTACATTCCTTTCGGAGGAGGAAATCGGACGTGGTGAGGGATGTGTCCAGGTTGTACCCGGGTCCCGAGGGGGCTGTCAGCGGTGAGGAGGGGCCTTGGTCCTGCCACCGCCCCAACCCACCCCGGTCCTGCGCACAGGTCCCGGCGACCTCAGGCCCTGTTGTCTGAATGGCCACCCACCGCTGAAAACAGGCGTGATGTCCTGAGACCCTGTCCGTGTTTTGCTTTGGGAGAAAAGAGCCCCCGTCCTTCCAGCGGTGGTGGGGGCAGGGCCTCCCGGGGCCTGGGTCAGGGGAGGTCAAGGGTGAGGGTGGCTTAAGAATGCTGGGGGGGCAGTTCTCAAGCAGGTACCTGTTGGTGTGGATGTCCCTGCCAGCCCCTCCCATGGCAGACCCACTGGGGCAGTCCAACAGAATGGCCACCTGAGAATGGGGTGTGGGATGGCTGCAAAGGGGTGCTGGTGGCCCCGGGCTTGGGAACTGGGGCGGGGGATACTCTGGAGATCAGGCCACACAGCACGGTCCCTTTCTGGGGACATGGCAGCAACAAGGCACCTGCAGACAGCACCTCCCAGGACTGGGAGTGGGGGATACTGGCTGCCCTAGGGGTCCCCTAGTAAGTGCTGAGCCCCTGAAAATGGCTCCAGGCTCCTTGGTCTTTGGTACTTTCTGGAGAGTCTCCTGGTGGCTGTAGTACCACTGGGGAAGAGAGAAGGGTCACCTCGTGAGGTCCTGTCTGTCCTGGGATGGACATTCGGTACCGGCTCAGTGCGGCCTCCGTAGCCTAGCCATTTGTCTGTCTGTTCAACTGCTGGCTCAGGGGTGGTTGCAGAATTCTGTCTTCCTGTCTGTCTGTCCATCCTGGGGCAGGTGTTGGCTCCAGCTCTGAGCCCCACTCCAGGCCCAGACCAGGCCCTAGGCCTCCTGGGGGAAGAAGCCCAGCTTGGCCAGTGACATCTCCTTCCGCAGCCTCGTGACCTCCCAGAACATCGGCTCTGCTGCAGGCAGAGAAAGGGTGGACAGCTCAATGACAGCTCAAGGTCACCCCAGGCAGCTGGCCTGGCCCCCTCCCTGGCTTTGGGCAGGGCAGCTGGCAGACACTCTAGGGCCCCACAGTCTCTCAGGACAGATGACCTCAGTGAGTGGCTGGACGTCTTTGAGGCTCCGCTCTGAGGCCTCACAAACTATTGAGTACTGAACACACTTAAAGGGTCTGTTCTGCACTGGAGGAGGAGGTGAAAGTCACTCCCACAGCCTAACACAGATATACATGTGCACGCTGCCACATACTCAACATGCTACAAGTGTTTTCCAATCCCACCTCGCTGGGGTAGCACAACGACCCTGAGCAGTAAGCAGGGCCACAGTGTCAGCCCAGGTACCTAGGAGGAGGTGGCCCCTCAGGGCTCATCCCCTGGCCTGGCTTGAACTTGACCTTCAAGCTAGGGAGGAGAGGCTCAGACTCCAAACCGGTTTGGGAGAAGACACATCAGGGAAGAAAGTCTGGAGGAGCGAGAAGCTAGGCTTTGCGGAATGGGAGGCAGGGGACAATGGATGGAACAAGGGCACAGTGGGGGCCTGTGTTCAGGGGGCCACGAGCAGGCTGCACCTTGAGGGGAGGGGGGGTCACAGGAGAGGCCCCATTGAAAGGCCTCAAGTGCCCAGCCAGTAACAGGGAGCTGTTTCTGCGGGTCCCCGGGGGTGGGGAGAGGGTCTGGGCAGGAGAAAGCCACCAGACCCAGGTACGGAGGTGGCATTGGGCTGGCTTTCCTGGTAAGACGGGGCCCATGAGGCTCCTTCTGCCGCTCATCTCAGCACCAAGAGGCTCACCGGCCCTTTACTAACACACAACCTCCCCACTCACAGAGTCCAGGCCTCAGAAGGGACAGCAAAACCCTGGAGCTGATCCTGATGCTGCTGGCCCACTAACATGCCCTCCCAGGCGCCATCCCCCCTCTGGCCACCAGAGGGCGCTCACCGTCCTGCCGCACCAGGCCTTGCTGGATATAGCGAATGTAGGTGAAGAAGTTGCACACGGCTGTGATCTGTGGGCAGAAGAGGGGAGGGTGTGACCAGGCCGCAGGGTTGTCCCGCGGGCAGTGGGCCCCCATGGGAGGCCACGATCAGGGGATGGCAGGAAGCAGGGAGGTTCCTTCTCCAGGGTCGTGCTTTGGGGACAGAATTCTTCTTCCTTTGGACTCCACACTCCTGGGTCTCTTCAGGGTGGGGACCACATCTTAAAACTTCACCCGCTTCTTATCTCCCATACCAGGTCCGCCCAGCACAGCGCACAGGCAGGCCTGTAGGAAGCCAAGTGCTAGATGTAATTTTTCCAGACATGGGCATGTCCAGCATGGATCCTTCTGTTAAACGCTGGTTGGTATCGGAAACGCTGGTTGGTACCGAATGCCGCATAGAGAGACTAGATTCCGAAGGGGGAAACCCCAGGTCGGCTGAAAGGCCGCGGGAATACCCTTTCCCTTTCTAAGGCTCTGACTCTCTTTGGGTAAATGGGAGCCTGGCTCACTGCTGGGGGGTGGGGGGCAGGGCGTTGCCAGGACAACATGCTTCAATAACCTATGGAAGCTGTCAGGACCGAAAGAGCTATCCTCACTATACAAATGCCCAACGATGGGGCCATTTGTCCACTTTAGTCCCCACGAGGAGCCTCTAGCAGGTCAAAGGGAGACCTTCACGGCAAGCTTCGGAGTTTTCCTAGCATGTCCTATCTAAGTCCTTACGATCCTCTTTAGTCTACGAGGAACGGGAACCATCCCGCCCTTACCCTGCATCTCAGTGAGGCCGCCTGATCCAGCCTGGGTCACATGGCCCGAGAGGGTGGAAGCTGGCCGACTGGGAGGACCCTCGGCACCCACCCACGGCTTGACTATCAGCTTGTGAAACAGACAGGCCTCACAGCCCTTCCCGAAGCCTGGAGCCAGAAGCCTGGAACGACGAGCTGGTGTCACTCCTTTGATTAGGTCCCATTAGACAACAGAGGTGATGGACCTCACACCCATGATTTTGCAAAGCAAGGAAAACAGGGAATCTCAGTCCTTGAGCCACAAAGGAACTGAATTCTGCCAACAGCCCCGTGAGCTCGGAAGAGGGCCCCGATCTCCAAGAAGGATGCAGCCGGCTGACATGTCGATTGAGGCAGTCCAGGAGCCCCTGAGCAGAGGACCCAGCTGAGCTGTGCCCAGACTCCCGACCCAGGGAGATGAGGATAAATGGGTAGTTTTCAAGCCACTAACCTTATGGTAATTTGTTACGCAGCAATGCCAGCTAACACAATTGGCTGGGCTGTGTGCCCCGAGTCCGTCTCTGCACCTCTCTGAGCCTGCTCTGTGGATTGAGGTCGTGCTGCCAAGCCCAGGGATCAGAGTCCCCCCCTCCCCAGGAGGGCCCTAAAGAGCCAAGTAAACACTCCAAATAGGTGACTCACCCTGGCCCGGGAGGATGGCGAGATGTAGTAGTGGCTCTCAGAGTCCCCAAGCCGTATTCGGTGACGACAGGCACGGGCCAGCCCACTCAGGGCACATGTGCTAGGGGAAAGCAGAGGGGGTCATGGGGGCCAGCTGGGGCTTGTCCGCCCAGCTCATGCGGGGAGGATGCAGCAGCCAGGAGGAGGCACAGAGGGAGGCGCAGCAAACAGACGTGCGCGTGGGACCTGACACCCTCTTTCCTCGCCCAGCTTCCCCGGGAGCCCAGGGCCAGGCCAAAGAGGGGTGGGGGCAGCCCCGGAAGCCCCTGGGATGGACTGTTAACCAAGCTGGACCCCAAACACCCTCTACAGCCTCAGCCCCCTCGTCCTGCCCGCCCCACTGCTCCACCCGCAGACTAAGCGCTGTTCCGTTAACACGCAGCTTCGCACACTTGCTCTCATTCTGTTCCCTCGGCCTGAAGGGCCCTCCCTACTTGGCAAACTGCTATTCACCCTTCCAACCCGCTTCAAATGACCCCCTCCATGAGGAGGCTCCCCCAGGGGGCCTCCCTCGAAGGCCGAGGGGAAGTGCTCCCCGATTTCCACCCCTTGCTCCACCCTGGCTAAGCCGTTGTGCTCCAGCCCTGCTCAAAGTCGGCTGCGTAGCAGGAAGGACGGGATGCCAGGGCTGTTTGGTTTTTCACTAGCAGAACACAGAGCTGGCAACTGACGGGCCACAGGCTCGATCGGTGGCCCGGAACCCACCGTGGGAGAGAGCGGGAGAGGGAGAGGGATGCGCGTCAGGCCAGCCGAGAAGAGGGAGACCCCAGCTCCCAGACTCCCTGGAGAGCCTGGGGGTCCGTGACCAGGGGAAGGATGGGCCAGTGGGCAGAGCCAAAGATGCTTCTTTGCCCTAAGTGGGGGAAGCCACTGTCCCTCTCCTGGCAGGTGCCCCTGTACTCCTCCTTGGCCTGGCCTGCATGCCACAGCCCCTGCCCACCCCCGGGTACCAAGCCAGGACCCCCGCAGGCAGGCCCGAGGTTCAGTCTTCCCTGGCCACCTCCTCGGCAGAGTCAAGCCAGGTGGAGCTTTCCCCAGTGGGCGGGAAGGGGTGACGGGAGCTAAGCTTACCTGGTGCTGCCATACTCGACCGCGGCCACCTTCACTGCGGGCAGTGTTTGCGAAGCCACGGGCTCGATGGTGAGCGTGTTGTCCTCCACGGCAGCCCGTACCAGTGCCGAGAGCTGCAGCAGACCAGGGCGGCAGGCGGGGCGGTGAGGGGCAGGCCTCCGGCTGCGGGGCTCGGCCCTCCGGCTGGCCGCCCTCTGCCCTGCCTCACCTCCTGTGTGGTGAAGTCCAGGCAGGGGCCCACGTCCTCCCGGTACACCCTGTCCAGGAAGGGGCTGGTCTTGTCCAGGGTGGGCGATTCCCTCCAGGCCTGGAACTCTGCGAACAGGGTTGTGTCCACCTGCGGGAGAAGGCAAGCAGGGTGGGCGGTCAGGGCGCTGGAGGCCAGCATGGCAGAGACAGGCAGAGGCGAAGGAGGTGGCAGCCAGGGAGGGTGCGGAGCAGGCCGTAGCATGCCAGCAGGCCTGTCCCCAGCGGCCGTGCTGACCTGAGTCCCGAGAAAGAACCCGCTTTCTTCCTTTTGCATCAAAGAATTTAGAACCTGAGTCTCACTTCCGGGTGTGTTTTCAGTTTCCTGGCACTATAGGATTATAGACCTGGGTCCAGGGCCTCCGTGAGGAGGGCAGGTTGAAGAGGGACCCCGCAGGTACACGCAGGTAGCCCCAGGCACACACAGGCTCATGCACACAGGAGGAAACACACACGGGCTCTGAGGGGCGACATCCTGGCCGCTCCGGGGAGCATGCAGGATGAGCGAGGCTGGGAGGCAGAGGGCCGGCCCCCCTCCAGAGGTGTTATTACCTGTCGGGAAAAGGACAGAGAGGTAGCGAAGGTGGGGGCTGTGGGCGGCTCCCCGGGAGGGAGCTGCCAGGCTGGCTCGTAGGTGAGGTGAACCGCCTTGCTGGGGACCACGCAGAGGAGCAGGGAGAGGAGGGGGGCCAGCCCGGGCTGGGCGGGTGGGGCCGACAGACAGACAGACAGACAAGTGAACAGAGACAGACAGGAGGAGGCAGATATTAGCATCCAGTTGGAAGCTCGGAATTCAAGAGATGGAGAAGAGGCCTCCCCAGAAGCTCCAGAGACACAGGACGGGATGGAGCTGGGGGGCCGTCATGGTGTCCGAGACTCCCAGGAAGCTGAACCCCACTAGAGCTCCCGTGGGTGCTCGCTGGGTGCGGCCCCGAGCTGAGCCCCTGACACCTACACCTCGTCAATTCCTCTAGGGCCCCAAGAGTCCCCCATTTACCATGTGAGGGAACTAACAAGTGGCCCCACTTGCTCAAGGACCCACGACCAAGGATATTGTAACCCATTGTCCAGCTTGGACCACGGACCCCATGTACCCAGCTGCGGAGGGGTAGAAATCCCTCCAAAGGCCATGCTTGTCTGGGCACCACAGCCAGAGGATGCTGAGGACCCTCAAGCCCAGAGTTGTCACCAGGTATAGCCTTGGGCTTCCGTGCTGTGGCCATGAGGCAGGCCCAGCAGCGGTCTCTTCAGGTGGAGGGAGTGTCTGTCCCCGCAGACCCCTCGGGGGCGGGCCCTCAGGCCCAAGGCCAGGCTCAGGTGCAGAGCACGCCACCTATGCTTGGAGGGGCGGGGAGGGAGTTATCGAGCTCCCCAAATTGTGCACCTGGAGGCTGAGGGCCAGAGGCCTCACATCTCAAGGAGCCTGCCCAGCCCTCATGGCCACCTCTGGCCCCGAGGGGACAGGACAGGCTCCGGGTCACGCAAGCCAGGAGGAGCGTGCCTGCTACCCGCTGGGCCCCACTGCAGAGCTGACAAGGGACCATCCCGCCTTCCCGTGTCCGCTCTCCGGCCTCCGCCCCTCACCTCTCTTCCCTCCTTGTCCGAGACGAGAATGTGGCCTGCGGCAGGGCACACGGCTGGGCAGAGGGTGCTGCTGGTGCTCTTGTGACGGAAGTGGCCCTTGCGGGGCCCGGCCTTGGTGGGGCTCAGCAGCTGTGGGTGCAGCTCGCGGTTGGGAGATGCTGGTGTGGATGTGATGACCAGGGTCTTCAAGGCTGTCACCTCCGCCTGCAGCATGTCGATCTGGCCAGAACGAGCTGGCTGCCAACCTTCGCCCAGGGTTCGTGCCACCCTGGCTGCCACCGCCTGACACCCCGGCTTAGGCCCACCCACTCTAGCAGCGACTAGCACCTAATCCCGCCAGTCACCCCTGGCCTGGAACAACCTTTGAGGTGGGAACTGAGACGCCCGTCTTATAGACGGGGAAACTGAGGCTCAGGGAGGCGACGTGGCCCACCCGAGGTCGCACTGTAAGCCAGGACACTCCGTCAGATGCCCGCGTCTGGGAGCTGGCCGGGCCTCCCACTGAAGGGGCCCCAGCAGCCAGGAACAGCTCAGTCCTCGTAGTTTATGGATGGGTGAGCGGGCTCCAAGACAAGAAGATGCTTGCCCAGCCTCCCACAGCCAGACTGAGGTTTCTGCTTTATAAAAGGAGTGCAGGAGGAGGGAAAATGAAGGACAAGACCATGGGACCCTCCCGGCCCCTAAAGGCCCCTTCTCCAGCAAGATCTCTGTGGTACAGTGGAACTTCGGCACCCACCCTTCTGGACCTCGGTTGGCCCATCCCTGGGGGCCCCGCCAGGCCATTCGAGGGTCTGACTGGGTAGGAGGAAGGCAGGGCTTGCGGGCTGGGAGGCAGGCGGGAGTCCCGGGCGGGCCTGGGCAGGTGGGGGCCTCACCTTGCCCCGTGCCTCCTTCAGCTGCTTTTCCGATGCCGCCTGCTTCATGTTGGCTTCTCGAACCATCTTGTGGGCTTCCTGGGAAGAAGGAGTGGTGAGGAGCCAAGGGACGCCCAACAGACCCAGCGCCCAGCCTGCCCCCTGGCTGGCCGGACACCGTACCTCGAACAGGCTGGCTGTCAGCTCCTCCAGCTCCTGTTCCAGCTGCTCCCGGACCTTGGACAGTCGCTCACACTCCTCGTCCTTCAGCTTTAGCTCCTGGGGGGCACGAGGCGGGCGGCTGTCAGCCCTCAGGAGCCCCTGGGCCTGACGCCGAGGGAACCAGGCGCCCTGACCGGGCTCCATGCCCGGGGTCATCTTGCCAGGGCCCCTGGGCCTTAGTTTATGGCGCATGTTCCATTTAGCTCCTGGCGTGAGGCTGAAACCCCAACTGTCAGTCCATTAGAGCCTGGAACAGGTTTCCAGAGAAGTCAAGGCTTCTAAAAGTCATTTAAAAGTCACCAGAAGAAGTGGTCTGTCCTTCGTTTGGACTTACCTCATGCCCAGCACAGGCCTGGCAAGCAGTTGGCCTTGATGGGTGCACGGGCTCTCTGGGCATTGGGTGAGAGCCCGCAGCTCTCCCGGGCGGCCCCCTCCCCCTCAGGCCCCCACCTTCTGGGCTTTGTGCAGCTCCTCCTTCAGAAACTCCGAGCCCTTCTCGCGGATCTCCATGGACGAGCTGCGCAGGCGTGACACGTCCATGGACGAGCTGCGCAGGCGCGACACGTCCAGCTGGGCGACTGCAGGACCCTCCGGACCTTGGGCCTCTTCTGCCGCAGAGGTCTCTGTCGGGCTTCCAGGGGGCTCCCTGTGGCTTTTGCAAGAGCCCACACTCTTCCAAGGGACAGGGACAGCTTCAAGAGGTGGTGGGTGGCCCTCGTCCGGGTGGGGCTGGCTGCAAGGCAAACAGCAGACATAGGATGTGGGATCCTGAGGCCCGGAGAGCTGAGCCCAGGGACCGACCCTGGGCAACACACCTGCCACTCTGGGCTTCAGTCTCCATCTGTAAAATAGGGATGCTACCAGTGAGGTCTTCGCCAGGGTGTCACGAGGGCAGCATGACCAAACGAGGTCTCCTGGGGGCAAGGACAGGACTCAGTCATCTTTGTCCACTACCTCCTCCAGCCCGGGGCCCAGGGTTGTATGTGGCACACATTAGGCAGTCAGCACACATCAGGTGCTCATTTGCATTTGTCCGACAGGTGACTGTCAATGCTTCAGTGCTGAGAATCTGAGTTTCCACTTCTATAAAGTAGGGGACAATCCCAAAGGCCCTACCTCAAAAGTCACTGAACGCACAGACTGTGCGTAAGACCTTGGCACACAGGAGGCACTTAAGTGAGAACTGCCTTTTCTGTTACTGTTAGTACAAATTTTATGCAAACCGAGGGTGAATCAATGAGGAAGGACCCAGCCTGGGCAGGCAGGGCTGAGGCAGGAAGTTCCACAGCTGCGGCAAACAGCCCAGCAAGGCAGGCCCACTTTCTGTCCCCTGGTCCTCATGGAGAGCGGTCTCAGTGCTCCGTCTGTGACCCCAGGCAAACAGCGACCCTCTCTGGGCCTCAAGGCCCTCTTCCCCCTGAAGTTGAAGACCCCGGCGGCAGTGTGGGGCGGGGGCCACCAGCCTCTGCCCTCGCCTTCCTCCCGCCCGTCCACACCACCCCCCCTTCGTCACAGCTGACCCCGAGGAGGCAGGAAGGGAGCAGGCGCTGCTAGTGGTGGTTTGTGCCAAGACAGCACCTCCGGACTCGCTCACTCAGCAAAAGCTGGCGGCTCCTGAGCCAGCAGCTTCTGAGCCACAGCGGCTGGGCCGAGGGTGGGGGCTGGGCCACGCCGCTGATAACAGTGGGGAAGTGGTGGGGAGGGGGCTCAGAGGGCCCCACACGGGAGGGAGGGAAGACAAGGCCAAGGCGTCATGGGATCCAGGAGAGCTGAGGGGAAAGTAAGAAAGGCAAGGCTGGGGGCTGGTCCCTGTTCCTTGTCCTCGGGGCCCTGAGATGATCACCAAGCAGCCCCTGAGCCTCAATTTTCCTCTAGGGTAACGCAAAAACAAACAAATTAATTAATTAATTAATTAATTAATTTTAAAAACCTGGGCACCCAGGGACTCCAACAATGAGTCCATTCCCAACTCCTCACAGGGCCCTGCCCGGCCTGCCCTCGGCTCTAAAACTGGCCCAGAGTTGGCCTCCGGGTTCCTTGGACTGCATCCTGTCTGGCAGGGACGTGGGGCTTTGATAAATAGAGTGGGAACACACATCCGTCGCACCGTCAACGGCATTGATGCCAGACAGGGGTCTTTTCTAATACCCTTATTTGGGGAAGGGTCTCGTTGGAAGGGAGTCCCCGAGGCTTGAGGCGCCATGGCGCTGTTACGGGTGGCCCTGAGCTGGAGTCTGCATCCAGGGGACTCACACCGTGCTAGATGCCACCTGGGTTGCTCTGCCCACGTCGTCATGTTTAAAACTCTCGACAGCAGACGTGGTATCACCCCCATTCTACAGATGAGTGAGGGAGTCTCAGAGAGGTGACGAACTTGGCTACGGTCACATAGCTGGTCGGTGGCAGTGCTGTGACGGGTGGCTGGATCCTCCGCCCAGGCCCAAAGCTCCCAGTGGGTAGGGCGGTGAGTGGTGGAATCAATGCTTCTGTCCCGGGATCCAGGCCCACGGGGCCCGTGGGGACTCAGGAGGCTCCTCCTTGGCCGTAGCAGGGAAATCTGACCCAAATCCTGCCCAAACTGGCTTCTCGGCCTCTGCTTAGGCCCTGAAACTGCCTCCCAGGGGGGAGGCTAGGGCTTGGGGAAGGTGTGGCTGAGAGCAGAGGCCAGAGTCAGGCAAGCCCAGGGCCATGCCAGGTTCTGACCTGGGGTACACGTGAGCCCCTGAGACTGTTACCGAAATCCTCTGCACCTGCCTCCTACCTGTGCATGGGGGTTAAAACCTGTAGGAGGCACACCGAGCATCAAAGAGAAGTCCCTGGTTCAGAACCGGGTAAAGGTGAGCCGTCCTCGGCCATGCTGGTGGACACCCCCACCGTGCCTGTCCGGGTTCTGGGTCCACAGCTGATACTGCCCACCCCAGATGGCTGCCCCTGCTGGCAGCCTGGGGGGCAGGGGCTCAGTCCCATTTCCTCAGGGGAGAGAGCAGCGGGGGGCGGGGTAGGGAGCAGAGCCCACCTTGGTGCCGCCCGCTTCAACAGAGAGAGCAAGAACCGTAGGCCGAGGGTGGAGGTGACCCCCAGGGACAGCACAGGGCAGAGCCAGGATCCCAGGTCTCAGACACCCAGTTACAGTGCCTTTCCCACTGCAAGGACTATGCCATCATGGCCCTCAGCCCCTGCCTAGGACAAGAAGGCCACCAGCCCCTCCCACAGGGGCCGATCTTTGGTCTGGGCCTTTGGCCACAGTGAAAGACTTTAACTTTCCTGCTGGTCCCAAGCACACGGCCAGTCCCCCATCATCTTCCCAACAGTTGCTCACTTCAGCCCCCTGCCTGGGGTGGAGGGGTGGGGGGGGGTGGACGGGGGACCCTGAGAGGCCTGAGACAGTCTCTGTGATACCCTCTTGCTCCCCCAGTGGAAAAGCCAAATGCACAAATCTCAGTGGCAGAAAATGTAGGAGCAGCAGGACCACCCCGTAGATACCAAGTGTCCAATGCTTGGGCCAGGGTGCAGGAGCAGGAGGGAAAGAAGGGCCCACCCTGCACTAGGAGGGGACCGCCGATCTGCAGACCCTCCCCCGCCCACTTCCCGGCTGGGAGGCCAGCTTG
This sequence comes from Rousettus aegyptiacus, assembly GCF_014176215.1. Classification (NCBI taxonomy): domain Eukaryota; kingdom Metazoa; phylum Chordata; class Mammalia; order Chiroptera; family Pteropodidae; genus Rousettus; species Rousettus aegyptiacus. The sequence continues at coordinate 114,516,989 of NW_023416308.1, forward strand.
ATGACTCAGACATTTCAGAGGAAGGAGGGATCCCCGGTTCCTGTCCCCTGGGGTCCAGCCCAAGCCAGAATCCCCTATCCTCTACACACTTCAGCCTCCCAGAGCAGAGGCAGGAACGCCTGGGTGCGAACCTGCAGTGGGCGACCCAGGCCCCGACAGGCACAGAGACTGTCACTTCGGTTCTTCTGCACTGTGCCTCTTCCCCTCAAGGCCAGGTCCATGCCCTGTCCTCAAACCGTCCCAGTCCCCTGTTCCCTGCCGAAGCAGAGGCTGGCATCCAGGATATGACACTGCAGGGGTCGCCGGGAAGGGGTCTGCTCAGGGGCGGAGACGGTGGGAGTCAAGGTCACGGGCAAGTGGGGGCCGTTTCCTAGAGCCCACAGCAGTTCATACAGGAAAGGCCCGGCTGGGTCGCTTCCCCTGGAAACATACAAGGGTGGGGGGTGTGGCAACCACCACCCTCAGTCCTCACCCCCTACCCAGGCCTGGCTTAGGAGGCCGATCAGGATTTTGTCCCTATGCACAAAAACAAACAAACAAAAAACAGCACAATGAGAATGAGGACCCTGGATTCTATGGTCCCTAGTCATCCAGCAACTCCCACTGGCCCAGGAGGGCCTATCCAGTGGCCGCTCCTGAGAGCAGAATGGCCCAACCAGGGTTCTGAGTGCCCCTTCCCAGCCCGGGCCCGACCAGCCTGTCTCCCTCCCCACCTACCAGTGCCCAGGTCACCTCTTTGAGCCAAAGACCCCTGTGCATGATGGGCTCATTAAATAAGCAGGGGTGTGGCCAGCAAGGGAAGCTCTGAAACGGGGGGAAGAAGAGGGCCCGGAGGGCACGCTGGGACCGCCTGCCCTCCGCCTGGGGCCGCCGGGTCCGCGGTGCGGGGTGGCTACGGCTGCTCTGCTCGGCAGGGCTCAGCTCTGGGGCAGTGCCAGGCACAGGAGCCGGGTTCAGACTCGCACGGCCCAGGAAGCTCTGAAGGCACCGAGGCCGACAGCCAAGGGACTCTCATCCAGGGGCCAACGAGGTCTCAGGAAAGGTTACATGTGTCGGCTCCCTGACCATCAGCCTCCAAACCCAGCCCGACTCGGCTTACAGAGAGGGGCCGAGTCTTCAGCTCCAAACCCAGCAGCGCCCGTCCACGCCGCCCCCGCCCCCCACTCCACGTACCCAGAGTTATCGTTGTGGGAGAACCTCATTATGCAGCTGCCGGGAGATGCTCTCCCCAGCCTGGTCTGAAGGATGAGGTTCAGAGAGGGATGACAACCGAGCTGGAAAACACAGCAAGGAAGTGGCAGGGTGGGAACCGAACCCAGGGTCCTGGCACTCGTGAGTCACGGGACCCGTCACGCAGAGAAGCCGGGGCAGGAGGAGAGGGGATGAATGGCCGTTTCAGAGAAGTGAGGCAGGATGCGGACATTTTTTGAGGAAGTTTGGGGGTTCCATCCAAGGCTGCTGTATAAGCCGGGCAGGCTCTGGGCGAGGAGGAGGCACGCAGAGGGGTCACAGACACAAAAGACTTAGAGGAGTTTCGTGGGAGAACCAGGGGCTGGACAGGGGAACAGAAACATAAATAAGTAAACACATTGCAGTAATCAATATAATTACAAACCAGGGAAAAGGCAAATGAGGAGAATAGTGGTACCCACGATGGGAATGAGGAACTGGGCGGGGATCTTTCGGGGGAAGGAAGGGGGTGGCTGAGGGGAGGCACCGGGCCAGAGGGGCCAACCGCAGCCTGAGCCTGGATGAGGGACATGTGACCGAGGAGTTGAGGCTGGAGAGCCAGCCTGGGGATCTGAAGAGGAGCCATCGCAGGGGTTCGACGGAGGCTTCCAGAAGAATGGGACGACGGTGTCATACATGGGAACAGAAGAGCAGGACCCCAGGGGTGGAGAGGGCGGGCCTTGGCCACCCCAGGAAGGCGGAAGTGGCAATGCCTTGTAGGAGAACATGGAGCAGGAGCAGGAGCAGGGAGAGGTCAGGAACAGCCTTGGGATGGAGGAGGTCAGGGGGACCAGGCCACGCCTCTCCCCTCTATAGCCCCAGGCCTGCGAACGCAGCGGGCCCTGCCTAGGAAATCCAGCCCTGCGCCTCCACCCGGAGCCAGCACAAGGCCTGAGAGGGTGGGGGCGCCCTCCTCCGCTGGTGCAGAGCGGGGCACACAGCACCTTCTCTTATCTACCTGTTCAGTCCTAGGAGAATCAAATATCCCAAGACCTCTGACGCCCAACGCCTCCTGCACAGGGAGCACCTGTGGTGTGCCGGGCTCTCCAACAGCCCCGAACCACAGCAGGTGCACAAGGGCACAGATGCCAGCAGCGATGTCAGCCAGCCCCCTTCTCACCACATTCTGAGTTATTTTGCTCCTTCTTCTCCACCCCATTGGGCACAAATCCTACGCAGACACAGGAGAGGTTAGGACGAGCAGGACTCTGATGAGGGTCTGAGTCCCGCACTTACATGTGCTGATTAAAAAAGAGCAGAAAAGCTGTCTGTTGAAGGAAGGGGGGGGCAGGAATTCATGGAGGGCTTTTAGGAGGAGGTGACGGTAAGGGTTGTACAATCCCCTTCCCCCTGCTCCTGACCCTGGAGCCCCCAGGCCCTACTTCAGAACTATCTCAGAGCTATAGTGACTTAGGCTTTATAAGCAGGAGTTCACAGATCCAAGCTCTTTAGGGTAGCCATGGCCCAGACCAGTTATGGGACTTCCTCAAGATCACACAGCCCTTTGCAGCCCAGAGCACCCTAGCATCCTGTCTGCTGCAAAGACAGAGTCCCCCGTGCCTGCGACTTAGCCAGGGTCACTAACTCCTAATCCCAGATTCCTTCCCGTCTAGGACGAAAGATCCCAACTACACACCTGCCCAGAGTTGTCGTGAGCTACCAGGAGCCACAAGCACAAGCAGCTCAGAGTCACAGGGGCAAGTGTGACCCCATGCAGGGTCCCTCCCGGCAGCTGCGGGGGTCTGCGTGAGCTCCCGGGACACCAGGCCCCCAGTACGTGCTGGCAGCTTGGCCCCTGATCTCTCAGTCTCTGCCTTCAATATTCGGGTGAGGGGTCCATAAAAAGGCAGTGGTCAAAGTAACCCCAAAACCCTGCCTTTCACTCGCCAGGTGCCCAGCGCCTCATGCTGCCCCCTCATGCTTTGCATCTGCATTTACGAAGCACCTACTTTGCGCTCTGTGCCGGGCTAGGCCCCGGGGAATCCAAATGTTCATACAAGAAGTGAGATCAGAGGGTCATGTGGCGGTTGGGGGGCGAGGGGTCAGCTTGACAGCCTGGGTCATCCAGAAGGGTCTTGGGAATACGGCAGGGAGGCTGAACTGCGGGCCTTCTCCAGACCCTTGTGTGATTCCCTTGACTCTGTCCTTAAAGAGTGTCCATCTCTTGGCGGCTCCCAGCCTCGTCTGTCTGGCTCTGGCCTGGATGCCTCCAGGGAAGGGACATTCTCTGGGCCTGGATCATTCTCCACCCCACAACCTGTTTGTTGTGCTCAGAGGCCTTTCTCAGTGATTCAGGGGCCATGTTTTGCCTTGGGCACACCCGACGCAAGAGGTCACAAGTTTCTTCCACACCGGGCTGTTCCTCAAACACAGTTAATCCCAGACAGGACTGCCCTCACCTCTCCAGGTACCTCCAACCCTCCTCGACCACTTTCTCCCTGAACGCAATCTCCTTCCTCCAGGGCACAATTCCAAAGAACACACACAGTCTGCTTCAATTCCTTCCCTTTCAGAGTCTCCCCACCTCTCCACACCTCAGTCCAACCAGAAGCCCATTCTTCAGCACCCCCTGCTGGAGATGAAGCCCCCCATTCCTCCCCGGCAGTTCAGGCTTTGCTGGGTGTCACAGAGTCCAGTGGATCCAGCCTGCCAGCCTCCCCAGGGGGCTCGCCTCACTCCCCCGCTGTGGCTGGGAGCCCTGTCCTTGGACCACCCATCTGGCCCAGTTCTTCACAGAAATACAAGCCACCCCCACTCTGGCGGCACCCATCCAGGACCTCGTCTTTCCAGGCTAAGGGAAAGAGGAAGTGTTTGCTGAACTCCACGGGGAGACCACAGTCTGTCCTGCACAGACGGGGCAGGGGTCAAGAGCCAATGAACGGACATGGGGACTGGGGTCACCCACCCAAGACCAGGCTCCGGGCTGCAGGGAGATCCCATCCCACACCTCTGAGCCGCGCCAGCTCCAGAAGCCCCCGATGGAGGCTCATCAACTTGCGAGCGACCTTGGCAAAGACCCAGCCCCCCTTCCCCAACTGCACTGCTTTCCAAGTGTTTGTCCAGCCTGGGGGCTCCTCTAGGTGCGAACCCCAGACTCACTCTGGTTTGCACCCCACCCCACGTTTCACTCGCTCGCTGGATGAGCTGGGAAGAGCAGGCGCTGTCAGGGCGGGCGGGTCTGCCGCCCACCCCCAGGGACCCTCCCCGCGGGTGTCCTTCCATCTCCTTTTGAGTCAGCTCTCCTGCCCTCGTGCTACGTACAATCGGCTCCTCCGCGGCGGGCAGGGCTGGGGCGCAGAGCACCTCCCAGTGGGGGCCGGGGGGTGCAGCTCGGGCAGGGATCCCCCACTCTCCCGGCCTGAAGACAGCGAGGGCGGACCCCGCGCGGAGCCGCGAGCCCGCGGGGACCTACCCGCTCCACATCCCAGCGCCTCGGGGCGCCCGGGCGTCCGGGCGTCCGTCTCCGCCGCCTCCGCCGCCGCCGCCGCGATCTCGCCGCGCCGCGTCCCCGCCGCGTCCCCGCCGCGCCGCGGCCGACTCCGCCCCGGGCCCGCCGGCCTGGCCCGCCGCCTGTCAGCCCTGCCCGCAGCCTGTCTGTCGGCGCAGCCCCGGCTTGAGCCCGGGCCCCCAGTCCAGCCCCGACCCTGCCCTCGGGGGTCACGTGGCCCGAGGACACGCGCCCGGCCCCGCCCCTCCGCCCGCCGGGAGCAGAGCTGGGCGGCCCGCCTCGGGACGGAGCCGCCGCCGCGTCGTCCCGCGGCCCGCGCTGCGCGCCGAGCTCGCGGCTGCTCCTTCTCTCCAGTCGCCCGCCCCAGCGCGGCGGCGCAGCGCCCACCCTGCAGCAGCCGCTCAGGAGCCCACAACGGCTCCCGGGCTTTCAGCGCCTTGATTCTCACCGGATTGTCACTGGAGCCCAGCAGATGACACCCTCCCACCCCCTCACCCGACCCTCTGGCCATCACTCCTCCCCTAAGCTCCCTTCCTGGTGGAAAGGGGGGCAGACCCCAAAATACCTGCTCTCCATCTTACTCTCTGAGGGCTTATTCCAGGCAGAGCCCACCTTTGGCTCAAGTCTCCAACCCCAGCCTCTCCTGCCTCTGACCACTGCCCCGCCAACCTTGACTTTGCCCATGGTCTCCCTGGAGGAATGCAACCCCACCCTCCCCCCAACACACACACTTGTCTGGTCCCGCCTCCTCTGTGAAACTTCTCCCTGAATCCCGGACCATTGATTGGCCTTCATGTCTCTGTGTCCCTGTTACCTAACCTGAGCCCTGTGCCCTGACCATCAGCCTCAACTTCAGCGTGGGGTTGGATCCAGTGAGGGCATAAGCCCTTCCTCTCCTGCCAGGACCATGGCTCCCACATTTCCTGTCTAGAGAACTGGGAGGCTTGGGAGGAGGGACTTCTCTTCCAGATGCTACCAGAACCCTGGGCACTGTTCTTCCAGGCCCACAAAGCCAGGGCCCCAGGCTTGAGTTTGTCAGGTCTTCAGCTGGGGACATTTCTTCCTTCCTTCCTTCCTTCCTTCCTTCCTTCCTTCCTTCCTTCCTTCCTTCCTTCCTTCCCTTCCCTCCTCTCCCCTCTCCTTCCCTTCCTCTCCCTTCCCTTCCTTCATTTCCTTTCTTTCATTCGACAGCCCCTTCTGAGTACAATTATGGGTCATACAAGGGGTAGGAGCCCAAAGGGAAACTGTCAGATACAGGCTCTGTCCTCCTGGGGCTCCAGAATGGTAGGAGACGAGGGGAGGGGGACATACTCTCAAAGACCTCCACTTCCAGGGCCACCACTCGCCCAGGGCACACACACCTTGCTAAGTGAATGGTATCTTTGTTCGAAATAGAAAACAGCACTCCTTTCCTAGGTGGGCACAGCCCACGCCAAGGCGCGGGACTTGGTGAGCGGAAGGCAGGCTGGATGTCATGCTCGCCCGTTCCCTCCGTCGGCACCTTACACAGCGAACCGCCTGGCCTTCCCTCCACGGCATCCCTCCCGACTTTCCAGAATCACTCTGCCCAGGCCTCCCATGCCCTTGACTCTGCAGGGCAATCGTTCCCACAACTGTGGTTTCCCAAGGGCCGGCACCAGCTCCTTCTTGGCTCTGTGTTTCTCCAACCACCCCAGCTCGGCCCAGGGTCTGGCCGAAAGTTGACATCATTGTTTGCTGACTCGAGTCCTTCACCAGATAAGTCTCGAGCAACTATTGTCTTCCTGACCCTCGAGTCTGTTCACTATTTAGGGGAAGGGGGAGAAGATGATGCAAAAGGTGCTCAGGACAGGGCCCTCAACCCCCAGATCTTCACGAGCTGGCAAGAGATAAGATATGGTCCAACTCTGGCATCTAAGGCTGGTGGGAGGTAAGGCGAGTGTGGAGGGTGCTCCAGCTATGGCTCCAGAGGACGAGTCCTCGGCGCGGGAGGCCCTTGAGCGAAGCCTCAAAGGATAAGCATGGGGTCACCACTCCGAGAGCATCGGTACCCCAATGACTGGCCAAAAATATATCCTGTCATCTATGCATCCAGGTACCTTGGACTCCTAGGCCTCACTAGCTCCTCCTACAGCGCAGTAAGTTCTGCTCCTCAACTGAAAAGGATGGGCTCAGAGAAGTAAAGCAACCTGCCTGATGTCACACAGCCGGGGTGGTAGGGCTGAGACCCCTAGTACGTTTTCTGAAAAGACAGCCCAGGAAACAGAAGCTTACTGGAAGCTGAAGCTGCACGCAGTCAGGCAACAAGGGGCCTACTAGGTGCCTGGCAGGCAGGTGGAGAGAGAGAAATAAAAGGTGTGTCCTCCGCCCCTCAGCCACTGCCCTCCCCAATCCCCCCCACCCCCCACTCCCACGACCATTTCCATCCCCAGCTTTGGCCACAGATGCTTGATTGGAGGCAGATGAGGAGCAGAACTGCCAGCTTGGATGATTCAGTCCCTGATTCTGTCCTCAGTTCACTGTGTGACCCAGGATGAATGTCTTGCCCTCTCCGAGCCTCGGACTCTATGTCTATAATAACCACCAAGTTGGACAAGATGATCAGGCCACCCCTGGCATTGACTTTTAGTAGGCTCATGAAATTCCTTACAGTTCCAGGCCAGTCCCCAGTCCGGAACCTGGCTCCTGATCCCTCCCTCTAACTTCCTTGTAGAGTGTCAAGATGCCCCCTCCCCTCCATGTCCCAGGTCACTAGCTCACCTGTCTATGTCCCAGGGATCCTCTTCCAAGTTGCCCTCAAGTACAGGGCCCAGACCTGATGGGGCATAGCGAACGATCCCTGAGCTCATCGCCAGGTACACGGGGCACTTCCCACGGGCAGGGCACCTGGTGCACTCCTCAGGGTGGTCCATGCCTGAAGGGCCAAGCTGAGGGTCCCTCTGGAGACGGCCAGGCAGGCAGGTGTCAGGAGCCTTCTCCCCACCCCCAGGCTCACACTAACCTTTGCTATCTCTGAGAAGCAGCTGCCCATGAGGGAGGAGCCTCCCAGACAGGCCTCTATCTTCTTAAACCCCATAATTATTAACTCCCGTGGCTCAGCGGGCAGCAGAAGACTCTGGGGCCCTCCTTCCTGAGCTCTGGGCCAGGGAAGGTGAGACCTCGAAGGGAGGTAGGAGCCTTTCTCTACATACCTAAGGCCTCAGGCTTCAGCTAGGCCCCCCGAGGGGCTGTCTGACCCCTCCTTGCCCAGGTTGGCGAGTTGGAAAGAATTTGTCCAGCCTGGGTTCTATCACTAGCTAGCCAGCTGTATGGCCTTGGGCAAGGTCCCCTGCCTCCCCCACCCTGGTCCCTGGCTTCAATATCCTCTACAAACCTTTAACCCCCAAGAAAAAGGGACAACTCAGTAAAGAGGTTAAGAACTCAGGCCTGGAGTCCGATAGGCTGGATTCAACCCCACTTCCAGACTGTGAACCCCTAAGCACGTTAGTCTCTCTGTGCCTCAGCTTCCCCGACTATAAAATGGAATCTCACCCTCTAAGGCCCCCTCTGGGCAGCTGCGATTGCCCAGATATGCCCTACTGCTCCCCTTGCCTCACGTTAACCCCTCTTTCTGCAGCCTCTGCCCGTGCCACCCTCACTGATAAATTTCTGTTTTGCTCATACCCCTGCCTCCAGGAAGACTTGCTCTGTGAATTGCTTTCTTCCTCTGCAGGCCTAGGGTTCTAGCCCTCAGATACGTGGTCTGCCTCATGTCATGGAAAGTGCCCCACGGTTCTGTTGGACACCCCCACAAGAACTGAGTGACCCATGGGCAGAGGCTGGCTCACACTTGTCACCAAATCCTCAGTGCCCCCTTGCTTGGCACATGGATGGCCTCAATCCACCCGGGAGGGTTTGAATGTCTCACCCTGTCCTCTCTGGCCTGAATTCTAATCCTAGTTCTGTCATTCCCTGGCTGTGTGACCTTGGGCAAGTCACTAAACCTCTCTGGGACTCAATTCCCTCATGTCTAAAATGGGAACAGTTCTCCCCAAGACGTTGTGAGCATCTCAGAGGGTAACATTCGAGAAGCAAGCGTCTGCCGTCTGCCGGAGGGGAGGAGGGAAGAGCGAGCGTTTCCTCTTCCCTTCTCCTTCCTTTGCCTCTTCTTTCCTGTCAGGCCCTGAGCTCCCGCTGCGGAGAAGCCCCACCCCGCCTGCGGATAACAGTATCTCCCACTCAGGCTCTGGGCTTCGAAGCTCTCCCAGCCTAATGCAAACCAGATGCTGGCCTCCCTTTCCTGGCAGCGAATTTTCCATGGCCTGCCCCCACCCCCTTCCTGTTTTCGCTCCTCACTGATCCCCCTGCTAAATTCTTCCGTGCCCCCTCCTTCCTCTGCAGAGCAACCTCTGGACCCACCTGGAAATAATTAATGGAAAACAGGATGTGTGAAAAGTGGGGAGGGGCGTCTCCCCCTCACCCCAACATAGCAGGAGGGGAAGGGGCTCAGCCTGGCTGGCGACAAAGTATGTGACAGATGACGGATAGTCTTTCCCCGCCAAGCCCCAGCTAGCCCCTCAGGGGGGAAACTGAGTCAGAGTTGCTCTGGGAACTTATAGAAAATTTTGCTACTTTCTGGACTTTAAGGCTCAGCTGGGCCTGCATGGGAAGCTGTGAGGGTCTTGTCCTTGGCCGTGGCGCCTTAGAAATCTCAGAGCCAGAGAGGCTTGACCACCTCCTATGGCAGGGGAAGAAACTGAGGCTTGGAGGCTTGTCTCTCTCTCCCTGGTCACTGGTGAGTCGGAGGCTAAAGGCAGCCTGGACTGGGACTGCCTGCCAGTAAAAGCTGCTGCCCGAAGTCACCTCCAGGGATGCTATCTCGGCGTCATTCCGTCCTGCCCTTCCCCCCACCTCTGAGCCCAGTCACGAGGGGGAGACTCACAAGGCCGCCTGCAGCCTGCTGTTCAGCCACCTCCCCGGCAGGCAGGCAGGCACACCTGGCCCGGCAGACCTGGACCTTCTTCACCAGGGGCTGAGCCCTCGGGAGTGCGAGTGTTGGGGGCTCTTCCTTTATCCTCCGGGCTCTGTGCACCCCCCTATGGCAGCCAGGGCTCCCCCACCCCCACAGTGAGGACTCTGCCATTTCCAAGAAAACAACAGCCCAAGAGCTCCCAGAAGTCTCCGTCTGGCCGCCCCTCCCTCCACCAGCTGTGCAGGGTGTTTGCACAACTGGATGGACTGTTTTGCAGCCAGAGTCCTCCTCGGATCCCCGAGCTCAGATTTCAAGAGGAAGAGAGGCAAGGATGCTGGATCCAGGAAGGGGGGAAGAGGCTCAAGAAGTCAAGCACTGGCCTGGAGGCACCCCTCGGAGGACTGACCCAGACACTGCCCACCCAGTCCCAGGGTGGTGGCGAGCTGGAGTCAGGCCCAGGCATCTGGAGGAAAGACAGGACAAGGGTAGAGACTGCCAAATGGTGTCAGATATTTGGTAGGGCCGACCTGGTGAAGTCAGGCCCCGGGGACAGTCTGGGCTCCAGGAGAGGCCAGCTCCAGCACAGTATGTTGAGAATGTTAAACTCTCATGACAGAGATTATCCCATCTACTCCCATCCCCATTTTACAGATAGGACAATTAAGGTCCAGATGGGGCAAGGCCTTCACCCCAGGGGGGTGTACAGCTGGGCCGGAATCCAGGATTCCTGATCCTGAGCTTGTTCTTCTCACCGCCTAGGCTGTCCGCACCCTCACCCTCAGCCCCAGAGACACACACACCCCAGCTAGTGAATCGTCATCACCCTCGATCGTCCCCAAACGATGACACATGTTGCATAACCTAATCGAGTGTGGTACTGCAGGTCCACAAAGAGAATACCCAGAGACCGAGACCCCCACCAGCCTTAATAAGGGGAGGAGACCCTGAGGACCAAGATTCTAGTGCCATCTCCTACTCTGGAGCCAGGGCTCCCCTAGATTCCCCACCACAGCTGCCCAGGCTTCCCAGAGCCCCTTGAATGAGACTGAGAAGTTCAAGTCCTAGACTTAACTGTATGGAGGACAGTTTGCCCCTCAGCTTATCCACCTTAAAACTGGGAGGATTATCTTTGCTCTACTCAACGCATCACATTGTGAGTGCTGATGGTGAGGGCCGGGGTACCCCTTTGGAGACTTAAACATCTCCCAGTGGCAAAAACACTGGCGCTCACATGAGGCAAGGAGAGAGGAGATTCCTTTGGATCCTAATGGGTGTGGGAGCCCTACCAAGGTGCCTGAGGGCCTGGGCTGGATTCCTCGAGGTGGAACCTGTTTGCCCACTTCCAGCCCCCAAGAAAAAAGCTCAGCCACCTAATGGAATTCCAGAATCAGCTAAACCTTCAGGGGCAGATGTGACCAGAGGGAGAGGGTAAGACACTCCCCGCCAACCCCAAACACACACAGACATGCACACCTGGCGACTCCCTTCAGAAATGGCGGAATATGGAGTGGGGGACATGCCAGGGCATTTGTGTCGGACATCAGACTTGGTTTACCCTCGCAACCACCGACGTGGTCCCTTCATTGCCTTCTGTTTTCTCCAAAAGCTCATGTTCTCATCCCTCCATCATTTGCCCTTGCAGGAGAAGGGTACAATGAGGCCTTTTTGACAGAGGAGGGCTTGAAGGAATAGCAACATTTAAGTAGATAGAAATGGAGGATGGGTGCTCTGTGCAGAGGGACCACGAGGAACAAAGGCTTAGGGGTGGGGCGGAGCAGGGCAACGCTTCGCTTTGGCTGGAACTCGAGCTGATTTGGGGGACGATAAAGAAAAGACGAGATGGGCAGGCTCAAGACGAATCATGAAAAGCCCAGGAGGCCAAGTTAAAGAGTTTGGACTTTACTCTAAAGGCTCCAAGGGGACTGCGAAACGGGAGCACGATATGATCGGAGAGCCCTGCTTTGGGAAGACGAAACCGACATCAGTGTGTGGAGAAAATAGAAGGGGACATTTCTCAAATATCCAGAGAGAGAAAGACTTTCTAAACTTAGAAGCATTTGAAGAGACCTCAAAAGGAAAATCAATAGATCTGTTTACATTCAAATTTAAAACTTCTCTAGGTTCCTCCCTCCACCAAAAATTCACCAACATTAAAAGGCAAATAAATAGCGTGGGGAAAATATTCCCAGCAAATGGCAAAGTGTTAACATCTTTAATATATGAAGAATTCACAAAAGCCAATAAGAAAAACACTGAGAACCCAGTAAATGTGTTCATTCGTTCATTCATTCATTCAACAAATATATTAAGAACACCCGAGTCAGGCAGGCGCTGATGAGATATTTGTGGACAAGACAAAGGTTCTTCACTCATGAAGAACACAGTTTGGGGGAGGGATGTGTAGGAGGCATTTAGACATCTACTTACGACACTGCGTGACAGGTGAAAGAATGGGAAATACACTGAGCAACTTCTAACCTAGGCTTGGGGTCCAGGAAATGTTCCCGGGGAAAGAATTTGGGAGTGAGAAGAGGGACTATGGAAAGAGATGAGTCTAGCAAGGGAGGGCATCAGGGGTGAGAGCATGTAGGGCCTTGTGTGCTAGGTAAGAGGTTCAAGCTTTACACGTGAGGACAGGTGGGGTTCAAGCAGGAGTGTAATGTGATCAGATCTACACGTCAAAAAATGACATATAAGCGGCTCATATGGATGTGTGTGGAATGGATTGGAGAATTTCTGCTTCTGGTGATGTGGTAGACTTGGAGTAGTGAAGAACTTTCCTGCTACAGAAAAAGAATATTCCAGAAAGAGAGGCCATGATTTCTCATGGCCGTGATTTCAACAGGCAAGGTCCTGTTGCCTGCCAAGAACTCCCAAAACCACTTCCTAATTCACAAAGCAAAGTGAGAATGAAGCTGAGAGATTGCCCAGGAGGAGGGAGAGCTGAATCCCAGGCAACTACACGGAGGGAGAAATGTTCCATGTTGGTGGGACCCCTTGGCTCCTGGCAGAAGCAGATGCGAGTATCCTCTGGAGGAAAGCGTCCAACTTTAGGTATGAAAGATTCCCATTGCTTAAGATGGAGCATTGAGCTCACAATCAGAGATCACCAGCACAGAAGGAGGTTAGCCATGAGTAAGAATCAGCAGAAACATGTCAGATTTACATGCTACAGGACTCCAGTTACTGTGCTTCTTTATAGAATATAGAAAAGTTATATATGAACTTAAGATGAATAAACAGGAGATTATCAAGGAGAATCAAGCAGATTTTTAAATGACCAAATGAAATATATATGGCTCTGAAAGAATGTGTTAAATAGACCAGACGTGGCTAAAGAGAGAATTAGAGTCCTGGAAGATATATCTAAGGAATTCATCAGAAAGCAGCATAGAGAGGCACACACAGAAATGGAAAATATGAAAAAGAAGTTTAAAAAAAAGTTGTGGAGCATAGACTTATAAGCTCTATAAAATCAAAGACTAGAAAATAAAGTATGGAGGAGAGGCAATATTTGTTTAGCGGATACAGGGTTTCAGTTTGGAAAGATGAAAAAGTTCTAGAGATAGATGATGATTATGGTTGAACAATAAATGTACTTAATGCCACTAAAACTATACACTTAAAAATGGTTCAAAAGGGTTTTAAGAAAAACATGCACCAGATACACCTCAGCATAAGGATATGGAAAAGTTCTAGAAGTCGGCAGCAGGAGGGGGTGGACGGATGGAGCAATTTGCCAAAGTTGAGGTGTCAATACAGAAAAGACTGTTGTTTATGGACCACCTCCCAGCCCCCCGCCCCGAAATCCAGGAGCCTATTTAGCGTAGGCCATACTTACACTAAAAAATTATTGTTTATCTGAAATTCATATTTAACTTACTGTCCTCTATTTTTATTTGCTAACTCTGGAGTCCTGGCCAGGGGTGGGGAAAGGGGCGGAGCTGTGATTCCCCAGGCAAGCTGTGCCTGAGGTACCTCAGGACAGCAAAAGACAGCCGGCTTGGTGGTCTTGTTGACTTAACAGATGCCCCCAACATGGTTTGCTCCTTCGCATGCCTGCATTCCACCCCTACTGACCTTGGGTCAGTTCCAACCACCCGGTCACCTCCTGAGGAAGGCTCCCTGGGAACTGATACACAGACTCTGAGAGGAGGCTGCTTGGTCCAACCCCCCACCCAGCACGAGAGTCTCCTCCAGAGCATCCCTGCCAGGCATCCTCCCCCTTACCCTATGGTCAGCAACTAAGGGCCAGGAGGAGGCAGTTCGCACAGTCGTTATTGTAAGGGCTTTGGACCAGGTAGACTTGGGTTCAAGTAGAGGTTTAGGCAAGTTACCTACCTTCTTCTCTGAGCCTTGACATCCCCCTGTAACAGGTGGATGACACTTCCCATACCCCAGGGGTTAGTTCTGATGATGAGATGATTTCTAAAAAGCACTCAGCGCACTGCCTGGCATCCAGCGAATGCTCAAGACAATGGAGAAACCATTGTTTCTTCTCTCGTTTCCCTCCCACGAGGCCCACCACAGTGCTAAACACAGCGGAACTGAAAGCACCGGAACACCCTGGAACGGTGAAGACACCCCTGCCAACCTAGACGGTGACCTCCTTACAGCTCCCAGCTCCGCCTCTACCTCAGTGACTTAAGGCAAGACAACTTCTCCCTCTCTCTATGCCTCAGTTTCTTTGTTGGCAAAATGAGCTGCTGGATACGAACCCATTTTCATTCTCTCACGGCGTGTCTGGCTGTTAACGTGCTACTTCAACGGATGAGGAAACCTGAGGCCACTGACTTGAGAAGTTCTCCAGGAGAAGCCTACTCCTCCGCCCCCTCACCCGTCCGTTAGCCCCTGTTCTGAGCCGGTAGGTGGGTGTGGAGCGGCGAGGATGGGGTCTCTGCCTCACCTGGCCGGCCTCAGTGGGGCAGCATCCATGGGGACAGGGCGGCTCAGAGATCAGTGTTCTCCCCAAGGCTGTGGTGAATCCTCTCTCCGTGTGTCTCCAGTAGGGCCAGCTCTGGCCTATTCCATGCTATTCTGTTGTCATTGGCAGGACTGGGCTTGGGGAAGCTGGACTCAGGCGTGTCCCAGCCTCTCCCTGCCTCTCCTGGATCCTATGTCTTTCTGCAGGAGCCAGAGCTTATGTGCTCATCTCTTGGAATGTTGGGTCTATGCAGCCCCTCAGGGATCAAGGCTGCCTGGCCCCTGGGTAGAGGTGTCGTTGGTCTTGCTTCCAGGCTCCAGGCTGGCAGTGTTCCTCTCTTCCCCGGTCCAGCTGTTGCAAGCCCCTCCTTTTCTTCCTTGGCTTCTGCCCTGTTTGTTCTGTGTCTGTCCCCAAGAGAGGGGTGTGGGCTGGCAGGTGCCCTACGTAGAGCCTGGAGGCAGCATCCAGGCCTGGCTGGCCCACTCTGGGGCCCCTGCCGACTGCCCTCAGCCAAGCTAGTTCCCCTTCTTCCTGCCCGGCTGAGGCAGGGCCTGGAAGGGCACAGTGGCAGGCCCTCTGTGATGTTCCTGTTGCCATGGTGATCCTGGATGAGAAGGCCATAAGAACCTCTGGAACCTCCACCCACCTGCCCAGTTCTGCTCTGTCTGCTCCCAAAGATGGCTCTCTGCTAGGGAGCTCAAGAGCACAAGCCGTGCTGCAGTCGAAGTCTCTTCCGTGCATCCCCCATCCCTGGGACCTCCCTTCAACCTCGACAGAGACCACTATCCTAACAGGTAAGGCTCCACCTCTTGGAAATTGACCTCCACTGGCAAGGTGATGCTGGGAAGTAGAAAGGGCACAGGATTCAAAATGAAAGACTCATATTCCAGTCCCAACTGAATCGTGAGAACTCGGACAGGGCAGGCCTTGAGCTTCAGCATCCTCCTCTGTAAAATGTGGATAATGATGACATATCGAATCATTCCTCAGTAATGCCTTGTGACTTTTCATGGGCTGTTCCCCTAATATGTAATGCTCTTCCATCCTTCTCAGTTGAGATGAATTCCTCCTCATGCTTCAAGACCCAGTTCAAATGCTCCCTTCTCTGTAAAAGTTTCCTTGAACTCTATATACTTGGCATAGATATTCAGCCTTGCTGTTCTGTTAGAGTTATCTGTCTCCTTGGTTTTTACTTGCATATAAATTATTTTTTAAATTTATGTTTCACTTACAATTGGCATATAATATTATATTAGTTTCAGGTATATAACATGGTGATTAGACGTTTATATAACTTACAAAGCAATCGTCCTGATAAGTCTAGTACCCATTCGACACCATACATAGTTATTACGATATTATTGACTTTATTCTCTATGCCGTACTTTGCATCCCTTCGACTATTTTAACAACTAGATATGTGTACTCCTTAACCCTGTTCGCTTTTTCCACCCATTTCCCCAACTCCTCCCATTTAGTGACTATCAATTTGTTCTCCGTATCTATTAGTTTGTTTATTTGTTTCGGTATTTTACATTCCACATGTAAGTGAAATCATATGGTGTTTGTCTTTCTCTGTCTGACTTATTTATTTAGTGTAATAACCTCTAGGTCCATCTCTGTTGTTGCAAATGGTAAGATTTCATTCTTTTTTATGGCTGAGTAATACACTATATATATACCACACCTTCTTTATCCATTTGTCTATCAATGGACATTTAGGTTGCTTCCATATCTTGGCTACTGTAAACCACACTGCAATAACACCAAACATAGGGCACATATATCTTTTTGAATTAGTGTTCTAGATTTCTTCAGATAAATGGGTTATAAATTCTTAGAGGCAGGAATCAGGATAGTCTCAGTTCTGGTCTGAGAAACGGTTTGTTAAATGACCGCTTTGCAGAATGTAAAGCAGAAGAGGCCAACTCTGCCTGGGCGGGGCCCCATCCTAGCAGGGGTCAATCTTGGAGCCCTTTGTCCAAGCAGTGCTTGTTGTGACCTGTGCATCCGAGCTGTGCCTGGCTTGCTGGGGACATTTTCATGGCAGAGACCCAATGGGAGAGACCACAACTTACGCCTGGGGGTGTGCCTGACCTAGTGCTGGGGTGGTGTCGGGAGCAGCTAGCTGCTCACGGGGTGTCTTTGGGGATATCCTGGGGCATCTGGGAAGGGAAGGGGGCCTGGGACGGCACTGTCAGTCTGTCCTGGTGGGACTTTGGGGATATCGTGGAAGAACTCGCAGTTCAGGGGAAAGGGAGGGAGGAGGACTCCAGTGTCTCCCAACTCCCTCTCATGGCTCTATAGCCAGGGTCAGGGTCAAGGAGATGAAGGAGCCACCAGCGCCCCGCCATGGGTCCACACAGACTCTGACCAGACCAGTCTTCCAGGGCCAGACAGAGCCGGCTAGGCAAGAACGCCCTCCAGTGGCCACTACAGGGGCGGCACGAACCTGACCCTGCAAAAGATGGTGTTTTCATTTATTCCTTCGGCTAACACAGAGTGAGCATCCGCGTGCCAGGCGTGGTGCCAGGCACATGTTTCAATTTTAATTAAAATATATATTTATTAATCATCTGTTAAATGGAAAGCTCTCGAGAGAGAGCGTTGATTTGTGTTGCTGAAGGAATAGGAAATACAAGGTAGGGACACATTCCCTTACAGCAGTGATTCTCAACTCAGACTATTAGACTCGCTTGAGGAACTGGAAAAAATGCCAGTGCCTGGACCCCATCCAGACCAATTGACTCTGGAGGGGAGGGGCAGAGGCACGAGGGTTTGCAGATGGTCCCCAGGAAAAGTTAACAGGCAGCCAGACGTGAGAACCACTGCTTTGGAGAGTTGACTAAAACACTCCCCATCCAGCATTCTCACCCAGCTGCCGAGGTAGGTGTTATTGTCCCATTTCACAGATGAGGAGACTGAGGCTCAAGAGTGCCGTTTTACGCCGTTCGGTTAAGGACAGCGATGGGAGAGGTGTTTCCCACAGCACGGGAGGCAGGGATGCAACCAATGCTCCTCCAGGGTTGTCCCTGCTCTCTGAAGAGACTCCCTCATAATCGTTTGCTGTGCTTAGAAAAACACCCACGGTCGTGAAATCCTATGCTTTTTCTAGGCATTGAATTATAGAGACAAAAATGGTGTGCATCAAAGTCACCTTCAGTCTCAGCATTGTGAACACAGGAGCCAAAGAGAGAAAGACAGGGAGAGAGAGAGACAGAGAGACGGAGAGAGACAGTGAAACACAGAAAGGGACAGAGGCAGAGACAGGCCAAGAAGGGGGAGGCATGGATTTATTTTAAGGCTCGAGGTCAGATTGTAAATCAGGGCTTCTGACAGCGCTGTCCAAAGGCCACAGGCATCCAAAGCCCGCAGTGCTCATGAGAAGTGCAGCATCTCCTCGGGCGCAGAATCAGACTCTGAAGAGAAACCCCGAGAAGCTGCACAGTTAACAAACATTCCCAGCTGGAAAACAGGGGCCTCCACTGCTTCGAGCTTTCCCTTCACGTAAGAGGAGCATGTCCTAGACACGCATCGCTTAGGAGGGCCCTCGCGTATGGATCGAGGTATTAGAATGTACGGAGCTGGCTGCTGAGATAGTAACCAGCTGTCCTTGGGGACCTGGGTACATACTCCATTTTGCATGCGTTGGCATGAACTCCAGAGCTGCTGTATCACCCGGCAGCAGGCCCGGCCCACACACAGCAGCCCCCTTCTCCTTCCGCAGCTCAGAACCAACCTACTAACTGGGTCCGCCAGCCAGTCACAGCCCGAATAACCTATGATGTCACCAGCGGCCAATCAGAGCTCCTCAGCAGTATATGCAGAATTCTGTCACTCTTACAGATACAGACACTGGGGCTTAGAGAAGAGCAGAGAGGCCCACCCAGAGTCACCACACACAGTTGGCAGAGCCATGACTGCTGACCGTGGCTCACAGTGCCTGGACAGAGGGCCCCCACTCTGTGGAGAGCTCCTAGGAGACGAGGCCCCCTATATAGTGTCCCTCCCTGTAAGACCTCAGAGCTTAGAAACAGATCCCTCAATCTCCGGACGTTAGGGCCCAGAGAACATGAGAGGATTGGCAGGGCCTGTGGTGGGGGCGAGTTCCCCGAAATCTCAGCCCCGCTCTCATTCCCGTGTCTTCCCCTCACCCCCGGAAGGAATTAGGGGATCCAGGCAGCCTGTGGCAGCTGCAGCTTACGGGCAGATTATGAGGAGGGGCCAGCACAAGCACTCCTTTGTGGAGGTGCTGGCTTAAGGAGTCAAGTGACCGCTTAGCGCACACGTGGGCAGTGCCAGCCCCTAGGTGTGGGCAGGGGCATTGGCCACAGGACCCCAGGGAGTCCCACCAGTCCAGCGGCCAGACCTTTTGTGGGATCGCCGGACCAGCCTGGAGCCCCACCTGTGAGTAGGGCTTGCTCAGGAGAGCCGGGCTGGGCCTTTGAGGGCCTTTGGGGTAGATGACTGTCCCTGCATACATGTGTGTGATGCACACGCACGGGCGCCGCATGTGCAGGTGTGCGGGCACCTGTATGTCTGTGCAAAGGCCCTGAGGGGAGAATGAGCTTGTTGTGCATCCAGGACAGAGAGACAGCCGGTGTGGCTGCATCAGAGCAAGCGGGAAAGGGCGGCTGCTAATCGAGCACCTCCTTCAAGAACAGAGCAGGAGCCTCCATTCTCAGGAAGGAATAGGCAGTGAACAAGCAGACAGCCAGCGAAAATATAATTTCAACATGATTAGTACTGTGTAGAAAAATGGAGCAAGGTGAGGGGACAGCAAGCGTAGGTGGCTGAGGGATGCTATTTCCAGGTAGGGTGGCTGAGGACATTCTTTTGAGGAGGTGACCTGAAGTGGGAGTGAGCCATACAGTTAGAGCGGGAAGAGCATCCCCAGCAGGTGGAAAGGTCCTGGGGCCATCATTCAACAAACATTATCTGAACATCTCCACCAGCCAGGCTCTGTTCTGGGCACCGAGGACAGGGCGGTGGACAAGACTGACCCGGTTCCTTAACAATTCTTGCTCTGGGTGGTTGAGGGAGCTTGGAGAGCTTATAAACAAGATGGGTTCAGAACAAAGGGCTGAGCTCGGCGTATGAACTCTTGTCATTGTCCTTGTCATACGATTTAAGGATGCAGACCTGTCTTCCCTGCCAAGGCTGTGGGCAGCCTCTGGGCTCACCTCCTCCCTCCCACAGGCAGTCAGAGCCGGGAGAGTCTTAGAGGCTGCCTCGTCCCCATCCCCGTATCCCGGTGCCCTGACGGAGGAGCTGAGGCCCGGAGCAGGGAAGCGTTCCGGCTGAGGTCACACACGAGCCTCAGACAGGCTCTGACCAAGGCGCCTGCTCTCTCCCAGGCCCCCATTAGTTCCCCTGTCTGTTCGTCCACCAGGACCCAGCCCACTTGCCACGGCCCAGTTCCTGGCCATGACTGTCACCTACTCAAGCCAAGTGGCCAACGCCCGCTTAGGCTCCTTCTCCCGCCTGCTCCTGTGCTGGCGAGGCAGCATCTACAAGCTGCTCTACGGCGAGTTCCTCATCTTCCTGCTCAGCTACTACACCATCCGCTTCATTTACAGGTACAGGTGGAGGGGCGGGACCTGGGAGGGGTGCAGTGGGGGCTGCGAGCTTCCAGGGGGCCTCTCACCCATCCAGGAGGCCCACGCACCGGAGACTTATAAGGCTCCGCTGAGCTTGTGGCCCAGCCTTGGGGACTAGGGGCTAGAGAGAGAAAAGGAGGCAGATGGGGGGGCAGTGTCTGACACCCCTTCCTCTAATCCAGGCTGGAGCCTGGAACCCAGGCCTTACCTGGTCCCATTCAGCCAGCCTGTTTGCCTGAATCCCACAGAGGCTCACAGGCCCAGACCATACCTTCCCCCCCCCCCCAATAAAAATGATTATTCGGACAAAAAAAGTACATAGGACAGATATAATCACAGAATAGATGAGGGCATTTTAAGTGGAAAAAGCATTCATGACTGAATGGATTAAAAACACTAATTGCAAGGCACATTGGTTTACTTTGGTTGTTCCTAGGGCACCGACATACTTTAAAAAGTTTGACTTTATTGTTTAGAGTTGCTTTGGGTTCACAGTAGAGTTCAGTGGAAAGTACAGAGTTCCCGTCTACTCCTCCACACACACACACACACACTCCTCACTACCCACATCTTGCAGCACAGCGCCACGCTTGTCATAACAGACGAACTCACATGGACACACTGTTATCACCCAGAGTCCGTCCTACAGTCTACATTAGGGTTCACCCTTGGCCTTGTACATTCTATGGGTGTGGACAAAGGTACGATTTGGACCACCGTTACACCGTTGTCCGGAATAGTCTTACTGCCCTGTCTTAAAAACCCTCTGCACTCGGCCTATTCACTCCTCCCAACCATACCTTTTTTAAAGACCAAACACCCTTTGGTTCAATCTGCTTAAAAAAAAAAAATTTTTTTTCTGGATTCTCTGAAAGGGGCAGCAGTGCCTAACACTGACTCCTTCAGCAAGACCTTCCTTCCTACATCTCACGATAAACCTCCCCGCCACCACCCCAGCCACGGAGCCCCGATGGGGTTCGGGGCTACCCGAGGACTGGACCCTGGCTCAGGCCAGAGGGGCCCTAGTGGGCCAGCGAAAAGGTCAAGAGGCTGTGGGGCTGCACACAGGCAGCCACACTCCTACCCGGGGCCTGGCCGGACCGGGGACCAGTCTCGGCCATGCCCTCCCAGTGTTTACACATCTCCGGCCCCACCCCGCTTCCCCAGGATGGCCCTCACGGAGGAACAGCAGGTGATGTTTGAGAAGCTGACTCTCTATTGCGATAGCTACATCCAACTCATCCCCATCTCCTTCGTGCTGGGTGAGCTCCCTCTGCCGGGTGTCGAGGTCCCGGTGGCTGCTGCAGGCCTGATTCAGACAGGGGACCGCGAGGAGCCGGAGGGGCAAGGGCAGTGTCATGTCAGCGCCTCTTGGTTGTTCGGGGAAATGCGGGACCGCAGCCAGACATTAGGAAGGAGTTCTGCTGTGAGCACTCAACACCAGACTTTCCGAGGGCAGCGCCGGCAGCCCTGGAGCCTGCGCAGGAGGGAGGGAGTCTGGCGGATTTCCGGGATGGGCAGGGGGAGGCCCAGGAGAGAGATAACCCGAGGCTCGCTGCGTCCACGCGGGGCTCTGAGGGTCTTCCCCTCCCGAGCGTCTTCCAGGAGGGTTAGGGCTGGGCCCGCTCCCATTAGAAAGACGGAGAAACGGAGGCGTCGCTCTCACTGGGCTCTGGCCGCAGCCTGGGCCCTCGTCCCTCGCCCTCCACTCCTCCTGCCCAGGCTTCTACGTGACGCTGGTGGTGACCCGGTGGTGGAGCCAGTACGAGAACGTGCCGTGGCCCGACCGCCTCATGAACCTGGTGTCGAGCTTCGTCGAGGGCAAGGACGAGCAAGGCCGGATGCTGCGGCGCACGCTCATCCGCTACGCCAACCTGGGCAGCGTGCTCATCCTGCGCAGCGTCAGCGCCGCGGTCTACAAGCGCTTTCCCAGCTCCCAGCACCTAGTGAAAGCAGGTGGGCGGGGCCGGAGCCGGAAGTGGGTGGAGCCAGGGGGCCCCTGGGCTGAGGATTGGATGGGACTGGGAGCAGGGTGGGCTGGAGACCTGGAGCCGAATGGGCGGGGTGGAGTTAGGTGCCTGAAAGTGGGGCCGGGTCAGGAAGCTACCCTAGGAGATGATGGGGGTTTGAGGTAGGGCTGAGGACCTAAGGACCTTTGAGGGATAAGGGATGCGCAGGAAGGGGACGGGGGACCGGAGAGGAGAGATGCATTGCGCAGTGGTACGGAGCGAGGATCTACCTCCCTCTGCCATCCCCCTTCCTGTTCTCCAGCTTCCAGTCTGAACATCTGTGACCTCGGACTCTGTCCTTTCCTGACCGGGTCCTGGTTAATAAGATGGACCCTTTTCACGTGCTCAGCCCAGAACAGCACATAGCAGGCACTCAGTAATTATTTGTTGAAAGAAAGAGGATGACAAAGGAGCTCCAAGGTCCCTACAAGCTCCGCAGGGACTTGGGCCTGAACCCGGGTGCCCTCTGGGCCTGGCCACCTGCCAGCCACCCCTTCTACAGGTTCCCCCACCCACTGCTGCTTCACTCCCACCCGCAGGCTTCATGACCCCCGCGGAGCACAAGCACTTAGAAAAATTGAGCTTGCCACACAACACATTCTGGATGCCCTGGGTGTGGTTTGCCAACCTGTCAATGAAGGCCTGGATTGGAGGTCGCATCCGAGACCCTGTTCTGCTCCAGAGCCTGCTGAACGTGAGCCCGCGGCCCAGATGGGGCTGCTGCAGAGCCGGGAGACCCGAACCCCCTGGGGTGGGGGGGGGGACTAGGTTTCCTACAAAGAGAAGCCTTGAGCCCCCTGAGGGTCTTCCCAGAGCCTGTCTTGGGATTTTGGATCTCTTCCAAAAGGATTCCACAGCCCAGTGTGGCGCCTCCCAAAATCCTGTCCCACCCTTTCTCTAAAGTGAGCCTCTGGGATCCTGGTTCCTTTTTTTATAGCTGAGGAGGCTAAGGCAACAGAGAGGTTAAGTGAGCTGCCCATGACCACACAGCCAGGGCTGGGCCATGAGCACCAGACCACGGTGTCTGGGGAAGAGCCTAGCAGAGCAGGTGGCAGTCAAAATCTCAACCTTCCCTCCTGCCCCTCAGGAAATGAACACCTTGCGTACGCAGTGTGGACAACTGTATGCCTACGACTGGATCAGTGTCCCGCTGGTGTACACGCAGGTGAGGACTAGGCCCGCGAGGCTGCCCCTTTGGAAAACCGAGGCTAGGAAGACGCAGGAAGCAGCCTGTGAGGGGAAGAGGCTCACCCCAGGAGTCGGGCCTGGACTTGGAAGGCTCTCTCCAGGGCCAAGCGCAAAGAGTCCAGGCTCCTGCCTGGTCCATCCTGGTGGAAGCGGTGTGACGGTCCCCATTTTAAAGATCACAGAGACCCAAAGTCACGTGAATGTGCGAGTCAGAACAAGGCCTTGTCCTCCTAGCCCCAAGTCGCCACCCAGCTCGTCTCTTCCGCCTCCTTTCCGCCCAGGTGGTGACCGTGGCAGTATACAGCTTCTTCCTGGCTTGCCTCGTTGGGCGGCAGTTTCTGAACCCAGCCAAGGCCTACCCTGGCCACGAGATGGACCTCGTTGTCCCTGTCTTCACATTCCTGCAGTTCTTCTTCTATGCCGGCTGGCTAAAGGTGAGCCTCCAGGGTCGAGGCTGGGCTGTCGGCATGGCTGGAGGGGGTCACGGATAACCAGGAGAGGAGTCTCAAATGTGGGAAGTAGGGTGCTGGAACCTGGCCATGACCCCTGTTCTCTCCACGTCTTCACAAAGAAATTGAAACCCAAAGGGGCGTGCGACCCGAGCAAGGCCTCTCTTATCTCGATGCTTCTTCACCCAAGGCCTGGAACGTAGCAGGCATGGGAGGCACAGGGGAAGCTCAGTTGTCACATCATCTGATGCCTCCTCAAGAGAATATTCTCCAAACGTTTGTCCAGAATAAGGAGAATGTGTGGCATTAGAGTGGCAGTCAGTGGCCGGCTGTGCGGCGAGGCTTCTCATCGTCCCCAGCAATCGGGCTCCGGTCCCACATTTCTTCCTTCTGTTCAGTAAAGCAAAAGCCCTGAGGTTAACTACCCTCAGCCCCCACCCTTTAGAAGGCAGACGAGCGCCACCTCTCGAAGATGGCCGTTGGTGGGGGAGGGTCCTTGTCCCGGTCCCGAGTGGCTCATCCAAGTATCCCTTCCCATCACCTCCAATGTTCTTCCTAGCGGGAGTTCTGAATATCTTTCTATTCATTTCTACTTATTTCCCGCCCACTCTCCCTCTCTTCCTTTATCTTGTGGTAGCGGTGATGGCGGTGTCTCCCTCTCTTCCCCTCCCGCCCACGTTTTACACGCATGCACGCATGCACACACGCACACGCACACACACGGAGCTATTCTCTCTGCCTGCTCCCCCGGTTACCTACAGAACAAACTGGATCACGCCATTTTGCTGCTTGAAATTCTGTGGCGCCCCAGTGGCTTGCAGGGTGTCCCCTGAATCCTCAGCACAGCTCGCCACCACTGCAGGGCTTTGTCGCGTTTCCGAGATTAGTGCCCAGGAGTCTGCCCACCTGGGCCGCCCTTTAATTCAGCACAGCCTCAGCATGTATCCCTGTTGCTTTGGAAAATAATGAATAAAGGGATGTTTGAAACCACGAATGAGGAACTGAACGAATGAATAGAATTATGCAACTGCAGGTAAGGTGCAGCGAGGGGAGACAAAGGTGGTGACTCGGTTGAGTGACATGCTCAAGGACAGGTCTAGAGATATTCGAGGAGAGAGTGAGTGGCTTGGCAGAGTCAGAAAGGCTCCCCAGAGGGATGGTGATGCGTGTGGGCGCCCACATGTGTGGGTGGCTGTAGCCCTTTCATGGCGGCTTTGGAGACAAGGCCCAGGCAGGAAGGGCCTCCTGGGAGCGGGTGGGTGTGGAAACGGCTTGTGGGTGGGAAGCAAGGCTGCAAACAGTTCTGCCTGAGCATTTCCAGAGTCTCGCCTCCCCTCAAGGTGGCAGAACAGCTCATCAACCCGTTTGGGGAGGATGACGATGACTTTGAGACCAACTGGATTGTTGACAGGAGCTTGCAGGTATGGAGTAGCAGCGGGGAAGGAGCCTGTCCCTTAGACCCCCCCTCCAAATTGGACCCAGGAGGGGGACCTCTCAGGCTGTAGGGAAGCCTGACAGTGAATTGCCTCACCTCCCTTCCCCTACCAACCATCCACTCACAGGATCCTCACCGCAACTTTTGAGGCTGCAGGTAGATGTCAGTCTCTCCATTTCACAAGTAGAGACACTGAGGCCCAGAGAGATGGACGTGACCTCTCCAAGTAATCTGGCAACTTCGTGGTCCTACTTGGGCTGACCTTTCTGCTGGGCTTCTCCTTCTGTTCCTGGCGACCAG
The DNA here is from genome assembly GCF_014176215.1 of Rousettus aegyptiacus. NCBI lineage: Eukaryota > Metazoa > Chordata > Mammalia > Chiroptera > Pteropodidae > Rousettus > Rousettus aegyptiacus. The sequence continues at coordinate 114,542,502 of NW_023416308.1, forward strand.
GTGTCCCTGTTAGCTGTGGATGAGATGCACCAGGACCTGCCCCCGATGGAGCGGGACATGTATTGGAATGATCCAGAACCACAACCCCCCTACACAGCCGCTTCCGCCCAGTCTCGTCGCCCCTCTTTTTTTGGCTCCACCTTCAATATCAGGTGGGCAGTGCCAGGGAACCACTTCGGTGGGTAGAAAACCCAAGTGTGAAAATCTGCCTAGGAACTTAGAATAGCCTAGTTAATGAATATTGAGCTCTTATTAAGTGTTGGGCGCTGTCCTAAGCTCTTTATATATATATTAACAATTTTTTTCTTCCCAATAACCTTGGTTTGTGATCTCCGGTTTTCAGATTAAGTTTAAGTTCAGAGAGGTTAAGGACGTTGCCCAGCCCACGGTCACATAACTAGCAAGCAGCACACGTGGGTCAGTATGTCTGGGTCACTGCCACTCCTTTCACTCTTACTGTGTACTGTTTTGGGGCTCTCAGGTACTTCCAGTCTAAGCTCCCCCATGTCCAGAGTTGGAGACTGAGCCCCAGAGAGAGAAGGGACTCGCTCAAGGGCAGTCAGTGATCAGTGAAGCGGTCGGGATGGCAGAGCCTGACTCTGGTCCAGAACTCCAGAACTGTGTTTTCTGATAAGCTGGGATGTTTGGATGGGGAGTAGAGTGTGGGAGGTCGGGAGGGGTGTCCCTGGGATGGGAGAGGAGCAGTAGGCATATCCCAGCAGGAGGCTGTGTCATCAAGGGTAGCTTCTGGGTGGACTCTGTACTACAGAGTAAAGGCTTGGATCACCCACAGCAGCCCAAGTTTTCCTGATTTGGTCAGAATCCCTTTTGAGCTGCTGCTGGACTACAGCGGAGTGAAGGCCCCCGCCCCACCCCCCGTCCACCATGAGAGCTCTCTCCCCCTGGGATGAGAGCGGAGAGGATTTTGTTTGGTGCATGTGAGGGTCCAAACCATCAGGGTTTTCTTACACAGTATTAAGCTCTGTTCTCTTGCTCTTTTAAGAACCGAATATCTTATTAAGCTGTCATTGGAATTTGCTAGAGTTCCTAAGAGGTGTGGGCAAGGTGTGGAAAAGTGACAGATGAAGGTTTGCGTAGGTCGCAAACATTTCTGGAGGTTGCCTTTGAGTTCTTCAGTCTGTACTCCAGCAGCTAAAGGTTGGGGAGGAGGAGGGAGAGTGATGGGGAATAACAATGCATAGATCTTGCCTCCGAAGAACACGTAATCTAGTGAGGGAGCTCGGAGTCTGGTGCTGGATGCCTGGGAAAGGGACAGAACATCGAAGAGAGGTCACCTTTGGCCATCTGGGAGGTAGCCGCCAGCTGGGCTTGGAGCTGGGCCTGCACGCATGGGGAGAATTTGGACATGGGCAAAGGCAGGCCGTACTCCAGGGTAGGTGGGCTTTCTCTTGCAAAGACCTTGGGCTCCCAGGAAGCCAGACTTCTTTCCTTGAGGATGTTGCTCCCCCAGGTGGCCAAATCGCTGGCTTGCTGAGATGAAGCTGGCCTTCATCTAATCATCCCTACTTGAGTACCAGTAATTCGGATTTCCTGGAGTGAGAGGTGGGAAGGGGGATATGTGGATAATGAAGAGGAAGCCCTTAAATGCCAGGCTAAAGTTTGGATGTTAATGTGGCCAAGAGGGAGCCACAGAACAGCACGGTGAGTTGGGCCAGGAGGGATAAATCGGGAAGTACAGAATGGATGGGAGAGAGGCGAATCTGGGCATTGTGAGAAAGACTGTGTGTCCTTGGCCTTGGGCTCGAGGGGCAGGGGTTGGGAGAAATGTCAGGGTCGGTCCTCTGTTCCCCCCACTCAAGCTCAGTCTCCTGCTTCTTTCCAGTCTGCATAAGGAAGAGATGGAGTTCCAGCCCAACCAGGAGGAGGGGGAGGAGGAGGGGGCTCATCCCGGCATCATCAGCTACTTCCTGGGGCTGCAGTCCCATGACCACCACCCCCACAGGATGGGCTCAAAGACCAAACTACTATTGCCCAAGAAAGAAGCCCTCCGTGAGGGCCAGCCAGAGAACCTTGCAGGAGCCAGAAAGAGCTCCAGGGACCAGGAAGACAGCAAGGCCTGGAGGATGAGTGGGGAGGATGTCTTGAAGCCTGCTGCGCTGTGGTCAGGCTACCACAGCGCCCCACAGACGCCCCTCAGCCCCACCCCGATGGTCTTCCCACTCAGGTCTTTGGTCAAAGACCAAAGCCTACAGCCTGGGACTCCTGGGACCAAGACGAGTTTTGAATTGCTCCCAGAGTGTGCTGGGGCCTCAACAGAGAACCCAGAATTGTGTCACATGAAGAAGAAAACTGTCGAGTTTAACCTGACAGATATGTCAGAGGCCCCTGAAAGTCATCTCGGAGAACCACATACACAATCAACAAGGAAGACACACATACTCAAAGAGCAAGATCCCTATTGGGCCTTGGAAAACAGGTCTGTCCTCTACCCCAAACCAGGGTCACTGCTCTCTCCATAGGTGGCCCCCACCAGCTTCCCTTGCTGCGCCCGCCCATCTTCCACAATTTTTTTCGGGTTCCATCACTGCCTGAGCAGGCTGGCCCTATGTCCAGCACTGGCTTGGGGCATACACCTGGCCACCTCAGCAGGGGCCCTAGGGAAGCGTTAAGGACTTTTGTCCATTTCGCCTGAGCCTGAAATCACAAGGAAGTCCCTGGGACCCAGGCGAAGTTAAGGTTGCTGGAGGAGGGGCTACCGGGACAGGCTGACAAGCAGATGTTATCACTGGCTCCAGCTCACTGAACAGGGGTGGCAGACACAGGTCATGGGGCAGAAAGGGGGCTCTAAGTTGTAGTGCAAGAACTCAACTCACTGCCCAGGCTTAGCTGCAAGGCTGTATGAGAGCACTGCCCCGTAACCCAAAGAGGGGGCCACACCTCTGGGAACCAGCAGGTGGCTAAGGTGCGTTTAAGTCCTTTGGAGCATCACCGCTCCTGGGACCTTACCAAGACTCTTGAATTTAAAATGTGCTCTTCCTGGTTCCATGAGGTCAATCTAAAGCTGTCACGCCACCACCAAATGTTTCCTTGTTTTCTGTATTTCCTGGACACCTACCCAATTATAGTATAGATCCACCCTGCCTCACCTCTCATCATGATATGGGGAGTTTAACTTCATATTTCCAAGTGCTCAAGCAGGTAATGCTGTGGTCAAACACAGCTTTGTGAATGAAAACTTGAAATGGTTACAATGTCTTGCTTCTTGAGCTGGACAAGCTTTTACAGACCACTGTGGCTTGTTTAGCAAAAGATATTCATGACTGCATGACAGCAGTCTCCTAACAGTAATCACTGGTTTTTAAAATAAAGATGTCTCAACCTTTGTTCTCCCACTGCAGCTAACATAGTATGGAAAAGAAGATGTCTCCCTCACTCACATTGTATGTTTTCTTAAATTCTCAATAGGGATGAAGCACATTCCTAGCCCGTTTCCCAAAGGGGATGCTTCACCAGCCTGGTCCTACCTGCGTGTACACCAACGGGACACTGATCCAGTCATAGCCATGTGGTTGTCTACATGGAAGGATGTTCCTATGACAGCCTGAATTAAACGGTTAGCTCAATGGATAACAAAAATCAGTAGTTTCAGGACTACTTAAGCCTTTACATGCCTTTTGTGCATAAAAATTACAAAAGCTAGAATGAACCAGCAGAAACATGTAATTCAAAACACCCAATTCGAAGACAGGAGTCCTTAAGTCCTGTCTGCATTTCATGCATCCAAGCTGTAGTATCTTTCCTAAACTTAGAGAAGTTTCATATAACTAAGGATTAATAAACTAAGGATTTTCACATATACAAATCCTCCTAGGCATTTCATTTTGGTTAGTGTGATTGAGCTTGTGGCACTTCCAGATTTAGCAAAGATGGCCTAGATGAATTTCTACCTCATCCCAAGAACTCAAAGACAACAGCTGGGTACCAAATTACTTTATTTGAAAGAATGGTACAAATGAAAGAACTTAAGTAGATGACTTGGTACAACTTATAGAAAATGTAAAGGTAACCCCAACATGCATGTACTGCTTTGGTGACTAGGGATGTCACCCCTGTGGCTACAGGAAGCCAGCCAAAGACTTAGCTCTTATCACTGTCTCCCAGGGTGTGCTTGTCAAAGAGATACTCTGCCATGCCAGATTCGGGAGCCCCCATCTTGCGCAGGTTGGTTACATGGTCACCCAATTCTTTGATGGCTTTCACTTGCTCATCCAGGTAATGAGTCTCGATGAAGTCACACAACTAGAAAACAGAATGGGGAAAAAAGTTATTAGTACGTTTTCCCAGCCCGCAAGACTCCGTTTACTCCCAGGCTGCAAATACTCACGTGAGGGTCATTTTTGTCAGTGGCCAGTTTGTGCAATTCCAGTAGTGACTGATTCACATTTTTTTCCAGGTGTAATGCACACTCCATTGCATTCAGCCCATTCTCCCAGTCGTCACGGTCTGGTTTCTGAATGATAGAAAGTTAGGTCAATGCATCTACAGTCTCTATCAATTAAACCACGACAATTCAGTAGGTACCTAACATATAACCAAAATGCTTTGGCAAAGGGACATACATCTAAGTTTCCCTTGACAAGTTTCCAGTTTAACATCCTCACTCATTACTGTTTGCTTATTGTAGCTTAGATGGTACGTCTAAAAAAAGCACAAGACAAAAAAACTAATATGCCTGCATTTTAAACGAGCAACCGCTAGCCTGTGAGTGATTTCTGTCACCGAGGACTGCTGGAAGGATTGTGTAAGCACACTATCTTTTGTTCACCTTGATATCCTGAAGGAAAATTCGGCCACCTCGCTGGTTCTGCAGTTTCATCAGCTTCTCAGCATGTTCCCTCTCCTCATGAGACTGGTGAAGAAAGTATTTGGCAAAGTTCTTCAAAGCCACATCATCGCGGTCAAAGTAGTAAGACTGAAAAGTGGAAATGTGAACACGTCATGTTAGGGGCAGGCTGTGTACCTGAATTAAACATGAGAATTAGTTTCTGCTCTAAAATTCAAATTGAAATCTGGTCCTTGAAATTGAAAGTTTACTACAAGGGACATTTAGAATATCACAGAAATGGAATGTCTCTAAGGACCTATATTACTGCAGAGTTTTTACAGCCAGTGTCACATTTCACTAGAGAAGTTGCTGGAGTATTTACCCTGCATTATTACTGATGAACCCATGTTAAAACATGAGCTTGCCAGCTTAGGGCAGACTGAGTAATTTCTAAAATTAACCCACTAGGCAAGGTGACAATTATGAGCAGCGCTCATGCTGATAAATATATGATCACTAGAAAGCAAAAATTTGATTTAGACACTGCGGTATTCAGCTGTTCCTGAAATGGAGTGGCAGTCATAGAAATCCGGGCCTGTTTTCAAATCCATCTGGAACATGCCTATTCTTAAACAATTTGCACAATCATAAGACAATTGTAACAAACTCCCACCACACTAACGAAACCCAGGATTTTAGAAAACTGATGCCACCGATTACTGCAAAGAAATATTCCTTGCCCAGTACTACCCGTGGGTTTTGTCCAAAAACTGGGGATTCGATTATTAGAGGGCTACAACTCTTAAGACACAAAAAAAGATAAAGAATTAAATACGCAGGCACTAGGAAGATGACTTAGACAACTTTCTTGTTCATACAAGGGGAGATTTCTAGAGATATGCTTCAATTCAAGTGGGAATTGAGATAAGCAGAGCAGAGGGGTGGAGACAGCTGCTCGGGAGTGGTGGGCCCACGAAGATAAGCCACTTAGCACCAGCCCCCAAGGTTTGCTATTCGACACCATTACCCAGCAGGCTCTGCCATACCCAGGATGGGAGCTAGACCTCTTCACTCGTTACCCAAGAAAATGGAGCGCCTAACGGACACGTGATCGGATGCACAGAAAAGGATGGAAATGCAAAAAAAAATCCACTTTCCCCACTGCAGGCCTGCAACCCCGGGATTTCAGAAAAACGGGTACTCCTTAAACATAAAGGGACACGCAGAGGCGGCCCTTGCCTGTGAGGGATTCCTCCCAGGGGACAGGCGGACAGGGCGAACGGCCCAGAATCTCTGCGCAAGCCAGGTCCTGGGAGACCTCGAGCGGGCTCCATTTTCCCGAAGGGCGCACGGGGGCGGGAGAGGGCGGGGAGAGCCGCGCGGTAGCCACACCCCGCCCCGCCCCTGGGCGGCCGACCCCACTGGTCCCCGGCCCCCGCCCCACCGCCGCCGCGGCCGTCCTCACCATGGACAGGTAAACGTAGGAGGCGTAGAGCTCCAGGTTGATCTGGCGGTTGATGGCGGCCTCCGAGTCCTGGTGGTAGTTCTGGCGCACCTGCGACGACGACGCTGCAGTCATGGCGAGCGGTAAGGAGAGGCGGCGGCGGCTGCGCGGCGCTGGAGCGGCGGCGAGGGCCTTGGGGCGAGCCGGGGGTGCTGTGAGGAGGTGGCGGAGGGCTGGAGCTCAGCGGCCGGCCGGGTCGGGGGGAACGAGCGCCGGGTTCCGTCCAAGCACTGTTGAAGCAGGAAGCCGCGGCAACTCTCGGCGAGGACTGGCGCAGGCAGCGGCCGCCGGCCTTTTATAGAGGAAGCGGGCGTCAGACCCGCCCTGGCCAATCACGCGCCCTGCCCGGCGCGCCGAGCCCCGCCCTTTCCGGTAGGCGGCGGCGCCCGCCCCCCGCCGCGGTGGGGGAGGGGAGGGGCGGGGAGAGGAGGGGCGGCGAAGGGCGGGGCGGCCCGGCGGGTGCGGACGAGGGCGCCTGCGGGCTGGGGCGCGCTTGGTGGGGCTGGAGGCCTGACTCCGGGAGGTGCGGGAACCCAGCGCGGACCCCGGGCCCCAGAGGCGTCCCTGGGTCTTGGAACAGACGGGAAACCTCCCCTGGCCCTCGGGGCGCGGGGGGGGGGGCGGGCGTCCGTTTGATTCTGCAAGTCCCTAACGGTACTTCGTTCGCTCAAGGGCACGTTAATCAGAGCGCAGGGCAGCGGTCACCACACCCCGAGGTGATGACCTCATAATGCAGCTAGGACAACTAGATATGGAAATGTTGGAGCGAGACCGGCTGGGCTGGGAATTGGGCGCACTTTCCAGGCCTCGAAGCTGAGGAAGCCGCGGCAGGGCGGCGGCGTGGGGCCCGCGGCCATGTCGCGTCACCCCCCCGCCCTCCGGACTCCCTCGACCCCGACCGCCTGTTGCCGAAAGCAAATATGGCTCCTGGTGCAGTTTATACAACAAAAGCGGGGCGGGCCGTTTCTCCGCAGACACGAACCCGCCTTCCCGTGGGAGCCGTGGGGACGAGCCATCTGGGCCCCGGAAAATCACCGGTGGCGCTTTAAAACTCAGATCGGAGGTTCGAAAAGAAGGGAGAAGGAACCTGGGTCTGGAGACGATGCTGAGTGGCCATTTTGAAATGGTTTCTCTTAGGCACAACTGGCACCAGGGACCCCTGGAGGGGCAGGTTCAGTTCGTGTGGCTCGTAGCTATGACCCCAGTACGGAGTGGGTGTGAATTCTTGGGTGGTAAACTGGAGCCAGGCCCGAGCTCCTGTCCCCCAGTCTACAGGCTTTGAGGTTCACTATTCTTAGCCACGTCCTTTGACTCATGGGGGAGACCCATCCAAGACCCCTTTCAGAAAGGATGCTGACAGACGCGAAACTGGAAGCCGGACTTCCAAACCTAAAAACAAAAGAGAAAGGAACCCTACTAAAATATTAAAAATTGCTGATGGAATTATGGCACTTTCTTGGGTCTTTATTTCAAAATGAACATATGTTACCTTCAGGAAAAAATAATTTAGCGGGGATAAGAGCTAAGAAGTAAGCGAAAGGATGCTGGGAGAGGAGACGAAGGGTGTCTTCTACCCAGTCTGGGATAGGAGGTCAGGGAGGGCTTCCCTGAGGATGTGACCAGGGTTAAGTTTGAAGAAAAAGTTAAATGGCAGATGAAGTGCAGGAGGGAGATGGGGGAAGGAATTCCGGACAGACAGAAGGGCATATACAGAGGTGTAAAGATGTGCAATGCATAGCCTGGCTAAAGTGCCTTAAGAAAGTGTGTTGGCTGGGAAAGTAGAGTCATGTTGGAGAATGCTGGAAGGGTAGTATAGGGGCCAGACCAAGTTGTGTGCTGTAAAAAGGGGTTCAGTTTTATCCTAAATGGCATGGAGGCACTAAGGGATTTCCAGCCAGGGAGATACCACATTAGTTTTGCTTTTAGAAACCTTACACTGAATCAAAAGAAAAACTGTTAGGATAAGAGTACACTGAAGTCGCCAGTTGCATAGCTTTCCTATATAACAGTAACCACCAGTTAGAAAACGTAATAAAACAAAATTTTTTTTCATTTACATTGGTAGCAAAAGCTTAAAGTACCTAGGAATAACATTAAGAAGAAATGTGATGAAAATTATAAATGTTTACTGCTGGACAGAAAACTTGCATCGGTAAAGAGACAACGTGTTTCTTGTAAAGGTGTCAGTTCTCCCAAAATAAACCTATACATTCAATGCAATTTCCTTAAAACTCGTAGCTTTTTGGAACTTCACAAAATGATTCTAAAATTCACTTGGAAGCATTAAGTGTGTTGAATAGTTGATAAGCATTTGGGGGGAAAAGATTTTGAGGATAGTTTGCCCTCCCTGGTATATATTTTTAACAAGTACTAAAGAGTACTGTGAGCAGTTGAGACTGCCACAGGGAGAGATGAGTACATCAGTGCAACAAAACAGCCCTACCCTCCTTCGTATGGGAACTTGGTAGATGCTAAAGTCACATTTCAAATTAGGGGAGAAAGGATGGGTTCAGAAAAGTATGTCGAAACGATAGTCATGTGGAAGAAAATGACTCACTGTATTTCAAAACATGTTCCAGATGGATTAAAGAGTCAAGTCTTTTTTTTAAAAAAAATAGAAAGAAAACCTATGAAGTAACTGGAAGAATATGTAGAAGATTATCTTTTAGGGTGTGGGGGTAGGGAGCGTACTTGTGAGGCTGTCAAAAGGCATAAAAAAGACAGTTGACAGATTTGACTACTAAAAATGATAAGCTCTAAGATAAAAGATGCCATAAACAAAGTTAGAATTTAAATGACAAATGGAGTTGATATTTGTAGCTCTTATAAGTGGTGAAGGTGAATCACCATGCTCTATAATATATGTTCATATATATAATTATATACATATAAATCGCACTTTATAACGCCTTTTCGATGGTCTTCCCTGCTAGTGCACACTGTAAGCTCCTGGAGGGCAAGCATTATTTCTGTCTTCATCCTGGGCTTCCAGCATTTTGCAAGGTGCTTGTTACTTGGTGCCCAGTATCTGTTGAATGAACAGATGGACACATAATTGAATGTGTAGGTTGGATTAAAGTCAGGCCAGAGGGCCGGGTACCAGTTGGGAGGCAGCAGCCCTAGTTCTCAGTGAGCAGAGGAGACAGAAAGCAGATCTGAGAGAGATGAAGTAGACAGGACAGACAGGATGAGGTGGCTGATTGGATATCGTGAGGGTGCGAGGGCAAGGGGTGGGAGATGGGCGAGAGAGCCTCCCAGCTTTCTTGCCTGGGCCGCTAAGCTGTAGCTGCCAGTCACTGAGACAGGGAGCACAGGACATGCAGTGGGGGAGGCCAGCTAGGCTTTGGACTGGAGGTGCTGAGAGTTTCAGGGCCTCTGGGACATCCAGGCGGACAGAGCCAGCATGAAGTTGGACCCACCGGCATGAAGTTTGTCTGGCGCAGTAAGAGGTTTCATGAATCAGTATTGGCTCTGTGCTTTGTTAAACACTTATGTAGCTGTAGAGAATGTCACGGCAAAACTGAGGGACTGCTTGGGCTGTAGAAGTTCTCTGGGGGAGGCTGGCTGGCAAGAATGAAAGGAAAATCTTGTGCCGTTTTATGGTTGTGTGTGTCCACGCGTGTGTGTGCACGTGCACGTGCACGTGCCAGTCCCCACTTTCTGGGAACCCACGGTGTCAGAACTGCCATCTCCAAGCTTCTAGATTCTTCCGAAGTAGGGGCTTGGTCTTTGGACGATTGATTCAGCCTCCCTCCCTCTCAGCCCCAGCTCCTCGTGACTTTGAGAAGGCGGGGAGTTTGGCTGCCATCCAGGGACAGCAGCCTCAAACTGCCTGGCGCCTGGCAGAGTCCTTCCTGGAGCTGCAGGGGACAGAAGTGGGGCTTGTGGTAGAACCTGCTGTCCCACCATGAATCAGCACTCTGTGGTCTGGAGGGGCTGGGCTTAGGCTCCAAAAGTGCTTTGTCATGGAGAGGAAGGGACCAAGGCAAGGGTGAGAGAGGGGGAGGACCCCCCACCCCACCCCCGCCGCCCCCGCCGCCATTTCCTCACATGGCTGGCGTCCCAGGCTGGACCAGGACCAAAGGGGTCTCGATCGCCCAGCCAGGCCTCACACCATGTTTTTGCTGAAAAAGGGTGGGCGGGTACAAGTGTCACTTTTTCTACCTATCTCTTTCTCAGTGCCTTCCTGCCTTCCTGCCTCAGCAGATGTTAGGTCTCTCCCTTCTGGGGATTGTTGCTATAAAGTTACAATTTAGGATTCTACAGCTGGAAAATCATAGACACTCAGAAAGTTAAGGCTTAGAAAGGACTTTAGAGTTTCCCAGTCACCGTGTTTTACAGATAAAGAGGCGAGAGTCCCACAGAAGGCCAGAGCTTTGTCCAAGGCCATGGTCAACGGCAGAAACACAAGCTAAAATGTAGGAGAGGTTGTTAAAAGCGATAAATTTGTTGCCGGCATGTGTATGTGAAATGATGTTAGGTGAAAAAACAGAGCCCAAAACAGTTCATGCAAAGCTTATTGCAATGAAGAAGAAGCACAGGGCTAGAAACATAGGTGAAAATTGGGAGGGAACAGGTCGAGTGACATATCAGCTGAATACCTGATGTTTTAAATGTCTGGGATCCTCCCCGAAGTTAAGCAGAAGGAAGTGTGCAGGAAATCAGAGTCTCGGAATTTCGAAATTGAAAAATAAAAGAGATACTAAATGAGATTCGGGTACATTTCTGGATGATGCAACCGTGATTCAGAGCGCTTGTCCTTAAGCCATTTCTTGAAAACCCACGGGGCAATGTAGATTCGAAGTCTGGGCACTCAGGATCCCCCTTTTCTGGGAGGTCGAGGTCAAGAGCCAGGACATGGGTTGTTAGACAATGACTGAGAAGGGAAGGCCTGCTTCTTTCGGGCAGCTCAGGCCTTGCCGCCTCTGTGGGAGTGCTGAGGGGAGAGTCCGGCGCGCCACACCTCTGCCGGGCCTGATGCCCTGCGTCTCGGTGGCTGTTGTTTGCTTGTCTGCCTTCCCACTAGACTTCGAGCTCCACTTTATGCTGCGTCCCCGGACCCCAGCACAGCTGAGCACAACAGTTTGCAGCCCTAGAGCCGTCCTCTGGGAGAGTATCCAGTGTCCTCGTAGAGTATCCGGTGTCCACCTCTGGACAGCAGGCCCCTAGAGATCAAGTCTTCCTTTTAATGGTCTCCTGCTGTGTCCTCCTAAATGACCCCCTGGGTATCTTCCCACATTCTGGTCAATTGGAAGAGGTCACCTGGCCTTTTTGAACTTTGATTCCTGTACTTATTTACAGTATGTGGAGCCAGCCCTCTCCCATGTTACTGGGTGCCCCTCTACTTTGGGTGAGCTCATCACCACAATTCATGTTGCACCTCACGACCTAGTACCCAGTCTTGACCATGTCGCCGCATCACCCAATCCAGGCTCAGGGACGCCCTCCCTAGCCAGATCAGGGGAGGCCCCGCTTGGCTAAGGTGGCAGCAATGGCCGGCAGAGTTGGAAAGAGAAGGGCGGTGTGCTTGCTTTGGCCGCGGCGGGCAGCAGACTTCCTGCAGAAATGCCGACCTGTGTGGGCCTCAGCCTGTCATGGTGTGGACACTCACTACACCGGGGGGAGGCTGGGCAAGCAAGCACAGTCCCTTGACTGCTGGTGACAGTTGAGGAGCCGAGGGAGAAGCTTGAGCTTCAAGCTGTGTCGTGTATACGGGTTGGGGTCCCAGGCTCCCTCACAGGGGTGGCAAAGTGGGGGACGAGACAGAGAAGTTCATCGGAAATCTAAGGGGTGTGCAGCCTGGACAGAGGGGAGAAGGAGCAAAGGGCAGCTTAGGGATCACCAAGCTTGGAGACTGCGAGAGAGGCAGCTGGAGTGAGCAGTCAAGTGACTTTCCCTCATGGGCAGTCTGGGCAAGCTAGTTTTTCATCTGGGGCCAGCAGATGGGGCCCAGTTGTCAACAGAGAGGGGAGTCCTAAATGTCCCATGAGAGGGTTGGGACACAAAGACCCCTCCATTAGCATGGGAGAGGCCTCTGGTCAACCTGTGGCTGCTACCAGCCAAGCTCCGAAGTTCCCGCCTGCTCCACCACCTGCCACCCGCTCCCGTCTCACTTTTCTCCTGCTGCCCTTCCCAGCGTGATGAAATGCAAAAGTAAGCATTTCACTGAACGCTCCCCAAAGCTCCCCACTGCCCTTGGGATAAAAGTGGAACCTTTCTGTGTGGCCCAAGGCCCTGCCCATTCGCCTGCCACATTCCTCCGGGGCTTCTTCTCCAGGCATCCCCTCCGGCCCGACAGCTGTCCCCTCATACCTTGGCACTTGGCACAGCTGGTTCGTCTGCCCAACTGCCCTCCCCTGACTTTTCTGCCTGAAAAACGACCCAGCCTTCAACAGCCAGCTCACACATCCTCCGTGAGGCTTCCCTCGCTCCCCCTGCAGAGCTGAGAAGTTCCATTCTTTGTGCACCATACGGCAGTGACCTGTTATATACCTGCCTCCCTCACCAGAAGGAGGGTACCTGCCCTCTTCATCTTGGCAATGCCTCTCCGTTCCCCAGGTCCACACCCAGCAAAGCGCCAGGCTCACAGACTACTGAGAACTGTGTGTCAGACCCTGCTTTTACTCACCTTTCCTGTTATTGACGGGCGGGCCTCCCCCGACCCCTTGCCTCACGGGTTTGCTTTTTCTATCTTAAGTGAGACTAGTTTTTTCTACCTCCCACATGGAGGATGCAGAGAACAAGTGAATCTTTCTGGAGTCTGTGGGTTATTTCCCTGCAGAGACCTGAGAACGATGCGAGGCCATGGGGCCTGGGACCAGCTGGGCCATGAGGATAGTGACGCCACGGTCACGGGCTCCCTGCTCTGAGGACCAGTTCCCTTTGCCTGCTTCTGCGACAAAGGGCATTCACGGGAGGTCACGAGGGCCAGGGGAGGACATGTAGAAGGATTCTCTCTACCAGAAATGTGCTCTGAGCTTCCTGGAGAGGAGACTAGAGCATTCTTGGAGCCATCATCATCCCGTAAACAACATTCCAGAGAGTTTACTTGAAGCAAGTCTTATTGTGGCTGAAACCCTGAAACCGACAACACCTTTGAGGAGGAGGTGGGGCGGGCGGCCGCGTTATAAGCAGCCTCTTCAGAGGAGGACTCTGAAGGTCAGAGAGGTCCTGTGACTGCCTCTCCTGCGGTTACACAGCTGGTGAGAGACAGTGTTGCAATTGGAACCCCAAGTCTAATTGTGGGATAGTTTTCCTAATCTGGGGCCTGGATGTCCCCACTGCAGTTCTGCAAAACAGCACAGCTGAGAGCACATGACGCTTGGCCACAGGACACAGAGGAGGAAGGTCCATGCGATTCCACTTGCCTGGAGACGGAGACGTCCTAGCCAGTGGAGAGCAGTTGGAGAGCAGATCCAGGCGACAGCGAGTCTGACTTACCAGTATCTGATTTCACCAAAAACTACAATTCTCCTGGTGGCAGGACATTGGAGCTGGGGCACCCAGGTCCGTGCCCCTCAGAGTGCAGTATACTGTCTATCCGATGTCCTAAGAGGGGCCCCACACTCAGATTTTGGAGGCTCCACTGCGTATCACAGCAAACACATTGAAACGTGCCTACATCCCAGGTTGACCAGAATCCAAAAATAATGTTAAAAAATAGCTGAGCTCAGTTGCAGTTGAGTAAGTGACAGTGCAACAGTTTGTTGACATGTCCCTGTATTGATTTTGCTGTGTTCTTTTAGGAGCCAAGCCATTTGCTTGGGCCCCTGCAAAGCTCATGGGCTCTGGGCCTGGGCCCATTGTGTGTAACGGAGAACCGGTTTCGCTGGGGCCGGTGATGGTGATTCGTGTGCTTACGCCTGAAAGTCCACCAGGCCCGGAGCCAGACCTGCGACAGCTGGTCCCAGCTCTGCCACTAACTAGCCGAATGACCTTGGCCCAGCACAGTGGCTCCCTTCTTTCTTGGATTTGCCCATGGCTGTTTTCACTGTCATTCGGCCGCTGAGGGCTCCAGGCCTGGCCTGGGGCAGCACCGGATGGGATCCCATTTGGAGCTCCTTTGCCTGGCCCCTTCTCCTCTAGCTGGTTAGTGTGGGGTAGGGTTGAGATGATCAGCCTGAGGCTGAGGATCAGCCTCTCCAGCAAAGGAATCACTTTTCTTTATTTTTAAATTGTGGTGAAAAACACATAGCATGAATTTATCCGTTTTTGAAGTGTACATTAAAGTATTGTTAACTATGCACATTATTGTACAACAGAGCTCAAGAACTTTTCATTTGATGCGACTGGAACTATGCTCATCAAACAACTCTCCTTTTTCCCCTCCCCCCAGATTTTGGAAGCCTCCATTCTACTTTGTTTCTGTGAGTCTGACTACAGATACCTCATGTAAGTGGAATCGTGTAGTATTTGTCTTTTTGTGATTGGCTTATTTCACTTACCATGATGTCCTCCAGCTTCATCAACGTCGTAGCACATGAGAGGATTTCCTCCTTTTTTAAGGCTGAATAATATTCCGTTGTACATGTATGTTTTACATTTTCTTTATCCATCCACCTGCTGATGGACAGTTAGGCTGCTTCCACGTTTTGTCTGTTGTGAATAATGCTGTAATGAACATGGTGTGCAGATATCTCTTTGAGATCCTATTTTCAGTTCTTTCGGATGTATACCCAGAAATGAAATTGCTGGGTTGTATTTTTAATTTTTCGAGGAAATTCCATACAGTTTTCCGTAATGGTTGCACTATTTTACAGTTCCACCAACAGTACACAAGGGTTCCAACTTCTCCATGTCTTTGCAACACTTGTTATTTTCTGTTTGTTTGTTTGTTTGTTAGTCATAAAGTGATATTGTGACTTTGCGTTGCATTTCTCTGGTAATTAGTAAGGCTGAGCATCTTTTCGTGGGCTTCTTGGCCATTTGCAGATCTTCTTTAGAGAAATGTCATTTCAGCCCCTCGCCCATTTTTTAACTGGATTGTTTGGGTTTTTGTTCTTTATGCGTTCTGGATATTCACTCCTTATTGGATGCAGTTTGCAGATGGGTTCTGCCGCCCCACGGAGCGCCTTTCCGTCCTCCGCTGTGCCGAGCTTCCGTGTTTGCCGGGGCCGCACTTGTCTGTGTTTGCTTTTGCCAGCCATGCTCTTGGGGTCATAGCCAAGACATCATTGCCCATTTCGGTGTCTTCATGCTTCCCCCCTATGTTTCCTTCTACAAGTTTCATAGTTTCAGGTCTTACATTTAGACCTTTAATCCATTTAGAGTTAATTTTTATAAAATAAGAGTCCATCTTCATTCTTTTGCATGCGACATCCGGTTGTTCCAACGTCTTTTGCTGAAGAGGATATCCTTCCCCCGTTGGGTAGTCTTGGCATCCTTGTCGAAGATAATTTGGCCAGATACTACACAAGGGTTTAGGTCTGGGCTCTTTATTCTGTTCCATTGGTGGATATGTCTGCTTTATGCCAGTACTATTCTGTTTTGATAACTGTAGCTTTGTGATATATTTTGAAATTAGGACTGTGATACTTCCAGCTTTGTTCCTCTTTCTAAAGATTGTTTTGGCTATTAGGGGGTCCTTTGAGATTACATATGAAATTTTGGATTTTTTTTTCCATTTTTGCAAAAATGAAAAAAAAATGCCATTGACAGTTTGATAGAGATCGCATTGAATCTTTAGGTAATTTTGAGTAGTACGGATATTTTAAACAATATTAAATCTTCTGGACCATGAAAGCAGATGTCTTTTCATTTATTTGTGTCATCTTTAATGTCTTTCAGCAATGTTTTGTAGTTTTCGTTGTGCAAATCTTTTTGCCTCCTGGGTTAAGAAATCACTAAATTTTTAAATCTCTTTTTATTATTGAGAATTTTCAATACTCATCAAAATATAGGAAATAGTTTAGTGAAATGTCTGGTGCCCGTACCCCAGCCTCAACAATTACCAGCCCATGGCTACCCTTGTTTTATCTATATCGAAGCAAATCTCAGACATTATATCATTTTATCTCTTAATATTTCGTTACGCATCTCTAAAATGGAATGATTCCCTTTCCGAAACACAGCCACAGAAGACAATTATTCCTTAGTAACATCAACTCTTTAGTCAATAGTCACATTTCCCTATTGTCCCACAAATGCCTTAAAAAAAAAAAAAAAAAAAAAGCCTAACTTGTTTGTGTGAATCAGGACCCAAACGAGATATGCAGCTAGTTACTGTGTCTCTTTAGACTCTTTTAATAGATTTCCCCAGTGTTCTCTCCCTCCTCTCCACAGTCTGGATCTGTCTGACTATGTCTTTGTGGTATTATTTAACACGTTTCTCTGCCTCTTATATTTCCTGTAAATTGGAAGTTAAATCTAGGTGCTTGATCGTATTTGGGAGGGCATATCTTTTGGCAGAATCACTTTGCCAGTGGGATTATGTTCTTCAGTCAGGAGGCACATAACGTCTATTTGTCTTTCTGCTTCTTCACGGCTGTTGATCTATTCATTAGGGTTTACAAAATGGCAATATTTAAATCCATCTTTTCTTCTTTGGTTATGCGGACTATTTCTGTAGAGAGAAACTTCCCTCTATCAGCTACTTGGTTACCCAAAGGTACAGTTTTTAAGGAAAAGATGGAATAAATGCCTGATACCATCCCCTTTATTTATTGGTTTTCCTAATAAGTTAGTTCTCTAGTATCCACCAAAGATGATCGATGAGGTTAATAAACTGCTGTTATTATCTATATCGACTTTCACATTATCTTCTTTTGGGTCCTGTGACAGCCTGTCCCCCTTATCCTTGAGTCCTTTGAACGCAGCCTCTGAATTAGAAAACCGATACGTTCTCTGCTTTCTGGTATGAGGAGCTGTTCCAAGCTCAAGTTCACTTTGTGCTTTTGCTCCCCTTGTTTTGCAGTCATGTGTTCCCCAAGGATCCCTGGTTCCTTTTATTTGAAAATAGCATTTGGAGGCCACCAGCTGCATCCTAGAGGCACTCCTTATTTCCGCATTGTTCAATAATGCCAGGTCTTTTCAGAGGACTGAAAGAGATTTTTTTATTATTATTCTTTTAAGAAGAAATGAGTTCATACTGATCCTTTCCATTCAAATTCAGAATTCTGGGGATTTTGCCTCGTCTCATAGTTTTTGTCTCCAAATCGCCTTTCTCTGTGCCTCAAATATCAGTTTTCAAGGACACCTACCTGATTATTTACGTTTTTCTCCACCACGTACACAACAGTCTTAGAATGTCTGTTTTCTCATAGTTTGGACAAGAGAGTATTTTATTAAACTTTTGGATTTGGGCCATTTTGATCAGCAAGAAATAGTTCCACGGGGATAGTTTACATTTCTTTACCTGTAAGTGAGGTTGAGCACTTTTTCATATGGTTTTGAAACTTTCGCTTTTCTTTTTCTTTTAACTGTTCATATTTTTAAAGCAGTTTTCTCACAGGTTGTTAGTCTTTCCATTTACATTAGAAGCTCTTTGTAGTCTAAGATGTCTGTGATGTAGGTTGTAAATCGAATTTTTTTTTTACCAGTTTGTCATTTGTTTTCCTTTAATTTTTTTTTTTTTTTTTTTTGCCATACGAAAGTTAAATTCTTTGAAACGTATTAATCTTTCCCCTTATTCCTTCGGGGTATTATGTCAGAATTAGGAAAGCTTTCCCCACTTCCAACGTATAGAAAACTTGACCCCTGTTTCCCTTTAGTTCTCGGATGGTTTCGTTTCCACACTCGCTCTCCACTCCCCCTGCCATGTAGCCAGTACGCAAGATGGGCTCCCCCAAAAGCTTCCGATTCCACGGGGCTCTCTGGTTATCCTGTCGCTAACCGTTAGATCACCCGCTCTGCCCCCCACTCTCTGGGACGCGGCCGTTATCGAATACGAGTTTTCCACTGGCCACGGGGCTGTTTCTGGACGTTGTGCTCTGCTTTCCAGAGAAGTCCGTCCGTTTCACTCTCCCTGCCCAGGACCCTCCCCTGGGAAGGCTCAGAGGTCAAGATTTGGAGACAAACGCCCTTGAGAGCGAGAGATCCCGTGGGAGCCAAGTTCATGCGAATCCGCACCCTGTGGACAAGGAGGTGTTTCTGGAGAACGACCTTCACAGAGGAGGGGGCTCTCTGGCTGTGAGCGCCCCGGTCCTGTGCCTGGGGAAGGGATGCGGGACGGGTGGGACCAAACATGCCATGCTCAAAACTGGTGCTGGGGCCCGGGGAGAATCAAGTGTCTGGCTAATGGTGTCCCTTAAAGGATCATTTCTTTATACGAAAGACGGAACGACCACTTCTCACCCACCCACCCACTCGTCTCATCAATATTTCTGCTCCACGGCAAACATCATCCTCTCTGCTGTGGGAAGAAAGTCGATACACTGTTCTTGTCTCTTTTGAGGTAATAAGAGCAGAAGCTCTGAGAGCTAAAAGTGTCACAAAAAGAGACGTGGGCCTTATTTTCTGAGCAACGGTCAACACATCTGCTTAAGTAAATCAATGTCCTTATCGAAACTCTACTGACAGAAATACGAGTTCCAGCAGAAGAGGACCAGAGGGTAGAACGAGTGGGACGAAGCTTTAATGACACGTCACGCTATCGTTCTTTAAAAGAACGAGTGAAACAACAAAAAATACTTTCCGAAAGACAGGCTCAAAGTTTAGAGGGGGAGAGATCACGCCCGGCTTGGGGGCTCTAGGAAGAATTCGTTGAATTGATTTCCTTCTAATTGGTTCTTAGTGGGTGGGTTTTCAATGAATTGGTCTGCCTCCAGCGCTGGATCTGGGGACGGAGGGGGTCTTTGGGGAGGGTCGCAGCTTCCACTGCCCTCCGGCCCCTCAAAGGTAGGCCCTGAAAGTCCAGAGCAACGTCGAGCCCCAGGAAGTGGGGGCCCATCTTACTCCCCACCTCGGGCACCTGTATGACGTCATACCTGTGTACACACTGTATATTTAGTGTCTCGTTATTAGTGTCTAATAATTATAGGCAAACGCACCACCATTGTATTATTGTTCATACGGCAATTCCTGGCTTGGCAGCCCTGACCCCCGACCCTCCCTTAGGACTCCCAGGTGACAGGGAAGCCCCAGTGTCATAGAATCAGATGCTGTTTAAGAGTTAAAGTGACCTTAGAAATCATGGCGTCCAGCGGTTCTCAGTGCTGGAAGGGTTTCGGTTTAGCCAAAGCACAGTGGCAGGTACGGGTCCGCTGCCTGCACCCCAACTCTGCTGAGACTTACTTTCACAGGAAGCCAGGGATCCTAAGGGAGATTGTTCCACCCTCAAGGTGTGTACAGAGGGAGGAGTTGCCCTGGTTATCAGGTTCTAGTCCAGCCTCGTCGAGATTCAGGACCGGGCTGGCAACACTTGCCTGCGATCCTGGACTGTCCCCTCAGGTCAGGGGAACAGAGGCCCAGCGTGGGTGGGGTAGCCCCGTCCTTCGTGGGGCTGCAGCACAACTGGGCTGTTCCTTCTTACAATGAAGTGACCTCTGCCCATTTCTGGAACCCTGGGAGGTCACCCCCATGTCATCCGAGTGCCCTCTGCTACGACGCCCCCCCCCCCCCACTCTGCCCATCTGAGCACCTGCTCCTTTTGCTTTTCTCCCACGTGGCATGCCTTCTACCTCCCTCTCTGTCCTGGTCCCTTCGCCAGCCTCGCTCTCCTGCCTGCCAGAGTGATGCCTGGTGCAGAGAGCTGAGGAACAGGCATCTCCCCGACGTGGGCTCTGAGCCTCCCTTCCTGTTGCCCCCGGCGGCTGGCAGAGAATGGCTCTTGAAGAACTCTAAAGAGAAATGATTCAAAACCTCCACGAGATGATGAAACCCAGCAGACATCGCCCTGTGACTTGGATGGGTTTGCGTGGTTCTCCCTCCCCCTCCGTGTAATTGTTATGATTATTTTCATGGAGAAAACCAAGCCTATGGGATCGCAGCTCCCAGTTCTGGCGTCTGCAGGTAACTCAGGTGCATCGGCTGAAGGAAGGAGAGGCTGACACTGGGGCTCAAAGTTCCAAAGATCATCTGTCCCGCCGCTGAGACCCTGGCCTTTTCCTGACCAATAAAGTTAAATAAACTGCCATGAACCCAGCCAGCGACCAGCGGAGGAAGAAAGCCAGCTTTGGGCCGAGCTGAGCCATTAGGTAAGGGTTCCCCTGGGGGGAGGGGGAGCAGCCTTGGCAGGGAGCTACTGGCAGGTTAATCAGTACCTCGTCTGGCTCCACATTTCCTGGGAGAAGAGATCAAGGCCCCCGTCCCTTGGCTCTAGGAGGTGTTTTGGGCCTACTCTGCCAAAAGGACTGTTAGGGTGTGTAAGTTTTCAAAGCATTTTCATGTCCAAAGAGAAGCAAATCGAAGCCTTTGCACCTGGACAGGAAGCCATCGTCCCCGTCCTGGGCACGTGGAAGTCAGCCATCTGCACAGTGGCCAGCACATCCGGCTGAGGCACTAAAAAGAGAACACGAGCCTGTCTCTGCCCTTCTGAAAGTGGTGGGTTCCTGTCGAAAAGCTGGCTCACCATCTAGAAGAGGAAGCGGCCCCCCAGCGCGCAGCTCTGCCTCGTCACAATGACACTCGATGTGAACGTGTATGAACTTCATGCAGTTTCGGGGCCTTTCTTTCCTGACCCCTCCCCAAGGTGGCTTGTTTCCCAAAGACTCAGTCTCTCTCTAAGCCACTTCGTAGTAGTTAATACAATTTCTGTTCAGCACACTTCCTGTTCCCAGTCTCCGCCGGCTAGAATGTGAACTGAACGCTGCCTGCCTGGCACCTGCTGCCTATTCAGCCAGTATCTGTTGAACGGGCGGGTGGTACTGGAGGACACGGCTCAGAGAGAGAAGCGAGTATGGAAGGGGGAAAGTGGCCTTTCCTTTCAAACAGCTTTCCTCTTCATGCGCCCCTTGAGGGCTGGTCACGTGAGGAAAGAGGCATTCCCCCCCCCCCACACACACAGACACACAGTCTCTGTCCCTTTAAGCACCCTTACCAACAAGGAGGCTGGCACCCGCACCCCCTGAGGCTGGAGTCAGGCAGATGGACCATCCCCCATGAAGGTGTATCTGGGGCAGCACGATCCACACCTGCCAGTGCTCTTACCTAAACCCAAGCACTTCCAGCCCCGTGAGCAGGTCACTGGAAATTCTTCTAGGTCTGTGGGGCAGGACTCTGGGAGCCCCAAGCTAGAAAAAGTGCAGCGAGGCCCTTCAACTCGCCAAACTTAGAGAGTAAGTGACACAGGCGGGATCAGGTGGAAAGACCCAGATTTCCTTCCATTTGGTCTGCTCTCAAGTTCCAAGTTCTTCTGCTGTTCAAAGTCCCCTTGGCTCTGCCTTGTGCTGGCCCTGGCTGGGTTGAGTTCCTTTGAGACAGAACCTGAGACGGGGGCTTTTATGCAAATGATATATCGAGGGAGGATTCCCAGGACGAAAAGTGGTAAGGAAGGAGGAAGAAGCTGGGTGAGGCAGGGAAGAGCCAAGCAAAGCTGTTTTCAGCTCAGGTCTGGCCTCGGCCTGACCCCACGGGAGCGCGGGGTGTGTGGATGGCTCCACAGAGCTAGCCTACCTTGACGAAAGGGATGGGCCTTTGTAACCCTGTGTCACACAGTCATTGGCTGCAGGTGACCCCCTGTGAGTGTAATGACGAGGTGGCTCCTGTCAGCCAAAGGCAATTCTCGGGAGCAGGGTAGAGGCATGGGGGAGTGGGTGTACCTCCTGGTGATGGGGCTCAGGGTGGGCCGTCTACAGTGTCTCCTACGGCCTGCAGCCTTGCCTCCTGTTGCCCCAGAATGAACCATGCCCTCCCCTGAGGCGCCTTTGCCTCTGCCATCTCCCCTGCCTCCAAGGCCCCTTCGCCCTGCTCTGAAAGTCCGCCCGGAACCCCTGCATCGCACCCTTCGGTTCCCATGGCGCCCCCTGACCCCGATCGTGTCCTCCTCATCTCCTTTTTCCGCTCTCCTTCTTGATCTCTTGTGCCTCATCTCCACGTGCCCTTGGCAAGCAAGGACCACCCCAATCTTTCCCTCTGTGTCTCAAATGGGGCCTCGCACGGTCCAGGGGCTGCCCAAGGTCTCTGGGCTGTCGACAGAACTAGGATTAGGACTCGGGACACCACTCCAATCTCCCTACTGCCAAGTCCAGATGAGAGTCCGTGTTTTCTAACTCTCTCCACCTGCTGTCGGTGTTTCGTGTTTCTGGGTGTTAGTCTTTTCAGGATTGTAACCTTTGCTCTCCTGCTTGATTTATTGCTCAAAAAACCCGTGAACCAAAACCCTCAGGAGCATTGGGACACACACATATTACAGAAGCCTCAGAGGTCAAGAGCATGAGATTTCCAGAGGAAGTGAAAGCTTGATATCAGCACCATCTGGGACACCCAAGCCATTCGGCCACAGCCCACCCCCAACAGCTCGCTGTGCCCTGCAACCTGGAATAAGCGTATTTCCCCTGAGCCGAAGTTCCCAGGTCCCCCAGCGGACAACAGAACTGGGGCTTCTGTCAGGGCCACTGCTGCGGTGTGTCCCCTGAGAGTCTGGGAAGCATTAGAAAGACTCTGAGGCCTGGCCATGGACTTTGGACTTAGAAAGCAAAACATAGCTCGCTCGCGCGCGCTCTCTCTCTCTCTCTCTCTCTCTCTCTCTCTCTCTCGCAGTTGACCTAGGATCCAGCCCCAGGAATGGACAAGACATAAAAACAAGAAAGACATTCCTAGGACGATCTGGAGACCAGTGTTGTGTCTTTTCTCTAACAGTGCTAAAAAAAAAGAGGCGCCCATCGAGAGCAACTTTGAACAAAGGTCAAGGCGGAGGCTGGGCTGTGCCTCTAAACCCGTATGGGGAAAGAAAACAGTACAAAGAAAGACGGCGTTCAAGGCCACGGATGCCCTCTCTCTCCTGCTCGGCCGCCCCTTCGCTCTTGGAAACCCTTCTCCCCGCCCACGGGCACCGGGCTTTTCTGTCCCATGGTCGGCGTGTGAGACGAATGAGAGGACTGGCTGCCCGGCTCTCCCTGGCCAGCTTGCTGCAAATCGTAGGTCATAGAGCACAAGGAGACCCAAGCCCAGAATGTGTGCCCAGGACATCATTGGTCAGCCCTGGGGTGTCTTCGGTTTGCTACCACCCAGGGGACCAAAGATTTTTCTCTTTCAAACCATACAATTGGACTCAATGCCTTTTCTTTCAGAAAGGCTTATGGGAAGTTAATAGGGAGAGTACCTGACGAAATATAGGGGCTACCAGCTTCCCAAGGAGAGTGACTTTTAGGCCAAGACCTTGTAGAGTCTCCCTGTGTTTCTCTGACTTGAACAGTTGGTTGGGATGAAAGAAATAAAAAGCAGTTTTCACCATGTGCATACTCCTGGGTAATGAAAAGGAGGTATCTACCAACACACACGGCTCGGATGAATCGCAAAGGCATCATGCTGAGTCAAAGAAGCCAGTCTCAGAGCTTCCGTTTATATGGCATCCTCGACGGAGAGGGAGGTGGGATGAGTGGTTGGCAGGGTCATGAGTGGGGAAAGACCACGAGATAGCGGGGGGGAGTCGGGGGAGACGATGGAACCGTTGTGTTCCGATTATGGCGGCAGTTACGTGAATCCATACATGTGCTAAGGTCACAGAATTATACACCAAGAAAAGGTCAACTTTACTGTAGTGATAATTTTTCAAATAAAAACTTAAAAAGTGAACGACGACGATAATGGCTGATTTCTGCTTCTTATTTACCTGGTTCTGTGCTAAGTGCGACACATCCATTATCTTATTTCTTCTTCTCAAAAAGCCCCCTTGGCTCTCAGGCTAGGCATCTTGCTCAGTCACATAGTAAGTGGCAGAGCTGAAATTTGAACCCACGTCTGTCTGACTCGAGAGCCCGCGATCTAACCGCTGTGCAGTGATGCCTCATGGGAAATGATATTTAAGACCCTGGCTAGGAAAGAAACTGTCAGGGGGGTGGGGAAGGGCTAGCCCTGGTTCCAGAGGCTCACTGGTGGAATTTGCAATCATCCGCTCCCGATGGCTCTTAGAGACCCAGCCCCATTTGTCTGGTTCTCCCCCAGGGTCGAGGGTGGGTTGCTAAGTGGGAACCCCTGGAAGCCACGTTCACTCTGAAGGAAAATCAATTTCTGTACCATTGGACCAGTCAGAGCTGTCTACCCGAGGCCAAGAGTGAAAAAATGGGGATTTTTAGATAAGGGGGCATTTTTCGTTTTTTTTTTCCTTTTTAAGTCCCATAAATCGAATTATTTTCCTATTTCATTTGTTGAACCACGCAGGTGGGTGAGGCACTACTGAGAGGCTGCCTGCAAATTACTGAAGTTGTCCCCCAGAAGTCAATGGGACACTTTGTATTCACAAGGAACTGGCCGTCCCCAGCCCCGGGTCACTGAGCCTCTTTTCAGAAACACATTCCTGATTCGTGAGGGGCCCAGCAGTCAGCAAGTACTATTCTGGGAGTTTCCAACTTAACAGGTTCTGGGAAATGGAATCCTGAGACCCTGGAAGGGCTGAGAGCAGCTCCAAGTCACGTGGCTTCCTGAGCAGCCGTGTGTGGTGGGGTAGGCAGGTGTGGGGAGACAAAGATGAATCAGAGGTAGACCCCGCCTTTAGCAATGCTAAGTAAAGAAAGGATCCAAGTTCCTAATCTAGAAGATCTGCAGCCAGCTCCCTCCAGGCTGCTTCCTGCCCCTGGGGCAGTGAGGTGGGGTCAGGCTGGGCGGGAGTGCTTAGGGGCAGTACTTGGGGGATGGTCCCAGAAGCCTGGGAGTCCTGGCCTCTGGAAAAGCATCGTTCAGGTTTTCTTTCTGGCTCCCCAGGAGGCTGAGCCACTGAGAAGTTCCCAACACCCTCCAGCTTTCCTGGAACATTCTGTAGAGCCAGCCAGGAAAATGTCTGCCCACATGCCCCTGAAGCTGCAGATCCTGTCTCCCTGCGCCGGCCACGTCACCTCCCCAGGGGCGAATGCCTTCAGTGACAATAATAACAGGAGCATAGCCTGTGGCCGAGGGACTGCTTTTAGTGTTCTAGGCAATTTGTACACACCTTATCTCATTTAGTTCTCTTACAGATAAGGAAGGAGGCACAGAGAAGCTGAGGAACCTCCAAGGGGTCACACCCGCCGAGAAGCAACAGGGCCACCGTCCCTCTCAGTGTTATTGACCTCTTCCTTCCCTCCATCAAGCTGACCGCCCCATCACTTGGAGGGCAAAGTCCACGCTCAGCACAGCACACAGGGTTCTTGGGGTCTGGTCCCCACTAATTCTCATCTCCTTCTAATGCTTCAGCCACATTGCATCCCCCAGACCACCCTGTGCATGTGCCGTTCCCTCTGCATGGAAAGTCCTTGTGCGCCCTGCCCGCCCCATTCTTCTTGGCTAATTCCTATCAGGGCCTCAAGGCTTGGTTCTTTCCTATGGACTTGCATCTTAGATGAGGGTTAAGCTCCAAAGTTGGCGGGTATGGTGAAATCTCACGCGGGAGGCTGTGAGCGAGTCCCAGGTCTGACAGTGATCCAGCCTCCCGGCGAGGAATAGGACCCAGGATTTAGAATGTTACCTTAGTGTAATAGGACGCCCGCGCCGAAAATATGTAAACATACTTCAGCTGATTGTATCACGCATGTGGGGCGGAAGGCCACTATTGTACTCTGATCTGTGTGGAGCCATGCGGTGCCCTGGGGAGCAGAAGGGGAGCACAAGAAGGGGAGCAGGAGAAGTACGCGCGCCCCCCGCCCCGATAGAACCGCGCTCCCCCCAACAGAAGTGCGCTCCGCACAGTAAAGTTGGTGCGTTTCATTCTCTCGCCTGCCTCTCGTGCATCCTTCCAACTGGGCGTCTCACCGTCGAACCTTCCCTTCTCGGTCAGCTCAGCCCTGACAGAAGCCATCGTACTCATCTAAACTTCCCCGTACGCGTGAGATATTTCATAATTAAAACTCCATCGCCATGCGTGTCCTTCTGGGAGGCATCGTGGCCACGTCAACAGTGGCCCCCGAAGGGCCTGTGGATATGTTACTTTCCCTGGCAAAAGGGACCTTGTAGATACGATTCGGTTAAGGATTTTGAGATAGAGGGATTTTCTGGGTGGGCCCGATGCGATTACAAAGGGAGCGGCAGGAACCTGGGGTCAGGGGACAGGAAGATGGAAATAGAAGTGGGAGCGACGTGGTCCCGAGTGGGGGAACCGGAAGTCAAGGGATCGACCCTCTCCCAGAGTCTCTAAAGCCATGTGGCCCCGTGGACCCTTCTCTAGCCCCTGTAGGGCTCGTTTCAGACTTCCGACCTCCCGAACTGTACGATAATAAACTCGTGTTCGCGGCACTTTGTCGCAGCAGCAGCCGTAGGGAAGGAATGCGGGCGTGGTCAGCAACGTGGCTGTCGCTGTGATACCGTTTCTCAAAGTGGGAACGAGAGACCCAGGAGTGCGCGGCTGGTGCTCCCGAGGCCTGAATCCTCGGCCACGCGCTGTCACTAGAGTTCGGTCAGCTCCGTAACTTCAGCAAGAAAGCAAGGAAGCCAAAGGTTCGTGGAACCGAGAGCCCTGACCTCCGCAGTCAGCATCGATACCTGTCGTGGCCTCAAATACCCAGTTCCTCCCAGGTTCCCGGTGCCGACATGCAAGATTCTCCTGGGCCAGGGTGTACCGCGTAGGCTTTCTCTTCTGGGACTTGCAAATGAAAAGACTGATTTTCCAGCAGGCGGACACGCAAGTGCTTCTAATCCCTTACCCGGTCTCCTCAGCATCCTTGTTCTCCTGCTGCCCTGGAGGCTGTCGGCCAGAGGGCTGTGGCTTCTGACCTCCAAGCCAATTCGACAGCTGTTTGCGAGCACCCGGGGTACACATGCTGGGTTTTCAGGAAGATGGGATGGGGTCCTCATGGAGATGCCCTGCCCCACTCACCTTAGGAGCTTACAGTCCAGGAGGAAAACTGTGACATATACCGGGGCAGCCATGGGACGAGACGGCACGTGACTGTAGCTGGGGGGAGAGATCCGAGATTCCACACTTACTGATTCCGTTACTTGTTAAAGCTCCCAAATCATTTCCCATCTGCCCACTCAGACTCTAAACACTGAAAACGCGGTCCTTTGCCTCGAAGGGGCAAAGGCTCTTAGGAGAGAAACAAAAACATGGACAAGTAAAAACGTCACCAGCAGACCTGGTAGCGCTGGCGCGAGTACACCGGCATCGCCGAGACAGCTTCGGGGGCTCTGACAAGGGAGCAGGGACGTGGGGCTCTCGCCGGGTCCTGGTTCGCCCAGAGCTTACTGTGGCAGAAGCGTGGTGGCGTCCTCAGCCATGGGGGATGCAGTCAGAGATTCGAGGGGGAAAAGGACAGAACGAGCGAAGGTGTGAAGATATCGACAGAAAAAGTCACGAGTGGGTCAGGAGAGGCTGGCGTTATCTGTGAGGGAGGCCAGGTTTCACGCTGGGAAATAACATCCGTCCATTACATCGAACCCATGTCAAACCCACGTGTCCCTTTAATGGCATATCAGTGTCCTTGTAGTACCTGTTCGACCTTCACCGGTGAGCCTGTCAGGGCAACGGGGGAGCAGAACTCAGGTATCCCAGGGCCTTTGTCAGGGGCAGGTGCCCTGAAAGAATGAGAGGAGGAGGAAACTTCTGACAAGGTGAGGTGGGACCATCTTATAAATAAACGTGCTCAAAAATATGTGTGTGGAGAGAGCTGATCAGAGGTCAAAGGGAGGGATGAGCCGAAGTGATAAGGATTAACTGGAAGAGCTGAAAAAAAAAAAAAAAGGAGATCGTTCCCAGGAGATGAAAGAGACACCAGCAAGAATTCAGGTCGGTCACCTTCCTGGGAAAGGCGACATCGATCAGAACTTCGGGAGGAAGCAGCCAGAACTATTTTGTTGCTGACATTCTAATCTGACCAAAGGACAACTTAGGGTTACTGTCGCATAGCCAGAGGGGGCTGCCCCCTCCCTTTGCTCCTGAACGGCTAGTAGGAAGAAGGTAAAGCAGGGGGCCTGCCCTCAGAGTGGCTGAGGCTCCGTGGGGGACCTGCGGGCGCAGGAGCCAGTGTGGGGGAGGATGGGAGGAGACCTGACGCTGCGTGGAACCAGCCCCAGCGGCGGTTTAGGACGAAAGGTCAGAGGAAAAGGAGGGCGAAGAAAGAACAGGTCGACAAGACGTCATCGGACATGAGAAAGAAAAAGGTAGAGAGGACGGAGAAGAGCTGGCGGCAAGAGGGAAGGGGGTCGGGGAACATAAAGACAGTGAACTAAGATGGAGTGAAAACAAGATGATCATGCAGAAAGCAGCAAATCTGAGAACAATGGGTCATGGGAGAGGAGGACAAAGGCCTTAGAAGCAGCCCAGGCTCCGGGAGGCAGCAGTCCCCGGGGTTCGGTCACACAAAGGGGACTCAGAGCGTCTGCCAAACTCAGTGGCAAGCGCCCTGCTGTCTGGCCGGGCCAGGAAACGGGCTCTGCAGTCAACCAAGTGTTCGCGGAATAAAACGTCGGCACAGCAAGTCTCAATGAATCAGGTGGACTTTCTCTGGGGTCTTTCATGCCAGCCAGGATGTGCGGTGACCAGGCCGCCGAGAAGTCCGCAGGTCTTTGTCAACAAGATTCCCGATGCTGGGAAGTTCAACAGCCGCGTTGTTACAGCAACGCTCAGAATAAAAGGCAAAGCCTCGTTCAGCTATCTGTATTTTATAGTTTCTGACAGTCGTACCTGGTCTGGACAGGAGGATAATGAACCTCACAAGGGACAGTGTGACTCAGTGGTTGAGGTGCAGCCTCCGTGATCTCATGGCCTGCGTTCACATCCCTCCCTGCTCTGCTACTTACTGATGGGGAGAACCTCGGCCTCGATTTTATGATTTGCAAAATGGGTACAATGATCACACTGACCTCATAGGGTGGTTGAGACTATTAAATGAGTTCATACACATTAAGCACTTAGAACAGCGTCTGGCACATAGAAAGTGCTCACTCCATGCTGGTAACTACGATTTGTTAGAGTTCATAAGCACAGGACGTCAGGACAGGAAGGAGAAGGGGGCCCTGAGTTGAGGGAGGAGATGTTCCTTCTGAGTAGGCTGTGTGTGTGTGTGTGGTCCACGCAGTACATGGGTCAGAGAGATGGGAAAGGGATGCCTACTGGAGCTGGGGGTTTGGATGTGGCCCTTCCGGGGGTTTGCTGGCATTTCTGACTGAACTAAGTCCAAGAGACTGAACTAAAAGCCTCATCTGTTCACCAAGTAACTAATAATGCCAGCTCTGGGTGAATTCTGTGCTGAGCCCCTGGCTGTATGGTAAACATGATGACTGCCCTCTGGACCGTTCGTTTCACAGCTGGAGAATGGAGGTAGATGCACAAAGTAACACAGGTAGATCCTCCTAACACAGTGCTGGGAGAAAAAGGGTGGCATCCATCCTAATTTACATAAACATATCTGTTGTAAATACAAATTAGAATACATGCATAGAAAACAACAACCTAAATTTCCCAAAACACAAACAGGGACATACATGAAATGCATCAGGATGGTTGTCTACAGCGGACAGGGAAACAGGAATTGTGATAAAAAGAAATAGCTATCTATATAAGGAGTGCGGGGGTTTAGCACAGAAACTGGCGTGCTGTAAGTGCTTCCCAACCGTTAGCTATTATGAGTTAGTTACAAAAGACAGCGAATGCTGCTCCCCGAGCACACATAAGCTCCATGAGGAGGCGGGGTCCAAATAAAATTAAAAACTTCTGCCCCGCATAAGACAACATCTAAAGAGTTAAAAGACAAGCCACAGACTGGGAGAAAATATTTGCAAAAGACACGTCTGATAAAGGGCTATTGTCCAAAATATACAAATAATTTAAAAACTAGACAATAAGAGAACAGAAAAATCGGGGCAAAGACTTTGACAAACGTCACTGAAGAAGCTATACGGATAGCGAGTAAGCATGAGGAAAGATGCTCCACATCCTATGTCATCAGAAACATGCACATTAACACGACGGCGAGATACCACTCATTAGAATGGCCGAAATCCAGCACACCGACACCATCGAATGCTGGCGAGGACGCGGAGCAACGGGAACTCTCACCCGCTGCTGGCGGGAAGGCAAAACGGTGCCGCCGCTTTGGAAAACAGTTTGGTGGGTTTCTTCCAAAACTAAACACACTCTTACCATACAATCCAGTATTTGTGCTCCTTGGTATTTTCTCAAAGGAGTTGAAAACTATGTCTACAAAAAACCTGCGCGCAGATGTTTATAGCAGCTTCATTCACAATCGCCGAAACTTGGGAGCAACCAAGATGTCCTTGGGTAGGTGAATGGACAAACTGTGGCGCATCTCCATGACTGACCACTATTCGGCACTAAAAAGAAAGGAGCTACCAAGCCACGAAAAGACGTGGAGGAAACTTGGATGCGTATCACTAAGTGAAAGAAGCCAATCTGGAAAAGCTGCATCTGGTATGATTCCAACTGTATGACATTCTGGAAAAGGCACAACTACGGAGACAGTAAAAAGATTAAAAAGATCCGGGGTTGGCGGGGCGGGGGGAGGGAGAGGTGATTCGGCAGAGCGCAGAGGGTGTTGAGGCAGCGAAACTACTCTGCGTGACCCTGTGACGATGGGCGCACGTCGTAATACACGTGTCCGAACCCACAGACTGTACAGCACCCAGAGTGAACTAGGTGTCAGTGCAGGTTCATCCGTGGAAGATGCACCACTCTGGCGAGTGGCGTTGATAACGGGGAGGCTGTGCGTGTGTGGGGGCAGGCGGCGTGTGGGACATCTCTGCATCTCCCTCCCAATTTCGTTGTAAACTGGAACCTGCTCTAAACAAATAAAGTCTTAAAAAATAGAGGCAGGGCTCGTACCTGTCTTTCTTTGATCATTTTTCAGGAGCATAGAACAGTGTCTGTCAATGACTGTGTCTTGAATGACTGAACAAAAGCTAGTCAGTATCAGAGTCGCCCAGCTGAACACGCAAGTCTTCTACACACCTGGGAGAGACATTCTGGTCATCTCCTCAAAGATCTGAATTAGGGTTAACAATTTGTATTTATGCGTCTCCTTCCCTACAAAGATCTCGAAGCCCCAAATGTCACCCAGCTGACCATACAACCTCCCCCAAAAAGCAGGAGAGCTGAAATGACAATCCAGGGCCCCTACTGTTAAATCTGGTACTTTCCACCCCTTTCCGTGAACTCGAGAAGTGCCCGCGGTATTTGTTGATCCAGGAAGCAGTAGCACTCCAAAGGCCCAGGGAAGTGAGTCAATGCCTTGTCACACATGGATTTCAACAGAGAAGGGACAGCAGACTTCACAGAGTGAAGAGACTGAGCTGACGGCTTTCTTACTTCAGGAGAGTCGGAGTCAGCAGGAGCCTTCCGCAGTCCGCAGTCCGCAGCCACCCACAGGATGCGACGGGGCTTGTTCTGACCACACTTGTCTCAGCAGTTATTGCCCGGCCAGAGGGGAAAGCCCAGACACCATGACTGGCAGAAAAGTGACCATGTGGAGGGAAGTATCGTGTGTTTTACAAAAGCTGTGTTTTCAGTGAGTAAGGCAGGGAGGGGTTTCACGGCATTGCGTGTGCACAGGCCAAACCAGCTTGAGGTCAATGGCCTCTGCCCATGAGAAACAGCTGACTGTCCCCTGGCCGTGACCCGCCCCGTGAAGCCACCCCTGTTGCCTCCTCGGCTCTTCCTGCTGCTGCAGCTCCCCGTTCACGTACAGACGCCACAGTCTCCCTTTGGTTCCTGACAGCTAATTCATCTCGCACGTTTCCACGAGACATCTCCTGGGACGTGAGTTTGATGAAGCCTCTCTCCTCAAAGAGAGAGGCCTATGGGCAGTGGCTCGCCATTGCCCGCAGAGCATAAGTACGAATACCCCGGGCACCGGGCGTCCCCCATGACGGAGCCTCACGCTTCCTTCCCGGTCACCCACCGTCTTCTCCCTCCACTCAAAGACGCGTCACGTGCCGCCCTGCCCCAGCTCTGCGTCTTTGCTCCTCCGCTCTGCAGCTCGGCACACTTCATCGATGCTCCCGCCCCCGGTCAAGGTGAGCCGCTCCTTCCTCAGCGCCATCATGGCACCCGGCGGCTGAGCTGGCTCAGCGCTCCTGGCGCCTCGCCCCGGATCCCCGTGAGCTGCATGCCATCGCTTCCCCTATGGACAGCACGTTCCTCAAGGGCACTGACCACGAATCCACCCTTGCGTCGGGCAGAAACCCAAAATTCTCCTATCTACAGGCAACACGATATCCTGCCTGGGTAGAGCATCCTCTCCTGGTGGCTGACCTCTCTGTCCTTTTTCTTTTCTCTCTCTCTCTCTCTTTTTTTTTTTTATAACAATGTTTCTTAAAACAGGATGAGAGGGAGGTGACAGCAATTGAAAGTCACCCCGTGGTGAACCCTGCCGCCGATGATAGTGTGAGGGAGAACAGAGCAGGGGGCAAGGCGGAGGACGCCGCTCGGCAGCCACGCTGCTCGCAGGAACAGCCCCGTTTTGTCTCCCGTTGTCCCGGCCCATTGCGGATGGGCCCTACGGAGCCACCAAAGTGCCTTCCTCTAAGGCCGCCCCCAAGAGCAACGCCCAGCACACTGTTCGCACTGTACGCTGTCGGCGGCACACGCCTTGTTGTTTCAAACTCCCTTGCCCTCCCCTCCTCCCCTCTGCTGGTCCCTGTCTAAATCCCCTATACGCCACCATACTTCAGAGCCCAGCTCACATTAGCGATGCCCTTGCTTCATCCGGGCACACTGTCCCTGGAGAATTCGGTCACTTGGAGGCCATTGCTTGCTACCTAAAGGCAGAAGAGCCAAGCCGTGGTCCGTATTCGAGACCTTTCTGAGCTCCGGATCGGACTTTCTGATTCCTAATTGAACGCTACCGCTGGGGAGGAAGCAACTTTCCTCTACCCTTGAGGTTCTTTTGGCTGTTCTAATAATCACATAGACAGGAGACAGATTAGCAAGAGAAAATAACCAAATTCAATACACATGTACGTATGGGAACCACACATACACGAAAGAGTTAGAGACGCCTACACTCGTGAGCGGTGCGGGAGCGGAAGGGAGGGCTGAGGCTCATGAGGCACCTCGAGCGAGGGACGAGGTTCAGGGGGTCACTGCAGAACCGTTAAAATGGACTCTTAGTAAACAGAAGTTTGTCCTGCCTGCAGCTGGGCCAAAAGAGGCCGTCTCTGGTCACCTCTTATCATGGGCGAGGCCCCTATTTCAGGTTCTTCAGGTAGCTGGTTTGTTCACTTCCACCATTATGACTAAGGGAGGGGCAGACGCTTCCCTTGAGCTCACAGCTAAAAATGCCTTTAGCTCAAAACAATCCGCATACCACAGACGCACATCTTGAGGTGGCTTGTTTTGAACCCCACACCCCAAGGTAACCTCAGTTTCCCTCCTAACTCATGCTTTCATTGGGAGAATACGTTTGCAGTACTGGCTCCACTGTCCTCACCTCTCCGCCTCACTGTGGGCCGAGGCTTCTCCCCCCCTCCTTGATTTGGGGCTTGGCCAGGTGACTTGCTTCGGCCAACAGGGTGGGAGCGACAGTGTGCCCTAGTTGAGCCTCCAGCACCGCCGTGGGAGGAGCTGCCCCTGAGTAGCTGCAGGCTCCTGGGTCTGGGCCCAGAATGGACACCCACGGAGCCAAGCCTCCGCGGCCAAAGCAAGAACTACTGAGACATGGCACAGCCCCTGGCCCGGCCCTGCCGCCCCTCCTACCACCCCGAGCTACGGACATAAACAACATAAACCTTTGTGGTTTTAAGCTACTGAATGTCAGGGTTGTTTTTGACACAGTATCACTGTAGCGATCGCTAACCCATAACAGCGATCTTCATAGCGATGAATGATGGCTGTATAAACATAGATAAACAGGTTAAGATTAGTTATGCTGGGAAAACCCACATAACCACCACCAGAATCAGGAAATAAACATTGCTCAACGCCTCAGAGACCTCCACGTGCCTCTTCCTGACATCACCTCCTCCTGTGGCCCTAGAGGTAATCAGTTTTGACTTTTAAAAACAATTTATTTCCCACTTTTCTTCATAGCTTACCATCCATTTTGATCTCGATGTGAATGAAATCTTCCTGTTTGTGTTTTTTGTGTGTCCTGTTTTATTGGCTCGGTATGGTTTGTAAGAATCATCGACATGAACGATAGCTATTGTTTGCTCACTTCCACCATTATGTAATATTTTTTATATGAGCAAACTATGACCTATTGATTGGTTCTACTGCTGATAGATACTTCAGACGTTTCTGGCTTTTTGTTAGGATGAACGATCTGGTGTGAGCATCCTACATATACAGGGTCGGCAAACTTTTTTTTATAAATGAGCTAATAGTTAACATTTTAAGCTTTGTTGGCCAAATATGGTCTCCGTTGCATAGTCTTTTTTTTTATATTTAAATAAATTTTAAAATGTTTAAAAAATGGAAAAGTCATTAAAAATGTTCCTTGCTCCTGGGCTGTACAAAGAGAGATTGGGGGCAGGATTGGGCTCACAAGCTCCCTGGTCCCCGCGTACAAAGCTTCCTGTAGGAGCGTAATGGCCGGTCACAGGGTTTGCTCATCTCGAGCCTCACTAGATGATGCCCGATCTTAAATTCATCACGTAGAAAATGGAAATTTCATCTTCTCAAGCAAACGAGTCTGTGGGCACTTGTGTCACAGAGAGCGCGAACTCCCTGAGCCCCCTGCCACCTCAGCCACTTCCCCCTCCCATTCCAGAGGGTCATGGATGGTGCTGCTGTCAGGCATCAAAGTGACCTGGGGAGGGTGGCGCCAGACAGGCCAGAACAGAGAGTCACAGGCGCCGCCCGTCGAGTCAGCCGGGGAGGATGGGTTTTATTCTACCTGTCACAGAAAACCGGCGGAGGCGGGGGAGCAGGGTGGTGATGAGTCTGAGTTATGTTTTAAAAGGATTGCTTCGGCTGCTGAGAGCGGATTTTTAGGGAACAAGAGAGGAGGAAGGCAGGCCAGAAGGTAGAGAAAAGAAGCTCATGAGAGTGGCCGGGGCTGGGGCCAAGCCGCCCGTGCCAGGGCTCGGCCTCTTCCTCCGGCAACACCACTGTTTCTCCCCCGTGGGCACCCGCTGCGGGCGCCCACTGCAGGCACCCTGAACCTCAGCAAGCCTCTGAGCCTTCCCACTCTTACCTTCTCATCCCGGACCCCATTTCTGCCTCTCTGCTAACCTGATGAGCACAATTCCAACATCCTGCCCACTGCGAGTTCTTCCCTGGGTGACCCCCGAGCCCCAGTCACCCCAGCAGACAACTAAGCGGCCTCACTTCACACAATTTTATAAGAAATGGGATTCTCACCCTAAGTCTGTTTCTTCAATGAACTTCAGGCAACTCTTATCTCTGGGTTTTATCTTTTAGTAATTCTGCTACTGAATGGCACTGAAGAAAAGAATGAGGAACTGAAGGCATTATCTGCTGCCCATCTTAGGAAATCAGCAGAGCAGATCCGATCCTCACTCCAGCAATTAGGAGACTGAGGGCCACACAGATGAGCCTGCAGCCTAGGTCACTGGCAAGACACAGTTAGTTATAAAGCAACCAAGCCGCCAGCCAGAACTGGACCCCACAGGGTATGTGGGCTACTGGAAAGAGTAAAGGAAGGTGGAGGTGAGACGGAGTGGCTTCCGGTGTATTGGCCACCCCCACTGTGCCAGAGGGAGCAAAGCTAGAGGCTCCCAGGGCCGGAACCTCCCTAGAAAGAAAGCCCAGAACACACCTTACTGCTGCTTAATAAACAGTCTTATCTCTTCTCCTGCAAGTTACAGGAGGTGGTTAGGGCCACCTCTGCCCCGAGATAGGACCCGAGGCAGCGCTCCCGCCAGAGAAGTTGCAACACACGGAGATAAATTAACATATTAAAAAAAGGTCAAACCATTCGGTTAGTCGACTGTTGCGATTCTGGAGAAAGAAAAAGGGAGGATAGAGAAGAGGAGGAAGGAAGCGAAGGTGGGCGGGGAGAGGGGGAGACAGCTGAGAAAGGATATTCTTCTTCTATTAAAAATGAATTATTATATTGCTTAAAATAGTAAAGAATGCATTGTATTAAAACACAGCAAATTATCTCGCTACACAAACCGTATTCCAGAGACAGAAACGGATCTGTGGGCCGTGTGCTACCTGTCCAAGAACAAACACATACAGAAGCTAAGAGAAAATTTTTAGGAAGTTTCATTAACAACCTGAGAGAACAATGTTCTGACTGCTGAGTCTAATAATGAAAACGGGACTTGTGTTTTTTGTAAGTCCTCTTGAAAATTTCATTTTCCTCGTATAGGGGAGGCAAATTCTACCTCTGTCCTCTTAGGGTTTTTGGCTGGGCCTGAGAATTACACAGATGTAAGGCAGAATAACGGAAGAAAAAACATGCACATTTATTCAATATAAGTTTCAGGTAACACGGAAGTCCTCATAAGGAAATGAAAACTTCAAGATGTGATGAAAAGACTAAATGTTTTCATAGTAGGTCGAACAAAGAAAGGCAATTATAGAAAAGTAACTAAAACAGAGGCTAAAGGAGGACAGAATTATTTTAACAAAAGGTCCGTCTGTGCGGAATTCTCTCCGCTTCCACTTCCTGTCCTTGGCAAGAACGCGACTCTCCTCCTGGTGTACGGAGGACATCATCCATCTGGAGGTTTCGTCTGCTTTTAGGAAGAAAATGAGGAGAGTCAGAGCGTCCTTCTCACACCTGCTATTTTTTTTAAGTGTCTTTAGCTCAGACTAATCCTTATGCCAAAGGGGCATATTTTGGAGTGGCGTATTCTGCCACCTTTCGGTAGTAATTTCCAATATACTTTACAGAAGGATCGATCTGTGACACATTGCCACAAAAGAAAAACAACCTCGTCCTTCAGCCCAGTGACTCTGAGAAGCGATGAGCCCAGCCAGGGAGGTCTTGGGGATAGAGGCTGGGTCTCAGCTAGCTGTCGCATAGGGCAGCGGTCCCCGACCTTTTTGGCACCAGGGACTGGTTGTCCCATAAGAATCTAATGCCTCGTGATCCGAGGCGTTGCTGAGGTGGTGATGCTAGTGCTGGGGAGCGGCTGCGAACACAGATGAAGCTTCGCTCATCCAGCGCTCACCTCCTGCTGTATGGCCCAGTTCCTCACAGGCCATGGACCAGCACCGGTCTGCGGCCCGGGGTTGGGGACCCCTGCCGTAGGGGGCTGTGCAGAGGCAGGCCCCTCGGGGTCCTCTGAAGAACTGAGAGCCTGGAGAGGCAGCCTGTGGGTGTCAGTCCTATAAAGAGAACAACGGCCGGCGTCGGACAGAGGAGCAGCCCAGTCTGGGCAGAGGGGCCGTTACAAAGAACACAACAGGACAGCCGTGGGCAGTCGCAGAGAAACGCGGAGCTCCTGCTGACCCCGAAAGAAGGCGCGCACGAGCACGAGTGTGAAAAAGCAGAAGCCCCGCCCTGCACAGCCCCGCCTGCCCCCTGCAGACCCAGCCACTGCTTCCCAGGCGGGGCTGGGAGGAGCCTGGAACCAGATGAGATCGAAGTTCTTAAATATTACAAGTCTTAGTAACCAACATGGGACTGCCATAATGGGTTCACTCTGCGGCCGGATGTCCCCAAGGCTGCATGCATGTGCCCTCTGGGCCACTCTCAAGGTCTCGGCAGTGTCAATGCTATCGAAGTTGATTGAAAACATCCTGGGCTATTCTGGAGAATCCTACTACCGTAGGCTTCTATTTCAATATTTTGGGCAGGAGGCTGCCTGGACCAAAAATCTGATGAAGCGCCTGTGAATGAATCAGATTTGGTGACTTCTACACACTTGCCCCCGTCGGGGAGGAAAAGAAGCGAGTCCTCGAGGCGTCCCACATCCAGCTCGGGAGATGACACAGCGTCGAAAGTGCCCAATGACAAGGCGACGAGGGACACTCGTTCCTCAAAGCAGCGCCTCCTCCGAGTTCAGATTAAGGAGAGCGATTACGGTGTGAAGGAGGCGCCTTCGAAGGCCGAGCCGAGTGAGGAGGCTGGTAGAAGTTTAATAGAGTGATTTGTTCGGTTGGTTTTTTGGCTAGAAGGCAGAGGAAAGGCCACAGCAGCAGGACTGGCCAGAATGACAAAGGGCTTCCCGGGCAATGAATGCACATTAAGTAACTCAGGTCTGTATCTCAGTTATTTACACCCCAAGGGGTTATAAAACCAGACTCAAAGAGCACCCTCAGCCTCGCCCATAATTGCGTAACTGGTGATAAGGAAGAGTCACCTTAGAATTATGACCATCAGCCAACTGGGGTGATAACTTCACTGTTTACAACCAGTGGAGGGTGAGTAGGAACCTCCGCAAATCCGAGGAGACCGGTTAGCGTCATCCCGGCATAGAGCGAGACAGGCGGCTCCCCGTCCCCCATGCGAGGAAGGGCCTGCTCCCGATTCTCACGTGTAGGCCAGCGTCACCCACCTTGGGGGAGCGCTTTTCTGCTACACCTCTCACTCCAAGTACGTTCCCAGCGGAGCGAAAATGTGGGCGCCTGGAAGGCAGAGTTAGATTCTGTGCCCAGCCTGGATGGAGCCGTGCTACATAACCCGGCCTCTTTCTAGAACATCCTCTTGCATCCTTCTGCTCATATGCTAAAACTTTTTTTGGGGGGAGGGAAAGACTAGGTGGTTATTTTTCATTTTCGGAAACACTCAAGGGGCAAAACCAACATATAAAGACCAGAGGGGGAGCAAACCAGGTCCCCCGCCAGCTTCCTCTGACTCAGCCCACGGGCTGGGCCCGTCCTGGTCCCGCGGGAGACTCGGAGAGCCCTTGGTGAACCCCACTACCTGTGTCTTCTGCTTATTCGTTAGTAGATATCAGCGTGCGCCACAGCCCGCCACGCTCCAGAGAGCCTCCGCTCGCCCGGCTCGTCTTTGTCCTCCAGACTGGCTCAGCTTCCCACCTTCCCTGCCCGGCCCAGCCCAAGGCCCAGGGCCATTCTGGATTCTTCTTTCTCTTTTGCTCTCCTCCCTTCATCACCGTGCCCTCTCCTCCGCCATCTCGTCAATCACCGAGTTCTCTCAGTCTCACCTTTGACAACCTCTTAAAGGCAGCGTGTTGATAACTGATGACTACGGGTGCTGGGTAGGTATGTGGACGGTCATTACACCATTCTCTCTACCTGTATGTGAGTCCCGAACAGAAAGTGAAATTTAATAAAAATTAAATAAAATGTCTCAAACTGGCCCCTCTCTGCTCTGCTGCTTCCAAATCCAGAGTTTTCGCCCTCGCTCCCCAGGAGGACCTCTTTGCAGCCGCTTTGCCTGCCGCTCGGCCCAGCCACCCTTAGCTTACACGTCCTTCCCTCAGCACGGACTGCGGATGGCGTGGGGTTTCCCCCCACTAGACAACCGCTTTTGATTGACAGAGTTGCGAGACAGGAGACATAGCTCAGCACTCTGTCAGGCGTGCTTTACCCCAGACCGGGGGTCAGGACCCGGGTTCTAGTCCCAGCACAGCTACCAGCCAGGTAGGAAGGACAGGTCCGTGAGGACGAAATACACAGAAACAACATTGGCACCCTTGGCCGGTGCTTTCACTTTCAAAGGGAGTTTAAGAATGTTATCATCTTGTTTTAACCTCAAAATAGATCCACGGGGAAGCCAGGGCCTGTTTTAAGGTTATTTCAGCCAGTTCTTGGCAAGGTATGAAATGAGCATGCACACACACCCTCCCCAGAGGAAGGCCGACACACGTCTGGTGCAAGCAAATTACCGACCTCATCTCAACTGACTCACTGTCTGAAACACATTCAAATGCCAAAACAAACAGAGAAGAGAAGCTTCGTAGGAAGGAAAGCAGACACATATTTCAACTTATAAAGGTGTGTTTTTAAAGGCAAGCATTTTCGCCTACATGACAAAATAGGACTGATTCTTTGGATGACCAACCTGAATCTCACAGAGGTGAAATGATCTGCCCAAAGCGATTCTTAGTAATAATAGTAACAGTAAACAACAGAAAATATTTATTCTACATCAGCAGCAGCAAAAAGAGCTTTTCTCATTGGACCGTTGTAGTGACCCTGTGATATGAATAACACGTCCTTTATATAGGTGAGGAAACAGACCCAGAGAGTCACAAGTCCTGGAACAAGGAACTGATCGCTGCTCTGACAGACTCTGCGGCCCCACGTCCCTGTAACCACTGACCCACTAACTGACCACTCGCCCTGGCTGAGCCAGATCGTTTCCCAGTT
Source organism: Rousettus aegyptiacus (assembly GCF_014176215.1). Lineage (NCBI taxonomy): Eukaryota > Metazoa > Chordata > Mammalia > Chiroptera > Pteropodidae > Rousettus > Rousettus aegyptiacus. Next base: position 114,583,005 of record NW_023416308.1, read on the forward strand.
CGTGCTGGAGCCGAGACGACACCCAGGTCCCCTGCCCAGGGGTCTTTCCATTGTACCTGACGTCCTCTAAATGGTAGACGAGGCCTCTCCCAGCACGGGAAAGCGCGACTGGCAAAACCCAGACAGTGGGAAACTCTTCAGGTCAGCCACAGAGAAACCGTGGGGAAGGGGAGGATCCGAGGGGAAATCCCGAAATTAAAGAGGCTGAAAAGACAAATCCCATTAAAAAATGAGCAAGATTAAGTAAACTGTAGTATCTAGTATGCACACTTGGGTGATAAAAAGCTCAAGTTCGTGATTCCTATAAAACTTGGGTGTGGAGGCTACTGTTGGGGGAGGGAGGGGCTGGAGTTGGAGGCGACATGCAGGGGTGCTTTGGGGAAAGGTTCTACTTTTAGACCTGGGTAGTAGTTACAAAGGGGTTCTTCTTATAGTAATTTATTAAAGCCATGCATTTGTTTTACGTGGTGTTCTGTGCCTGCGCTTTATTTTTAAGTTTATTTTATTGTCATGTGTATACTTATGTTTTATTTGACAACAAAATGATTTTTAAAAAATTTACCCCCGGGCTAGTCCAGCACCACCACACAAAAGGCCACCCCTCTCCGATCCTGCTCGGCCCTGAGCACATCCACCCAGGACCTTCCTAAGATAAGCCAAGGCCCAGACAGAGTCATTCTAAGCCAAAGCGTGTGTGTGTGTGTGTGTGTGTGTGTGTGTGTGTGTGTGTGTGTGACCCCAATCGTATGTGTCCCCCTCACATCTCAGATTACGACTCCTGGGGCAAGTGGAAGCCCCTTCCTTCCTTTCCTTTCAAGTCCATTTTCTTCAGCGGCCACTTTCAATCTTCAGAGCCTGAGGCTGAGAAAATCTACTCCCAAAGGAGCACAACCTGGACTTAACTCTACAGAAGGAACGCAAACCCCTCACTGGCTTCCCGCATGGGTCTTCCTTACGTGGTGTGGGGAGAACTTCCCTACAAATTGGCGCATTGACTTTGTCACCTGATCTTCAGGTGAGTCTCACATTTTTACCACGGGAACATCCTATCCCCCTCTGCGCTTTTCCTTTATCTTCACGTCTTGCTTTACATGAACTTTCGCTCTTTCCTGCATTTGGAAAGAAAGTGGGGGACGGGGGAACCCATGAAATGCAGCAGAGCACAATGGCGGTGGAGGGACCTACGGTCTCTGTCCTGGATGCTGTCCACTTGGCCACATGCGTCCTCCACTGACCCAGTGCAGGAAGGTCAGTTGTTTCTGCCCTCATCGCACGAACAGGCGCAGGTGGGAGCAGGGGGCGGTGTCCCGTTGCCTCCTGCAGGGCGGGCCTCCTGACTACCTCTTGGAGCATTTATAGTCTCTTCTCTCCAATGGGGTGAGAAGAACCTTGTTGCAAAGAAACGCAAAGCTCCCCAGAGAAACCTGAGCAGGAAAGACAAAGTGCAAAAACCCACAGTCAAGAAACGGAAGAAAGACAGAGGCGTGGCCTTAGGAAAAAAAACAAAACAAAACAAAACAAAACAGTGCGCGTTTGCAATTCCCTAACACAGCTGCAGTTCCTACTTGTGGCCTCAGGGATCCCCTCCTCCTTGGGCGCCTGAAAAGCCAGAGCACGGCCTTCCTGGTGTAGAACCGGTTTTTACTGACTAACCAACTCTGAGGCCCCTGCTTTTCCCTTGGGCCTGCTGTTTCTCCTGCTTTCTTGTGGACTGTCCCCCACCCCCTGACTCCCATCCCTTCCTCCTCTGCCTGAGGAGGCCCTGTGAACACCACCCGACTTGGGCGCGCATCAACAGATGGGGCAGATGAGGAACCGAGAGCAAAGCCCATTGACTCTCGCCATCTGGGCACTTCCCCTCCCAGCACGCAGTCATTTTGACAGCCCTGGAAGTACCCGTCAGAGAACAAGGCTTCAAAACCCTTTCCAAGCTAGGGGCGTGGGGTATGTGTGTGTGTGGGGGGGGGGGGCGCTGTGGTAGCAGGAGCTCAAGGCTGGATTTGCGGGGCTCCAGATTACCGTGCACAAGACCAAAATCGTACCGAAGCCTACGTCCACTCAGGGCTGTCACAGGCAGCGAAGTCCCCCGGGGCCATCATGACGCCCACGTCGTTGCTTATAACCCCTGTCTGAGCGGTGAGTACTCTGCCGTTCCCCATGGCGTGATCAGGGCCGACCTGCCGAGTGCCTGGCCCCGGCCCTCTGCAGACTGCCGTGTGCCACACGAAGAGGCAGAGCGGTCACCTCCTTCCCTTAGCTGTCAGGGCGTGGAATATGACAAACACGCGGGAGAGAGCCGCGTCCTGGTTCCTGCGGTTCGCGCGGCATCAAAGTGAACGCGCGGTTCGCGCGGCGTTCGGAATAACCCGGGGAGTGCGCTAGTGTCCTCGGACTGCCCGGCCGCGACCACGAACGAGGCGGCTTCAAACAACAGAAATGTATCCTCGCTGTAAACGGAGGTGTCCTGTCGGCGGGGCCCTGCTCCCCGCCGAGACTCTCCCCGGGAGGCTCCTGCCTTCCCCCTTCCAGGCTCTGGCGGCCCCGGGCGGTTCCTGGTTTGTGGCAGCATCCCCCCAACCCCCGCCTCTGTCTTATGAGGACACTTGTCATTGGATTTAGGGCCCACCTGGGTAATCCAGGATGATCTCATCTCCAGATCCTTAACTAATTATATCTGTAAAGACTGTTTTTACAAATAAGGTCACGATCCCAGTTTCTGGGACGTGAACATGTCTTTTTGGGCACCACCGTTCAACCCGCCATCAGGGAGATCCCTGAGGTTTGGGAAAGGCACGTTAATCCTTCACTCATTCGCTCGGCCGTATTTGTGCACCTACTATGTGCCGGGCACCATCCTAGGTACTGAGGACACAGCAGTGCCGTTCCTGCTTTTTGTGGCCTTTCCACTCTCGAGGGGAGAGGCAGACAATGCATCGTCAGACCAGTAAACGAGGACGTATTAGGGAATGAGAGGGGACTATCAGGAAAAGTGCCATAGAGACATGTGACGGAGCGACCGGGTGGCTACTTTAGACTTAGATGCGAAAGGCTTTTCTGCGGAGGTGACAGGTGACGTGAAGCTGGGCCCAGGAAGGAGCCAGTGTGCAGGGACCCGGTGGAGGAGGCGGCGAGAGCAAAGGCCCTGAGGTGGGAGCGAGGTAAGCGAGTTCAAGAAGCAGAAAGGACGGCCCGAGTGGCTGGACCGCGGAGAGCAAGAAGGACAGCGGCAGGAGACGGGGCTGAAGAAGCAGACGGAGATGCGTCGAGGGGCCAAGCAGGAAGCTCAGCCGTCATCCCAAGAGCCAGAGGAATCCATCAGGCTTCCAAGGTAACACTATGCACTAACTTACGATCTGTCTGCTGAGGGGGACCAGGCTGCAGAAGAGGAAGGGTCCATCGAGGAGATGAGGTAGGAGTTAGGAGCTCACTGCTGTGCTAATTAAAGGGGCACTGGCCGGGGGCACGGCTGCGGAGGTGGGGAGGACGGTGCCCGAAGTCTTCCAGAGGTAGCGATGACAAGACTTGGTCACATGGGGCGAGTAAAGGAGAGAATCAAGAATGCATCTTAGACTTTAGAAGCAAGCAACTGAGCTCCTTTCTTTCTTCTTTTTTAACTGTAGTGAAACACCCATAACAAAATTTACCTTTTAAACCATTTTTAAGTGTGCGATTCCAGGGTATGAAGTACGTCCATAATGCTGTGCAGCCATCACCACAATCCACTTCCGGAACTGTTTCAGGTTTATGTTTCGGGCACCGGGCCATCTGAGGATTCATCGGACCGGTGGAAAGCAGAGAGTTCAGAGGTCGTCCTGGCCGTCAGAGCTCCTGCACGTGAAGCCCATCCCTTACGGGGGCCCCTTCCCTCCGACTGTCTCCAGTGACCTGGACACCGGGAACGTGACATTGCGCTTTCTTTTTCTTTTGATCTTGCCTCAGCACAGCCTAGGAAAAGGCATGGTGGCCAACGAGGAGCTCCCTCCTGGCCTTAATCAGGCCCGAGGGCCTACTACTCACTCTCTCCCTCCTGACGCCTCTGGGTGCAGGTACAGGAGGGTTCTGTGTGGAGCAGGGGGCACGATTCTTTTGACATTAACCCGAAGCTTTGCTCCCACTGGTCCACAGGGAGAAATCAGTTACAGAAAGGTCGGCGGAAGGGCTGAAGGACAGACAGAGCGTGCGATGTCTCCCGCTGAAACTCTAGAGGAGGTGAGGGCAGACTGCAGAGCCCGCCAGAGAGGGAGGGAGCGGCGGGGAGCTGAGGGTGGGGGAGCTGAGGGTGGGTGCGGCCTGGCTTGCGAAGAGACCTTGGCCTTTAGCAGCTGCCTGAAATCATTAGAAGTCTTTAATGATTTATATATATATATATATATATACATCACAAAGGCCACCTATGGAGAACTCGCAGCTTTATAGAAAAAGAAGGCTGCCCCGACGCCCCACTCCCGAGCCCTGTGAATCAATCGGTAAGTCTCTTGTCCAGGATTAACACAGGGCAGATCTCTAGTTTCTAAATGGTTGCATTTTTATAACCCTCTCAGAAGTAATTAGACAGACAAGTTAGCAACCTAGGTAAGAGACCGGCTCGGAAGAAAGTCAGCGAAGTGCCTTTACCGTCTAACTGGGCTAAGGCGCTTAAACGGTTTCGATGCCTGTGTTCGCTTTCTATGGCTGCCGAATCTGGGTGTCACCAGGGAGGCCCTCCTTTCCGGAAGACCCAGGGCCGAACCCGCTCCCTTGCTGCCCCCAGCGTTTGGAGGCCGCCCGTATTCCTTGGCTTGTGGCTCCTGCTGCATCTCCAGGGCCCCCACTGCTGGGCCGTCCTATTACTCTAACCTCCTCTTCCGTCGCCCTCTTCCAGATTTAAGGGCCCCCCACGGTCACACCGGGCCCAGTGTGATCTAGAACCACCCTCCTATTTTGAAGTCAGTCGACCAGCGGCCTCGGTATCATTTGCTTTGCCACGGCAGGTAACATAGTCACAGGTTTCAGAGATTCAGACATGGCCGTTTGGGGGGCGGGGTCGGCAGGGAACCTATACAGCCACGACTCCTCTCAAAAAAGCGGAAATCAGGAGGGTATTTTTATCCGCACCAAACTGGGAACTCCTAAGAGTTTTACCACAAGACCAGCCCTGAGCATGTCTGCAAAATTACTTCCTGGCATTCAGGTATTGTCTGTTGTACTGCCCTTTGTCACCTAAGTGGAAGAAGAAAGAGTAAAATAAAAAGAACTCCTGTCACATATAATTCCAGGGTGAACTGTTGGAAGTTTTACTAAAATCTCCCCCCCAAACCAGAAAAACCTAACGTGACGAATGCTTACTGGATTGTAGGTTTTCTATCCTCCCCCGCCCCGTTCGTCATGTCACTATGGAAACGGGTAGGCATCACCATCTCTCTTCTACAGACAAGGAAACTCATTCAGCTCTTCGAGTAGAAGCAGAATTTATACCATGTTCATAATAATGGTCACTAATGACAGAAATTCAGATTTAGTCCATGTTGCAAGTCCATCGCCATAGCAAGTGCGGCTTTGCCAAAGCTTACAGCTCATCCTCCACTGCACGCGAGAACATGCCTGAGGGTCATCATTCATTTATTCAGCAAGTGTTTCTTGAACACCCTCTGTGTGCATATTCCTAGCAAAGTATTATACAAAAAAGTAGAAAATAGCTCTTGCTTCAAAAAGCTAACAAAGGTAGCAGGTCGACCGGGCATATTGTGTATATATCTCCTTTCCCACAGAAATTTAAAAAGGTAAAACGACGATGACCACAGCAGAGGAAGGGGAGGACATCAGAGGACAACCAGCAGTCGACTAGTAGCGTCCGGATGGGGACTGTGACTAGAGGAAGGGACCTGAGCAGGAGGGCGCAGAGCTGCAGCCTATAGCTCTCCTGGAGGGGCCCTGCCGCTCTGCAAAGCCCAGGGGAGGCAGGGCTGAGGTGCGCAAACATAAAGGAAGGACTAAAGAAAAGTCCAGATGGAAACCGCGTGAAGCCTGTGGAGCCCGGAACCCAGACGGTCAGGTTCCTCCCCATCCCTACACACCCGGGCAAAAATATGGAGCCTCCTTCTGTAAGGAAATGGAAAGGCCCACAAAAGAGGTCATCAGAACTGCAGGCTGCCCAAGCCCTTGCCTTAAAGTGAAACCCACTGGTCCACGGTCAACAGCCCTTGCCAGCGAACAGAAGTCATAATCTCTTTATCAGGGCCTCATTTAAAAAAAAAAAAGAGAGAGAGAGAGAGAGAGAGAATCAACTTTACGGAAGTATTATTTACATATAATAAAATGTTCCCACTCTTAAGTGGACACTTCGATGAGTTGTGACAAACATTTATGTGTTTCCACAACAGATTCAAGATATGGACCGCCCCAGAAAGTTTCCTCATGCACCCCACTCCCACCCTGGGCCAGGAAACCACTGATCTACCTTTTGTCGCTATGAAATCGTTTTTCCTTTTCTAGAATTTCACATAAGTGGGATCAGAGGTATTCTTTTGTGCCTGGCTCCCTTTGCTCAGTGTAACATTTAGAGGCTCATCCATGTTGTTACATGTATTGGTACTTTGCTGCTTTTTATTGATGCACAATATTTCATCCTATGGATTTACCACAATTCCTTCATCAGCTCTCCTGCTGATGGACATTTGGATTCTTGCTAGCTTGGGGCCATTATGAAAAAAGCTGCTAAGAACCCGTGTGGAGACATATTTTTATTTCTTTTGGGTAAACACGCCTAGGCATGGAATTTCTGGGTTATGCAGTAAGTATGTTGACCTTTATAAAAAACGGCCAGATTGTTTTCTCAAGTGCTTGTGTCATTTTGCATTTCCACCAGTACTGTCTGAACGTTCCAGTGTTCCCACACGCCTGCCAACACTTGGTGAAAGTCGCTCTTTTGCTTGCAGCCTGATAAAGACTAACTGGAACTCTGACCCAACATGATCAGTCCGGGAGATTCCACGGGAGGAGCCAGGGCTTATGGAAGTTCTCGTGCTCTACTAGACCGTAATCATGAGAATCCAACTGGAGAACCCAACAGGAGGAACTCTGTGTTTATAACAAAACTCTGTGGTTCTCACTCCCACTTCCCCTTTCTCCTTTTGTCCTTCTATAAATATCCCTCCATCTTGACACGCAGGCCAGAGTATGCAAGTGGCTTCCCATGTGTGCCTGCACCGGGGGCCAACACTTCCTTTTTCCCGATAAATCCTTTCCGGTGGTGAAACACCTAGTCAGTATTATTTTTCACCCGACCAGCCATGTTTGTGGATGTAAAATGGTATCTCATTGTGGTTTTAATTCGCACTTATTTGAATACACAGTGAGCCTACTCCCCCGGCCCCCAACAAAGTATCTCTTAGAAAAGAGGAGGTTTCCCTTATATTTGTGTTCTTATTAAGTATCCCATGTCATGGGAGAGTTCTCTCAAATATTTTATACAGTAACCCTTTGAGGAAGACACATTGGTTAATAACAAAAAAAAAAACAGGGGGAGTGGCTAAAAGTCTGTTTAAGATACAATTACATCTGTGGATCCCTGCTTTATTCTAAGCAGAGGGGCAATGGCCCCTTCTCCAACCCAGCTAAAGCCTGGAAATCTATTCTCTGCAGGTAGTAAAAGCAGAGATTGTGAACTGGCCCACGCCAGAAAGGCTTGAGGGCAAGAGTCCTGCTCTCTAAAATAGGCAAACTAAGCAAAGGATTTGGACCTGACTGCTGGGGCCCCCAGCCCTCCGCCCCGCTCAGCGCCCCGCCTGCTGGAGCTGGGCTCATGCCTCTAGAAGGAGAGAAGAGGCTCGGATCACCCCACATCCTGTCCAGGCTGGACCAGCCCCATCCCTGAACCCCCAGCTTGCACTCAGCTCTTTGGTGTTTTACTGCTAGACAGGAACTAACCAAGGATTCTAAGACATTAGAGGATGACCTCTTAGATGAAGACAAAGGCAAGACAAACAAGAAACAGGAAAAGAGCAACTTGGGGGAAACGGCGACTAGACAAGAAGTGCAGAAAGAAGAGATAGGAGAGAGGGGGTCCTGCATCCACGCAAAAAAAGGGGACAGAGCAAAACGAAGCTCCTGGAGATGCATTACACTAAATGTATTACGTTACATAATGTTAAACGTATCACAACGAAACGCAATGGCAGAACTAGAAACTCAGAGGAAGGGTTGGAAGATCGTAGAGAAAAAGACAAACCTAGAAAATTTGTCAGAAACAATAAGAAAACTAATCCATAAGCCAGGAAGCCCAAAATCAGGGTAACCAGGGAGAGCCCAGCAAATGGAGAGCAGAAATCACTGGACGAGTAACTCAAGAAAATGAACATGTGTATACACGTGTTTACATGCATTTACGTTAATGTATAACTGATTCTTTTACTGCTGAAAACTTCCTTGTATAACTGTGCCCATTTAATTTGGTATTCTCCTTATAATAAAGTAATGGTAATTAGATAGTTCATCTTCTTATTAACACATTTGAATGAATTTTTTTTCTATTCCTAATACTATTCCTTTGGTTATAGGGTTCATACAATGCTTTCTTCGGTCTGTGGCTTATCTTTTTTGCTTTGTTTATGATGTCTTATGAAATATAGGATTTTTACATTTCAAAGCTAGATATATCAATCTTTTCTTCTACAGTGTATGCATTTTGAATCTTATGAAATCCTTCTGCATGCTTAGATCATAAGTATTCTTCTATATTTAAAAAAATATATTGTAAAGATTTGTGTTTTACATTTAGATGCTTAACTCCCGTTGGTTTTATTCATATGTTTGGTACAAGATAGATGTCTATTTGTCAGTACGGGTGAGCTCCTCTCTGGCAGGGTGAACACGAGAAGAGCCTTTGGCGCTTTTAAAAATACTAATTCCTGGGCCTCATCCCAGAGCTGATAAAATCTTTTCATCTCTGAGGGTGGAGCTGAGTCATCAGGATTAAAACACAAAAAAACGACACTGACAACAACAAAATAAAACAGCTCCTCCCAGAGCTTCTTAAATGTGGCCAAGGTTGAGAAACTCTGCTAAGGTCAGACCAAGAGTAGCATTGCTGGGGTGTGTGTTACATTGTTATCTGTAATGGATAGCGCTAGTGCTCTGTAAATGACTGTAATTATTTATGTTCCTTCCAGTAATAGAGTTCGTTGCTTCACATCTTTGAAAACACACAGGCATTATTGCCGCAATTAAGTGATAGAGAGTGCAGGTATTAGGGAACCTGCCTAAAAGTCAGGCGGGAGAGTGCTGCCGTGCTCCTCACCATCTCTGACCTCCGGTCTCTCTGCTCACACAAGTGACTTCTGTCTAAGGGGCTTCACTCATGAGCATCACTGGACCAGGACACTGGCAACATTTGTGGTTCTCTATACCCTGCCCATCTGGCTCCTATTTGAACTCCAAATTCAACTTCAGCTTGAAGACAGAGATTCGTCATACAACTGACTTCTCCTAAATTTCCAGTCAGCCACTCCCATAAACTAGGGTTTTCAAAACACACGGAAACATCAAATTCAGAGGGGCTGAATTCTGACCAGCGAGTCAATCCTCAAATGCCAATCGACAACTGGAAATCTGTCAGGTTTACAAATGTATGTATTCCTAACTCTGTGCTGGGGCGGGGCGGGGTGGGGAGGCAGGTAAGATGTTTTAAGAGTTTTAAAAGTACAAAGCTGGGTTTCAGCTCTTTGGAGATATTGAGACTCTAATGGAAATGAGACCAGGCTTATGCGACTCAGTTTTAAATTATCAGTAGAGATTTTTAAGTGGCATTATTTTAAAGAAGTGATTCATTTGAGTTAGATGTTTGGACTACTTGACCTTGGACTTTCTCTCCTGCTTTATAGCTCTAGAGATTTATGAGATAAGGAAAGCTTTTGGCTGAAAACCAAAAGAAAACCTTCTCCCTGGTCGTGGTAGGCAGCCTCAGAGATGACCCCAATGATCCTTGGCCCCCCGTAGTCACATCGTTGTGCCCCTCTGCACTGAATAGGGCCGCCCTGGGGATCCAGTTGGACCCTGTGGACACGATGGTGTGTGACTTCTTAGCTACGTCGTAAATAGCATCAAGTTTCTGCCTTGCTTTCTTGAGCTGCTTGCTCTGCGGGAGCCCAGCGGCCATGTGTGAGGACACTCGAGGAGCAGCTCTCCGCGGAGGTCCTTGGGAAGGGCAGTGAGACTTCCTGCCAACGGCACCCACTTGCCAACTGTGTGAGCCAATCAGCATGGGAGCAGATCCTCCAGCCCTCTCCAAAACTTAGATAAACTGTGCCCAAGGCTGACATCTTGACCACAGCCTCACGAGAGGCTTGAGGCCAGACCTACCCAGCCTAGTTGCTCTCAAATTCCTGATCCACAGAAACTACGGAGATTATAAACATTTGCTGTTCTTTTCTTTCTTTTTTTTTTTTTTTTAAGTCACTAAGCTTTGGTCTAATGCGTTCCACAGCAACAGAGAACTGATACAATGGTGTTCTTACAGATGCATCACCGACCTAATAACAAGAAAATAATTCTAATTACTGAAAAGCCTTTAAATATTGTTATTACTCCTACAAACCCTGAAAGAAGTGGGTAATAAATGGAGTTCTTAGAGGAGATGAATTATTTCTTTCAGAATTATGGGGATCAGACTGCAGAGATAAAAAAGTTATCTCCTATTTCAGCTGCATTTTTGCCCCATATTTGTGCTATCAGGTTATTACTATTTCAAAAACAGTCTGGAAATTCACTTATGGCCTTCCGGTGTTGGGTTGTTAGGTACATGGCATGTGTGCAATTTAGAAAAGAGTTTTGCAACTTTTTAAAGCACTGCAATACACTAGCTAGGCCCGCATGTGTTCCTACTGCTACCAATCTGTTATTCTCACTTTAATAAGGGGCCAAGACGTATTCCTAGAGAAAGGATCAACTGTAGACATTCATGTTTGACGGACCTTCTCAGCTCCAGACACAGAAAAGGAGGGGAGCGGTTAAAGTAATAACAGAGAAAACAAAACAAAACAACGACAACTTCTAGAAACTACCTGCCTTCCTTGGCTCATGGCCCCTCCTTCACCTTCGAAGCCAGCAGCGTAGCATTTTCAAATCTCTCTGACGTCAACTGTTTCCCTCTTTCTCTTATAGGAATCCTGTGATCACATTCCCCCCACCTAGAGAATCCAAGATAAGCTCCCCATCTCAAGAATCTGAAGCCAGCCCCATCTGCAAACTCCCCTTCACCATGCAAGGTGACATATTCTCAGGTTCCTGGAGTTAGGCCACAGGCATCTTTGGGGGCCTCACGGGTGAGAAGCAGAATGGAAATGTACTGTGGTACATGAGCTACAGAGCTCCAGGCCCAGAGGTTCATTCCCGGGTGGTCCTGGGAACTAAGGGTCTCGAATTAGATGAGAGATGAAGCGTGGTGTCTGCTTAAAGTTGTGGGCTGGGCTAGGGGCTGCACTAAACAGCTGCTGGATGCAGTGGGGCTCAGGTGTGCAACGCGCTGCAAGTCCAGACACGTGGGGGGACCAGGACTCATCGTGCAGCCTGGGGGGTGAGCTAGGTCACCTGCTGGTTTAGTGCTGGGATCTGTGTCATCCTTCATCTCTCGATGGGGCAGCGGTGCTCACGTTCACAAGAGCTGGTTCTGGACCGGAGCCCTTAAGACGGGGCAAACGCAAAACCGTAAGACCGGTAGGGGCGAGCGCAGAAGAGCGGTGAGGGGAAGCAGCAAACAGACAGGCAAACTCTGAGTTTAGTCATTCGTAACCCAGTATTATAAGACCCTAAAAAAAAAGCAATACTAAGGCCGTCGATCAAATCAGTAATTAGAATATAACCTTCTTTCGGATGAAATTAATAAAATAAGCTGACAGAGACTTTAAAGTAAGGATGTTTCGTTTGCCCAAAGTGGTGACCGAAATGGCTCCAGGAGGTACCAGAATGGTGAGGTCCTGCTCACACCTGGGAGGAGGGTGTAAACGCTGAAGCTTGAACTTGGTTTAAGAAAACGGGAGCGTCCCTACCTTGGAGACCATTCATGGCGCAGAGCTCACAGCTGGACTTTAAGACCCAAGCGACTGAAAAGGCGATTCCTTTTCCAAGTGTATAAAAACGTCCCGAGAGGCCACAGCACCCACAGAGACAACCCGCATGTGTCAGGTCCAAGTTGGATAACGATTCTGAGTCTGGAACATGGACACCATTTCATCTGGAGAAGATTTTGTCTTTCAAAGTTGGAGGGATGTTAAGCGTTCTACCCTTTGCTACAGTCTCACTATATGGTTTATCCACAGCTTACTCATTTTTCTGTAATAAAGGGTTTCTCAGATCAAAATCTCTATTCTAACCTCATTTGGACCATTCCAAAGATATTTAAAATGCTCGAATCCACCACAGCCCCAAGTAAGGTTCCTATGAATTCTCAATTAAGTGAGCTTATAGTTTGTAGAGAGGCAGAGAAACTGCCTTGTTTGGAGACATGAAATTTTCAAACACGCAATCCCCATTTTAGTCAGCAAGGATTTTTCATTAGCATCTACTATGTACAAATGTTAGGCCATATTGCACAAGATGTAGGAGTCGGGTGCTTTTTTTCAAGGCCTTGGGATTAAATTACAAATTTGAGGTGACATGTCGTAGTGACCCTTAGATTCAAAAGGACCTGAGTTCAAATCCCTGCTACTGAAGAGGAATTTTCCACTCAACTAGCTAATCTTGTAATCAGCTCTTTGTTTTGCTTCTGTAGACATGCTTGCTGCATAGGCTGAAGGGCAAGGTGACCACGAGATCAGCTGAAGACTCACCCTCCCCCTTGCTTGTTCTGTCTAGATAACAGATGTATTGCCTTTGCTTGATAACAGCCCTATAAAAGTAAGGTTACTCCTGAGCTCGGAGCCCAGATCTTTGGAGCATTAGCTCTTCTGGGGCTACCAGCATAATAAATCTGAGTTCTCCAACTCACCTGAGTGGTGCTTGGTTTCTCGCCGGTCTGACTGTTCTGCAACATTTCTCCCCAGAGACCTGCTGTGGGACCAGAGCAATTTGGCTTGTTTCTTTGAGATTCACTAATAAGTACCACATAGAGTGTGGCAAGGATTAAATGAGTAATGCCCCCAAAAGACCTGAGTTCCATGCCTGGCACAGGCTGTGCTCAAGAGATGTCAGTTAGTAATATGAAACAAAGATAACGATCTGAAAAAGAATTTAGAGGGCTGGCACACCGAAAAGGCGCACAGAAATGGGCCGATGGCAAAATGGTGAGCTCGAAAACCCAATGGTGAAAACAGTCAGACAGCCTTCCGAGTGGTGGTGGGACATTTCAACTGGAGTAAAAAGGACCTAAGATCGTGCTTCGGAATGTTTGAATGTGTGACTCTTTCGTTTCAAGGGACCCTCACTTAATAACCTCATACGCAACTGCTTTCTTGACTTCACTGACCATAGTGGGGAATCAGAAAGAAAAAAAAAAAAACCAGTTTGGTCCACACGGGACATGCCGAATGTCAAATGCAAGTGCTGAAGCAAATGGAAACCACCCTAGGGAGGAAACGGGGGAAGAGCAGTCTCCCGTTTTAAGATACCACTTCATCTGTTTGTGATTATACTTGAGATAGCACGTTCGAGAATGACAGTGAAGGCTTTTCGCCCTCCCACCCCCGTTGCCCATGCAATGCTCCCCCTTTACATACTGACTGCTAATCTCTAAGGATCATCCATGGTAAACCTCATTCTAGTTGGTTCTGCTTAAAACACAGACTCCCGATGAAAATAGAAGGACCAAACAAAAGAATAGGGGAAAATGTTCAGCTTTACTGGGAATCGAAGGAATGGATATTCAACAGGAACCACGCTCTGTATCTATTCCATGAATAAAGACCCTGAGGCCCAACAATGACTCACCTAGGCATCATCACGGCAGATAGGCACTTCCCGAGATTTCCAGTGGGTAATGACGACCCAAACCGAAAACTTATTGTTCTCAAACGTGACAAGGGAATATTTAACTCAAATGTGCCACCCGCAAGAAGGAAATTCATAGCTAGGGAAAGCGGGACTCACGAAGTGGCAAGGTGCTGAAAGGCACACACACAAGTGACCAAAGAATACGGCTTGTTAGGGCACCGTGATTACAGCTGTTTCTAAAAAACACATACACAAGTCTAGGGCCAGGCCACCCAGAACAAGCCCAATCCTGTCTGACCTTGAAAGCTAAGCAGGGTCAAGCCTGGTTAGTATTTGGATGGGAGACCACTAAGGGAGACCAGGTGCTGTAGGCGTAAAAAATTTTTAAAAAATTAAGAAAAATAAGGGATTGTAAGCTGACAAGGTCCTTGCAATCCGTGAGGTCAACCAAGGGTTGCCTCACCTAAAAAATAAAAATAAATAAATAAATAAACATACACAGAAAGATTACCGCAAGGGAACATAGCTGTGCTATAACCAGGCGGAGATTACGGTGATCACTCTCTATTTCTAATTTTCCAAAAACGTCTATAATGAGGATATATTATTTTAATGTTTCATTTTACTTTCTATTTTATTTTGAAAATTATTTTAATTATGTAAAAATCCAGTGGTCAAACATCGCAGCTCTTAAGGTGACGAGAATGGCCATAGCATTCTCCCGAAGGATTCCAGAACATCTCAAAGAGCCTCGCCGCTTACCCCAGTAAAAAAGGCTATCCTTATTTTTGGGGTAAATTGTACCAACCCACCAGAGCTTAATTTAATAGCAGAGACTTTATAATCCTAAACAATTTTTCTTCTTATTTCAACTTCTCCCCCTTTTCCAGACCACCTAGAATTTTTTTTTTTTCAGCTTTTCTGAGGAAATGAGGTCTTTGGGCATAACTTCAAGTTCTGGAGAGATGTTGTGGCGAGGACTTCTTTACATTCCACAGGGCTGCGGTTTCCTGTTTTCCTGTGGGGAGAAATCCCCATGGTCCTTGTTCTCAGGGGCTCCCACTGCCTGGGGAGTGCTGAATACCCCCATCATCTAGAAAGAGTCCTAGACTGATTTTTTTTCCCCTGACTATGAGAAGAGAGGCAGAGTACTGTAAGGGATAGCAAAATGCAGCATTATGGATCAAACAGAACACAAGCACAGTCTTACGACCAACCGGAATCACAGGAATTAGATCCTGGCTTGTATCTGTCTCCTAGCCGAGCCCTCAAAGGGATAAAGTTGTTTTTTTTTTTTTAATACATCTTTTCTGAGACAATTTAATGTAAGACACAGACCAAGTGAAGTACACAAATTGCTGTGAGGAACATGTGGTTTGTCAAAAACAGAACATTGTTTATAAAGAAGTTCCAGCCTTACCTGAGTGGATAGTATTAATAATTATACTGCTGTGTCCTGGGAGTGGGAAGTTTGTCAAAAAGCTACTGAGTAAATAAAAGTAGGAATTCAATTTCTCCTGGGGGTTATTCTCCTCTCTCTTCTCCCCCTTCTCTGCGTTTGCCAAATGTGCATGCTGTGAGGGCCCCGCACAGCCATAGTCTCCACCATCCGTCTAGGACTTAACCTACATCTCGTTGGCCCGGCATCTTTGCATTCACAGAAGGAAACTCTTCCTTTTCTCCCCCCTGGTCTACTTTGAGTGCACATTAGGCCTCAAGAGTGTTTTGTCACCTAGAAACAGAAGTTCCAGGTGTTCTCCCAGGAAGTTCAGCTCCAGGAGACACACTTTCCAGGCCTCACTGTTTTCTTAGCCAGCCAGGCAATGTCTCCAGCCTCCATCATCTCCTGAAGGGAGGCATCCGGAGGCAGGAGAGCTCTTTCTGAGGAGAAATTTGTAACACTGGCTAGTTCCTTAAAGCAGGGGTTCCCGAGGCCGATCTGTAGGCTGTGTTTGGTGGGTGACAAGAATTTTACTGATTGGTGCAAAATGAGAAAATTAAGAACAACGAGAGACTTTTCCATAAAGGAATTTATTTCTCTCGCTGCGATATTTTCTGATATTGTGTACTTTTCTTACTTTTTGAGTTAAAAGGTCTTTTCTTTTATAATAGTAGGATTGTGATAAGTGATAGTCTTACAATAAAAACATGCATATTTACTCAGTAAAATTAACCCAATGCAGATGCCCAAATAGTTTTGTTAATTTTACTGCCCTGTGAAATACAATGGTCCAGGGAACCACCATTTCAAAAGATGTAATCAGAGATTTAATATGAGATGATAGATTTAATGATGTAGGGTTTTGGAATGAGTCACCCCAAGATGTGCCACTTTGGCATGTGAATTACTTTCAGCTAAAGACAACCTTGAGAAACTTTCACTTTTTCCTTAAGAAATTCAAATTAGGGGCCTTGCCCACAACGAGAGTTATCACTAGAAATAACTTCTTATGACCTATCCGTAGAGCGGGGGAAACTACTGATTACTGAACATCTACTCTTCTTCTTGTCCCTCAACAACCATCCTCCCCTCCGAAGCCACGGGCACCGTACCTCATCCTTAGCTCAAATGTCACATATACCTCACTTCCTTTTTTCCTTTGAATCTCTCATGTGTGGGGTCTCTGACACACTCATGTATGTGGAGTTCCCGTACATGCGTATGCAATTAAATTTGTTTGTACATATGTCATTTTCTCTTGCTAATCTGTCTCTTGTCTATTCGATTATTAGAACAGTCGAAAGAAGCTTGAGGATAGAGGAAAGTTGCTTCCCCCTCCACAACGAGATTTAATTTCATGCCATTCCCATGAGGAAGGTTTTGAATAATCCATCTCTGCGTATTCAAAAAATCACCCTACTTGGAAGCAACCAAGATGGCCTTCAGTAGGTGAATGGACAAGTAAACTGTGGTCCATCTAAACTGTGACATATAATTCACACTAAAAAAGAATGAGTTATCAAGCTATGAAAAGACATGAAGGGAACTTCACTGCACATTACTAAGCGAAAGAAGCCAATCTGAAAAGGCTACATCCGGTATGATTCCAACTACATGACGTTCTGGAAAGGGGCATGCTTTGGAGACAGCGAAAAGATCAGGTGTTGCCAGAAGTCGGGGGGAGGGAGGAACGAACAGGATTCTTCAAGCAGTGAGACGACTACTCCGTGTGATACTATCATGGCAAGTACGTATTATTGTAAATTCATCTTGATCCACAGAATGTACAACACCAAGAGTGAACCCTGATGTAAGCCTTAGACTCTGAGTGATAATGAGGTTTGAGTGTAGGCTCATCAATGGTAACAGACACACCCCTCTGGTGGGGGACGTCGATAATGGGGAAGGCTATGCCCATGCAAGGGCAGGGAACATACGAGAAGTCACTGTACCTGCCACTTAATTTTGTTGTGTGCCTAAAAATGCTCTACCAAGCAAAATTTAGTGCTTACTTAGAAACACCGTGGGGGAGCAGAGATCTGGCCAGATAACTGAGACCAGAAGGTCAGACTGTTAGGCCTAATGGAACTTCAGAGATCACCTCTCATGATGGAGCTGAGAAACTGACCTTGATGGTTTCTGGTCCTGGCTCTGCCGCGCACTTGCCATGTGACCTTGAGTTAGCCACTCACCACCACCCTGGTCTTTCCCCAGCTGAGAAGAGAGCTTCTAGGTCTGAAATTCTATGACTTAACAAGTCGACGATCTCCAAGTTCAACTCAGTAGGAAAAAGTGACGGTTCCTCACGGATAAGGGGGAGTCAAGTCTGGGGAAATTCAAATTGATGCAGATAGCAAAAACAAACAAACAAATAAACAAACACTAATTTTTTCTTGTTGCTCTAAATGGCCATGACTTATTCTAAAGTAGCTTGGTATTTGAAGGAAAATTGAGAAGGGATTCCTTATCCCCACCCCTGCCTTTTTTTCCATTAACTGACACCCATCTAATAAAGGGAAGCATCCCTGCAAAGGGCAGCAATCCAAAAGCATACTGTTACTGCCCCCTAGTGGACACACCTTAGCCCCATATTCAAAAATTATAACGAGTTCCCAGGTGCTGCAAGAATTCATCTTTAGAACTGGAAGGACCTTAAGAAGCCATCGGTTTAACTTCCTTCATTTTGCAGATGGGTGCCGGTGCCCACCGGCAGAGATCGAACAGCACCTCAAAGAGGGGGGTGAAGCCTCAGAAAAAAGAAGAAGACAGGAAAGCGCTTCGGGAGGCATACAGTCACTGCTGCAGCCCCGAGTGTACTTAGCACAGCCTTTATATAAGTTTTTGGATACAATAGCAGAGTTTATTTAGCACAACCTTTATATAAGTTTTTGGATACAATAGCAGAGTACGATAGCAAAGCACAGAGTACAATACCATAGGAATGCTGGCATTTACATAAGTTCCTAAATATCCTTCCCTCAGGGTACGAACATCCTTTTCTGGGCTGTGAAACATTCCACTATCTTAAGAGGATTTCTTTAGGAGGCGAACCTCCTCTCCAGGGTTAGTAATGTTTAACTCCACACCCTGCTTCCTAGAACCTTTGTTTAAGCAGTCCCAGCAGCAGCAGCTGCTTCATGGCTATCAGCTACGTGACTTCTTCAGTGTCTCTTAAGGGCTCCCGACAGATGGGGATGTTGATGTTCGAAGCCACACACTGGGGTTCAGGGCTATTTGTCCCAAGTCCAGGCCCATCTTGCTACCTTGCACTGCAGCTGCATCAGGCCGCATGGACTCCACCTATTTCTGTAGCCTTCCTGAGTGCTGGGGACTACCGTTACCTACGGCAGGGAAAGAAGGATACCACCCTGTGCCAGTTTGCCTCTCACTGGAAATTTGGCCGCAGGAGGACGCCTCGTGAGCCAACAAGGCAAGCACACTGGGAGAACCCCATGGGCCATGGAAGGAAGAGGTTTAGTGTGCCAAGGTTGCCACAAACCACCAGAAGCTAGGAGAGCGCGCGTAGAGGCCCTCTCGCAGGCCTCAGAAGGGACCAACTCTGCTGACGCCTTGACCTCAGACTTCTGGACCCCAGAACCCTGAGATAATATATTTCTGTCATTTAAGCCACTCAGTTTGGGTACTTTTTGACAACAAACTCCAGCAAACTAATACAGATTTTGCAGAGCTTTCTCTGTCAAACACCTTGCAGTTGTCAAACACATTTTGATTTTGCAGAACCAAATTAAGTTGCCTCTTCTCCAAGGCAGCCGATGACCGTCACATTTCAAAATGTGAAAAGACCACGTGAACTTAGAATCTCAGGATTGTGAGATGGAAGGAATGCAGTCCAACGACTCGTTTTGCATAGGAATTGTTTATTGATGTCTCCTTCAGTCAGGGGCAAAAAAGAGTGTTATACCCGTAGGGTGCAAGGAAGGTTGGCTAACACAGAGTCACACAAGATATTCTGTCCTGGAGAGGTAGATTTAGAATGCAGAAAAGGGTTCACATGCTTGCCTACCTTCAATACTTAGAGCTACAGAAAGGTGCTCCCTACAAACCTTGAAATGAGGAAAATGAGGCCGCCATCTGTGAGCTCAACTCCAAGATCGCTTATAAGGGATCAGAGCAGAGATGCGCAGTCACCACGCAAAGCAAAAGGAAAAGACAGAAGGGCTGTACAGAAAATGAGTCTGAGTCACCACACTCCAAGTATTTCCTGTTCCAACAGAAGGATCCTTTCTCAGGTGGAGACAGATGAAGAAAGCATGGCAGACTTCATGTATTTCTGATCCCGCTGGCAAGACTCTTCCTATTATAACCTGGATGCATCGGGCTATCACAGCTTGATGCCATCCATCCATTCATTCATTCATTCACCTAACTCCCCACGCTGATTCCATTAGCAGGACAATCTTTAGATTAAACGGGGCTGCTGTGATGCTTCAGAAATGGAACACACTTGTTTACTGGCTAATTCTGGCTGCTCGAGGCAGTGATCCCTCATGCTAAAAACTCAATAAAAGAACTTATGATTATGATTCCACTTGGTGCCTTATTTATGAAGGAAACGGCACAGATCATACTCACACTCGATGGGTTTTATTCTTCACTGCAAGTTGATAAACAGACACTTTTAATAGCCTTCCTTCTCTGCACTTTTCAGTTGATATAAATGGCTCAGCCATCATTATCAGAGGGCAAGAACAAACAAGTCTTTGAGACTTTAACACATAGGCCCCTCGAATAAAACACACAGCACGAAGGACTTCTGCTACCAGCTGTGTAGCAGGAACCAGTATAAAATTAGTCCTCCTATTGTAAACAACAGTAAAACTGGACCAAAAAAAGAATGAGGGGCCTCTTTTTAGACATTGGACCACAGGAAGAGCCAGACTATCATCCCCGAGAGAAGGGACACACCTGGGGCTGAGCCCCATGATGGCTTAGTCCCCATCTTCCTGTGGTGCAGTGAGCTGTAGGCAGAGATCGGCCCTCGGGGCAGGCCAAGTGACTGGAATCTTCAGAGCAGGAGCAGAAATCTGGGCAGGGGAGGAGTCCTCTATGAAGTGGGGGAGATGTGGAGCATGGAGGACTTGCATTCACTGCTTGTGGAAGTGTGAAATGGTGTCACCACTTTGGAAAAGTGTCCAAAGGTATCTTAGAAAGTTAAACATCCATGGCTATATCCCTCAGTGATTCCACTCCTGAGACAGTCACCCAAGAGAAATGAAAACATATATTCACACAAAAATTTGTCTATGAATGTTCATAGCAGCTTTATTCATAATAGCCCCAAACTGAAAACAATCCAAATGGTGAATAAATAAATTGTCGTATATTTATACAACTTCATACTATTCACCAATAAAAAGGGAACAGACTACAGAGATCCAAAATATGATGAATCGCAAAGAATCCTAAGTAGGATCGATCAAAAATGACTACATCAAGGTACATTATAATCACTGTCAAAAGTCAAGGACATACACCATATACAAGAACAGATTCAAAGTGGATTAAAGACTTAAATGTAAGACCTGAAACAATAAAACCTCTAGAAGAAAACATAGGCAGTAAACTCTCTGATATTACTAACAGGAAATTCTTTTCAGATATATCTCCTCAGGTAAGGGAAACAAAAGAAAAAATAAACAAATGAGACTACATCAAACTAAAAAGTTTTTGTATAGCAAAGGAACCATCAACAAAACAAAAAGACAACCGCCTGTTTGGGTGAAGATATTTGCAAATGATACATCTGATAAGGGGTTAATATGTAAATATATAAAGAACTCATACAACTCAATAACAAAAAAAACAAACGATCCAATTTAAAAAATGGGCAGAAGACCTGAATAGATACTTCTCCAAAGAGGAAATACAGATGGCTAATAGACATATGAAAAGATGCTCAAGGTCGCTAATCATCAGAGAAATGCAAATTAAAACCACAATGAGATATCACCTTGCACCTGTCAGAATGGCTATAATCAATAAATCAAAAAACAAGTGTTGGTGAGGATGTAGAGAAAAGGGAACCCTCACACATTGTTGGTGGGACTGCAAATTGGTACAGCCGCTATGGAAAACGGTATAGAGGTTTCTCAAAAAATTAAAAATGGATATACCTTTTGACCCAGCAATTGCACTTCTGAGTATTTATTCAAAGAAAATCAAAACGATAATTCATAAAGATCAATGCACTCCAATATTCATGGCAGCACAATTTACAACAGCCAAGATATAGAAGTAACCTAAATGGTCATCTACAGATGATTGGATAAAGAAATTATGGTTCGTATATTCAATGGAATATTACTCAGCCATTAAAAAAAATGAAATCTTACCATTTGCAATGACATGGATGGACCTCGAGGGTATTATGCTGAGTGAAATAAGTCAGACAGAGAAAGATAAATACCGTATAATTTAACTTATATGTGGAATCTAAGGAACAAAAAGAACAAACTAATCAAGAACAGA
Organism: Rousettus aegyptiacus; assembly: GCF_014176215.1. Taxonomy (NCBI): domain Eukaryota; kingdom Metazoa; phylum Chordata; class Mammalia; order Chiroptera; family Pteropodidae; genus Rousettus; species Rousettus aegyptiacus. The sequence continues at coordinate 114,604,834 of NW_023416308.1, forward strand.
CTCACAAATACAGTGGACAATTTGGTGACGGGCAGAGGGGAGGAGGCACTGGGGGCTGTGAGAATGGGGTGAAGGGTTAAAGAAGTACAAATTAGTAGTCGATGGTTGGTCACGGGGATGGGGAGCATGGCAGAGGGAATGCAGTCAGCAGAAATATGATGGCTGGGTGGGGGTCCAGGGGAGGGAGAGAGCAAATGGGGGGATGGTTTTATGAATTATATAGATGTCTGAGCAATGTACTGTGTACTTGAAACTAATTTAAATAAATAATTTTTTTAAAAAAATTAAGGACAAAATGAGAATTTTGAAAGCAGCGACAGAAAAGCGACATCACGTACAAGGGGACACCCACAAAACTCTCGGCGGATTTCTCAGCAGAAACCTTGCAGGCCAGGGGGAAATGGTACGATATAGTCAAGGTACTGAAAGGAAAAATAAAGGCCATATGAGAAAATCCACAGCTAATCTCATAACCAATGGGGAGAAACGGAAAGCCTTTCTTCCGAGAATCAGTACAAGGCAAGAATGCCTCCTTGTCCCGCCGCTTTTCGAGGTGGTACTGGAAGTCCTACCCAGAGCAATTAGACGAATAAAAACAAACACAAACACGTGTAAAAATAAATAAACAAAAGGCATCCAAATCAGAAAGGAAGAATGAATTTTATCTCCATAGATGACATGACAATATATATACGAAATCCAAGAGAAAAAAAGTTACAACTAGTAAATTCAGTAAAGTTGAAGGATTCAAAATCAATACACAAAATCATTCATATTTCTATACACAAACGATGAACTATCTGAAAGGAAATTAAGAAAACAATGCCATTCACAATAGTAACAGAAAGAATAAAATACTTAGGAATAAACTTAACCAACTAGATGAAAGGCTTGTACGCTAAATATTATAAAACATTGATGATGAAAATTAAAGATGATACAAATAAATAGAAAGACATCCTGTGCTCATGGGTTGGAAAACTTAATACTGTTAGAACACCTATACTACACAAAGCAATCTACAGAGCCAATGCAATCTCTACCAAAAGCCCAATGGCATTCTCTACAGAAATAGAAAAAAATCCTAAAATTCATCTAAAACTTCAAAAGACCTCAAACAACCAAAGCAATCTTGAACAAGAACAACCAAGTTGGAGGCATCACACTTCCTGATATCAAAACAGATTTCAAAAATCTATTTTAAAAAATAGTATCAGGGACGTGATTCTATAATGTAGCAGTTAGCACGTCCGCTTTACACGCAGAAGGTCCTGGGTTCATGTCCCAGTGGAGCCACGGTCTATGGTCTATTGCCATGCCACCCTGAAAAGCTCAATGTCTGATCTTGGAAGCAAAGCAGGGTTGAACCTGATTAGTACTTGGATAGGAGACCACCTAGGAAGACCAGGTGCTGTAGGCATAAATAATAATAATGATAATAATAATGGCATTTACATAAAAACAGACGCACAGACCAATGGAACAGAGTAGAGAGCCTAGAAATAAACCCATGCATATACAGTCAACTAATCTTTGATCAGGGCACCACAAATACACAGTGGGAAAAGGACAGTCTCTTCAACAAGCAGTGTTGGGAAACTGGATATCCACATGTAAAAGAATGAAATTGGACCCCTAATACCACTCAAAAAAATTAACTCAAAATGAATTAAAAGACTTCCATATAAGACCTGAAACTAAAACTCTTAAAAAAAAAAATCATAGAGGAAAAGTTCCATGACATAGGTCTCAGCAATGATGTCTTAGATGTGATGCCAAGAGCACAGGTTAACAAAATTAAAAATAGACAAATGGAATACTTCCAACTCTAAAATTTCTGCACAGCAAGAATCAGTAGAGTGAAAAAACAGCCTACAGAATGGGAGAAAATCTTTACACTATATATCTGATAAGGGGTTAATATCCAAAATATATTCTAAAAATCTTTTGCAACTTAGTAACAACAATAATAATAATAATCTGAGTAAAAATAGGCAGAGGACTTTTTCTTTATCCATCTATTAACATTTAGGTTGCTTCCATCTCTTGGCTATTACAAATAATGCTGCAATGAGCATGGGTGTGCAAAACAACAGCTATATTGCCATTCTGGACCAATAATTCTTTGCAGTGAAGGCTGTCCCTGTGCACTGCAGGGAGTTGGGGCAGCATGGCTAGCCTTTACCCACCAGATGCCAGTAGCACCACACCCCCTTCCCAACAAAATGTATTCATATATTATTGCCAAGTATTGGGTGGGGCGCAAAATCGCCCCAGCTGAGAATTACTGTTTCAAAGAAACACTTAGCTCCAGCATAGGTGGGATCCTGGATGCTGCCTTCAAGACTTGAGGGAGCGAGGGCTCTACATAAATATAAACTCTGTGGCAACTTACAAAACATTATTGTTTTCTCAAAGGTATCAGAGGTCGGAAGGATGTCATCCTGCATGGAGGGCAAAACACGTTGAAGAAGCGGCAAAACACTACACTCCCTGGACTAGCAAGCAAGACCACTGCGACTATGAGCCCGCCCCAAGGTGATCATCCGCGCGCCTCCCACGTTCCCACGGGGCGCAGTGCACGCTGGGGCTTGTAGTTCGGGAGTGCGAGAACCTGCGCACGCACCGCCCCCTCCCCGCTTCCGCGCGGGCGACTTCCTCTACGAGCCACTGACCGCCGCTCCCGGAAGCTGAGCAGGTTAAAGTTTCAACGCTTCCTTTCCCCGCCTCTCAGTCGCCAATCCAAGTAACCAATAGGTGGCCTGACTGGCGTTTTCTTTCATCTGATTGGCTTAGAGTTTTGTAGCCGTCCAGACAAACTGGCCGGGGATTGGCGAAGCCTTCAGTTTTGAAAATCGTAGTTTTCGCCCGCGCTGCGCTGCCCCATTGCGGCCCAGGAGCCGTGAGCCTCGGAGTTTGGGAGTTTAGGGTCTGAGCCGGCGGGGGGTTCTGCTTGGGAGGCCGCTGGACTTAGATCGGAGCAACACTTAGGAGACGCGGTGCAGTCGAGTGAGTGCGCACGGGCGGCCGGCGGGGGTGGGGGATGGTTGGTCTTTGTTACCCCTCCAACAACCCCGGACCGTGGGCGTGACCCCCCTCCCCTCTTTCGGCCTGGGAATGGCAAGGTGACCTGCCGTGCTCCTGGGGCCTGAGATCACCCCGCACCTTCCACCTAGGTCACCAGGTTCCGAGAGAATAACCCCATCCCCTCCCTTTGCCTAGCACCTTGCTATGTGCCTGGGAGGCCCTTTGCTGACTCGGGCTCGCTGAAGTGCACACCGATCGGGTTGCGCGATGGAATTGTGCCACATGGCATTTCTGTACAGTTAACCCTCGCTCAACACCTCCCCCTCCAGCTGAGCAACGTTTTAAACTTACCGTTTGCGGAGGCCAATGCCGCCCCTTGTCGTGTCACTTCCCAAGCACGTTTGCTGTCAGCGATTCGGTTCTATCCAGCCACCGTAGCCTTCTTTGCGGGGACCAGAGCCAAAACTTGGCACCTGCTTTTCAGAGCCTGAAATCGAATAGGCAGCATAGCTTGTGGTCAAGAGCACAGTCCAGATCCAGGCCCCAGGCTGCCTTGGAGTTAACTTCTTTCTGCCTCAGTTTCCTTAACTGCACACGGGTATCCCAGAGGTCGTGGTGAGAATTAAATGAGATGATGCCCTACCTGGGCATGGAGTAGGACTCTGTAAATGGGAGCAGCTATTATGACCCTTCTTCACTGAGGTGTGTGGTAAAGGGTTAGTTAGGTGCTCAACTTCCTGCACCCTCAAATAACGGGCATTGCAAGGGGAGCAGTGGGGCCTCTACCCTGGTGCACGATGTGAGGCTACTATCCAGAGAAAGGTGAGCCCCCTTCTTTCAAGGTGGGATGTTGGGTGCTCTGGTTTTGTGCACAAGTTCTTACAGGAGCTGTAGAGAATTTTTCTGCTCTTCCCAGAATCCTCAGTCTTAGGACACTGATTGCTCCTTTCCCAGAGTCACTCACCTTTGTTCTAACGTATGGTGTGACCCTTTTAAAGCTGAGGTCTACTAAAAACTAACTTTCTCAAGGAAAAAGCCCAAATGCTTCTGTGCCCTTTGTGAAAGAAGCTCTCGCCCACTTTACCATTTCGAACAAATAGTTAAAAAATATAACAAAAGATAGCAAGTTTTTGCTTTCTGTAGCTCCTCCGTGGAACTTTATTTTGTTTTTGGCTTCCTTAACTAATTTTCTCTTTCCTGGCCTTGAACTGGGGTCCTGCACTTTGCCAGGGCTGCGCTCTGGGGCAGAGGGGCTGGAGGAAGCCAGAGGGATGACAGCGGAGAGGCTATGCCTGTGACTAGCTGGCTGCAGAGCTGTCTCTGTCCAAAGCCTCTGCGATCCTGCCCAATTGGCCCTGCCCTGATTAGTGCTGCCCTTGGCATCTAGGATCAGGACAAGCATGGCATGCCCTAACCTGTGTACAATGAGCTTATTTGGTGTCCTTGGGGGAGGGGGGGAGTGTACCTGTAGGATGTTTATTTCTAATGTAGAGTTGATACGTGGATTAAATCATTCCACAAGCATTTCTTTCATGCCAAACACTGTGCTGGGCTCTGGGCTTTCAGTGACAGGCGAGACAGATAGGGGCTTGTCTCAGGGAGCAAATCTTTACTGGGCAGTAAGCAAACAGATAAACAGTCACCCAAGTGCCATACAGAGAATTGAAATCAATGGATTGGATCATGGTTGATGGTCAGGTCCTCCTTCAGTCGTTGAGATCCAAGTAATGAGGAGCAAGCTGTACAAAATAGGAGACAGAAGGTTCGAGACAGAGGCCAGAACTTGTTCAAGGAACAAAGGCTGTGTGCCCCGGAAATCAGACCTCAGGAAATCTTATGAGGTTGCAGCACGACCTGGTGTTAAGCTCTATCAGGTGTCAAGGGGTGACTTAGCCTCTCCTTCCAGGAGCTTCCATCTTATGTGGGTGGCTGAGCTTTGCGTAGTTCTTGGTTTTGAAGGTATAGCTCACGGCCACAGGATGAGACATGCTGTTATTATGGCTTATTAACTTGACTTACTCACTGTTCTTTTCCTCACTCACCCATTCGGAACATTTACCAAGCCCATGCTATGACTATGATGGAACACTTCTTCCTTACCTGAGGCTTCGGTAATGATGTTATAACCAAGTCTTAAGGGAGGATACCTGAGCTGCTGGCTTTTTAAGAAATTAAGAGAAAACTAGTTTTGTCTTTTCCCACGCCTGATATTTCCAGATGAGTTTTCTTAAAAATAAGACATTGCTTATCTGCTCCTCTCACGCTCCCTCATCCATTTCTAGGGCATTTCAGGTCAAGGGAGAGGGTTATAGGGATCCTTCGGAGGATATGTCTAGTTTCTTACCGACTCCTTTGAAATGCAGGACCCCTTCTGTTCACTGACCTTTCAAAGAGGCAGCTGGACTTGACGTCTTTGGCCTGAGGCCTGAGGCCAGTTCATGTGGCTGTGTGCAAGCCCTCACTCACCTACAGGGAGAAAGGGAGAGAGAGCCCACAGGAGAGGAAGAGCAGGGCTGTGTTTGTGCAGGTAGCGGGGGGTCCTGTGGTGGCCGCAGTTCTTCCCTGGTCCAGGAGAGTAGTTGTCCAGGCCTTGTCATTTTAAGCCCCAGAAAAGGCTATTCGTAAGGTCTTTTGGAGCCAGAATGGACTGGGAAGTGTGGACTTATGGGGAACAGCGTGCCGTGAGTGGGTGGGTGGGTAGAGGGAAGTGTGAGTAGAATGACGCCCCCTTCCTTTTGCAAAAACGAGGCTAAATAGATTGGCATTTGGAACTCTGCATCTCTGGAGAAGGGCTGTGAGCAGAGAGGGACCCTGATTCAGGAACCAGGTGTTTTGTGGTGAGTGGCACATGGATGCTATGGCCTGGCAGGCTCCTCTCCTGGAGAGGACTCCAGTCCCCATCCCTGAGCCCCCCTGCCTCTTGTCTCCGCTTTCACCAGGCAGAGCGACCATGGGGACCACAGCCCCGGGGCCCATTCATCTGCTGGAGCTATGTGATCAGAAACTCTTGGAGTTTGTCTGCAATGTGGACAATAAGGACTTGGTGTGGCTCGAGGAGATCGAGGAGGAAGCTGAGCGCATGTTTACCAGGTGAGGGCAGGGGCATAGTGGCAGGAGGCACGGGGACTGCCCGACTGCTATGGCCTTGGGGACACAGCAGCCCACCTCCCCACCTGATAGGCAAGACAGACGGCCTGCCGGGGGTCTCTCCTGAATGCTCAACTTAGTATAACAGGAAGAGGAAAGAGAGGAGGCGGGCTGGGCCTCGGGATGGGGCTGCACATGCTTTGCCTGGCAACCTCGTTCCTCTGCCGTGTCTCTGGGAGGAAGCCCCGAGTGCCTGGCAAGGGACTTGCACATGGCCTTGAAGAGCTCTCTTGGTGCTGGTTGCATCAGCTTGACCTGTCACTGCCAGGAAACGGGCAGGGGCTGGGCTGGGTGGGGAAGGGGCCAGTGGTCCCCAGGCCACCACAGCAGTGCCCTGCTTGTGCCAAGCAGAGAATTCAGCAAAGAGCCTGAGCTGATGCCTAAGACACCTTCTCAGAAGAACCGACGGAAGAAGAAACGGATTTCTTATGTTCAAGATGAAAACAGAGACCCCATCCGGAAAAGGTAGGAGGGACGGGGGGCTGCAACTACCCAGAGAACAGTCGTCTGGTCAGGCGGGGTCTGGAGGCTTGGTGCCCATCTGCAGGGTTTGATCCTCAGGTGCTAACTGGGAGCAGAGGCCTCCAGGAGTGGTGGTGGGTACCACGTGGGCAGTGCAGGGGAGAAACATCACGGGGAAATGAAGCATAACCCAAGACCGTGGAGTCGAGAGAGAGAGAGAGTGTGTGTGTGTGTGTGTGTAAGGGGGGTGCAGGGTGAGGGTGACTGGTCTGGGCCTTAGAGGATGAGAAGGGTGTTAGAGGTGGGAGAAGAGAGAGAACCCAGCCTTCTGCTTGGGTGACAGTGACCACAGCTGTGGACCAGGGGGTCTTGCTCAGCACCTTGTGCTCTGCTTGTCATGGCGCCCATGGAAATGACCGTGGGCTGCAGACTGCCGGGGAAGGAGGCAGGTTCTTGGGGTCGGGAGGCCCGGGGCGCATGCCCCAGCTCCGCCCCTTCGTAGCCATATGTCCTTTTGTTGATATTTTACCTCCGAGGTTCGGTCTCCTCAAATCTAAGGTGAGGATGGTCCATCCTATGGATTAAGTGACAGCATGAGTAGAGACTGCAGCAGGGTGCTTGGCACAGTGTGGCCTCAGTCAGTGAGAGGTTCCTGTGACTTTACCCCTCGCAGCAGTTCCGTGAGGACAGGAGTTATCCCCGGGCAGGGAGACTGAGGCTCAGAGAGGAGCAGCCCGGGGGTGGCGGAGCCTGGGCTGGAACTTCGGTCTCCCCTCTAAGCCCTCCATTTTGTGTTCCACCCCGGCCGGCGGCTCCCGGGGAGACTGGGGCCCCTGCTCGGATTCCGGGGTGCCTCCCTGCCCTGCTGGGTCATCTCAGCTTCTGCTCTGCCGCCTCTGGCAGGTTGTCCCGCAGAAGGACTCGGAGCAGCCAGCTGAGCTCCCGGCACCTGCGCAGCAAGGACAAGGTGGAGCAGCTGGCCACGGCGGTGGGGGAGAGCGGCTCTGTCCTGCGGCGGGTGACCCGGGCTGCCGCCGCTGCCGCCGCAGCCACCACGGCTGCTGCTTTGCCCACCCCGGAGTCTCCCACAGCACTGACCAAGAAGCCCCAGAACAGCGTCGCCCAGGGCCCGCTGGTGCCCATGGTGGAGATAGGCGCCAGCGAGCGCTGCAGTGCCGAGCTGCACCTCAGCCAGCTCAAGGCTGCCCGCGCCCCGTCCCCGACCCCGGCTCCTGCCACGGCGCCGGCCCCGCACATCGCCTCGGGCTCGGACGAGGAATGTCTGACTTCAACACCTAAGAAATCGGAATCCGTCGCCGTGAGCTCCCTGATGACCACGCCCCAGGACCCCAAGGGCCGCGGGGTCGGAGCAGGCCGGTCTGCCTCCAAGCTCCGGATTGCGCGGACCTCCCCGGGCCTGCAGGGCTCACCGGGCTCTCCAGCCTCCCCGTGGCGGGAGCGGGTGCTTGCTCCCATCCTGCCGGATAACTGCTCCACGCCCACGGGCTCCCGTGCAGCCCCGCAGTCGACGCGGCACAGCCCGATCGCCCCGTCCTCCCCAGGTCCCCAGGCTTCTCTGTCCCAGAAGGCCTCCCTGGTGGCCAAAACGGAGGACACCGTTCGTAGGTCAAGCAGAAGGATTGCTAAGAAGGCCACCAAAGAGCAGGCCCCCTCCGCCCGCATCATCTGTGAGTGGGGGCTCGGCAGTGGGTGGGGCGCCGTGGGGGCGGGGGCGGTGCCCAGCTCGGCAGGCAGGGCTCTGCGGGACCAGCTCCTCTAGCAAGGAGCTATTCGTAGAACTTTGCGTGGTGATGTAAGTACATCTGCTGTCTGTACTAGCTAGCTATATGTGGCTACTGAACCCTCAAAATGTGGCCGGCGTGACTGAGGAACTCAATTTTAGGTTTAAATAGCTACGTTTAGCTAGTAGCTATTATACTTATCAATGCAAATCTCGGCCAACCCTCTCGTTTTAAAAATGAGGAAACTGAGGTCCAGGGAGGTTGCCCACAGTGTCCATGTGGGTAATGCCATTCTGAGCCTCGAGCCTGGGCCACTTTAGAGGATTGACATGTTCTTTCCTCCTCCTGAGGCCCTCTGAGAGTCACATGACTGTGGGCTGCTCCTGTTAGCGAGACTGGTTGGCCCGCAGACACAGGTGAGGCGATGTGAATAGTCATCACAGCCCCGGCTCATTCCGGCAGGGGTGGAAAACCGGGTTTGAGTGGCAGCTCAAGCCGTTGACCCACCCTGCAACCTCGGGCAGGTTACGGGAACTCCTCCATGGGCCTCCGTTCGCCAGCTGGGGTAATAACGGCATCATGTCAAAGTGTTGTCGCAAGTTCTTCTTTGGCTAACCCACGCAGGGTGCTTAGAACAGTGTCTGCTGTGTGGGAGGGGCTCTGTAACGTTAGCCGTTTTCATCGTCATCGGATCCCAGCTCAGGGGACTGTCATCCCAGTGGGAGCAGGTGTTACAAGCCGCAGAGGAAGACAGGCAGCTCTGAGACTCAGGGCTGGCTGCAGGAAGGAAGTGAGGTTTTCCCAGGTGGAAGAAATGTGGGGAAAGGGATCCCCGGCAGAGGGAACAGCTTGGAGGAAGACCCCGAGTCACGAAATGGCAAGTGATGAGGTATCTGGGCCTCATGTGCCACCTAAGGGGCTTGGGCTCGATCCTGCTAATGTGGGGGATGTGGCCCTTTGATGGTCGTTGGGAGATTCCTGGCACTGAAAAATGGCCAGGAAGGGAGAAGGCAGGGAGACCAGGCAGGAGGCTGCTACTGCCTTTCCAGCCGGAGAACGGAGAGTCAGTGGTGTCGATGGGGAGAGCGCAAGCCAGGTTTTTACATGGACGTGTATCGAAACTATAGTCGACATCTGCCTGGCACTTGAAGATTTATAAAAGTCAGGGTTATCTCATTCGGTCCCTGCAGCAGCACTGCCAGCCTGTTAGGGTTTCTTCACTTCGCAGAGAAGGACACTCAAGGAGCTCACTGAGTCTATAAACTGGGGAGCCGGGGCCTGAGCCCCACGTGTTTTGTCCTTTCTGGGCCAGCAGCCACTTGCCAAGGGCGCCTGGCAGAAAGCCTTGAGGTGGGGTTCAGTCAGGCAGGTGCAGACACCTCGCCCTACCAGATTTGTCCCCTGCCTGGGGAAGGGCTTGTTCTGGGCCATGGGGCTCAGGGACACGAAAGCTGGGGCTTGAGCAGGCATGCCGTCTGGCACACTGTCCATGTTTGGAGTCTCAGCAGGACCGAGATGGTTCTGACCTGCCTCGGGCCTGAATCTGATCCCGGGAAGAGGCCCCACGGTATGGGCAAGCTTGGGGCTGCAGAGTGGGGCCGGGAGAGGCTCTAGAGGCCCATTCGTACTTTTGGATTCGCAGTGCTTAAGCCATTCGGATTGCTCTCCCCCTAGGCCTTGATTTGCTTTGCGTTTGACCCAGGCCTGTCTAACTCCAGGCCCAGGGCTGTCCACCTTGAGGTGGAAAGAGGAAGGTGAGGAGGGAGACAGTTCTGGTCTCCTCAGAAAAATCTTTAGGCATTAGGAAGCTGTGAAGCTCACGATGGTAAATTCCGGTTTTCCAAAATTCTATTTTTGATTTTTTTTTTTTTTTTTTGCTCAATTTTTTATCATTGGCAAGAAGTACTCTTAGCTGTTTTAAGTGACAGGCTCACTTTGTTCATTTTTTAAGAAAATGTCTGCCAAATGCTTAAGCTTGAATAACCACAGCTTGTCGGTTGTTCTTTCAGTTAAAATCCATTCAGTGAGAAGAGAGGCTAGTTTAGCTGGGAACTCACACAGTGCTCTTCACGGGGACTTGGGCATGCTTCCTATTTTATCACACAGAATCTCAGAAAGACATATACTTCAGTTTAGATTTAATGAAGTGACTAGTTTCTATTCCTTCATCAAAGACTTTCTTAAGTAAAACTGGATATTTCCGTCCTGTGAGTATGGAGAGGGTCTCTCTGGTTAAGGGAGCAGGTCTCTGAGGTGGAGAGGGTCTGGCTACAGACTAGGCGTGGCCAAGTCTCCACCAGAGGTAGGCTTCCTGGACCTTTAGGAGTGGCACCTGGCCAGTTTCTCAGGTTATCTTTTGTTCCTTGGTTTTCCCCTCAGGTCACAGTTATCTAGAGAGGCTCCTGAATATTGAGGTGCCCCAGAAAGTCAGGTGAGTTCAGTTCCAGGGCTTAGAGACCTTCCCAGGGGTGGGCAGAGCACACGGAGGCCAGGTTGTCCAGGTGTGCCCCAGGGACAGAAGCATTTCCTACGCCCGAGCCTTCCCTCCTGCTGGGGACTGCGCATGGGCTGCCCACTCCTGCAGCCCTTGCCTGGCCTTGCCTCTTCCAAGCCTTTCCCTGGGCCATGGGTTCCACAAGTTATCAGATCCAAAGGCCTATGGGTGAGCTAGTGCAGTTACGAGGAGACACACTCAAGTTGGAGTGGGTTGAGTGGGGACAGGGGATGCTCCCTGCTCCAGGATCACGCCCCAGCCCCGTTTTGGACCAGCACTCCTTGTCCTAGAGGCCATGTCCTGCTATCACTAAAACTAGGTCCACACCCTTGCTTTAGAGCAAAGGGTCAGTGCTTGGCATGGGGAGACGGGCTGACTGGGCAGAGCTGCTGGCTTTGCGGCCCCTCGGTGAAGGGAGAGGCAGGCCTCAAAAAAGATGCGGCTCATCCCGGCCTAAGGGGTTGAGGCGGAGCTGGGAAAGAGCTCGCATCCCGAATCAGGGTCCTCATGGGGGTGAGGTAAGAAGCTGACGTGCCTCATCTGCCCAGGCAGCAGAGCTCCAGGAAGCCACAGGCTCCAGCTGCTGTCCTCCCGTCCTGCCTGGGGCTATTGGTTTGTGGCCCCAGCCAAGGCATCTGACACGGACCCCTCCTGGTCTCTACCCCAGGGGTTGAGGGAAGGGCTCCTGTGGGGACAGTTTGGGCTGGGTGGGTCCCACAGTGTCTCTCGCTCTGCTTTCAGCCCCAAGCAGAAAGAGCCCACTGAGGAGGCCGAGTCTGTGGAGGTGGCTGAGCGTGAGGTAAGGTGGGCAGAGCCGGGAGGGAAGGTCCCAAGGGTCTTGGGGCTTGCGCCCTGCGCTGAGTCTCAGATGCAGACCCCTAAAGCCTTGGTTCTTCCTCCAGGTCCCCAAGAATGACGGGAATACCTTGTGGTCCCACAGTGCTACCAAGATCGCCATTAGCACGCCGGGCTCGCGGCCTGGGGCTGGTGGCCAGGAAATACCCTCTGAAGGGCAGCAAGGTGAGTCTTCCTGACCTGCTACATGCGGATGTGTAGGGCCAGGTGGGCCTTAGTGGCCTCGGCCTGACTTTCCCTCAGGGTCCTGTTTTTCTGGGCTGATAAGCTGAAGGTAAATGAACACGAGACCCAGGGGTGCATAGTTCTCCTTTGGTTCTGTAGGTTTCATGTGGGCCCTGCGTGGGAGCCCTCCCCTCCTCTCGTCACCCTGGCTCCAGCCAAAAGGGCCGGGAGGAGCGGGACTTCGAAGCCTGTGGAGGGGTCTGTTAGAGCTCGCAACGTCCGTCGGCTTCCGCTCCTGAGAGGCGTTCCCCAGCTCTCTGTTAGACGTGGGCGGGACATGGTTGGGGCCACTGCGGGATTGTCCTGCCATTCTTGTCTCAGAGGTCAGCCATGGGGGCGAGGGGTCTGTGGGCAGCGGGGACCGTGCCGGGCCCTGGACGTCCACAGATTCGTAGAGCCAGTCAGTGCTCAGACTGATGCTTCTGCCACTGGCCACTCCGGGGTCTGCCAGGAAGAGAGCCTTGCTTTTGGCACGGCTGGCGGACACCGTCCCCTGATCCCCCCTCCATGTTGTCCTTGCGGCCTCACCGAAATTGTTCTCTTCACAGAGGCCAAGAACGACCAAGCAGGTGACCCCAAGGAGCCACCCCAGAGTGTCAGGTTTGCATTTGAGGAAGGCTGTGCAGGCCACTGCCCCAAGGGGCCCAGCAGAGCCTCGCTGGGGAGGGTGGGCATGTGGTCAGGGGCTTCCGTTTCCTCTCAGCAGGGGTGGGACCTGGTGCCCTGTCTTAATGAAGGAGGCAGGTTGATGCTGTGGGAGGAGCCTGGCCTGGGAGTGAGCAACCAGATCCTAGGCCCCATCCTTCTGTGTTCCTGTCATGGGACCTTGGCCTGGTCATTTCTCTTCCTCTAGTCGGGCAGTAGAGGATCGGTCAGGGAGACCCCCACACACACATCTAGCTGAGAGCCCGATGGGCTGGGCCCAGTTTTGTTCATAGGGGGGACCTTTAGTGGGGCGTGGCTAGGACTCCGGGGGGGGGGGCCTGGGGTCAGCCCTGTGACGCTGCTGCCACCTGCACCCCTGTAGGAGGAAGCGTAGCTACAAGCAGGCTGTGAGTGAGCTGGACGAGGAGCAGCAGCTGGAGGAAGAGGGGGAGGAGCTGCAGCCCCCCCGGAGCAAGACCCCTTCCCCGCCCTGTCCAGCCAGCAAGGTGAGTGGGCGTCTGCCGCCCCTCGGTGCCCCCGGCCTGCCCGAGTCCTGACCCTGGTCCCCATCTGCAGGTGGTGCGGCCCCTCAGGACCTTCCTGCACACCGTGCAGAGGAACCAGATGCTCATGACCCCGACCTCGGCCTCCCGCAGCAGCGTCATGAAATCCTTCATCAAGCGCAACACTCCCCTGCGCGTAGACCCGAAGGTGAGGGAGCCCGCGCCCCAGGCCACGCTTCGCGGGAGGCTCCGGGGTGCCGCCTCGGCTGCGGGGAGCAACGTGGGTCTGGGCCAGCTCCGGCCTCTCTGGCCATGGGCTCCCTCAACATCTGGGGACTGCCCTGACCTCTTGGGCTCTGTGCTGTGTCCTAGAGGCTTGGCCAGCTCAGTGTGGCCCCTGGGTCTTGGGCCGTGGGCTGGGAAGCTGCAGAATTTCCCACCCTGCGCATCCGACCCACACCCCCAGGTGGGGGACGCTTGGGCGCTTTCACATGTCGGGGACGGGGACGGGGACGGGGTGGATGAGAGGAGGTGGTGGAGCGGCTGGCGAGGGTGTGGCCCCGAGCAGATGCTGGCGTAGCCAGGAGGTGGCCGGCCTGCTAGGGTGTCCCCTGACTCTTGGCTTCTTCCTTGTCTCCTCTCCTCCACAGTGCAGCTTCGTCGTAAGTAACGGTTTTCCCGTCCTTGTAACCTGCCTAGCTCTGCCTAGCACTTAGCCGCTGTAGCCCTGTCCTTGCAAAACTGACAGCGCCGGTAGAAGCACTAACATCCTCAGCAGGAGCGTTAAGGGAGGTGGGAGGGGAGCCAGAGGCGTCGGGCGGCTGGCGCGAGGCGGTTCCGGAGCCAGGCCTCCCTGCCACCGCTGCCTTTGGCTCTGCTACCAGGAGCAGGAGTCCCTGAGCCTCCTTGAGGCAGGAGGAGGCAAATGGTGCGGGACCTCCAGCTGCTCCCCGGGGCCACAGCCACCTCCCTCTCTCCTCGTCAGCACTGGGCTTCCCTTCAGGGTCTGAGGCTGTGAAGAGAACAGACAAGTCACAGGGCCACTGAGATTTGCTGGGTCACATACTCGAGTTACTTCCTTGGTGGGGGGGCAGAGCAGTGGTGGCTGAAGGCCGTTTGCAGGTGACGGTGGAACCGTCAGCAGTGGCCTCTGGAAAGAAGGCCACAGTAGCTGTTCTCTTCTCAGACACCTCAGAGCTGAGCTGGGCCACTGGCCGTGAGCAAAGAGCCACAGAGAGCTGGGACTTGCTGGGCCCGCAGTCCTGCCTCTCTGGGGTCTCCTGAGTTGCATCTCTTTAGTCCCCATTGGTACTTCGAAGGGTCTCCTATCAGGAGAGCGTCTGTCCCCACCTGAGACCTCGGGGCCTCAGCAGCACTGCTGTGGGGCTTGGCAGATCCAGGGCTCCCCTGCAGCCTGGCAGGTGGGCCCTGAACCTGCCTCTCCTGCAAGAAGGCTGGTCCCCCTGCGTGGCCAAGGCGACAGCTTGCTTTCCAGTATGCTAGCAATCGGGCTCTGTGGCCTTATGCACCTATTTTTCTGCGAGGCCCCTGCCAGGCACCTGGGCCCACAGCAGTGAACCAGACTCGAACTTGTTCCCTCTACAGGGAGCCCCTGGGACCCCCTCAGGCTGATCAGAGCCTTGCAGGGCTCATGGGGATGACCGAGAAGCTGCCTTTTCCTGCTCTGAGGAGCCCAGGCCCCTGTCCAGGGCACCTGGTGAGGGTAGGACAGTCCTAGTTAGGAGACCAGGGGTCTAGGTACGTTGCAGGGGCCTTAAGGCCTTGAACTAGCTTCCTAACATTTGGGCCTAAGTTTCTCTGGTTACAAGATGAGGAAACCAAAGGTCCCTTCAGAAATGGGATGGACCAGAGAGTAATGTGTGTCAAACACCCAGCACAGAGCTAGGCATGAAGGGACGCTGCTCGGTTGAAACCCCTGGAGGCAGAAGGGACCACACAAACATTTGGATTCTTCCCACCTTCTGCTTTGGCCTTGATATTGGCTGCTGGGGAGCAGGACAAGCCACCTTCAAGGGGTTGGGGCCGAGAGGAAATATAGATTCTGTGACATGAACAATTCTTGTTTTCTGTAAAATTCACAGTGTAACGGGATAAGTTCTCTGACCTGTGGTGGGAAATTTTAGCACTTAGGTTTGGGGACAAAAACCTGTTTTGCTGAGCCCTGTTGAAAGCAGGAGTCGGGTCAGCTCTCGGGGCAGGAAGGGAGGGTGGCGGGCACTCTGTGGGCCATGGGCCTTTGCCCCCAAGACACTTTCCTCACGGAACACCAGTCGGGTGTGGTGTGCCGGTGGGGGGGTGGGGGGCGCGGGGACGGGGGTGAGCCAGCCAAAAGCCACTCCCTCCCTTCCCCTCGGGGGCCTCCCGAAGGCCAGCAGCCCCCTCCAGGTCCTCTTGCACCCCCTCAGCTTCCGTGGCTCATGGTCAGCTCTCTTTTCTTCCATTTCTCCATCTTTTAAAAAAGTTACACAGTTTATGTTAAATACTATCATACAGTAAAATCTGTACTTCGTTCACTTGAACTTAGTGTTCCATTTTAATTGTGGTTCTGCAGTGTGTTTTACTGGTCGCTCTAGGCATCACATCCTAAACTTTTAGGTTAGTCACTTTGGAATCGATTAGCTTATCATTTCAATTGGAATTAGAAGCCTTACTACCCTCCCCATTGGGTGCTATTTTCGTCTTAATCGCCCCGCTTTGACTACCCTGGCAGACAGTGTTAGAATTTGTGCCTCCGGCTGTCAGACGTTATAGAGAACTCGAGAGGAATAAAAGAGCCTGTTGATGCTCACCCAGGTCTTGGCCATTCCTCTTGCTCTTCCTTCATTCTCCATGTCTCACGTGTCCTTCGGGCGTCCTTTCTCTTTTGTCCGGAGAACGCCCTTTACCTAGCGAGTCTTTGAAGACAAGTTCGCTGGCAACAACTTCTCTACTTTCCCTACATTTGAGGAAGTCTATTTTACTCTATTCACCGATAATAGAGTTCTAGGTTCACAGTTCTTCCCTTTCGGTACTTTACTTCCTTCCGGCCTCCATAGTTTGACGAGAAGCCTCCAGTCAGTCATTCAGATCATTGTCCCAGATGAGTAATATGTCTCTGTGTGTGTGTGTGTGTGTGTGTGTGTGTCTGCTTCTGAGAATTTTTCCCTTCGTATTAAGTTTTCAGCAGTGTGATTATGAAGTGGCTAGACAGGAGTTTCCTTGGGTTTATCCTGTTTGGGTTTCAATGACCTTGAATCTGTAGATTTATATCTTACCACATTTGGAGCTTTTCCAAGCCATTATGTCTTCACATTTTCTTTTGTGCGTTTCATTCCTTCCTCTCCATTGTAGGAGGACAGTGGCTCAAACGATAGACCTTTCGTTGTCATCTCACCGTCGCCTCAGGCTATATTAATCTTTCTTCAGTGTCTTCTCTCTCTGTTTAGTTTGGATGCGTTTTTATTAATTTATCTGCGTGTTCACTGACGTCTGCCTTCTCCATCTGCTCTTGGACCCATCTCTTGACCCATTGTTTCGGTTATTGTATTATTAGTTCTAAAATTTCCATTTCGTGTTACTTTAGATCTTCTGCTTGCTGAGATTTTCTGTTTGTCCAGTTGTCTCAGGAATGTTTGTGGTTACGTGTTAAAGCATTTTTGTAATAGCCGCTTACAAGGTCTTTTCAAAAATGTTAATGTCTGTCATCTTGGCATTGGTGGCTGTTGTCTTATCCCGTGGAAGTTGAGCTTTTCCTGGTTCTTTGAATGCGGAGTAATTTGGGGTTTTATCATGGACCTTTTGACTATTACGTTAGGAGACTGGGTCTTATTTAAATTTTACGGAGAATGTTGATATTTCGCTCTCTCAGTAACCCACCTGATTTGGTTCAGGCTGCAGGTTCCCACCTGCCTTCTGTGGAGAGCTGTTCAAATCTTAGTTCAGATTTCAGAGCTTTTGCAGAGCCATTTTTTTTTCTTTAAAAACACCTTTTTTTTAAATTAAGGTATAATTGACATACATTATGTTATTTCCAGGTGTACAACATAGTGATTTTATATTTGTATATATTGCAAAATGATCACCACAGTAAGTCTAGTTATCACCACACAGTTACATAATTTTTTTTTCTTGTGATGAAAACTTTTAAGATTTACCCTCTAAGCAACTTTCAAATATGTAATACAGTATTATTAACTATAGTCCCCATGCTGTATTACATGACTTATTTAGTTTATAAACCTCATTCTTCATTCTCCTTCCAAATGCACTTTTACATAGTTCCCATCAGAGCATACATCCAATTTTGGACCTGATCTTTGTGCTGCCCCTGATTTGGCCGGGCCCAGTCAAGGGCACACGTGACTCAAGCCCTTGGGAGGCCGAGGGTCTCCTCAGAGGAAAGACGGGCGCCCCGGGCCTCAGTCTGGCTGAGGACGGAGATGTGTTCGGGAGTGACTTTGCCCTCAGAAGCAGTCTGGCGCGGCTGCCCATCTGGCTGGGGGCTGTTGGCCTGGGGGCGGGGGGGCGGGGTCCAGGGCCAGCCGCAGTCCCAGCCCAGTGCTGGGCAGTCCCAGCTCACCCCGCCTTGTACCCCAGGAGAAGGAGCGGCAGCGCCTGGAGAACCTGCGGCGGAAGGAGGAGGCGGAGCAGCTCCGCCGGCAGAAAGTGGAGGAAGACAAGCGGCGGCGGCTGGAGGAGGTGAAGCTGTAAGTGGCCCCCGGCCCCCGGGACCCCCAGCCCGCCGTGGCCAGCCCCCTGACCGCCCCGTGCCCGCAGGAAGCGCGAGGAGCGCCTCCGGAAGGTGCTGCAGGCCCGGGAGCGGGTGGAGCAGATGAAGGAGGAGAAGAAGAAGCAGATCGAGCAGAAGTTTGCTCAGCTGGACGAGAAGACCGAGAAGGTGCGAGCTGTGGGCTCTGGGTGGGCTGCGGTCCAAGCGGGTCGACTTGGCGGGTTTGCAGGGCCGTGGGGTGCCCGTCGCAGAGCTCCGGGGCCCACTCTGTGGACGAGTGGGGAGGCCTGCTCTAACGGGCACGTGCGGGTGGGCTCTGCAGGCCAAGGAGGAGCGACTGGCTGAGGAGAAGGCCAAGAAAAAGGCAGCGGCCAAGAAGATGGAGGAGGCGGAGGTGCGCAGGAAGCAGGAGGAGGAGGCTCGGAGGCTCAGGTGGCTCCAGCAGGTGCGAAGGCAGGGAGACAGGGGGACTTGGCCACCAAGGGAGAGGTGGGGCAGGACAGGCACTGCCTCAGCCCCCGGGGGCCACAGGGCACACCCTGCTTCGTGGAATCCATCCCGGTGGGTCTTGTGGTGTCAAGCCCTGGGGAGGCTCAGCAGATGCTTTGGAGACGGGGGTGGGGACAATAACCTGCCTCCCGTTTTCTGTAGTTCGAGGGTGATGCACGTGGGCTCTCGAGCCAGACTCCCAGTCTCCACTCCGCCCTTTATTAGCTGTGTGACCCTGGACAGGTCACCTGACCTCTCTGTGCTTCAGTTCCTTCAGGCAGCACGGGGTGTCTACCCTGTAGGGCTGTCGTAGGATGACGCATTGTTCTGCCGGCCAGAGCAGGGGCCCACCTCTCCCTGGAGACACGAATGTGCCGTTGGGGGCTTACAATACTAATGGCTCACATCTGTTGAGTATTTACCACGTGCCAGGCACCGTTCTAAGTGTGTTACGTATGCGAACTCAGCATCTTCACGAGGCATAGATATCACTGTTGTTTCCATTTGATCAATGAGGAAATCGAGGCCAGAGGGCTTACGGGACAGCCCGGTGTCACACAGCCATGGGGTGGCTCCAGGCCATACCCTGCACTCAGCCTGCTGCAGCATCTTGTCACGAGATGCGTTTTCAGGCTGCTGCTGGTGACTGGCGCCTTGCTTGGGGTGACCCTGGGCTCGGCCCCTGACGATCTCTGACCCCCTGCTTCCCAGACCTCTGTCGCCCTGCCGTGTCCAGCCCCGGCCTGGCCTGAGGCCCTGACCTTGCTCTCCGTTCTCAGGAGGAGGAAGAGCGGCGACACCAGGAGCTGCTGCAGAAGAAGAAGGAGGAGGAGCAGGAGCGGCTGCGGAAGGCGGCCGAGGCCCGGAGGCTGGCGGAGCAGCGCGAGCAGGAGCGGCAGCTGGCAGAGCAGGAGCGCCGGAGGGAGCAGGAGCGGCTGCAGGCCGAGAGGTGAGGGCCCCCGGCCAGGCCGGCAGGCACGCGGAGGGAGCTGGAGCGGCCACAGACCAGGAGGTGAGGGCCCCCGGCCAGGCCGGCAGGCACACGGAGGGAGCTAGAGCGGCTGCAGGCCGAGAGGCGAGGGCCCATGGGCCAGGCCGGCAGGCACGCCCTGCGCCTGTGTGCAGTGTGGACGGGACGTGGAACCGCCCCCTGCAGGCAGCTCCCACCTTCACGTGCGGGTTCGCAGACGAGGGTCAGGCTCCTCTTGGGTCCAGTCCCCGAGGCCCTCAGCAGGAGACCATCTCTGGGAGATTGAAGGGGTCATGGCAGGGTCACTTGGGATTTTCTCTTGGTTCCGCCTCCAGCCGAATTTGCTGACCCTTGGTCTTGGGTTCGTTTTGTCCTCCGCTGACGCAGGTTGCGGGGACAGGCATAGGATGAGCCAGTGTTCCTCAGCAGGAGCCCCTGTTGGCATGTGGGCATTTGGGCAGCAGTGCGTCGTGGGGCCAGCAGGACCTTCAGTGTCCTTGGCCCCTGCCCATTAAATGTGCCTCCCCGTGATGACGAGAACTCGGGTCCGGCCCCCCCCCCCTCAAACATTTCCATGGCAGGCGAGCCCTGAGGCCTTCCAGCTCTCAGAGGCCGAGGTCCCTGTGCAGTGGGCAAGGCTCCGTGCTTAGTTCTGCAAGCCTGCATCCGGGGCCTTCCGTGCGCTTGCTTGTGTGGCATCCTGGGGATGCCAGGGAGGGCAAGCCACAGTGACTGTCAGCCAGGGTAGATGGGATCCACGCCTGTGAGTGGACAAACTTGCTTGTATAGATGTACGGACGTAGAGAATGGTGCCTGTGTGTGTGTACAGGCAGGTGGGTGTACCCAGACTCAGGCCGGCCTAGCGGCTGCCTCTCTCCTACCTCCACCTCCTGGGAAATACCGAGCTGTCTGCGGTGGCTGCGGGCCCAGTGAAGAAGTGGGGAGTCACGGCCAGAGGGCCGGACTGCATCGGGACCACCTCCCCATGCTTACTGATGGACACAAAGGTGTCCCTGGTCCTGCGGCAGAGTCAGAGACGAGTCTGGGAGTGGGACAGAGAATGGGTGGCAGCCGATGTGGTTTTAGAAGTGCACGTGTGCCGGGCAGGACCGGGGCTTTCCGGGGGTGACGGTCTGATGGTCATAATGGTTGGCAGCTTTGGTGGGCGCCAAACTACATGCGTTCCACACGTTTCGTTGTTTCATCCTAACTCGAAGGCCCACGTGGCAGAGGAACCAGCAGCTATACTTCCCAGAGGTGCAGAGCAGTTAAATGACTTGTTTACGTCACGAGCTGTTAAGTGGAGGTGGCTCCAGAGCCCGTGAACAGCTTGCCCCTGCTTCACGCCCAGTGTCCACCCTGTGGGTCGGGACGATGGGAGGTAACTCGGATGATCTCATCTGATTCTTGCGACTCTGGAGGAAAGGTGTTGTCCACTGTCCCGCAGATGAGGCCGAGGCTGAGCCCTAAGGCGCGTGGAAGCCTGGGGGCCAGATGTGGGCTCCACGGCAGAGCTCTCCCTGCACCCTCTGTGTGCAGGGAGCCGTGGGCTCTGAGCGGGTATGCCCATCCTGCTGTTTCTTCTCCCATGGCGAGTGCCGATGGGCCTAGCTTCCCGGGCAGGGACGGGAAAAGGGCCAGGGCTCAGCTTCCTTCCCCGACAGGCTCTCGCTCTGTCCTCAGGGAGCTGCAGGAGAGGGAGAAGGCCCTTCGGCTCCAGAGGGAGAAGCTGCAGAGAGAACTGGAGGAGAAGAAGAAAAAGGTACAGGGGAGCTGGGCGTGTGGGGCCCACGTGGGATCAGAGCTGAGCTTTGGGCCGGGGTGGGGGCCTGATCTAGTGGCCCCTGGGGCAGGAGCTTTCTTGCCTGCCTGGCCTCATGGGGCTGGCGTGGGGGAAGGGGAGCACATACACATGGTGTCTAACGTCCTGCTGGCCACTGGTCCCAGGAAGAGCAGCAGCGCCTGGCTGAGCAGCAGCGGCTGCAGGAGGAGCAGAAGAAAGCCACGGAGGCCGCAGCGGCCAGCAAAAGCTTGAACGTGACCGTGGATGTGCAGGTGAGGCTCGGGCACCACAGCGGAGGGGGCCCCCCGGCTCTTCCCAGGAGCTGGAGGCGCAGGTCACATATTAGGACCAGAAGAAAGAGGAAGGATGCAGTCGGCCCCATAGTTTTTCTAACTTTTGATAACATATATTCTTATTCTAAAAATAGAATTTGTTGTTAAAAAAGAAACAAAACTTTATAAACAAGTACAATGTAAAAGAAAAGTGCCTGCGGAAGAAAACTCTAAATCTGGTGTACATTTTAAAATATTTTTACACACATAAACATTTTATTCATTTACACACAGACATACCCAGAGTTTTAAATGGGCACAGGCTGTACATACCATCCTAGTCTGTTCAGGTGCTTTAACTGCTCTAGACTGGTGGCGTAAACAACAATTTATTTGAGACCGGGAAGTCCAAGGTCAAGGCGCCAGCAGATTGTCTGTTTGAGAGCCCTCTTCCTGGTTCACGGACACCTGTCTTCTCATTGCGTCCTTACGAGGCGGAGGGTGGGAGTAAGCTCTCTGGGGTCTCTTTTCTGAGGGTGCTGATCCCATTCATGACAGACAGCTCCACCCTCACGACCTCCGCACCTCCAAACATCAGGGTTTGGGGGAAACACAAACATTCACTCCATAACACAGACCGTTGGGCAGCTTGATTTTTTCCCTCCCTTTTTTCCTTTCATTTCTCGTATTGTAGACATCTGTCTATTTCAGTCCTTGTAAATCTCTTACTTTGGACAGCTGTGTACCACTTAGTTGCCAGAATTTCTTTAACCAGCGCCTATTGATGAGCATTTAGGCTGCTTCCGGCTCAATGCTCTTAGGAACGAGTCGTACTGTGAGGGAGGGCTTGCAGCGCAGCGTGGGTCAGGATGTTGGAAGGCTGGGAGTTGCTGGACGTTCACCTGGCATGTATGTTTACATTACAAATCCAGGGGTTCCCAGGGGAGTCACGGGAGCTGGTCACGGCAGACCCACTGACCTGAAAATTCTTTTGCAACTCACTTTAACATGAAAAGGGAAGATTCAGAGTTGTGTATGTGGTGTGACTTTTTAAAATTAAACAGTGACCCTGAGCCTTCTGGTTTTCCCTGTGAAGCGAGGCGGCGGGCAGAGCCCCAGCCTTCCTCGACAGTGGGAGACGCAGGGGTTGGGGCGAGGAGGAAGCTAACGGCCGTGTTTATTTTTTTTCAGTCCCCAGCTTGTACCTCGTATCAAATGACTCCACAAGGGCACAGAGCCCCTCCCAAGATCAACCCAGATAACTACGGGATGGATCTGAATAGCGATGACTCCACCGACGATGAGGCCCACCCCCGGAAACCCATCCCCTCCTGGGCCAGAGGTGAGCAGGGCCTGGAGCTCCCCGGAGACCTGGGTCCTCACCCATGACTTCTGGGGCCCCGGAGGGAACGGCTCGGCTGCTGTGGTGGCGGGAGCCTGTTGTGCTCGTGGGCTGGTAGCTTGATGCATGGGCCTGAGGAGCCTACGTCAGGCCTCGGGATGCGCCCAGGGAAGAGTGGGCCCCCTGTGGCCGGTGGGCCCATCTTTGGACCAGATGATGATGTTGGACGTCCTGTCCTCAACAGACGTATTACATTGCGGCTGGCTCTGGGCACGATGGTGCTGGGCGTTCCGGCTTGGGTGCTAGTCCCCTCCTTGGAGTTCTGCCCAGCAGGCCAGATGAGACTTGGACCCAAATAAGTAGCACGGGGCGGGCGCAGAGCTGAGAGTAGTGATGGGGCGGTAAGACCCGTATATGGGGGTTCCAGCCAGCTGGGGAAGGCAGGAAAGCCCTGAGGTCGGGGCGGGCGCTCAAGCAGGGCATTTGACCTTGGAGTTTACGGGGCCCGACTCCAGCCTCCAGCATTTCCACAGGAGTGTGGGTGAGCATCACTGTGCAGCCAGTGGATACAGTGGGTGCTCTACAGTTTGCAAAGCTGGGGGTCAGGGTGGGGTGCAGTCTCACTCCCCAGGGGTCAGCACTCTACAGAAGACAACTTGCCCTTGATCGTTGAACCCCACAGTAACCAGGGTCGGACTTAGTCTCCTCAACTGTCAGCATCGAGTCATTCGGAAGGTGGCAGCGTGCAGGGATCAGTGTGGCCAGCGAGCCAGATGACCAGGAAAGCCACCGAACCGTGCTTAAACTCTCTGAAGCTCGTTCTCTCTCTGTTTTCTCATCTGTGAAATGGGCGTTGTAATAGGACCCAGCCGAGAAGGGCTGTTAGCATGCAGGGGAGCTTCTGTAGGGCCGTGTGCCGCCCACAGCCTCAGCGCAGAGGCCCCCTCAGTCTGCACCCTCCACTTCAGGGCCTGTGGGGTGACGAGATAAATAGTCTCCCAAGGCAGTTGAGGACGGCATCACATGCTTAAGTTCCGGAGCTAGACTCGTGTCCCAACTCTGGCCCTGCCAGTTACTAGCCATGCGCCTTTGGGCAGATCGCGTCATTATAAAATGGGAGAATAAAAGACCTGGGGGTAACGAGGTGGTGCCGTGAGTGCCTCGCCCGTGAGCTCCTGAGCACCTGTGTCCAGGCTGCGCTTCCAAAAGATGGCAGTGGGGACATCCAGTGAGAACGTTATCGGCGTTTGATGGGGGAGGGGCGGGAGAGGGGACCTCACAGGAGCTGACATGGCAGGAGGCGCCGGCCCGCTGGCGTGGAGAGGGTGACGAGGGCTCTGTCGGACGGTTGGGGGCGCGAGGAGGTCCCCCAAGGCAGCAACCAGCCCTGTTTCCCTGCAGGCACGCAGCTCAGCCAGGCCATCATCCACCAGTACTACCACCCCCCGAACCTCCTCGAGCTCTTCGGAACCATCCTCCAGCTGGACTTGGAAGACATCTTCAAGAAGAGCAAGCCGCGCTACCACAAGCGCACGAGCTCTGCCGTCTGGAACTCGCCACCCCTGCAGGGCCCCAGGGTCCCCGGCAGCCTGGCCTACAGCCTGAAGAAGCACTGAGGCAGCCGCTGTCTGTGTCTGTCTGTCTGTCCGTCTCTCTGTCGGTCTGGTGCCTTCCTGCCTGGTATTCTGTCACTGGGGGTTTGGTCATGTGTGTGTCAGCGTTCTCTGTGTGCTGCAGATAGAGGGCGGCCCAGGCTTGTTCGGAGGCTGCGCCTGGCGGGTGTCCGGGGGAAGCGCCCGGCCTGCCCTGCCCGGCCCGCAGGCAACACTTTGTAAATAGATTGTTATAATTCAGCTGAATTTTACCCTCTACTGTTTGAGAGCTAGATAAATAAAGTCTATTCCTTCAAGCCTACTGTGGGTGTCGTGAAGACCAACGGCCTCGGCAGAATGCTCTGGACCCGGGCCCTGCAGCTGTCTGTCTCGGGCCACCAGATGGGCTGGAGGAGCAAGGCTCTGTTCCCTCTCCTGGGGCGTGCTCCAAGGTCCCCTGGGTCCCACCCCCAGAGATGCCAGTGCAGTGGGTGATTCCGGTGCCATCCCTGGGCAACCCTGAGGAACACCTCTTCAGCGACTCAGGATAGCACGGGCGAAGATACTTCCTGTTTTTCTAGCGTGCTCCCTATTGGCAAAAGGGGGGCTTGTTCAATGGGAGAGACCTGGAGCGAGGTCAGGAGAGCTGGGCTTTTGACGCAGTTCTGCCACACAAAGACAGTCCCTCAGTACCTGCAGGCCCCAGGCTCCACCTCTGCTGTATGGATGGTGACAGTGGACGAGTGGCAAAGTAGAGCGGGGCTGGTGAGACAGATGTCTCTTGCAACCACCTTCGGACCAGTGCCTGCAAGCAGTGGACATGTTTCTCCAACGAAACCAGGCAGCTGCTAATGAAGTGCTCAGTGCCAGTGTTGGCCGGCTGTTTTGTCCTCGGCCTGCCCACTAGCTGCCAGCCGTGGTCTAAATGTGCGATGGCCGCTTCCTTACTCCTCTGCTGCTCCAGCCCCTGGGCGTGTCAGTGGGCCAGATCAAGCCACAGCCAGTTTCTGTAAAGTTTTGTTGGAACCCGCCCAGTAGAAACGCGTGCCTGTTGCCCCCCGGCTGCTCTGCCGAGGACAGTTTAGAAGCTGTAACAGAGGCCGTACACCCCACAAAGCTGAAAATATTAACTGCGACCCTTTACGGGAAGCGTTTGTTGACTTCTGCTTTAGAACAAAATAAAGGCTAACTTCAAGAGGTTTTTTTTTTTTTTTTTTTTTTTTTAATGAGGAACTAGTGAACATACACAGGAGGCTGAAACTAGAATCCACCCCTGCAAAGAAAACCTCAACGGTCCATTCAAACACAGGGCGCAGTTGCAGTTCGTTCCGTGTGCGCTCTCACTAGAAAGTCGCGTTGAGTCAACTGGCGCTTGTGTCTTTGCCTAAAGTTACAAAGGCAACAGAGTAATTCCGGTAAGCATATTTAGGTCTTATGTTTGAGGGAAAAAAGTGGTGCCTCGGCGAAAAAGGTAGCTGCAGTTGCTCCGCGTCTTCATGAGCACTTGGTGTTGTCAGTGTTTCTTAGCCGCCCCAACAGACATAGTGAATCTCATCCTGGCGTTAAGTTAACGTTTCCCCGATGGCTCATGTCGGTGAACATCTTTTCATGTGCTTAGCTGCCATCTTTGAGGAAGTATCTGTCCGGATCTTTTCATGTCTAAATCGCATAGTTTTCTTACCGTTGCATTTAGAATCTTTACGTGTTACGGGGACAAATCCATCGCCAGGTGTGTGCTGTGCAGCATTTTCTCCTAGTCCGTGGCGTGGCCCTGTGTTCCCTTAACAGTCTTTTTTTCATAGAGCAGGTACGTTCATCCTGGTGAAATCCACCTTATCAATTTTATTTTTCTTTTCTGGGTTGTGCTTTTTGCTGTCATGTCTAAAATCTTTTTCTAGCCTCAGTTCTTAAAGATTTTCTCCTATATTTTTTCCCCTAAATGTTTTATAGTTTAACCTATTACATTTAGATTTATGATCTATTTCAAGTTGTTTTTTTTTTCAAGTGTGAGGTCTATGTTTTTTGTTTGTTGGGGGTGGGGGCAGGCATATGGATGGATGTCCCCGATTGTTGCAGGACCATTTTTTGAAAAGACTGTTCTTTTTCCACTGAATTTCTTTTGTATATTTGTCAAGAATCAGTTAGCCATGTTAGTAAGGGTTTATTTCTGGACTTTGTATTCTCTTCCATTGATCTATGAATCTCTTTTACCACGACCATGAGGGCAAGATTACCGAAGCCTTTTGCATAAGTCTTAAAAATCGAGTAGTGTGATTTCTACAACTTTATTCTTTTCAAAATTATTTTGGCTTTTCTATCAATTTTGCTTGTCCATATAAACTTTAGAATCAGATCATCTGTACAAAAGCCCTGCTGGGATTTGGTTGAAATTACATTAAATCTGTAGGTAAATTTGCGGAGAATTCACTTACTTACGATGGAGAGTCTTCTCAACCATGAACCTGACATGTCTCTTCAGTTATTTACTTCTTTGGTTTCATCAGCATTGTATAGTTTCAGCATGCAGATCCTGTACAAGTTTTGTTAGATTTAGAGCTAAGTATTTATTTTCTTGGAGCTATTATAAATGGTATTGTTTTTCTAATTTTGGTTTCTACTTGTTCATTGCTGGTATACAAAAATACAGTTGATTTTTGTGTGTTAGCCTTGTATCCTGTGATGCAACAAAAGCAGTACTTAGAGGAAAAGTTATAGCCCTAAATGCCTATTAGAAAAAACATCTCAAATCAGTGACCCCAACTTCCACTTTAAGAAACTAGAAGAGCCCATAAAAGTATAAGCAGAAGGGAAATAACAAAGGTAGAGCAGAAATCAGTGACAATAGAAAGAGAAAAATAATAGAGAAAATTAAATTAAACTAAAACTGGTTCTTTGAGAAGCTCGAAAACAATTTGTACATCTCTGTCTAGACTGATTGGGAGAAAAATAAATGACTAGTGTCGAGAATGAGAGGTTAACACCACAATAGATTCTACAGCTGTTAATATAATAAAATAAAATTATGCACAGCTTATGGCACTTAATTCGACAACTTAGATGAAATGAGCACAAATCTCTTGGGAGATACAAAATAGTTTACACAAGAAAAAAATGAAAACGTTAAATAGTCCTATTTGTGAAAGAAACTGAATTTATAGTTTAAAATCTCACAAAGAAAACTCTAGGTTTAGATCACTTTAGTGGTAAATGTTACCACATATTCAAGGAGTAAATAATCCCAGTTCTACATAACATCTCCCAGGAAATTGAAGAGGAAAAAATACTTTTTTACTCCATCTAGAAGGCCAACATTCTGATCCTCAAACCAAAGATATACTAAGAAAGGAGAATTAGACAATTATTCATCAAGAACAACATAAAAATTCTTAACAAAGTTTTAGCAAATCAAATCCAACAAGTGATCCTATATAAAAAGGATAATATATGTTAGCCAAATAGAATTTATCCCAATAATGTAGTTTTAATATTTAAAAGTCAACTAATGTAACTCACCATATTAATACAGGAGGAAAGCCATGTGATTAAATTAATAAATGCTGAAAGTATGTTTGGCAATTTGACTCTAATTCATGATAAAAGCTCTAAGAGTTTAAAGGGAATTTCCTTGGTTGAGAAAGCACATCTATGAAAAAATCTCCAGCAAACATGGTAGGTGTCTGGATGCATTTCTCTTATTAACAGGTGCAATGCAAGGATGTCCACCATCATTGCTTTTGAACTTTTTACAGGAAGTTTTTGCCAGTGCAGTAGGGGGTGGAAAAAAGGCACCAAAAAGGAAGAATTAAAACTATATTCAGAATTGACTTATAGAAAATTAGATAGTGTCTGCCAAAGGAGTAGAATGTGAGTTTAGCATGGTTGCAGGATATAAGATTAATATACAAAACTCAATTGTATGTCTGTATACTTACATTGCAGGATCAGAAATTGAAATTGAAAAACAGTGCAATCTGTAATGTCCAAAATTATCAAAATCTTAGGAACAAATTTGATAAATGTGAAAGACCTGTAGAAAAAAAATCTATAAAACATTGCTGAGATAAATTACCAAAGACCTAATAGGGACATAGGTAGTATTTATGGATTGGAAATAATATTTTTATGATGTCAGTTTCTTCCAGATTGATAATATAGCTTTAATGCAATACAATCTTAACTAAAGTCCAAATAGGCTCTCTTTTTTTTTTTTTTGGTAAATTTATGAAAAATCTGGTTTCAAAATTTATATTTAACTTCAAAGGACCTATAATAGCCAAAACGATTATGAAAAATAACAAATTTGGAGGGGCAACACTATATAACTTCAAAACTTAATGCAAAGCTACCGTGGTTAGGATGGTACAATATTGATGTAAACAGACAAATGGGTTCATGGAACTATATAGAATCTGGAAATAGAACTAGGTATATATGGTCGCTTGGCTTTTCAAAAAGGTACAAAGACAGTTTAGTGTGGGAAGGATAATTTTTCAACAAATTGTCTCAAAACAACTGGCTATATTAAGGAATCTCAAACACCACCATGTATCAGATTTAATTCATGATGGATCGTACATAGTCCCAAATGTAAAAGCTAAAGATATAGAACTCTTAGGGGGAAAAAAAAAGGATCAAAATCTTAACTTTTTGCTCTTTGAAACTCACTGTTATTCAGCACTTAAATGATTCATCTCTTTCACACATACTACTGATTTTCCCTAGAGAGTCAACAAAAGGTGGGGTTCTGGTCCCTGCTCCTCCTTTCCAGGGAAGGGACACAAAAGACGAATGGCATAAGGCACCCCTAACTACAATTCGAGGTCACTTCTAAAGAGGATTCCCGCACATGGGTTCGAGGAACCCAGGCATCGGGGTGGAAGGAAGGACCTGGCCACAAGCACCGGCCCCCTGATGCCATTACTCAGAATCGTCCACGCCCCCCCCCCATGTGCCTCCACAGAGCACTGTGCTGCTGCCGGTGGAGGACAGGCAGGGGATGACCCCAGTGGGCACGTCCCACATCACTGCTGGGACCCTGGCGGCTCAGAAGGCGTGGTCCTCCCGATGGACCTGTGAAATCGAAGATCTGCTATTTATCAATTTAGCACTCGACTTGATTTGAAATCTCTCTTGGTATCTTTTGACGCATGAGATTAGGATAGGAAGTTAGTGGCGGGGGAGGTAAGTTTTCCTCTGGGTGCCGAAAACCACTGATTTCTTTCACAGCTGTCACCATGCTACGAACCTTTCTCTCTCCACAGCCCCCTGGACACCAGCACAGGCATCATTTTACGCTGAAGATGCTCCCTAACCAAATTTCGTGGTTTGTTCTTTCGTATTTACTAATATGTTCCAGAAATATTTGCCGATCCTTTCTCTGTGCCAAGTGAAGAGGAACCGAACCAGACACGGCCCCTACAATTAAGGAGTTAGATTCCAGGGGGGCTCCCATCCATGAACAGATTAGACATTTGTAAAATGACGACCTCGGTTTTCGCTGCAGAGATGATGTGCATGGCACCAGCAATGCCTTGCTTTGAACAGGTCACTGGGGTCTGTGATGCGGATAGATGGCATGAGCCCTCGGTGAGGAAGGGGGGGCAGGAAACCCGGCCTTGTGACCTGCCACGTCCTATGCGGGCAGGACCAATGAGGAACACTAGGTACCAATAAACCCTGGCTGGGCTCCAGGCTCCGGAGTCCAGTTCCTAATTGCTCACATGGGAGTGGTTAAACCGCTGTCAGAATTGTGAGCTCCAGCAAGCTGACTTCTAGGCCAAAATGAATTTTCTCTACAGCTGACAATTATACCCCAGGATAACCTCCCAGAGAAGGAAGGCACAGAAAGATGAAAAGATTTAACCCGCAGGCAGGCTGGCTCCTGAGAGAGCCGAGACGGGGCACAGCTTCAAGTCCCGGTTAGTCCGGGACGGCCATCCACCTGCTGAGAAGGCGCGGCCCCCTCCTCTCCCAACAGGGGAAGAGTGGGTGATAAGCCGCCCCCGCTCTAAACAATGAAGGTACCATAATAGCCATCGCAATTACGTTTACAATTGCCAACAGTTGTAAACGGGCGGGATAACCATGATAGCTATATATATGCACTGACAAAGAACGGAGTCCAGGATGCGTTACGCAGAAGAGGAGCTCCAGAACTCTACGCCGGGCGTGATCTGACTTGCATCAGAGTGACCGCCAGGGGCCGGCATTACAGTCGCAAGTCCTCCGCCAGCCCATCCTTAAGGGAACAGCGTCTCCTTGTGGCCAGAGCGCTGTAACTGCGTCCCGTACCTCGACTGGAGGGGACGGCGGAGGCCGTCGCGGAGGACACCTGTCTGCCTGCTCAATTTCTTCTTACTCCCCTGGCAAGGACAGCGAGAGATGATACTGCTCTGAAAGAAGGCTCTTCAAGCCTAGTCTATAAATTCCCAGCCAAAGGACTGTCGCATTTATCCCGTCAGAAAAGAGCTGAGATTCGAACACTACTACCCCGTGCTCATCGGTCACAGCACACACGTTACCGAGAAGCTGCTTGGCAAAAAGCCTGTCGCCACGTGGGTTCCAGAAACAACTTCTGCCCAGGAGAACCCCCGTTCTAGGATGAGAAGAAGGATAGCTAGATAAATAGATAAAAAGACATAGTAATACATTAATAGGACAAACAGGATTTTTATTTGTTTGTTTACATCCCTGTTCTTGCTAAAGAAATTGTTTAACTGATTTAAAATATCGGAATTCAGGAAAAGGCTAACTCAACGAGGTCAGAGAGAGAACAGGGCTGGGAGGTAGGACAATAATGCAAACAAGAGTTACTGACCTTCAACTTTTAAAGGCAATCCATAGTCAAAGCACTTAAGACCCAATTGTAGTTACATAGTAAAGGAGTAAGAGATAAAGATGGGGGTGGGGGGGGAGGCAGGGAAACGAAGGGAGGGGAGCAGCACCAATATCCTGATCTTACAAAGTGGGAAGGCAAGACATCGTTTCCGGTTGATAGAACTAGAAATAAAAAGTCTATTGCTTAAATTTACAACTGTAACTGAGAAACTAAAAAGAGTGAAACAACACAATTAGGAAGAATAAAGCAAAAAAGGCAAAGAGACAGTAAATGAGCTAAATCTGAATTTAGGGAAGCAGGAAGTCAATAAGTAATGACTAAGACTGTTAAATCGTTGTTTAACAGCAATTAAGTTGTAGTCATGCTCGTTTATTAGTGAGAGATATGGAACAAACACCCAGAAGATAACAGCAAAACATTTTTTAATGTTTGCCTCTGACAGCGATGCCAGGTAGGAGTGGAGGGAACCAAAGACTGTTGTCTTTGAAAATACAGCAAGACGCCATGAGCCCAGGAATACAGGTGGCCTCCAGAAGCTGGAAAAGGCAAGGGAATGGATTCTTTTCTAGAGCTTCCAGAAGGAACACAACTCTGCAGCTTGTTTTGGTCTTCTGACCTCCAGCGCTGTTAAGATTTTAGGTCTGTGTTATTTTAAGCCACTAAATTTATAGTCATTTGTTCCAGCAGCAGTAAGGAACGAAGGTAATGGGAAGCGATTGATCCTGAGTGGGGTAGCAGAGGGAAGGCCTCGCAGAGGGATTCACTTAAATTGGGCCTTAAAGTAGAGAGACAAGGTAAGCCAGGAGTGAATGGAATTCCCAGTGCTGACATATGTGCAATTACTTGTCGGTAGGATGAGAAGGCAAGGAATTCTCTATCCACAGGGTCAATCCTAGTTTGCCTGGGTCAATCCCAGTTTATGCCTGGGTACAATTTTTTAGAGTGTTTCCTTTTACCCCTCAGTGTGCTAGTTTGGACAACAAATTATACAGCCACCCACAACACACGCACACACACACCAATGCCTTTATCCCTGCTGAGTCTCTCATCAGAAATGTTTCCTTCTCCTCTCCCAAGTCTAATCCTTGATTCTTTCACACCAACCACATTCAAGACCCATCTACTCCAAGTTGTCTGTGCTGAACACTGTCTCTAGTTCCTTTCCCTTCTCCGAAATCCACTAATACTCAATTTATGCCACGAAAATCTCACCTTTGACTGTGTTGCTTTAATAAAACAAAAACAAAACAAACAAACAAAAAACTAGCTTTCCTCCATGAGATCATGGATATTTGTCATTGGTGGCCACCCAACATCTCTTCGACACTGTCCCTATACTTTGGCACCGTTTCTAAGTGATGAACCCTGCCCTCCTACAGTAGAAACTCCATCTGTGCGTCCACACTTTCTTGCAGCGAAGGTGGAGCATGTGACAAGGGTTCCACCAATCAGATGCCTCCACGTGAGGCCTGGATGCAGACGCGGATAAGGAGAGGAGGTGGCGGAGGAGAGGGATCTTCCAGTGAGCACAGTAGCAAAGGGACCTGATGGTCAGAGGAAGCGGGGCTGGACAATCATCTTTATGTTTAAAGATGTGTTTGCAGGTACCTAGTGGACATGGTGAAGGCATAGTCTCTAGAGGCTCAAGTGAGCCCCATTGCGTGGTGGGATTTCACTCCCGTCTGTGTGGATTTAGAGCAACCCAGAGATCCTTACTATTCTCCGATAAATTCTTTTCCACCTCCATCTAGCCAGATGGGTTTTGTTGAATGCGACCGGAAACTTTCACTACTCTGTTGATCTAGTCACTACAGCTGGTTGATAATTTCCCTACAGTGAATTCGTGTCCTTGAAATCTTTTCTGTTCCTCTGTGCACCTTCCCAGCACAGATCACACGTCTGTGTCCAGTTACGCCGAGTGGAATTAGAAAAACGTATTCAGAAGAGAGCGTGGTGCTATGGAGCCTACGGTGTTCTGGGCTCCATGCCAGGCACAGGGACAAACAGTGAACAAAACAGCCTGATGGGGTTGACCATCGGACCCCGGCTGAATTCCAATAAGGCGCTCAAGCTTTTGGCTGGTTGCCTGTGCACTTTGTCCACTGTTCCCAAAACGGGTGCCAAGTGGGGTGCCTCATTGTCCCTAGAAACACAGCTAAGTAGGCTGTCATCTTGAGAATTTACCCAGCCTGCCTTGCAGAGTTGCCTGATTCCAGTAAGTGTTACGCAGTTTACTTGGTTTTTTAAATGGCCTAACATTTTAGATGCTTATTTACTTGCTATTTCCTTTCTGAATTTGGCAACGTGCATCTATGTGGATATTATGCACAGAGCACATCTTAAAGGAACTGATGTTTGCAATCCTGTCCCGGGCTTTAACACAGATGTAGACTCCATTTAAAACCTGTGGTTCTGAAACTATTTTAGAAACAATTCTCATATTTTTTGTGAATTATTGATAGGTGGAAAGTCATAATTCATTGATTCTTCTGCAGCAGAACTTATTCCCTACCTCCACTTTGCAACATGAATCACAACCTTTGACCTAAAAAATCCACTTCTTAGTAATTAGAGAAGTGGATTTTTCTTAGAGAATTAATAAAAAAAAAAAATGCATTTTTTTTTTTTTTATTGCAGTTGAGCTATTGGGCCTTCAGGATGGGAGGGATGCCTCCTCCCTGCAGCTCCACTCCAGACTTCGGACTCTGCCCCATGGACTCCATCCTCCCCTGGGAGAAGTAGGCTGCCCAAGGTCCCCAGACATGGACGTTTTATGTACAAAGATGTTTGCTGAAGCATTATTTCTAATAGTATGATATGGAAAACATTTAATGGCTTGGACGTGCTCACGAATAATGCTAACTGAGTGAAAAAGTAAGAAACACAGCATCCTAAGAGAAAGGATCTCAAGAAATGTACCAAAAATTTTTAACTCTGAATAGCTCTGAGTGGCAGAATTACAGCTGTTTTTATTTTGTTCTTCATACTTTGCCATGACAAAAATATGTATTCTTGAAAATGAAAATGTATTCTTGTATCCAGTTTAGAATTCCCAGCATTGATTAATCTGGAGAGGGAGCTTTTCTTATACATTCCCTTATATAGATGTAGAGAATCGAGTTACAATTACTATCCATCGGTGTCTGCAGCACCCCCAAACCTCAGCCCAATTCTTGTCTAAGCTGAAGCCCCCTAAGGCGCATTGTTTATTCAACAAACATTTGGAGCAGTTACAGTGCCAGACTCTGTGCCAGGCTCAGGGCATAAAGCAATGAACACAACAGGCCCGATGGTGCCCTCCTGGGGCTGTTACTACTTCTCTAGCCACAGCCCCAAAGAGGCGCTCTGCCAGGAAACAATTTCTGGGCGCCTCTATGTGAAATCCAGTGTTCGTTTTCTGCCATGGCAACAAGTCATGTTCCCGACCAGCTCACAAATACCCTGATTGCTTCGGTTCTGTTTCTCCCAAGAGCTGTTTTCCAGACTGCTGGGGATTCGCCTTTTTGAGTTTCTGAATCACTGACTCTCCATCCAAGAAACACTTATGAAAATGTTCAGAGAGCCAGGCACTGTTCTGGCCTCGTGGTACAAATAACACTGTCCAGGCTCCTGCTCAGAAAATGCTCATGGCTCAGTCTGTAGACAGAAGAGCCCACCGAGGACCACAGTCGGCCCTGGGAACTCGCAGGGAAAACCTGTGGGCGGAAACGCACCTGAGGGCCCCCTTTTGGAACAGCTGCCTCGTCGTGGAGAACGGCCCAACTGCCATCGGTGCTGCCACCGTGTGACTTCAGAGACACGTTGTAGCCATCGCCGGCCGACCTGCCGTAGTCTCCCACCCCTTAGCCACGGTTTTGCTTTCTGCGGTTTCAGTTACCTCTGGTCAACCATGGTCTGAGTGGATAATTCCAGAAATAAACAATTCATTCGTTTTAAATTGCGTGCCAGTCTGAGCAGCGTGATGAAATCCTGTGCCGTTCCTCCCCGTCCTACCCAGGATGAGTCACCTCTTTGTCCAGATATTTCGATATTTTGAGGAAGAGAGAGAGAGAGAGAGACCACGTTCACATAACTTTTAATACAATATATTGTTATAATTGTTCTATTTTATTATTCGTTATTTTGGTTGATCTCCTCTTGTGCCTAATTTACAAATTACCTTTATCCTAGGTATGATAGGAAAAAACATAGTCTATATAGGGTTCAATACCATCCATGGTTTCAGGCATCCACTCGGGCTCTGGGGATGTACACACCCCCCCAGGAAAAGGGGGGACTACCATGCTTCAAGTTCCTCCAAGCCCGTCCACACAGAGGGACCTGATTAAGCATTCTACCACTGGGGCTTAAGAAACAAAAGCGGCTCATTCATTATTCATTTGCACACTTGGCTGAAAAAAAAAAGGAAAACCAAAAACAACATAGATTTCCCAACATCCCAGTCCCTGTTCTGGATCCCTTGAAGACGACCTTCATCAGCCTCGGGTTGGATGAGTTTACAAAGGACAGTGGCTCCTCCGAGACAACTGGCTGTCAAGAGTGACTCTGGCCAAGCCACAGCAGCACCCCAGAGGCCACATTAGAAATGCAAATTCTTGCCCCCCACCCCTAAAAACCCACCGAATCTGAAATGCTGGGGGTGGGGCACAGAAATTTGT
Organism: Rousettus aegyptiacus; assembly: GCF_014176215.1. Classification (NCBI taxonomy): domain Eukaryota; kingdom Metazoa; phylum Chordata; class Mammalia; order Chiroptera; family Pteropodidae; genus Rousettus; species Rousettus aegyptiacus. Next base: position 114,640,607 of record NW_023416308.1, read on the forward strand.
ATTTTACCTCCGGGTGATTCTGGTGCTGGATAAGATCTGAGACCCGCTGTCTTAGACCACAGCTCAGTGGTAGGGTCTTCCCCATTCGCACCACTGATAAAGACCCGGTCGGGTGAGTGGGAGGGGTGAGGGGCGAGGGGCAAGGGGTGAGGGCCACCATCATCCATTGCGGGTCTAATGTCAACAGTGCAGCCCCAGGACACAACCCAGGACGTCTCTCGTGAATTCCCCCGCTCATCTCTCGGAGCAGAAGCGGTTGCTCATCTGTCCCTCTTTCGAGGCGGGTACAGCAGAAGAGAAGGGGACCCACATGGCTCAGTGCCTCTTCCCTTCCGAGACCCCTTGAGACTATTACGGACTCAGCCGGCTTATCTTCTTGGGAAGGCCGGTTTAACAAATCATTCCATTCTCTTAACTGGGTCTTGCTGACCTGCACAGAGGGATGCTCTGATTTCTGCCACATCTGGAGCCAAACGTACTCACTATCTAAACAGTGGAAATTCTATCTCAGGGGAGGTAAAATGACGGCAATAAGTCCTCACTTAATATCCTCACTGCGACTTTAGGTGAAACCACCATAGGTTAATTGTCATAAACAAAAGTTAAGTTCCCACAGTGTATTTCTGGTCACAAAAACATCACCAACATTCTAAATAAAGACCCAAAACACTTCTAATACTGAACATCGAAATAAATGTGAGCCACACACAAGACGAATAAAAACAAGTACGATCATTATTTTCCAATCAGCTGATTCCAGTTTGAGGTCTCAGGAGGCGGGGTAGGGGGCGGGGAGGGCCTCTCCCAGCAGCTCAGGGCCAAAGGCAGGGCCCCCCTGGACAGGACACCCTTCCGACGTAGGGCTGCTCGCACCCACACCCACACTTGCTCAGGCCAGGACAGTTGAGACACGCCATTTAACCTCACACACGCACGTCTTTGGGACGTGGGGGAAAACCAGAGACCTGGAAAGAACTCCACACAGACAATTAGCTTGGCCAGGAATTGATGATGATGATGATGATGATGATGATGATGACGATGACGATTATTTTGCTCATCAACATTATAATGAAATGAAGTTGAACTAAAGGGCATCAGGGACCCTGGAGGAAGAGTTGGTCTTCAGTACTGAAAACCAGAGCATCAGGTCAAGAATTTACCTGGCTCTGCCTCTACGTCCCGCCCATCCACCTTTCACCATGGAGCAGCCCAGGGGTGTGCTGGTGACAACATCACCCCTTCGAGGAACGTAAAGTCAGAACGTGAGTGTTTGAGAGTGACTCTGCTCGAGGAATGACTTTGAAATCGGCTGCAATTTTGAAGAAGAGCTTTTATTCTTCATCTTTGACAGCGGCAAATTCCTCTTGCTGCAGCTCTAAGCAGGCCTGCTCTGCCTTGTGTGTGCATTTCCTACGGTGGTTCTCACACTTCTCCACCAAGGACTCCAACCCAAGCGAGAGAGGGGCCAGTTACTCCTCTCCCCTGGGGGAATGGAGATGAGGGAATAACAATTATAACAATAGCATAACAATAGCAAGCCTGTATTAAGCATTTACTACGTACCAAATCAATGCTACGGGCGTGACTTCCCACGCTAAACTTGGTTTCATGGACTGCTTGTTACAGAAGTCGTAGTTCACGGTAGGATTTTTGCGTAAGGTCTGGCCAGCGTCCCTTTGTATTTTCAGTCTCTAGGGGCGGAATCAGCCCCTGTGCTGTCTGTGTCTTAAGGTGAGGAGGGAAGGGGGAGTGAAAGGTGCTCTTTGACATCGGCTCATCCAAGCAATAAAAAGTTTAAAATAAATTAATAACGGAAATAAAATTATAACTCAAAAAGTCTGCATCAGATAGTAGAATAATACGTCATTTGGTTCCTGCCGCTAACCGAGTTTCTTACAGTTGTCTCACAGGATAGAATTTTGAACTCCTTCTATTGAAAGGACATTGTCATAACGGGAGTCTGGGGCAGCCCCAGGGGAATGCAGGTGGTTGGTCCAGTCATCCAGGGGTCGGGCCTTAGGGGACTGCTCTGGGGCAGGGAGGAGGAAAAGGGTCAACAAAAATAATGACCTGAACAGACATTTCTCCTAAAAGACAGACAAATGGCCAACACGTATATGAAAAGATGCTCACCTCAATAGTTATAAGGAAAATGCGAATCAAAACCACAATGAGATACCACCTCACACCTCTTAGAATAGCTATTATCAACAGGACAAATAATAATAAGTGTTGAAGAGACTATGGGGAAAAAAGAACCCTCACACACTGCTGACAGGAATGTACATAGGTACAGCCACTATGGAAAACAGTACGGAGGTTTCCTCAAAAATGTAAGAATAGAATCACTCTACAACCCAGCAATCTCTCTTCTGGGTATCTACCCGAAAAATTTGAAAATTTATTCCTAAAGATATCTGTACCTCCATGTGCATTCCAGCACGATTCACAGCGGCCAAGACATGGAGACAACCAAAGCATCCTTCAACAAGTAACTGGATAAAGAAGATGTGGTGCATATAAAGAATTGACGACGTTTTGGACTTTACAAAATGGATTCCATGGGAGCCTCGAGAGTAACGTCAATGGACACATAAAGGAACCAGACGTAAGGTGTGACTGGAACACCCAAAACCACAAAAACGTCAGCCACGACTGCCCTGGATAAGCCCCCAAATGCGGAGGCCAATAAGCATAAGGAGCCTACTTTATAAGGTCCACATAAGCCGAACGCCTCAGACGGATGATGCTCAAGGCTGACCTGAGAGCATCACGGACAGTGCATTGAGAGCCGAAGACCCTGACCATCTGTCCGCCCCGGCCGCTGGCTTGGGACCCACGTGCATCTCTCTGCCACGGCGGTCAGTGGAGCTCTCTCTGCAGACGCTAAGGGCTTTCCTCCCTCTGCTCGGTCACATGAGGCTCTGTACTTGTGCGTTCACCTGCGTGGGTACCTGACTGACTGGTTTATCTGAGAAGGTTCCACTCAATAAACCTGGCATTGTGGAAAGACACAAACACATTCGAGGCCGTTACTTCTGCAGCCGCTTTCCTTGCTCAGGACACACACTAAGCGAAGGAAGTCACTGAAGAAGTCGAGGACCTTATGCTTTCACGCATATATGGGATATAAAACCACGAGCAACAAGTGAACAAGACAAACGAACAAAAACTCATAGCAAGCAGTTTAGTGGTCACCAGAGGGAAAGGTGGGTGGGGTAGGAAAGAGTAAAAGGGGGGTTCAAATATGTCGACGGAAGATTTGACTTTGGGTGGTGACCACGTAATGCAATATATAAATGATGTACTATAGAACCGTACGCTTAAAACCTATCTCATTTTATTAACCAGTGTCACCCTGATACATTTTTTAAAATAAGGGCACTTGTCACTCGTGGTTGAAGGAATTCAGAGCTGGGCTCCCGAGGCTCACAGGAGGCAGTGAGCCGAGGGTTTCGGACTCTTCGGTGTGTCCCGGGCACAGAACCGTCTGTTCTTTACATAAGACTCAGGGAGAAAGAAGGAAAAGGAAGAGATCTGAATTTAAAAGAATAACTAGCCAGCCCGTGAAACATCTCTTGGGCAGAGGAAGGATTTTAGTGCGTGCGGCTTTGCTTTCAGTTACGAAACCTGCGCACATCCCTTCCACGCATCTTGCCAGTGACACCAACAGCTGGCCCCGTCCGGAGGAGGAGGAGGAGGAGGAGGAGGAGGAGGAGGAGGAGGAGGAGGAGGAGGAGGAGGAGGAGGAGGAGAAGGAGGGGGGAGGAGGAGGAGGAGGAGGGGGGAGGAGGAGGAGGAGGAGGAGGAGGAGGAGGAGGAGGAGGAGGAGGAGGAGGAGGAGGAGGTGGTTCCCGGGATCCAACTAGCAAGCTCGGTGGGTGGGGGACCAGCCTCGGCGCTGTTCTGGGGGCCAGGCCGCTGGGGGGCGCGGGGGCGCCCGGGAGCGCAGCCGCAGGTGGAGGCGAGAGGCTCGGCGCCCCAGCCGCGCGTCGCGCTCCTGGGCGGCGGCGACTCTGCGCGGCCTGCTCGCCCGCCCGCCCCGCCCGCATGCGCAGGCGCAGAGCCGTTGCCGGCCGGGCAGTTGCGAGCCGAGCGGTTCCCAGCGGACGGGCTGGACCTTGCGAGTCCCGAGGGCCGCGGGGCCGCTGGGCCGAAGCCCCGGCGTCCTCCCCCGTAAGTCGTCGGCCCTGGCCGAGCGGCCGCCGAGCCCCGGGGGAGCAGCCTCCGCGGTGCTGGGGGTTCGAGGCGGGAGGTGCCACCGAGATGGCTTTGCCGGGGAAGGTCAAGGCGAAGCAACGCCACCGAGAGATGGCGTCAGGGGCACAGGCGGGACCTCTGCAGCGCCAGGTGTCCCCCAGAAGTCCGTCCATGCCTGTGAAACCGAGACGCGACGTGGAGCGCGGCGGGGAGGCTGGGGCTCTGGCCCCGGGCGCCGTCCGCGCCTCTCCCGGGTAAACTGAGGCCCGCAAGTGCCCCAGGCCGGCGCGGCAGGGAGAACGCGGGAGCCAGGGGGACGCTCTGGGCTCTTCCTTCAAAGTTCAAACCGAGCCACCACCTATCCCCGCTGCCCCCCCCCCCCGGTCTCAGGAAATTGCACGAACTGTACACCCTGCCTCCCCTCCCGGAGTAGAAATGGGACCTGTCCTCAGCGGCCCCGTGCGGATTCCTGGGGCCCATTTGAAATGACGTTCTCGTCTCCCCGATCCCTAGGATCCGGCGACATGAATCCCGTCGTCGTGGTCCACGGCGGCGGAGCCAGCAACATCTCCAAGGACCGCAAAGAGCGGGTGCGCCAGGGCATCATCCGAGCCGCCACCGTGGGCTACAACATCCTCCAGGAGGGAGGGAGCGCCGTTGACGCTGTGGAAGGAGCCGTGACCGTCCTGGAAGACGACCCCGAGTTCAACGCAGGTAAATATTCACTGCAGCTAGTAAATGACGCCTCATCAGGTGAAGAGCCTCCTCCCCAAATGAACAGAAGCTTTGTGAAGTGTCAGCGAATCTAATCGGCCTTGTGGTAGAACTTAAAATGCTGAACAGATTTAATTTTTCTCTTTTTACCTGCTGACCAAGTCGTTTTAAGAAGTTTTAAATCCATCTATTCACCCCATTTTCTTTCACCTGCTTTCTAGAATTCACATCCCAAGAGGCTTGCTTATCACATCTTTTTGTGGAGGGGCAGGGGTAGATTACACACCATAAACTGTACCCATTTTAAATTTTGGAAAATGTGTACACCTGTATAACCACACCACAATATTTAAAACATTTCCATCACCCCTAAAAGTTCCTTCATGTTGCTTTTCGGTTAATCTTCCCCTATAATCCCCAGCACCAGACATCCACTGATCTGCTTCTGTCATTCTAGATTAATTTGTATTTTCTATAAATGCGGTCATATAGAGTATTCTCTTGTGTTTGCCTTCTATCACTCGATTGATCCTTTTTTAGAGTAATAATCATAAATACTACAAGTGCCTACTATGTGCCGAACAATAGTCTAAGAAATTTGCGTGATTAACTCATTTAATCTGCACTATAGTCCTGTGAGTTAGGTTTATTTACTATGCTCATTTCTCAGATAAGAAAACTAAGGGCACAAAAAAGATTAAGTAACTCGCTGGAAGACACTCATTTCTTCTTTATTTTAGAATAGAAAACCTAAGATCTGGGGATTAAAATACTTCTTGGAATTATAACACCCACCCAACAACTGTTAAGGAAAAGAATTTCAGGAAATTTTAAGCAATTAGTTATGAAATATTGACTGAACACCTTTGCTAGGCACTCCTTACCACATATGCAAAATTTCACAAATCCGCCTGACCACAGAATGAGGCATTACTGCATTTTTATGGTGTCGACATAAGGAACAGTGAATTTTTATGAGTTTATTTGAGCCAAACTGAAGACAATTGCCAGGAAGCAAAATCTCAACAGACTGAGAAAACGCTCGGGAGAATGGCAGTTTTGCAACCTGGGTCATCCATTAGAATCAAAGGAGGGTTACATGAAATCCATTGGTGATAAACTAAGGGGGCGGGAGAAAGCAAAGCGAGGAAATCTCTGGGATGGGATAAAAAGTAAAAAGGAGAGACACTTCTTTTTACGTTGGTGGGTACAGGGTAGATAAGAGTTGACATTTACTACCCATGGAGAATGGGGGGCAAGATAACAATGAGGGGTTCTGTGGTCTGTGCTCTGGTGCATGGGTTATGCCTTGAGGGGTCTGGAAAAGGCGGTTACTCTGACATTTCAAAGATGTGTTAGGTGCAGAAAGACCTAACCTTAAGGTAAAGCAAGGAAGCTGCAGGCCTAGGACGTGACTACCTGCCATGACCTGCTTTGAGTTAGGAATTTTAATGTCCAGACCATTCTGTACGGTTCTTCGGTCTGAAGTTTGTGAGGCCGGTCATGCTGGCCTCTCATGAGCTTGTCAGGTTTATACATGGTCCTTTTTCCATCCACAATGGTGGTTTGTTAAGCCAGAATTTTACTAACTGCTCCCCCTTGCCTGCGGGAGGAACAGCCCACAGTTTCAGCAGGGAGACTTGTTAAACTACATGCCTGTTAGTAAGGACCCTCGTGGCTGACAAACCCTGACTTATTCACGAAGAACCGTCATTTGGAGCAGGTGGTTCTGGTCTCCCCCAACACTAACAGGACCAGTCCCCTGTGTGACCTGGGGAAGTAGAAATGAGGGAATTAGAGAGTCTTGTCTCCTCTCATTTCCCAGATGTCTGCAATTCAGCACACTGAGGGAGAGAGGAGAAGGGTGAAGAGAGGAAATCAAAGATTGGGATTGGGCGGGAGGACTTTTAACAGCATGCTGTCCGCTGAGCTCTGTTTTCCTTTTCGTTTTCCCAGCTGAGGTCAGTGCAAGCAAACAGTATCTCTGGCGGCCTCCGCGGTGATCCTCTAGAATAATTATTTGGGAACTTTAGACCGAGAGCTGACTCAGGGTAGTTACTGAGTTAGCTGGCAATAATTAGCATTTATGACCCAGCTTATCTGAGTAACTTATGAAAACATTGTCTTTATTTACATTGTATTTACATTTCAATATGGATTTCACTTTATGTTTCAAGCTTGTTGGATAATATCTAGTTTATTAAAAAGTTTAATAAGTAGTTTAATTATTAGAACCCAACACTGTAAAAATCGAACTGTTATACAAATTAGTAGTTGATAGATGGTCACGGGGATGGGGAGCACGGCATAGGGAATGCAGTTAGCATTGATGTAATGGGTAGGTGGAGAGCCAGAGGAGAGAAAGAACTTACCAGGGGGATTGTTTTATAAGCTATATAAATGTCTAACCAATGTACTGTATTCTCGAAACTAATAACAAAATAAAATTTTTTAATTGAACTCTTAGAGTGATGGAAATATTCCATCACTTCAGTTGGCAACTAAATGATGACCCTTTCCTTTCACTGGAGTCAAGCGGTACTATACAGAACTTTAACTTGTTAATTTATTCTCCCTACAATCCAATTTCATAAGTTGTCAAAGGGTCTTGGAGATAACAGGGTATTTATTTACTCATCCTCCCTGAAGTACCAGATTTAGAATCCACTAGCCTAATACTGTGTCGTTTTAATGTTTTTTTTTAAATGTCATTTTATATACAATAATATTCCCCCTTTTTTAGTGTCCAGTTCTATGAATGTGACAGACACAAAGAGTCATGTAATCACCACCACAGTCAAACTATAAAACAGTTTCATCACTCGGAAATTCTCCCATGCTGACCTTTGAGGCCACACCTCCATCACCCCAGCTTTATGTGTTTTCTGTTCCAATAGTTCTGCCTTCTCCAGAATGTCAAGAATGGAATCATACAACATGTAGCCTTTTGAGTCTGGGTTCTTCAAAGAGCATAATGCAGTGGAGGGTCATTCACGTCCACACAGTATTAGTAGTGCATCCCTTTTTGTTGAGAAAAATTCTAGTCTGTGACTATACCACGGTTTGGGTCGTTCGCCCACTGAAGGACATGTTCAATTTGGGGCCATTCCAAACCACTGTAAACATTTGCATGCGAGTCTTTATGTGAGCATAAGTTTTTATTTCTCTTACAACTGCTGGTCATACGGCAAATGTATATTAAACCTTATTTGAAACCGCCAGACTGTTTTTCAAAGTGGCTGCTCTTTATTCCCACCAGCGATGGATGAAAGTTGATTACTCTGCACCTTCACTAGTACTTGGTGATATTGTCGGTATTTTTTATTTTAATAATTCTAATAGACGTATGGTGGAATCTCATTCTAATGTTAATTTGCATTTCCCTAATGGCAAAAGATGGGTATTTTAACAGCTCTTCAAGTCTTTTGTCAATTTCTTTATCGTGGGTTTTTTTTCTTACTGAATTTTAAGAGTTCTTTAAATATTCTAGACGTAGGTCTTTTATCAGATATGTGTTTTCAGGGATTTTCTCCCACTCTGTGGCTTGTCTTTTCACTGTTAACAATGTCTTTCAAAGAACAGATGCTCTTAACTCTGTAGAAGTCCAACTTATCAATTTTTTTTAATGCATCATGCTTTCTGTATTATATCTGAAGAAACGTATGCCTAGCCCAGGGTCACAAATGTTTTCTCTTACATTGTCTTTTCGAAATTTTATAGTTCTAGGTTTCATAGTCAGGTCTCTGATTCATTTGTAATACATTTTTGTATGTGATGCGAGGTATGTATCAGGGTGCAGTTTTCATGTAACTGTTCCCACACCAGTTGTTGAAAAGGCGATTCTTTCTTCGTTGTGTTGCCCTTTTACCTTTGTCAAAAATCAGTTGCCTTTATGTGCATGGGTCTGTTTCTGGACTCTTTTTTGTTCCTTTGATCTATACGTGTATTCTTTCACCGATACCACACTGTTTTGATTACCACAGTTTTATATTCAGTCTTAGGTAGTAAGAATCTTCTAACTCTTATTTCTCCCCCCCATGATTGTTTTGGCTATTCTAGTCCCTTTGCCTTTCCCACAGATTTGAGAGTCATCCTGTCAATCTCTATTGAAAAAATTCTGTTAGAATTTTTATTAAGGTTGTAGTGAATCTACAGATCAGTTTGGAGAGAATTAAAATCTCAATGATACTGAGCCTTCCAGTTCATGATCATAGTATATATGTACTGCCATTTATTTAGATCTTTGATTTTTTTATCAGTGTTTTGTAGTTTTCAGCATACATATCTTATATTTTGTTAGATTCATACCTAATTATTTCATGTGTTTTGCTGCTATTGTAAAAAAACTGCTTTTTTAAAATTTCAACTACCAATCGTTCATTGCTAGTGTATGAAAATACAGGTAATTTTTTTCATATACTTATTCGCCATCTGTATTTGTTACCATTGATCTTTACTGGGGTGTCTGCTAAGATCTTTGTGACTCATTTTTTAAACACGTTGTATTCTTATTGTTGAGTTTTAAGAGTTCTTTGTATATTTTGGATAACAGTCCTTTATCAGATTGTCATGGCGTGTTCAAACCTAAGACCCACGGAGCCAATCGAGATTAATTACGAGCCTTTATTAGCCGGCTGGCCGGCCAGAGACTGACTCTCTCCACCAGAGAATCAGCCCCGAGCTTTCAGAGGAGGCAGCTTATAAAGCCTGAAACTACGTCATGGTGGGCTTCGATCAGGCAAGCAAGCAGATTACAAAAGCAGAAGTTAGCCGTTAGCGTCTAGTACCAAGATATCTTGTTTCTGGGGGACTCCTAAATCTTACAGCAAACGGGGCCTGGTTGACAGGTTTGTTGTCTGCACCTGGCAGCAATGTCATTGTTGTCGTTGTTTGTCCTGGGAGCTGGCGCCTGAACATGTCACTCCCTGTCTTGTCCTTGGACTAGCTTGCTGGAGAATTTTCCACTTTTACAAGATGTGTCTTTTACAAATGCTTTGACCCAGTCCGTCATTTGTCTTTTCATCCTCTTGACAGTGTCTTTCATGAGACGTTTTCATTTTCATGAAATCCGCTCAATTTATTCTTTCATGGTTCATGACTTCGGTGTTGTATCTAAAAAGCCAAACCCAAGGTTATCTAAATTTTCTCCCATGTTATCGTCTAGGAATGTTATAGTTTTGCATTTTACATTTACGTTTGGGATCCATTTTAAGCTCGTGTTTGTGAATGGTGTTAAGATTGTATCTAGATTTGTTTCGGTTTTTGTTTTGCATCTGAATGCCCCATCTTTCCAGCACTGTTCATTGGAAAGACTTATCTTTGCTCCGTTTTATTGCCTTTACTCCTGAGATGCTCACCCCACTGCAGTGTGTATGGGTTTGCCCACATCACCAAGCAGTTCTCGAACACCAGCTGGGTGTCCAACAATTCACCTCAATTCTGACCTAATTTGGTGTTAATCCCATCCAATATTTTCCATTTCAGACTTTTTTTTCATCTCTAGAAGTTTTGTTTGAGTTCTTTCCGTATTTTCCTCCACATTCTAGAACATATGGAATGTAGATAGAATAGCTCTTTTAACATCCTCGTCTGCTAATCCTATCATTTGTGTCATTTCTGGATTTCTTACCATTGATTGATCTTTGTTTCTCCTCATCATGGGTCATATTTTCCTGTTTCTTTGTGCGCCTGGTAATTTCTTACTGGATACCCAACACCGTGACTTTTACCTTGTTAAGTTCTGGATATTTTTATAATCCTTTAAATATTCTTAAGTTTTGTTCTCACCCCATTTTTACAGAGGAGGAAACAGTCACAGAGCAGTTAAGAACAGCTGGATTCGTTGGCATCATTTCAGCAGGGAAAGTTGGAGAAAGGATTCTACTGCTAAAGAGAACAGACAGCACGTGCCACAGGCACAGAGTCACGAGGGCTTATGGTGCACTCAGGGAAACCTAAGATTTCTGTAAAAAAGAGAGGGGAGGAAGCTGGAAAAGTGAGTCAGAGGCCCGGTCACGAAGGGCTGCATTGGATGCCAAGTCAGAGTTTTGTTTTAAGAAATGTTCCTCTGCGGTGGAGGATGAGCTAAAGCAGGCCGCTCAGAGGGAACTCGGAGGCCCTTTCTAAATTCTTAATTCTTGCCTCCAACTTCTCGTCGGGTTCAGGTTGTGGATCTGTCTTGAACGTAAATGGCGAAGTCGAAATGGATGCCAGTATCATGAATGGAAAAGACCTGTCTTCGGGAGCTGTGTCTGCAGTCCGGTGCATTGCGAACCCCATTAAACTGGCACGGCTCGTTATGGAAAAGGTATACGCGGCCAAAGCATCCTCTTTCCTAAGGAGCTGTCCCCGCTGTACGTTAGTGACTAAAAGGGGCCTGACTGTGGGGAAACCCTTGAGATCCCTCTTCTCCTAAAATTATATGAAAGATCAGAAAGAACGTTAAATTGCTCAGGTAAGCCAGGATTCTCACTTCACTGATGATGTAGTTTGACTAGTGATCACCTGACCAGTGATAACTTTGTTTTCATGTTATCTGCCTGTGTTTTCTTCAGCCTCCTCTCAACGCATGTAGCATTACACATGCACACTGAACAAACCGAGGGTTTAATAGCGTGTGTTAAATAATAATGGGTTAAGTTCCCTAAATTTAAGATCGTACGGAAGTCACATTCCTGGCATTCTTCCATCATTTAGGGTTTTTTTTTTTTTTTTTTAATACAAAAATTCAGAGAGACTGGCTCTTTTCAACATTCAGGAAAGCAAGCCGGTGAAGTTTTCATTTTTGAGGCTTTGTACACAGAGCGAAGTCATCATTTCCACCTAGTTGAAACAGTTAAAAAGATGCTAACTTTTTCAAAAAACAAACTTTTTCCATTTCTTTCTGGTTAAAGACACCTCATTGCTTCCTGACGGACCAAGGTGCCGCAAAATTTGCTGCAGACATGGGGGTTCCAGAAGTTCCCGAAAAGCAGCTGATAACAGAGAGAAACATAAAGCATCTAGAAAAAGAGAAGAATGAGAAAAGTGCTCAGAAAACCGACCAGCAAAAGTAAGTACCGTCGATGGCTCACAGTCTGAGTTATTTGACTGTGAGGGCGCGACAAGTATCTGATAATCTACATTTCTTAGATGACAGTTTCAGTTTTTGAACAAAATTATTCACATTACGTAATGGAAAAACTGCTCTTTCGATTTTTTTCTTTTTTTTTTTTTTTTTTAGGCAAGGCAACCCTTGGTTGACTTCACGGATTGCAAGGACCTTGTCAGCTTACAATCCCTTATTTTTTATTTTTCATGCCTACAGTACCTGGTCTTCCTAGGTGGTCTCCCATGCAAGTACTAACCAGGCCCGACCCTGCTTAGCTTCTGAGATCAGCCTGGATCGAGCTTGTTCAGGGTGGCCAAATCTTTCAATTCTTAAATTTAACCTCGTTTATTACTCCTATGGCGAGTAAGCCGGACGAGGCCGAGAGAGTTCCCTCTCTGATGTGATTTCGTGGAAGAATGCCTTGTGTCAATGTGTTAGCTCCTGGGTGCTTCGTGATCAGTTTGTCGTCTTAAGGAGGCTAAACAGGTCCTCCGTCACCTGATGCACCCTGTGAACTTACTCAAACGCTCCTCCATTCCTCGTATAAGGTTGAATTAACCACATGTTCTGAGTTACGGTTTTCTGTGATACAGATTTTTAAATCTCAGATAAAACTCCCTTATTTACAGCAATACTTAAAAAGTAAAATTTGACCGTGGCCAAGGAATCTATAGTGGAATGTAATCTATTAACTTGGCATGTCTTTTTTTTAGATTTCTGCTATGTAACCAGTGATGTACTTTAGTATCACCTAGAAAGCTTTTCAAAATACATGTGTCCGGGCCGCTTCCTGAAAGAGTCTAATTTAATCCATCTAGAACGGAGAGGCCAGGCAGGTGTACCAGACAAAGTTCCCCAGGTTAAGAACCCGTACTCGCGAGACCAGCCGCGCATTGGCAGCTGCTGCTCACTTTCCCGGGCGTGCTGTTGTATCTGTAAGCTGGAGTCGCAGGGATGGGTTACCTCAGTGGTTCATATGCATTGTAGTAGCTCTTGCCACGTTGCTGTGCAAAAACTACGTCAATCACACACATCCCCGCCAGCCGGCACCGCTCCTAGACACAGGCGAGCGGGGCTTCTGCCCAGGGCCCTGTGCTTTGCGAGATCCTCATGTCACAAATGCTCCCAACAGCTGGTTTGTCACAGACACATGGGGCGCCTCTGTCACTCGGCAGCGGCACAGCATGACCCGAGACCTCATCCTCCACTCTTTTGACCGACGCCATTTATCCCCCGGGGAAACGCTTCTGCCCGTCTCTTGCTCTCTGTCCTCGAAGCAGAGGCCGCCAGAGCGTAAAGGTGTGTGGACCGTGCCGCGCCGACGTCGGGAGGGACTCTGTCCGTTTAGTTTGCTTCTGTGTCTCATCGCTTACAAAAGTGCCTCAAACGTAGTTCATTATGGAATCTGGATGGTGGTTTTTGTGGCTGTTACTGTGCAATTTCTTCGACTTTTTTACTTGACATTTTATAACAAAATGCTGGGGGGGGGGGGGTGGATCAATTACCTTATTTCATCTTTACAGCCAGCCCTGCGGAACCGGCATGGCAGGGTCTGGGTGGGCGGCATCAGCGTCTCCCGGGAGGCCTGGGTCCCACCCCGTACCTAGCACCTCAGCATCTCCAGGGACAGGCCCGGGGATCCGGGAATTCTCACGCACACTCAGCTCGAGATGCACTCACTTTTGTCCCCCATTTTATAGATGGGGAGCGGGAGACGATGGAACTTCACTCAGTCAGTCACACAGCCAGAACATGGCGCTGCCGGGACCACACGTGCCTTTAGAGCCGAGGTGTAAAGTGGCGTCGAGCAGCGAGTGTGACTGACATGGAGACTGAAAGCAAACAGGACCCCGCAACGTCCCCTCCCGTATAACGTGGCCATTTACAGGGTTTCGTGCGGCATCGTTACTTGGTCAGGAAGGTTTCTCATCTCCAGCCTGTCACTTTTTTCCGTTTCCTTTTTGGCAGAGACTTGGGAACTGTGGGCGCTGTCGCCTTGGACTCCGAAGGCAACGTGGCTTACGCGACCTCAACGGGGGGCATCGTGAATAAGATGGCCGGCCGAGTCGGAGACACTCCGTGTGTAGGTAGTGTCGGCGATGACCGCCGCCCCCGCTGCCCTTCCCCGGTCACCAGGTTCTCGGTCCCTGTTCTCTGCCCCTCTCTATTTCCTTCCTCTTTTCGGTGGCAGTTTCAGAACCTCTGGGAGGAGCGGCAGTTGGCCTGGCAGGAGTTATCTGGGGCACGGCTTTGCGAGGGCGTTTGTACCTCGTCGGCACCCTGCTTTTCCTACGCTGCATGTCTTGGGGAGAGAGATGGAGACAGGGGATGTAAAGTTGTCCCCAAGCTACCCATGGCGCCTCTTTCTTCTCTCTAACCCCAACTGCAGGATCTGCGGACTCTGTCCCAAAAGCTTAAGTACACAAAACCTCTCCCCAGGCATGGATGCAAAGTAATGAACTAAGAAAGCAGAGAATTTAAGTTTTCAGTTATTAGATTTGAGTGGCATAAACGTGGCACATCGCCACTACAGAAATTTTACAAGTTAAAATGCCGTCTGCAGTCAGCTCGAGGCACACGGGGTCCTGGGAGTGGGTGAGCGGCGGGGGCGGTCGTGTGTGGTCCAGTCTGTGCAGACTGGGCAGATTAGGGACAGAGGAGTGGCTGCTAATCCAACTCTTGTCTACACTTCGGCACTCTTTGGCGTTGAATATTTACATAGCATCAGACCTGTAATCTGTGTTCAAGGCTCTTGAGTGCCCCCATTAGAACCGGCCTCCCCCTTTGAGCAGGATCTGGAGGTTATGCGGACAATCACATTGGAGCCATTTCAACGACGGGGCACGGGGAAAGCATCCTGAAGGTGAATCTGGCCAGACTCGCGCTCTTCCACATCGAACAAGGTAGGTGGGACGAGGTCGTACGACCCGGGGATGAGCGCGCGGAGGCTGTCGGTAAGGTAAACAGGTGGAGAAGCGTCTGAAACCCGTTCTCGTTTGCCGGAGATGTCGCTGATAGTATTTTGACTCTTCCCCACCTTCCGTCAGGATCTAGAATAAGAGAGCGTTTAGAATACTGTGTATCGCGTCTCAGTAGGGAGACTTTGCGCATGGCTATGGGAGAAAAGGCAGCTCCGCGTAGGCTGGTGCCTGGAGGGCCTTGTGTGTGGGGGGGTGGGGGTGGGGGGGGAATCCCTCTTTGAAGCCCGCGAATAGACATCACTTACCAAGAATCTTTGTTACCTCGCCTTGGTTTTCCGTAGTGCAAATGATTTTCCCATCTATTCCTTTCTCGTTTCTTGTTTTCAGGAAAGACAGTAGCAGAGGCTGCTGACTTGTCGTTGGGTTACATGAAGTCGAAGCTCAAAGGTTTAGGTGGCGTCATCCTGATCAACACAGCAGGAGACTGGGCAGTAAAGTGGACCTCGACGTCCATGCCCTGGGCCGCCGCCAAGGACGGCAAGCTGCACTCCGGCATTGACCTTGACGACACCAGTATCACCGACCTGCCCTAAGCCCCTGGGAGATTGCGTGCTGGGTGCTAGCTTGGAGGTAAAGTGCAGCTTCCCGATGTGGAGACTTAGCTTAACCAATTAGATCTAGAACTGGAAAAAGCCTACAGTCTGTCACTCGTTTTGTTGCCTTGATCAATAAGCACCTGAATGTGTGGCGAGGAGCGGATTCCGCAGTGACAGAGAACTCACAACTGGGGGCCACCGGGCTTGCTGGCGCCTACGGCTCAGGTCATTCTGGGAACCTGTGTCGTGACTACCGAGGTGGCCTGCCACCCGTGGGCTGACCCAAGCCACACCACTCCCTGCCCTTTGTTTCCTAAAAGGCCGGGGCCTGAGCTGCCGCAGATTCTCCTGAGTTTCCGGTCAGTGGACTGACCGCATCCTCCCAGACCCCGTTGCACAGATGCCTCCACTTTAAGAATTCTTTCACTCTATTCGGAAAACAAAGAAACAACAACAAGCCTCCCTCCCCACCCCATCACCCAACCAACTAACTAAAATCCAGCTGGTCTCCTCCTCCCTCATTTCCTTTTAGAGAGTCGCTCTCATAAATAAATACCTTAAGCTCGATGACTGACTCCCCTCGCCCTTTTTCTGGCACAATCCCATCCTCGGATGCACCAAGTCTCAGCCTTGCCGGACCACACCGCTCAGGCGAGCTTGAGATGGTACCCCATAGGTGGTCCAAGGGCGGTACCCGACCTTCGAAAGGGCCTAAACACGGCCTAAACGGCCTCCACACCAGATGTGCCACAGCCCTGGTCCAGGAGTCATCGGCATGCGTGCGTGCGCCTCCAGCGAGACCACAGCTGCCCCCCGCCCCCCTCCGCCGCGGCTCCCGTCCACCCCTCTCCAGCCTCCTCTGCCCCCCTCCGCCCCCCTCCGCCGCGGCCCCCCTCCGCCCCCCTCCGCTGCGGCCCCCCCTCCGCCCCCCTCCACCCCCCCTGTCCACCCCTCTCCGTCCCCCCACCCCCCACCGCCGCGGCTCCTGTCCGGCTCCTATCCGCAGTCCGCTCCGTGTTCTGCCCCTGTTCTCCCTCTCTTCACCTGAGCGTTCACAGAGAAATTAGATTCCATCCGGCAAGAGCCAAGAACATGCGCAGGCTTCTCTGCCCACCCTCACTCCAGCCCATCGTGTCAGAAAAATGACTCAAAAAAAAAAAAAAAATGAGACTAGCAGAAATGACAAACTACTGAGCTTTGAGCTTTTTCATAACTCACCCTCATTGTCTTGGGTTAGAAGAAACGCTGACAGAAACCCTTGGGGCAGGGAGCGCCTGTGGAATGGGGAGACCCGCCCTCACACTCGGGGTGACAGAGCTGCCCCCGGGGCTCTCTGTGAAGGGCCCCCGTGGGAAGGACAGGGTGGAGGTGTCTGAAAGCCAGTGGCAGAACCCATGGGAGGCAGGGTGAGCGCGAGCTCGCAGCTGCCTGGGGACCCAAGAACCTTGAGTAAAGGAAACCGAGAAGATGCATTGGTCTTTCTGAGAAAGTTCAGATCTCTGGCGCACTAATGTAGATGTTCCCAGATACTTTCAGAGGTCCCCCTGGGAATCCAGAACTCCCTAATCTGAGGGAGACAGCGGGGCTCCTGCAGGTCTGCGGGGTTTCTGGGGCTCACGTGGCTGCTCAGAGCCCCCTCCACCTGCCGCAGGCCCTGGGGTCCGCACAGCAAGGGATGGGACTCGCAGCCCCCCACCTCCCCTACGCGGGGAAGAGCCGGTCAGCGTGGGGATGACATTGACCGTGATTTGGTGCTTTCTCATACTGTCCGGTGTTGCGGGGTCCCCCCCCCGAATTGGGTGTGAGTGCAGTGTGGTCAGCATGGTGAAACAATTTCCGTTGGGGACAGTAACCCTATTAATCTCTCCAGACTCTGAAATGTTATTTCTGTTGTGACATCTGCCCAATTTTTCAGTCCATCAGGGCTTAACCTTCTCTCTGGAAAGAAATTGCTTAATTTTAAATGTGCTGCTAATAAATTGTATTTTGAAAGAATAACAGCGTGGTTAGGAGTCACTGTTGACAAAGACCAGACCCTACGAGCTCCCCTCGGTCTGTCAGCCCAGACAGCTGTACCAGTTAGAGACCTTTCAAGGTCAGGGTGCTCTGTGGTTGTGACAATCTGTCTTGCCTCGCGGAGCATATACGAGAGTTTTTCAGAAGAATTGAGCTTTTTCTGAATAGGTTAAGGAGGAAACCAAACCAGGATTTGTAAATATCAGCAAGAGTTATGGCTCAGCCTTCTGGCGGTTTGCCCTTAGACCACGCGGTCACAAGATAATACCTCCTGTCCCTTGACCCTCTCTGGTCCACGTCACCTGATCTGAACTAAGGAGAAAGAGATGGCACTTGGAGGCAGAATCCTGCTAGTGACCCTGGGCAAGTTAACTTCTAAGAATTTTTTCATCTATGAAATAGACTACCATGAAAATAAAAAGCGGATATGCTCAGTGCTGATCTGTGGTCCCCTGGGGACACAGAAACCAGCCTGGGGCGGGAGGTGGGGGGGCGGACCATCTGTGTTTGTCTTTGTAAACTTATGCAGCAAGTGCCCTTCAGAAATAAGTGCTTTGTTAGCAGGTGTGTTTGCCAGGGCCGCCAACAACAATGGCTCAAACACAAAGTTACCTTCTCACAGCTCTGGAGGTGTGAGCGGGTCTGCTGCTTCCTGAGGCCTCCTAGGCTTGCGGATGGGGTGCCTTCTGCCCATGTCCTCACGTGCGTGGTCTTTTCTTTATATATGTCCTTCTTAGAGGGACATCAGTCAGATACAGTTGGGCCCTGACCCGACCAGCCTCATTTTAACGTATTCACCTCTTCAAAGCCCTAACTCCTAATAAAGTCGGGGTTAGCCCTTCCCCATAGGAGTTTTGAGGGGACACACTTCAGCCCATCACAGGAGGCAAAGCAGAACTGTATTAGGGGTTGGAAAAGGAGAGTTTTTGGAGAAGAGAAGACTCACTAAGTGGAACAGGAAAAGGGAAGGAAGGAGCGGAAGACAGGCCGGCGGACAGAGCCAGCGAGTGCTGATCAGCTCTGCCACTCGCGGGGGTGTGACTCGTTTTCAAACACTGCTAAGGCCCAGCATGGGGTCCCCAATGTCTGGCCGAGGCGCCTGGCGGCCACTTTGTGCGAGCCAAGGGGATATCGCTCCCCCCGGGCCTGGGCTCTGCGAACCGTGGCCTCCACTGGCCTGAGAACTGCATGAGCAGAGGCCACGTGTGGTTCCCTCGTTCTCCTTTGCCCCGCGCTTCGCCCCCGGGGCCTCGGGGCCTCGCTCCGCAACCGTTGAACCAATAAATGAGCAAGATGCTATCTGAAAAAGAACGACAATCTTCTTATCACTTCTGAACCACAAGAGGGCAGCAAACTCTAAAACGTCTAACGGTTTCGGCAGCCCAGAGGGAACATAATTTATCTCGATTCTGGATCAGAACAATCTACTCGGAAAATACAGAACCAAAACAAAGTTCCTGTTCCCGACCTTCACTTCTTCCGAATACCACAGTTCATTTTAGAGCAGAACTGTCCATAGCACAAACACTAGCGGGTGCCCTAGAGCAGGGGTGCCCTAACCCCAGGGCCTGTTAGGAACAGCAGGAGGTGAGCAGCAGGGTGAGCAGGTGAAGCTTCATCTGCATTCGCAGCCGCTCCCCATCTGTCTGTGCGCCTCAGCTCCACCTCAGATCATCAGGCATCAGATTGTCATGGGAGTCCCGGTCCCTAGTGCCAAAAATGTTGGGGACCGCTGCCCTCCAGAACCCTTCAACTTCTGCCATGCCTAACTCTTAAAACAAGCCTGGTCTACCACCTGCTGCCAGACGCGGTGGGGCGGAGGGAGCTCCAGGGTGGGCGGGCTCATCACTCATCAGCCCCAGCCTCTGCCGGAGCTGGTTGCTCCTTCCAGCCAGGAAGACAGATAGATACATTGTAACTTGGCCTAAACTTGCCAAAATAGCGGAGAGCAGTGTCTGCCCAAGCAGGAGATGCTCCAACGCCCACCTGTCCAGCCTGGAAGCATGAGTCCTGGGGAGGAAGAAAGGACTTTAACCTTGTAGCTGTTGCACAATCCATGCTGTTTTCGAATGAAGGCCTTCCTGGATGTGTTCCTACCCAGCATGAGGGTTTGTAAACTCAGGCGGCAGAGGTGGAATGGGATACACTTCAGTCCCTGTCACTTGCCCCTCTCGTTGGAAATGGATGGTGTGCGGGAAGCAGGTAGGGGACACCGTCCTGGTCACATCCAGCCCCTCCTCTGGAGTCCTCCTGTCAGCCAAAACCATCACTGCGTTCAGGCCTCGTGGCAACGTTGAGGGAGCAGGAAAGTGCCCCCAGCTAAGTGTCCAGCTAAGAAAAATACAGGTGTCTCCCCTTCTCCTGCGACCCGGAAAGGCCTGGGTGCGGGGCCGGAGGACAGAGGCTAATCCAGGTCTAGGAATGGGCTCGGGAGGAGGTTGGGCCTGGGACACAGGTCTGGTTGAGGCCGGAGGTGGGTTCGGTCCCCGTTAGTGGTTCCATCCAGCAGGTAAATACCACTAAGTGGGGAGCAGTCTTCTTGCCCTATCCTGCCCCGCATACGTGCACCAAAAAAGAGAGCGGAGCCCGAGTCCTTCAGAGCCTGTCTCCTGGGTCTCCTGCGGGGAAGACGGGCAAGGGGGAGCCCAGGGAAGAGTCCGCTCTTCTGAAAGACAAATAAAAGGGCCAGAGAAAACGGAGCTTCCTCCAGGGCACTCGTTCCGCCCGGGTAAAACTGAGGTGCACGTCACCTTCCCTGTTCTCTCACCCGGTGGCCCCGACAGGACTGTCCCCGTCAAACCACTCACAGCCACCGGCCCAGCCAAGAGCGAGGGACAATCCCAGCAGCGCTCCGCGTGGGAAGCAGGAAGGAAGAATACGCTTTGACGGCTTTGTCCTTCAAGTCCTGCTTTCTTTTCCCAACCCTCTATCAAAACGAAGTTGGATTTTCAGACAGGGAGAGGCCTGGGCTGGGTCGGTAAGGAAAACCAGGCTGGGACTCTTTCTTTCTTTTTTTTTTTTTTTTAATAACTGATCATCTCAGAATTAACTGTCTCTTGCGATACAGGTATCAGCACATTCTGGATGCCGTGCAGAGCCCGGATGGAGTCTGGGTTCTAAGCGATGGCCAGGAGCAAAGGAGAAGAGAGACCGCTTCTTTCCAGCCCCGCAGGCCCGAGGCTTCAGCACAGAAGGACCAGTCCCTGCATTGCTATCTTGCAGGGTAGCAACTTTTTACTAAAATTTTTTTTTTATGTTAAAAATAACGTTTTCATTACAATAAAAGGGATTATCTGTGCATTGTAGAAGTAGGAAAAATAAATTAACAAAAATGTTTAAATAATTGAGAAAACGCATCCACAAAAACAAGAAAAAAGGAAATATTTGCTAGCACCCTGTGACTATCACTATTAACACCTTGTATATTCATAAATATTTTTTCAAAAGGCGATCATACCACACATGCTTTTTTTCAGTTGACAAACCTCTTTTTCACGTCAGACTTCTGCCTCATGTAGTAGGCAAGATTCAAACCTCTCCGGTTTTCTCAGAAACGTCCCTGGTGACAGATTTGTCCACCCCTGTCCCGTGCCTGGATCGGTGACTGTGCCCCCAGGTCTCATCGAACAGGCCCCGCTTCTTTCTCTGACCCGTTGGGTAGTTAGGGCCAGGCTGGGGCCGCGTCCCACCTTCCCAGTTGGTGGGGCTGCCTGCCCCCTCCTGGGATAAGGTAAGCATGTGGCCAGAACATACCACAGGGGGCCGGGGGCCGGGTGGCCTATTTCAAACAGAAATGTCACGGTCCCTCCTGCAGCACGAGCCTACAGCGCCGGGCTGTGGGAACAGGACTGGGCCTACGGTCTGGAAAGGGAAACGCGGTTTGTGCCAAAAGCACCAGGAGCCACCCAGAAGTTTGGCAAAGAGTGACCTGGAGTCGGAAGAGCAGGTGGGGAGCAAGTTCACCCTGTGCAGCCACCAGGAAAGGGCCGGCCACCACCCTTCCTGCTCGGAACCCGCCCCCCACCCCGCCACCTCTTTCCAGGTCCCTTCCCCTTTCTAGCCGTGCGTGCTCACCCACCTCCCCCCAGGCCTGCCACAGGGGTAGCGAGGGCCACCCCGAGTGCCTCTGGGGCAAAGGGCAGTTTCCAGAAGTATTTACAGATTAGTACAAGTGGATGCCACTCTCATGCCAAATCCAGGGATATTTACCGTGGGATGAGGACAAAGGCTGGGGTTCTCTCGCCTTCCAGAACAACATTCCACTGTCCGCCCAGGGCCAGGTCCCTGGGGGCTTGAACTCCTGAACTCACTCCTTATGTTCTAGTCAAACATCAAGTGTTTAATTTTTTAAGAAGCAAGAAAGACCAAGGCGAGTTCTTCCCTTCCTGCCTTCTGTCTGTGCCCCTCCCCTCCCCCCGGACCCCCTCGGCTCACCCCGAGGGCCCTGTGACTTCACCGGTCCAGGCCTTTCCACCCCAGGGCCTCCCCAGTCTTCCCGGCCATCTTAGTTCATCTTATCTCTGGCTCTGGCACAGACGTCTCGCTCTGGATGCCTCATGACTCAAAACTGTCTCTTCTTTCCCCTCCACCCTTCCCCACCCTGTCCCTGTCTCCCTTCGAAATTCCAGCATGTTTGTCGACTGCTCTCAAGCAGAAGCGGCCAGGACACAGGGTGGGGCCCTGCAGAGCCGGACCCCCCCACCCTACGCCCGGCATTCCCAGTCCCCGTCCTCACTCGGGTGTTACTCGGAGAACAGGCGGCCAGTGCCTAGGTGTGAAACACGCCTGCCTTTCTGTCCTCAGAGCACCCCACAGTGTGTTTGCACCCGAATTTTCTGCCTGGAGGGCCTCCTCTGTGGCCAGCTCTGCAGCGGCCTTCTTGGGGAGGGGCTTTATTTTATTTGAGAGAGATGGCTCCAGCAGTGCTTCCTGCCTCTGACCACTGGGGCCACAGCCCCCGCGCCCCCCGCCACCCAGCTGGGCCAGCCCTTGGCCGGGCTGCACAGGGGACTCTAACTGGGACAGCATCGTTGTCCTACTGGTGTGGACAGAAAGCTGCTCCAAAACCCAGCAGGCCAGGCCGCCCTGCCCTTCCTGGGGTCAGGCCCCAGGATGGGGTGTGGCACGTTGGGGCCCCGCTCCAGGCCACTCGGCTGCCGCCCTCGCCTACCCTGGTTCTGAGACCTTCGGCCCCTGCACTACAGGCCGCCCAGCTTCACCTTCCTGTGGGGGCCACTCGAGTGGCAGCTGGGCCTGGGCTCAAGTATGAAAACAGAAGAATGAAGAACCCCCCTCATGCCTCGGACTCTCCAACCCCGAAGCCCCGATCACGGCCCCTCCTGCCAGGAGTCCCATCCCTCCCACCCGAGAGCCTTAGGGGTCCCACTGCCGACTCTCACCACCCTAAACCCCTCGGCGGGCTTCCAAGGCCCCACTGGCCCAGCATGGGGGAGGCCTCTGCACCCCCAATTCTCCTCTCAAAATGCCTTTTCACTCTTAAAGGTGTTTTATTTTTTTTTTGGAGGGGGGCGCGTTGCAGTTGCCTCTCTCAGAGGCTGTCGTGAGGCTCCATTCGTTAACACGTGGGAAATTGTTAGAAGGGCGGTGGGCACATACTAAGCGCTCATAAGTGTTGGCTGTGATTATTGTGTTATTTAGTTCCCAAGCCAGCTGGTGAGAACACTTTCTCTTCTGAGCCCCTGCCACTCACTCATCAGGGTCACCAGCCAGCAGCTCCTAAAATGGGCCTCTGCTCCGTGAACCCAAGGGCTGCCTGGACCGCTGTGGATGTGTGGGCCAGGTGCTCCGCCGACAGGCCCTGTGTAGGGCAAGGTCTGGAGACAGAGCCCCGCCCACAACAACGCAGAGGGGAACCCCACTTTCATATTTTATGGTTTACAAAACGTTTTCGCATCTATTTCTAATTTTGAGGAGTAGGCAGAGCAGGAAAAAAATCATTCCCATTTTCCAGATGGGGCCCTTGACGCTCAGAGGCAACGAGTACCTTCCCAAGTCACGCGACTGGTAGGAGCTTTGTCCTCGGCACCGAGCTGGGTCACAACCGGTTAAGCCCATCGTCCTCCTTCTGAGCAGAAGCCCAGATGCCAGAGGAATTAGAGACGGCCTCACAATGAGAACCAGACGCCCTCCCCTTGCGTCTGGACCGGCTCCCGGGAAGGAGAACAACCGGTGTGTGGCCCCGAGGCCCACCCCGTGAGCTCAGCCGCTGGCGGGCGCCTGGGTGAGGACAGCCGGATGAGCCCTCTGGGCCCGGGGGAGCCTCTTCCCGGAGCTGGGGCCGGACCACAGGGCTCCTCGCTCCGGGGTCAGAACAGGGGGCGGCTGAGGCCGAAGGCGTGGCCGCCGCCCGTCTCTCCCCGTCCCATTCTGCCAGAACGTTCATGCCCATTTCTCAGATGGGAAAACGGGGGCTCAGAGAGATGTGACTTGCCCAGCTAGCAAGTGGGGATGCCTGAGGAAGCCTGGATGACAGCCCAGGCCGCAGCCCTGATCACCAGGGACGGGGCAAACCCACCCTGAGACCTAGGAGAACACAGCCAGCCCTGCCCACCACCCCGTCCTGACACCCAGCCGGGAGGCGGGGCCCACCAGGGTGCCCCCGCATCCCGTTAGCCAGTTCACTGGGTTAGGGGGTCCCCCTTGCTGTCGGGGAGAAGGGTCAGTTCCTGGTCACAGTGAAGGCTCTCTGGGCAGAGGCTCCAGCAGGTCGAGGCCTGGAGGGGAAGGGGGCCGGGCTCATTGAGGATGAGGGTGGGGCAGGGTGAGCAGGGTGAGCAGGGACGCAGGGGTGAGGGGGCGAGGAGCTGAGCACCAGACAGGCACAAGAGGGGACCACGTGGAGGGCGCCCCTGGTCACCAGCCCGAAATTCCCCCTCGGGGGCCATTTCTCTAGGCGACTCTTCCCTCTGATGATGAGAAGCCTGTGGGGCTGCGGGCAGAGCCAGGCTCGAGCGGAGCTGAGGGGGTAGTGGCTGTGCGCATGCAGGCGGCGGCCCTGTCTAAATCCAAGTTCATGGGCCCAGCAACGGGATCGTTCACGTTCACGTAACAAACATGGCAGCCATAACCACAAAGTAGTTACCCCACCTCAAGCCCAACCCGCCCTCCGGCCTTCTAGAAGACTCTGCGAATCGCATTGTGGGACTGGTGCCTGTTTGCCCACCTACCCCGCCCCAACAAACCCTGTTGTCTTCCGTCTACCAGCCATTGGATGCACCCCTCCCCCCGTGCCCTCTGCCCTCCACCCCGTCAATACCTTTTTTTTTTACTTTCTTTTTTAAAATTATTTATTTAAATTAGTTTCGAGTACACAGTACATTGCTCAGACATCTATACAGTTCATAAAACCGTCCCCCCGTTTGCTCCCCTCCCTCCCCCGGCCCCCCACCCAGCCATCATGTGACTGCTGACCGCATTCCCTCTGCCGTGCTCCCCATCCCCGTGACCAACCATCGACTACTAATTTGTACTTCTTTAACCCTTCACCCCATTCTCACAGCCCCCAGTGCCTCCTCCCCTCTGCCTGTCACCAAATTGTCCATTATATTTGTGAGTCTGTTTTTGATTAGTTTGTTTTTTGTTCCTTAGATTCTGCATACAAGTGAAATCACATGGCCTTTATCTTCTCTGTCTGACTTATTTCACTCAGCATAATACCCTCGAGGTCCATCCATATCATTGCAAATGGTAGGATTTCATTTCTTTTAAATAGCTGAGTAATATTCCATGATATCTACGAGCCATAATTTCTTTATCCAGTCGTCTGTGGATGGGCAGTTAGGTGGCCTCCGTAGCTCCGCTATTGTAAATTGTGCTGCCATGAATATTGGGGCGCATAGATCTTTACAAATGACTGTTTTAGTTTTCTTTGGATAAATACCCAGAAATGCAATTGCTGGGTCAAAAGCTTTATATCCATTTTTAATTTTTTGAGAAGCCTCCATTCTGTTTTCCAGAGCAGCTGCACCCATCTGCAATCCCACCAACAATGTGACTCAGGTGAACCCAAACACCCCTTTGCACTCAGGGCTCTGTGTGGATGGCCCCGCGCTGAGGTTCGAGCCTCGTCCAGCACCTCGATTCCTGCCACGCTGGCTTCTCATATGTGTTCCGATCCTTCCGGCCACCAAGCTTCACGCACACTCTACCCTCTGCCCAAAATGCTCTTTCTTCCTCTTCACTAGACGCCCATTGACCTCACGGAGCTCACCCAAGGGACGCTTCCTGCAGCACCCCAACCCCGTGACCCCTCTAACACGCCCAAGTCCCTCCTTCGTGGGAATTGTCACCGTGGCGATCAGCATTTGTCCCCCACACTAAACGGTGTCCCCAGCACCAGCACTGGGCCTTAACGAACGAGCGATGAACGAGGGACCAGCAGACGGAGGTGCCAGGCCTCCCCCTGCCCCGCTCTGACCCTGCCGCCTCCCAGCCCGCCAGACCCAGCTCAAAGACACCTCCTCCAGGAAGCCTCCCTGCCCCTACTCGGGAGTCGTCTTTTCCTTTTCTGAGCAGCTCCTCGGCGACTGCCCTGTGAACTTTGCTCACTTCTGTCCAGCTGCCTCCCCAATTGGTGGGGAGTCCCTCGAGGCAGCGCCTCAGGCCCGGATGACCAGTGTCATTGCCCACACCGCAGTCTTCCCTCCACTCAAGCCAAGGCCTCTGGAAGCCTTGACTTCCTCCCACCACTGACTGAACTCGGACGGCCCCTCTGGGAGGGCCGGCTGGCGGTCTCCATCAGCCCCAACTTACAGGTCAGAACTGAGGCCAGAAGAAATAACTCAATGTTCTGCGTATTCTAAATGTCCACACATTGGGTGCTGTAGCCTATTGGGAGGACAGAGTCCCAGAGGTGCCAGCTCGGGGCACAGACTTCTTCACACAAGGTCCAACCCCCCCAGAGGGGAGAAGGAGAGAGAGAGAGACAGAGAGACAGAGAGGGAGAGAGAGAGAGAGAGAGAGAGAGAGAGAGAGACAGAGAGGGAGAGAGAGAGAGACAGAAAGGAGACTTAATTACTTCGGTCAGTGTTGTATTTTAAAACTTACCCTTTAGTGGTTTGGACCACAGAGAAGTACATTATACATAAAACATTAAGGTGACGTTTACGGTAATTGCTCTGCCAGTCCCTTCCCAGTGCATAATCTGCTTTTCCTTCAGATTTTTCATATGCAATTCTATGGAATCAACGTGTTTATTGGCTTATAAAATTATTTTTAAAATAATTAATGTAATAAGAGATAAAGAAACAGGGTCCCTTTCCGCCACCACCCCAGAAAGGGCAGGCGCTCGGGGTGGAGGCGCAAGGGCCAGAATCAGGTTCGGTCCCACCCAGCGATGCTGGTTGAGATGTGCGGTGTCCCGAGGTTCCAGGAACAGTGAGGAGGACAGAGATGGGGACAGTCAGTGGGCTCTGGGCCCGCCCCAGGCAGACGGCGGGGGCAGGGACGAGGGAGGGGAGAGGCGAGGTGGGGCCAGAGCCAGGCGGCTCCGCCGGAGAGGTGGTGCGGTGCAGATCACGGGTAGGGGCCCTGGCTATAGATCCCGGCGCCGCTCCTTGAGGACGATGAATCCTCGGGCAACTTTCTCCGAGCCCCCTTCCTCCATCTGTGAAATGGGAACAGGAAGAGCACCCACCCCCATCCTCAGCTTTCTGTGAGGGCGAAAGAAGGGAATGCGTTTAGCCCGCTACCTGGCGGAGGGTTGGTGTGAGTCGTTGCTGCCGTGGTCACTGTTACTGACAGGTTCTCCCTGAAGAGGCGGGAGGAGACTTTGAGGAAGGTTGCCTTTGGCCTTGGTCTGGAAAGGAAGAAGGATTTCAGGACGGGGAGATGGGGCGAGACAGCTGAGTGAATTTCAGGCAATGGAACAAGTGCTAAGGCCAAGCCCGAGGCATGGGCTGTAATAATTGTCGCAGAAAGCACTGAGCACTTCAATATCTCGTACGTGCTATACACATCATCCCCACCGAGACTCACAGACGCCTGGAAATGAACCCGGAGGGGATGCTTGGGGCTGGAGGAGGAACGGCTCAGAGCCCCGTTCATTCACCCGATGAATATTTAATAAGCACCTACTATGTGCTGGGCCCTGGAGAATCATAGGTGAGCACAGGCTTATGTTCTAGGGAGAGACAGATAATAAACACATAAATACGTAAATGAGATCATTTCAGATGGTGACAAAGCCTCTGAAAGGAGACAAAGCTGGATCCTGGGACCCACAGTGACCGGGGAGGGGACAACTGGTGACCAGGGAAGGCTCTTCTCAGAGGGGACTTATGAGCTGACAACTCTATGACAGTGATAGAAGGTCATCAGGAAACAATCTGGGGCGTCCAGACAGAGGGAGCAAGAGCAAAGGCCCAGGGAGGAGCACGGTGTGGCCCCAGAGTACTGTGTCACAGGGGGAGGGATAAGGAACAGGTCACCCTGGGTCGTGCACCAGGTGAGATTTCGGATTTCATTCCAGGTGCTGCGGGACGCCAGGAAAGGTTAATACAGAGAAGCGACACGATCTGATTTACAGTTTTAAAAGATCACTAGTGCTGGCTGCTCTGGGGAGAAGAGACCTCATGGGGGCACTTTGGGCGGAGACCCTGACCTCGGGACGCGCGAACCCCATGCTGAGCCAGAGGCCTAAAGAGGCAGCCCCACAACGTTCTGCCCCCTCAGGCCAGGCGCTCTGACTGGCACCGGCCTGGCTCGCTGCGAAACCGTCCCTCGCCTGACCAGTTCTTCCCCATCTCCGTCCAGCCTCTGGCACTGAACGATGAGTGTGTTCTCTAGTGATCGTGCTTTCTGGCATTCTGAATCCATCCAGAAAAGACCCGGCGCTGACTTTAGAGGAAAGCGAATGACAGCCAGCGTGGCTGTTCTCCAGCAGTTTTACAAGCCCCGAGGGTCTGCGCGGTTTAGAGCGTAAATGCATCGAAGCGTGTTTGCTCCGAGGATGTTTGTCGGGAGCACTCAGAGCCGAGCAACAAACAGCAGGAAGAGCCCTGCGCCGAGCATCTCAGAGCCTGGCTCTGAGTTCTGTCTCTGCCCCGAACTCTGTGCTGCTGCTCGTCCATGCCAGCATCTCTCCGGGCCTGAGCCTCCTTCTCCGGAGCATAAGAGGGTCGAGCAGGTGCTCAAAACCACAGAGGCAGCTTCCCCGGAGTTCACGTTGGGATGAGCCAGAGGCCACTGCAGAGAAGCACTCTGTGATCTGCGAGGCCTGGACCTGGCCTCTGCTGCGCCTTCAGCCTGAATGAACGGCAAGGACCTCACCTGGCCTCCACGCCACAGTGGGTGCAGCTGCGTGCGCCCACCTGGTTCCCCGGGGGCGCCGGAGGGGGAGACTCCTTCCACGCTGTACACCTGCAGGCGGCAGGTTTTGAAACATTAACCTATGTGATTTTCTCTTATTTCCCTTTCCTCTCTTGGCTCTTCCCCTAACTCAGGCAGCCCCAGGGAAGGGCTGTGACTGGGGGAGGGGGGGGGGGGAGGGGTGTCTTTTCCTGGCATTTGCAGTTCCATCAAGGCACGGAAAGGCAGCCAGGCCTCCAGAGCTCCCGTCGCACCCCCAGACTAGAAAAGGACTCCCAGGAGATAAAGAGCAGAGTGTCACCGCCATCGGCGGTCCGTGCTGAAACCAGCTTCCTGCCACCCTGGAAAGGACGCTTTATATAATCACCGTCACCAGCATGTCTAAACCGCGCCAGCGGTAAGATGCCGCCACCTGTAAAGTTCCCGAAGTCCGCTTTGTAAACATGGCTGCGGTCGCCGTCGAGGTGCCGTAACATTGCTGCAAGCGGCAAATCAGCGCGGGGCTATTGCCTGTCTTTTCATAAACGTTATATTCTTCGTGGAAATTGTTTCTAAGAATTCCCAGTTATAGTTGGTCTCCCACACGGTCAATCGCTTTAATTCTGTCAATTAGGTCACTAGTCGTTTTTATTTGGGTTTCAAATGTGAGAGAGAGAGAGAGATGACAGATAGATGATAGATGATAGATAGATAGATAGATAGATAGATAGATAGATAGATAGATATAATAGGTAAATAGATGATAGAACAGATTAAAGAAGTTCTATTCCGCTTTGTGAACACCTGCGTTTGAGGACCCTAAATCACCCCGATGGACCTAAAGTGGCGTGGTGCCCAGAGAGGACAGCGGGGGTTGTTAGGTGGAGGACACAGGACCAGGGCCTCACTGGGCAACTCCAGGCCTCAGACTAAGAGCCAGAATGAATCTGCGTCATCTCTCCCTGTCCCCATGCGTGCAGGACAACTGCAGCCCCGCAGAGCCACTCATCCAGCCAAGCAGCCGAGCTAGGCCCTGACCCATGTCTGCTGACCATGTCAGCTCCTGTCCCAATGACAGCAGAAAGCAGGGCCACACAACGCACCATGAGGTGCTGCGGCAGAGGGGCCTCAGCGGCGACCTGCCAAGTCTTTGGTGGGAACCGCGTGCAGGGCAGGGAAGGTGGGAGAGGACAGAGACGGAGGCAGGCAGGGCCTGGGTGACTCAGCCAGAACAAAGAACCTGCAGAATTAGGCCATAAAGCGTGCAAGCCTCCTGAGAAAGGGCAAGAAGTGAATCGTGTTAGGTGCTGTCAACCCTCAAACCTGCTGCCCAGATCCCTAAACGAGAGGGAACCAGTTTCCACCCTGCAAAACAGGGACTTATATCAACTTGACTGACCCTGACCCTGGGAGGGAGCGGATCCCAGGGCAAAGAACCTGCTGGTTCTGCCTGGGAGCCCAGGCTTCCGGAAGACACTTCCCCAGCTCCCAGCCCCACCCCGCCCTTTCACCCCCCAAGTTTCAGCTCATCCATCAGCCTGGCTGGGGAGCCAAGAAAGTGCTCAGGACCTCAGCAGGTCGACACTGCTGCACCCCCGCCCCTCCCCGAAACTGCAGAAACACCGGAAGTCAGGTGGCTTGTGCCTGGGCACAATTCACAGCTGGGGGGTGGATGCCGGGTGCCCACAGGATGCCCGTTAGCAGCCCACATTTGCATCTGTGCCAATTTTCAGTGTGTGGCCTGAGGGACAACTTGCACTGGAGAAATGGCCAAGATCTCTGCAGCTGCCACCCACCCTCGGCAACCCCTGACGCCCTCCCACTCCCACCGCCCCAGTCCTGACATTCTCAGGCTTCGCTTGGGAAAGTCAAAGTAGAGAGTCAGCATGTCTAAACCCAGGCGTCTCTCCCCAGGAGGCTTGTATGTCGCTGTGTGGTTTGTAATGGCAGAAAAACTGGAAACAATATAGGTACCGGTAACTTAAATTATATAACATTCTGCAAAGGGATATTCTGTAGCATGGAAAAAAAAAAAAAAATCAAGTGTATCCATAAGTGCCAGAGATTTGAAAGCTATCTGAGACGTAATATCGAGTGGGAAAAGCGAGCTCTGGAGCTGTATACGAAGAATGATACCACTGTGTGCTGCTTATTCCGTAGTTGACACACTCACCTGGCCATTCGCTCTCCAACTTCCTCTGATCGGCTCTGTGCCCCGGGAGACTGACTTCTAAAAATCACAAAACCAGGGCTCCCTTGCTGGCTGAATGGTGGCTGCAGATCAGAAGCTAGAACAAGAGAAAAGCGGGGTGTTTCTTCCCTCTGAGCCCCACACCCCACCCCGTGCCTCGTCCGATGGTGGCTGTGCTTTGCTATGGCCCCAAGTCCTGGTATTGGGCGAGCAGGATGTGAGGCCCTCCAAGTTTTGATGTTCCCACCCCATATGAGATTCAAACACATTAAAATATACACACTTCTCATCATAAATGTAATGTTGGCTATAAACTTTGGAAGTGGCTTGAACACGTTTAATAAATCTGATCCTCGGAACAGATTATGCATTTGGTTCATACTATTTAAACTTTATTGCATCTATATGTAACTATATCATAGTTGAACTGAGTTGCAGTAAGCTGTTACTTAAACACATATTCACGAATTACAATTTTGAGGTTTTCTTTTTGTATTTTGGAGCCAACAGATACATGACAAAATTTTAGGCCCTCTGAAAGCTCACAAGCCCTAAGCACCAAGGCCAGTGGACAAAATGGCTGGAACATCCAGAAGGTGCCAAGCCCCTCCTGGAAGGACCCCCGGTCCACGTGGGGGGAGGGGGGGAGCGGCCAGGGGAGGCGCCGAGGCAGAAGAGGATATATCTAACCCACCAGGTTCTGCTCAGGAGCCGCTTCCTGAGGGAGCCCAGCGCTGAGTGGAGGGAGGAGGCTCAGCTCCACCGATGACCCATGAGCTGACCCCGTGGGCCTGTGGCCGGACCAGTCCCCCTCCAGCAGCCCGGCCGGAAGGATAGGATCAGAATGGCCCACCCACAGCCTCCAACCTGTTTTCTAGGCCGTGCTGAGACTTGCAGCAAGCCAGATGCCAGCATGGGCTGCACCCCAGCTTCCTGCTCCCCAACTTCCTGCTCGTTAGGGTAGCCAAGCACTGAGCTCAGGGCGAACGTCTGTTCTCAGTCAATACCTCTGGCAGCGTAGGCTGGGGGCTGTTGCCGGCGGGGTCCTCCCACGCTCACTGCTACCAGACCTCTATGGGGGGCAGGGCAGGGTACCTAGGGGGCGCTGAACGCAGATCACCAACCTGGCACCATGTGCACGTGCGTGTGGGCGCACACACACACACACACACACACACACACACACACTGAATGTGTGTAGGGGAGGGGCCAGCAGACCCTCCCCTGCCCCCTCTAGTCAGGAGGGGAGAAAGGACCTCCCCTCCACACACACACCAAACAAGTCTCTCTCAAAAACCAGGATGGAAGAGCCTGTCTTAGGACACCTGGTGGTGGCTGTTGAGGTCCCACCCAGAACCAGGACAAATCCACCTTGACTTCCCCAGGGACCTCATGAAGTGGGCGCATACAGCCCTGTCCTTCTGTGACTGGCCGACTTCACTTAGCACAGTGCCCCCAGGTCCGTCCACGCTGCTGCACGTGTCAGAACGGTCTTCTCTTTTTAAAAGCTGTTTGTTTGTTTTTTTTTTTTTTGAATCGACAATGTATTTACACGATTCCGAAGTCGAAGGTCACCGAAGGGTACTCAGGGCCACACTCCTCACAGCAGCTGGTGGCAAGTGTTTCTCGAAGGGGCTCCAGGCAGTGCCTCTCCATGTGTACCCCGATTTCCAACTCCTAGCACAGTGCCTCGCATATAATATAGGTGCTTAGGATTTGTTGAAAGAATGAATGAATGAATGAATGAATGAACATGTGGTTAAATCTGGAAGTACCAATAGGATTTGGAGAAGCAGATAAGGCAGGAGATGTATTCCAGGCACAAGGCGTAGCTTGAGCACAAGTAGAAATGCATGAAATACAACATGGAATGTTCCCGAATCCACAAACAGCAAGGCAGGGTGAGATCACCACGTGGAGCGGCGGAGGAGTGAGGCTCACATGGTAAGCCAAGGCCCGCAGACGTGGGTCTTGGAAATCGCAGGTGGATTTTACCCCATCCACCAAAGAAAGCTTTAAACGGGTTTCAAGAAGGCAAACAATATGACCAGTGGGTTTTAGAAAGATCTAAAGATGGCCTTGCTCTGGATGGCAGCAGAGGGCAGGCGGGGAGGCAGCAGGTGGCTCAGGACTTCAGGCTGACCAGGCCGGGCCTATGCACCAGGCTCGGGCGTTGAGAGAAAAGGAACGGCCACCGGAAGCGGTGGCCAAAGGCGAGGAGGAGGCTAGGGCCCAGGCCTGGAAACACCGAGGGCGTAAGCGCAGTCAGTAAAGAACGAACAAACATCTGAAGAACAAGAAGGAAGGTCAGGGAGGGAAAGGGGAAAGGAGCGAGCCGTGGGAATGTGGGAGAGCAAACTGCTCAAGAAGGAAATGTCAAGAGGGTCAGCGAGATGATGGCCGCAGGTGCCCTGGGCCAGGCCATCGGAGAGGTGAGGCTCAGGCAGATTCGACGGAAACGGGACCAGCCCGGAGACGCACACTCCCCAGCTGGCCTGGGGCTTGGGCTTCTGGAGAAGTCCTTTAGCGGTCAACGTGCTTCCATTTGGGGTCTCCCCTGAGTCTGACCACAGCGCTGCCCTGGGCCATGTGACTCTCAAGACTGGAGGGCCAGCTCCCTTCCCTGGAGGGGGGGCCGTGGAAGGAGCCCGATGGAGTATCGGCGGTCCCAAGACCTAGTCCTGTCGTTGCCATGTGGCGGGCCATGGGTCTGAGTTTCTCCTGGGGTGATGGACCCAGGGGGGCTCCACGGTTGCTTCCGCTGGTCTGGACGGCCCCAGTGTCCAGGCCCAGAGTGGCACAGGTGGCCAGGTCTCCACGCCCTCTGACTCAGGTCCACCCAAGGGGCCCATTGTGTGGGCTCAGTTTCAGTGGGAACAGAAACGGGGCTGAGAAAAGAGAATATTTGCTTTTTCCACCAAACCGATGCCCAAGTAAATAATATGATCCTGTAAGTGGCGCCCTCCCCCCACCCCCGGGGACAGCCTCGATCCTATAAGAGGGCACTCAATGGGCACATCGCACACAAGACCACGAAACCACACCAGGGCCAGAGCCTCACCCACCAGCCTGCCGCCATCATGAAGCCGGCGATCGCCCTCGCCCTGGTCACCCTGGCTCTCTGCTGCAGCCCTGGTGAGTGCCCCTCCCCCAGGCCAGGCTCGGGGACGCTCCCTGCCACCCACTCCTCGCTCGGGAGAAGGGCAGCTGTTCGTGCCCTCTGCATAGATGCCGATGCCTGGTCAGGAAGCCGGGAGACCCCTGAGGCTGTGAGGAAACCTGAAAAAAAAAAAAAACAACCATCTCCCATATCCGACACCCTCAGAATTCCAGGGAATGAACTAGATGGGAGGGAGGGATAGAGGGGACCCACGTAAACACGTGTCTGTGGTGAGCGGCCGACAGGAGAGGAGTAACCAGCTCCCGGAGCCCGGGCCTGGACAGACCCCAAGGTGCCAAGCCTCCAGGTTTGGGGTCTCCGCCCGACTCTGGCCGCTAAAGGGGCTGGAAGCAACTGCAGAACCTCATGGCTCCAAGGGAAACGCAACGCCAGGCAAGCTCTCCCTGTCTAGGCGGAGAGGAATATTCTAGAAAGGGATCTTCCTTTTGGGAAACTGCCAATCCAGAGTGGGGTTTTCTAAACATGTTTGTCCTCTGCACAAAGGATTAGGAGTCTCTGAACCATTGCAGATGTCACCAAGAGGAAAGGAGGGAATGGGGGGGAGGGAGAGACAGACAGACAGACAGACAGGAGGAAGGTAGATGACACCTCCCTACAAGCCCACTGATCTCTTGGGAACGTTTTAAATTCCTAACTATTTTGAAATCTGTATCAATCTCTTCTCCTCCTTTTAACAAACAACGTTTTTTTTTTTGAACACATGCTAATGAATTCACTTTGAAAGTTTCATAATATCCACAGAGATAAGTTTTATGACCCTAGAGGGTGACGGGGGAGTTGGAAAACCCAAACCAAGAGCCGGTGGGGACAACTATTTGTGTAGGGACCTCTGTTCTAAAGGAGAAATAACATTTAGGACTGAAATGCACATTAACTAGAAGACCTCGGGGCTCAGCAAGACAGGGCCGAACCCCGTGAAGAGGTGGGTGGGGGATGCGCGTGCGCGTTTGACCGCGCGCATCTGACGGCACCGAGATCGCATCTGACGGCAACGAGATCGCTACTGTGCAGTTAGAGCCCGCACGTCGCTGCTCTGAAACCCTTTCACGTACTCTCTCTTTCATTCTTACGACCACCCTATGAAGCGGGGAGGCTATCCCCCGTTTTACAGATGAGAAAACTGAGCTACAGAAGGATACAGGAACTGGCCCGATGACGCAGTACGTTGCCAAGCAGGGGATCTAAGTTCTGGAGAGAGTTTCGCTGGGACTGGCCACTTTGGGCGGGGCCTGGAGTCCAGGCAGAAGAGCCAGATTTGCACGATGAGGCAGAGAATTCGAGGAAGGGGATTTGAGACTCAGTGGGAAGGTGGAGCATGCAGGAAGTAGGAAACGACTCCTTGCCCCCCCCCCCACCAACACACCCCCACCCCCCTGGGTGTTCCTGGGGGCAGGAACGCACCCTGGGGAGAGCTCCAGATGAAGCGAACAGGGCAGGGCAAGGACTAGACACGAGAAGCGCGTCTGTCTGCAGGCGAGGGTGCCACAGGCCCGGCACTCAACACCTCTTCCAGCCGGGACCGAGGGCTCTCTCTTGGCTGGTACAAGTGGTGCTTCCTGCCAGAGCCTGACTCTGTCAGGTGTCCCCAATGACAAGTGGCTCAGACCATCACTAACCAATGGCCTCTCCAGCCCCCACATTGCATCAAACAAAAATCAGATCAGCCGCTTCTGTTATCAATACTCCGCTTAGAACCCTAACAGAAAGAACAAGTAGCATTTTGCCCCACCCCAACCCAGGAAGTGCAAGGAAGACTCAGGCAAGCCACAAAAAGCTGGCCGCGACCCAAGAAGTATCCACAAAGCACCAAGGAGCCAAGGGCTTGGCGCAGCACCAGATTTCACAGTCTGTCCTATCGATGAAAAGGCTGCTATCTCTTGCTGACAGGTCTGGCTCTTTGCGTCGGGGGAAGGCCCAGCCACGGGGCTGGCCAGCTTGGAAAAGGGCCTCGGCACACGTGCTTTCTCTGTTCTGTGCTCCAGCTTCTGCAGAGATCTGCCCGAGCTTTCTCAAGGTCGTCGAAACCCTCTTCCTGGGCACACCTGCGAGTTATCAGGCTGCGACGGATCTTTTCAGCCCCGATGCAGACATGAAAGCTGCAACGATCCATCTGAAGGAGAAGGTGGACCACATCCCCGAGAACACAAAGAAAGGCATCATGAAGTTCATGGTACGTGGCTTCCTTCCTCACGCCGCTGGGCAGTGGATTCCCCAAGTCCCTCCAGCTCAACTGCGTTGCCGGCCCATTTTTTGGACCCTTTTTTAATCCAGAGAAAAAAGTCACCACGCAAATGTCCCCACGGAAGCAAACACAGTCATCTCACTTTTTGCTAAGAGGCTTCTGAGAAATAATCAGAGCCCTTTCTATGTGAGCGCCTCCTCGAGAAACTGAATCTCTTAGTTAATATTGAAGTTTCTGTGTATTGTTTAGCTTTGAGGTTCGTTCGCTATTGTTTTGCGGGTTTGTTTTTTTAATTTTTTTCTTTTCTTTCTTTTTTTTTTTTGTTTCAGGAAAAAGTACTAAAGAGCCCAGAGTGCGCTTAGATCTGGAAGCTGAAGACCTCCAAATGCCAAAGCCCCTGCCGCTCGCTCGCCAGAGGCTTCCTCCTCTCCCTCCCCACCAGCCCCCGCCTGGCTACCCCTCCATAAAGTTCAAGCATCTCACTTCTGTGTCTCCTTTTTATTTACCTGTTAGATCAAGAAGGTTTGCCACTGCTAGGGTAAGGTTAGCATCATCAAAAAGAAAGGCAGAGGCCGTGCAAACTCGTGGGGCCAGGCCATGCCTCACGTTCCAAAGCGAGGCTCACCACAGGCAGCAAGAGCCGCCTGC
The DNA here is from genome assembly GCF_014176215.1 of Rousettus aegyptiacus. Lineage (NCBI taxonomy): Eukaryota > Metazoa > Chordata > Mammalia > Chiroptera > Pteropodidae > Rousettus > Rousettus aegyptiacus. Next base: position 114,677,656 of record NW_023416308.1, read on the forward strand.
AGCTCACATTTCCTCCCACAGGCAGATGCCGGCCTGGAAAAGTAGAGAGGGCCTTGCCCAAACTTGACCTACAGGAGAAAGGAGGGGGTGAGGTCGTCCACATCCGGTGGCGCTGACCTCAGGCTGAAGCCAAGCTGAGCTCCCCATCCCCATTCTTGTACTGTTGAAATGAACTGTTCCGTTTCTTCTAGTCTCTTTGGGATCCTGTTCTTGAGTGGAAAAAGAAATATTTCATGCAATTATGCTACCCAAACATGCCTGCAAGCAAAGATGGAGCTTTCCAGAGAGTTCCACTTCCCAAAGCTAAATGGTGGACATCGCCAGCATTTTGACAGTGCAGTAGGGACCTGTTAGGTTTGGGTGGCCCTGTACCAGGGTCCCTCAGATCACACACAGCACACGATGATGCCATTTCCCTCTGGAAGGAATCAGATTCCCATAAGAAAGTTAAGAAACACAAGCTGGAGGGAGGAATGGACTTGATGCCTTGCTTAGGGACTCAGGGTCTTGGGGTTGACTTTGAAGAGTGACAGACCCTAAGGAGAGGCCCCAAAGATAGCGGGTTAAGTTTTTTGCTCGGTTCATTTTTGCTCCATGAAATGTTTTGTCCAACTAATTTCTAAAGGGGGATGGAAACAGCAAAACAAAGACAAAAACAAAACACAAAAACCCTGCTTATATATGTTCTAGATCCTGTGTACCTTCTACCACTGTTAAAACATCCATTTCCGGACAAATTGCAGAGGCCTGCCAGTCAGCCGTCCATTCAAGTCAGTCTTGCTTATGGACGCCTCTGCCCAGGAGAGGCTGGAGGGCGGGGTCACAGCCAGACTGGTCAGCACCTGGTTACTGCCACCCACTGGGCAATGCTGTGGCTCTAAGCCCAATGCCCCTCTCTAACTCACCCCCATCCTCTGAGTCCCTGTCCAGTCAATTTTCCTACAAAAACAAAAGCAGACACCCCTTTTTTCTTGTGGCAAAGGAGCCTTCATGAAATGAATGAAATGAATCCCTAGGTACCGACGGGCACGTTCGATGTGTTCGTAGTGGTGGTGGGCACTCTGGGGAACCGGGCAGCAGATTTCATGACCCAACAAACACGTATGAAGCGCTCGCTCTGGGCCTGAACCCCACTGAGCCCCAAGTATAGCAGAGTGAAGAAAGCAGTGGCCTCTGCTCGTAGGGAGCCTACAATCTAGCAGGGAAGATCATCAGCTCCCACAAAATAAACGAGTAGACAAGCAGATGGATAAAACTGTGATTAAAGCCTTAATAAAATACACGGAATGATGAGAGCAAGAGTATCCTGCACAGGCCAGCTTCAGCTCCAGGAATCCTTCAAGCTAGGATTTAAGGAGGGCTCCCTTCTAGAGGCCCCACGGTGCCGCACTCAGGGGCTCTTCTCGAGGCCCCACCCTTGAACCCAGGGAGAAAATTCAAAACCTTTTAAAGTGCCTTTGCTCTAGGTCTCATCACCAAAAGAGCCTAGACCTCCTTCCCTTATATCCTACCATCCACCCAACATGGCCCACTCCACTTGTCCCCCAGAAGTAGTGTTTCCCCTCCCTAGTCTGCTTCCCATCTCAATAAATTCTTTCTCCCATCTCCACGTCTTCACTGCTCCTTGAGGAACATCCTGACCCTTCCTGCTCCAGCCAAGGAGCTTCTGTCACGTCCAGTCAAGCCAGCCTCCTTCTTGAGGCCCTCGGGGAACTCTCCCCACGTGCACAGTGCCTCCCCGACCAGGGTCACCTGCACCTTCCCAGGGGCCCGCAAACTGGCTCCCAGCTCCCCCTCTAGGGCCGCTGCAGCAGTTCTCTACACACGCTCGAAGTTAAAACCCCCTTCCCCTGCCACCCACTCGTGACCATCTAAAACCCTTCAAAACTCCCCCGAAACGCAGAGCGCCCCTCCCACCGCTCGCTCCCGCGCTGGGTCCACGCCCCCACCGCTCCCCTCCGGCCCCCGCCCACCCCGGCCCGCCGGCCGCGCGGCGTCGGCTGCTCCAAAAGTATTGCTGATTAGTTAAAAACAAACAAACAAACAGCAAAAAAAAAAAAAAAAAAAAAAAAAAAAAAAAACCTAGAGAAAAACGTTCATGGAGTAGAACTTGTCATAAAGATGGGTCGCATGTCTATATAAAAACCCCCAAACGCCCGCCGTCCCCGCCGGGGCCACGCCCTCCCCAGCAGCTTGAAGAAAGTGGAGGACGTGCGGAGAGGAGACAGGAAGAGAAAGGTCAGCAGCCCAGCGAACGGGAAGAGGCGGCCGAAGAGAGAGAGAGAGAGAGAGCGAGACCTCCTCGGGGCCGGATTTTTCCAAGAAACAACGTGGTGCGGCCGAGGCGCGCCCGCCCCGCCCTCGGCGCCCGGCGCGCGGCGCTGCCGCGGCCACCAGGGGGCAGCGTCGGCCACGGCGTCCGGCAGCGGACGTGCGGGCTGTGCGGGTCGCGGGCCGCGGGTTTCTGAACCCTGCAGGCCACCGCCCGCCCCACTCCGCGGGACGGATAACGAAACGCAGTTCCTTTCTGGGGACCCTGTGTCATCTAGATGGTTGATCTAATTCGATTTGTGAGATTTTATTCGCAATCAGAATTCTGGGTTGAAAACAGGGGCAGCCGCGCAAAGTTGCGGCCCGTCTAGCTCCGCCAGTGATGTGTCAGCCCTTGCGGAATTAGTAATAATTTCTTTCCCAGAGGATTCCAAGGTCAAGTTCAACAGAATCTAGGACCCGGGTTGGCCCAGAAGGCAGGGAGGACTGAGGCGCTGCGAGGGGAGCATACCTTTGACCTCCATCCAGCCATTTTTAAAGTCTGGAAGCAGAAACTACAACCTAATAATTATTTTTATCGACTGCTTACTTGCTGACAGGCGTTTTCACAATTCCTCATTTAGGAATTTCTCCCACAACCCAGATTCCAGACCCCAACCCCAACCCCTGCCCTACGGAGAGTGGGATCCCAAATGTAGGAATCTCCCTCAACACGATAAATGAAATGAAACCGATGAGAAGTGTCTGCCCACTCCCGAAATATACACATGGGCTCAGGACTGTCAAGCCTATGCAACCCGCCCTTCACTATCTGCGGCAGAGAAAGGCCCGAGATTATAAGAGTTTCAGAGCAGGTCAGGGGGACAGGCAATTCCCAGATTTTTGGGCCCAGGGCGGGGGGGGGGGGGGGGGGGGGGTGGGGGGTGGGGGGGGGGTGGGGGGTGAGCTCCTACCTCCTGCACCTCCTCCACATCCTGGCTGCTAAGGGCCCCCAGCTGCTTCTGCATCCAGGTCATCTTTAACTCACACTTCCTTGCCTTGATGAGCCCAATATTCTCAAAAGGACAAGGATCCAAGGCCATGAAAGGTTCAGAATTTTAATTACCTATTCATAGCTGGAGCAATATTTACCTGGAGCAAATACGGCACCAGCATCTGGGGATAGAAGGAAGGAGAATTGTGCTGCAGAACGTCTGCCTCGAGGGGCCAGAGATGTAAGTGATCCACCAGAACGGAGGGGGGGTGGGGGGGTGGCTGTCCACGCAGAGAAATGTACATCGCGTTTTAAAATACCAGGATGCGAGATGCACTGGTCGCAACGACAGAAAGAGCATACCCTCTGTGTGAGGCAAGAAGCCGGAGAAGTGAAGGAACAGTCCGGAGGTTCTTTCCTGCCTGCATGGGTTTAATCACGTGATAGCACCGGTCTGCAAGCTATGGCCCGAGGGCCAAATTCAGGCTAAGAACGGTTTTTACATTTGAAGGAGGGGAAACGTTTGTCAACTCCACCTCATATAAATATATAATTATATTATCAGTCTCTTCACTACCCAAAACTCGTAAAACACACGGAGGCCAGTGTTCGAATGCAAGCTTCCTGCGTTTGAGATGCATTGGGCACAAATTAACCATGTAAAGAGAAAACTTAAAACTTAAAACTCAACACAGCAAAAAAAAAAAAAAAGATTAGAAATAAGAGATGTATTTTTGTCATTCCATTGGTTTTAGCATTCATCTCTGAGGATTCCTGGGGGAAAGATCCTATTTCTTGATCGCGTTGCCGAATACATCTTGAATCTGGGTGAAAATTTGCTTTGGAAACTACCCCCCCCCCGGCCTGAAACCAAGGAAACATTTATTCTTGAAGAAAGCTAAGGAGGTGGTTCCTCAAACACTGCTGTCACGTTGCAAAATCCAAGGGTTCACCCTGACAGTGTGTCAGTGCGTAGCCTGAAATGATCGATGAATAAGAAAGCTGCGTTGTATACCCTCGACGTGTGAGCCTGTCGAGGTTAGCCCGGCAGAAGAATCTATAAATGACTCACGAGGCAGGAAGAGGAAGCAAAACCAGCCCTCATCAACTTTATCAAGATGATGTGGATACAATTATGTCTAGCTTATGGCTGATGCAAGGCATGCTGTATGCGAATGCCGAGGCATTTGCGGGTAGTAATTCACCGTGGGGTGATCGCCACTCGAAATGGCTTCAGATAGATGATAAAGAAAGCCTTGATTGACGATGATAGGGCCACACAAACGATGTATTCTGAAACATGTAATTAGGGACTATTTCTCCCCGGCGCTTAAACATACCGAAAGGCACATGGGAACGATGTGAGGGTGAGTCATCGGTAGTTAGCCACTCAACATATTTCCACGAGCAAACTAAAATTATAAAACTTTAAAAAATTATAGTATGTGCAGAGAACAAAAAAAAAAATCTGAAAATAGATGCAGCTAAGCGTGCATGGTCGCCAGTGTCAGAATAGATAAACCAGGGGTTTGGAACTCAGATTTTAATCCATCAAGTGGATGGATTCCTAGCCTATCACACAGTCTGGTTAACTCAAAGGAGCCGCAGTGACGTGCGTAAAGCACCCGTCATCCTATGTGACTGGGAGGCACGTCCTCTAGAATTCCCTCTCTGTGGTCCTGGTAACAGAAACAGGTACGCCTCAGTCCTAGGACAGGATGGAGGTGAGGGGCAGGGGGACTCCGGGGGAGATGAGATGAGGGGCAGGCCTCAGGGCATGGGGGAGGGAAAAAGATCACCTGACCCACTGATCCTCTGTGCCCGCTCAGTCTCTGAGTCTGTCTCTCCTTCCCAATTTACCTTGAACTTGTCCCCTTCTTTCTACCCTTATCACCAATTCCAGGCCTTCACCATGTATGGCCTGGATTATTGCAAATCGCCTCTAAATTACTTTCCTAGGGCCGCTGTAGTGAATTGCCACCAACTTAATGTCTTGAAAAAACAAAACCCACAAATTTATTATCTTACAGATCTGGAGGTCGGGGGTAAGAAAGTGGTTTCACTGAGCTAAAAATCGAGGTGTCGGCAGGCCGCATTCATTCTCGAGGCCCTCGGGGAGTCTGTGTCCTTGCTTTTTCAATTTCTAGAGGCCACCTTCATCCCCGGGCTCGTGGCCCCTTCTCCCATGTTCCAAGTCAGCAGTGCGGCCTTCGCCTTTCTCTTTGTGACTCTGGCCTTCTCTTCGGCCCCTCTCTCCGATGTATAAAGACCCCTGTGACTACACGGGGCCCACCCGGCTGATTCTCAATCTTAATTCTATCTGTAACTTTCATTTCCCTTTGCCAGGTCTCCTAAAATCGTCACAGGCTCTAGGGATTCGGGCACGGACGTCTTTGGGAGGCCATCGTTCTGCTTCTAAATGGTCTCTAAGGTGTCAGCCTTACTCCCTTCCGCAATGCCAGCATACCTGCCAGGTCACTTCATTGCACGTCTCAGAGGTTAAGTCTTTTCACAGATTGAAGGCAAAACCCTCTACCGGCAAAAAAGATTAAGACTTCCTTTGTTGCAATACTTGCTTTATTACCGTGGACTGGAACTGAACTCACCATATCTCTGAGGGATGCCTGTATTCTTCCCAGGGTTGCCAAAAATCAAACAGTAAGTTCATGATTTTGCTTCAGGTTCTCCCCCTGTTACCAGTGGATAAAGTTGAGACTCCTCCACCGGCCCCAGAGGTCCCCCTCGGAGACTGGCTCTGCCTCTTGCTCTGGCCTCAGACCCTGCTGTTTCCCGCTCCTAGGCTAAGGGTGTGGCAGTGGACAAGGCTTGGAGACAAGCGTGCCCTCCAGGTTAGGCTGGTGAATTCACGGACAGCGAGTGGATGGGGTGAGCCATCTACGCGGAAGAACCAAGAGCTTTCCTGTGACGAGGGGAAAAGACCTCAGCCACAGCTCACACTCCACCAAGGTCATCAGGGAGGCGGGAGGGGGCAGGACTGGAATGCGGGCATCATTTGGGAAGCGAGAATCCAATCCGGTGTATCGGTGTATCGCACCCACTGGATGAGCAGAAAGGCAGATGTGCCCACGGGGGGGCGGGAGTAGCCAGCCGGAGGGAGACACATGGGTCCCGAGCAGGGAGAAGGCGCAAGGGAGAAACCATTGGCGAGGAAGGTCACCACGCGCGTTCCAGAGCCCCTCGTTCTGGGTCCGTGCTCGCCACCCCACCTTCACGAGGCTCGTCCCCAGCGGGAGAATATGCCTGTCTGGCCCGCTAGACTTTGCATTCGTCATTAGTAAACGCGCTTCTGGTTGCAGCGCTCGGCCTGGATGGAGCCTTGGTTCGTGTGCGCCCACCACTGAGAGGTGGGACGCTTCTCGTTTCGTCCCCTCGAGCAGCTTCTGAGGACACGAAGCCATGGCACAGACCCCGGCAGTGCTGCCTGGGACAACCCAGGTGCCACTTTGTATCCCCTCGCTGGCCAGGCCCAGGTCCATGGTCCACGGAAGAGGAACCAATGGGAAAAGGGACAGCTTAGCAGGCAGGGTTCCTTCTTCAGGTGACACTTACCTGCATTACTATGAAGAGCATGCATTAATATTTGAAACGGGCAACAAATGCATGCTGTTCACACCTCCGCACCTTTGCGCAGCCCAGTTCCCACTGACTGAAGTGCCCCCCCTTCCCGCAGCCACCTAAAGACCCCCCGACTCCATCCTTCACGACCTATGCAATAGATGAGACATAATCGTACTACAGAAAATGATTCGTTACATGTCTAAAATTCAGATTTAACTGGGCATCCTGTATTTTCATCTTCTAAAGCTGACAACCTTAAGATTCCTTCAAGATCCAGCTCTTGGGTTGTCTCCCTCAAACCGCCCCGGATGCTCCGAGGCCCAGCGCCTTGCGACCACCCATCCCCGGTGAGGTGGGCTCTGTCGCGCATCTACCCCACTGCAGCATGTGTGGGTGTATCTGCTTCCCACTCTAGAACGTGCGCCCCGTGGAGCCATGATCCAAATCTTTGCTCTTTCACCATTCATTAAAGAAATACCAGAATCCTCAGGTAAGCAAGAGGAAAATACATCACTCGAATGCGAGGCTGTGCCGTGGTTCCCCACCATAGCAGAGTCCTCCTTTGGAGCCGCTGGCGGGAGTGTTGAAAGCAATGTGAAAACTCAGACAGCGGATGGAGTACGTTTCAGGACCACAGAGCCTTTCTCTTTGATCTCTCCTCTTCCAGGCGGGACCACATCAACAACTAAGTGGTCCCCAAGAGATAACCCTGACTCCCAGAGAAGATGACCATCACTTTCCAGCCAAACCAACCCGCTGGAAGAATGTGCTTCCTGGGCAGGAATTTCTCACGAAAGTCGACGCATTTCAATGAGTTTGAAAGTCCTCGTTTCTCCTTGCTCCTTCATCCTCCTTGTTTCTAATAAAGATGAGACCAGCTTATGAAACTGGGTTCTTTTTAAATCACAATGCTATCTGAAATGTATTCATTTCACACATGATAAATTTCAAGACCTGATTAGTCTGCAATTATATCCCTGTTGATAAATGTTAAATGTTAAACCAGATAACCAAAAAAAAAAAAAAAAAATTATCTTTTGATGTCCAACACCATGGAACGAGAATTCCAGACTGTACCCCAGTGACTAGAAACTTTGAAAAATCGTATGCCTAACTGACTGACGTGTTAAAAAGAACATTTTTATTTTCGTGGGCTAATAAAGAAAAAAAAGGGGGGGAGAGAGAGCAAGGAAGGGAATAAAGGAGGAGAAAGGAGAGGAAGGAGGGAACGTGCCGAGGTTCTCTCTAGTGCCTCATCGTTTGGAGGCAGAAGTCACGCACTGACTCTGAAAATTGAAAAAGAGTGACCAGAAAGCCATCTGCCTATAGTCAACTCTCCTGGTGATTTTAACAATGTCAGAGAAGGGAGTAGACAAAGCCACCAGGGCTGACCCAGCACAGATGCTTCATAGATGTTTATTGAGTGAATGAGCAGAGAAAAGTCACCCAAGCCCCACGCCCGATCCCCTATCCCCGGTCCCCATAGAAGTGAAGAAATGCACCGGCTGGAACTTCCGCAGCAGCCTTGTGTCCTGAGCTGGCTGGGGCTCTAAAAGCCACCTCGCGGAAGGTATTCTATTAACTGCAGGTGTTAGTTTGCTTTGGCACAGCAATATGTAATTTCCCATTTTTAGAACAATGCTCCAAAGAACAGTCACAAAAACAACCTTCCGAGGGGGTGGTTTTCTTCCTGGCCTCGGCTACAGCCCTGTAAAACAACAATAACAAAGGGATTTTTATTCAAAACACTGTTTGCATCTCTCCATAAAATCAGGAGGCTATTCAAAAGGGTCCCCCCTCCCCGCCCCTCCTCTTAGTAGGGCATCTAAACAGACTCCTGCCTTTCAGGAAGGGGGTACATTTGGGGAGGATTCTGCTGTTGGATCTGTTTTGGTCTTGCCATGCCTCCCTCTGTTCAGTTCCCAGAGTGGCTCAAGGTTGGAAAAGAAACTTGCAGAAAGCCAGCGTCTGTCCTTTGAATGCCCCGGGCAAGTCTGAGACCCGAAAAGGATAATGTGCTCTTGAGAACATGCAAATAGCAGACCTGAGAAAGTGAGGAGGAAACGGGAAGGAGTCTTAGCCATTCCTAGACATCCCTCTCATTGTTACCTCCCAACCAACTTTCTCCCATCTTCCCTCTTCCTGCTTCAAAACCTCAGGGAATGGGCTCCAAGACTTTGGGAGCCCTTTGCCTCCCTCCTCCATCCCTCTACACCTTCCTTTCTCATCCCACCACCTCCAACTCCTCTCCGCCTGAGTCTGCGAGGTGCTCTCCTCCCTGGCCTCCTGACCTAGTGGCACGGCCCTTCTGCCCGCCCCAGGCTTCTCTTACACCTCCCCTGCTCAAGAACATTGAGAGACTCCTTTTCCTATGGAAAAAGTCCAGCTCTCTTAGTGGGACCTCATCCGGAGCTACCTTCCTTTCCGACTTCATCTTCCACTGGTTCCTACATAAACCTTAGGCGCCAACCAAATGCCCTGCTCGCCCGCCATCCCCAAAGTCCAGCTTTGGGTGTGGCTCCATGGTGTAGTGGTTAGCACGTCTGCTTTGCGTGCAGAAGGTCCTGGGTTCGCGTCCCAGGTGGAGCCATGAATCATGCCCCAGGTGCGCCAGCCCCCCCCCTCCCCCGAGTGCTCTGGGGGACACCAGGCTGTGGATGCACCAGGCCCTGAGTGCGTGGGAGGAGACGCCCCGCCTTCAGAGACCCAGTTCTTAAGGGGAAATGGCAACATCCATAGTCAGGGGTGGAAGTGTAGGGGGTAACTAAAGAGTGGGGGAGGGTCGAGTTTTGCCTTCTAGGTAACACCTGGACCACCCCCCCAACTTAGAATGACTTTCCTGGTCCTCCCTCTGTGACTAAATCCTCCCCCTTCTCAATGGTCCACACATACATAATACCCTCCTGCTGACCAGTCCAGTTGAGAGTGACCTCCCAGCTCCCTGGCTAAAGCTGACGTTCTGCCCTTCCTTCAGTATCTCTCTCTGCTTTGTAGAGAAATCATTAGCATAACTGTGTTTTCGAATGTGTGTCGAATGGTTTAGAAGAGAAAGAGGCTGTGCCTTCCAGAGGCCTGGAAGGAACCGGGCATCATCGGCAGAGTGAAAAGCTTTGAATTTCGACGTTAGCCTTTCCTGAGCCCTTGCTACGGCTCTGAGGCTCTGACGCTGAGCTGGGCGCTTCTCACGTCCGACCCCACTGAACCCTCGCATGCTAACTGTAGGGTAAGTACCACGGTCCTCTGTTTACAGACAAAGAAACAAAGGTTTTGAGAACTTAAGCAACTTCCCAAGAGCCTCACAGCTCAAGAGGAGCAGAGCTGGAGTTCGAACTTGGCTCACAACATGGACTGCGATCACCGACACTCAACATTCTCAATATTCAGTCTTCGATACTCAACCCTCCCAGAGAATGTACAACACAGAAAACTTGAGATGAACGGCGCGGGTAGGAAACCACGATGGGGTGCATTCCCCCTTCTGTGTTTTTTATTATTTTTAAGAAGGTTGGAGGGACTCGAGTTCCGGGAGCGTCAGGATCCGTGACGACGTTCTCTTTACGAACACGGCATCTCAGACTTCTGTGCTTGGGGGACGTAACGGGCGAAACGGAAAGCCTCGTGGCTGCACCACGAATCCCTCTGAGACGCCACGGCCAATCGTAAGAGCGCGCATCGAGGCATCAGGTCCCCGCTCCTCCCGTTACCAGCCATGGGGCTCGGACGAGCTGGTTCACCCCTCTAAGCCTCAGTTCCCCCATCTATAAAACGAGTAACACCTGAGTGATGGGATGGTTTGGATGGATTAAGTGAAATAATCTATCTAAAACACCTGGCACATAGTCGATAGATTGTTGTTATTATTACTTCTCTTGGACATGAAAATCTGCATTTCTTTTCACTTTTTAATCAAACTATAGCATATTCACAGTAAAGTACATAAAATGTACTCATCTTAAGTGCACGGCTCGATAATCATTCTCATATAAATGTACTTACCTCACCATCCCTTAGTCCAGATATAGAATATTTCTAACACCCCGAAAGCTTCCTTCGTCTACCTTCTCAGTCCACACCCCCACCAGATGAAACCAGGATTCGACTCACCCTATTTTCGCTTTGCCTCTTCTTGAACTTCATATTAATGGAATCGGACAATGTGCAACCTATCGTGTACATAGCACTCGATCGTATAAATATACCGGAATTTATTTCTCTAATCTGTCGATGGGGGTTTCGGGGTGTTTCGGGTTTGGAGACAAGGACACTTGGTATTGTCACTCGTTTCATTCTAGCCACGCTGGCGGGTCTATGTGTTATCTTCCACGGTTAGTGCTTTTGGCGTTCTGTTTCAGATATTTTTGCCTACCCCCAAGATCATGAAGACATTCTCTCTTTGTTAATTTCTTTGACTCTTGCTTTCGTAGTTTCTTCCTCTAGAGCTGGAGATGACAGATTCGTTATGTCGATAAGGAGCAAAGGTCTCATGGGAAAACTGACGATGACCGGCTCACGTGGTAACGCTCACGTGGTAACGACCACCTCGGTCTCTGGACCACCAGCCTGTTATCCCAAGGGCACCTTGTGGCACCGGGAGGCACCGTTGCTGACTGACTGCACGGATGACATTCTGTAGGGGAAGCCCCTGAGAGGTGACATCTTTCAAAGTGAACCGGGAAGGAGGCACGGGCGAGGTGGGGGGCGGCTAGCAAGCCCCCGCGCTGGCTTACTCTAACGACGCCAGATCCGATCGCTTTGCAAAATCAACCTTCCCCATCCTAGAGGGTTCTTCTCTCCCTCTGTGATAACTTTCCCTGTGCATTTTCTTTGCTCCCTGAATTCTCCCTTTCATTATCATTCGTCTAACCCTTTATCATCTGTCGGGCATTTATTATGCATTGGCCTTTTAAATCTTTTCTTCCCCCTCTGTCTCTCCAGCCCTAAGGCTGGCTTTCTCAACCTCGGCATTTTGGAAGGGACGATTGTGTGTCTCGGGGCCTGTCCCGCGCACAGTAGGATGCGCAGTTCTCCCTGCTTGTCTTTTCCTTCCTACCTTTCTCCTCCTGTCAATCAAGAGGCCTGAGGGGGTGGCTTGGAGGCGAATCATATAGTTTCTCAAGGTTAAAGGGGCCTCGGATACTATCTAGTGCAACCTCCTCATTTTACAGATGAGGAAATGAATCCCGAAAGGGGGGAGGGAGAGGATATTTCAGAGCCAAATATGGAGGTAAGGGGGAGTCGGGGGCGGGGGAGGGGACAAGTGCCAGGCCAAACAGGAAGCCAAAATTCCAGGGCCTGAGGCAGAATTTCCAGTCCCACCAGGAACCTGAGATTGCTTCCCACAGCTCTTTTCTTCCTCCAAGCCATGAGTCCCATTCCAGAAACAAGCCGGGGCTACTCAGACGGAGCAGCAGACCCAGGTCCGGCAAGCGCACGAGTGTCTGTCCCCGGGAGCCCATTCCGGAGCCTCCGGCAGACAGAGAGGACCACCGATCCCAACGAGGATGTCTCATGATGACTAACGCCGTGACTACGTCTTCCTTTAATCCTATAATCATGGGCAAAATGGTGTCCGTGCCACCTGGCCACACTTGTGCCAATGGAAGAGTCAGAGAGCAGCGGAGGTCTAAGGCGAGCAGGGGGGAGCTTGGGGACCTTGTCTGTCCTGGTCCTGTCTCCAAGCAGGCAGGTAAGGGGACCCCTCCACCCCTCCCCAGGGCAGCTGAGAGCTCTCAGCCAGAATCTCCCAAGTTCTGGTGGGAGTTAACACTTGTTGAGTGCCTACCATACACTAGACGCTGTTTCAAATGCCTGATAAATATACGAACTCAAGTCCACCTTCATCCAGCCCTGGAGTGGAGGAGACACCGTCATTCTCCCGTGTTGGAAATGTTGGTACAAAGCTGGGGAACACCGCTCCAGGAGCCAGAGTGCTCCCCCTGGAGCATCTCCGGTGGGGTCGCAGTCAGCACAAATCACACTGCTTCTTACGTCTTGCCGGCATCGAGTTCACCCCCAACGTCACCATCAGCCACGCTGGAGACCCCCTTGCATGTAAAAACCTACGCCACGAATATACACAAAGCTCCGGGTAGCATTCAAGATTTTAGTGATGCATGATGACTATTTTTATTTTAACAGTTATGAACTTGCTTCAATGAGTATTAGAAAAATGCCAGGTTCCATTTATGGTAGTGGCATAAATATATGTCTTTAACTGAAGGTAAGGTTTTTAAAATAAATTTATGTAAAGAGAACTGTTAAACAAATAGGACGCGGGTGGTATATGGAGGTGACAGAAATTGTGATGATGGCACTCGAGTGACTTAAACATGGGCAACCCTGCTCCAGGTTCCTCGTATCTTAAGGACCCCGCCAGAGCCCCTTTCGGGGCCGTGTCGCCCCTCACTCCTCTTATTCCCACCTGCCATTCTCATAGCATCTTTCTCAATAAAACCCTATAGACTTGAAGATCCTGGGCAAATAGCCCCTCAGCCCTCGCGGGCCCTGTCACACACACAGGTCACTCGCTTTGGAGTTCTCCCTGCTTTCTGGTGATGAGAGAGAAACAAGGCTGATAAATGTACTGAAATCCACAAGGAAGAGGCCAAGTGTGAAGACAGAAAGGAATGAGGAAACCCCACCCCGGTCCTTGGACACTGTCCTGGGCCTTTTGGCCCCAGCTGGCCTTACGAGGCACTGGCTGGAGAGCTGCCATCCCGGGGCGCTCGGCAGCCTACCGATGTGCTCAGGGCCCCAAGACTGCCCTGCCCCCCTCCTCCTGGGGGCGCAGTGGCATGGGGCAGCCTCTTGGCTCCAGAATCTCCAGGGAGTCCCGTGGGTTCTAGGGTCCCCTCCGCCCATCCAGCCGCAGAAGAACCCTGGCGGTACAGAAAGGACTGTCCTTCCTTGACAAATAGGGACAGTTTAAAAATAATACTCATTAATGAGACTGGGGGGAACTCGCTTCCAAGGCCCAGGGATGGAACAACAAAGAGGCTGGGATTCAAACGGGCCGCCAAATCCCACTGTGCCCCGATTTTCGGAGGACAGGAACCAAACACCATCTGCCTGCCGGGCCATTGTCCTCTCTCAGGGGCCACCTTCCCGCAGTTGGGTGGGCGCCCGCGGAGGAAGCCAGGGCCTTGTTCAGGACATTGTTCTCTCTGAAGAGGATGGAAAGCAGAAGGAAATTAGAAACAAGCACAGTGAACGCCAGACTCTCTCCTCTCGCTGCCACGGCCGCCGGGAGAGCGAGCGAGCGAGGGCCGACAGCGGGCCCCACCCAGCAGCTGCTGGGCCTCCCGCAGGGCGCTGCGGCCAAGGGCCGTGCCTGAGACCTCACTTGTTCTCGATTGACTCCCAGAGTCCATCTTCTTTCTCCAGCTAGATGCTGATTCCTGAGGGCAGAGGTGCATCTGGGGCTTCCTCCCCAAAAGGCGCAATGCGGGCCAGCCACCGGCATTCTGTCCGGACTGAGTGCCTGAGCCCGTTGGGGCACTCTGCTAAACACTTCGACTCGCTGAATTCCCAGAGCTATCGCGTGAGGTCCAGGCCACCCGGCCAGTGGGCAGCACTGACCGGACTGGGGCAGCTTGGACGGGACCAAATGACCCTCCTCAATTCTTAGCAACAGCAACCTCCCCCAACGATTCCAGGAGACAAGCCCGGAGCCTTCCTTAGGTCAAAGCCGTACCCCACGTGCCAGGGAAAGAGGGCGACCTAAGAGGAGATGTGTCCCCTTCAGAACTTGCACCCTGCTAGATGGCACATGTGATGTGGACGGACAGGAAGGAGCTCTGAGGAGGAGACACACAGAGCTAGTGTCAGGCTTATTAATTTAGCGTCAGGACATTCCTGCTAAGAACTTTTTCTTAAAAATGCATGCTTTCTTTTTCTGTTGGGGCTGTTACTCATTTTAACACAATGTTGTGTTTTCTGCCTCCTACGTCAGTAGACACCAGCTTTAAGTGTGGACTATCGGGCTCATATATCTAGTCAAACTTCTGTTTGCTTTTTGCTGCATCCATAGCTACAATCTGAATAAATAGAGAAAGGTTTGGCTCCCACTCCTACGAGCTGGGCCCTACGCCATCGTTCTCCAAAACAAAGGAGAAAAGATGCCAGAAGTGAGGGACTCGAGCTAATGGTGAAGGAGTACACTGTTTCCCCTCAGGAGGGGAGGGGAGAAGGCAAGGAGCCATCGTCCTAACGCCCTCGGAGGAGCAGCCGGCACATCTTATAACTGCGGGCAGTGGAGGGAGGAGATGAGCCGCCACCACCCAGCCCTCTGCAGACGCGGCCACAGGCTTGTAAGTGGTAGACCTGAACCTGGAACCCAAGTCCTCTCGGCCCAGCTCAGGGCTCTGCCCCTCCCTCCTCCCCCATCCCCCGGCTGCCCATCAACGGCCACATCTGACAGCTCTGGTAAGTGGCCTGCAGCCTTGGGTTTGCATCATGCAATAGCCCCCGGCCATGTCCCTGGTGGCTGGGCCATCTGAACGAGAGAACCCTAGGATCTGGCTTTGTCCTTGGGCTTTCCAGTGGTTGGCCACACAAATGTGGTCCGCTCTGTCAGTCTGTTACACCAGAAGGTAAAAACAAAGGTCGATGGGAAGGTCAAGGTCATGGATTCAGTCTCTAAATGAGCCCATTGTCACACAAAAGAAGTGAGAGGGATCTTTGGCCCTGCTCGGCTGGCTGCGGGGCGTCTTCACCATCCTGCCCCCCTTTCCTGCTGCCTCAGAAGGCAACCAGCCCCCTCAGAAAAGCCTCCCACCTGTCACCACCAGTAACAGCCACCCCCCTCTGGCACTTGATCCCACCCCGAAGCTTCTATCCCATTTTGCTTCCAAATCTTCGCCCTCTCTCTCCTGCTGGCTTCTTTTGCTCAGCCTAAAACATCTTTCGGTCAGCCCCGAAATGAAAATACAGACTTCCTAACGTCCGACTCCTGTACCCAGGGATTGTCCCGCCTCTCCGCTCAACCTTTAACATCAAACTGCCTCGCAGTCTACCTTCCTCTCCTGAGCGTCTTCTTGTCATTCTTAAGGCCCGCCCAGCCCGGCCACTTTATGAGAACTGCCTTCCCCAGGGCCACACATAGTCTCTAAGTGTCAAATCCAGCAGCCACTTCTCAAGACCCATCCCGTGTGACCTCTCTGCATCAATTCACCCAACGGAGGGGGAAAAAAAAAAAGAAAAAACCAAAACAAAACTCTCCCTTGTGCAACTGTTCATCGCTTGCTCAAAAACCCATTCCCCTTCTCCTTAGCTGGCAGAACTCCGACATTGTTCCGGGGACAAGAAAGAGATTCTTTTATTTCAGAAAAATGGACACAGGCCTGGTCCGAGGGAAGAAGGCATGTGCCCCTTCTGACCCGTGGGACAGAGGTGAAGAAGACTGGCGTGGTCTTCCGAGGGCGGTCCCTCCGCCACCACCTCACCCCTCACCCACAAGAGGGAGACGTGTGGGGATGTCTGCCCCGCATGCTCCCTGTTTCCTGCCTTGGAACTCGGTCCTTTGAGAACGTGACACTTGAAGCTGGGCGAAGGCCAAGAAGACCTCAGTGGCGTTGACCAGAGAGGTTTGCTGCTGAACACCCCGACTATGAGGAAAATAATCCTCTCGTCAACCTCACGCCACTGGACGGCTTTGCGGTTACCTGTCCAAGAGCACCCCCAACCAAAACGTCCCTCCTTTCTTGGTCACCGACACTACCTTCTCGTCCCTTATTCTCAAGTCTCCATAAATATCACTGTTCTCCTGGCCCTCCGTGCACACCTTCATCGTCTGCCTGTTCATTAAGTCAACAAACACCTTGTCGGCACCTTTCATGTGCGGGGCCGCCCTTGCAGAGTTGAAACTCTAGTGGGGGAGACAAAGTTGAAACAAGATAAACAAGACAGGACCATGAGGTCGTTCGAGTTGGAAATATCCTTTATTTTTCACTTCTCCATCTCTCTTCTCCTCGTGGTATTAGATTGTCACATTCTATCAGTTCCAAATTCAAAATATTTCTTAAAACGGTCGTCTGTCTTCACTCCCACGGCCGGCATTCTCCCAGCCTCGACCTGCCTGTCCCGGAGATTTCCAACAGCCTCCCGGTCTTCTGTCCCTCCCATTCATCCTCCATTCTGCCACCAAAACCAAAACCAGAGAGCACGGGAGGAGGCAGCCTCAGAGAAGCATCGCGGAACAATGCCAGGCGGGGACGGGGTTGCCTTGGCCTAAGGCGGAGAGGCCCCGGCGACAGAGAGAGAACCGGGTGCCCGAGTCAGCAACCGCAGCCGCGAGCAGATGCCTTTGCAGCACCTGCCCTGGTGGGGTGGCTTTATGAGCCCAGCTGACTCATGCCGGCACGCATGGTTTCGGACTTGAAGGTGCCACCCAACACCTGCCATGCCAGGGGGCACTCTCTAAAACGTAACAGCAACGATCACGAAAATAGCCCCGGCTAATGTTGACAACGTGCCAAGCACTTGAAATGTATTCCCCAGTTTACTAAAGCAACCCTTCGAGGTAGGTTTTATAGATGAGGAGACTGAGGTTCAGGGAGGTTGGAGGAGCAGATCATAGCACCGGCTTTGGGGCTGGGTGGACATGGGTTTGTCCCAGCTCGGCTGCTGCGTGATTGGGCTTTGTGGACTCTCCCAGCCTCAACTGCCAAATGGGATTACATGAGATAACTCCTGTTCACGCTCTCGCACAAAGAAGGTGCTCGATGCTGATCGTGGTGATGCTGCTATTATGACTATGATAAAAGACAAACGTCAGCTCGTGTCATTCCCCTGTGTGAATACCTCCGATGGCTCCGGCTCCCTAAAGATAAGGACCCCCTGGTCTCGCCATCCGGCTCACCCACGCACACTCCAACTCTAGCCACACGGTGCAACTCGCCCGCTGTAGGTATCAGGCGTTGCTACATGTCTGAGCCTCTGCCCTTGCCGCGTCCCTGCCCAAAGCACGCTCCTCGCCCTTCTCCAGCAGGCAGGCAGGAGATGAGGGCTGTGAGCAGGGAGGGCCGAGAGCCACCAGACTGGGACGTTGCTCCATTTTCATTCTGGACACCTGGCACGCGGCAGACACTCCACAGATGCTGACCAAAGTAAATATCAAACGCTCGTCATCACGTTTTTAAAAGGCGGTCATGGGTGGGCTGATAGGGAACTCTGTTCAAGATTCCGAGAAGAGTCGTCATCTCGGGCTGACCCTTCCAGCTGGAGCTCGGTGGTGTCACCTCCGTGTGCCAAGGGCAGGTCTCAACTCATCTCCTCTCCACTAACACTTCAGAACAATCCTGGAAGCAAGACTTCGGTCTAAAGAAAACCAGTAACACATGTGCTTGAAGAACACAGACCCAGGGCAAAATGCCGAGTCAGGGAAAGGCCGTCCCCGGCCTGCCGTCTGTCCTGGGGCCCTCCCCACCCACAGACACTCAGCCGGGGCCCATCCCGGGCCCTCGCCCAGCCAGCGCCTGGACTGCTCGGAATGGTCGCTTATTAACAAGATTCTCTCAGAGACTTGAGTCTCAAAAAAAAGAAAAAATAAATAATTTCACAGGATGGACGGCACAGACGACATATTCTGGAGAAGCCTGTGGGCAGATGACGAATCCCACTTGGAAGAGAGTAAGAACAACAGACGACATTTGCGGAGTGCTCCTCACCTGCCCGGCATTTCACCGTTACGATCTCGTCCTTGCAGCAATACTGCGAGGGACGTGGCTTCAGCGAGGGGAAAACCGAGGCTAAGGAACAGCAGCCTACCTATGTGGGGGAACTGGAACCGGACGCAGCCAGCCCCCCTCCGGAGCAGGAAGTCCCGCCCCGATGCCACCCGGCCCGTCCCATCGCATTGTCTGCGTTCAGGGCGCTATGCTTCTGCGCGCCGGTGGATCGGCAGACCAGACCCGGTGGATCCGGAGTTTCTTCCCAGCTGCCGCTATGTCGGGGGGCGGGGAAGGTGGGAAGGCACTGTCGGAGCAGTCACCCAGTGACCGACTGCCGCGTGGGACCGTCACAGTGCCTGCCACGTTCCTCTTTGGCGCTTCCCGTGCTGGGGGGACGACGGAGGTGTCTTCGACCATCCCTGCACCCCGAGGTTGAGCCCCCCTGGGGCTCCCGCACTGGGACGTGTGAGGTCATAAAAGGTGTGACCGCAAATTTCGCAAGAAGCAAGCGTGTGAAAACTCTATGCCCCTCGGCCGCCCGAAAACAAAGTCTAACGGCCCAGGGGTGTCCCGTGTCCAGGCCCAGCCGCACCTAGGGACTGCGTCTCCTGAGGGAAAGCGGCTTCACCTGGCCGTGTCATAAGGAGGGCTGAAGGTGTGTCAAACCCGCGTCCACCTTATCCCACCGTTCCGATTTATCTTTCATCAGGCGATGCCTTCCAGCTGGTCTTTATTGCTCTCGTCCAACTTGTCACTGACGAGCTTCCCCGATAGCCACAGGGGCCCCCGGGGCATTTCCTGTACCTCATCCTCGCTCTAGGGAAAACCGCGACACGCAACACCGTTTGGGTTGAGAAAGTGGAATGAGCGGTAACAAGAAGAAGAATAAGGCTCGACCATCATTTTTTGACGACGTAATGTGTTCAGGCACGTGGCAGCTCACGAATGAGGGCACGGAAGCTCAGAAACACCCCGGGAGACCCAGCTCGTCCAGGGCAAGAGCCAGTGTTTGAATGCTGGACCCAACTTGGCACGGTGCCACTGCCTTCCGAGAAGGTCCCGGGGCTGAGGGAGCTCTCGGGGGGGTTCGGTTCACCCGGGGGCAGTGGTGACTTGAGGACACTCTGAGGCGTAGCTCGAATCGTAGGTGTGGATTTAGGGGGGGCTCCGCTCCAGGAACACATCTCGATGAGAAGACCGAGTCTAGACACGCTCCGTCATGTGCACGGCCGGAGGCTCTAAGTCGATGCCGAGGCTGCCACGAGCTTCAAAAGCACGCCACCTCTGACCCCCAGCACAGGGGGGCCGTGAACACGGAGGCTTTCCAACACCAAGCCATTTCAGCAACGACACGAGATGTGAATGAGAAGCTGAAACCAAGACGGCCTGGAGACGAAGGCGAAGGACCCGGAACGTTCCGTGGTGACCGGCGGAACGGCTGACCCTCACTCTGGCAACATTCTCCCCAATGCCATTTTGGGACCCCTCCTTTAGCCAGAGCAAAATGGGGGGTAAAGAGATGTCAAGTCCAGGGACCCAGGCCGTCAGGGGCTACAGGGACAGTCCTGTCAGGACAATGGGCAGGTCCACAAAGAAGCTCAGGGAGATCTTCGTGGAGGAGAAGGGTGGCGGGGGCCGGGGGGCGGGACGAGGAGAAGGGGAGGACGTGGAGAAAGGAACTGAGGGGCCTTGACCAGGGACCTTCACACGCTCGTCCTGGGATTGAGAGTGAACCGAAGTGCCCGGCCCCCTGCCCAGCTCGCGCCCTGTCCTTCGAGGGCTCTGAGAGGTTGAGGGCACACGCCCTGGCCACCTGGTTCTCTGCTGAAGGCTCAGATTTGCATTTCATAAGGAAATGCAACCACCGGAGCCACCGGAAGGCCCCAGATGGCCTGAAACCTACACGGAACACTTGTCACGTCGGTCCCTTTGAAAGCGTTTCCTGACCAGCCGAAGGGGAACGAGAGTCTCGTGAAGCTTAAAGGGCCGGGCCGGGGGTTGGTCCGGTGCCGCCTCAAAACGCTGCCTTCTGTTTTGTGCCCCCCGCCCCCTCTCCCTGCCCCCTAGTCCTCAGAGATGTGACCTTCAGGCCTCTTCTGGAGCCACCATCTGCTTTTCCCCTCCGGGAGTTCCCACACTCACCTCCTCACTCCACCCACGGAGCGGATCTCACCCACACCCGCCAGGCCGGGGCCGAGGCAAACCCAGCCATCGACCGTAGAGCTAAGCATGCTGCACTCGGCTCCGTGGCCAGGTCCGATGGGGCAGGACACCTGGACAGCCACGGCAGGGCCCACTGTCCCCCAGACATGCTCGGGCCCCGTTTTTGTTTCTGGCTCCCTAAGAAAGGCCTTTTCTGTCTGACCCTCAGAGATCCTGGCCCTGAGGTCGGCCCCGGTTGCGGACTGAATCGTGTCTCTCTCTCTCTCTCTCAAAATTCATGTGTTGAAGCCCTAACCACCATCACCTCGGAATGTGACGTATTTAAAGACAGGGCCTTGTAAAAAGACGATTACGTTAAAATGAAGCCACCGAGGCGGGCCCTAATCCAATGCGGCCGGGAGAGGAAAGTCGGACACCCAAAGAGACGCCAGAGATGCACGCACACAGAGAAAGGCCACGCGCGGACGGAGCGAGAAGGCGGCCATCTGCAAACCACGGAGAGCGGCCTCAGACGAAGCCAACCTGCCCGCACCTCGATCCTGGGCTTCCGGCCTCCACAACTGTGAGAAAATAATTTGCCGTCGCCGAAGCCGCCCAGTCCGTGGTGTTTCGTTACGGCGGCCCACGCACATTAAGACAGACCTCCTCCCTGGCTTTTGCCATTTTCTGTCTCTGGTAATAATAATAATAATAATAATAACAACAACAACAACAACAACAATAACAGCAATAATAATAAAGGTTAAAACCGATTACAAGTCAGGGACTGAGCTAAGCAGTTTACATGCTTATCTCATTCAATTCTCACGACACAGGGAACACCGTTACCCCATTTTATAAGTAGAAAAACTGAGGCTCGGAGAGGTTAATGACTCGCCCAAGGTCACCCAGCTGATAAATGACTGAGATAGGGTTTCAACCCAGGCAGGTAGCTCTCAGCCGTCACACCACACTCCTGGGGGTACTCAGGGTGCCAGTCCCTGGAAGGGCCCTGCGATGGGCTGAATGTTGGCGTCTCCCCCAAAAGTCCATCAGTTGAAATCCTAACCCCCCAATGCAATGGCATTAGGAGGGGGAGCCTTCGTGAGAGGGCTCCGCCCTCATGATGGGGTCAGTGTCCTTATATAAGGGACCCCAGAGAATTCCCTGTCCTTTGTCTGCTGTGTGGGCACAGAGGGGTCAGCAGTCTGCAACCCGGAAGAGAACTCTGGCCGGAAGCCGGCCATGCTGGTGCCCCAGCCTCACACTTACAGCTTCCAGAACCAGGAGGAACAACGTCCTGTTGCTTCTAAGCCACCCGGTCTGTGGTGTTCTGTCACGGTGGCCCGAATGGACTGAGCCCCCGTGGCCAGGCTCGAAGACCAGCTGGAGAAGCCCGATGGATGACCCCCGGCCAGCTGTGATGCGTGGCCCCATAGCTCCGGCTGCCGTGGAGGCCGCTCTCCCTCGGTGGGGGCACGCCATCCCAGGAGCCTGCCGACTTCGAGTCCCTCCACTGCCACCCCGCCTCGCCCGAAGGCCTGCGGAGCCATCTTTCCACTTATTTCCCCTCTGACGGACACCTCCGTCACTCTGTCCTCTGGCAGCCGAGCCCAGTGACTAACATAGGCCACCTCCAGGTCCTGTCCAAATCACCTCTATAACTAAGTGTCCTTAAGGACTCTAGTCCATCGATTCACCTTAGAAAAAGGCTTAGCTTGTAAGCGACAGAAATGACAGTTGTCACCAAGATCAGGAGCGGGGCTGCTCCCTCACCGCCCCGCGCCTGCGGGTCAGAGCCGCAAGGGCCTGAGAGACCGTCGCCCTTGGTCACCTCACCAGAGAGGTCACTCCATGCAGCAGAAGGCGCAGGGGTGGTTCTGAGACAGGGGAGTCGGATGTAAGCTGCAGGGCAAGGCCGCCCCTCCCTGCAGGCTCCCCAAATCTGCCTTCTCATGAGCAAAGCCGAGCTCTGTGAGCACGGAGTTACATCAGAGTCGGCGAGGTCCCCGCCTGGCTCTCCCTCCGCCGCTGCCCCGAGCGCAACCTGCGACGCTCCAGGTGTGGAGCCTGAACCCCCTGCCCCGGGCTCAGCGGGCGGCCTCACGCGAACTCCTAGTCCCCACGCCAGGTCTGCCAAATCAGGCTCTCCCGACTGGGACCCCGGAATCCACCTCTGCCAGCCCCCTCGGCTCCTCTGAGGCTCGCTGCCCTGCTGGCTCCTTTAACCACGGCCCGTCCCCACTAAGGAAGTCAGCCGGGCGCTGGCACGGAATGCCAAAACGAGTGGCGGGGACCGAGGGTCTCCTCGGACGAGGGGACTTCGGTGCTAACACCGTGACGGTCCAGGACGAGCCGCGTGGTCGGTTATTCCGTCCCCTGAAAACCCCGCACGAGGACACGGAGCAGGGGTGTCCCTGCTCACGGGTGAGGAAGATGATCGCCAAAACACGCCAGCCAGCGTCGGCCTGGTGTCGGGGCGCACCGCAAATGTCCTCGGGGTCGGAAGTGGGTGCGGGCGCAGCTCTCGGGTTTCACAACACTTCAAATGAAAAAAAAAAACAAAAACAAAAAAACGAAGGCAGACCACAAGGAACTGAGTCAGGCGCTCTGGAGGAGAGTCCAGCTTCCCCGGTCTGCCCCCTGCCCGAGACCTACTCTCGCACCGTGTGCCTCTCCTGACCTGACTGTTCCCCCAGGGGCAGAGAGGTCCCCCACCCCTGCACAGGAAGGAGTTGTGAGAACCGTGGGGTGTCAGGCCAAAGTATCTCCTGGAGATCAAACCAGCCTGGTCCCTCCTTTCTCAGATGAGAAATCTAAGGTCCTGAAGGGACCAGAGATCGGTAGAGTCACACGACTAGCCAGGCAAAAGGTGACCCCAGTTCTCCTGACGTCCACACCTCTATACAAGCCCTTCTGCTAGGCACAAAAAAAAAAAAAAAAAAAAAAAATAGACAAGAGCAGGAAAAGAAACCAGAAATCTTCACTGAGGTGGGGAAGGAAGAGGAGGCGGGACGCAGAGATGGGTCGGAACAGATGAGTTCTTGAGGGATCACGGTGTCCTAAGCCCCACGTGTGACAAATGTGGAAACTGAGGCACGCGAGGGTCAAATATGTTTCCCGAGGCTACACACAGGAAACCTCTCCCACGGGGCGCTTCGAGCCTGTCCTCAGTGGTGACAGAAGTGGGCACTGCCAACGCACCCGGAGACGCGCCGTATCTGAAACGAGAGACTCTCGCGACGATGTTCGGTAGACTGGGGCACCGGAAGCTGGAACTGGAGGCCCGACCCACAGACACCAGCCGGGGGGGGGAGGTTTCGTGTGCACACCAGGCCAAGCCAAGCGAGGGTTACTCCAGGGGGCAGTGGGGATGGCGTCCACCTTTAACTTTAAAGAGCTTTGAGCTGTGGAAAATAGTTGGTGAGAATCTGGTTTCCGCGATATCTTTTTTCAGTGACGAAAGGGCGTGACCTTTCTTTAGTGGATGGTGAGAAAAAAGCAGGAGGCCAAGCCCTGAGCTTCGGAAAACGGAC
The DNA here is from genome assembly GCF_014176215.1 of Rousettus aegyptiacus. Taxonomy (NCBI): domain Eukaryota; kingdom Metazoa; phylum Chordata; class Mammalia; order Chiroptera; family Pteropodidae; genus Rousettus; species Rousettus aegyptiacus. The sequence goes on from NW_023416308.1 coordinate 114,701,826, forward strand.
ACGCGAGGCGTCTACATAGTGGCAGAACCGGACGCCGAGTCGCCTTTTTAAGCATATTAAGGGTAATGAACCTGGAGATTATAAAACATTTTCGCTTGTCATACTCAGTCGTAAGAGAAGGACAACACGTAAGGATTTTAGGACTCGGTTCTAAAAAAGTCTTCTGAGCTCTCCATAATTGAGAATTTAAAAATATTACCTCCAAGTTCTAGCCCACAACAAAATGGGAGCAATCTTCCAGGAATTGATGTCTCTGTGGTCGGCCTTGGCTCTGCCGAACCCTTAGGGAATGAATGAGTCACTTTATGGAGTAGAATTTCCTGAGCGGGCGAAGGTGAAACCTTGAAGTGACAGACAGTTAAACTTTTAAATAGAAGTCTTTCTCAGATGGCCTCTTCACCTCGTGCGTTCTAAAACGAAGCGCCCGGACATTATTTCGGCAGTCCCATTTTCAGACAGAAGCCTAGGGCTTGCCAGAGCCTGGAACGACTGGCCTTTCGGGACCTTGCATTCAGAATTCTCTCTCTCTCACCACAGTCCCGGCTCCTGGATCCTGCCACCCTCCCGGGCCTCCCTGCTACGACCCCTGACCTCCACGCCATTTCAGCTCTGGTCTCTAGTCCAGCACCCGAACCCTTCTCATCCCTGACAGTTCCTGAAATCTCGGCTGCCACACCCAGTGGCTCAGCAGTTTTCTATGTCCTACTTATTAAAGCTGCAGGACTGGAAACTTCTGGAGAGATTCACGGAACCGTGGCTAAAAGAATCTCACTTGCAGTCCACAGTCGTATGACACACGACGCTTTCGTTTACAGATTTTACGAAGTCCTAACACTCCCGAAGCAGCCAGCCTAGGTGGTTTTCGCCACATTTTTATGACGAAGCTAAGGTTTATAGCTTAGATAAGCTTTATAAGGCCACCTAACCAACAAAGGTGGGTAGATAACTTAAATCCAGACCTTCTAACTCCAAACCCACATTTCGTTCTTCTGAATCACTTTGATTAAATATCTGTTATCTAATATCTGCCAAGAGAATGGGCAGAATAAGTTAAAAATCGGCAACTGAGCCGAACTCCTCTAACATGAAGATCAAGAACCAAGCCTGGCAATGACTTTTTACTTCCATTAGTGTTAAGCTGTTGCCTGTGCAAATGATTGTACTTGATACTTGCAAACAAGCGTTGGGTGTAAGCTACCGGGGTGTTTCCGCAGATGACCGGAAGGGCGATGTGGTGACAAGCGATCTGGACAACGCGACCGAGGTCTGCACTGCAATTGTGAACAGCCCGTGAAGGACGAAAGCAAAGGTCAAGGTGCAGGTGCTGTTAATTTACTCTAGGAGACTGGCTTCTGCTCTGTTTTCATCTGGAGCCCTACAGACCCGGAATGTGTTTCTAACGACGCACCCATTTTCTCCAGATTCCGGGACCACACCACGGTGTCTTAGTTAATTATAACGGAACGTTAGCTGGGAGTATACACCCCCCACTCAGGCTGACCGATGCCACTTTAAATTTGTGACCACAGATTTCCAGTTGCCACCCAGCACTGCGGGAAATGCCACTTTGGTTCTTACGAGTTCCCTTTTCCCCTTTCCAAGATGGCTGTTCCACACCTTCTCCTCTCTCCTCCAGCCTCCCTCCCTGTCTCTGCTCTCAGTACACGATCTTGCCCCTTGTGTCACCAAGAAGAGAGACACCACCATCGAAGGCTACCTCGTCTTCCCTGCACGAAGCAAAGCCCTCGGCCTTCCTGCCTCTGACCACCCTTGCAGGCCTGTTCTGTTGATAGGGTGGCCAACTGGTTTACTGAAGATTGGAGTGGGGGTGGGTTTCTAGGACATGAAATTTCTCATTTTAAAACTTTCCTAAAACCGTCAGAGGGAACATGGCTCTGCCAACACCTTGATTTCAGACATCTGTGCTCCAGTTCGGTGAGACAACGCATTTCTGTTGTTTTAAGCCACCTTAAGAAACTGATACGGCCCCCGATTTATATCGATCTCCAGCCTAGACTGCTATCCTGAACACCAGACTATATTCTATATATGTATTATATACACCCAGCTATATACTTGGCATCTGCCTTTGGCTGTTTATTAAGAATCCTAAACTTAACAAATCCAAAACTAAACTTTTAATTTTTCTTTCCCAGATCCTTTCTCCCCATTTCTTCCAACTCGGTACATGGCAAGGCTATTTAGCCAGTTCTTCAGACCAAAAGCGTAGGAGTCGTTTCTCACTCACCCCTGTCCCCACACGGCCAAACCGGCCAAACCATCGGCAGCTCCCATCAGCTCTACGCTCAACATATTCCCTCCTCTTCTGCCAACCATCTTCATGCCTTGCCTCGCTAGACTCTCCCAAGAACACGAGGACTCGGTCTTGTTCATGGCTATCCCTGGGGCCTGGAACATAATAGGTATTCAATAAATACTTGTTAGAGTGATGGACGAAATAAAACCTTCTTAATTTAAACACTCCCCTGATTGAGAATTTGCGATCATATAAACAAAAGCTACGAAGCAAATTAGCAGTGTAACTAAGATAAGGAAGCACTTTAACTATGTGGGGATAATAAACTGTTTACAAACAACATACCTGTTCGTTATGAATCATCACATGGTCCCCAAGTGTCTCTTTTAAAAGACCTGGTTTACTTGATGGTTATGAAATGCCAGAATCATTCCTTGCAGCCTAGTTCAATACATGTATAGTATACCTTGCAAGTAATGTAGGTGCATTTCTTTAAAAGAAAATACATATTCTACAATCGAACTTTTGCAGGGATCTCATTAGGAAGCGTATGCTATAAACGCCTTGAGTTCTCGATGCTTCTAGCCTCCACCGTGGCTCGCCCAGCATTCCAAAAATGCATCTTGAAACACTCAAGCCTTTTGATGCCAGGAAAGAATGTTAGAAGCTGTAATTGGTTGGAAAAAGAGAGATGGATGCTCTCTCGAGCAGTCCCCAGCAGACGGTGCTAAAATGTGCAACGGTGCCTTTTTTCCCATACATCTTCGGTGTCCCAAATTTGCCATTTTCCCCATCGAACTGTTCACTTCCTTGAAGTTCCGATCAGATCAGCAAACCCTTTCTGAAGCCTGATCTCAAGTCACACACACGGCACCAGGGCGGGTGGCTCAGAGATAGTGAACACCGCACGGTGCCTGCCGTCCGGAATCCTCCTCCACTGGAGGGTAGTTAGTTATATGAGTCACATTCATTGTATCGGGATGATATTTACCTAACCAGACTATTATCAGAGCTACGGCTGAGGGGTGCATCAGGTGCCGCGTTAGGGACGGTGACCTGCGAAACCACCGGAGTGCACGACGTGAACGGCGTGGGGAAAACAGGAAACACAGCGTGTCCACGCCTGGGAGCCAGGTCCAAAACCAAAAACCACGTGGAAAGGCGTCCTAAGGCTTGCAAAACAACCCCTGTAACTATAACTCGGGTTCCTAGCCACCAAAACCACAAAAATCGAGAAGTGCAAAATGCAGCTAATCATCCAAATGCTTTGTCACGCAGCCACAGAGTGAGGCTTGAGTGCTGATTAAAGGGCCCAATGGGTGGCCATCCCAGGTGGGCAAGGTCAATAATCTTGGGAATGACCCTTTACATCAGATCATCATCATCTCCTGCCAGCCCTCCTCTCTCATCTCTTTATTCTTTCAGGGAATAAACAAAACTTCTAAAGAGCCAAATTGTTTACAGTTAATCCCATGCTTACTCAGCTGGTGAATTTCAATAGAATAAATAGATGAGACCAGATGCTGGGCCTGTTGCACTCCTCCAGACCTAACCCGCCCGTTATCCAATCCAGATGCCTCCTCCACCTGGGGACAACCACTGCAAGTTAAAAGGACTTTGGGTCTTGTTAACACCAATACGGGAGAAGGACGTGGGAGGAACTTTCATTGAGCCAGAGCTTCAGCCTGTTGCAGCCACAGGGACAAGGACAGAGGTGTTGGTACCCAGCTCCCTGGGGAGGCTGGCAATCCTTGCAGGAATGTTTTCTGACTGCAAACACAGTCCAAGCAACCCTCGAGCAGAGTTCTCAACGGCGACCCTTGAAACATTTTGCACTGGATAATTCTTCATTGTGGGAGGCTGTCCTATGCATTGCAGGATGTTGAGCAGCATGCCTGGGGTCTTAGTTCAAGCTGCTATGACAAAAAATACCAAAGACTGGGTGGCTTAAACTACAGAAAGGTATTTCATGGTTCTGGAAGCTGGAAGTCTGAGAGCAGATCTAGCTCCATACCCACGGGTTGGGGCGGGGGGGGGGGAAATCAAGGACCTCATAAAGTTAAAAAGTAAGCTTACATCTAACTTTCTGACAGAGAGGGGAAACCTTCAGTTTAAGTCAGAGGAAGTAACATTATCTTTTACCAATAAATATGTACCTTGCAAATGTAATACAATGTGCAGCTTGCATCTGCCCGAGCCAACCCAGTCTAGGCTTAAGATTGGGGCCATTTCACGGTAATAATGCAAATGTCACTGACTCTTGCTCTTGCCTCTAACAGCTATGATGGGGTCCTAGCCTCCTCCAAAACCTACCCTCTTAAACATGCACGCACGCGCGCGCACACACGCACACTACTCCTGGAAATCATCGCATGTCCTCCCAAGCAGACACGATCTGCTCCCAGAAAGGTCTGCCATGTTTTCTATCTCATGTCTCCTTCCACTGATGGCCACCACCCATACCCCCACTGAGATGCCCAAGATCCCCACACCAGCCACCTCCCTCGGGTGCCAGATTGCTGCCTGCCACCAGGCATGGCTGCATCTCCTCCCTGTACCTCCTGCGAGGGGCCTCTACTCTGCTGGGTCCTGTGTCATTCCAGGCACTATGTGGCTGTGACCGTGCGTGAAGGACCAAAGCCACAGTGTATTTCCTGGGTCCTCAACCCACCAAAGACACCCCACCTTCCATGTCCAGGTGGCCTTTCATTTCTTTCTCTGCTTCTGGCTGTCAAATACAAAAGCATAGTTTCGTGGTCCCACCGTCTTACCGAGGGGCTGTTGTGAAATCACCCAGAGCCCCCTGGTCTCCACAGGACTCCCATGTGGAACGCGGGGTGGCCTGGGTGAGGGCCACACCCGGCTGCACGTTGGAACCATGCCCCACCTCCAACAGCTGAGCCTGAATCTGTCTTCCTCCTACGAGTTTATCTGCCAGAAAACCCCTCCGTCTGTCAGGCAACAACTGGCCCTCCAGAACCTGCCACTGTCCCCCCCCCCACAAGACCAGCCTGAAATGCAGCAGAGGGTGCATGCAGCCTGGACTCGAGCTGCCTCGATGACCCCCACCCACGTCCGTACTTGCACTGTGGCAAGACGTCCTAGGCCCCTTTTCACAGCCTCTAATTGCATTCCTATTAAAAAAAAAAAAAAAAAAGGCGTTGCGAATCACACCCTTGTGAGTTACAATGGGTACTTGCTGTCCGCTTACTCTGTGCCAAGCCCTGTTCCAAGCCTTTTATGTGGTTCTCTAATTTAACCCTTACAACAGACCTCTGCGGTTGGTACTATTACTGTAAATGTTATAAAAGGGGAAAAGGAAGAACCAAGACGGTCGGAGACCCGCCCAGGGTCAGGCAGCAGTAGGAGGCCGGGCGGGCTGTACGGGGTGGGGGTCGGGGGCCCTGCCGCAGGGGACAGGCGAGGCGAGCGGGCGGGGGAGGGGCGAGCGCTCGGTGCACGCGCACGCGCACGCGGCGCCGTCCGTGCCGCCTCAGCTCCATGCAGGGGCAGTCATGGAGAAAGAGAAATTAAGAGGAAAAGGGGAACTGAGAGAAGAAAGAAAAGCTGAATTTTAAAAAAGGAGAGATGACACAAATGGGAGAGAGTAGAGCCAGGCCCTTCTGACCTTGCTCTCTGGGGTGGGGGCGGGGGAGCTGCCCTTCTTGCCACTCCTGGTCCCCACCTGGCCACTCCCAGTCCCCACCTGATCCCTGGACGTCTCCCTCAGAGCCAGGCTGCCCATGAACTGGCGCCCCCTCAGGGGCAAGTACGTGCAACCTCCTGGGTGAGGCGAAGGGCCGGAAACAAATCCTCCCGTGCACGGCCCGCTTTCCCACGTCTTCCGACGCTGCTCGCCGGCTTCCGACGCTGCTCGCCGTCTCCGACTTCCCACCGTTTGCCGGCTCCTCATGCGTGGTCCCTCCACGTGCATTGACGCACGTGGCTCTCGCCCACCACCCACTCTGATTTTTCTCGCCTTCTGCGCCTCCCCCACCACATACACACACCCCCCACCCCAGCCACCCCAGCTCCTTCTCTGCCCTGGCCTTCCCTTGTCAGCCCCTCGCCCTGGCTCAGGGACCCTTCTTGAACTGGCCAGCCCACACAACTGTCCCTTTGCTGTCCTTCCACCTCGAGCTCGTAGGCCTGGGCCCACACCCCGCCCTGAGCAATCCTTGCCAGAAACCAGCCCCTGCCCACCCAGCGCTCCTGGTCACCATCACCACCCGCCCCCCCAAGCCCACACGCCCTGACTGCTCCCCGCGCCCCATCCACCCCCTCAGCCCCCACAACCTGAGCCAGGAAGGCACCCTGTCACCCAACTCCCATCCTCTACTGGAATTTCTCAGACTGGCCCAGACTCCGACGCGAGGGTAACCGGGGGCCCTTGTTTAAAATGCTGTGACAGTGAAAAAAGCCAGACACGAAAAGAACAGAAACTACATGATTCCACGGATAGGAGGTCTCTGGACGAGTCGAATCCGAGACAGAAAATAGAACGTGAGTGCCAGGGGGCTGGGGGGGGGAGTGTGGGGGGGACATGGGGAGTTAGTGTTTAATGGGGACAACATTTCAGTTTCAAAAGATGGAAGAGTTTGGTGATGGCAATTGCACAACAATGTGAGTGTACTCAACGCCACAGAACTGTGCACCTAAAAATGGTTGAGACAGTAAATGTTATACTATGTATATTTTACCACATTAAAAAAAAAAAACAAAAAACGCTACGACGACATGGGCATCTTGGGAGCTGCGCTTCTAACCAGCCGCCCCGCGGTCATTATGCGCCTTACGTGTGAGAGCTGGGAATTACTGCCACTTCGTAGCCGCGTGACCTCAGTGTAGCTGTGGAACCCGCCGGGCCACCAAGTCCTCATCCTGAAATGCATCCGATACCTTCCTCACATGGTCCTCGTGCACGTTACAGGAGGTTTAGGGACACGCAGTGCGGGGCCCAGGGTCGCTGCTGAGCAGAGCGACGTCCAGTCGTCCCCGAACAGTCACTGCGCAGCCCCGGGGGCCAGGGCCGGGCACAGTGGAACCCCAAGCCCCAGGTGGGCAGACGGCAGGGGTCTCCTTCCTCTCACCGCCGGAAGTGACCGCCCGGCAACACGGGAGGAGGTTCCTGATTCCTTAGAGGCTGAGGTTCTAACCTGGCGTCAGAGCACTTAACAGGAGACCCGCCCCAGCCTCGGTCAAGGCTTTCCTGAGGGGGTGAGGGCTGCAGGAGATCCTGCAGGATAATCGCCTTAGGGCCAGAGCAATAGCACGTGCAAAGGCCCAGGGGCCTCTGGGGCTTTTGAGAAAGAGCGGGAAGGCGGGGTGGGGAGGACTGGGGAATGGATACCAACAGCGAAGGGCAGCCTGGTCACATTGCACCCCAGAGGTTCCCAGAAATCAGCAGCCCTGGTAAGATCCAGCTGGGATGCTCTCCCAGTTGCCTCTGCTCCAGAGAATTTTCCTCTACAGAAGAGAGTGTTATCTTAGAGAACATGGCGATGGGCCTCCTTTTCGCCTTGTGGTTTCTCTCCCCTCCCACAGCCTCGGCCAGACAGGTCCGGCCAGCACACATATTCCGTTCTTCTCAGCTAGGATCCAAAATGGGAGGGGCGGCGCTTTGCCCCAAGGCCTCTTCACACTAAAACTGGGCCCCTCCAGCCCCTGCCAGTGCCCCCGCCCCAGGCCTCCCCCACAGACCCAGCCAGTAGTCACCAGCTCTACAGGGATAGTCTAACCATTTGCTAGACCTCAGGCAAGCACTTGTGGGAAAGTGCCTCTTTTTTCCTTTTTTTTTTTTTTCCCCTCTTCTGTTGCTTATCTAGAATTGACCACCCGGGTCACATTTAGAAAAGAGGAAAGTGAGCGCCAGTACAAAAATCACTCTAAAACAATACCTCCCAGGCCTGGCGCACAAGTGCTTCACCAGTGTCAACAGTCAAGATTACAAAGTGCATCTACTTCAGCGCTTGTTGTCATAAGATAATCGGACGAATTTTTAATAACTTTACTTTCTTTAAGAGATCAATCTACTTGGGTATTTTTGGGTCTGTGAAGTGGCAAATGTGCTAGGAAATTACCTAAACAATGTTGTCAGACCAACGTTTTTTGTCTCGGGTACAAGGAGCGTTGGCAGGTTGCCAGACTGCTCCCGACCGTCTTATTAAGATTCCCTAAGAGCCTGTCACGGGACAGAGGGGGACATCCCGGACAAGCACCAGGCCTCCATCCCTCCATCCCAATGCCTCCCAGTCCCTTTTCCCTGTGTGTGTGAAGCCATAGCGTGAAATTCAAGTTCTTTCTAGAACCAGTTCTCCACGTGGGCGATCCAGCCCTGGGTGCGATCATGTCCCTTTCCCTGTTTTGCTTGAAGCTATTCTTGAAAGTATGCCAAAGTGGCTTCGGGGAATTTTCATATCACGACTTTTTTTCACTTTAATAAAACGTGACAGCTGATTTGGCCAGGACCAGAAACAGAAATCCAGAGACGCAGGAGAGAAGATGCTAGGTCCCCTCTGGCTTGCTTCTGCCAGATTTGTAGATGGGTGTCACGGTCCTCAATCCCCATTTCCCTCAGGAGGGCAGTAGGAAGGACCCGGGAACCCTGGCCTAGACCCAGATTCCTGCCGGGTAGGGTGGCCCTCAGTGCCTCACTTGTGCCCCTGGGGGAAGCAGGCTGGATCCAGTGGTCGGCTGTCCCGCACAGTGAGAGAAACAGAGCCCTCGCTCTTACCAATCCTGCTTCTGCTCCTTTGCAAATTCCCTTAGCGACAGAGACCTCAGTGGTATGAGAAAATAAAGCTTAAGGGTCCAATTAGATTGCTGGTCATGACAGAGTTCATTCTAGATACGTTAATTCAAAAGCTAATCAAGCAAACTCGGAATTATCAGAGGAGAACCTGACCCTTTCTCAAGAAACGCTGAACTCTGTGGCCCTGACCTCTGGCCCCAATCAGGGCCTTCCTTCCTGAACTCTCTGCAATGCAAGGAATTCTGCACGCAGTAAAAAAAAATAATCCCCTGGATTTGCTGCTTTCTGATCTGACCAAGTCGGAATGCGTGGAGGAACACTCTTGCCCAGGCAAAGACAGCCATGTACAGGAAAACAGCCCTCAGGAAATAACGTTCTCGACCTCCCCAGAAAAGCCCAGAAGCCACCTTTCGTGAGTGACCATATGGAAGAAGTGAGCGGCCGGTACAGTTGCTGGGCTGACCTTTCACCATGAGCTAACTTGGATGAGAAGGAAGGTGTGATGGGCTGAACTGTGCCCCCCCAAAAAATTCCTATGGAGGATTCTCAACTCCAGTATCTCACAATGTGGCTGTAGTTGAAGATACGGTCTTTCAAGAAGTAATTAAATGAAAATAAGTGCATTAGGGTGGGGCCGAATCCAATACCACTAATGTCCGGATAACAAGAGGACACAGACCACTTGGAAAAACAGGGAGAAGAACATCGTCTATAAGCCGAGGAGCGAGGCCTCAAGAAACCGACACCTCGATCTTGAACTTCCGGCTTCCAGAACTGTGAGCAAATAACTGTTAGTCAGCCACCTGGTCTATGGCGCTTTATAAGGGCGGTCCTAGCAAGCTAATGCGGAAGATGTAGCAGTAAAAAGAAGAAGGAAAAAAACACCTGCCCCCCATGTGCGTGTTGGCCAGAATCGGCCCAGCCGTGAACCCATCTTCACATAGGATGTTTCATCGCCTCTTAAAGTCCAGAAATGCATCCTGCGGCTGGCACGTACCTGCCCCATTTGCTCTGCCTTCAAAGACGAGTTAAACTTCAGGAAGTTCAGAGAAAAGATGAGATGTATGCAAAATGCTCAGGGAGGATGGAGAGACACTCAGATATAACGGTGGCTACAACCGTTGCACTCGGAGAGTTTATGCCGCTTCTACGGAAGTCCCTCAACTCAAATCATTGAAGAAGAAGGAAAAAGAGGGATTAAAGAGAATCGGCGATGTATGCGGATAATCGTGGCGGCTTCGTGCTGCCTCAGCGTCGTCATGCTTCCCAGAATTTTCTTCCCCGTAGGGTCCTGGGTGAGGGACGGCCACATGAGAAACGTGTGCAAGATTTAGAAGGCACGAGTGGAGTGAGGGTCACGTACGGCAGCGGTGGAGACAGCTCACACGCCGTCACTGGCTCAGCTGGTCGGCATGCGGCAGCCGATGGGCCCGTGGCCCTCCCAGCCCCTGAGCCAGGCGTGTGTGTCTCTGGGGTGAGGGGCCCCAGCTTGCCCCACAGGTCACCCGAGTCGTTGACATAGCAGGCGGTAAGAGCCAGATGTGGTGCCGGTTGTCCCTCGCTTCCCCGTGTCATCTTCCCTCCCGCGCCGGCCTAGCCGAGACAAGGGGACAAGACCTAGCAGACTGCAAAACCAGCCCCCGCCATGGCGGGAGCTCTGACCCCCTCGTTCTCTCTCTGTGGCTCACGGAGGTTCCGCTTCTCTGAGCAAACCCTCACGGATACAGCAATCAATAGAAAAGAAGTCTGTCTTAGTAGGCTACCCGAACGGGTGAAATTTAAAGATAAGCTACCTGACTAGGTCACAAATGTTTACTTCTTTGTGGACTCGCCCCCTGGTGATAGAATTTAAGACAATAAGCAGTGGGATGTCGGCCCAGGGAGTCGACACGGTGCCTCTCGCCAGACTCAGAACCTCAAAGTCGTTTAAGTGCTGAGCTGCCTCTCCCACCTGCTGACCCTCCGTAACCTCCCTCACGTCGTCCTCCCTTCCTTCCACCCCCCTTGACCATCCTAGGTGAGACCCTTCGGCACCTCATTCCCGCCTCCTCACCTGCTATCCTCAGACCTACCATTGCCACCCCAAAACCTCCCCAAACCTCTGCTTCTAACAAGTCGCCCTTCAACACTTTTCAAATCCGTGTGCGTCCAGATCAAGTCTAAACCCTCTGCCTGGATGTTAAGATCTTTTACCATCTGCCCCCACCCTTCGACACCGCCACCTCCCCACTGCTCTCCAGTGCATGGCCTCTGCAAGTGAGGTGAATCTCATCTTCCCTGCTGGAGGGTGCCATGCCCACTCCAGCCCTGGCCCATCACGCGCATTCTCCCCATGCTGTAGGACCTCTCATTCTGAAGGCACAGCTCAAGCCTCACCTCCTTCACAGAGCCTTTGTCAAGGCCATCGGATGTAGCATTTAAGAGAAAGGACTCTGGGGTCAGCCAGTCTAGACTCAAATCCTGGCTCCGCCCTTACCCGCTCTCTATGACCTTGGGCAAGTCACTTCACCTTTCTGTGCCTCAAGACTCCTCTACTGTAAAGTGGGGATATAATTTCATCTACTTCGTAGGGTTATTATGAGGACGAAATGAGCCGAGTCACATAACAGAGTTGTATCATGCCTGACACATAGAGTGCTTGATGAGGGTTCGTTCTTATTTTATTTTCATTTTTATTATTACCTGATCATCCAACCTCCGTCAGTACTCTTTTCCCCTGAATTTCTACACCTAATATAGCAGAGACGCTATCTCTCCAGCACCGAATTAGGGTCAGTCATGTACTGTTCACTGCGATGTCATGCGTAACAAAGTGGAACAAGACCATTTTATATGAAATCGGAACATCAACGCGCAATAGCTTCTTCATGAACATGAAACACTCTTCATTTCTAACATGCAGTTGGAAAGTGGGGGGACAGGCCTTGCTTCTTCCTGGGAGCATTTAACACCTAAGGGGACCCGAGAAGAAAAAAAATGGGGACAAACCGTAAGGGACGTGAAGACATGAAAATGCCCAAAGAACGGTCCTGAAACTCAGCCATCCCGTGCATTCGAATATCAAAAAGATGAGATTTTGAAAAACATGGTTTTCACATCGAGAAGCGCTGCCTAGAGAGGGTGATCAGAGGCCGGGACCTCGGCCAGCATCAGCTGCTCCTGAAATCAAACAGTACCCAAGTTACCAGAATCCCAGAAGGTCAGGGCCCAAGGGGCCGCTAGATGGTGACAGTATCAGAGTGGGGTGGGGGCGGGTCCCCGATGTGGTGCAGGCTCCCGGCAACCCCTCCGAGGGCCTTCTGGTTTACCACCCGACCACTGCGGTTCATCAGTCAGTCAGTCAGTCACAGCTCGAGATAATACAGGAGCCATGCAGCACACGACTTTTGGGGTCTTCATTCCTTCGCCTTACAGTAAAGGAACTGGTGAAACCAAAGGATTGCTAACCAACTACCCAATTCTGAAATTCTGCAAAGGGTGTTTTCTACACAGTCGGAGCAAAGAAATGCAGCTGAGGAGGACTCTGAAAGTCTGATTTTTATATGTACTACTCAAAGCAATTTACAGATTTGACACAAACTCTATCAAAATTCCAATGGCATTTTTGACAGAAATAAAACAAGCAATCCTAAAATGTGTATGAAATGAACAACAACAACAAAAAAAAACAAATAGCCAAAGCAATCTTAATAAGGAAGAACAAAGCTAGAGACATCTTACTTCCTGATTTCAAACACTATTACAAAGCTATAGTAATCAAAACAGTGTGGTATACTAGGGTAAAAACACACAATCGAAGAAACCAAACAGTGAGCCCAAAAATAAAACCATGCGTTTATGGTTAATTAACTCACAACAAAGGAGCCAAGAGTATACAATGGAGAAAGAACCATCCCTTCAGTAAATGAGAGTTTGCTTTCCTCTCTCCCTGTGTGAAGAGCAGGGTTAGAAAGAAGGGAGAGGGGAAAAAAAAAAAAAAAACAGAGCCACAATCTAATCCACCTGTGCCCTGGTGCATTTGGTACTTCAGCACTCCTGGCCGAGAGATGCCAAAGCTAAAGATAAATACAGCAAAGTGTACGATTTACCTGGGTTCAAGTACCAGCTCTGACACTTATGGGCAAGTTACCCAATGTGTGCGAAGGCTCAGTTTCCTCAGCCATCACATTAAGCTAAAAATAAAGCTTTGTGCACGTATTGATTAAAATGTAAAAGCACTTGGCACAGTGCCCAAAGCAGAGGAGGGGCCCAGAACATCAGTCCATTTGGCAAATGGTGATCGGGTACCCGCTATATGGCAGACGCTGTCCCAAGGCACCACGCACACTCTTACACACAAAAAAAGACTCCACCTTAAAGAGTTTTTACCTATAAAAGAAGACAGATAATAAGAAATAAGCAAACTAAAATAAAAATCAGCTTTCCTCAAAAGCATAGAAGAATATGAAGAAAAATGGAGCATGGAACACGGGATAGAGATGGAAGTGTGACTTTTAGGGGGAGTCCTGAGAAAAGACGTCCCGGAGAAGGTGAGTGTGGAAGGGGCAGCTCAGGAAACGTGAGATCCTCATCGCCAGTGCTCCGAGTCTATTTCCCCGTGTCCAAACGGACATCTCTGCCCAACACACGTCACGAAATAGAACGTCAGAGCTGGAGGAGAATGTAGAGATTCTCTAGTTGATTTCGTAGATAAAGAACAGAGACCCAGAAAGGTGGGCGGACAAACCCAGGGTCACAGTTAACTCAGAGACAGAGGTCGGAGCCAACTCCTGTCCCGACTGTAACGTCAATGCTCTTACGTCTGTGTCCTACCCCGTCGCCTCGGGCTGACTCAGACCCACGGAAAACTGCCGCGGGGAGCCGGAGAGATGCCCTTTCCGGTGTCGCGTTTTGGCCTGCCCTGTCATTCATGGTTATTAGCTGTGTAGTCTGAATATTTCTCATTGGGACGTCTTTTACTGGAAAGAAAAATATATATAGGATTTTGAGAAGACATCTGCAAACCAGTGACAAGTAATAGTTAAAAGCCGTCGCTCCAGGCGGTCACCAAGAGTGCAGACACCACGCCGGAACCACGTAAGTGGCCCTCCTCGGCTGGGAGGTGGTCATCGAGACACCAGGAATCAATTTCCAGTCCTTGTTTCCCGAGATTGCCATCGAAATGTAAAAACAAAATTTCGAATCGTGCAGATTCCTTGAGCCCCTGAGAAGGAGCCCATGGGGCCCAGTTTGAGGAATGCCTCGTAGGGCATGTGTCTTTGAAGGGCTATTTATTTTAAGATAAATCCTCGCAGCGGTCAGGGGCATTTATGGAACCCGCTAAAGCTAAAGGGAGTTGCAAATGCTGATCAATCTGTTTCACTTTGTTTCGAAGTTGAGCATGTCCAGAAAGATGACGCCAGAGCTTTGATGGCAGCAGGGACCTTGTTACTTTGGCATAATTGTCAGACATAGAAACATTTGTGAACGGTGAAGGTGGGGACCTCAAAGTGGCACTCATTCATTCGACAGATACTAAATGAGCACCTATCGTGCGAGGGCACTATTATCAGCACTGAGGTCGTGACAGGAAACCAAACCAAGCCCCTGATGTCATGAAGCTTACATTCCAGCGAGGAAGATGGAGATGAACAAATGGGGCGGGGGGCGTTTATGTGTCAGAGAACGATAGATAAATGGACAAAAGGCACAGGTGGTGCCTCGGGTGAGGGGAGGGAGGGCTCGTTGCATTACGTAAGGAGTCAGAGAAGGCGTCTCCGGTGAAGTGACATTGGAGGGTGAAGAGTTTGTCAAGGAAAGAACATTTCGGGCGTCGTTTGGCAGCAAACGCAGAAGCCCCGAGGTAGAACGGCAAGGAGACGTGGGGTCGGAAGAGAAGTGAGGGCGACGGACAGGTGCAAGCCTCCGGGAGGGGCAGCGAGGAAAGGTTGTGACTCAGGAAGGACATTATTTGCTCAATGCTTTTGAAGAGTCGCACCTGTTGCTATGCTAGGTAGGGATCAGAGGGTGACCAAGGCAGAAACAGGGAGACGAGTTAGAAAACAATCGTCATAACCCAGACAAGAGATGAGGAGGAGGCCCAGGGCGGGGCAGTAGCGGTGGAGATGGGGAGAAGCGACTAACCGTGGACACGGAAGATGGAGCCGGTAGGAATTGCTCATGATTCGAATATCAGACGTTAGAGCCTCAGAGGGGCTCAGGCTGACGCCAACGTTGTAGCCCGAACCTGAGGGACAAGGCGACATTTATGGAGATAAAGTCCGTGGGAGACACAGGGACGGGGTGTTCACGCTCTGTTCTTGATTTATGAAGTCGGCCTTGCACAGAGGATGGACCACACGACCCAGCAATTCCACTCCTGGGCACGCGCCCAAAAGAACCGAAAGCAGGGACTCGTGCGGATAACTTGCGTATCCATGTTCACGGCAGGATTGTTCACAGTAGCCAAAAAGGTGGGGGGGGGGGAAACGCCCATCGATGGATGAATAGACAAAAAAAAAAGTAGCACTTACATATAATGGAATATTATTCAGCCTTAAAAAGGAATGAAATTCTGCAACAATGAGGAACCTTGGAAACATTATGCTAACTGAAGTAAGCCAGACGCCACAGCACCAATATAAGAGACCTAAAGCAGTTAAATTCACAGAGACAGGAAATAGAATTGTGGTTGCGAGGGACTGGGGGGGGGGGAGGGGAAGCCAGTGCTCAACGGGCACAGAGTCTCTGTTCGGAAAGATGGAAATGTCTGGCGACAAGGAGCGATGACGTGAGTGCACTCGATGCCACCGAGCTGAACGCCTAAACATGGTTAAAATGCTCGGTTTCATGTTATGTGTATTTAAAAAAAAAAAAAATAGATGGATAGGTTAGTCCCCTGGCAAGGCTCTACAAGGCTTTAGAGGTTTATAAACACAAAGTCAAAAGAAAAATTATCCTAGAGTTTTCCCACGGCTAACTATGCGTATATGAATATCTGCATTCGTTCCGTCAAAGGCGCTTCCAGACAGGGACAGGGACGGGGGTGCTGGGGGCGGGGAGAAACGGAAGAAACAGAAACCTTTTCCAGGCAGAAAATTTTATATATAAAATTTCATATATATATATATATATATATATATATATATATAAAGAGGATAAAACCAGGATAAGATGCTCAGAGAAGCAAAGTGAGCCAAGAGGGTTGACACCACAGGACCTGGGACCCCGCCATGGACCGCGAGTGTGGGGTGAGGTGACAGCTTTAATGGCCGAGAGAAAAATCATCATCGCAGTTAAGAGCCCCATGTGAAGATGATAAAGGGGCCTAATTACAACAGCTGATGTTTACTGAGCACTTATGATGCCTCCGGGCACAGCTCTAAGCCCGAGCAGGTGCTAATGGCTTAAGCCTCAGCAACCACCAGCAGTGAGGGAAGTCCTCTGATCATCCTAATTTCACAGACGAGGAAAGCAGGACCCGCCCGAGGTCAGAGAAGCAGAAGCAGGATTGAGACCCAGGCAGGTCAGGTCTAGCGCGGGACTCTTAACCACTAAGGCTGCACCGCTGTCAACACCGGGCAGTGTGACATCCAACTTGTGACTTTCCGGGTTGGCATTTATATAGTCAACGTTCCAGCATTTCACCCTTCGAAACCACTTGAGCTTTGAGGACAGACACCATGTGACCGGGTGGCTGACTTGATTCCCAGACTCCGCTGGTCTGAGCCTCACAAACCTGCTGACTTTCTGCTTATTTACCAAAATGGCTCTTTATGACAACGGCCGACGCGATGCTACCATGAGAAAGCCAACCCCGAGCTCTGCTCTGTTCAGACGGATTTGTAAATCTTACGGGAAACGGCAGACTCCTCTTGAGAAGCTGGAGGCTAACGGCGGGGGGCGGGGGGGGGGGAGCGGGCAGGGCTCATTTCTGGCGCGCTGGTGAAGTGACGTTCAAACAAAACTCCAGCTTCAAAGGCCATGAAAACGAGGGACGTGCAAGTTGGTTTCTAAGGGAGCGCCCACCATCAGGGCAGAGCGTGTGACTTGGTCCGTAGCTAAGTCCCCAAGAAGGAAAGCTGTCCTCTCTCTCCTGTAGTGTAAACGAGGCATGAGAAGTCGGAAAGCCCTGTGCGTCCCCTAAGCTCGGCGGACTTTGTCGGCATCCCCAGACCTGGCCGCTTTAATGCCGCCTCCTTGAGTGCCGGCTCTCCGTAGACGTTCACTGAATAAATAGCTATCATGCATCCAGTGGATAACAAGTCCTTTGAGGAAAGGGGTCAAATCCAATCACCTTTAAATCCCAAGACACTTAGTAAATGTCGATGAAGTACATTGCACAAGGAAATAGTGCCGCACTGGGAAGGCAGATACTGCGAGAAGCTAGAATCTGCTCCCAAAAGGGCGAGAGAGGGGCATCCACCCACGTGAGTGCCGGGAAGCCAGCCAGGAGCTCCTGCCGTCATCCATCTATTTTATGCACCAGGCATACCGTGCCGGGGACCTTCCCAGGTCTCCACGGGACATGAAGCCCGGTGGAAGCCCAGGACTGTGGGAGTGAAGCAGAGACACCTGGGTGCCATGGGAGAAAGGGCACTGAGCCCAGGCTTGGAGGTTCAGGTGGGCTGGGGGTGGTCATTCAAAGGTCCAGAAACCCAGGGGACAGAAGGAGTGTGGAAGAGCATGGTGAAGACGGAAGCAGGGACCAGCACCATGAATTTCGACACCTGCAAGCACTTTGATGTGGCTGAAGTGACAGGTGGTACACGTGGGAGCCTGTGGGTACGGAGACAGAAGCCAGGTCCCTGCAGCCTGCGGGTTAAACCGAGGATGCGCACCTCCTCCTAAAAACCGAGCTGAGACGCAGAAGAATTTTCAGCAGGGGAGGAAGATGCTCTGAGTTTTATTTTCAACTGGCCTCTACCTGAAGCTCACTCCATCGGCGGAGGAAAGGATCTAAGACAGGCAGACCGGTTAGGAGGCAATCGCAGTAAATAATGAACACCAAAAGACAGCGGAAACGTTGGGGAGGTGGCAGACGGCTGTGGTGACCGGACGGTAGCAGAGCTGATCAGAGGCAGGGGAAACAAGAGGGGCATCGGGCTGGCAGGGAGAGGGCAGGCGGAGGGGAGCCCAGCGCTCAGCATCCCAGCTGTGCAGGAGACAGCTGGCCGGAGAGCAGGCTGGAGGATCGGCCGGCCCCAAGAGGTTGCTCAGAGTCCAGGGTGAGATAAATAAAGACCCTGGTCCAGATCCTTGCCATTCGTGAGCTTGTGGGAAGAGAGGAGCCTGGGAAGGCGGGAGGACGGGCATCAGGACAAGCGAGATGCCGCCAAGCCAAGGGGAGAGAGGCCTTCCAGGAGGGGGCGGGCACGGAGACCACACCAGGAAGCATAGAGGATAAGCGAGAACAGGCGGAGCAGCGGGCGGGGCAGTGGAGTGGGGAGATGAGAGGTGACCCTTTCCAGCAGGTTGGCTCTGCAGGGACAATACCACAGCAAGAAAGGGGAGGGGTTAAGGGAGAGCTTGTTAAAGGGGAAGGGGTGTACACCTCTCCCCTGCCACAGGAAAGGTCAGGACGGAGATGGGGTGCTGGGGAAAGCAAGGGGATGCAGAGGACCCCTGGAGGTTGCCTCAGGAGCGCGGGCGCCACTTGGTGCTTGCGGGGATGGGGGTACCCACAGGGCAGGGCAGGAAGAAGCTGACGAGCTCCGATTCCCCAGCGACGGGGCACTCTGCCCCTGATGATGTTGCCATGTGGGAATGCAGGCTCGGGGAAGATTTCGAAATTTCAAGAGGGGCCACACATTCTCTATTTTCTGTGAAATCTCCTGAGTTTTCAATGTTTGCAACGACCTCCAAAAAACGTTTACTTGTAGGGCAGGCCCCAAACGTGGCTTTCGTCCAGCTTGACCCAACGCCCTCCCCCCCCCCCAGTTAGCTGCCTACGATGCAGGATTTCCACGCCCCACACTTACCTCCCCCTCTGTCTTGCCCTCCGTGTAGACATGGCCCCTCTGGGAGGCCAGAGAAAGCATTCTGTTATAGGATCGAAAACCCTTTTCCCTAAACACCGGTAGATCGTCAATGAGAAGTAGACACTAACCCTTTCATTCTGAGTCTCTCGTATCTGCCCTGCCCCGAACTCTGAATTTAATAGATGTGGTCCTTAAAGTATATAAATGTTCGCTGCAGCCCCACATACAAAGAAACCCTTGAGAATCCTTCTGAAGGAGTAAAACATTCTTCCATAGTAAGACTTTTAAAAGCCGAAAGGCGAGGGGGCCTTGAATTTCTAGGCCCCGGAGAGGGAGGGGCTGGGCCCCCGGTGTCCTGAGCCAGCTCTTTCCAGAATGTGACTTCTAAGGCTCAGGAAGGCAGGGTCACCCGCGGATGGTCCCGTGGGCCTTGTTTCCGGGTGGAGGGGACCATCGTTACAATTAAGGTTGTCATCCCTCAGTCCCCACCACCTTCTCTCTCTCTCACCTGCATTTGGAGCGGAGGCCGAAGGCGCCTGGGCTTGGCCGGTGGTCCTCTCAGGTTTTTTCTGGTCTGTGCATTCCAGTGCTGATGGCCGCGGTGTGTTCTAACAAGGACAAGGATTATTACAGTAACTCTTCAAATCATCCAATCAGTTGACACTTCTCAAACACCTAGTGTAACTACATGACAAACCAGAGGCCCCACCGCGTCCCAGCCCGGCCCTCTCCGCCCTGGCTTGCAAGCTCTGCCCAGAGGAGAGATAACAGAGCCTTAAGAAGGGACCCGGCATGAGCTGAAAAGACATCCTTCTGTGAAAGTCCAACTCGGACAGTGGGGCCAAAGCTGACTCAGGTTCCTCGGTTCAGCAGACCCATTTCCTGTCCTCAAGGACTTTACAGTGGCAGAAAAAGAGAGATAAGGTTCAATTTAACACTGAGGAACAAGGTGTCACCTAGGGCAGAAGGTGGAGAAAGAAGAGTTGGGAGTCACTGTCCACCACCCATCTTCTCTGTGTCCAGCACGGAGCTGGATGCCATGGGGCAGGAATTCCTGAAGCCTTATGTGGTAGCTCTCCAATCCAGGGGTCATGCCACCTCAGAGGAGGGGTCCCGTCGGGAAGGAAAGCCCACCTGCGCACGGCACTCCCTGGCCAGCACCAGGGTTCTGTCTGGCAGGGACATGGAAACCAGTTCCTGGAGCACGTGGCCGGTGTCGGCAGCTTCAAAAGGCTGTTCTTTTCATGTGTTTATTCAAGGAAGTTACGGCTCCTCAGAAGAAAGAAACTTGGAGGTTGACGAATGGAACGAATCTGGATCGTCAGCTCCAGAGAGATGCAGAGAGATGTTAGGGCCACTTAAGTTTTTCCTCATCATAAGCGATAAGCAAATCCTTCATTAGACTCTCCTAAGGGCTGGGACCGTGGGTTACTCATCTTCGTAGCCCTGTTTGTAGAGACTAGCATGGTGTCCCAGGCAATGTTTATGGCTTGGATAGATGACTGATGAGGGAAAGGAGGGAGGGAGTAGAGGGAAGGGAGGGAGTGATGGACAAATATACTTTCCACGGAATGACACTTGCATTTCTTTAACAACCAATGGCATGAAAACGTCCAAAGCTCTTAAAAACTGCACGTAGATTAATTCCATCCCACTGATTCTTCTTGGTCTGCAAATTTCCAAAAATTCTAATAGATTAATCGGGTGTGAATTCTTCTGCAGAAACACTCTCGCCTTTTCCAGAAAGGGTTTGGTTGAGTATTTAAGCGTTCGACAACTCTTCCTTGCCTTTCGATTTGTTCAGTTTTCAATTACAAAATGGAACTCAGAATAAGTCTGTATAACCGCAGAAGAAAGGAATGTTTTTTCCTCTCAGAAAGGGTTGACTAATAATGGCACACACGTCAGCACTTCCCGTGTGCCAAACACTGTTTTAACTCATATGTTAACTCCTTTTAGCAACTCTGGAGGTAACTGCTATTATTACTCTGTTTCAGACAAGAGAAAACTAAAGCACAGAGAGCTTGAGTGACTGGCCCACAATCGTATAGCTGGAAAGTAGCAGAGCTGGGATTTGAACCGAGGCCATCTGGTTCATGAACCCGCACTCAAAACTGTTAAACCAGCTACTCATATTTTGCAGCATATATTAGAAAATATAAAAGAAAAAAAAAAAAGTCCAAGCCACAGTTACCAGAATATCCAAAATAGGAAGTTATCCTGAAGAGAAAATGGTTCTTAACTAAATATATAAAGAGATTGCTTTGCAGTGTCCTTGTTGGTATAACTTGTGGCCAAAACTAGAGGGCTTCAGAAATAACAGAGTAATATTACTAAAACCAGAGAAAAAAAGATTCCGTAGGAGCTGGACTGGGTAAAGGCAGGAAACGAATTTGGTTTCAATTTACTTCAGAAAATGAAACAATCAAGTCATCAAGCAAAATGGTTTCAAACAAAGATGAAATTAATCTGATACTAATGTGAAATCAATCGGAAACCATCAAAACAAGCCACACTGTCTTAAAAGTCTATGCTTCCTCTAAAAACATAAACCTTAAGAGGAAGCCATTATTACATCCAGCCATCCTGGGTGGTGCTTCCAATTCAATCGCCAGAGATTAATATTAAGGCACTGAGTGACTCTAAACGATATCTTGTTGGTAACAAAGAACCACGCCTGGAGAAAACTGTCAGGGAGTAAAATCTTTTCACAGCCGCCATTTTAATGTTAGCCTGAATACAGAGGTTTAGAAAAACAGAAGAATCCACGACATCAAATAGAGGAAAGCGGAGTAGCCATAAAATTTAAGAGTGTAAAATTTAAATTGCCCTTAAAACTTTCCCTTTTAAAATGCACTTCTTTGTGGAAAATATGCACTAGGCGATGTGTGAACTTGGAAAAGATAAAGGCAGGATCCAGCCCCGTGGTATAGCTTCTGATGCACCAGGAGATGGGCCTGGTATCATCAAAGGCAAGAAAAGACAAAACCAGCAACTTCCGCAGGCTGCGCTCTGAGTTGATCAAAGGACGGACCCAGAGGCTGGGCAGCAGAGAATGATCAGCTGCATAGACAACTTGGCCTCGTCATTCTAGGACATGGCCACTGTGTGGCAAGAAAGGATGTGGAGGAAGGGCAGGCTGTGTCCGCAAGGAACTCCTTGGAGCCACTCCAATGAAGACAGGATAAGCAGGGGGAAGGGGAGATCATTACCCTGGGTCCTCCAAGACCCCAGACTCTCTCATTTACATCTCAAGGTTAAACGTGTGGAGAAACATTGTATTTAATTACTCTTATCCGAAAGGATAGACACCTGGTTAGTCAGCTCACTCCATGTCAAATATGGTCACTAGGCAACAACACATAGCAGTTAAATAGCAGTATTACTATACATGTGATTGCCTTACTAATGTGAGTCACTCACGACTTCCTGACCAAGAAAATGGAACTGAAATTTTTATTCTAACGATGAGCTTATGTTTTTTGACCAACAGATTGGTTAAAAAATAAGTAAATAAAAGAGGTGGAAAAACAATGACAAGAGTATGAAGCAAACAGAGGCTTTCCCACCCAGGAGTGGAAACCCACATGGATACAGCCTTTCGGGAGGGTGACTTGGAGTAACTATTAAAATGTTAAATGCACCTGCTCCTTCACTCAGCCATTCTATCTCTGGGTGTCCAAGTGAAGTACTTGTACGTGTGCTCGAAGTGGTATGGGCAGGGATGTTCGCAGACCCTGGGAGTTACTTAAAAGTCCGTGAATAGAGGAATCATTTAAACACACAACACTTCATCTATGCCGTGCAATATTTCACAGCAGTAAAGAAGAATTAAATTGATCTGTATTTACCTGCACAGGGCATCTCCAAAACATACTGTGAAAGGGGAAGAAATCAATACAGTGCAATCTTATTTATGGTTTCTTTTAACCCACCAAACTATAGACATCTGTGTTAACGGCACAGATATGTCCAAAAGCATAGAGCAAAGTCTGCAGGATGTGGGACAAGAGGATGGCAGGGATGAGTGCCAAAAAAAGAGTGTGCCATCTACAATTTCTCTTACCGTTTTACAAAAATGAATTGCTATGTGGCGTAACTAAAAAATTAAGTCTCTGGAAATGTTAGTCCTTAAAATGTCTACTTTCCCAGTCGAGTGTCGGTCGGGGTTAGAAGTATTTTACTAGCCGTGATTACTCCAAGAGGAGGTTCGTTCGATAAGCATTTATTGAGCACTTACTATGGGTCAGGCGCTGTTCTAGACTCTAGGGAACTAGTAAACATATCTGCCTTAGTGGAGTGTATTCCCCTGAGGATTTTACAGTATCATCTCTTTTTGGGGTGGGGGAGAGGATCCTCTGGGAGTCCTATGGGTTGATACAGCATGCCCAGAGACAGGGGCATGACATAGATGGTCTCTCTTCCTGGCTAAGGAAAGGCGGGACTGGTCTAAGGCTTCGGCAGGAGACCGCAGCACCCGGCTGGCCCCTCGCTAGACACTGTCCATGCCTGCTCCGACCAGCTGAGCCTCTCCCCAGGCCTCACAGAGGGAGCAAGAATCACGTGCCAAGAGGAGGAAAGGGTGTGGCCAACACCGGTCCCCTCAGGAGGAGGCTCCTCCAGCCTTCCCACACCCGCGGGGCCACTTCGAATGCCTGGCAAAAGGGCAGGAGGACAGGGGCCAGCCGCTTAGAGGAAAGTAAGTGAGTGGACGGAAGTGAGGGGGGAGAGAGAAGGAGGTGTGTGGGAGCTGCCAGGGCTCCTCCTCCTTGGCCAAAAGAAAGGAGAGCACCCCCTTTCCTGCTCCAGCTGACGCCAGAGCAAGGCCCAGCTGCGCGCGAAGCCGTGTGAGAGCCCGCCGGCCAGCCCTCCGCATCCTGGCTTTCCCTTCCTCCGCTCCTCTGTCCCCAGCACCAGGCCACCTGGCTTCCAGCCTCGCTTGCTGTCGAAGCTGAACCGGATAGAACTTAGGGTAGGTGAGGTGACTCCGGAGAGGCCTAACGCGAAAACGTGGAACTGAAACTCAGCGAAGTTTCTGTGGTGATCGTTTCACAACATAATCCGTACATCGACTCTTTTTAGGTCGTGCACCTCAAAGCGATACAAGGTTATGTGTCAATTATATCTCAATAAGACTGGAAAAGCAAAAAGTGGAACTGAGTTTGTGGTTCACCCAAGAGATGAAACACGCAGTTTAGGGTGAGAAGGTTAAGGGAATCCCGTATCCCAGACCGACCTGCGTTTACAGAAGGACGGCGAGAACAGGGCGTGTGGTAAACATACACAAAGGAGTGACTCGGTAATAGTGAAATTGCAGACATTCTTGACGAGCCAGTAGGGAAGAGATTTCAGGCGAGGGTGGCCTTTTCCGAAGTCTTCAATCGCACCTTCTGGGTAAGCACCAGGCGGCCCCACCTTGAGCCCGCCCTGGCCTGCTTTCCTGTCATGCCGGTTCACACGGGCTCTGGGAAGCCTGAGGCAACCTGACCGGCTTGGGGATTCACGTTTGCTCGGGAAGACCGGCTCTGTTGACGATCAGGGTCAGGTCTGAACCTGTTCCTCCCAAACCTACGTGCCGTCCCTCAGAGAATCCGATGGCGAGACACACGGGGCGTGGTGAGCAGCTTCGCATCGCTCGGATGATTTACGAAAATCCACCTGGGCTTTAGACTGCCCAGCCCGGTTGGCCATGCTGGAAATCAGGCTAAAGAACCGCCTCCACTTCATTCTTTTCCACTTTGAACTAAGAGAATCAACTGGGAGATTTCCTGACCTACCACAGCGCATAGTAAATAATCCTTTCATCTCCCCGGCAGCTGGAAGTCCTGCCCGCCTCAGGAGCCTGCTCTCTGTGGACTACGAACCAGCAGCACAAGCCACGCGGGTCAGCGGCCAGTGGAACAAGACTACACTAGGCTGGGAACTGGGTTTCCCTCTTGACACCTGGGTGGGGACAGTGCTCAAGCACCCCACATCACGTTATAACATGCAACCCCTTCCCCAGGAGATGTCTGGCCTCAGTGGCTCCAAATCTACTTTCTGGAAGGACTTTGCCCAGACTTGAGAAAGATATACACGTTTACCAAACCCCAGCCTCGCCGTCCTCAAAGGAGGCCTGGAAACGCTCTGCGCTCTGCGGGGCGCGGCTGTGAGTGCCACATGCTCAGACGCCGCACATGCTCTCCCGCACTCACGTGTCAGCATTTCACAGCCAAGTGCTTCCCAGCAAAATGCACAAGGGCTTTGTCTCATTCTGCAATGGTCTGCACTGGCAAACAAGCCACTGTCGCTGCGGCTGTCCGGCTCGAATACAACAGCCGGGTGGAAGAGAAAGCCGGCCCCACCTTGCTCGGGGCGGAAAACACAACTCTCCACATCCTGGGGCTTATGATCAAAAAAATGTCACTAGGAAGGAAGAGAGGGAGGGAGAAGAAGGAAGGAGGACAAATCAAGGTGCTTTCTTTGTTTCAACAAAGCCTGGTTGGGGCACTCAGAATCTCATCGGAGAGATGTGTTGTTTTTTTTGTTTTTTTTTCCTCATTAATAAAAATCGAAATGATCAGTTGGGAACAGAATAACCAAGATAAAGGTTACACTTCCCAGACTTAAGCAATGAGTGACATTTCAGACGCCAGCCACCGGTTTTGGACCAAACTGACCAGACAGGGGGGAGCCCCCTCCTCCTCCACGCCCCAGCTTTCTTCCCTTCCCCCTCCCTAGACTTTTTAATCCTTGGCCATCAAATCTCTGCTGCAATTCTAGTGGAACCATCTGGGACCCAGCCCTAGCCCAACTTCATCTCCCACCAAACCCCAGCAAGTGTCTCCCCCACTCTGCCCTCCCTCTGCAGCCCCGCCTGTCTTGGGCTTTAGCTCCTCACCTTCTGAGTCTCCAAGCTTTTGCTTTACCTTCTTTTTGCCCCCCAAAAGCAAGCCTGCATGCTGGAAAGGTGTGGATTCTGAAGAGTTCGCTGACCGACAGGCTACATATGTTCCGTCCTTTGCTGAAGTTATATCGGACCCAGCAGCAGCTCAAGGAAAGCTGCCAGTCTGCAAAATCTGAGCACTGACTTCTTAGGGAACCAGTTCTGGTGCGTGTGTGTTTTGTTTGCTTTGGGGCTTCTGTTTGTTTGTTTGTTTTTACCCAAAGTATAGGCTAACATTTTGGGGAACCACACACTAAGAGACAGAAGATGGGAGCACGTGTTGCTAAGGGGAAGTATATAAAGCGATAAGATGGTGACGTGAGGGCTTCTGGAATTTCTGCCATGTGCCGTGTGTCTGGCACCGTGCTGGAGAATTGATGGTGAACAAGCCGACCGCATCCCCCCCTCACAGAGCTGACAGTCTGAGACGGGAGGCAGACGGACGATGAACCAGTCACAGATAATTTATTATGAATAGCACTGAGAATAGGGAAGTACAGAGCATTTGAGCGCACAGACAATTGGGGGCTATGGGGGGAGGTGACAAGGGAAGAAGACTTTCCAGAAGGAAATGTTCCCTAAGATAAAACCCAGAGGGTGAGGAAGACCAGCCTGCTTGAAAGCCAGGGGACTGGAGAGAGCAGGGTATGAAAGAGCTGAGTGTGGCGGGAAAGGCCAGCTTGAGGCTGCAAGGGTTGACAATGGCCAGAATCCAAAGTAGGAGAGTGCTCAGGGACAGGGGGGGCGGGGCGGGGGGGGGGAGGGCAAGCACTCCCCAAGGCATTGCCTGGAGCAACGCTGAGTCCACAGTGCACAGAGCCACGGCTGAGACCTTTTCTTCCCTGGGTGAACCTATGTGCAGTTCAAGCTGTCTCAATAAAGCATTCCTATCCAACTTTCCACTCTTATTTGCTGAGAGTTAACCCAGTGCTCGTGAATACAGAACAACAGAGAGTCCAATCCATTTCAGAGCAGAGTAAGCAGGAGACACGCCCCACTCCCCATGTTTTTTCCTGTACTTATTTCTGCTGCCAGAAAAGCGCTTTCAAAGGTTCTCCATGATTACGTAAGAAGAACATGGCAAGCAAGCTAAGGCAGACACACGGGATCCAACCGTTTCCCTTTCAGAAATCATAAAACACTGAAAGTGAGTGTCTGCAGGACACGCCATGCTGGCAAGGTCTGGGATCACCATCCCGTGGCCAGAATCCTATTAACCCAAGGTGTTTACTTCCTTTCGATAAACAGTCATATGTCATTTCCCATTTTTTAGGGACAATCATTACTTCAAACAAAGGGCAGTCACCAAAAAACAGTTTTTAGAGGGAGTGATTTTCTTCCCTGGGAGGGCCACAGCTCAGTTAAAAATAATAATAATAATAATAATAATAATAATAATAATAATGTTTTAAGAATGCTCTTGGCTAAAAAAAAAAACATTAATTTGTCTCTTAGACATGATTCGAGAGACAAGTAAGTTTTGGAAAAACAGGTGTCCACATAAAGAGAGATGAGCAAGGCCTCGCGGACCGCCGGGTCTGAGCCCTGCCACGCCTGGCACCGAGTGTGCACACCTGACACTCTTCCTTCCCACAACTAAATTCCTAGAATTTATTTTCTAGGAATTTAGACAATCCACACTGGCTGCCTCCACCCTCTCTCACTTGACCTCCCTAATCTGCCTGAAGGGCCCACTTGAAATTCAAGTCGTGAGCCGAACTTGCACTCTTACGAGGAGAAAATGCCCTGTCATTCTCTCCTGCCAGCTCACATTCCAGCCCTCCCCACTGGCTGGCCACCGGGCACAGGGGATAAAGCGCTCAGGTAAAACAAGACCCAGGCTGCAGGGCGCTGACTGGAAAAGCCCAAGGTGGTCCAAAGTCTTCTCCATCACCTGGGACCTAGCAAGGGGACTTAAAGACAGGCATGAGTCGCATGCCCCTGCTCCAGCTCAGGGTGCTGCAGCTCAGCTTGGGGGTTAGGGGACTGTTTCAGGTCCCCAGAGGGGAAAGCAAGGCAGGCATCTACCCTTCCTGTTTGTGAGGCTTTCCTAAAAGGCTTTCCTGTCCCAAAATACCCAGAGTGGGCTGGCCCATGGACCTAAAATAATCACCGTGAGGGACCCACCCCTCAGGGCCCCAAAGGTCTTTTAAATAAATGTAAATAACCCACGGTCTTAACATACACCACGCTGGCACTCTCCAGCACAGCGGTACACAGCTGTACTCCGAGTCCAAAGCTATCAACTGAGGGAAGTCTCGGCTATGGGAAAAAAATCATGTGTCTCTGCACCGTTTGGAACTTAGGGACTCACCAGGGTAAGGGATCTAGCTCTCGCGGCCACGCCCTGGGAAGTGTGAACTTGGCCTCCAAGCAACTTCCCGAGGCCCCGCAGGGTCGTCTTTCCCCACTTTTCTACCCTCTGTGCCCCCCGTCCCATGCCCGGCCCCACCCAGTCACCGCCCGGCCCCACCTCGCCACCGCTGGGCACAAGGCTAGCTGCGGCCCAGAGGTGGACAAAAATCTGCCTGGCAACGGGTCACGGGACCCGGATGCGGCCTGGCGATTGGCAGTTTGGCCGAGCGGGGCGTAGCGGTAGCTGTCCCTGGAGACTGTGCCCCTCTCCCCTGTCTGTTCCCTTCTTCCCCCCTCCCTCCCACTCCTCCCGGACACTGAAGGCCCCAGGACTGCAGTGTGAGAAGCTTAAGGGTGTCATCTGGTCTCTGGCGGGAGCAGGGAACTTGACGTTGCAAGCACGCTGCTTTACTTAGGTTGTAAATTCATTCGGGGTGCCAGGAGGGACTTATGGAGATGGGGAGCGGGGCTAAAGCGCCCCCGCCAAAGCCCCTCGGCGCTGTCCCTGCTCTCTGTGGGTCCTCTCCTTCCCTCTCTACGCCCTTTTACGTTCCCAGCCGCTCATTCCAAATCTCCCCCCTCCCCCGCACCCCCGCCCCACTTCCTTCTTGTCCTAGGGCTTCGCTCCTCCCCTGTTGCCTCCCCGCTCCTGCCTCTGCCCTGTGCCGGGCTCACTCTTCTGTTTTCTCCATAGACTTCCATTTGCTTTCTTCTAACCTCGCGCCCCCGTAAGCTTTGGGATGTGGAGCCAGCGGTCCGAGCTGGCGGAGGCCCCAGTTCCTTCTTTTTGGGCAGGGTGCCCGTGTTGAGTGGGTGGGTGGGTGGGTGGGGCTGCTCAGTCCACCCGGGAACCGGGGCCGACGCCTTCTGCTCACATCTCTTGATCGTTAGCAAATTCTCGAGCGGGGGGGGGGCCCCCATGGGCCTCAGCCCTGGAGCCAAGCACGACGGCTGGAGGAGGGATAAGAAAGGAGACTCGATCCACAGTGGACACAAATTGGTTCTGCTCCAAACTCTCTGGAGCCACCTCACTTTCCGTAGTCCTCCCCCGGAGAGGGGGCTGAGCCCCACAGGGTGGCAGCTGGCCGGGGACAGCGGGTGGGGCTAACTATAATGCAAATATTTT
This sequence comes from Rousettus aegyptiacus, assembly GCF_014176215.1. Taxonomy (NCBI): domain Eukaryota; kingdom Metazoa; phylum Chordata; class Mammalia; order Chiroptera; family Pteropodidae; genus Rousettus; species Rousettus aegyptiacus. Next base: position 114,731,199 of record NW_023416308.1, read on the forward strand.
GATTGTTATTTCTCCCTTATTTCTGTCAACCTGGAAGGGTGAAGGCTCAGGAGAGGAAAAGACCCAGGGTGACTGGCCAGGAGGGGCTGGCAGCAGCTGAAGAGGCTGAACCTGGGCCAACCGTTCACTTTGCTAGGGGCCTGGAGCTACCACCCGCTACCCCCCAAGTGGGCAAATTGCTAAGAGCGGCTCCTTTCCTTTCTGGGCTGGACCGGAAACCAGCCAAGCTGCCTGCGTCTCAAGTTACTTTCTAGGTCCTCTGTTCTCTTGCTGCCTCCAGCCCCACCTTGCTGAACCTCCCCACACACCTCACTCCATGCTTTCCTTCTGCTGTTCCCTCTGCCCGGAATGCCCTCCCACACTCCTCTCCGAACCCTAAAACAGTTACATACTCTTATTAACACTGTCTTCCTGGTATCAGAGCAAGCAGGATACTGTGAATAAAGCGTGGGCTTCTCAGTCAGACCAGACCGAGTTTAAATCCTTTGTCTGCTATTTACTAGCTGTGTGACGCCGGATATATCGCTTAACTTCTCTGAGCCTCAGTTTCTTTGTCTATAAGTGAGAAAAATAGTACCCACTTCAAGGGGGTATTGTAGAAAATGTAGAGATGAAGCATGTATAACCCATGTAGAACGCCCGACACAAAGTATTCAATAGTACTAGCTTACGCTTACGGTATTTATATATGCCAAGCACATTTTATATATTCATCTACATCATCCTCACTACGACACTATGAGAGAGGTACTAAATCATCCCTATTTTATAGATAAGAAAATCAAGGCACAGAGAGGTTCGATAACTTGTCCGAGATGCCACAGCAAAGAAGTGGCAGAGCTGATTACTACTACTACTACTACTACTACTACTACTACTACTACTACTACTACTACCACTACTACTACTACTAATTATTATTATTCCCCTACTAAACTGTAGGCTCGCTGAGGAAAGGATCTTTGTATATGTGTTTAATAACTACTTCAGGGATTTTTTAAAAGGTCAAGGCCCCACATATTTCAAAAGATGTCTTCCATTTCCTAAAACCTCAGGAAAAAAATTCCCATCTTCCTCAGGGAAGCAGCAAATGGTATCATGGGAAAGCAAAAAAGCTTTTTTAAAAAATCAGAAAGCTGGGATCGACCTAGGCAGAGTCATCGCTTTCCAGCTCTGTGAGCTGAGACCAATCGTTTCTCTTCTCCGGTCCTCACCTTTCTGCACCCAGTGTGAGATGCCAAGAGATAAAGCATTGTGCAGACTAGGATGAGATGATCTTTTCACTCTTAACCCTTTTCGATCCTTGGCCCCACTGCTGGGAAGTTTTTCCTTTAAAGCCAGGCCTTAAGCTTACGGTGGAAAATAACAGAGGTTTTTAAAGGGCACTGAAACCACCCTCCTCTGCAGAATGTTCCCTGCACATTTGCCGTAGCCCGTGGCAGCCTCTGCTGGGAGCGGTCAGCCTCAGGGAGCACTTGTGGCTGCCGGAGGGACGCCACGGGGTGATCGGAGGCTGGTAAACAGCACATGGCATTCTCGGCCGATGGCAAGTATTCATGCCCCGAATTCTTTGTCCTCGTGAGGAGAGACAGAGGGCTGCTCTGTGCTGCACTGTCCAAAGCCAGAACTGTGCTGTCCAAACCCCCAGCCGAAGAGCAGGCCAAGGCTGAGGCGCGCATGCCACCAGCCCATTAAATGTGCTTGCGAAATAAACTTGACCAAACTTGGACTTCTTTCTCAAAAACTTGGGTTTGCTTCTTAATTCCAGAGGGAAACCATGGCACGGTTACAATGGAGAAAATGAGCAAGCTCCTCGATCAAGGGATGGAGGTCACGTGGGTCCCGAGAGGCCACCTGACACCACTCCTGTGGTATTCCTGCTCCAAAACGCATAGCTTGCTTGAATCAGACAAAGCCAGACTGAGGCGCACGTCTTCAAATCACCTGGCCTCGTATATTTAAAAAATATCGATGTCCCACAGGACATTAAAAAACTGAGGAAATGCTCCAGATTAAAGAAGCTAAAGAGACCGACCGTGACAACTAAATGTCACATGGGGTCATGGACATGGATTAAAGCCTATATGGGGGGGAGGGGGGAAGAAAACATTGCCCTAAGGAAGTTATTGAGCAATTAGTAAAATTTAAATATGGACTACGTGTCAGAAAATAATATCATGTGAATGTTAGATTTCCTGAATTTGATGATTATCTTCTGGTTACATAGGAGAATGTTCATACATGCTAAAGTATTTAGGAGTGAAGGGTCGCGGTGTCTGCAGTTTACTCTCAAATGATTCAGCGAAAACAATGATAATTCTGATATCTACACACAGAGACAGATGGGAACAGACAAGGTAAAATTGATAAATCCAAGTGAAAGTTGGATGTACATTGTCTTCCTGCAACGTCTCTGTTGGTTTGAATTAAAAATAAATACACTTAAAAAAAAAAAAAAAAAAGGAACATCAGTTACATGCTTAAGCTGCATCTCCCAGATATCATTCACGTCACAGCTGATGTGCAGCACCAGGGAACTGAGGTGAGACTCTGAAGACGCGAGACACGCGTCCTGGCAACGTGCAAAGCTCCGGTGGGTGCTATGCTTGTGCCTTGGGACACTGGGGACCTAGCAGCATTTCAGCAACGCTGCCGTTACTCAAAACATTTGATCCGACGTACCGACCACGCAGGAAAATTGGTTGCACATTACAATCGTGCCTTGCTTTTGACCCAAAACGGCCCTATCCTTCTAATGGTCAAGTCTTGCTTCTAAAAAGATCATAAACTACTGGAACTGGCCAGAGCCTTAGAGAATGCATGCCTTATCCCTGTTACGAACAAGGAAAATGAGGCTCAGAGAGGGGCCTTAATTTGCCCAAGGTCACAGCTAACCCCACTGACTTCTAGGCCAGTGTTCTTCCCGGGGGCCTGTCCTGGAAACTGTGGGGGTATCGTTCAGGCCTTTTGGCTGTTTGTCAAAATCAAGAGGAAGATTTTTATTTCCCAAGAAAATAATTTTTTTTTTTTAATGTACAAGTGACATAGAGAGCAGCTCCAAAAGAGAGGGAACAAAAGTATTCTTAACAATAGAATTTTCAGAGAAGCAAGTGTAGCACCTCCCTAGTATAAGTGTTTGTCTAAGACAAAACCTGTCATAATTATTTTATGATCCTACCTTAAATACAACCCACGCAACCGGGGCTATTCACTGTATGGGACTTCAAATTTGCCAAACAGAAAAATGAGAGGATTTGGGACATTGTCCCACTTATTCTCCGTCTGCCCCTCCACCTTCAGACAGACAGACCCCTTTCTCCCTGCTTCTCGGCCCTGCTCTGCTGCCGTAGGCGTCTGATCCGTGCCCCCTGCAACACCTAGGCTCACCTGCCCTCCGGGGAGGCGCCAGCAGGAGGAAAGGTCAGAATATTTCTGCACCACGAGGCGAGGCAAGCATGCAGAGGTCCCTCCCGCAACTGCGGGTCCTTCCCCCCAACGCTACGGCTCCTGCCCATCCCTCCTACCCCTCCAGCTCCAAGTACGCCATTCCTTCCCCAGACTCCTTCAGGCCCAGGGGTAAGACCAGCTTCCCACCATCCCTGGGAGGCTCACCACCCCTTGCCGGCTCCTTTGCCCCCTGCCCTCTACTCCATAAACAGCTCCTCATTGAAGTCCCGATGGCTGAACTACTTCCAAGTGGAATTCTGTTTCCCGTAGGGACAGACCTGACAGATATAGAAATGGGTTAGAGTTGATGAAAAATATTTACTGCCATTTGTGAGCATACGATGCCTTTCAAAGTACTCTAATTCGCCACATGTCCCCTGAACCACACACCACTTCCCAGACACAGTCACACCGCCCCAAGGCAGGCTGCCGGCCTCGGCTTCGCTCCTGCTGGGGTTCTGGAACGCGGAGGAAGGACGCGGGGGAGCCCGGCCCAGCCCTTCCGGGTCCCCTGACACTGCACGTACGGAAGCCGGGACCTCAGAGTTTAAGACCTTAAGACCTGGAGAATCTGAGCGCTGCGTGACTTTAGGGGACTACCCTGGAACGTCCCTATCCGGGGCTAAGAGAGGGCAGGGTGGGTGGTGACGAAGGTATCAGGGTGAACAGAGGGAGATGGGGAAATGCGTGGGCGGCAGGGATGCGCAAAGGAAAGCCGGCGGGCACGGGTCCGCCGCACGCCCCCCGCCCCCCAGCACCTGGCCCCTCCTCCATGCTGTCCCTTCTAACAGTCCCAACAGGAGCGAGGGCCCCTGTTCTGTGGCCACTGCCTCCAGCTCGTGCCTGACATGGGAAGAGGGCGGCTAGGGCGTTTCTCCCATTCGAATGGCCGGTTGCCATGTTCATTCTCCATCTTACCCACCAGCCCGTCCCAGCCAATGATCTCTCGCCCCGAGCGCCCAGGAACCAGCACTATCCTTATCCTCATCGTCCCTGGGAGAAGTATCCTTTCCATGTGTGTGTTCCGGCGTCTGAAGCGTTCCGGTTTCCCACATCCACCACCCACCATAGCATTTGGTCTGTGGAAGTCAGCAGAGGAGGCTTCTGAGACCCGCAGGACTCAAAAATTACTTATTGAATGAACACTGAGGGCTACTACTGGCTTACATCACCCTTCCCTCAAGCTTAAAAAAAAAAAGAAAGAAAAAATGATGTACCATTGGATAACCTAGCTAGTTCTGCCCAAGGATCTTTCCAGCATCCCAGGGGACATTCCCCCGCCAGCTGCGTGCACAGAGCATCCCCCAATCCCCCCCACCCCTCACCCTCCAGACACCAGGACATACATCTGGGGAACCGTGGACTGTCCCATCCCACATCTCTGTCAGCTTCAGAATTAAGGATCAGGACTTGAACTTTGAGCTGTGGTTGAGTGAAAGCATCCTTGGAGGTACCCGGTGGTTAGGACGGAAGGAAGCTGCAGGTAGACGCGTGCCAGTGGGCCTCACACTCTTCCGAGTGTGTGAGAAGGGCCTCAGCCCCCTTCTCTGCGACTCTGTACCCACCCTCCTGCTCTCCATAAATTAACTTGTAGCTGTGCAGTGAATGCTACACGTGTTAAATGTGGTGCCCTTGCATAGCAGACAACCAAATTCCTGAAGGGATTATCAGGATACTATCCTCATTTTATGGGTGACAAAACTGAGGCTCAAGGAGGTGTTACCCAATTCACAAAAGTGGCTATAGGTCCGTCCTCTTAAGAAAAGCAGCAGAGGATCAAGCACCTCGTTTGTTACCTATCTCCTTCCAGAACCCTCGGGCTGTGCTGACTGAGGTGGGAATGAACCGAGCTGGTGAATGCTGGGCTGAAATCAAGCAGGCAGGTGGAGTTTACGCGGGCAGAAGGTCCCAGTGATACACGCAGAAACCAGCTGACAAGATGGTACTGGGGACTGGGATGGGTGGCAGCTGTTACCCCTGTTCTGGGGGAGACCAGAGAGGTGCAGAGCTGCCTCCGCCGGCAGAGACGTGACAGCTTTGGGAAATGACAAGGGGGACGACCTTGGTCCGATTGTTTTGGTATGAGAGGTTACTGATTTCTGCCCAACAATGACCAACATTAGGAACCAATTTCCAGAAGGCTCCCTACAGAGCTGGAAATCTTAAGGGGATTTTGGTCAGAAGAGATGTCATCAAGTTTAGCCTTATAATGGACTAGAAGTAACCATAAAGACATCTTTTACAAGATCAGCACCCTCGTTTCAATGACAAGGAAGCTGCAGCCCAGACAGGGCAGGTAACTGGAGGCCACCCAGCAAAGCTACGGCCCAATCAGGGAGAGATGACAGGCCCGCGATTCACAGCCAGATCCCTTTCGGCCACTCCAGTCGGCCTCTTTATTTTTTCATTCACATCTGCACACTTTTTACCCATTTAGCACTATTTCTGATTCGTGTATTCGTATCTGAGGATGCAAAGTTGATGAGTGGTTTCTGGGGCTTGGGCTGCCAACATGCCACGCTCCTCTTGCTTTCTCAGCAATGGCACGGCCAGCCTCACCGTGAGAAGCCAAGAATTCCTCCCATTGCCATTAATAAAGCCAGCAATGCCACTGGGTAGATGCAGCGACCTGTCAGGGCTGGTGTAGAGCCTCCCCCGGCTTCATCCCCTTGACACGCAATGCAAAGGCACGAGACGTCAGGGTTAATAAACAGCTTTATTTGCCTTTAACAGCATCAATTTTCTTACACTCTCAATTAATTTGCCAGTAAAGTGCGGGAAATTTTCTTAATCATAACATTTGTTAAAAGAGATCAGAACTAATATCAGGAACATGGCGGCCAGAAAGAAAACGTTTCTCTTAAAAAACACAGAATGGAAGCCCCTTGTGTAGAGCTAGTGGGTTGGCCAATTTGCAAAGAGGTTCTAATTCCCTCTCACCATGAACACCACGCTGGCTGGGACCACTGCCCCAGGGGGAAAAAAAAAAAAAAAAAAGCAATGCTGAAGCCTTCTAAAAAACACCCACACGCCCAGCCTGCCCAGCCTGCCGTTCCTCTTCACCATTTTGGGTGTTTGCTGTGTAAATAGAACCAATCTTAGGAGAAACAGAGGGCTGGCCCTCTCTACTGCTTTCTACCCCACCCCACCCTTACTAACAAAAGCCCCCAAAGTCATTACAATGAAAAAGTGGGTTTCCATTACCCCAACACTAACAATGTTCAGTAAAAATGAGGATAATAAACACAAAAGCTTGCATAGTAAACAGGAGCTCTCAGCATTCAATGCAAAAAAAACAAAACAAAACAAACAAAAAAAAAACTGAAATCTTAAGGCAAATACTGTTGACTCTGCACACGGGCTGGATGACCTTGTAACTCTTCGCCTATCTGCAAAGCTCCGGGAGCCTAAATGCGGCCGGCTTCCCAGCGCGCGGGGCTGGCGGAGGCCAGATCTTTGCATTACTGCTGAGGCTGCGGGTGTGTTTCTCTCTGAGATTATATACAAACACACCCCAGGCTGGTGTAGTTTTATACACATATGTACACAAAGGCCTGCTACTCTTTCTTTGTGGAAACCACCAGCTCCACCTCGGGAAGCTGGATGCCAACCTTGGTCCCACTGTCATTGCTGGAGGAAGAGGACAGTCGGGACTTCTTAGAGGCCAAGGACACTCCACTCCCCTGTAACTTGCCTGCCTCGTCATCACTCCCAGTCACCTCATAGTGACCTTTGCTCTTTGACCCCAAGCCACCGAAGGTACCAAACTTCAGCTTCCCCTGTTTCCCTTTGACTTTGCCGCCTTCCAGCGCCATTTCCCCACCTTCAAACTCCAAAGTCCCGGTCGGGGTGGAAGGTGCAGAGAGCTCCCTTTCGTCGCTGAAGGAATTAGAGCGGTGCCGCGGCTTCTTACTTTTAAATAAGGAGAACTTGGCTTTGGGCGAAGATGGTTCGGCCTCTGCCTCCCCTTCCAGAGAGCCGAGGCTGGCCTTCGAGCTCTTCAGGTCACCTTTGGACCCCGAGATGGACGCTTCCGGTGAGCTGGTCACAGCACCTTTCCCTTTCGCTTTGGAAAAATTGAACTTGGGCATTTTGATTTTGGACTTCTTAAGTTTCACGTCGGACTCCTCCCACTCGCCCTCTCCGGCACCAGCCTGGACACCGGCCTCCACTGCAGGGAAGTTAATATCCACTCCCACTTCTCTGCCAACCAGCTCTCGGCCAGAGAAGGTGAATTTGGGAATCTTCATCTTGGGGAATGTTACTTTTCCAGATCTGCTTTCCAAGTGACCTTGAGGCCCAGACACACTCAGTCCAGGACCCTGGAGTCCAATCTGGCCTCCTTTCACACCACCTTCCACCTTTGGTCCTGAGAAATGAAGTCCTCCAGCAAACTTAGGTGCTTCCAAGTTGAGAGCAGAGGAAACCTGGGGTCCCTTCCACTCACCCCCGGAACCTTTGACACTCATATGCCCTTCACCGAGGCTGATATCTGGGGCACTGACACCCCCTGAAACATCCACACCTCCTTTGACTTTCGGGCCCTTCAAGCTGACACCGAAATCTGACTCGGGAGATGCCATGTTAAACGAAGGCCCCTTCACGCTGATGTCGGGAGCGGCACCGTGGACACCTACTCCGGAACCTTTCAGACTGCCTTTGATTTCAGGGCCGGAAATCTGCCCTGTGGGGAGTTTCACGTTGACACCTCGCAGCTCCATGTCGCATCCAGAGGCCTTCATTCCAGGCATTTGGAGGTTTCCTTCTAGGCCCTGAACACTGATGCCTGGGACACCTCCTCCAACAGAGGGGCCTTTCATCTCACCAGTGACCCCGAGGCTCCCTTTTACTTTTGGTCCTTCCAAGTTCAAGTCCACATCTGGTGCTGAGATTTGAGGGCCGGAGATCTGAGGCCCTTTCAGGTTCAGGCCGCCCAGGTTCACATCCACGCCCGGCCCCTTTAGTTCTCCAGTAACTCGTGGCCCCTTGACATTGACGTCCAAGTCGGCCCCTGGAGTGGAGAGGCCAAACTGGGGTAGCTTCATTTGGGGAAGTGTAAAACCACCTTCAGGTGCCTCCAAGCTTAGGTCGGGAGCACCTACTGATACTTTCGGGCACTTGACGTCACCGGAGACAGCCAGGTCTCCCTGCAGGCTTGGTCCTTTCAGGTTCAAGTCCAGGTCAGGTCCAGAGACTTTTGGCATCGAGAGGTTCACTGAAGGCAAGTCTACCTTTGGCCCCTTCAGAGACACGTCAGGCCCTTCGAACTTAACATCCGGTGCGCTCAAACCTCCCTCTAGAGAGGGCAGCTGGACATGGCCCCCAGCTCCTCCACCCTCTATTTTCACACCAGGGACACCAATCTTGGGCATCGAAAACTTGGGGAACTTGATTTTCGAGTCTGGACCTTGCAGATCTACGTCTGGTCCTTCTAGTCCCACACTGGGGCCATCGCCCTTGATCTTTGGTCCTTTCAAGCTAACGTTCACATCAGGGATGGTGACTTGAGGGGCAGAAATGCCAAATGACGGGCCTTTGACTTTGGCATCTGGGCCTTCAATGTTGATGTCAGGTGCGTTCAAGTTTGCCTGCACCTTGGGGCCTTTCAAATCACCCTCTATTTTGGGACCTGAGACATCCACACCTGGCACCTTGAACTTGGGAGCCTTCAGCTTGATGTCGGGACCTTCCACGTTAATCCCCGGTGAAGCAATATCCAAATCAGGTGCCTGGATCTCACCCTCCAATTTGGGGCTAGGGAGGGGAGCCTCCGTTTTAAATTTAGGCGATTTAATGTCAAATTCTACGTCTGGGAAGTACATCTTTCCAAACATGGTTTTCTTGGTTTTAGGAGATTTAAGTGTGGCATCTGGCCCTGCAACATTCAGATCTACATCAGAAGTCTTCAGACTGGCATCGATTTCGCCCCCAGGGACATTCAGATCAAATCCTTGTTTCTTGGCCTTAATTTTAGGCCCACTCATGTGAATTTTCGGCATTTTAAATTTACTCTTCTTGCCCTTGCCACCAACACTGATTTCAGGAGCCTCAACATTCAGCTCTGCCTCAGGAACACTCACCTCCAGTGAAGGTGATTTGATGTCAGCTTTGGGGCTTTTTGCCCCAAATCCAAACTTGGGCTTCTTAAATTTGGGAATTTTAACATCTGGCCCCTCAATGTTAAGATCTGGGCTGTCCATGTGTACGTCTAAATTTGGAGCTTCTAAATCAAGTTTGGGTCCCTTGAGGTCCAGTTCACCACCTTCTAATTTGGGACCAGAAACTCCGATTTTGGGTGCCTTGAGATGCAAATCGACATCAGGAACAGTTACTTTAGGGGCAGATATATCCAGTGATGGCATCTTCAAATTTGGGCCACTGAATTTGGCATCAGGGCCTTCAAAATCAAGACCTGGACCTTTAAGGTCTACTTCTGGGCCTTTCAAACTACCTTCAACCTTAGGAATGGACACATCAAAATCTCCTTTGACTTTGGGTCCTTTCAAATCCAGATCAACATCAGGCATGGAGATTTTAGGGGCTTTGATATTTATCTCAGGCATTTTGAACTTGGGGCCCTTCAGTTTTGCATCTGGACCTTCGATATTCACATCTGGAACATCAATGTCAGCCTTGGGTAGGTTCACATCCACTTCTGGGCCCTCTCCCTTGAAGCCGGGCATGCTGAACTTGGGCATCTTCACCTTGGGCATCTTCAGGTGCCAGTCTGGGCCATGAACATCCACATCTGGGGCATCAATGTCCACTTTGGGCCCTTTGATGTCAATTCCAGGGCCCTTGAGGTCACCTTCCACTTTGGGCAGAGACACATCCACATCACCCTTCATTTTGGGGCCCCTCAAGTTCAGATCAAGGTCAGGCATGGAGATTTTGGGGGCTTTGATGTTCATCTCTGGCATCTTGAACTTGGGGCCCTTCAGTTTTGCATCTGGACCTTCAATATTCACATCTGGAACATCAATGTCCACCTTGGGTCCTGAGACATCGATGTCAACCTTGGGCAGGTTCGCATCCACTTCTGGTCCTTCTCCTTTGAAGCCAGGCATACCAAACTTGGGCATTTTCACTTTGGGCATCTTCAGGTGCCAGTCTGGGCCATGAACATCCACATCTGGAACATCAATGTCCACTTTGGGGCCCTTGATGTCTACTTCGGGGCCCTTGAGGTCGCCTTCCACTTTGGGCAGAGAAACGTCCACATCACCCTTTACTTTAGGACCCTTCAGATTCAGGTCAACTTCAGGCATGGAGATCTTGGGTGCCTTGAGATGCAAGTCAGGCATTTTAAACTTGGGGCCCTTCAGTTTCCCTTCTGGGCCGTGAATGTCAATGTCAGGAGTGTCTATATCCAGCTTAGGGCCTTTCACATCCACTTTGGAGCCTTTCATATCTCCTTCCAGTTTAGGAATGGAAATGTCCAAATCTCCCTTTACCTTAGGTCCTTTCAAGTTCAAGTCAATGTCACTCATGGAGATTTGTGGAGTTTTAAAATGCACATCAGGCATCTTAAATTTGGGACCTTTGATTTTTCCTTCAGGACCCTCAATGTCCACTTCTGGCCCTTTCAGATCACCTTCCACCTTAGGTAGGGAAACATCCACATCGCCCTTTACTTTTGGCCCTTTCAGATTTAAGTCTAAGTCAGGCATAGAAATTTTGGGGGCTTTAATGTGCATCTCTGGCATCTTAAATTTAGGCCCCTTCAATTTTCCTTCTGGACCTTCGGTATCAATGTCAACTTTGGGCCCTTTGATGTCAATTTCAGGGCCCTTGAGGTCACCTTCCACTTTGGGCAGAGACACATCCATATCGCCCTTCATTTTGGGGCCCTTCAGGTTAAAGTCAAGATCAGGCATGGAGATTTTGGGGGCTTTGATGTTCATCTCTGGCATCTTGAACTTGGGGCCCTTCAGTTTTGCATCGGGACCTTCGATATTCACATCTGGGGCATTAATGTCCACGTTGGGGCCAGAAATATCAAGGTCAGCTTTAGGGAGGGTAACATCCACCTCTGGACCCTCTCCTTTGAAGCCAGGCATGCTGAACTTGGGCATTTTCACCTTGGGCATCTTCAGGTGCCAGTCTGGGCCATGAACGTCCACATCAGGAGCATCAATGTCCACTTTGGGCCCTTTGATGTCAATTCCAGGGCCTTTCAGGTCACCTTCCACTTTAGGAAGGGAAACGTCCACATCACCCTTTACTTTTGGACCTTTGAGGTTTAAGTCAATGTCAGGCATGGAGATCTTGGGTGCTTTGATGTTCATCTCTGGCATCTTGAACTTGGGGCCCTTCAGTTTTGCATCTGGACCTTCAATATTCACATCTGGAATGTCAATGTCAGCCTTGGGCAGGTTCACATCCACTTCTGGGCCCTCTCCTTTGAAGCCGGGCATGCTGAACTTGGGCATTTTCACTTTGGGCATCTTCAGGTGCCAGTCTGGGCCATGAACATCCACATCTGGAACATCGATGTCCACTTTGGGGCCCTTAATGTCTACTTCGGGGCCCTTGAGGTCGCCTTCCACTTTGGGCAGAGAAACGTCCACATCACCCTTTACTTTAGGACCCTTCAGATTCAGGTCAACTTCAGGCATGGAGATCTTGGGTGCCTTGAGATGCAAGTCAGGCATTTTAAACTTGGGGCCCTTCAGTTTCCCTTCTGGGCCGTGAATGTCAATGTCGGGAGTGTCTATGTCCACCTTGGGTCCAGAGATGTCAATGTCAGCCTTGGGCAGGTTCACATCCACTTCTGGGCCCTCTCCTTTGAAGCCGGGCATGCTGAACTTGGGCATCTTCACCTTGGGCATCTTCAGGTGCCAGTCTGGGCCATGAACATCCACATCGGGGGCATCGATGTCCACTTTGGGGCCTTTGATGTCAATTCCAGGGCCTTTCAGGTCACCTTCCACTTTAGGAAGGGAAACGTCCACATCACCCTTTACTTTGGGACCTTTCAGGTTTAAGTCAATGTCAGGCATGGAGATCTTGGGTGCTTTGATGTTCATCTCAGGCATCTTGAACTTAGGACCTTTCAACTTTCCTTCTGGTCCTTCGATGTTAACATCAGGGCCTTCGATGTCCACCTTAGGTCCTGAGACATCGATGTCAGCCTTGGGCAGGTTCATATCCACTTCTGGGCCCTCTCCTTTGAAGCCGGGCATGCTGAACTTGGGCATTTTCACTTTGGGCATCTTCAGGTGCCAGTCTGGGCCATGAACGTCCACATTGGGGACATCGATGTCCACTTTGGGGCCTTTGAGGTCAACTTCAGGGCCTTTCAGATCACCTTCCACTTTAGGCAGAGAAACGTCCACATCGCCCTTTACCTTGGGACCTTTCAGATGCAAATCAAAGTCCGGCATGGAGATCTTGGGTGCTTTGATGTTCATCTCAGGCATCTTGAACTTAGGACCTTTCAACTTTCCTTCTGGTCCTTCGATGTTAACATCAGGGCCTTCGATGTCCACTTTGGGTCCAGAGATGTCAACATCAGCCTTGGGCAGGTTCACATCCACTTCTGGCCCTTCTCCTTTGAAGCCAGGCATGCTGAATTTTGGCATTTTCACCTTGGGCATCTTCAGGTGCCAGTCTGGGCCATGAACGTCCACATCAGGAGCACTGAGGTCCACTTTCGGACCTTTGAGGTCAACTTCAGGGCCTTTCAGATCTCCTTCAATCTTGGGAAGGGAAAGGTCCACATCACCTTTCACCTTGGGGCCCTTCAGGTTTAAATCAATATCAGGCATTGAGATCTTGGGAGCCTTTAGGTGCATTTCTGGCATCTTGAATTTGGGCCCCTTCAAATTCCCTTCTGGGCCTTCGATGTTAAAATCAGGAGCGTCAATGTCCACTTTAGGGCCCTTGATGTCCACCTCAGGGCCCTTTAGGTCACCTTCCACTTTGGGCAAAGAAACATCCACATCACCCTTCATTTTGGGGCCCTTCAGGTTCAAATCAAAGTCCGGCATAGAGATTTTGGGAGCTTTGATGTTCATCTCTGGCATCTTGAACTTGGGACCCTTCAGTTTTGCATCGGGACCTTCGATATTCACATCTGGGGCATTAATGTCCACTTTGGGGCCAGAAATATCAAGGTCAGCTTTAGGGAGGGTAACATCCACCTCTGGACCCTCTCCTTTGAAGCCAGGCATGCTGAACTTGGGCATTTTCACCTTGGGCATCTTCAAGTGCCAGTCTGGGCCATGAACGTCCACATCAGGAGCATCAATGTCCACTTTGGGCCCTTTGATGTCAATTCCAGGGCCTTTCAGGTCACCTTCCACTTTAGGAAGGGAAACGTCCACATCACCCTTTACTTTTGGACCTTTCAGGTTTAAGTCAATGTCAGGCATGGAGATCTTGGGTGCTTTGATGTTCATCTCTGGCATCTTGAATTTGGGACCCTTTAAGCCTCCTTCTAGCCCTTCCACATTTACTTCTGGCCCCTCAGCGTCCAAGCTGGGACCTTCTATCTTGATATCTCCTTTTGGCAGATCCATAGCCACGTCAGGCCCTTCTGCTTTTAAGCCGGGCACACCAAACTTGGGCATTTTCATCTTGGGCATCTTCAAATTCCAGTCTGGACCGTGAACATCCACATCAGGTGCATCAAGATGAACTTCTGGTGCCTTAATATCCACTTTGGGTTCTTTAAAGTCACCTTCTAAATTTGGACCAGCAACATCTATGTCTCCTTTGACTTTAGGACCTTTCAGATTTAACTCCACATCCGGCATAGAAACTTTAGGAGATGAAATACTCAGGAAAGGCATTTTGAACTTGGAGCCTTTCACTTTTCCTTGGACCTCAACATCAGGAGCATTGATATCAACTTTGGGGCCTGTTACATCAATATCTGGCTTTTTAACTTTGACGTCCACCTCAGGTGTCTGAACTTTGGAGCCCGAAAAATTAAATTTGGGAAGCTTAAAACGAGACTTCTTGGACTTGCCTTCAATATTGACCTTAGGACCAGAAATGTCCACTTCTGGGCCCTTTATATCCAACTTGGGAGTTTTAATGTCACCTTCTACTTTGGGGCCAGAAACATCAACATCTCCCTTAAGCTTTGAGCCTTTCAAGTTCAAGTCAATTTCTGGCATGGAGATCTTGGGCATGTTTACATGCATGTCAGGCATCTTTAGTTTTGGACTTTTCAATTTACCTTCTGGGCCATGAATGTCAATGTCAGGAGCATCTAAATCTAACTTTGGGCCTTTGATGTCAATTCCAGGGCCTTTCAGGTCACCTTCCACTTTAGGAAGGGAAACGTCCACATCACCCTTTACTTTGGGACCTTTCAGGTTTAAGTCAATGTCGGGCATGGAGATCTTGGGTGCTTTGATGTTCATCTCAGGCATCTTGAACTTAGGACCTTTCAACTTTCCTTCTGGTCCTTCGATGTTAACATCAGGGCCTTCGATGTCCACCTTAGGTCCTGAGACATCGATGTCAGCCTTGGGCAGGTTCACATCCACTTCTGGGCCCTCTCCTTTGAAGCCAGGCATGCCGAACTTGGGCATTTTCACCTTGGGCATCTTCAGGTGCCAGTCTGGGCCATGAACGTCCACATCGGGGACATCAATGTCCACTTTGGGCCCTTTGATGTCAATTCCAGGGCCTTTCAGGTCACCTTCCACTTTAGGAAGGGAAACGTCCACATCACCCTTTACTTTGGGACCCTTCAGGTTTAAGTCAATGTCAGGCATGGAGATCTTGGGTGCTTTGATGTTCATCTCAGGCATCTTGAACTTAGGACCTTTCAACTTTCCTTCTGGTCCTTCGATGTTAACATCAGGGCCTTCGATGTCCACCTTGGGTCCAGAGATGTCAATGTCAGCCTTGGGCAGGTTCACATCCACTTCTGGGCCCTCTCCTTTGAAGCCTGGCATGCTGAACTTGGGCATTTTCATCTTGGGCATCTTCAGGTGCCAGTCTGGGCCATGTACATCCACATCGGGGACATCAATGTCCACTTTGGGCCCTTTGATGTCAATTCCAGGGCCTTTTAGGTCACCTTCCACTTTAGGAAGGGAAACGTCCACATCACCTTTTACTTTGGGACCTTTTAGGTTTAAGTCAATGTCAGGCATGGAGATCTTGGGTGCTTTGATGTTCATCTCAGGCATCTTGAACTTAGGACCTTTCAACTTTCCTTCTGGTCCTTCGATGTTAACATCAGGGCCTTCGATGTCCACCTTGGGTCCAGAGATGTCAATGTCAGCCTTGGGCAGGTTCACATCCACTTCTGGGCCTTCTCCTTTGAAGCCGGGCATGCTGAACTTGGGCATTTTCATCTTGGGCATCTTCAGGTGCCAGTCTGGGCCATGAACATCCACATCGGGGACGTCAATATCCATTTTGGGGCCTTTGAGGTCAACTTCAGGGCCTTTCATATCTCCCTCTACCTTGGGACCTGTAACATCCAGGTCTCCTTTCACTTTTGGACCTGTTAGATTAAGATCAATATCTGGCATGGATATCTTTGGAGTCTTAAAATGCATTTCGGGCATCTTAAACTTTGGACTTTTCCACTTTCCTTCAGGTCCTTCAACATTCACATCTGGACATTCGAGGTCCACTTTGGGTGCTGAGACATCGATGTCAGCCTTGGGTAGGTTCACATCCACTTCTGGGCCCTCTCCTTTGAAGCCAGGCATGCCGAACTTGGGCATTTTCATCTTGGGCATCTTCAGGTGCCAGTCTGGGCCGTGAACATCCACATCTGGAACATCAACGTCCACTTTGGGCCCTTTGATATCAACATCAGGACCTTCCACTTTAGGCAGAGATACATCCACATCGCCCTTTACCTTGGGACCTTTCAGATGCAAATCAAAGTCAGGCATGGAGATCTTGGGAGCTTTGATGTTCATCTCAGGCATTTTGAACTTAGGACCTTTGAGCTTTCCCTCGGGTCCTTCAATGTTAACATCAGGGCCTTCGATGTCTACTTTGGGTCCAGAGATGTCAACATCAGCCTTGGGCAGGTTCACATCCACTTCTGGGCCCTCTCCTTTGAAGCCGGGCATGCTGAACTTCGGCATTTTCATCTTGGGCATCTTCAGGTGCCAGTCTGGGCCATGAACATCAGGCGCATTTATGTCTACTTTGGGGCCCTTGATGTTCACATCTGGTACTTTGATTTTACCTTCTACCTCAGGCACAGACACATCTACATCCCCTTTGATTTTTGGTCCTTTCAGATTTAAGTCCACATCAGGCATAGAAATATTTGGGGCTTTGAAATGCATATCAGGCATCTTGAACTTGGGGCCTTTCAATTTGCCCTCTGGTCCTTCAATGTCAATATCTGGGCCACTGATGTCACCTTTGAGGTCTGGTCCTTTGAAGTCACCTTCCAATTTAGGAACATCTACGTCCACCTCTCCCTTGACCTTGGGGCTCTTTAAGTGTAGATTAATGTCTGGCATGGAGATTTTGGGAGCTTTAAAGTGCATGTCTGGCATCTTAAATTTAGGACTTTTCCATTTGCCATCTGGGCCTTCCACAGCTACATCTGGCATGTCGACATCCAATTTGGGGCCCTTGACATCCAATTCTGGACCCTTTAACTCTCCCTCCATCTTTGGGGCAGAAACATCAACATCTCCTTTAATTTTAGGCCCCTTTAAGTTGAAGTCCACATCAGGCATGGAGATCTTGGGGGCATGAAAGTGCATCTCAGGCATTTTGAACTTAGGACCTTTCAGTTTTCCTTCTGGACCCTCGATAGTCACATCTGGAGCTTCAATGTCCACCTTGGGTCCAGAGATGTCAATGTCAGCCTTGGGCAGGTTCACATCCACTTCTGGGCCCTCTCCTTTGAAGCCTGGCATGCTGAACTTGGGCATTTTCATCTTGGGCATCTTCAAGTGCCAGTCTGGGCCATGAACATCCACATCAGGAATGTCGATGTCAACCTTGGGGCCTTTGATGTCCACATCCGGCACTTTCATTTCACCTTCTACCTTGGGCACAGAGACATCCACGTCGACATCCCCTTTGACTTTGGGGCCTTTCAAGTGTAAGTCCACATCGGGCATGGAGATCTTGGGAGCCTTGAAGTGCATGTCTGGCATCTTAAACTTGGGACCCTTCAGCTTTCCTTCTGGTCCCTCAAGGCTCACATCTGGGGCTTCAATGTCCACCTTGGGTCCAGAGATGTCAATGTCAGCCTTGGGCAGGTTCACATCCACGTCTGGGCCCTCTCCTTTGAAGCCTGGCATGCTGAACTTGGGCATTTTCATCTTGGGCATCTTCAGGTGCCAGTCTGGGCCGTGAACGTCCACATCAGGGACGTCAATGTCCACTTTGGGTCCTTTGAGGTCAACATCTGGCACTTTCATTTCACCTTCTACCTTGGGCACGGACACATCGACATCCCCTTTGACTTTGGGGCCTTTCAAGTGTAAGTCCACATCGGGCATGGAGATCTTGGGAGCCTTGAAGTGCATGTCTGGCATCTTAAACTTAGGGCCTTTCAACTTTGCATCAGGGCATTCCAGATCAACATCTGGCACTTCCACATCCACACTGGGGCCCTTCAAATCTCCTTCCAATTTTGGCACAGACACATCGACATCTCCTTTGACTTTGGGGCCCTTCAAGTGTAAGTCCACATCAGGCATGGAGATCTTGGGGGCCTTGAAGTGCATCTCAGGCATCTTAAACTTAGGGCCCTTCAACTTTGCATCAGGACATTCCAGATCAACGTCAGGCACCTCCACATCCACACTGGGACCTTTGATATCAACTTGCGGACCTCTGAGATCACCTTCCAGTTCTGGCACAGAAGCATCTATCTCTCCTTTCAGTTTGGGTCCCTTCAAATTGAAGTCCACATTTGGCATGGATATCTTGGAAGGTTTGATATTCAACTTAGGCATTTTAAATTTAGAGCCTTTTAATTTCCCTTCGGGTCCCTCAATATCCAAATCAGGTGCATCAATGTCCACTTTGGGGCCAGAAACATTAATGTCAGCCTTTGGCAAGTTCACATCCACGTCTGGGCCCTCTCCTTTGAAGCCTGGCATGCTGAACTTGGGCATTTTCATCTTGGGCATCTTCAGGTGCCAATCTGGGCCATGAACATTCACATCTGGGACATCAATGTCCACTTTGGGTCCTTTGAGGTCAACATCTGGCACTTTCATTTCACCTTCTACCTTGGGCACAGAGACATCCACATCAACATCCCCTTTGACTTTGGGGCCTTTCAAGTGTAAGTCCACGTCAGGCATGGAGATCTTGGGGGCCTTGAAGTGCATGTCTGGCATCTTAAACTTAGGACCTTTCAACTTTCCTTCGGGACATTCAATGTCAATATCACCAACATCCACATCCACCTTAGGGGCTTTCACATCTATTTCAGGAGCTTTCAAGTCTCCTTCCACTTTAGGAAGGGAAACATCCACATCCGTTTTCAGTTTAGGGGCTTTCAGATTAAGTCCAACATCAGGCATAGAGATTTTGTGTGTCTGTATATTCATGCTTGGCATCTTAAATTTGGGACCCTTTAGTTTCCCCTCTGGACCTTCGATAGTCACATCTGGAGCATCGATGTCCACCTTAGGTCCAGAGACATCAATGTCGCCCTTGGGCAGGTTCACATCCACTTCTGGTCCTTCCCCTTTGAATCCAGGCATGCTGAACTTGGGCATTTTCACTTTGGGCATCTTCAGGTGCCAGTCTGGGCCATGAACTCCCACATCTGGTGCATTAATGTCCACTTTGGGGCCTTTGATGTTGACATCAGGAGCCTTTATCTCTCCTTCTACTTTTGGGGCTGTTATACCATAGTCTCCTTTGACTTTAGGACCTTTCAAATGTAAACCAACATCTGGCATGGATATCTTCTGAGGCTTTATATTCATTTCTGGCATCTTAAATTTAGGACCTCTTAGTTTTGCATCTGGACCTTCAAGGTTCACATCTGGAACTTCAACATCCACCTTGGGTCCTGAGATGTCAATGTCAGCCTTGGGCAGGTTGACATCCACGTCTGGGCCCTCTCCCTTGAAGCCAGGCATGCTGAACTTGGGCATTTTCATCTTGGGCATCTTCAGGTGCCAGTCTGGGCCATGAACATCCACATCTGGAGCACTGACGTCAACTTTGGGTCCTTTAAGGTCTACATCTGGCACTTTCATTTCACCTTCTACATCAGGCAAAGACACATCTACATCACCCTTTAGTTTGGGCCCCTTGAGATTCAGGTTCACATCAGGCACGGAGATCTTGGGAGCCTTGAAGTGCATGTCTGGCATCTTAAACTTGGGACCCTTCAGCTTTCCTTCTGGTCCCTCAAGGCTCACATCTGGGGCTTCAATGTCCACCTTGGGTCCAGAGATGTCAATGTCAGCCTTGGGCAGGTTGACATCCACGTCTGGGCCCTCTCCTTTGAAGCCAGGCATGCTGAACTTGGGCATTTTCATCTTGGGCATCTTCAAGTGCCAGTCTGGGCCGTGAACATCCACATCAGGAACGTCGATGTCAACCTTGGGGCCTTTGATGTCCACATCTGGCACTTTCATTTCACCTTCTACCTTGGGCACAGAGACATCCACATCAACATCCCCTTTGACTTTGGGGCCTTTCAAGTGTAAGTCCACATCGGGCATGGAGATCTTGGGAGCCTTGAAGTGCATGTCTGGCATCTTAAACTTGGGACCCTTCAGCTTTCCTTCTGGTCCCTCAAGGCTCACATCTGGGGCTTCAATGTCCACCTTGGGTCCAGAGATATCAATGTCAGCCTTGGGCAGGTTCACATCCACTTCTGGGCCCTCTCCTTTGAAGCCTGGCATGCTGAACTTGGGCATTTTCATCTTGGGCATCTTCAGGTGCCAGTCTGGGCCGTGAACATCCACATCAGGAACGTCGATGTCAACCTTGGGTCCTTTGAGGTCAACATCTGGCACTTTCATTTCACCTTCTACCTTGGGCACAGAGACATCCACATCGAAATCCCCTTTGACTTTGGGGCCTTTCAAGTGTAAGTCCACATCAGGCATGGAGATCTTGGGAGCCTTGAAGTGCATGTCTGGCATCTTAAACTTGGGACCCTTCAGCTTTCCTTCTGGTCCCTCGAGGCTCACATCTGGGGCTTCAATGTCCACCTTGGGTCCAGCGATATCAATGTCAGCCTTGGGCAGGTTTACGTCCACATCTGGGCCCTCGCCTTTTAAGCTGGGCATGCTGAACTTGGGCATTTTCATCTTGGGCATTTTGAGACTCCAATCTCCGCCTTGTACTTCCACATCTGGTGCTTTAATGTCTACTTTAGGGCCTTTGATGTCTACATCTGGAACTTTCATCTCACCTTCTATTTTTGGTGCAGACATATCTACATTTCCTTTCATTTTGGGTCCTTTAAGATTGAGGTCAACATCTGGCAGAGTCATCTTAGGAGCTTTGAAGTGCATCTCGGGCATCTTAAACTTGGGCCCTTTCAACTTCCCTTCAGGTCCTTCAAGGCTCAGATCTGGAGCCCTAATATCTACTTTAGGTGCAGAAACGTCCACATCAGCCTTGGGCAGCTTCACATCCAATTCTGGGCCCTCGCCTTTGAGGCTGGGCATAGTAAATTTGGGCATTTTCATCTTGGGCATCTTCAGGTTCCAATCAGGACCATGGACTTCAACGTCTGGGGCATTGATGTCTACTTTTGGCCCTTTCAGGTCACCTTCCAGCTTTGGCACTGTAACATCATATTCTCCCTTTACTGTGGGACCTTTCAAATGCAAATCCACATCAGGCATGGAGATCTTTGGGGCCTTGATGTCCATCTCAGGCATCTTAAACTTGGGACCTTTCAGCTTTCCTTCAGGACCTTCAATATTCACATCTGGAACTTCGACATCCACCTTGGGTCCTGAGATGCCAATGTCAGCTTTGGGCAGGTTCACGTCCACTTCTGGGCCCTCTCCTTTGAAGCCAGGCATGCCGAACTTGGGCATTTTCATCTTGGGCATCTTCAGGTGCCAGTCTGGGCCATGAACATCCACTTCTGGAGTATCAATGTCCAATTTGGCACTTTTAAGTTCAACGTCAGGAACTTTAATCTCACCTTCAACCTTTGGCACTGTGACATCATATTCTCCTTTTACTTTAGGGCCTTTCAAATGTAAGTCCACATCTGGCATGGAGATCTTTGGGGCTTTGATATTCATCTCTGGCATCTTAAACTTGGGTCCTTTCAATTTTCCTTCTGGTCCCTCAATTCTCACATCTGGGGCACTAATGTCCACCTTGGGCCCAGAAACATCCACATCAGGCGTGGGCAAGTTCACATCCACACCTGGGCCCTCTGCTTTGAACCCTGGCACACCGAATTTGGGCATTTTCATCTTGGGCATCTTCAGATGCCAGTCTGGGCCATGAATGTCCACATCTGGAACACTGATGTCCACCTGGGGGCCTTTCAGCTCTCCTTCAAGCTTTGGTACCGTTACGTCATACTCTCCTTTTATCTTTGTGCCTTTAACATGCAAATCTACATCGGGCATGGAGATCTTTGGTGTCTTGACACTCACTTCAGGCAACTTAACATCAGGGCCTTTAAGTTTGCCCCCCAGGCCTCCTATGTTGACATCTGGGGCTTCCATGTTGATCGTGGGCCCAGAAATACTGACATCTCCTTTGGGTAGATTCACATTTACATCTGGACCTTCCCCTTTGACTCCTGGAGTGCTGA
The DNA here is from genome assembly GCF_014176215.1 of Rousettus aegyptiacus. Taxonomy (NCBI): domain Eukaryota; kingdom Metazoa; phylum Chordata; class Mammalia; order Chiroptera; family Pteropodidae; genus Rousettus; species Rousettus aegyptiacus. The sequence goes on from NW_023416308.1 coordinate 114,753,364, forward strand.
ACTTGGGCATTTTCATCTTAGGCATTTTCAGGTTCCATTCTGGGCCATGAACATCCACATCTGGAGCACTGACATCCACTCTGGGGCCTTTGACATCAACTTCAGGGACTTTGACTTTCCCTTCTACTTTCGGGAGTGTGACGTCTACACCCCCTTTCATTTTAGGTGCAGCCACATTTAAATCTACATCTGCCATAGAGATACTGCAGGTTCCCATCTTCCCAGAAGGACCACTCAGCTTGGGGCCTGCCAGAGTCCCCTCTAGGCTGGGTGTCTCTATGTCCACTTTGGAACCTTTAACTACCACGTGAGGGCCTTTAACATCACCTTGCACTCCTGGAGCAGAAACTTTAATGTCTCCTTTCAGTTTGGAGGAGCCAAGGCTCAGATCCACATCCTGCATGGAGATTTTAGGTGTCTGAGTAATCAGTTCAGGACTCTTGACTTTAGAACCCTTCAGCTTCCCTTCCAGACCCCCAGTGCCCACCTTGGGCAGGCTGACATCCCCAGAGATCCCAGGAAGGGTCACTTCACCTGTGGGCAGTGTCACATCAACGCCAGCTCCCTCTCCCTTAGAACCCGATACAGAGAATTTCTGGACTTTCGTCTTGGGCATATTTAGTTTGCCCCCAGACCCATGAATATCCATGTCAGAGGCTCGACCTTCCACACTGGGGCCAGTGATGCCGCCCTTCATTTTGGGAGCAGAGATGTCCACCCCTATGCTCCCCTGTGGCTTGGCTCCTTTCAGTCCTAGCTCTCCCTCAAGTGACGGCCCAGTGATCTGGGGGCCCTTCAGCTTCCCCTTAAGCCCCTCAATATTGGCAGAGGGAGCAACAACTCCTAGCCGAGGGGTCTGGATGTTCCCGCCAATGGTCACACCTGGCTTACCCTCCTTGTGCCCCACAGAGAATTCGGGTGTGAAAGCAGCCAACCCTGCCTCTGGCGCCTGGCCTTCGGGCCCTCCTGGGACACCAAATTTTGGCACCTTCATGGCTGGTATTTTAATTTTCCCATTATTGCCATTCTCAAGTGATGGGCCCTGCAACTCTACTGCCCCACCCCCAAGAGAAGACGAAACGTCCACTCCTGGAACTTGGATGCCCCCTTTGCCGCCCAAGGCCAAGCCCTTTGCACTGACATTGGCTCCCGGGCTTCCCACCTTTATCCCAGGCACGGTGACCTGGATCTTCGAGTGGCCAGCACCTTGGAGCTCTGGTCCCGAAGCGGAAATGGACCCTGCTCGGATGTCCACAGCAGAGCCTGTGGTTGGAGACACTGCTCCCGAGCCCGAGGGCAGTCTGATCACTGTCATCCCAGGCTGGGCCTCCACACCCACAGTGGAGATTTCCGTCAGTTCGTGCCGTGGAATCTTGATCTTGAACTCAGGGCTGCTGATGTCGATGTCCTTGGCTCCTTCCCGGCCGGTCACATCCACTGTGTAGGCCGTGACCCTCCTAGTCACGGTGATGGTGCGGCTCTGGGTCTCCCCAGGGTCCCCTTCCACTCCGTCCTCCGACCTCAGCCGAGGCTTGATCTTTGTGGTATAGATGCGCTGATACTCCTCGTCATCCCCGCTCTGCAGAAAGACATGCCCGGCAGAGGTTGCAGCAGAGTCTGCCCGAGTTACACACGCCCGGCCACAGCCCAGCTGACAACATGGCTGCCTGTCTCCCAAAGAAGCTGGGACCTTAACGGAGGTCCACGGAGCCTCCTGGGGCACAGCGCACGCAGGGGGCCGATGAGAGGGGCTGACAGCCACGGCACAGAGGAAAACAGAAATTATTTGGCGGAACTCCAGGAAGCAAGTCAAGGGGAGGGGGGTGCAGACTCCTGGATTGCGCAGTCTGGGAGGGGGGTTTACGGACAGTTCTAGACTCAAATCAGCCTGTCAAATACCAGGGACACCTCCGGGCCACCAGCTCTACACTGACTTGACCCTGAGGCTCTCCTCTCGACTCACTGGTGTGCTTGTTTAACCGGGAAGGGATTCTTCCCAAAGGCCCCTGCCAAGTATTTGTTGAGGCCGCTTGTGCTCGGGTGAACACTTCCACTTCGAGGACCATTATCTGTTACGTGAACGAGCCATCAGAAGGAGCAGGAAAACGTCCCCCAAGCACTCTGCTGCCCAGCCTCTGCCTCGCAGGTGAGTCCAGCCCTCGGTCTGTGAGGCAGAGCTAGGCACCCGTGAAATCGTTTCAAAGGCTGTGGCAGAGCGGCCGACCTTCCTCCCGGCATCTAGGACCAGACAGCAGGAGTCAGTTCCCACGCTGCGGCACTCAGAAGAGACTGCAGAAGGCGCTTAGGGGCAGCGTCAGCCGCGTGGTGCACGTGAAGAGGAACAGACAGACTGGCCCAGCAGACAGACAGAGGGGGTGAGATTAGGAGAAGGAACGACAAGAGGACAAGAGCGGCGGCCCAGCAGGCAGACGGAAGGCTCGGGGGGCGGGGCCAGCAGGCCCTGGCCGGTGTTGCCGGGGGCGGGGACTCAGGGCGCGGACGGGCGGGCGAAGCACTCACCAGAACCACTTCGGAGCCGTGGGAGCTGAAGACTCCGTGGGTCCAGGTCTGGCCAGGCTCAGGGGAGCAGTCGCCCCTGCGGTGTAGCTTCAGCCCCACGGCGTGGTGCCCCATGGTGCTCAGCAGCTGCGTCACCTCGCCGGACTGCAGGTTGTTGAAGTAGATGGTGGCGCCCACTATCTGGTCCCCTGAGCAGAGAGGGGCAAGAAGGGGGGGGGTCTCAGGGAAACAACACACAACCACTGCATGCCTGGCGCCCTGGCCGACGTGCATTTAGTGCATGTCCTGACACCCTGCAAGGCAGGTGTGGTGACACCCAGAGTACAGATGAGGAAACTGAGGCTTAGAGAGTCAAAAGTGGCAAGAGCTGGTGAGCGGTGCAGTCGGAGCTGAGGACTACGTCTCCACCACCCTCCATGACTGACCCCCCCTGCAAGGACTGTGGGCAAGACACGGCGGGGTCTGGGCACTGACCAGCCTGACGGCACTGGGGCCAGGCCCTCCCCAGCCAGGTGGCCCCTCTTCCCGCCCCCTGCCCTTCCCTCCGCCACCCTCACCCACCCTAGCCCAGCACCCAGCCCACACCCTGAGGTGACTCACCCTCCTTGACCACCCCAGTGCGGGCCGCAGGGGAATTCTGCATCACCTCCTGCACAAAGACGCCGTCGTCCGTCTGGGCAATGGTCAGCCCGTGGGAGCCGCTGCCCTGCCAGTTGGGCAGCAGCAGCTCCCGGGTCGTCTCCTCTTCCTTCTCCATCTGGGATGAGGGAAGGGAATGAGCTCAGGACCCTGGGGCGCGAGGCACAGCGATGAGGCGGCGTGGAGCGCCATCCCCAAGGTGCCCACAGTGCTCCAGGGCTCAGCAAAGACGGAAAGTGGACAGGAAGCCACCGGCCTCGGAGGTCACCAGCCCCTCTTCCACCCAAACCCTGCCTCCCAAGGCCACCCGGGGTCTCCCCAGCCCCGTCCGGTCACCTCCACCTCTCTCACACCCCCTACTGACCTTCAGCAGGACTCTTCAGGAGCAAATGCCTTGCCAGGAGCCCGCCCCTCCTTCCTGTCCTCTCCTCAGTCTCTCTCGTGGCGAATCTCTCGGTCACACAGCCTAGGGGAAAGTTCACAACGATCCCACGCTCAACAATCGGCTCACAAGAACCCCCATCGCCCATCGGCGGTGACGGGAGGAACAGCTGGGCGTCCTCTGCCCCAGGCCGGACCAACACCCCAACCCCCACTGCTGTCATCAGTTCCATTCATACGCGACTCTCTAGCCGGGGTACCCGGAAAGGGGGACGCCAGGCTCGGAGTCCAATCCTGGCTCCGCGTCCTCCCGGCTGTGTGACCCTGGCCAAGTCACTTAACTTCCCTGAACCTCCTCATCCGTGCAAACGGCAGCGATAAAGGATTTCCGCGAGCACGGAAGGGGAGCGAGCGTGCGTGGAAAGCTCTGGCGCACGGGAGCCTCGCGACACACACGTCCTCCTTCGGACCTTTACACCAGCCTCAGGAGGGAGCCGCGACAGTCTCCGCCTCTCAGATGGAGAGACAGAGATGGAGGCCAGTTCGGCCCAGGTCCACGACACCCGGGCTTGGCCCCGAGGCTGTGTCTCATTCCCTACACCCCCTCAGAGCGGCAGCTTTAACCACGTGACTCCTCAGAGGCCAGACACTCAGCAGTGTCTCCAGCACTGGGGGCAGCTGACAGGCCTGAAAGTAGGGATGTTGGTGGCGGTGACTCTGAGTCACCCTGTCAAACCCAGTCCTCGGGTCCAGGGAGACCCTCACCAGCAGGGAGCTCCACGAGCCCTGCCACAGGGCCGAACAAAGGAAGCCCCAGCCTCACCGCCCCCCCTCCCCCAAGCACCGGCCCCAACATGAGAGGCTGGAGTCCAGCTGAGCTGCCTCGGGGACGTGATGAGTCAGGGCCCATCTGGCTGCCCACGCTGGGCCCTGAGCCAGGCCCCCATAGGTGCAGGCACTTAGGAGCAAAGACACCCTCCGGCCACAGGATGAGCTGTCAGGGCGAGAGGCGCCCTGGAAAGACAGCAAGCAGGCAGGACTCAGGATACGGCCCTAGCTCACGGTCACCCACACAGAATGGTGGCGGCAGCGTCACCTCGAAGCCTGTCTGGGAAACTAACGTGGGGGATGCTATAAATCACAGAGCAGCTCACCCAAAGCTCCGCCCTAAAACGGCTTACACACCCAGAAATCCGTGAATCGATCGGTAAGTCCACGCATACTGATCACCTCTCATGTGTCCCACACTGTCCTGGACTCTGGAGAGCAAAGTGGCCAGGGGCAGACATGACGCAGGCCAGCGCCGAATTACTGAGTGGACTCTAGGTGCCGGAGATGGCGATTTAAGATGTGGTTCTCGTCCCAGATATACATTATAAGTGAGGTGACCAAATCAGCCTCAGAATGTTCCAGAAGGCGGAGGAGACTTTTAGAGGGAATGAAATATACATGGGGTCTTGAAAGCACTCGAGTTTGTCTCTGAGGACAGGACTATGACACTTGGAAATCTACGGGCTTATGTGGTCCAACATCGGGCGGATCACGGCGCGGGTGGCAATACCAGACCCCCGTGTCCCCATCGCCTGAACTCACACCTGCTGCACTTATGATGTGTCTCTTCATGAGCATAGGTGCTTCCAGGAGGCGAGCAGCCTGTTGGCACAGGTGTGAGCCGGGCCAACACCTCCTCCCCTCCCGACAGGCAGAGGAGCCGCTGCAGGAAGTCACACTGACCCTCACATGAGACAGCGAAGCTGGAACTTAGACCGGTGCCTCCCCAGCAAGCGGCACTGAGAAGCCCGCCCTGCAGACAGGAGCCGGGCAGGGCAGGGAAGGAAAAAGGCTTCCGGCCTAAGGGCTTCTCAGATCTCTGAGGCCACCAATCGCCCTGGCACCCCTCTCTTCCTCCTTGAGTGGGGCCCCACGTCTCAGCCCAGCATCCTGGTGCTGAGCCAGCAGCTGGCGAGGGGGGAGGGCGAGCTCACCCTCGCCCACATCTTGGCCCCACCCTCTCCCTTTCCCCAATGAGTCACTGTGGCCACAACAGCTCCAAACATGCTAAGGGTCACGCCTAAAAGCAGTCGACCAAATGCTTCACCGGCCAGACCCCGCTGCCAGAGGGGCTGGGGCTCCAGCGGACACAGGCAGTCGGCCTCCCTGACGGCTCCTTGGGAGGGAGCCCCAGGCCAGGAGTCCCCAGAAGCACCGCTGGCAGGCCCAGGAGGGACTTGCTATATGCCTCGACTCAGGCTGCCGCTGAAGAAAGGAGGAGAAGGCCATTCTGAGTAGAGAGGGGTCCGCAGCCCCTGAGAAAAGGAGGATTCACTGAACCCAAGGCTGCAGGTTGGCCCGAGTGGGGCACCCGCTGGCTTCCCAGCCTGGTGGGGCTGCCAACCGCCCTGCCTGCTCTGGCTCAGCAGCCTCCTGGCACAGCCATGAAGGACTCCCCCCCCCATCTAATCTGGGCCACTCGGATGGACATGGGGGTGCTGATGGGGGATTCGAGGCCGCGGCGGCAAGGGCCTGCTGCTCTCTGAATTGGAGTCCTAGCCATCAGGACTCCATCTCTCCCGCCCCCTGGAGCTTGTACCAAGCCCAGCTGGTCCTTGCTTCTCCTCCCACACGTGCCAGGGGAAGCCAGGCTGCCAGGGGGTGGGGGTGGGGGGTTGAGGGCTCTACCCTGCTGCTACCTAAAGCAGGGTCTTTGGAGCTCTGGGGAATTCTGCACATTCAGCCAAGTGTCATGAGCCGTGGGAGACAGAAGAAAGCTTACAGCCCTGCCGTCCAACATGGTAGCCGCATTTCAAGAGCTCAATAGTCACACGTGGCTACCAAATTAAGACAGCAAGACACAGAACGTTTCCACCACTACAGACGGGTCTATGAGACCTGTTGTTTACCCATGCGGAAACTAAGGTCCAGATGTGAGAACGGGGGAGTATCAGGGCCCTGGAACCCAGGCCTGCTAGCTGGCCGCCAGGGCTCCCCCGGACACCGGTTCACAGCATCCTCAGCGCTCCAGGGACCAGCAGGGCTGGAGTGCAGACCCGCTGGGGCAGAGCGGCCGCTCGGAGGGCAGAAGAGGAGTGAGACGGGGAGACCACTCCCGCCACAAGGCTGAGAGGACACATCTGAGATGGCAGGGACAGTGTTCATTCAGACCAGAAGACGACAGGAAGACGAGGCCGTCCTGTCCGTTTAGAACCGCGTTGAGGATGTGCAGAGAAGCGGGCCTCTGCCCGCGCCACCTCTGCAGACTGGGAGCGACACCTGGCCAGCTCCAGGAAGCAGACGCCTCGCCCTGGGCAGTCGGCCTCCACCAGATGTGACCTCCAAGGAAGCATTCCCCCACCCCAGGCCCCGCTCCCAGGGAACAGAGCTCCTTCTTCTCAAAAGCCAGCGGGAAGACAACCGCGGACGGGGCTCGGCCCGACGGCCGCAGGGGTCAAAGACGGGCCTGCAGCCAGCACCGGTGCCGAGGTGACAGGGCCAGACACACACACGTTCTCCAAGAGACAGGCCCATGCCCCAAAGCCGAAGACAAGCTGCACCCCAGAGAAGCGCGAGTTCGCACATACGTCCAGGACCGGACGGACACGAGAAATGCCACCGCAAGGGACGGAGAAGCAATCCCACCCACCGCGAGGACACGGACGGTCATGAAACTTCCAGCCCGCACGGCGGCCCGCGCATGCGCGAAGCGGCCCGCCCTCGACGCGGGCCAGGGAGCAGCAGTCCCCATGCCGTGGAGAACGAAATGACTCACCACCCGAGCTAGAAACCGCCACCAGGGGGGAAGCCCCGACACTTACAAACCAGCATGAGGGGTTGGGATAGTCACAGACAACACACACACCCGGAGGGGCGAGCTACTCTCGTCTACACTCACCACACACCCAAGACGGCGAGAAGGCTCCACGTGGACAGAAAACCCCCAAGCCCCGAGCCCTGGCGCTCCTCCGGTGCGCCCGGCTCTGTGCTCTAAGTTCCACGCCTGGGGGGGGTCTCGTTCAGTTCCCAAACAACCCTATGCGATTAAAAATTAAAATGCTTATTTCAGAGATGCAGACACAGGCCCCAGAGGTGAGAGGACGTGCCCAGGTATGGGACGGGGTTGAAATGCAAGCCCGCGGTCCTGTGACCGCAAGGCCAATGGTCTGTACCCAGGTAGGGGGACAAAGACACAAATAAATATACACACAGGATGAGAAACCACAGAGAGAGATGCGCAAGAGAGATACGCAGAGGAGAGAAACCTGTGCTGGAGGGAGGAAGAGTGAGAACGAGAGAGACACACCCACAGGAAGATGGGCCTCGTCCTGGTCCAGTTGGGGGTCATCAAACCCAGAACGGGCAGCGTCCCAGGCATCCCGGGGCCCTGGATCTGACGGGCCTTCGGTTCTGAGGCTCATGGAGGTTCTGTCCCCAGGGTTCGGAAGTCCTGAGCTGCCTAGAACCCAGCTCGCCTATAGACTCTCTTTGGCCCCAGAAGGTAAAGGCCAAGAGAATCGATCCCTTGTCCAGAGCCAGGTGCTGGCAGGGCAAGAAGAAACATTTTCACTCACTAGAAAAATGGGAACGGCCGTAACAGGCAGGCCCTCAATCCCAAAGGAGCAAGGAGAAACCCAGAGGCGAACCTGTTCCAGGGCCGAAGCCTTCGAACAGACCTCTACGTATGCAGCTGCCAGACCTCTGTCTGGGTGGGGAAAGAAGAAAAAAAAAAAAAAAAAAAACAGGCCCTACGTAACTGGGGTAGAACTGCGCAGTCATCTCCAAAGTCTGAGCTGGAAGCAAGAACGTCCACACTCAGCTGATTCTGGGAGGTACACCCCGGGGAGGTGGGGGATTATCAAGAGGAACATCCCTATGAGACATGAGAGACGCGAGCACTGGAGCGACATTCAGAGAAAGACACACAAGGATGCGCACACGCCGCGTGCACACAGAGACGCTCGTGACCCTGTTCCCTGTTCTTCGCAGCCCAGAGCTGATCACAGCCGCCGCCTTCACCTGCTCGTAATAAACACCGGTCCAGGCAGCCCCTTTCCCTGCCCATCGTGAAGGGCACCTATACCTGTTAACCTGGTGCCCAGGGTCTCCATCTCCCTCCACCGGTGCGCACCTGCCTATCTTGCTCCCTTGCCCAGCCCGTGACGCGTCAGGAGGAAGTTTTTCCAGCCCCATCACTCCAGCTCTCTCCACGCCTCTCACCATCAAGCTGAAGTTTTCGGTCTCGACTTCCAGGGCTGCCCCACCCCCACACCCCAGCCAGCTGCTGCCTTCTGGGCTCCGCCCTGCAGCCTTTTCCTACCTCTCCCCTAACCACTCGGGCTTCCTCCCGCTCCCCCAGCACAGCACGAGCTGCTCTGAAGCCCAGTTCTCAGTTCTCACTTCCAGTGGGGAGGGAGCTTCTCCCTTCCTCCCCTGACCAAGAGGGACTCCCCCCCCCCCCGTCCTTGTGACAGGCGGCTGGGGGCAGCACTACATTCTCCAGCCACAAGTCCCCACACCTGGCCACAGAGCCAGGAAGAGTGGGCCTTAACCCAGGACCTCTGGGATTCGGACGCCACCTCTGTCGGTGGCTCCCTCCACGGGGAGCAGGGTGAAGAACCACTGGCTCTCCCCAGTGGGGGGCAGATTACAGCTTGAGAGGTGCCCACCCACCAGACCAGCGCCTCCACCACGGCCCCAACTGCAGCCCAGCTCTCCGCCCAGCGGTCAGGCCACGCCAGTGCAGGGTGACCAGCTGCCAAAGAGCCACCCCCAACCCCGGCAGGACACCGATCAGCTCCAGGCACTTCCCCTTCCCCTAGAACCTCCGCTCGGGCCCCCGGGGACAGGGCAGGATGCCCCACCCGGACCGGCCCTGAGCAGCCCCTCGCTCGGCCAAGGCCTCAAGCCCAGGGCTTGTCCTCACCCTCCTGCGGGCCTCTGGACACACACTCCAGGACTGGGAACCTGTCCAGGACAGAGGAACTTACTTCAGTCCTTACCTACCTACAGGCCCTGCAGCCCCCACGAAACCTCCACCACCAGGGCAGAGTCTCATCTCTGTCCCCTGACCAGTAAGCCCCAGACACAAGCAGAGGTGGCACCTCCAGGCCCACCGCAATGCAATGCAAGATCACAATGCGCAGACAGAGGGAGACCCTTTCACAGGTTAATGACACACACCTTGCTGCCATGAGCTAGCGGACAGTGACCCAAGGCCACAGTGAAACACTGACCCCTGGACCCAGGACGTCCAGCCACAACCACCCAGCCGCCCCCCTAATGGGAACTAAGGCCAGCGAGAAGGAAGAGAAGCGGGGCTCCTCTTCCTGCTGGGGCCCACCCAGGCCATGAGTCCGGGGAAAGGGCAGCTCCCTGGGTGCCTGGCTGAAGCCATCGCGGCAAAGAGAGAGCAGAAGGCCCTAGACACTCCCGCCACCCAGAGCAGAAGGCCTAGACACCACCGCCACCCAAAGCAGCCAAACATTCTAAACCCTCTCCAGTGGCCACGTCCCTTCCACATGATCAGCCCAGCTCCAGGGAGAAACTTGGGGGCGGCTGGGAGTGCTGGTGGGGGGAGAGCTGGTGGGGGGGTGAGTTCCTGTCAGGAGTCTGACTAGCTCTCCCAGTCTGCCCTTCTGCCTGTCCTTAGGCGGTTCCCAAGTTCTGAGGAAGGTGGTGACCACACCCCAGCGCCCCACACAACCCTCCGCCCCCGCAGCTTTGCCCCAACCCCTCAAACCAGCTCCTCAGGCTCTGGGTGGTGAGCCCTGCCAGGCCCAGCCAGCCAACTGCAAGTCGAGCCAAAGAATCCAGCCTGGTGGTGCCCGGGCACCTCTACCCAGGGCCTCTCTGGGACTGAGGTGACCCTGAGGACCCCCAGCTCATTCTCTGCCCTTGACCGATGCTGGCCTCCTCCCCCACAGGTCTCCCACGGTTCATCCTCTCACGTCTCGCCCTAGGCCTAAAGCCTCGCCCCCTGAACCAAGTCTGGCTGGTCAAGTCCTCAGCTCTGTGGAGCGGGCTCCTCAAGGAGCTGCCCAGACCAGGCCCCCTGAATCACTGCTGGGGGGTTCAGTGCTGCTAGCACTGAGCCTCGAGTGAGTCACCTGTGTCCTTGTTCTATCCGACGTCCCTGAACGCACCATCTTAAGGACAGAGCTTGAGAGACATCTCCAGTCTCCAACTTCAACCCCCCGGACCCTGCACCCTCTGCTGGCCCAGCTCTCAAGGTCCCAGATCCTCCCCCGCACCCCCTCATCCCACAGCTCACAGCAAGGGGGGCAGTGCCCCCTAAGCCTGGGGCTCCCTCTACTCCCCACACTCACACTCGCCCACCACATCCTGGCCCAGACCACCATCCCAGTGGGCAGAAGAGAAGGGAGCTTCCCCATTCAGCTTCAGAAAGGAAGTGAGTGCCACGCCCTGCCTCAGGGGTTTCCCTGGGCAGCCCGTCTCAGCCAGGACTTTAAAACCACCCTATTCCCCTGGTGTAGACCCAACAAGGGTGTGGAGGCCCTGAAACGCCTTCCAAGGCCTCTTCAACCTCTCCCTCCCTCCCCTTCCAGCTCCCTTGGCCTCACATATCACCACAGCCCCCCAAGGTATCACTGCATCCCACAAAAAACAATCCAGTCTCTCTCTACCATGTGCTAAGTTGTGCACAGAGGGTCATGTGATCCCTGAAATCAGAGGCTGGATTCCGAAAGACCAAACTTTCAAAACTAGTTATTGGGGACCTGGTGCTGTGCTGGCAAACAGGCAAATATCGGGGTCCCTTTTCCCCCTACACTCCAGGTCATTCTTTAAAGACTCCACCACCAAGGGAAAATCTGGTCCTGTCTTTCCACAAATCCCCTCCACAGAGCAGGCAGAGCAGTGACTGCAGGCCCCCTGGGGGCGCCTCCCCGCTGCGCCTCTGTGGCCACACCCTGTGAAAGGTGTGAGCGCACACGACGCACACAATTCTCCGTGGCCACACGGTGCAGAGGGGCCAGAGTGAGCGCCCGCCCGGCTAGGGCTGCGAGATTCCCGATCTGCCCACTCGGCCCCCGTCCCACGCGGGGAGACAGCCAGCCCTACTCGAAGCCCACGTGTCCCTCGTGGCCAGCGCGCCAAGGAGCTGCACCCCCACATCCTCAGCCCTGCCAGGGGAGGGCCAGGCCCTCGCACACCGAACACCCTCTCCCTGCATGGGAAAGCCTTACATAACACAGTTCGAACACACCCTAAGCACAGCGCCTTTCCAACCCCGCGGCGCGGCCTGGCCCCCCGGCCCGGCTGGAGCGCGCCGCCCGCCTGGAGGGTGGCAGAGAGCTCAGCTCAGAGTCCTCGGCGGAGCCCGGCTCCTGCCCCCACCTCCCACGCACAGCCCCTTCCCCCTCCCCTTTGCCCCTCACCACTCCTCCCCAAGTTCTGGTTTGAATTAGTCACCGGCTCCAACCACCACATTCCTCAGGCTGCTGGCGCCAATCCAGGCGCTGGGGCGGGGGCCATCCCGCCCGGACGGGTTTGGGAGTGAGGTGGGGGAGAGAGCGCCGCCTCCGGAGGGGAAGGGGCGGTCCCGAGGGCTGGGCCGCTGTGCAGCGCGCCCCCCCCCCCGCCCACCCTAGTGCAGGAATCTCCCTAATCATGTCCCCCACCCCCACTCCCACCCGTCCCGCTGGGAAGCGCGCTGCAAACTTCGAGAGGCTCCGCGGCCCTAGTGAAGGGAGTTTTGGGGAGCGGGGGACACAGAGGAGCAAGACTAGGGTGGGGCGGCTGGAGGGGGGCTGGGGGACCGCCAGGAACAAGAGAGGGAGAGCCCAGTGGTGCAGAACTGGGTGGGGCCGGGAGGACTCCGGCCGCGAAGTTTGGGGCTGAGGTGTGGGGAGCGGGGAGGGACAGCGAAGGGGCGCACGGCGCAGGGGCGCCCCGAGGCGCGGAGGGGCCGAGGCGGCTGGCGATCTCGGAAACTTCCCCAGTAAACATGGAATGGCAATGGAGCAGCGCGCGCCGAGCCACCGCCCCATGGAAGAGGGGGTGGGACAGGGCCAGCAGGGGCCACCAGACCAGGAACGCGACGCTCCGCCTTGCAGCAGAGCCAACAATCAACCCTCGAGAGAAATACCGACTGGAGCAAGGCGCGCTTTGGAGCGATTTTCCAACTTTGCCCAACTTGCGCCTCAGCTCCCGAGGCAGAACACTAGGCTCCCAAGGCGCGACGCGTCGCCTCCGCGCGCGGCTCCGGGCCGCCCAGCTGGTTCCCAACTGTTTGAATCCTCAAAGTGACACCCACCAAAGCGCCTCGCCCAAGCCATTCAACCCACGTCCCTCACCCGTTCCCAGCGTCCTGTTCCCCGAGCGCGCCGCGGTGCGCCGGGCGCCCCTACCTGTGCGCTCAGCCCCAGGGCACAGCCATGGCCCGCGCGGGGCCCGAGGTCGCGGTGCTGCGGCTGCTGCAGGCGGCGAACCCCGGTCGGGGCGGGTCCGGCAGGGCGGGCGGTGCAGTCCCCGCGGCAGAGCTGCTGCGAGTGGCCGGGCCCGCGTCCGCGGAGGCGGCTCTTGTAACTCCGGCTGCGGCGGGCGGGTCTGCCCCGAGCTGTGGGGAGAGGGCGGGGCCGGGCGGGGCCGGAGTGGGGCTGGGACTGCGAGCAGGGCCGACGCAGCAGGGACCCGGGAGCGTACAGCTGGGGGCCGAGGGGAGGGGACACGGGGAACTGGGGGCGCGCACGTCCGAGGTACTGCCTTCCCCCGCCCCGCATCCACTGCCCCTGGTCCAGGCTCGAGCCTGGCTCTACCCCCAAGGTATGCAATGTACGGCTTCACCCCTGAAACCCCGTTAGAGCTCCCCGAGGCTCATGCTCCCAGCTAGAACTGCGAATCAGAACGGTTTGCAGAAAGAACCGAGGGGTTCGGACAGCGGCTGGGGGCCTTGGGTGGGTCAGCCGCGACCTCCAGCCTGACACGGCCCTTTCGAGTTTCCTCTCGACACAGGAAACTACACTTCAAATCCTAGGCCCTGTCTGCTCACTTGCTTTTCAAGCTCCAAACAGGCGCGGCCATTTGTTGCCCTCCCTCTTTCTGGGGACCCTTCAGCTCCTGCCCCCACAGAACTGGCTTGGGGACGCTGGCCCCACCTCCCAGAGCTACGGCCGCCACCACGGTGCTGCTCCTGCCGCTGCAGCGACAAGGGAGTCAGGCCCGCACCCTTTGGAGCAGCAGCCGGGACTGCCCACCTCCCTCTCCGGAGTCCCTCAGAGAAGCTGGAGCTCGGGCAGGTCGTCTACCTGTCATTCCTGCTCAGATCCCCTCTCTGGGTCCCCGCCCCACCCCGCCCCCACTTGCAGGGCGCTTGGTTTCCAAATTTACAGCCTTTTCCCACAGCCACTTCCAACTGCCTGGAGATTTTATTAAATGCTTAATGATGGGGTACCGGTTTTTTCTGGCTACGCCCCCCTCCACGCCCCCTTTCTCTTCTCCCCCATGAATCTCCCATCCTTCCTCTTCCATGGCCACCCACTGCCCACATCAAACCAGTTTTCCTTCCTTCCCAAATGCTGAGGGAGGGAGACCCCAGCCTGGGACCTGAGAAGACCCTGCCCTGAAAGTAACGCCCTCCTTGCTGCAGGGCTGTGAGTGGGCTGGGGCTGAGACCAGAGGCCTGGTCCTCTGAAATGGCAAACATGTTTACAGGCTAAAAATACCCAGCAGCCAACTCTGCTGCCAGCCCTGGGGGCTGTGTCCCAGGTCCAGTTACCCACACAGGGTACAGGAGATGGGGGAGGGAAGAAACAGCAAAAGGAGCCTCAGACTTGCAGACATTTATATATGGGCACAGAAAGGCGGAGACATATGTAGACATTCAGACAGGCATAGACCTGCAAAGACACAGAGAAAGCAGAGTTGGGCACCAGCATTCTCTCTCTCTCTCTCTCTCTCTCTCTCTCTCACACACACACACACACACACACAGACTTTCTGAAGAATCACCTCCTTCATTTTGTTCTGGGTACCTTTCCTAGAACCTATGTAATTTAAAGAAAAAAAAAATCTAAACTGGTCACCTTTGGGACGCTTTTAAAAAAATAAGAAAAGCAAAAGCTAATTATTTCCTTTACCAGTGGCTTTTAAATGGTCATTTCCTTTTAAATAACATTTAATCAGTATTTTAAATATGGATCAAGAAGATAAACTAAAGTGGCCTGTAAAGCCAGGAGTCAAATAACCCTTGTGGACGTACTTTAAATAAAATAAATCCCTCCATATGATGAAGAATAAACGATGCAGAAAAGTGGAACAATACAAAGTAACCGTCTCCCTCCTCTGCCACCCCGGCCCTCCCCAGAACGACTACTGCAAACTCGAAGGATATTTAACTTGTATCTGGTACCTCGAAAGTGCAACTTTTCCCACTGCATATTGAAACAGGAGCTGCTTTACACCTTAGCTTTTCAGATAGATAGTTATGGCGTGACATATACTACAAAGACATAGGGGATATGCAGAAAAAGGGCTACGGGATTTTGCAGGAAGGGGCTGGAAGCAGGAAAGGAAGAGTGGGAAGGGTGTGAATGTCGTGTCTTCACCTCAGCTTGGGCTCCCTTGGCCCCCCGGAAGTGAAACAGCAAAGCCTAGTGTCTTGGGCTCAGAGCCAAATGATCTATTCCATTGTTTGTTCTGGCCACCCTCTTGGTCAACAGGGAAGAGGGCAGGAGAGGCTGGTTTTTGGAGCTGCTTCAGAGTAGTGATTGCTGTCCATGTACTTTATTCAGGGGTACTGGTTGGGAGGTGGTCCTGGCTCTTGCCCCATTCCAGGGTAGGAGGTAGAGAAAATGTAACCAAGACTCTACCCCCTAAATAACTATAGTCATGTCTGCTGGAACCAGAACTGGGGGTTCCCAGGTCAGCCTCCTCAGCCCAGGAGAAGGGAATACTCTCCACAGTCTTCAACGATGTAACCGAAGACACACTTAGAAATTTCTGCCAACCCTTCTTCTGCCCACCGCTTGGCCTCTGACCACTCACCCTGCAAAAGCTACTTGAACAGGGATTGTGTCTGACACCACAGTGGGCACTTTCATTCATTCCTCACACACTCGGCAAGGAAATGTTCTCAGAGACAGTCAGAGATGTACCTAAAGTCTATACAACCCTTAGAAGCAGGACTCAAAGCTCCCACTAGCATCTAAGCTCCAGAGGGCAGGAATAGCTTGTTCTGCATGTCCCACGCCTAGGGCAGTGGCTGGCAGGTAGCCATCACTCAAGAACACTTTGTTGAATGAATGAATGAATGAATGAATGAATGAGTGAATTAAAGAACCACAGGTATAACTGGCCCCAAAGCCTTTGCT
This sequence comes from Rousettus aegyptiacus, assembly GCF_014176215.1. Classification (NCBI taxonomy): domain Eukaryota; kingdom Metazoa; phylum Chordata; class Mammalia; order Chiroptera; family Pteropodidae; genus Rousettus; species Rousettus aegyptiacus. Next base: position 114,769,227 of record NW_023416308.1, read on the forward strand.
CTTTTCACAGCAGCAGTCTGCTCCCCTCACTTCCCTTGAGAGCTTCCCCAGGCTCTCAGCCCCCAGGGAGCAATTCCCCCTCTTACAGGCTCTCCAACAGCTGCAGAAACATTTACTGTGTCCAGCACAGGGCAGGCACCTGGGTGCTGGTGATGCTGCTGCTGCTGGTGCAGGTAAAAGAGAACTTGACAAGATGGAAGCCCTGCTCTCGAGGCACTTGCTTCAGAAGTAAATGTGCTCCGATGCCCTCTTCCCCTCTACTCTGAGTTCCTTGCAGGTCCGATGCTTTGGGGAAATTGGATCTCATCTTTTCTTTCGGGTCGTTTCCACACTGCCTCACACACACACACACACACACACACACACACACACATGCACACACACAATTTTGTTAGTTAGAAAGAGTCCCTGCATCGCAAGGAAAACCTCTGTCAGGTTTCAGACTCCTCCATCAAAGCAAAGGTTACCCAGGAATCAGGAAGGACTTCCGCCCTCCCCTGGCACTCTGAGTCTTCCCCACCCTCAGGGACAAAGTCCCACACCACAGTCCTCTAGACTCCCTGGCAAAGCCAGGTGAGTTCTAGGATTCGTCATCACTGGGATACCCTAGCTTCCCCAAAAGGGCTGCACCCTGGGGGCAGGGGGATCCCTGATATGTAAATGTTGTGTGTGTGATGAACCTTAGACTCTGGTTGCCTGGGAGACATGCCTTTGTTTTGTTCCTATTATGCCTGTCTCCGTAGCAACCACAAAGGGGCGCTCTGTGGGCAGGCCCCCCGCCAGGGGATTCCCCTTCCCCACCCTTCTTGCCGCGGTCCCCTTCTCTGCAATCAGTGTGTCAGAGGGAAGGAAAGCTGCTGAAAGCTCAAAAGTTAACCGTGGCTTTTAAACTTTGATCCCAGAAAGGAAGTGAAGTCTGTTGGCAGCGTCTTTGAAAGCAGACTTTCCGGCCACGAGGGCCCTTTGGCGTGTCAGCCTTGGGCAGCATTTGAGATCTTGCTTCCCAGCAATTGCCACCAGTTTGGGCTCAAATAAACTCTTATAAAATTCAGAAAAGAAAAAAAAACAGAAATGACTGTGGTCCCTTCTTTGAGGCCTCTGGGATCACCCAGACCCCACGTCTGCCCGCCCCCCATCCACCAGCCGAGAGATTAGAATTCCTGCCAAACATCAGGCCCTTCTCCACTTTCATTGCTTCCTAATCTGTCATCTTTCCCAAGCTGAACAGCAAACCTACTGAGTGATTCTCGGATCGAAACATTATTTCCCAAGCAATTCCCAAATCCCAAACTCCTAACCCGAACACAGAATATGAAACTGAGTAAAATCATTCTCCTTCGGCTCGGTTCAAAACCCCAGCCTGTGTTTAAGGCTCAGGCTTCAAGGAAGGAGTCCCTGAATCACTCAGACCAGACGGCCAGAGACTGGCAAACCCCTATTACTCAGTCCTAATTGAAATCTTTGGGCATAGCCAAAGCCAAGTTAGAGCTGATTAGAGAACAAGAGACAAGACGAGGGCTTGGAGGACGGACTCTGGGAGGAAAGAAGGCAAAGAAAAACTATCGGGGCGAGAGCTCAGGAAAGGAAGCAAGCGGGGAGAACAGGGCAGGTGGCCACACCAGGCACAGCTGGACTCCAAGAGGTGATGGTGAGATGGGCCAGAGGCCAGTGAGTCGTGGGGGTGGGGACCCTGTGGAAGCAAGGAAATCACAGAAAACGTGGACTCGAGGTTAAGGGGGAAAAAGTGGCAAAACAGACTGAATTAAGGCTGACAGGGAGGAAGGGAGGGAGGGAGGGAGAGACAAGGGAAGAGCTCAGAACTGAGCTGGGGATCGGGCGACCCAGTTGTAAACAGGAGCCGAGGGAGGGAGCTGGAATGGACGAGCAGCCAACGCCCCAGCCAGCTCCCTCCCCAGCAGGGCGTGGGGAGCAGCGAGGGAAGGGCCCAGAGAAGGGAACACCAGCCTCCTCCCCCCTTTTTTGGAATCTGCCTTTGTCCCATCCTTTCCAACTTCCTCTTTCCCCAAGTTCCCAGGGGAAAAGGGTGACCGGCCTGGGTTTCCCTCCATCCTTTGCTAACACTTCCCAAGTCCAGTTGAAGGAGGTCAGGCTGAGCTGGGAAGGAAGGGCCTAGGCTGCCCAGAGTCTGAGTCACCACATAGTTGAGGTTCCTGTCACTGGAAGCTCAGCCTCTGCTACACCCTGTGCCCTCTGCCCGCCCCAGGACTTGGGACCGGTAGGGCCGACTCTGCCCCAGGCCTCGCTCTGCTTCCACACTTCTTACCCGAGAGTGGGCTGCCCCACTGGGGCTGCTGGCAGCCCTCAGCACCGCCCTCTTCCTGCGGCCGAAGCCCAGCGTTCCTTGTCCACCATGCTGACCCCCCAGGTTTTGAGAGAGGCACTCTCCTGCTCTTCTCAGGAGCAAAAGTGACTCAGTGAGTGGCTGCAAGAACGGTGTGCAAAGACTAGCATGCATCCTCGATAAGTCACTTCCCCTCTGTGGGCTCGTTTCCTCATGGGGAAAATAAAGGGACCACTTGGCGCAGTCTCCCCCGTAATCCCTGTGCGAGGTACATTCTGTGAGTCTGAGCCAAGGAGACAGATGGGAGAGTTACTACAGAGCAAAGTGGGATAAAAGGGGTGTGTTTGCTAACCCCTGTCCTATCTGTGGGAGTGGGCGGAGTAGGGCGCAGGCCCCACTACCACAGGGCAGCCAACGCCCTGGGCAACTTGGTGACTCAGGTCCCACATAGAGGCTCACTGGTAGGAAAGGACTCGGTGGCCTCCCCGTGAGTCAGGGGAGATGCGGCTCTCCCTGAGTGACTGGCCAGGATCCCGCTAGAACCAGCTCTCTAGAAAGCTGGCCAACCCCACTGCAGCCCACACGCCCTTTGACGGGCGCCCTGAGCTCATCCCGCCACCTCCCTGCTCCGCTCTGCTTCACGCCTCCTGCCTGGCCCTGGAGACCCCTGTGCCCCCCCTCAGCCCTCAAGTCCGTAGCCCTCCCCACCCTCCACCGGCTCCTCCTGCCCTGCCGTGTCCCCTCGTTTACCCCTTGGCTCTTCCCATCCTCACTATCCACCCCCATCCTGGCAGAGCCAGCCAGAGGATTGCAAAAGGGCTGAGCCAGCGGGAGAGGCCCTCACATGACAGCTGCTCCTGCTGCAGAGAGGAGGGGGCAGCTGGACGTAGAGAGAGGCACATTCCTGGGAGATCCAACCAGAAATAGCCCCAAACCCTGACTGGCTCGGCCAGCCCCTGCTCCAGCCCGCCCATAGCATAAAGGAGGCAAAGTCAGCAGCAGGATCCCTTCGGAACCCCCAGAAAATGAGGAAAACAAAGGTGGGTGGAGAGGGTGACAGGAATGAAAAGAACCCAAGAATGTCTAAGGTCATCAAAGATATCTTCACCACGGGACCAGTCCCACCTGCCCAAGGAATTCTCCCTCATGAGAGATTCAGGGGAATAGCGTGCTCTCCAGCAACTGCCATTATTCCTCACTCCACCCGTCCCTTGGGTGCCAAGGCACTGGGACACCCCAGTCATTCCACGGAGTAAAGCGATGGCCTCCTCCGGGAGCCACGCCAGCCTGATGAGAGCCAACAGACAAGAGCAGGTGGCAGTTACTCTAACCTTTTGGGAGCGCCAGCGTTCAACTCCGCGGCATTAGAGGAAGAATAGGGCCGAGGGAGGGGCACCCCAGAATTGCGACCACACATACGGGACCGCATCAGGCTGGGGCGGTTCCAGCGCCCTGCAGGTACCGCTGGTGGGGTGAGCCACCGCCACCCGGCAAAACCCATTCGATGTGCGGAGGGACAGTCCTGAGTACGGAGGACAAAGAGTGCCGGTTGCCATGAAAACCACAGTATTAATTTCAGAAATGACTGGGTGGAGCCTCCGAAGCTCTTTATTCCTCTCCCTTCAACATTCTGGGCCCTTCCCCCACCTTTCAAAAGGGGAAGTGGCACATTTGGGGCATGTAGGCAGCTGGTGCGAAGGGTCTGACCCAGTGAGAGCAGCAGCTGTCCAGCTCCAGCTCAAAGCGGGGCATGAAAAAAACAAGGCAATCTAGGTCTTTCTTGGAAGGCTTTTAAAGGCTTTTGACTTTTTAATAAGTGACTTAAGCAGAAGCACCAACAAAAGCTAAAATAAACAGCTGCTTATAACCAGTATCTACTGGTCTATCTACGAGTTAAACCAGATCTCAGCCCTTCCCCTTCGCACTGCAGACTCTGTAAGGCTTTTATCTTCACTCAAAAGCTCCTCTGAGCCCCGCCCCTCTGCAGTTCCCCAGCCTTCCTTTCTGGAGGCTGAAGTTTTGCACCGAAAGTGGATAAAATAGCCTCCTCCCTTCATCCTACCCAGTTCTCCAAGGCCACGCCCCGTTTCCAGCCCCCCACCCCGACCCTTCCCTCTCCGCCCCGCGACCCCTGGCCCTAAGGGCACGTGCTGCTCCACGGGCGCGGAGACGCCAGCTTTGGGTGGCGCGCGGGTGGCACGAGCCTCGTTGGCACGTCGGGAAAAAGGCCCAGCAACCAGAGACGTGCCCGGACGCAGGATCTTACTGGCTGCCCCGGAGAACCGGGCGGGGGAGGAGAGCCCCCAGCCAGCGCCGAGAGGAGTGGGGGAGGGGGCGCGACCCAGCTGCGCGGGGCGCCCCGGGATCCGGGAGGGGGCGAGTCCAGAGTCCAAGGAGGTGCTGTGACTCAGGCCTCCCCAGGGCAGGGAGGGGACCCAACTAGCTCCAGATGGACTTCCCCTCTTTTCCTTTCCGCCCCACATCTGCCGCTACAAAAACTCCCGCTACCCTCTTTCTCGCCCATCTCTGTAGGGAGACGGAGGCCCTCCCACCCCACCCCGCTTTGAAGGCCAACTGCGAGCCTTCCTGAGGCCACAACCCCCTTCCCCTCGGGCCTCAAAGCCCAACTCCGGCTTGTGGATGCGGGCCCTCCCCCGAACGCAGGCCTGGCCTCATCCAACAACCTGGCCGCCCTCCTCTGCAGCAAACCGCCAGAGCTAGAGGCACAGGAGGCAGGAGGTGTGGATGAGTCACTCTTCCTGCAGTCTCAGAGGGAGGATAGGAGTCGGGGTTCCTAGCCCCCCAGGCCAGAGCTGGCCAGTCCACATGGGCTGCCAGGTCTGCCGCTGTCCAAGCTGCCACCCACCCAGCCAGACCACCCCCCTTTATCACAGTCGGGCCCCACTCCTGGGCCTCTCAGGCCTGCCCCCTCAAATCCACTTGCACAACTTGGTCTCTCCTGCCTAACTAAACCTTCTGCTACTGAGATTAAGGATATCGGGAAGGTAGTGGAGGTTACACAAGCGGAAGGCACAGGGGTGTGGTGGGAACGGATTCGGGAGGGGAGTCTGACAGGTTCCGTGAGGCCCCAGCAGCCAGCTCAGGGCGCAGCCCAGCGGCACCTGGCACTTTCAGATCCTGTCCAAGAGGAGCCCAGAAGGCGCAGATGCCAGACAGGTAGCAAATTTGGATCCGACGCCAGATGAGCTGCCAGGAAGCGAATTCTGAGCAAGTACCAACCCATCCTCACCCAGCTGGGCTCCAAACCGCAACTCTCTTCTGCCCGTTTGTGCACAGAACCCCGACTGCAGTCAAGGTACCCAACTAGATTACAGCTCCACCCCTCCAAGCCACCAGGCCCCTTCTGTGCCTAGAAAGATCACCTTCTTCCCCTCCCAAGCCAGGAGCTCCCCCCTCTGAGCTTAACTACAGAGATGGGAGAGAAAACACACACACACACACACACACACACACACACGTAAAACCATGACCCGAACAGCTATGGCAGTCATGACTCCTCTGCATGCACTGCAAAAAATCAAGAGTATTTCCAATTCCACCAGAGCTATTAAATTGACAGGGAAATCCTCCACGCTCTTCAGAAGACAGAGTAGGGGGCAAGAATTTTTTAATGGAATAAAATTAAGCCCAAAGGAGAAAAAATAATAGCCACTGGTCTGAGCGGGGCCATTAGTTGACAATTACGACCGCTCTACATTCTAGGACACAACGGGGCATGTTTAGAGTACGGGCTTCACCGATGACCACCGGATTTAAAATCCTGCCTCTACCACTGCTTAAGATGTGTGATCACAGGTACGCGATCTCTGAACCCCACTTCCTTGCTGGAAAGTAGGGATGCCCCAGAGATGATCTGCAGCCTGGTTAGGACCGATGGGGTCACAGTTCAGAGGAGCCTGTGCCAGGTGACCCTTGAATGGCCACCTCCCACCTCGCAGGGCGGCCGTGGGAAATCCGAAGTTCCTCCGCATGCTGCGTGCTCCCAGCACCTCCCATATTCCCTCCTCGCTGGGAAGGTCTGGAGTCCATCCGGTTCCTAAGAACGAGGTAGCCACGAAGGCCCACGTCACCACACACTGCGTGTACAATCTTTCCCGGCTAGAAGACGGTCATCGCCAGGGGAGGCAAGGCAATCGAATCAAAACTGAGGTCAGGCCTCGCTCTGCTCTTCCGAAGCTCGCTTTCCTGAAGCCACAGAAAACACCCCGTGCTTCCACACACCCAGGCCCCCTGAGGAAGCCATCGCTCACAAAGGAGACGGGACAAAAAGGGCTCGATGTTCAGTTTCCTTTAATGATCCCCATCTCCCTGAAGGGCGGGTGCAGCAGCGATGGCCAGAGCTGTTCACTTGAAGATCTTGCCCTGATTGAAGGCTCTGCCCACGTGCTGGAAAGCCCCCTCCCAGCAAAAGTACTCTCGAACCAGCGTCCGGGTCTCCTCGCTGCCAGGATCCAGCTTCCGCCACGTATACGACTCGTAGTCTACCTGCCAATCTGGACTCAGCTGAGGAAAAGCGGGGTAAAAAGCACGTGGTCAGGTTATCAGACACTGTCTCACACCTGTTACTTCCAGCTCAGACACACGTCATCAGACCTTGGGACTCCCACGAACACGACAGCTCCTTCCTGTACACATTCCTTGAACCCCCCTGAATGCCCATCGCCCAGGAGTCAAGGTGAGCTGCCCGGCCCCTCGCCTTGCCCTAAAGAGAAGGCTCCTCCCTGCACCTTCCTCACCGGAAAGGCAAGCTCCTGGCCTCGGAAGACCCAGACTCCAGAAATGGAGCTGCTGTTGTTGGTTCCAAAGAGGATGACACTGGCAAAGGCATTCTTCCTCAGCTTGTCCAATCGCTGGAACATTCCTGAAGGGGCGAGGGGGAACATTCAGGCTTTGAGATCATGTTACCTCACCCGCCCTTCCCTTCCCAGACCCGCCCTCTTCTCACCAGTGATGAGGTTGCAACTCATGAAGGTCTGGGTGAGCTCTTCCGGGAAGCGGTACTCGGAGTACCACAGGGACCAGCCATCCTTGTCAAAGTGCTCCCAGAAGTACGGCAGCGCTACAGAGAGTGTGTCCTCGTTGGAGTACTTGCGCTTAAACTCGTCCAACACAAAGGCACTGAAAGGAGGAACGAGGCAAGGAGGTCAGCGTGGAGAAAGCTGCCAGACAAAAAGGAGCCAAGGGCACTTGTCTGTGCGCAGAGGCTGGGACCCAAGGGAGACCTGAGGGAGACTTGCCCCAGGGAAGGTGTGGGGAACTGCTGCCCCCTGGTGGACACAGCGTGAGGACTCCTTTTCCCCTGGCTAGCTCCTCCCAAGGCCTTTTCCATGAGTCACACTCAGTTACTGACTCATGTCTCTTCCCCCGTCGCACAGGCCTCTTGGGGTTACGCACACTGTAATACAACAGCGATGACAGCAATGTAAGCAGTGAGCGTTTTCAAAGGGCCTCCACCCCGAATCGTACACCCGTGTCCTTTAGTCACTCCACCCAGAGACAAGTTCAGCCTCTGAAAATCCCTTAGGCTCCAGTTATATGGGAAGCAGTCTGGCACAGTGCCAAGAATGCCAGTACAGATGGAGGAGGTATCCTCCCCGCCCCCTGGGGGTGGTCTGTTTTTTTCTTTCTTTACAAAAACACATGCCACCTGAAGATAATCACCCAAACTGCCGCAAACGAGATAGTATCTTTACATATTTCCCACTGATGATTTTTCAAAGATGATACAAATAGTTTTGTGCCTTACACAATTTGGTCATTTAATACTGTGACGTACTATTGAGAATTTTTTGCAAGTGCTTTAATGACAATGATTTTCTACTGCATGGCGTGAATGTCTTATAAATCTATTAAACCCTCTTATTACATTGGTTCATTGTTATTAGTATTAGGAATGCCACAAACGCCACCTACTTCACTCAGAATCCTTACAAGGAACCCCAGAGTCACTGTCACCTGCCCTCTCTTCACAGAGGTTAAGTGGAGCACTTGCCCAGAGCTACATCATAGCAGAGACTCTGTCCTGTAACCCTCGGTCCTAGGGCCCTTCCAGAATGCATTCTCAGAGACCCCCACTGAGGGGCTTAAAAACCTCGCCACCCATCAACTGGGACTGGGGATTTGTTTCTTCACACCTTCCTGATAGTGTTATTATTGGTGACCAAAATTCCATTTGTGACCCCTGAAGTGAACACAGGCTTTAATGGGTCCAGGCTCGGTCTTCGAAGGCACTACCTTTATGACGTGAAAAATCTGCAGGAAATCACCCCGGCAGGCCAGGAGAGCACTGTGACAAATAGGATTTAATAAACATTCTCAAAAGGCTCCAAGAAATGCAAAGTTCATTAAAGATTTCGAGTTTACTTCCTGATATATTTTCTACCCAGAATACAGACCTAAGATACGTGACAATCTCTAGTAACGAGGCATCCGTTACAACAGCATGGGTCATTGGGGTTCATCATCACAGCTGATCTACACACATCAAACCCTTTCTCCCCTTAGATCTGCCCCTGCGCTCGGTTCCGGGTAAATCACTTCGGTTCAAAAGGACACACACCTTTCAGAAGCAGCTGTGTCCGGAGCCTTCTTGGCCTCGAGGAAGTGCCTGGGACTAAGAGCTCTCAGCCACAGTCCAAGTCGTGCCCCAAATGCGGAGCAGCGATAACCTTCCATTAGTGCGTTTGCATTTACAGCCCTAAGCACGGCTACTACACCTACGAGCGCATGCTCCTTCATCTGGGTTTATCCCACACCGAAACTCACAAAACGAGAGACGTCAAACCCTGTGGAACCCAATGGACTAACTAGTGAAAGAATGGAAGAGCGGGCGAGAAAAGGAGAGAAAAAGGAACCAAGTATAAAGTGACCACAGAAAAGACATTTGTCATATGGCTTGAAATTCTAATAAACCGATTTCGGGGCAGTGACTGAACTAAGGTTTGATGGTAGAGTATGGAGGAGACATTGTTTAATGACGTGGCCACCACTGGACCCTCGACCTAAATCCAGCCAGACGCCGCCTGAGGAGACTGATTCCCGGTGCCTCCCCGCCCGTCTGATGGGCCCGCCCTCATGTCCCTGCTGCCCCACGGCGTACTGGTCTGTGCTGGTCCCCGCCCCAGGCAGGCACGGAGAGCATTTTCCCCTTATCTGAGGCAGGTCCTCCCCATGCCCCTATCCATCCTGCCCTGTCCTATATAACCACTTAGCGCCCGTCACATGATACAGAGGACGCCAAGGCTTGCCTGGTATGTAAGCTCCCTTAATAAACTTGGTGTAACCGCAGGGTTGCTGCCTCTAAGGCCTCTCAGCTCTGGGCAACTACATAACATGGAGAACTGGGAAAGGACTGGGCACCCCACTTTTTCACACCAAAACTCTCCCCTTGACTGTGTTCTTTCCTCCAAGAAGCCCTACATTTATTGAAAAGAAGATACAGACAGCCACCCCATCGACCTCCTTCTCCCAGTTTGGGAAACAATGAACCAGACAGGCATTATACCCCCACGCTCATCAACCTTTCTCTTAGTGAGCAATTCTGATCGTTCGATTCACCAAATCAAATGATGCGGCCGTGGCGTCCTGATTCAGCAGAGCCAGCCCACACGGCAGTGACAAGGCTGTCCACACCGCGCCTCTTCCCATGGTATTCTGACAAATCCCAAACTTCAACGAGGACGCTAAAAACCAATGTTCCCCCACACTGAATGAAGTCTGTGCCTATCTGCTCTCTCGCTCTCTCTCTCTCCTTTCAGAACTCCAACTTTTGATAAATTCAAGGAGTTGCCTTAATTGCAACTAAAACATACCTTTAATTTTGTATGGATGATTTAAAATTCTGGGCCTTCTTGGGTCCCGTGCCCCTTACCCTCCCACGTCCTTACCTCTTGGGCAGGTGAGCAAAGGGGTCCTTGGCCTTCGGCTCAGCAGCCAGTGCCTGCTCACACTCGTCCAGCTCCTCCTCGGGAGCAGGGGCGGCCGCCTTCTTCTCCTCTTTCCGCTCGGGCTGGGGTTTCTGCTTCTCCTCCCGAGAACCCTTCTCCTTTCGTGGGGTGTCCTTTCTAGGCTGGCTCTCTGCAAACTTTTTAGCTGGCGCAGAGGAAGGGAGAAAAGTCAGTGTCCTGCCTCCTTCCACATCCCTCCGAAACCAGGGAGCAGGCAGGGAACGGAGGAAAAGTGCCCAGTGGGACAGCTTCTGGGCTCCCCACTGCCACCAGCTCACTGAACGTCCTCGAGCAAGAACGCAAGCCTCAGCAACAAACAGGTGTGTCATAACTCTCCACATTAGCTCAAGTCAGAGTGTATGCAGAGAACAAGATTCACAAAATGTTAGCACCCACATGTGACACCCTACACCTCTCGGGCCCACATAACCCAAAAGTCAAACAGGAAATCCAGGGGCTGAGACTGAGCAAAGCGGCCCCGGGCCCGGGCCTCATACTCCGCTCACACCTCGGACTCACCATCAAACTGGGCCATCTTCTCGCAGAGCTTCACCTCCCCCAGGACAGCCCGGAACTGGGGCTGGTTAATGCAGGTGAGGAACCAGCGGTTGGTGTTGGGGAAGGCCTGGCGGAAAGAAGGCTCCAGGACCTGCCAGGATGGAAGGGCGGAAACGAAGTCAGTGGAGGGGACGGTCTGGAAGGGTTTCAAGCCAGAAACCAAGACGCTCCTGCTTCATTCTATCCTGAAGCTGCTCCTTCTTCCCACCCCGCAGACAGGGTAGTGTCTTCCCCAGCGGGATCCTTCCCATTTACCTTCCTAATCCCTTTTTTGCAATTCGGCCCAATTTAATAAATGCTCCGTCCCATCCTCCATGTACTATGACTCTACTTAGAATAATATTTCTATGGTGCCTGACTCCTTTGACAAAGCCACTTCACACCTACAGTTTCCAATCTTAAATTTCATGTGTAGATTAAAAAAAAAAAAAAAGGCTGGAACAGAGAGCTGTCAATTACTCACTGTCAAATAAAAAACAATCTACATTAACTACACGCCATAGGTGTATGTGCTATCACAGAAGTTCAAAAAGTATAAAATATTCATCGGCACAAAGTTTATTTAGATTAATGGACTGTCCTTTAAATTACACAGCTTCGTGAAAAACTCTACCATTGTCTGGTTTGCCAAGATCAGAGGAAACATCCCCGTCTCGTGGGGACAGAACACAGCAGTCGGTTCTGTGGTGCCGGTTCTGCAGCACTGCGGTTCAGCTTCTCCTCCACCACGTGCTGGCTACCCTTGGGCAGGTGACATTTCTGCTCACCCATCCCACAGGCAAGATGCACTACGATGACCCCTGTCAGGCCCTTGGCGTGGGGACTGGCACGAAGCAGGCACTTTCCCCTGCCATCGCCACATTACCATCCTGGACCGGCATCAGTCCAAGGGCTGATGTTCAGGAATTCGAAACATGTCGTTGTCTTTGACCTGATACCCCAAGTAGTGATTATCAGTACTCCGGTTTTATAGTTTACAGAAGGGGGGGAAAAAACCACCTCTGAGCTGCCAAACAGAAAACTAAGGGTAACAGAACATTACAAACTTCTGAGAAGAAAGGCAGTCATGGTCCTCAAACTGGGGATTCCTAGAGACTGTCACCTCAGACTCCCTCATATCCAAGTCCTCACAGCAGGACAGAATAACCTGGAAGACCTGTCACTTCGGTTCTAACCCACCTGCCCTCTGCCAACCTGATTCTTTATAAACTTACCTGTTTATAGAGCCACAGCAGGGTGCAGACAACTGTGATGTCAGCCAGGGTCACCCGTTCACCAACCAGGAAAGTCCTCGTCTTCAAGTGAGCATCCAGCAGCCCCAGAATTCGCCTCACTTCCTCCTTTGCATTCTCTGTGGCCTGTTGATTTAAAAAGATCAATCTTATCAGCGAGTACCAATCTCTTTCCCTCCCCCTAACAATGAAACTAAGGTGGCCGCTTCAAGTCCTAACTCGCCCCCACCCTCTTCGATGGAGTCAGATTCTAGCATTCCAAATGCATCGCAAATGAAGCTCTCGATGTTTCCTCATCGAGCAGCCTGGCTTCATTCTCCACAGCACAGCTCATCACATACCTTTGTATTTTAGAAGGGCCCTTGGAGGTCATCTGGTCTAACCGCTCCACTATCATTTGGTGTAATCTCCCTACAGCAGAGACCTCTCCTCTGCCCACTCCTGACAGACACCACCTCCACTGGGTCTGTCTGACAACTCTGGAGCTGGCGCCCCTGCCCTTCCCCAAGTTCCTAGGCTTACCTGCTTGTTGTGGTGCATGATGCCCAAGGTGGGGAACACCCAGGTACTGGCTGGCGGCACTATGTCGCTATCAGCGAAGCTCACCCACTGTACCACCTGGGCTGCTGCCTCTGGAGTACTTCCTCGAAGCTCCTCATTGCTCACTGCAGAGGCAGAACACGAGGGTCAGAACCTTGGGGTCATGCCAACACCAATCCCATCCCTGCAGAGTCCTCTGCCTGTCCATGCCAGCTCACCCTCACCCTCTGCTACTCCCATCTCCACTGCGAATTACCATAGTAGGCAATGGCATTGCTCTCAAACACACAGAATCCATCGTCCCCCTCAAATGCTGGAACCTAGGGGCAAAGCAGTTAAAAGATAAGTGAAATAACACAGTAATTTCTCACTACTCAATCCTAGGAACTGAATTGTTTTGGATAAGTTCTTATATAAAGCTATAAGCCCTGATAACCAAACTCTTGATATGATCTGAAACTCTGGAACCAAAAATGTTTGAAGTGCTCGGTATCCCTTACAACCTGAACTCATACTTCGATACTATGAGATATTTAGATAAAAGCCCTCATACGAGCAAAAGATCAGAAGCCAAGTCTTATGCCGACCTACACCTATAATATTCGACTATTGTGGTGCTCACCACACTGCCCTTGATCTCTTTTACTTTTACTCTTAGGATGGTTATTCCCCCATCTCTATAAGATCCTTGGGGCAAGAACCCTGCTCATAGCAGATACGTGACATGATTTGCACTGAAAACAGTCAAAACTCATTCTCTCCCACAAAGCAGGCCTGTAAATTTTATTAAATGTCACTGAATACTTCTTTATTATTTGTAACATGGGAATCTGCATTGAGCTCAAAATAAAAATTTTAATCAGTAAAACGTGGGGAAAAAAGGAAAGCTCCCTTTTAGAGATGAAGGCCATCTTCAAAGTGATAGAATCCTACGGCCACTTGTGGGTTCTCAAGACCAAAGACCCCACTTCCGCTTCCCTACTCACCTTGCCGGCAGGAAATTTACGGAGAAATTCAGGGGTGCGGTTGGTTTGGCCGAAGTGGAAGTGGGGTGGTGCGGAGAGCACGCGGACCTGAGCCCCGCTGTACTGAGCGGCAATGAGGGCCTTGAAGGCCCTCCAGTTTTCAGGGTATGTGTACAGGGTCTGTGCGAGAAAGGGTGGGGGGGAATATTAGCGTGAGTAGAAGGGTCTCCGTCCTAAACGTCACCTCCCGGGACGACTTCCCTGAATAATCCCAATCTGTTCCAACTTTTTACTCCCGCTAGTCAACCAAGTTCTTCAGTATATGTCAAGTGTAATCAGAGTCCTCCGAAATACCGAGGACAGAACTCACACCAACTGCTAAATAAAGGTTGATGGCTTTGACCTTCACTAAGGACACCTGGAGAAGCATTCTCTTCCCCTCAACTGTATCTCCAGGAAATCCAGAACTTCCAGCTCCCTCATACTCTCTTCTGCCCACAAACATACACCCCTCCCTTCCCAGAGCCCTTGTTTCATTCATTGATGGTTACCGAGTACCTGCCTACTCCACTGCTGAGCCGCTCACGCTTCAAAAGTATCACCCGTCTCCAGAACACACACAGCGACCAAAACATTTCCAAGTCCCCCTCCGAACGGCCACGGAGATGCCTAATAGCATCTTCTCTTCCTAACTCAATTCGGTCTTTCTCAAAAAACCTTGCTTTCCTCGTCACACGCACCATCCCTCCGGTCCTGTCCCGCAGTGAGTTCTCTGATGTTGCCGTCTTATTTAACCTGGCCAGCGGGACCCAACTGGTGTGACTCCACCGTCCAGAAGAGTCTCCTCCCAAACCTCCTCGATAGACCCTTAACCGTGGCCAGCCGTACCTGCCTACAAAAGCCCTCCTTTTCACCCCGTCCCTACTGTTGCCCCACAAAACGGTCGCAAAAGCTCCATCAACCTGCTTGGATCCCGCGTCCCAAAGTGGCAATGAACCCAAACCCCTTTCTCAGGCCCCAGACGGCCACGATATGGCATGGCATGTCTTTTCTCTAACCCAGACCCTTCCACCTCTCTGGCCTCAGCCTCAGTTCCCCTCCGGGGCCTGGAAGCCCTGTGCTTCCCACAGCAAGGTCTCTAGAGACCGCATAAGTTCCCCACTCGGTTCCAGAACTCCTCTGACACCGGCCAGTCCCACTCGGGTAGAGGATGGCATCGGATAGGGTGACCTGGAGGGCCAGAGCCGGCAAACTTACCCCAGCCGCCATGGTGATTCCGCAGAGAAAGGGGGTGGGGCTCTCAGTGCTGCCGCAAAGTAACCCGTCAGGGTGAGAAGGGAGGGGGAAAGGGGAGAGCCGTGGAGAAACAGCAGCCGGAAAGCGAGGACGGCATAGAAGGCGCACGCACGACAGTCGGGTATACCGCGGCGGATGAATTGGAAAAAAGGGGTGGGGCTTGTTGGCCTGAGCGGAAAATAATGCTCGCGTCTGCGCAGTGGGGCACCTGAATGGCCTGCCCCCTCGGGTATGGCCAATGGGAGTCCCAACCGAGAGAGAAGGCGCGATTGGAGGGGAAACTGAGAACTGGCTGGACCACGGACCCTTGGCTGCTACGTGGCACAGCTGTCATCCCTGCGCCACCCCGGGTACCACTGGCATCCCCCTCCGGCCCGCGATATAAGTGCGGCAGAGTGGAGAAACTTCATACGAGATCCTGCCAAGCTCCTAATATGATTGTGACACAACTGAGTGGAGGGGGCAGGGTGCCAAATAAATCACTTTTGACCTGCTCTGACTTTCTAGAGAACACGAACGTCTGATTGGAGCCCAAGTGTGAAACCTCCGTTAAACCGAAGTTGTCGCCCATTCGACCACTTTGCAGCTGAGATGCTGTGACTGCCGGAACAGCACTCGTCTGCGAGTCTGCACAGGGTAGGGGCTAAGGTACATAGCCACATCCCTTCCACCTTGTCACCCTGGAGGGGCTCACAGTTTAAGACAAATTGATGGGTTGCCATTTACCTATATTCAGGTCTGAAAATCTTTTATCCAGTTTTAGAGCAGGATGAATTCTCCTGTTAAGTGGGAGAATGGATGAAGAACCCTGAACCCAAATTTCAGGCCATCACTATTCCCAAATCTGGGCAGCGAGGTAAACATGTAGGCAAACTTGGTTCTTCTCACAGGTACTCTTCAATACCCCCACGCAGCACTCAGTCGCTCCAGAACTCTTCCGAGTGGGCTCCAGGTGCCAGACACACACAGTCCAAGGCGCTCCCTGCCATTGTGATGCATGGTACAAAGGAAACAGGCCGAGGACTATTTTAGGGCGGCCAGAGAAGGCACCTCTAAGAAGGCTGCATTAAGCCCTGGGGAGCCCAAGTACCAGATGGAAATTAGAGAACACCGTAGTGTTTATTAAACCAGCAGCTTTATTGTCCGTTAGGGTTCCTGGCCTCACTTGAGGAGATTTCGAAGGGCTTGAGGGAGGAAAACCTGTAAGAAGTGATGGAGATCAGGGAACAGGCTTTGGGAATCCTGGAGTGGGGTCACAGTGAGGGACTGGTCAGCCTGGGAGGCAGACGCCACAAAGGTCAGGAGTGGCTCAGTCTCTGGCCTCTGCTCAGCACCGCTCAGTCCTCTCAGCTCCTGGGTGACCCGAGCCTCAGTCGCCAGCCACTCTACTCCTCTGGCGGCACCGCCTCCAGCGCCTTCCTTGATTTGCTGCTGCAAGCGTCTCCGGGCACGCCGCCGCCCCTGCCATACTCGGTGCCACAAGGCGCAGCGCCAGCTCACTGAGAGCGATGCCCCCTTACCTGTCTCACCCCGGGGCCCTTCTCGGGCTGCCTCAGGTCCTTTGGGCCCCTCCTCCGTCAGCGCTGCAGGGCCTGACTGCTCTTCTCCAGTGGCCAGAGGCTTCCCAGTCATCAGGGGAGGCTCCCCTGGCTGCCCGGGGCTCTGCATGGCCCAGTCCTGCACGGTCTCTCCAACCTCTATAACCATTTCTTCCACCCCGTCTTCGCTCTGGTCCCCTGCACACCCCTGCTGCTCCTCCTTCCCCTCCTCACTGCTTGTTTTCTGTCCATCTAGTTTCAATCTCTTGCTTGACCCTCCCTGAGGAGAATTCCCCATTCCTCCTCCCTCTGACCGCAGTCTCTTGGTCCCTTGTTCTATATGGCATCCCAGTGCTTCCCTTAACACCTGGGCCAGGGCAGCAGTGAGCTGGCTGAAGGGGGCAGAGGGTAAGGGGATGGGTGTTGCAGACAGCAGGGAGCTAGGGGTGCTGGGCTGCAGAAGGGGGAGCAGCCCCCAGTCCCGACCTCGGGAGGATCGGTGCTGGTACTGGAGGCTCCGGCAGTAATTGGCTGCCGCCCGGCAGCAATTCTGTAGCCGCCCGGCTACCCGGCTGGTGACATTGGCTGCCACATTGTGACTTAGGTCAAAGGGGTCCTGGAGATTCATGGGGCCAAGGCGGAGACCTTCCCAGGGATTAGAGGGCAGGCCCCCGGCCACAGGCAATGCCTGACCCTCCCGCAGGGACAGCAGTGAGCCACGAAGATCCCAGCACGAGACACAGGAGAAGAACTGGGCTAGCAGGGAACCTGGAGGAGGAAGGCCAAGGAAAAGGCGTCACTTAGAGGCCAGAACTGAGACAGGCCCTGAACCTGAGCCGTTCCCTCAGCAGGACCTTCTTTTTCCAAGTGGCTCAGAACAGTGCCAGAAGCCAGGCCCCTCTGACTCCTATAAACGTGAGGCCAAGCCCTCTCTGTGCCCGCAGCCAACGCCATTCCCCGGACGCCGCTCGTTCCCCATGCTAGCCACCCCAAAGTGCGGTTTCTTCATCTGCGAAATGGCAATAATGACACCGGCTGTCCCCTGAGGCTGCTGTGAGCAGCACACCCGGCAGTTGCTGTGGGATGTATGTCATCTACTGTTGTGAGTAACGTCAGTTATCAGTCCTCTGCGGGGTCCCCACACTCACTCAGGGACTCCTTATTGGTGCTGGGCTCCAGTCTCGAGGCATCCCTGGGGAAACTGCAGTCCCAGCCATCAACTTCCACTTGTTCACCCTCACCTATGAAAGTAACGAAGGTAAGGGTCAGCCCGGAAGTAGAAAGATGAGGACGAAAGGAGGGGGTAGGGTAGAAATGGGGGTGACAGCAAAGATCTCATTCCCAGGGTAGCCTGGTGTGTCTGAGCGAGGGGAGGAGAGATGAAGCTAGTGAGGCGGGGGATAGGGTGGAGGCCGGCTCGCTGTACCTGCTTTCCGGGTGAGCTGGGACACAGTGGGCAACACAGGAGGTTCCCTGGTCTGAAGGAAATAGATCACGAGCAAGGTCAGGGCGTAGTTATTGAGAAGGGGGCCACTCCCTGGGTAAATAATAACTCCGGTTAGATCAGAGGTGCCTCTGTTGCTCCTCCTTGGCAGTTCTTCTCAACCTTGGCTCCTGTACCTGCCTCCCTTTCTCCTTCGCCCCAACACCAGCTCAGCCCCAGGTCTGTCCCGACTCTCACCTGACAGCCCTCGACCCTGAGCCCAGCAGCGGACAGTGTACACGAGAGGCCGCACTCGCCCATCCAGCTCAGAGCACAGGCTCAGGAAGCGGGAGTTATGCAGGGCCAGCCTGGAACACAAAAGAGACAAGGATGTTAGGGCTCAGGAACCCTCTGAAGCTATCGCCCCCAGCTCTTCTTCCAGACCTGTGTAACGGGGGCCAGCTGGAATAAGGCCAAGAGAAGATTTCCAAAGTGTCTGCTGACACACTGGTCTTGTGAGAGGGTGTGCGAAGAACACTACCTCCTGCATGCCCGTCTCAGACGTTGTTATAAGACTGCTCAGAGCCTTAAGTATGCAAAGAAACAAAGACAGGAAAGGAAGGAGAAAGGAAGGAAAGGAGATATAGAGGGAGAAAGGAAGAAGGAGGGAGGGGAGAAACCTGTCTGCGTTTCGCTTAGCACTTCCCAAACTTACTCAAGCATGGAACTCTTTTCTAAATCTCTTAAAAATAGTATACCAAAAAACACACTCGACAAACATTGAAATGGAAGCCGGGCAGGAGATGAGTGGCAGAAAGAGGGATGGGATCAAACGAGGACAACCTCGAGGCTCGGCAGGTGCAGAGGCCCCCCTCGCAGGGCTCCCTCCTCAGCCACCCCAGAATTCTCGGCTGGCCTTCCCCAACCGCCCCCCAAACAAAGGTACCGGTTACTGAGGGAGACGTCACCGTGGAGACCCGAAGGCCGATGGCAGAACTTGACCACAGGGCGTCGGGCAGAGGGCACAGTTTGGACTCGGTACACTCCAGGGACACAGCCTCGAAGAATGGATCCCACTAGCTCCAGCATGGCTCCCTGCTCTGTTTTCTCCCCCTTCAGGGCCTCTGCTAGTTCCAGAGCCTTCCCCAGGTCCCCCTCTCCCTGGTCCTCCTGCAGTGGCGAGGCTGGAGGCAGGGACTGGGGAGACGCAAGGGTGTCAGAGGCCAAGGCTGAATCTGGAGTCTGGGGTGCCAGGGAGGAGGAAGGGGTTTCAAAGTCCAGGGCTTCTGAGTCTCGGGGAGAAGCTGGAGGCTGCGAGTCTGGAGGGGAGGCTGAGGTGTGGGCTAGGGCTTGAGGGTCCAGTGGGGATGCAAGGGCCGAGTCCAAGGACGGCGACTCCGGAGCCTTCGGGGCTGGCTGTGGGTGGAAATGAGCGGAGTGAATGCCTGTCCTGCTGTCCCCTAACCAGGGAACATCCCCGTCCCGAAGATACACCTGTGACTCACTGCTTATTCCGTGCCAGGCCCTATTCTAAGGGCTTTATACATATTAACTCACTTAATCCTCACAATACTTTTTTTCGAATTAAAACTAACCTTTTAATGCCATAAAATGAATGGTCTGTATCCTGCAAAAATGTCATTGTCGTGAAAGACAAAAAAGGCAGAGGAACTATTCTCGTTGGAAGAAGACTAAAGAGACAACACAACAGCCCACTTTCAGGCGGCTGACAAAACTGGAGGATGGGCTGCGGGTCAAAGATGCATAAAGGTTTCCGCTCGCACCGGTGGGACAGGCCCTCAGCCTGACAGCCAGACTGTGCCTACGCGCTAGAACACCGCGGTGCTCAGGTGCACACGCTGGAATGTTAAGGGGTGAAGGCGAGAGAGAGAGAGAGAGAATGATCAAAGAAATTTTAAAAATAACCCTTTTTGTGGGGCAGGAGATATATGGGAACGTCATACTTTCTGCTCAATTTTGCTGTGAACCTAAAACTCTAGCCTTTTCAATATAAAAAAATGGCCTTTTCCTATTTCAAAAGCATTACATCTAATCTACACATTAGATGTCAGAAAATACAGATAAGCAAAAACATAACCCCAAAATTACCTTATTGTATGTCTTATTATATATTTTTTCCAAAATAAGATTATTATACATGCCTTTTTGAAATTTGTTTTTTTTCTTGTTACAAATACCATCTATCTTATGTCAATTCATTTCCATCCAATCTAACACACACCCGCGCTCACTTTCCTCCAGTTACAACAATCGTTTCAGGCAGGTCGTAGCATCCCCATTTAATAGATGAGACGTAACGTGCTTGCCCAGAGTCACACGACCGTTCCCACTGCCTCTTCCCAGCTGCCTCCCTGGTCACTCACCTGTGGCTCTTCCAAGTCACCCAGATCCAGGAAGAGGTCAAGATCACAGCCATGGACATCAAAGCTGTTTATGGAAGACCCAAAAGGATGGACCACACAGCCTGGGTGCCGAGCAGAGAACAAAGGTCAGGAGACACTGGGGGACTAAGGGGGGGAAGAACATAAGAGGGCACGAGATGAAAGGGCCACCAAACGCGCACCCCCAGCTGAGGGCGGGCTGGGGATGCGGACGCGGGGCAGGGAAGGACGGCGTGGGCTCGGGCGGTGACTCACCGGGGAAGAACTCTGTGAAGACCTCCTGCATCAGGGCCACCACAAGGCTGCGAAGCTGCCGCTCGGCCTCGGACAGCTCCCTCAGCCCCACCAGCTTAACCATTTGTGCCCCCACGTCGGGGACCTCCGCTAGCGCTGTGGCCAGCTGGTGACTGTCGGGCGCCACTCCTTTGGGGGATTTGGAGGCTGGGCTCTGGAACTCCTTCTGTTCCCGTGGCCGGACACGCAGGCGACGTCCTCCTAGGCTATGCTGGGGCTGTGACAGGACAGCTTCCTGGGCACCCACGTCCCCCATCTCCACGATGGCAAACACTCCCTGGCAACCACAACGGGGGCAATGGTGATGGTTTTGCAACCACGAATCCAAACACACGATCCGACGGTGGGCAAGAATTTTGAAAAGGGGACCACCCTATAAAGTGGGACTATTTGCTTGCTGTTTCTGTAACAACAGGGAACATATTTAGAAAAGCACCCTTATTTTACTTAATAATGCCACATTCACATAGCTTTTTAGTTCAGTATATTATTATAACTGTTATTCTGTTTATTATTAGTTACTGTTGTTAATCTGACTGTGCCTAACTTATAAACTAAACTTTATCACACATATGTGTACGAAAAAAACAGTACAGTTGACCCTTGAACACCGCAGGTTTCAACTGAGTGGGTCCACTGAAACGTGGATTTTTCCTCAATTGACCCACGTAATTCAAACCCACGTTGTTCAAGGGTCAACTGGCGACTGGGCATCTGAGTGTGCAGAGGGTTAACTTAAGTTACATGCAGATTTTCGACTGCGTGGACAGTCAGCATTCCTAAACCCTAGATGGTCAAGGGTCAACTCTATATCTAGGGTTTGGTACTATCTGCGGTTTCGAGCAGCCACTGAGGGTCCAGGAACATTCCCCCACAGAGAAGGGGGGACTACTGTAACAACCACTGAATTGTATACTTTAAAAGGGTAAATTTTACGTTGCATAAGTCAGATCTCGAATGAAAATAAAAGGGAGTGTGCCCTTCCTACCCTGCTTCTGCCCTTACGACAACGAGAACAAAGAACTAACATGAAACTGGAGAGAAAGGCAGCTAGCTACTTGGACCTGCCCAAACTAATCTTCTAATTCTGAAAAATCACACGGCTTACCACACTGCTGCTCAACACGAAGTCTGCAACCAAGGCCCCCTTGAAACTTAGGCGTCCCTTTGCCTGCCCTCGCCTTTGTGTACATATTTCCCTCACCCCTTAGAAGGCATCAGGGAGGGTAGGATTATGGTTCCGAAGCATGCGTCCTAGCCGTTTTTCTCCTCTCAATACCAGTAACCCCAGGTAGAGCTTCTTGAGGGCTTGTTTTAAACCAAGCAGTTCACATAAACAATTTCTAAGTCTCATAAGACTCCTACGAGACAGGCCATTCACATTTTATAGATTAAGAAGCTAAAACGCAGAGTAGTTATGTAACTTGTGACTGCCTCCCAAGCAAAGGTTTAAACCCCCAAATCTCCAACATCCCAGTGATGCGCTCCCTCAAAGAAATGTCATGGAGAGTGAATAAGATACTGTCTGGAAAATACTTAGCACATAACTGGAACGTGATAACTGCTCAATAAAAATTATTGTCATTATTGTTATCACAAGAGGTCTACTGAAGAGGCCTCTGGAAAAGGTATTTTCCCGGGAAATACAGGGGAGCAGGGAGGTCAGACGCAGTTGGCACTAGTCTTTTATACTTGGTCCTTCATCCTGCCCCTTCTTCCTGGCCCAAGATATGGAAGTGACATTATCACATCTATGAAATAAGAGCCACATGCCAATAATGACAGAGCAGGAAAACAGTAAAACCCTGGACTTCCCAGGTCTGGATCTCTTGTTATAAGGGAACAACTGAACCCCTTTTGTTTAAACTATTGTGGGTCAGCTGCTGAATGCCATCCCCAAGAAAAACAGACCCCACTCCATCCTAAAAGGAGACCTAGAATGCTGAGGAGATTTAGGATGCCCTAAGCCACACCTGTATAACTAGAGCTTAGCCTGGGAACAGCAATATTATCACAGAACACAGCATGGCAACACTGAACGATTTCCCCAAGGGACTAAAGAGACACTGACAAAAGTCTGCATGGAAGCAAGAACACGCTTGTTTGTCCAGCACTGTCCGAAGGACAGCGTGTTCTGCCCAGATAACCTCAGTTACCTCTCAGCATGTTAATAAACTGCTACCTGGTTTAAGAACAAGTTTCTTGTGGGGTTAGGATAAGTCTCCCAGGGGTGTGGTTTTAAAGCACCCACTTCACTGTAATTACTCATTTAACTGTCGACTTTCTCCACTAGACTGTAAGCCTTGTGTGAGCGGGGCTATGTCGATCCTACTCACTACTCAGAATGCAGCTCTAAGCACAGTGCCTAGTACAAAGTTAGCAGAAGGCAAATAAAATATTTGGCAAATAAAAGATAGACTGGATAAATAAATGACCAACAAGTCCCTCAGTGACCAACTCTGACGAACTGAGAAAATTCAAGTTGGGGAATGCTCACAAAGCTGGACTAGTCCAAGTACTATAGTTTCCACCACAGACAAGCCAAATTAGGTACCAGCCAAACACAGACTCCCGGTTTCTCTCTCATTTTGTTTGGTATGCGGCACACCTGACTCATTCTGTACCCCCAGAGCCATTCACTCTACCTTGTCCTTATCCATGACGACACTGGCCACAGGTCCAAATGCTTGGAAGTACTCAGAAAGCTGAGTAGAATCCACATTCTGGGGAAAGCCACTGACAAACACACTTCGAAGTCCCTGGGCTTTTCGGGAAGCTCGTAGTTCTACCAGATGCCGGTGCTTCCTGCCTCCCAAGTGGGCATCTAGGCTTGGTCCTGCAAAGACAAATGTGAGGAAAAATAAATAAATAAATCCAATCACTCTTCCATGTACCTGGCCTGACTTTGTTCTCTGCATATCTAAATCCTGCTGATACCTCCAGCTATAGACAGTGTGACCTTTGAATTAACAAAGTCCTGGCTCTTTTCACTTTCCTCTCTTGCCCATTTGGCTATGGGTATAGTACATTTTAAGTGGTTCCCAAGAGAATTGACCAAACTACGAGTATTTCTTAAACCATCTCTAAGTGCTAGGTAGAGCGAGACCTGCAAATTGTAAAAAAAATAACAGGTAACCTATCCAAGTCATACACAGAACTAAATGTACCAGGATGCTATACTATTTCCCATGCATCCTCTCTGAGTATGGTTAAAAGATTGCAAGTGCAAGATCTAAAAACACAATGCCCAAGTTCAAATGCCAGCTCTGTCAAGCTGTGTGAGATCTTGGGCAATTTACTTAACCTCCGTGCATCAGTTTCCTCAGATATGAGATAATAATAGTACATAACAAATAGGTATTATTCATATATAGCACCTGGCGAAGAGTCTGGTGCATGGTGAATATAAGAAGTTTAGCTGCCATTTACATTCCAATTACATTTTGAGTCAGCTGCTTCATGTCAACAATGTATATGTGGGGCCAGGGGAGACTATCCTGGATTTCTGGCTGGTCCACCTGGACAAACAGCGGTCGCGCCGTTCACAAAGGGAAAGGAGAATGGGAGATCCTGTTTAGGGTATAGCATGATTCCAGGCTTCAAAAGTGAAATCTGAGGTTTCACTGCGCTGTCATACAAGGACCTTGCCAACTTTTCCAAACCCACCTTCCAGTCCTGCATGCCATGCTACTTCGCCCGTCTCTGCCTTTGGATAGGTCCTCTGGAGGGTTTCCCTGACTTAAATCACTACCTTATTTGTGATCCCACAGCTCCCCAAACATATCTATAGAGCACTGAAATTATCTCCATCTCTAGATGGTGAGCTCCTTCTCTGAATCCGCTCTCCCCACTCTCAAGCCCCGCAGAGTACCAGGCCCAAAAGGGATGTTCAATACATGACGGTTAAAGAGGGAAACCTTCGTCGTGGGGATTTCAGATCCTAGGAGGGAGGGGTGTAAGGCGATGGGACTTTCTCCACTCTCTAATCCCTTGGGACGGGCGGAGTGAAAACCGAAAGGCGAGTGACTCGGTCAATCCATAATCCACTTGACAAGACCTACGACCTGTAACCCTAACTTTCGCTAGGGCCCAAAGATGAAAGCCCACAACCACTCCCCCCCCACACTAGCCACCGCTTACGGTTGGCTGTAGTGATGTGGCAGAGGCGGCAGCGGAAACCCCCACGGGGCAGCGATTCGACATCTGAATCCACCGCCGCCATCGCGACTCCCCAGGACCGACCAAATGCAACCACTTCTGCCACCACCGGCACTCACTCTGCCAGAACGCAACGCGCTCGGAACAACTTCCGCCAGTTCAGCAGGAAGTGACGTAAAACGGCTAATCGGGCGGGCAACACTCCTCGGGAAACCAGGTTCCTTCAACTCAGAGTTCCGTTTCACGTGTTAAAGCTCTGTGGGCTTCAGCAAAAGCCTGTCTACCGTGCTTATCCTCATGCGGTAAGCCGATTGGTGTGCTGAGCTGTGCAGGCGCTGATTGGCCCAAAGAATTGTGAATATTCATAACAGCAGTCACAAAGGCGTGCGCCGGGTTGACAGCCAGCCGTTTCGTCGCTGGTGGTCGCGGGAAGGCTGTACCTTCTCAAGAGGCAGCGCAGACCCGCGCGACTGTATCCTCAACTCTACGTTTACTTAGCGAATAAAGGCTGGGGATGAGCAGCCTCCACGAAGCCCAGTGCTGTCCCTGGACTCCCATCCTCCTCAGGGCTGTTACCCTCTCCCTCTGCCCTCGGTCCTCCTCACAAATGGGTGTTCTGCGACCCTTCCCTACCCTTGTTGGAGAGCTCTGCCCCCACCGGTCACCTTCTAAGGGGCCACAGCCAGATTGCTGCGGTCCGAGTGAGCCGAGCTTTCCTTCCGCAATAATGGGCTTCGTGAAGTGCACTCATGAAACTCCAGAGCCACCCGCCCACCTTAAGGAATGCGACGGAATCTACTAATGGTGGCAACTGAGTGAAGATATTGGGGGTGGGGGGTGGGGGGGTGGAGTTCTGCTTTCCCTCAGACTGGTAGAATGGTCAGTTCACCCTGACACTACAGACGTCAGCTCGAGAGAGTAAGGGAGCTGGGGAGGTCCTAGGCACTGGGACAATGAGACAGAGAGAACTGACAGATGGGCTAAGCAGCTCTTGCTGTGGTTATCAGCTCACAGTTATGGACTGTGGAAAGAGCAATGGACCTAAGGCAAACTTCACAAGGGCTGTAACCTCGAGCAAGTCACAGCTGCTGAAGCTGTTCCCCATTTCTAAAGGAGGTGCCAAGGAGCACATAATAGACTTGTTCTCTCTCCTAAGATGCTTTTGCTGGGCCTGGGTCAGGTGTGTCATCTGTTTCCCAAAGCTGAAAAGGCAGGAAACTGCCTGAATGGGCCCTGATAGTAACGCAGTTGCTGAGGCTGGCGCTGGGGATCCATGAAACAGCATAGTGCAAAAACACCGTAGCTAGGTGGTTACAGTCCTGCAGTACCCCCAAAGGTGGGCTATGTCTTGCCCTGGCCTCTGGAATTTCTTAAGGGAGAGGGGATTAAGAACTGGGAAATAGAGAAACATCTTCACACATACCCTCTACCTATGGAGGTGTGCCATCCAGAGAACCAGCTCAACCTAATTACTTCGAATGAATTTGTGCTAAGATGGTATTCAGCACCACAGGAAACTGGGGAGCACTTTGGGCCCCACAAGCTAACCAGGGGGCTTAGGGAGCCCAAGCTTGTTATCTACTATCAATATTCACCGTACCCAGCCAAAAAAAAAAAAAAGCTAGCTGGAACAGGCTGCATATCTCATAAAGCTTTTCCCAGGGCAAGACCCATCTGTACTTTATTGTCCTTTGTCCTTATACTTTCCCAACTGAAGATGCCCCACCCCCACACATGCACACACACACACAAGGTAGAGAACAGTTAAACCAGGAGGAGCTGAAGAAAACAGCTTTTTATTTGTTACTATAAGAACCAATTACAGAATCCAAGGTTAAAAAAATGGACAAAAAGATCTTTATTTCTGAGAATTGGCGTACAAAAGGCTGAGGGGACCAGGGAAGGAAATAGCGAGCATGGGCTGGGGTTGATGCCAGCTTAGGGGCCTCAAACTCCTTAGTTTCCTAAGGATACCAAATAGGGAGAGAAACCCCCAATTAGAAAGAAAAAAAAAAAAAAAGATAGACATGGCAGTCATGGCAGTGCACACCCCCCTCCCCCAACCAGGTACCGCCACCTGATCTGTTTACTCTTCCCCTCCCCCATCCCCTTTCACGAAGGGAGGCAAAATTTTTAAAAAATTAAAAAACCCTCCCCCTAAAACTGTCCAAGACAACTGTGGGTCCTACCCCCCAAAACAGGCTAGGTTCCCACAGTGGGCCAAATTCCTGCAGTCTGCCTTCTATCACCAGGCATGGGGAAACATGGGAGGGGGACAAGCCTTGAAGTGGTAACACCAGAGGGCGCCCAACCCCGTCAAGGACACACACTTGCTCCCTCCCTCACTCTTCAGTCTCTTTATACGAGAGGGAAGAGAACTCGGGGTGCCCTGGGCACCCACCCTCTAGCTTTCAGCCCACCTCCCTTCCCCACAGCTGCTCAATCCTCCAGAACAATGGGCTCATTGGTGCTGGCAGGATGTGAGGGTGCAGGTAGAGGGACCGGGGGCCGCACTGCAATCAGCGGTGGCTTCACTTTCAGGGGCAAGTTAGGCCTGCGGGCAGCTCGCCGCATTTCCAGGTGGGTCAGAGCCTTCCGCAGGGCCCTGGCCAGGAAAAGAGGGGAATCAAGAAGGCTATGATTCTTGAGGTGAAACTCCACATTCCACACTGCAATTCTCCTGGCCCATTCTTTTCTGGCATTCCCGCCCTGCACCCAGTCTTCTGGGAGCTGGTCTTGTCAGATACCCTATTTCCCACACCCGCCAAACTGCATTGTCAACCTCTCGGCCCTTCCCACGGTGGGCTCCGTACCTGGTATCTTTTGTGGCCACAAACACCACAGGATTGGGGGCATCAGCTGGGTTTAGTTTCTGTCGCTTGGCGGCGGGCTGTGAGCTTGAGCGAATCCCTGAGGCCAGGGGCCTTCCATTGGCAGAAAAGGGGACTCCTACCATCTGGAAAGGGTAGGGCAACACAACGAGAAGGGACTCTCTCAGGCTCCTAGCAGAAATAAAAGCCCACCCAACTTGGCTGGGCTCACTCCAGTCTGTCAACTCACAGTCTCATAGGCCCGTTTCACCATAATGCCCCCCAGGCCCCGGTTCTGGGTCAGCTGGTTTCTGTTGATCGGTGTCTTGGTACCCCGAGGTGTTTTTGGTTTCAGAGGTGCCTGGGCCACTGCCAAGAAAAAAGAGAAAACAAAACTTGGAGAACTTTCATATGCAGTTTCCCTGGGCATCACCAAAAGTAGTGATGGGGCAGCGGTCTGACAAGCAATTACCAGTACAGTGAACCCTTGAACGACACTGGGGGCTAGGGACATCGACCCCTCTCACGCAGTCAAAATTCCAAATATAGCTTTTGAATCTTCAAAAACTTAACTAGTATTTCAATGATCACACAGGAGTGTGATTTTGTCAAATCAGTACTGTCACACTGAAGAGCTTATAAGAAAACACTGTTAACCTACAATAGTGCGATTTGTTAGACTAAACCTCTTAGGACTGAATGGGAAAGAAAAAAGCAGGGGAGAAAAAATTTTGATAGTAAAGGACTGAGCGCCCACAGCGCCCATCCTCCACCCGCCCCGTACCCACAATCTAGTGCCCCAACCCATACCCAGATCTTTGACGATAGTTGCCAGGGGCAGCCGCACCAGAGGGTGGATCTTCAGTGGAGTCTTGGAAGCCTTAGGAAGTCGAATGGAGCCTGGAGAACGAAGGTCAAAGCTCTTAAAGGGGCTTCACTATTCAGGCCTCTCCTGAGGCCAGGAGCCATGTCTAATTTCTTAACAAACCCCTGTGGCCTACTATCCCTACTGTCACTTAAACATCCAGATAAAATACCAGTCTCTGGCCAGGGCAACCCCGAACCTGCCACTAGCCCTAGCACCCCTGCCCTTACACTCCGCCTTGATGGCATTGGCATTGATAGGGGCATAGGGTCGCCGGGCAGCCCTCCTCGGCTGTAACAGGTCCCTGCACATGCGTCTGGCAAGACGGGTCAGCTTCGTGGTCTGGAGCAGGAATGTTTGCCTGTTCTTAGCCAGCAGCTTGGCCCGGTTGGCGCTGGTCGTATAAGGGGAGAGACTTTGGGCTTCAGGTCTGGACAAATGACCCCTCGAGTGTGGCTCCTGGAAGGATGCAGGAAAAAGGGAAAACGCAGATGGACACTGAGGCTCCTTTCTTTCTTCCATTCTTTGCAAAGAACAATTTTCCCGACTCATCTCTTTATTGCCATCCCAACCTGCCATGCTCCCGAACCACAATCACACTCTCCACGACACACACACCAAACCATCACCATATATGGAGTTGGGTGTTCTGGCCTTCGCCTAAAGCTCTCATCGACACGCTCCCTGCTCGCCCCCTCCTTGTCCCCATCGATCCTTACTGTTGTGCCCCGAGCAGCCCCCTCAAGCTGGGTTGGGGTCTTCAGTCCCCCATACTTCTTCCAGTAGATCCAACAGGAAGCACAGAGGCGGCACTGCATGTTGGGTGGGCCCCAGGCGTACCACTGGGCAGACTGTGTGGCTAGACGAACATGGAGAGGAATTGGAGGCCAGGGAAGAACAGGCCACTTGAGCTCCTCAGGTTTATGGGCCAGAGCAGGCCTCTCACCCACCCCCAACCCAATGTCCCTGTCCCTCCCCGGAACTCACTGTGGCAGCTCTCGCAAGTCAGGCCCTTCTGGAACCCGGCCCCATTCATGCCAGGTTTTGAGCCCACAGAGATGATCTGGTTAGGATTTGGTTTGGTGCTAACAGGGGAAGGAGTGGAAAGAAAAAGAAAGAATTCAAGGAAAAGAATCCATTTCCACCTTCTCTCTGTGATGATGTGCCCTGCCCCCTGCCCATCCCTAATCACTGAGGAAAGCACAGGTTGAGGGAAGGAAAGGAAAACACGCCGGGCTCTCCACCCCAACACTTACTAGGTGGGGATGTAGACTTGTTTCAGTTTGCTGTCTGCTTCAGCAGCTTTCAATCTCTTCTGCAGAAAGAAAGAGAAGGATCAGAGCATCTCAGCTGGGAGATGTCAGCAACTTCAAAGGCAACTGTGTGTAGGAGCCCTCTGGTCCAGCCTCCCTAGCCCAGGCTGTACCTGCTGAATGTAGCGGTCTGTGGTTTTCCACATGTAATAAAACTGGACTATGCTGGCAAGTGACTTCCAGGGTAGCTAAGGAGGACCGAGGGAAGAAGTATGAGCTAGCACCTGGCCCTAGGTCCTGGTTCTCCCGCCTGGCATCTCTTCCACTTCTTCTCCTAGCCCTAGCCACTTACGAAGTCCTGGCGAATATCATTGAAATCCTTCCCGTACTTCTCCAGGGCCTCCTCGAAAAGCATGGCCTCCGAGGCAGACCACTCCTCCATCTCATCCCGACACAGCACTGGGCCCCCCTGGGGCACCAGGGTCGACATGGCCTTCGCCAGGTCATAGCCGTTCCTTTGCAACGTATCCATTGCATGAAACTACAGGGAAGGTGGGAAACAATGCTGATGACCTGAAACCCTCGGCATGCTCCCCTGCGGCTCTCTAAACGTACCCGCTCCCTCAGACACTCTCCTCTCCAGTCCCCAGGCTCTGCAGGTCCCCATAAAGCTCAGCTTGCCCGCCTACCCACCAACTTTTGCTCACCAGAGTGATATCTCGGGAGGCAGCGGCTGCACTCATGTGCAGGCTTGGCTGCCGAATGGAGCTGCTACAATCCAGGGCTCTCGCAAAGGTCCCCACCGCTCTAAGAGAGGAATTGAGAAGTCAGGAGGGCAAAAAGAAAGCACGAGTGGGCTGAGGGACTAAACCAGGTGAGAAAACACCCACGCCACCAAAAAATAATGCCCATCTCTACGAACGAGACTCAGAACTATGTCCACACCTCCGCCCGCCCCCCTTCCCCATCCACCCACCCCTCACCGGGCCACCACAAGAAACTGATCAATCTGCCGGTCTGTGAGAGGGTTGTCTGGGTCCCAGACTTTCATCTCCATCTTCTGCTGGTTCCGGTTATCAGATTCCCCTGGGGAACAGGGCAACGGCATCATCAGGGAGTGGGAGGGAGGATAATAGGTGTCTTGACATTCAAATAGCACCTGTCCCTCCTCATCTCTTGATTGGATCCTATCAGCCACCTTGACTCTCAGACTTCTCTTCCTAACTGTGCCCATCTGCCCTTTCCAGGTTCCTGAGGTCGTATTCTGTCATGGTCACAGCACAGGACCATGCAGACTGCACCGTCCAACTCCAGAGCACACGACTCACAGAGACCGATGTTAGATAACCCGGAAGCCAGTCTCTCCTGTTGCTTACCCTCTGCCAGGCGATCTGGGATCTCAGCTTGGTACTTGCAACCAACTCGGATTTCCCCCTGATCAGCTAGAAGGGTCTTCTGAACAGGGTCAAACACCAGTGAGTAAAAAAAGCAGTCCTGGAGATGAGAAGAGAGAAGGTAAAGAGGGCAGCAGTCCTCAACGACAGGGGGCAGTGGGGTGCACCCAGAGTTCCCGAGACAGGCAGTCTGTCAACCTGTACCTCATCACAGTCTTGCTTTCCTCTTGCCTTTGGGAGCAATACCCACCCCCTCCATTCCCCCCGCACCCCCCCCCCCGACACCAATTTCTCACCTCCTTTTCCAGGTACTGGCTCAAGATATCTGTCTCATTCAAGAGAGTCACACTGCATTTTCCCCTATAGAAAAAGGATCAGAAGCCCCTGGTGAGCTTCTCATTCCCTCTTCACAGCATGTCCAATACACCACCCCCTCCTCTCCATCTTCCAAATAAGTACATGCTGGCCGCAGTGACCCTGATTGTCCCGTACCGTATGTGGGTGGCTGGTAACGACTCAAACTGCCGAGAAAGGAAAAGCTCCCGGTGCTTCAGTTGATGTCGCTGCTGCTCCGATACCCCTGGCTGCTTTGATTCCTCCTCAAACTCCCCTGGGAGATTAAAGAGAAAGAAACCAAGTCAGAAACTAATCCAAAAAGAAGCCACCTTGAACACTCTGGCCTAGGGAGAACTTCCCGTCTCAGCTGTTTTTCTCACACTCTCCAGGCACCTGCCTTGCTCGCCCTTACCAAGCAGCCTTCGCACTTAGCCCTCTCCCCCATCAGAGATGTTCCCACTGTCCACCGCTACTGCTCGTAGGAAAGAGCTGCTGAGTACGAAGAATGCCACAGAAATGCATCCCAAACCCGACGCCAATGCCCAGACACCACTCAGAGTGCAAATCTGCCCACACCAGACCCAGAAAGAACATCACACCTGTCTCTTTCTTGTTAAACCAGCCTGAGGTCCGGAAACTCAGTGAGATGAAAAAGCATCATACGAAGTTGTGTTTACCAGTTCCTCTTTTCAGATTTCGGGAGACTCATTGTCCTTAACCATCACACGCCACCCTAACTACTGCTCACGTTCTACTTGGATAATTGTTTGAGGGGCTTTCAAGGACAGTATCTCTCAAGCCAGTGCCAATGCCTTCCTCCCCTAGAAGCTGCAACTTGCCCTGAAACCTTGGTGGAAAGGGTTAACCTGGCTGGGTGCCAATCAAAGTGGGAGGGGTACAGAAGAGCCACAGGCCCAGGCTCATTGGTGCATTGTTCCCAACCTCAGGGAGAAGGGGGGGTGCAGCAAGCTCCGCCCCTTGCCTGTGTGCTCCGGAAACCCTGTGCTAAGGCAAGGAGGACCACACCCCCCACATCCCTTCTGATTGGACAAGGCCAAGGTCAGCCCCTGCCAGATGGAGCTGGAAACCCCAGAGGGCCAGAGAACTTGGTAGGCCCCTTAACTCCTTCATGTCCAAAGCATCCTGGAATAAGGAAAATAATTTAAGAATGAGGAACAAGAGGAAGAGGGGAAAAAAGCCAAAGCAGGAAAATATAAGGACACTAAGGGAAACAGGACATTTTCTGAAAGAAGAGAAAGTATAAGGAGAAAATAGGACAACAGGAAAAGGGAAAGATGTAAAATGGAGTGGAGGGGAAAATAAGGGAGGAGAGAAAGAGGAAAAAGTACAAGAAAACTTTCCTCTCTTCCTATTCCGTCCCTTCGATGTATTCTCATCACCTCATGGCTTCTAAGCAAAATCTCTTCCTCTTCACCTTGACCCCCAGTCACTACTCATTGTCCCAACATACACAAAACCGTCCCTCAAGGGTCCTGCTTCTCTGAAACTCATCTTCTGTTTTAAATACTATTACCTCTTTTACACACACCATTCACCTACACTCACGCATTAAGCCAAACTCTGGCTCTCCTTATCATAGTCTCTTCCCCCTGCTTCCAACCAACGTGTAAAAACAGGCCTCCCTCCGCAGACCAAACATTTACCACCCCCGAACTCACACCCCTGCCTTGGGCATGCTACCGGGAGAAACACCTGCAGGGACAGGCCCAGGACTCAGAACATGGGGAGGGGGAGGAAAGGGGGGGCCGAGGGTAAGGTGGGGGTACGAAGACACTCACTGGCATTACTATCAGCCAGGCTGTTGAGGCTACTAGAAATGTCCCTTCGCCGGAAAAGGCACACAACCTTTGCCTCCACATTTCCATTTGCAGTCTAAGAGGGGGGAAAAAGAGCATTGAAAACTGGTCATTTGAATGTAGAAATGCAGAAGGAAGAGACTAACAGCAAGTTTCTATGGGCTGTAGCTAAACCCGAGAAATTATGAATGAGACTTATATTTAAAGACTGACTTCCCAAATCTTTCTTTGACCCACAAGAGATAGAACGATAAAGTTCCCACTCAGCTCTCAATAGCCTTTCCTGAACACATCGAAAGACTGACAGAGTCCTCTCCCTCTATCCCTCTCTCTTCCACCTGAAGTTAGAGACCTAAGAAGAAAGAGACCACTTTGGGGAAGGGGGGCTGGGGAGGCTCTGCTCCACTCACCTTGTTGAGCTCCTCAATCCGTCTAACCAGGTAAGGATTGCTGGAGGAGTTCTCAAAATAGACGTAATCTGTAGGAGGGGGTGGGGAAGAACCGGGAAGATCAGACCAGGAGATTGGAGAGCCAGAGTATCAGGGTAGGAGAGAAAATAGGCCTGGGTGGGCCAAAATGAGATCGGGGTCCAGGCAGACAGGACGCTAAAATGGGGAAGTGGAGACATGAAGAGAAAAGAGGGGATGCCCCCCCACCCCTGACCACCTAATTCTGAAATCAGTTCTTTCACTCAAAAGTGAGCCTTAATTAACAAGAAGCAGGGGTTTCCCCTGCTGTCCCATCTCAGCGACTGGATGGTACCCCAGTCCCAGCGAAGAGAGCAATTGTTCACACTAACGCAGGGCCCCTGCCTTTGCGAACCGAGGCGCACAATAACGCCTGGGGAGAGGACACCTCCCGGTGGCTCCCCTGCAAGTGGCAAAGCGGTCGCTCTAACCCTTCGCGCCCCCTGCCTGTCAGCTCCTTCGGAACCACTTTCCCAAGCCCCGCTCCCCGATCCGGGGGACCACAGACGCAGCCCCGTGAGCGCCGTCGGGGCTGCCCCCAGCTCTCTGGGAGTCTCGGCGCCCGGTCGCGTCGCCGTTCCCGCACCCTCGCTCCCCGGTTCCGGTTCCGGTCCGCGCTCGGAACCACGCCGCCGGGGGCTGAGCTTCTCAGTCCCGGCCCTCAGCCTCTCCCGCCCCGGGCCCCGCAGCCCGTGCGCCCGGTACTCACCCCCCACCCGGTACATGTTGGCCGCCATGGCCGTTCCCGCCGCCTCCTCCGGCCGCACAAAGGGGACCTGGAGGCTCGGGGGGGTGCAGAGCTCAGCTCGAGGCGAAGCCCGGAGCGCGGGGCTGGCGCTTCACGGAAGTCTCGGTCGGGCCCACGCAGCCGGCACCTCCGCCGCCTCAGCCGTCGCGGTTCATCTCGGCCCGCGCTGTCGCCGCGGCTGCTACCGCCTCACGCCCGGGGCGCCGAGGCCGGCGCCGGTCTCCTCGGCTCCTTCCGGAACGAGTTCAGCTCCCGACGACGCGGAGCCAGGCTCGGGAGTCCCCCACCCTCTCAAAGCCCCAGCAGACGTTGGGCTCTGTCGGCGGCGGAGACGGCTGGCCCTGCCCGCCTCGGGGTTCGCCTCCTTCCGGAACACCTTCGGCCGATCCGGAGAACAAGGCCCGGCGCTCGGCTCAGGTCGGAGAGAGAGACCCCACGGATCGGCCACTTCCGGAAGCGCTTCGGCTCCCTCCGGCCAACCGCGGCCCCGCGCTCGGTTATTTCCGCTGCAGCTCGGCCCCGCCTCCGACGCCGGGAGGAGTTGGGCTTCATTAACTCTCTGGTTGCCGGAGCCCTGCCTCTCCGCCTACCGCCGGGGGAGAAGCGCGCCTGTGCGCTCCGCCAGGTTATTTGCAAGCGGCTTTGCCTGTCATTTGCATGAATGGTCTACGCTCCCTCACCCTTTCCGCGCTCTTTTCTTTCATCCCCACCCCCAAAGGGCCCCGAAGGCGCCCAGCCGCGCCCCACAAAAGGACTGGGAGGCGACTTTGCTTTTGGTTTATTGCCCCTCAGCAGGCAGCGGGAGTCAGGGCCCAGGCTGGGGCTGCCCGGCTCGGCCAGCGGGTCTATACAGTGTGTGCAGGGGTGCCGCTCGCCCCCTCCGGGGAAATGCGCGATCAGGAATGTCTCCAAGTTGAGAAAGGGTCGGCCACTGGTCCTGGGGTTCGGGTGGGGCAGGGCCACGCCTAGGGCTGGTGGGTCCAGTCCGGCAGCGGTCAGACGTCGAGAGAGGAGGCGGGGGACAGGGAGGGGGTTCGAGAGGGCGTGGCTGGAGCTGGCCCCGCGCCCCCGGCACCCAGCACTCGCCACTGGAAGATACTGGCGTCCTTGCCGCCCAGCGAGATGAGGTGCGAATCGTCGTGAGTGAACCGGACGCTGGTCACATGACTTCCATGGCCACCGTACACGAGACTTGGTGCCTGGGTTGGAGGGAAGGTCGAGTTGCGCCGACTGCGCACCCTGGGCCCCCAGCCCCAACCGACCCGGGAGACTCCGGGAGACTCCAGGAGGCCTTACCTTGGCGCGTGCGCACGGGTACTGGAAAAGGTGCACTTTGCAGAAGTCGTCTGCCACGGCCACCACGCGCTCGTTGTGGGAGCGGCACAGGGAATTGATGTCGGTGCCATCTGAGCCGTCCGGCCACACGCCTAGCACAGTGGCTGGCCTCAGCGCGGCCTCCTCCTTTCCTCCACCCACAGCCCAGAGCTGCACTGTTTCCCAGACTCCGGCAGCTGCGACCACCCACCGGCCGCGTTTCAGGCAACCACTCCCAAGGGAAGGCCAGGGAGCTAGCGGGGCCTCCTGGACTGGATCGTCCAGTTTCTTGATGCCCACTCCTCCCTATACGCCCAGCATTCCGACCCCGGGGTGGGCTCGACCTCGACCCCCCCCCCCCGCCCACGCACACACACTCAGGGTTCCACCCTGCGCCCCTGCTCACCATAGACATGGAAGCCCAGCACGCAGGTGTAGGTGGCCCACTCCCGGTCTCGGCTCTCATAGCGATTCCTCAGCAGCTTGCAGCCTCCAGCCACGTCCCCTGGGAAGAGGGACCCCACCCAGCTCAGCCCTCACCAGCCCTCAGTGGGGAAGATGCCATGTGGTGAAGGCCAGGTTGGAAAGACTGGCTTGAGGTGGCGACATGTGGTCTGGTCACCACAGTAGCCCTCAGCCCAGGGCAAAACCCAGCCCCATGTGCTTCCTGAGTTCTCCCTCAAGTTCTCTTAACAGCTTCTCAGCAGTTCCTCCTCTCTAGATAAGGCAATCCCTCCACAACTGCCTAAGAAACTTTTCCAAAACCATCTTTTCTGGGTGCATTCTTCAGCTCCCTCAAATCCTTGTGGGAACAAGACATGGTATAAAACTGTGTGTGTGTGTGTGTGTGTGTGTGTGTGTGTGTGTGTGTTTCCAAATCACAATTAATCCCATGTGTATAATTCTGACTCCAACCCCATCTCCACCTCCCCATCTGACAGCCCCTCTCTGCCTGAAGCTCCCCACATATTCTCTTTCATCCCCTCCCAACCAGGGGCACACACAAATAGAAGCCACCCCAATTACCCTCTCCCCATGCCCACTCTACTGCCACTCACAGTAAAGGATCTCATAGTCTCCAGAATTGGACATGATGAAGTTCCCATCCTTGGACCAGTCAAGGTGAGTGATAAAGCTGGAGTGACCCTGGGAGCAAGAGTCAAGAGACTAAAAATAGGGTCCCCATTTCCCATCCCCCAACCTCCTTTAGTGCATGGGACCCTTCGAGGAGTTTACCTGCTATGGCAATGTCCCACCCTCCACCCCAGCTTCCTCACCACACAGCGGCCAAAGCGACTGGACTTGGCACCATCACTGGAAACACTATAGATGTAGATCATGTTGTCATGGGAACCGATGGCCAGGTACAACCCATCTACAAAGACAGTCACCTCAGAGAGGGAAGGACCAGGGATGGGTCTGGGTCCAGGGTGGGGGCGGCTCCCACCTGGGCTGTACCGGACCACTGAGAGCTGTTCATTGCCATCGGTGACATCGGACACGATCTCTCTGGTCTCTGTGTCCAAAACCAGCCACCTGGAAGGGAGGGGGGCAGAAAGCAAGTGTCCTGGGCACTGTGGGGGTTAGCCAGTTGGAGAGACTCAGAGGCACCAATGGAAAGGCTATGAAGTAGACAGAGGTAGCCACTGCATTGTTATGCTGGGAAATGGGAAGAGGCTAAGGGCAGATAAAAGCTGAGGGGCATCTGATGCCATCTGAGAAAGGAACATAGGGCTGGACTACAAGGGCCTTATGGGGTCTGTAAAACCTGTCATGTTCTCGTTAGTCTCCCCTGTGCTCCTCCCATTCCTGCCACTTCTCTATCCTAAGCGGTCACCTCCTCCACTCCAGGCTTGGAAGGGATAGTGGTTGGGGGAGGATATGATGACAGTTGTCACAGGGAAGCAAGGGAGGCCCAGGTTGCAGGGAGAAGCACTGAGGAACAGGAAGGTGCAGCTGGGGCTCCCGAGCAGACAGTGATCACGCCCCTTCTCCCCTACTCCCCCTACCCCCGCCCGCCACCATGACCAGGAACCTGTCCCGTACCTCCTGCTTTTCCCTCCCAGGCATCCTGGCTCCCTCTCACCTCCCCGTGTTCAGTCCTACGGCCACGACTGCCCCACTGGGGTGGAAGTCCGCACAGAGACCAGTCTCCTGGGAGGGAAGAGAAAGTGATTTCAAGTAGATGCCTTTCTAGTGAGGGAAACAAGACAGACCCCTTGTCATCTTAGTAAGGTCAAAGTCTCCTCACAAGTTGGATGGAGACAAGAAGAGAGGGACAGTAGGCCCAGGGTGGAGCCTAAACAGTGGGTGATGCTCAAAATATTTTATAGCCAGAACTGAGGACCCCTGCTGGGCCAGAGATTAACCATCAGTTACTGGATCAAGGGGAGGTCTGGGCCATTGGGGGAGCATTAGAGGAATCAGCACAGAAGTATGAACATTTTAGTAGCAAGTACAGCCAGACCAGTACAAACTGGCTGCTTCTGGAGGGCAAAAGGAAAGGGGATGTTGGGGAAGGAGTGGTGGCCACAGGAGTCATGGTGGGCGTGGCACTGAGGATCCGGGGAGACAGAGCTATACCTTGAGGTCGATGCTCCAAGCCAGCGCATGGCCCTCCCCATCCCACAGGCAGAGCTGCCGGTCATGGCCGCAGGTGAGGAAGCGGTTCTGGAAGGGATGTGTGCACAATCCCCAGAGCTCGTCTGTGTGGCCCTATAGCAGAGCGTGTGCTGTCACCTCTGCCCCTCCCCAACAGCTCTTCCCTTCCTCCTCCTCTGAGCCCTTGGTCCCCCAACCTGGATCACGGGGGAGAAGCCCTGGGTCAGATCGCCCCTCAGCAATGCATTCTTCGTGGTTCCCACCAGCAGCTCAGAGCCCGGCCCCTCAGCAATGGCTCGCACAGCCCCAAAGTGTTCAGGAATCTGCAGAGTGGTGGCAGAAAGTCAGGGGCCCATTGGCCAGTCCTCTTCCCCCTCCCCCACTCGATCGCAGTCAAGCCCTCACCTCGGCCTCCTGGAGGGCCGCCAACCCAGGCCCCCACTGCACCAGCCGGCGGTCGCGCCCGCCGCCACTCAGCACGGTCCCATCCCGCCGGAGACACAGAGCAAAAATGGAACCTTCGTGAGCATGGGCCTGGGCCACAATCCCATAGGTCTCTGTTGGCAAAGTCCTGGGTTGGTCAGGCTCTTGGGGTGTAGGGAAATGGGGAACAGGAGCAGCCTAGGCCGTCGTAATAGAGTAATAACTCCCAGCATCTGAGTCTCTACTGAATACTATCTCTGATCCTTGGTTATTATTTTTCCCAGTTTACAGACTGGACAACCGAGGCGCAGAGAAGTGAAGTAACTTCCTAAAGGCCAGACAACTAGCGGCAACAGTAGAATTTGAACCCAGGATCTGGAAGACTCCAAAACCCCAGCCCTTTACCCTCGGCCACGCTGCCCCCTGCCCTTCTAGAGTGGCCCACAGAGAACTGTCGACTCTCACAGTGAAAAAATGGGCAATTCACTTCTCCGTTCCCATAGACCCTCTGGGGTGTCAGACTTCCCAGATGCCCCGCCCCAGCACATACCTTTGGCCCCGCCCCTGCCCGGGGTCTTGGAATCTGAGAGGCTCCGCCCCCAGGTGAGAATGTTCCCCTCTGAGTCCCCAGTGAGAATGTCTCCATCCGGGAGGAACACAAAGCAAGGGATAAACTTGGGTTTCTTGTATTTCTAGGGGAGAAGAAAGCAGAGAGCAGCGGTCAAAGGGAAAGACAAAAACTGAAAGTCACAGGACAGTGGGAGTTGGGTAGCACTAGCGTCTACAGTCCTCAGACCCATACTTCCATGTCCACTCTGCCCTCCCCCACCACCCTGCATGCATCCACACCTCACCCCAAAGACACCCTGTTTTCGGGTGAGGGTCCCATTCCCAGGAACCCCTGCTCCACCGCTCCAGTTCCAGAAGTGGACGTGGGATTTCCCGCTGGTGACAATGCAGCTGCTGTCACGAGGACTGAAGCCAACAGCCAGGACTGAGTCGTTTGTGCTCTGAGGAGAAGATACTGGATTCAGCCACCCCAAGCCCTGGGCATCTTCACTTGACTTGGCTTCATTTGCATCCGGACGGCTGGTCTGCAGAAGTCCAGCCACCCCAGGGCAGCCTTCCTTCCGGACGCTAGTCCCCTAAGAGCACTACTCCCAGTCACTCCCGATCAGTCACCCCTACGCCTGTGAGGTCAGGACTTCTGTAGTCCCCACTTCACAGCCTCCGAGAGGCTGGAGGCTGGCCCCAGGTGAGCCAGCCAGAAAGGAGGTAAACGTACGGCTAAGTCTGGACCCCCTGCACCCCCACCACTCCTGCCTCCCCATCCGCGGTGCGCTACAGGCCACCTGGACTCACCTTGATCTCAGCCAGCTTCGCGGCCCGGTTACAGTCCCACACAGACAGCATGTGCTCATTAGAATCATCCACCACACAAAGAAAAGCGCCCTGGTCCTGAGGACGGGGACACATCGGAAGGGCTGAGTGAGGCCTAGAGGTCGAGCCATTAGGCACGGGGTGCCATCACAGGTTGGGAGGGCACAAGAAGTGGACACATGTCCCTTTCTCAGGCGAACTGGCTAGGCGGGGCTCAGGAAGGCCAGAACTTCTGAGGCTTCCTAGTGAAGTACAAGAACAGGGTTCCCGGACAACGAAGATGGGGGTCAAGAGGCTTTGGGGCCAGCTCACCGCAACTGAAAAGGCCAGGGCCCCCACACCGCGCTCGAAGGCCCCCAGTCCGATCTCCTGCAGCTTCAGCAGCGTCTCGGAGTCCCAGACGTGAACCACGGGCTGCAGGGGCTGAAGTGGGAGACGGGGTCGAAGATGAGAAAGAAAGCTGGGCCGGCATTTCATCCTGTCTACCTGGGTTTGACTCTGGTCTTACCTTTCCATCCTTATCCACTCCAGCCGTCTGTCCTGAGGCCACACGAACACCATCGGGGTGAACGGCCAGGCTAAGTGAAGAGAAGACACGCTAGGGAAGGGGGTCAGTCTCTCTAGGCCACCCGGGACGCCTCCTCTGTGCCGGCGGAGCGGCAAGGCGGCTCCCTTCTGCTCCTCCGCACCCGCCCAGGCCCGCTTCCTGCCAAGCCCACCATCCCCAATGCCTAGAGCTGCCCACTCCCAGGCCCCAGGCCCCTCACCATCGAACGCAGTCCGTGTGCCCCCGGTAATGTCTCTGGCCGCCACCTCCAGGACCCCCTGGGCCTCCCCCGGGCCGGTACAGCACCACCACACAGGCAATAAAGTAGACCACCTCCCCAGAACGCAGCACGAACAGATTAGAGCGGGAATCACGCCCCCTGTACCCGTAACTGGAGTGGGGATCACGGTCAAGGAAAGGGTCAGATCAAGGGCAGGATGAGGAAGAGGGGAGAAGGACAGAGCTTCTGGCTGGCAGAGCCATGGGCAGAGAATGGGAGGGGACTATTCAGAGGTCTCCTTGTCCCCGCAGACCCAGGAGCAAAACGGGGGAGGGGGGTCCCAAGATGGGGAGGATGGTTCTCATGAGCCCGGAGGGGGCAGGATACACCCAGTCAAGGCTGAGGGTCTCCGGGGGTGGGCCGCTGGGCAGCTCCTCAAGGCTGCGGATGCCAGATGGGATGTACATGGTAATTGGGCGGCCACGAAGGAACATCTTCACTGAGATGCCTTCTACAGAGAAAAGGCGGGGTGTCAACCACCACCCTGAAGCCTCCCTCCAGGAAAGCCAGAGCAACACTCTACCCACCATTCCTCATAGGTACCCCGATGTAGTTCCTGGGGCTATACCCCAAACCTTAACTGTGTCATCTAAATTCATCCAGATGCTTCTGTACTCACCCAGATTGTAATTACTCCTCCGAGATCCAGGACCCCCGGGGCTGGAGAGGGGCTCTTTCCCCCAACGGCTATTGGGAAGAGGAAAAAAGCATAGGGATTGGGGACAGGTCCCAAGATCTACATGGCGCGGGGCAGGACACAAAAAAGGAGGTTACTCAGAAGACCCCAGTACTTCTGCAGGCTTTAGTTTGCATTCTGGGCATTTAGTTCCATTCAAGAAATGAGAAGATTGAGGCTAACGGGGCTGAACACAAGGCACAAGGCCATAAAGCTTGCGAAAGGCAGGGCAGGGTGACAGGGAGGAGCCCCTCCCGCCAGACTGCCAGGTCTCTGGCTACTGACCTTTTCATTTCCCCATCTATAAAATGGGACCAAAGTGAATCCGGAAAGTACACCAACCCTACCTTTCAGAGAGCTGGGAGGTACACAAGAAAGTCCTCCTCTCTCAAGAGAAAAGTGACAAAAGAATTCCCCGAGATCACTGTCATTAGATAATAATAACGCGATAATATCTCTTCAGAGAATAAACACTCAGGTGTCCTGGGACCTGCACGCACTCTGACACAACCTGCTCAGGCACCAGGGTTCCCCCTTGCTCCCTAGAAGTAAAGCCTGGTAGATTGGTGGGGTGGCGGGCCGAAGCTCTGAGGACAGTCAGTCACCCATGAACATCATGGGTGCTTTTGGAAAAGCCTCTTGGAATCCTGGGAGGTACGCTGTGATACGGTGGAAAGGGCAGAGGAGCTGGAGTCAGGAAGGGTTTGGTTCAAATCCTGGCTCTGGCTGTGTGACCCCAGGCAAATGACTTACCCTCTCTGAGCCTGCTTCCTCACCTGGACAATGAACAGCATGAGACCACCTACCCCCCAAGGATGTCGTGGGGACTGAATGAGATGGAGGAGGTCGAGGGTTTGGCACAGTGCCGGGTACACAGCAGGCGCCCCAGGAGAGCTTGTTCCTTTCTTCCTGTTGGGCGATGAGGTCCCCCCACCCCGCCCAGGGAAGCGAGTGAGGGATGAGGAAAGTCAGGAGCCTGAGCTTGGGCTGGGGTGGGTTGGGGGAGCCTCGCCCACCTCTCTGTGCTCCCTGACCGCAACAACAGGTTGGCTGAGGAAGCCGCCTTCCGGGAGAGTTTCTGCCGAGGCCGCTCTGAGGGGGATGAGGAGGAGGAGGAATTTCTCCGTGCCCTGACAGGAGCACAGTGAGCAGGTGAAGGTCACTCCCTCTAATCATGCTCCCTGGTCCTCCGTCTCCTCCCGGCCTCCGCCACAGGACACTCACGAGTCAGCACGCTGTAGGGGCTGCACAAGCCTGAGGATCCCCGGGGAGCCAGTGCCCCCCGGAGAGCCAGTGCCACTGCTGCTGCTGCCCCCTCCTTCAGACTGGGTCCCACTAGGCTCTTCGCTGCCCCCCTGAGGGGCTGGGGGCCCATTGCTGAGGCCAGGGGGTCCAGGGGACATCTCCATCTCCATCTCTGCCTCTGTCTGGGTGCCCCGGCTCACCAAGGAGGGGCTGCATGTTGGTGGCAGTCCTGGGGGTGCTGCAGGGCTGCTGGGAAGACAGTGAATCAACCGGAGGCCCTTAGAGGCCTCCAGAAGAAGGAAGAGGGTGTGACAACATGCATACCTGTCCCTTGGAGGAGCTGGACTGCCAGAGTCATGCAGGGAGGTGGGGAGTGTCTGCAGCCGCAACAGGCGAAGGGCTTCCGCCAGGGCGGCCTTTACCAGCTCCATCTCCTTCTCCTGCACCTGAAGCCGCTGGCTCAGGGACTGCAGGGCCTCCTGAGCAGGGCCCTCGCCTGGGAAAGGGGCAAGAAGCACTCAGAAGGTGCCACCCCCTGGGGAAAGTGTTGAGGGGATTCTGTCTCTTCTCGACTTCGCAACTGTCCAGTAGGACGGCCCCCTCCAAGCCGCCCCAGGCTTGGAGGTTCGCCCAGACGGGAGGAGACGGGTGGTAGAGGATCAAGGGCCTCCTTCTGGCAGGGCAGGCGAGGAAGCTGGCAAAGCTCCCTTCCTGCTGCCCTACCAGCCTCCGCAGACACAGGGCGGCGTACCGCGCGCGGACTACCAGGGGGGAAAATATG
The DNA here is from genome assembly GCF_014176215.1 of Rousettus aegyptiacus. Classification (NCBI taxonomy): domain Eukaryota; kingdom Metazoa; phylum Chordata; class Mammalia; order Chiroptera; family Pteropodidae; genus Rousettus; species Rousettus aegyptiacus. The sequence goes on from NW_023416308.1 coordinate 114,812,839, forward strand.
GAGTCCCGCCGAGGAACGTGGGAAACACAGCAGGAGGCGCAGTGCTGGTGAGGGAGACAGGGCCCACCCGGGGGCAAGATCAGGTCTCCAGGAAAGACACAGAAACTGAGAAGGCGTCACCACCAATGGATAATGGGGGGACATAAGAGTACAGCCATTCTGAGGACTCAGAGGACCAGGAAAAGAAATCTAGAATGACAGGAGAGGGCATCAGTGGAAACAGAGTCACAGCGAAGGTCCCAGGGTAACGGTGGGGGTCGAAAGTAAAAAGACGCGAAATACCAGCAGAAGAGGCCCAGAGAAATATAGGGGGGCGGGGAAACATCGAGGGGCCCGGAGTAACATTGGGGGTAGCATGACGTTGGGAAGTCCGAAATGACAGCAGGAGGACCCGAGTAACTAGGGAGAGCGACCTGAGGAACAGTGGAGGATGCTCAGAGCTCCTGGGGCCAAGAAGCACGCGGGGACGCGACCAGACCGCCGTCGGGCACCGGCAGCGCCTGAGCGACGGGCCCAGCGCTCCGGGAAGGGCATGCCGCCCGCCCCGCCCCGTACTCACCGGGCCCCCCGGCCCCGTCCATCCGGCCCCCAGGCTTGCTCCCAGCGGCGGCGACGTTGGAGGCGTCTAAGCCGCCGGGGCCATGGCCAGGGAGAGGGGAAGGGGAAGCACCCCGGGGTGCGCACGCAAGGGTGCTGCGCCGCCCCCCGGGGGCGCTGTCGGACTCAGGGAAAAGGGCCTGGAGGGGGCGCTGTTGCGTGGGGGACGCAGGCTCCGGGGCCCGCCGGGGCCGCGGGGTCTCCCGGGGCCGCTCTCGGCTCCCGGGGGTGGGGTGGCGGGGCCGTCCCGGGCCCCAGCGCCGCAGCACAAACAGGCGCCGGACGCGGAGCCGCCAGGAAGCGCGGGAGGGGGGGGCGGGACGAGGGGGGGCCGGGCAGCCTGGTAACCCCTCCCTGTCCGGGCCTCGCGGCTCAGCACGGGGCGGGGCCAACCCTCTGACCCCCTGGTCCCCGCTGGCCGTCCGGCCTCCCGGCCCTTCCGGGATCCCCGCCCCCGTATTCCCTGGAGACCCGGGAGGGGCGCGCGGGCCCTGAGGTCTCCGCCCTCTGGCCCCTAGCCCCTTGAGGCAGAGCCGACCAGCCCCGCCCCTATTCCGGGCGGGGCCAAGGGGCAGGGCTTTTCCTAAGGGGCAAAGCCGAGGCATCCCGAATTGGGGCGGGCAGAGGACAGAGCGCCGGGTTATTAAGGCTGGGGGTGGGAGGATTCCCAGGGTATTGGGGTCAGGGTGGCATTAGCCCAGCTCAAGCCGGGCTAGGCTGACTCAGCGTCCTGCCCCGGTCAACCCGTCCCTGACAGCTCTGCTCTCCCCTGGGCAGAGATGGGAGATGGCGCCCGTGCTGCCCCTGGCGCTGCCCCTCCAACCCCGCATTCGTCTGGCTCAGGGGCTCTGGCTCCTCTCCTGGGTACTGTCGCTGACCGGTGGTATCACCCTCTTCTGTAGTGGGCACCTCCTGGTCCAGCTGTGGCACCTCGGCACCTTCTTGGCTCCCTCCTGCCCGTTCATCGCCCTGCCCCAGGTTGCCCTGGCAGCTGGAGCAGTGGCTCTGGGCACAGGACTGGCGGGTGCAGGAGCCAGCAGGGCCAGTCTGGATGCAGCTCAATACCCTCCGTGGCGAAGGGTCCTGGGCCCCCTGCTGATGGCTGGCACAGCTGGGGGCGGAGGGCTCCTGGTCCTTGCCCTGGGGCTAGCCCTGGCTTTACCCGGGAGTCTGAACTCTGGGCTAGAGGAGGGCCTGGGGTCTGCCATGGCTCACTACAAGGACACAGAGGTGCCGGGACACTGTCATGCCAAACGGCTGTTGGATGAGCTGCAGCTGAGGCACCACTGCTGCGGTCGCCATGGGTACAAGGATTGGTTTGGGATCCAGTGGGTGAGCAGCCGTTACCTGGATCCCAATGACCAGGACGTGGTTGAGTGAGTGACTTTATTCTCTTCTCCTCCTACTCCTTCTTCTCGTCCTCCTTCTCCTTCTCCCTTGAAACCCCACTTCACCCAGACAGGAAGTAAGTAGAGCATAGTGATTGAATGGGTTACGGCTCTGCCATTTATTAGCTAAGTGCCCAGGGCATCTTACCAAACTGCTCTGGGCCCATTTCCTCATCTGTAGAATGGAGATAATGGCACCTCTCTTAGAGTTGCTGTGAAAACAAGTGAAATATGCATGCCTGGCACATAGTAAAGCAGCCCGTAAATGTCCTACTCTCTTGTAAATGTCTTACTCTCACTTTTCCCTTCTCGAGGCCAGTGCCCTGCAGCTTCTCCCCCAGGCATCTATCTACAGACACCCTAACGCCCCTGCCCATATCTTTGCAGCCGGATCCAGAGCAATGTGGAAGGCCTATATCTGATTGATGGGGTCCCTTTCTCCTGCTGCAACCCGCACTCACCCAGGCCTTGCCTGCAGAACCGGCTCTCAGACCCCCACGCCCACCCCCTCTTCAATCCCCGTCAGCCCAACCTAAACCTCTGGGCGCAAGGATGCCACGGGGTGCTGCTGGGGCACCTGCAGGGATTGGCAGGCACACTGGGCATCATACTGGCTGTCACCTTCCTACTGCAGGTGAGTCAGCAAAGCGTCTGAGGCCTCCCTCCAACCGGGTCTCCTCACTGTCTCCAATCCTGGGGCTCCTGGAACCTCTCTGACCTCTTTCCCCTTGCTTTCCCCACAGACTCTGGTGCTTCTGGGCCTGCGGTACCTGCAAACGGCACTGGAGGGGCTCGGAGGAGTCATCGATGGGGAGGGAGAGACCCAGGGCTATCTCTTCCCCGGTGAGCTGAGAGACATGCTGAAAACAGCATGGCTGCAGGGAGGGGTCACCCCCAGGCCGGCATCTGAGGAGGCCCCTCCAGAAGAGGAACCTCCTAAGGAGGATCTACCTGAGGCCTAGTGGCCTGGAGCTTGGTGCAGGGGAAGGAGGAGTCCCTGGGATTAGAGGAGTTAGGATAGTCAGCGAGCTGGACTGAGTAGGAGAAAAAACCAGGGTTCCTAGGGCCTACCGCCTGTGGCCAGAACCACCAGAGCACAGGAAGAAGCGGGGTGATGGGAGCGTGGCACCGGAAGGACTGGAGACTGCTTCTGTGCAGACTCAATAAAGTTTTTGGGCTGAAGCCACTGACCTGTCTCTTTAAGGGGGTGGGGGTCGCGTGAGAAGTGATTTCTGTCTGAGAGGAAAGCCAGGACTCCAAGGTTTTGAGCCTGGTGAGGATTAGAATGCAAGAACCGGACTTGGAAATGAAGGAAACCAGAGTCCCCCTAAGGTTGAGATTTTTTATTCTGGAGGTAGGAGTGGGGGTGTGTGGGGGGGTCAGCATGCTCAGGTGGGGAGGGTCCAGCCCAGCTCCTCCAGCCCCCCAGTGCATGCCCCAATAAGTTACCCAGTTACTCTGCCGCCCTCCCTCCTGAGTCTGTCTGTCCTTTTGCTCCGCCCCGCCCCAGACAGGGCTGACCTGGCTCAAAACAAGGGCCTCTTGTCCCCAGCTTGTGGGCAGTGCCACATGGCAGGCTGGGGGAGGGGAAAAGCAGCCGGGCCACACCCTGGGGCTGAAGGGGCTGAAGGGGCTGAGGGGGCTGAGGGGGCTGAGGGGCTGCCCCTGGCTCTGAGTGGTCAGGACTCGGAAAACCGCATCCTGGGCAGGCAGGGCCCGGTCCCACAGGTCCGTGCCTGATGAGGTGGTAGTTGGGGTGGGGCGTCCATCACACCTCCACGGCCGGGTCTGAGCCTCGGCCCTGCCGCTGTAGCTGCTCCTCCTGCTTCATCTTCGGTTTCTCTGTCCGCGTATGCCACACCAGAACCTGTCCCGGGAGGGCTTCCGTTAGAGCCAGGCCCAGCTATAGCCAAGCCTCTGGGGCCCTCAGTACAGACCAGGTTCTCCAACTCCCTCTACACACAGAGCGTTGTCTGCAAGGTGTGAAGGGCAGAGTGGTGGGGGAGGCCTCAGTAACTCTTTATCCCTTATCTCTCTGTGCCACACGGGTGCCCAGGTCTCTGGGACACAGAGTGGCAGGAGATCTCCTTTCTTCGCTGGCTCCCTGCTTCCCCTTCAGCAGAGTGAGCAAGGTTGCATCTGAGTTCTGCAGGGCCCCTCCTGGTCCAAACACCCATCTTGTGGTCCTCCTCCTAAGGGTCTCGCCACTTCTCCTGTTACCTGGCCACCCCAGAGTGATGTAATCTACTGCCATTCCCTTACCCGAGTGCAGTTGGCAGCCCGTGGCTCCAAGTCCTTGGGATCCACGAGGTGGCTTAGGAGACTGCTCTCCAGGTGGCCCCGAGGAGCAGTTGCATCAAACTGGGCATCGGGCTTAGCCAAAAGCAAGGGCAGGGCGACCGCAAATCCCGCCATATCCACTGGGAAGGGCCGATTGGGCTCCCACGCCGTGTGGAAGCCCACGACCCGGCCATCCTGTACCCGAGGGCCCTCGAATCGCAGGCCGCCCACCAGCCCCACGGGCCACACTGAGACACCGCGGGTCCAGCGCATCTAACAGAGGCCAGGAGACAAGAAACAGGCAGGGCGTGGCCCAGGGGAAAGGGAGAAGCAGAAAGGACCACTTGGGGTCACTCTATCCCACTGCTCCTCCTCCTCACCCAAGAGCCTAGTGCAATACTGGTTGGTAACCAAGGCAACAGAGGAAGCAGACCTCAGCGGGCCTCTTTCCCAGCTCTGTCCCAGTGCTCACCTCCTCAAAGAGTTCCCGGCTGTAGGTGTTGTCATCATCAGCAAAGTACACGACTCCCCGGCTCCCTGGTGGGGGTGGGTCCTTCTGTCCCCCAACGGCACCCCCTCCACTCCGGAGCCAGTCGAGGGCCCTGTTCCGTTGCTCTACACCACGGGGCCGAACCCAGCCTGGTTCTCCCTCCCGAAGCCGCTGGGCCTTGGGGGTGAGGGCTGCCAGGTGTGTAAAGAGGAGGCCAGAGGCAGCCAGCAGCCCCGAGACCAATGGGGTGGGGCCCTCGGCATCCTCCACCAGCAGCCAATGCAGCCGGGGCACCAGGCTCAGGGTCTGGGACAGCCGCACCAGCTCCGCCTTCTGCACCAGCCTGCAGGGGTGGGGAAGAAGCAGCAGGAAGGAAAGGGGTAGGCACCATCTGCCCACTCTAGCCAGCAGACATAGCTTCTTCTGCACTACTCTTTGCATCTTCCATGGCCTTTGCCCAGCCAGTACCCCAATGCTCTTTCTCCTTGTTAACTTCACACTGACACTCACCTAACCTGTTCTTCCAGCCCATATCTGTCACCCACCTTAACCCCAGGGTTATGGGAGACTACAAGTGAAGGGCACAGACTTTGGAATCAGACAGATCTGGGTTTGTAATGCCAGGCTTGGGGAGAGTGAGGCTTGGCTCACTCTCCTCAAGCCTCAGTTTCCTTGGCTATAAAATGGGATTAACAGTACTCTACGACAATGTTGTTTTAAAGACTGGATAAATTAATGACTTTCTAAAAAAACACCAGATGACTAGGTTCTCTTCCTTCCGTGTCTGGGTTTCCAGGGAGAGGAATTCAGAGGAGCCCCTTGACTCCTTCCTCTCCAGGGGAGGAAGATTTATCTGAGTTTAGACAAAGAACTGGGAGGGGGTGGCTCAGTCTCTTCTAGGCTTCTGTATCTCTCAGCTTGGCCTCCCTGCTGCAGGCTGGGCAATATGTGTGGAAAGAGAGCCTAGAGCTGCCTGTGCCTATGGCTCAGCCATCTGATTCTAAGAAGCTGTTATTAGCAGGCCTTTTGGCTGCAGATCCAAAACCCTGTCCTCAGTTGGTTTGTATCAGTAACAAGGCTACATTTTATTAAAAAAAAAAAAAAAAAAGTAAAGTACAGTGCCTGCTAAGAGTAAACACACTGTAAATTATAGCTAGTGTAACTATTTCTAGACTCTGGAATGACTACAGAGTCAAGCCCTTTCTACTTCAATCGAGTCAGGGCTTCTCAAACTTTCTCACAGACAAATACCTAAGGAGAGAGTAAACTCATTGACAAGCTCCAAATATCTTTGAAACGTTATTTTTCTATCTTAAAATAAAGTTTCTCAGGAATTTTGTATTCTACTTCACAGTATACCCTGGGAAAAGGGTGTTATTTTGGAAAATAACCATTTTTACTGAAAAATAACCATTTCCCCACAAATCTTTGAGTAAAGATGTGGTTCATTTATCCTGTCCTAGTTTGAGGAACACTCCCTTGCCCAGTGCCTCCCCAGACTTCTCCTCATCAACCCCAACCTCTTGGTCCATGCAGGCCTCTTGGGTGCACCAGAGCCCGTACCTGGCGTAGGTGGGGGTAACAACATAGATAGTAGGCAGGGCCTCAGGCTCAGGGGGCTGGGCAGGGGCAGGGGGTGGGCGATGGAGATCAGCTTGCAGCTCGGAAATCCTCAGGTCCTTCTGCCGGAGCTGCTCTGCTGCTGCCCGCAGGGAAGGGAGGCAGTCACACGGCTGGCCTGGTCCCAGGAAGCAGGGATGGGGGCAGAGAACCACAGCACATTCAGCATCCCAAAGGGTCCTAATCTTCTCGTTCAACTTAGCCAGTGCAGGAACCTCTTTACAACTTCTCTAACAGCCTTTTCCACACCCCCGGTGGTGGGGAACTCACTGTCTCAATTAGCAGCCCCCCTCCAACTTTTAACAAATTCCATCTGTTACGATTTTCATTTGGATAGTGAGCTGATTATCTGCCTCCATCCTTTCTACCCGCTGGTCCTAATTTTGCCTTAAGGAGCCATAAAGAACAAGTCGAGCTCCTAAAAAAGGACAGTCTTTCAAATACCTGAGTATCACGCAGTGGCCCTGTCTCGAAATCCCTGCATAGAGGCAGGGTTCAATCTGTTCCCTTGGCTGTGTGACCAAAGACTCATTAAATTCATCGATTCCATTATTGGATAAATATTTATTGAATGCTCCTCCTGGGAGGGACTGCCTTAGGTGCTGGGGATGCATCAGGGAACAAAGCAGATATGGTCCCTGCCCTCATGGAGCTTTCACTTTATGGAGGAGGCAGACACTAAGTAAAGAAAGCAAAGAAACAATATTACAAATTGTGATAAGGGCCATGAAGGAAGCAAATAGAATAGAGAATAAAAGAGAATCCAGAAAAAGAGGAGGTGCTCTAGCTAAGGTGGTCATGGAAGGCCTCTCCGAGGCGGTGACATCTCGGCTGAGACCTGAAGGATGATGAGAAGAGGCAGCCAGGAAAGCTGGGAGAAAAGCACAGCAGGCAGAGGGAACAGGTTAAGAGCTTGAGAGGGCAGTGAGCGTGCGGTTTTCCAGACAGTTGTCATGAAGCCAGTGCACCCGGCGCAGAGCGAGCGAGAGGGCTAGGATATGGGGTTGGAGCGGCAGGATCATGCGAGGCCCTGCATGCTCAGGGCAGGAGTCTGGATTTCATCCGAGGTGCGGCGGGACAAGGGGAGTGCGCCCGGCGACCGCAGAGGGCTGTCGGAGGGCCGAGCCGGATGAATGGTGTCTGCGCGGGGGTTCGTCCCCAGGGCGGGATGCATCGCGGCGGGCGCCGAAGGGCTGTCCCGCCGCACCCCCGCCCCGCCCCGCTCACCGAGCTGCACCAGGGCGTAGAGGAGGCCGGAGATCGACACCAGAAAGTAGGCGAGAAACACGTTCTTCAGCTTCAGCTTCATGGCCCCACCGCCGCCGCTGCCGTCAGGACAGGCGGGGTCCGGCGGGGACGAGGGGTCCCTAACCCCCGCCCGCCAGCCTGCAGGCCCCGCCCCAGCAGCGGCCCCGCCTTCCTCACACTCCTCTCATCCGACTCCGAGGAGCTGGGACCGTTGGCGCCCTCTGGGCCCACTTCCGGTCAGCCTGAAAGCTCCGCCCCCCGTTAATTTCCGGTCCCACCGCCTAGCTCTGGGAACCACGGGAGTAGGTTACGTCATATCCGGCGTACAAGCGCGCGGTGCTCTGCAGTCGGGTGCTCAGTGTAGGAACATGGCATCAAGTTTGAGACCTTCGCCTTGAACTGCAGTATTCCTCCTGGCGGCCAGATTTTCTCCTTGTGTTCATTCATTCATTCAGATTGTAGTCACAACACCCAGTAACGGTAACTCAATAAATACTTGTTACATGAATGAAATCTGGGGCCTATCATCTGCCAGACCTGTGCTCTAGGTCTGTTTCATATAATCCTATGAGTTAGATGGTATAGTCCCTGTTTTATAAACAAGATTAACAAAAGTTTTGGAATTAACATTGTGCAATTTTCTACATCCCTCCTAGATACCTGAGCTACAGGTTCTGTAGTTTCCTGATGCACGTTTCTCAGATGACAATAGGTTCTGGGGTGGGATACCAAGGCAGTGGGCTATCTCCCAGGGAACTGACTGAAAATACTTCTTGAACTGAGTTCCTTAACTCCTAAGGGGAAGCAGAATTTTGCTACTCCAAAATACACCTTTTGGGGATATTTTAAGCTGGCTGTTTTTAAGAAATGACTCAAGAGGAGCCTTTTACTTCCCCTTTATCTGCTTAAAGGAAAGGAATGCTCACTTTACCATCATAAGAACTAAGTGGCAGGCAGGCAGAAATCTATTAACAAAATTACCCTGTGTCCCATTGTGTCTGGGTGGCCCATCAAAAACTTACCAAATATTTGCTTTCTCATCTACCTGTGAATTGCCTATTTTCCCTCTGAAGTCCCAGACCCCTGCCTCCCTCTAAGTCCAGGATAGCATATGAACCCTAACTGCCTGATCTGTCTTCCAGTCCCATATGCTTAGGGAGTGCCATATATACATATGTAATACATTTGGTTATTTTCTCCTAGTAATGTCATGTCAATTTATTACACCAGCCAGAAGAATTTAAAAAGGGTAAAAGGGAAATTATTTTTCCTCCCCCACACTTCTCTTTAGGTGTAAGTCATCCTGAACACTTTTCCTCAAAAAAAAATAAATAGTTTCTTATAAAGGGTCGTGGTCAGTCTACAAAAGAGAGAAAACTGTCACTAAAACAGTGGGAAAATTTTTAAAATGCTGCTAAAGAGAAGAAGCCTTTCATGTGAGAACATCTGATCATCTAGCTATTTCTATTCAAGAGAAGTGTGGGGTCTGGTCTCCACTATTAGCTTAGGCCTGCTAAAGTCTTGTCAACGTAAAACATATCCAAACCTAAAGAGGATTTTTAAAGAGTACTTGAGGCAAACTGAGGACATATGCCAGGATGCAAGACCTCAAATTCTTCAGAGAATGGCAGCTTTGCACCTCATTTTGTACATCAGAAGCAAAGAAGACGTAAAGAAAGTGCGTGGAATCTACTGGTGGTCAAAGCTCTACAACTGGATAAAAGGCAAAATGGAGAGACATCTTTTACATTGGTGGGTACGGGAGAGTTAATAACCAATATTTATAGCACAGGGAGGTGATATGCGGGGAACAGGTTAACAACGAGGGGTTCTGTGGTCTCGTGCTCTGGTGCCTGCAGCTGTGCCTTCCAGGGATAGGAAAAGAAAATTACTCTGACATTTCAAAGGTATATTATCCTAGATGCATAAGAACGATGGACAGAGCTCACTTAAAGATTGACCTTTGCTAAGGAAGCTATAGGCCTAAAATATGACTACTCGCTTATGACCTGCCCAGTCAGGAATTTGTGATCAGACCATCCCGTGTGGTTACTTTTGGTCACTGAGCTTGTCAGACCTGCCATGTGGTCTCCCTGAGCTTGCCAAGTTTATGACATAGCAACTTTTCATTCACAATGTGATGACCTTGTGGGGCTTCTCTGTAAAAACACTGGCATTTAACAAACTGAGGAAAGCTTGCACTCACTCATTTTGCTGAATTGACAAGGCTTATGCTGAAGCCTTATGATGAAAATGTCAGGCCCTTAGGCTTCTTAGGGTCAGTGTGATTCAGGCCAGAACTAGAGATATGGACAGTTATTTATGGTTTATCTCTTTATTGTTGCTTCTTTTATCAAAATCTGTCACAGCTGGGGGCCAAGAAGAAGTAAAAAAATTTCTCACAAATATGCCCCCTCATCTCCAGTTAGTCCTCCCCCCACCCCCCGCCTCCTACCTAGGGTGTCGGGCCAACCCTGAGCACACATGATCATCTCCCCCCACCCTCAGCCTTCTCCCAGCAATAAATACAGGCGACCGTGATTCAGTGAAACCGCAACTGATTTCTCCATTTTGAATGCCCCTCAAGGGGACAAAAAGGAAGCAAAGAAGTTCAATGCCTAACCCCTCTTAAGGAATGGAAACTTCTTTCCCCTAAGGGACAGAGGAGACAGAACTGTCCCTGTCAGAACTGTAGCAGCTCTAGAAGGAATGGGGGAAAGGAAAGGCTGGAACAAGAGAGAAGAGTAGGAAGAGGAAGTTCTCCAGCAACCTCGCTCCTTTCATCCATTCATCCCTTCTCAGGTAAGGGGTGGTCCCAGTGTATCCATGGGGCATAAAAAGGGGAGAGCTGACAGAGAAGAGCCAGGAGGAAGAAATAAAAAAAGAAAGCAGTTTGGTGGGGAGGGATGGGGAAGGAGAAAAAGAGCCCGAGAGCTCACTGTCCTCATCTTCTTCCAAGAAATGGCGTCGACACACAAGGCATGAATGAGTAGGGTCTGGAGGATTCAGACTCCCAAAAGAAATGAAAGAGAAAGGAAAGCAAGGGTGCTGTGGTCCCCAGGTCTTCACAGGTGACTGTGCTCCACACAGAGCAACAGAGTGTTGGGGACGAAGGGAGACTTGGTGTCAGTGGGTGGGAGAGGTCAGGAGATTGTAAGAGGAATCCAGAGCCCAGAAACAGCCTTCTCCTCCTGCTCAAATGTTCACAGGATCTGGGTCTTGGGATATGGAAGGTGAAGTCTGGGGAGGGTCAAACTCCAAGGCAGAAGGAAGAGTAACTCTCATCACCACCATACCCCCCACCCCCCAATGTCCCTTGGGTTATCGCAGGTGAATACTCCAGTCAGATGCCACATTAACACCAGGCTTACGCACGATCAGCACAGAGGTCTCGGGGTCATGCTGGAAGGACAGGTGGCTTTCAGGAGATCCTGGAGGAGAGGAAAGAGTACCACGGTCATAGCAACAACTTTCCTACAGGCAAGATGTCCCCAACCCTGCCCCTGCTTCCCCTCTTTTCTCACGCTGGGGGCCGGACCACTCACTCACCTTTTGTCTGGAGTACCACAGCTGCTGGCTTTCCAGCCCCTATTATCACCACCCGCTCGATCCAGACTGGTGTCTCAAAGTGGCTTTTGGGATCTGCTGAGCTGGAGGGAGCAAAAATAATGCCCATCAGGGAGAAAGATGTCAGAGCAAAAGGGAGGAGGAGACCCGGAGCAAGGTCATGATGCTGTGAGCATCCCCGAGGCCCAGCCTCCTCCTGAGGCTGCCAAGGCAGTCAGAATGGGCACCTCATTACCTGGAGACGAGGGTGTTGCCAGAGAATGAGAATCGACGCAGTAGGAACTCATGGCGAGTCTGATAATTGAACGTGTGCCCATCATCTAGAAAGAGCTCTCCTTGGGCTGTACCCTGGGGAGGGAGTGGAATAGGTGAGTGCCTGAGCCCAAGAGAGCACAAGGGGACTGACTCCTAGGACGGTACACGGATGACTGAAGAGGCCGCTTGCCTATGCTCTCACCTGGGGGCTGAGTGCAACAAAAAGAGTGATGGGGTCTTTCTTCATACACTCGGAAGAACGCCGCACTCGCATCCACCGAGGTATAATTGTCCCTCCGCGCTGGAACGCAGGGATCTAGGGCAAGAGCAGTGCTGGGATGAAGTTACCCCATTGTCCAACCCCGGCCCTGCAGCTTCCTTTGCTCTTGCCCATCTTTCAGAGCACACACTTTCTCCCACTCTGGAAACCTGCAGGCAGATGGAGCTGGCAGCTGGGCCAGGCTTACTCACACTGCTTAGGGTTACAGGCAGGTACAGGGTCTGGGGACCGTGATGCTTCTGGTAGCTATGAATGTCATACCAAACCTGTGGGCAGCAGGAGAAACAGTCGGTCACTCACTGCACAGGGCCCCCATTCCACTTACCGCCTCTGGCCTCCACCATCATTCCCCATCATGTCCTTCCTTAACTTACCTCCCCTTGGCCAGGCAGATAGACCTGTACACCATGAGCCCCTGAGTCTGACACAGGATGAACCAGCAACGCATCTCCTAAACGCACCGGAATCAAAATGACCTGAGATCAGTTCTAAGGCAGGGAGCACCGAAGCGCCTGCACCCTTGCTCCACCAGCCTCACCCACTCCTCCCTCCCTGCGTGCCCACAGATACATCCCCAACGAGTGCTAATTTCTCAGCCCTCCCCTTACCGCCCACCACCAGCTGTCCTCCCCATTTCTCACCAAGCAGGAATTGATCATCTATACTGAAGGTCGTGACATCCTGAGGATAATGCACCCACAGCGGCCTGGGAAGGAAGCAAGACAAGAAAGCTAGACACTTGCTGTTCTGGCAGATGTCAAAGATGCCACCCCAGGAATTGGTGATGAGAAGAGCACGGGGGTAAAACCCAGGAGCTGACAGCCAGACAGTCCGGACAGGCTTCAGGCCTCACCTCTGCAACCTCGCCCTGGTCTAGGTATGTAACACTTCCTAACCCACCTCCCTGCCCGCTCCTGCTCTCCTCCTCTCGAAACTGTTCTGACAGCAGCTTTCCAGCGGCCGCTTGGTTATCCTGGCCTGAAAGGCCCTTCAGGGTCAGGTCGAATTGTCCTCTGCCACTTCATCTCTTACCTCTCCTGGTTCCTTGCCCCCGAGAAACACGCTTTTTTCTATTCCTGGAATATGGCAAACTCATTTCCAACTTAGAATCTTTGCACCTGGCGTCTCCTCTGTTTGGGATATTCTTCCTCTAGATCATGAAGATCTGTCTGACCCCTCAGTTAGGCCTCATCTCACATGGCTTTCTTCTCAAAAAAAGCTATTTGTGGAACCTAATTTCATTACCCTCTTCTATTTTTTCAAAGAGCTTGTTGGCAATTTTCTTATTTATATATTTGTTTGCAAGTCTGTCCTCCTCCCAAGAACGGACACTTCGCAACGGTAAGACACTTTGTCTCCAATGTTTCTGGCTCTGAGGAGAGTGCTGAATAATGCCTGGCATGTCGTGAGCACTCAATAACGTCTACTGCTATTCATCCCTGTTCTTCTCTTGGCCTTGAAATCACGTTTTCCTCCTTTATAAGACCCTAGTAAGTAAAAGAGGCGCAGAGACGGAACCCAGTCCCCATTGTCCCCCAGCCACCACAGCCCACTCTACACAGACCCAACTGGATGCCTCACCTCATGACAGGAATCCCTTCACGATGGGCCTGATAGAGGAGTGTGTACCAGAAAGGCAGCAAGGCGTATCGCTGGTCCAATGCATCTCGAATCATGTCCTGGTACTGAGATGGTAACAGCCACGGCTCTCGCCGCCCGGTGTCCAAGTGGGCATGTGCCCGGAAGAATGGCTGGTAGGCACCCATCTGGTACCAACGGACGAGGAGCTCTGGCCCTGGGTTCTTGAAGAAGCCACCCACGTCGGCTGGAAAGGAAGGAAGGTTGGAAAAGAGGGTGAAGGAGGTCTGCTGTGCAGGAGTCTCCGAGGCCTCGTGCTGCCCCTGCCCCTCAGCCCTCTGCTCACGCCCAGGTCTTATGCCCTCTACCTTGCCCGTCTCCCACCAAACCAAGGACCCCAATTCTTCCTCCTCTCACCCCCACAGAAGGATATTCCCACCAGCCCCAAGCTGAGACACATAGGGATAGAGATCTTCAAATGGTCCCATTCGGCGGTATTGTCCCCTGTCCACACGGCTCCTGAGGAAGACAAGAGGGAGGGAGGGAGTTTGCAAACAGCGACGCACGCAGCTTCTTATATAACTGACCTCTCTGACCTGCCACATCTGCTCTGAGACCCCCAGGGTCCTGCTGAAGATGGCAGAGTTCGCAAAAGCTCTTAAGGGACCTCCCACTCCCTGGCGTCCCTCAAAGTGCAGAGCTGGGAGGAGGCGACATGCAGCTCTCACAGGATGGCCATGTGGACAGACAGACCAGACCGCTCTGAGGACCAGGCCTCGGTCCACAGCGCCTCCCACCTGGCCCTCTCCCCCTCTCCCTCAGCTCTATTCTCCAAATCTTACCATAGCGCTGGGAGCCAGAAAAGAAAGCCCTGCTCAGGACAAAGGGGCGTTCTACGCCCCCAGAGCGCAGAACCAGTCCCTCAGCAGTCGCCATTTGCTGAGTGGAGACAGGAGAGAGGAGGGGCAGTGAGCAGCAAACGCCAGCTGTCATCTGTTCAAGTTCTCCAGCCCTCGGACCCCGCTTCGGCCCCTTACCACATATAAGCCATAGATGTTGTGCACATCTCGGTGCTCCCAGCCCCCGTAATGCTTGGCATCCTTGAGCATAGTGACCTCAGGACCATTGAACACAGATGGTTCATTCATGTCATTCCAGACATAGAGGTTGGGACCTGAGCCCTGAGAACACAAGGCGGAAAATGGAGACAGAAAGACAAAGGAGAGAAAGAAGACAAACAGCGTCAGAGCAGCAGAGCTCCTGAGAATCCAGAAAGATGCATTTCTCAGGGACCATCAAGGCCCCTGATACGTTACAGGCAACCAACCATGGCAGGATCGACAGGCAGAGAATTCAAGGAGGGAAAGCCGGATGCAGGTCGGGAGAGGCCGTACCTCATAGTTGTCAAAGCTGAACATGTTAGCCCACCAGGCCCTCATGGTGGGATTGGTAAAGTCGGGGTAACTAGCTGCACCTAGGAGTTAAGGGTGGCTGTCAATCCCTAAGGGGAGAAATGGTCACCATTCTTCCTCCCTGGTCTTCCGATAACCTGTCCCTCAATTTTGGGACTACCTACCTGGCCAACACCAGCCCTCGTAGTCAGAGCCATCCCGGGTTTTAACGTACAGATTCAGGTTCTGCAACTCCTCATGTACGCGGTAGCCAGAGTCCACCTTGATGTGCGGGTCCACAATGGCGACCAGCTGGGAGCAAGAACACGGGTGGTCAGGGCTCTCCAGGGCCACCGTGCTGGAGACCAACATAGACCGTGGCTGCAGCCCTTTTACCTTCCGCTTCTTGGAGGCCAAGTGCTCAAGCATGGTGAGGGGCTGGGGGAAACGGCTGGAGTCCCAGGTGAAGTACCGCTTGCCGTCGGCGTGCTCGATGTCCAGCCAGATGACATCGCAGGGCAGGTTGTGGTCATCGAAGCCCTGACTGACTTCCAGCACGTCGGCCTCGTCCCGGTAGTTCCAGCGGCTCTGGTGGTAGCCGAGGGAGAAGAGCGGGGGCAGTGCCTGGGTCCCTGCAGGTTCAGCGAGTGACCGGGGTCACAATGGGATCAGACCAGGCTGGGGCCAGTGGGCACACCCAGGAATTGAAGGAGGCTTGTAAACTAGAGGAGAGCTGAAGGACACAGGACCTCTGAAAATGCAGTTGCCCCTCTCAAGAAGACAAGGGCCAGAAAAGGAAGCTGCCAGCCGACAGAGGGGGTCGCTGTGTACCTGTGAGACTGGCATACTGCCGGAAGATGTCAAAGACAGAAGGCCCGAGCAGCAGGAAGACATCGATGATGCCGCTCTCCGACATCCAGCGGACATCTGTCTGCGGGGTCTCTCCAGACCCCTGCAGGTAGTCTAGCATCTTCCCAAACAAGGTCTGTAGGGGGGATCACAGAGAGATCTGACACCCTCCCTCTCATTCCCCAACCCAAAGACAAAGCAGCAATGTCCTCCTCAAAATCCACACAAAGCTTCTGATGAGTCACCCTGGGCTGAAATTAAATGTCACCTCTTCGGCGGACGCCACCATCTAAAGCAGCACTGCCCCCATCCCCACCACACGACTGCTGCATTTCTTTCTCGGCTCGCACCACCACCAAGCTCGTCTTTGCTATCCATTTGCCGGCTGTCTGCCTCCCTGAGTGAGGCCCTTTGCAACCTCAGTAAGAAATAAGCACCTAGAAAAGCATCTAGCACATAACGCGTACTCAATCACAAACGTACTGACGATAAATGTAGAGAGAGCAATACTTCCCCATGAGCGTGTATCTTCCAGTCGTGATGGGGGGAACTCAAAGACTGCTCCCAGGGCCCAGCGCCCTGCTCTCACCCAACCCCAAATAGGCTCTCTTCAAAGCTAATGGCCCGGCACAGCTGTCCTCCTCCAGGCCCGAAGACTCCCGCCCTTCCTGCTGCCCGTGCCGCGCCCTCACCTTCCCCGCAGTGTTGGAGGATATGTCAACCCAAGTTTCTGCGGCATTGAGCCAGAAGATTCCCAGGTCTCGATGAGGACTGTGTCCCAGGAGCACAGGCACAGACCCGTACAGGGCCATGGGGTTGTACAGCTCATACTGGAATACATCCAAATTGTAGAGGCGATACGGCTCCCCACCCCTGCAGGCAGGCAGGCAGACAGACTAGCCCCAGGCCCTGGTACACACAACCCCCACCCCACAGACACAGCTGAGGGATAAGAACTGGTCCCTCTGCCCTTTCTCAAAGAAGAATTACCGAACTGCCACAGGTAACGATTCACGCTTCTCTGGAGTATCCAATATGCATGCACATCCCCCCACAGCCTGGCTTCCGGCCCATCTCTGCCCCCATATCCTGAGGTCACCATGAAACTCACTCAGTGACCTTCAGCCTCAGGTTGTCTGCATGCTCAGGGATCCCATACACATGCTCCATGCCTGGCAGAGAGAAGTCCAATCCTACAGATGTGGGACCTGAAAGGAAAGCGAAAGATGAGTCCCAGAGCCTTTGCCGGCGAAGACGCCCTGCGCCCCTGCCGAGGCTCTCCAGGTCCCTCACCATAAGGCTTGGTGTCAGTGTGAGTTTTGAATGTCTCCTCCCAAGCTCCTGGCTCATCTTTCTCTGCCTTCCCCTGGGTCTCTTCTGGCTGTGAGGAACAGAGCAGACCACTACGCGATCACATACCAGTTCTCTCTCTTCCCCCACCCCTTTTCTAAATTCCATCCCTGACAGTGAGATTCAGCTCAAGTTTCTTGTGGGCCTTTCCCCTCCAACCTCCCAGTCATCCCTGTGCTCCAGCCACCCATCCCCACCGACTTGCCTTGTCACCATCCTCGGGAGTCTCCTCGGGCTGGGCCCCATCGCCCTCAGCTGGGTCTTTTGATCCTTGCCTGGAAGGTAGGAGAGCTGTCTGCTCCAATCCAGAGGGGATAGGGACGAGGGGCTAGTGGAAGGAGGGGTGAGGGAATAGAGAGCCAAGGGTCCAAAGGAAGGAAGGCACTGGAGGAAGGGACTAAATGTTAAAGCTTGGAGAGAAACCCCCGCAGTGAATAGATACGTGTACAGAGGATGAGGAGAGAAATGAGGAAGGGAAACGAGGAGTAAATGCCACCAGGAAATGCCTTCCACACAGGCTCAAGTCATCAGCCTCTGCCAGCATCCCAAAGACAGGTGGGTTCAGGGCCTAGGTTCGGAATGCCAGTCCTAACTCTGCTGCCTCCACTGAGACACGCTGGCCTCAAATGCCCACACGGGGCCTCAGCCTATTGGCTCGACACAAGGGTTTTGCAAAGGCAGGTGGGTCATACCATGATCCAGCCTCTACAGATATATGCAGGGACTCAAACAAGAGGTTGTGCCAAAGAATGCTTTCAAGGGCAGCTGGCAAGCATCTCTGCCCAGGGCCTCAGTGCACCCCAGCTGAGAGCCAGGAATCCCAGCAACAGCCAGCATCTCTCCACCCCTTGGCAAAGCAAGAAGCTTCCTATATTCCTTAAGGACGCCCAACATTTCATCTTCCTTCTCCTAGGGGGCTCCCAGTCAGAACAGGGACCAGAACCAGAGAGCACATAGCTGGAGAAAGAGCAGTGATGAAGGGCAGGGCATGGAAGGGTCTGGGGCACCTTCCCCTGGGGGCCAGAGTGAAGGGCGGGTAAGGGCAGAGGAACACATACAGTACCAGTGGCCATGGATTTACCTAGAGAAAAGGTTCTTGATCTTATCCCAAATGCTACCGAGCGTGAGACTAACTTTATCCGAGAAACTAGGGCAGGAGGAGATGGGTAGGGAAGGGGAAAAGGAGGCACAAAACCAACACAAAAACAGAAACATAAAAGTGAGTTTCAGTAGACAAACTTCCAGAGATGGGGGGCGGGGGGGAAGAAAATAAATCTGGGAAATGTGATGGCGTGAGGAGGGGAAGAGGGGAAAGGTAGACCCAGGCAGGCCTCTCTCAGAGGAGGTGCCCAGGGAACAGCTCAGGGACAAAGTGACTGCCTCCTGGTCTGCAGAGGAAACGAAAACGGCTGCAAGCAGCCTGCTTCCTACCACCCCTGACCGACAGCTTCTCCCAGCGCTCGGCCCCTACCTGCCGTCTTGCCACCCTGTCTTCTCTCGGGGACCCAGTGCCAGACCCCACAATGTCCCTAGGTTTTCAGACTAGGTCACCTTCAGTCCCAACCCCTGTACTCACGAGACCCTGGGGGCTCGCTGGTGCTCAAAAGCTAAGAGTCCTCGGGCATTGACACTGAGCAGAAGGCTGCGGTCCTCCAGCAGGTCAAGGCGAAATGGCCGTGCTGTCAAGATGATTTTATAGGGTCCTTCAGCCATGGTTAGCTCCACACTGTTGTCGTCACGGCCAGAGACAGAAAGCCTAGGAAAGAGGTCAAGAGGAATATGAGGACATGCAAAAAGACCGAGAGTGTAGTTTCGACGCTTTAGAAGAAGGGGGACCTGCTAATATTGTGAGAAACTCCTGCAGTCTTGGTGGGATGCCTGGTGCCTGGAGCAACAAGGTCATCAGAAGCAGATGTGGACTTACAGACAAGGACACACTGCAGGGAGGGCGCATACGCCTGACCTATTCTGGGACTTCTTGCTCTAAGGACAAGGATGGGAAAAAGTTACCAGAGAAGAAATAGCTGATAACACAGTTGTGGCCCTGAGGCTGAGTCTGGGAATTGGCTGTAGTTTGTAATTGCTAACCTGATGGTAACTAATGATGATTTGCAAAGCCAGCTTTGTGAGGGAGAATAAAAAGCCGTGGAGACAGGGGTGGGGGGTGCTAGCATTGCCATTCCTTGCCATTCCTCCTCTCCCTTATCCATGTTAGTAAAAGCATTTCCAGACTCCGACTCTTCTTCCTAACCGTCTCCGCAACAGCTAAGAGCTATAGACAGTGTGGCAGCAGGGCAGGGATAGACAAAGCGACCAAAGGAACCAAATAAAGAGCCTGGAAACAGACCCGAGGATAGTTAGAACTAGGAAGTGTAGCAGAGGTGGTATGGCCATTCGGTGAGGTCAGGACTATTCAATAACGGAGATCCTCTGGACGGGAAGAAAATGGTGTCATATTCCTACCTCCTACCAGATACAATTATCAACTCCAAACAGATTAGGACTTAAAATTTAAAAGTAAAATCTTTGGAAGAAAATATAAAATATAAACATTTTTCTGACCTTGAAATAGAAAAGAATTATTTATAACACAATCTAGGAAACACTAACACCGGAAGGTAAAAGACATACATTTGACAACACTAAAATTCGGAATTTCTATTTATTGAAAAACACTTTTAGGGTCATAAAAAACAAAAAAAGTCTAAGAAACTGTTCCAGGATAGAGAAGCCTAAGGAGACATGACTGCTAAATATAATATGGTATCCTAGATAGGTGGGATCCTAAAAAAAGGGCATTAATAAAAGCTAAGGGAATCTGAATAAAATGTGGCCTTTAGTTAGTTAATAATAATGATATCGATTCATTAAGTACGACAATTGTACCATGGTAACATTAACAATAGGGGAAAATAGGAGTGGAGGGTATACAGAAACTCTCGTAATATTCTTGCAACTTTCCTATAAATCTAAAACTATTCTAAAATAAAAAATCTTTTTTTCCCAAGGCATCTTTAGGAAAATAAAAAGATAAGCTATAGCTTGGGAAAGACAGCTTAAATATAAGTGAGAAAGAATTAGCATCAAACTGATCCGTAAAGATCTATGCACTCTTATGTTCACTGCAGTGCTATTTACGATAGCCAAATATGGACGCAACCTATGTGCTCATCAACGGACAACTGAATAAAGTTATGATTCATATATACCATAGAATATCACTCAGTCATAAAAAAAAAATGAAAATCTTACTATTTGCAATAACATGGATGAACCTAGAAGGTATTATGCTGAGTGAAGTAAGTCAGAGAAAAATGAATTCCGTATGATTTCACTTATATGTGGAATCTAAAGAACAAAAGGAACAAACTAAGTGAAAACAGGCTCACAGATAAAGAGAACAAATTGGTGAGGGCCAGAGGGGAGGGAGGTTGGGGCCTTAGTGGAAAAGGTGGAAGGATGAAGAAGGTACAAAACAGTCACGGGACGTGGAGTACAGCACAGGGAATACAGTCAATGCGATTGTTATGGCCGTGTGGAGAGCCAGATGCATGCTAGAGCCATCGGGGGGATCACTTCATGAACTACGTAAACATCTAACCATTATACCGTATATCTGAACTTAAAAAAAAAAAAGAAAAAAAAGAATTAAGTGTTAAGATTCATGAATTTCTACAAACCAATAAGGACGAACAACAGAAAAATAAGCATAGTTGGCAACTACCATTTCATAAGACTAGTAAACCAGAATGACAGATAAACGCAAGAAGACGCAATCTCATCAAAAAACTGGAAAAGACAACCAAGCCAAGACCACCACATGGTATCATTCTACACCCATTCTGTTCACAAAAATTAAGTCCAACAGTACCAAGAGTTGAGGAAGATGTAAATCAATGAGGTCTCTCACATATTGCTGGCGGAAGCGTAAATTGGTAAGCCATTTTGGCTTTATTTTAGAAAGTTGATCATTTCCATATTCTACAACTCTGCAGTCCCTCTCCGAGCTAATATAACAAAAAGAAACTCCTGCACAGGTACGCAGGAGACATGGACAAGAATATTCATGCCCAAACTTTGAATAACAAAACACTGGAAACCACCCGAATGTCCATCAATACACAAATGAGTATGCTAGGATATAGTCATACATTATACAGCAGTAACAATGAACTACCAGAGCTGCACGCAAGAGAGTTAAATAAAGTTAGGTGAAAAAAGAAAATCCCAGGAGACATTAAGATATCATCCCTATGAAGCTCAAAAACAAACAAAACCACATAATTTATTGCTTAGGCACATATGTACAAGGATGTATACGTGTTTCTACACATCTACACACGATACGACTGTAAAAAAAAAAAAAAAGCCAAGGGAATGGTAAACTTCAGAGTAACGATCGTTGCTGGGGGCGGGTCACGGGTACAGGACAGTGAGAAGCATATGGATGGGTTGGGTGGAGGGCTCATAGGGTAGAGTTTGTTATTTTCTAAATTAAATAACTGCCATGCATGGAACAATGATGAGAGTGAGTCATGACCTAAGAATTTGAGTAATCTTATCCTGAAAATCTGAAAAAAAGAAGAGAAATAAGAAAGCGAGAAGGGAAGAGGAGGGAAGGAAGGAAGGAACCAACCACAGAGACACTGTATTCCTGGAGGGCAAGATCTGTGTCTTGTTTATTTCCTCTTGTATCACTAGCACCTAGCCCAGGTCCTGATGCTAAAGAGGAAGCAGTATCTGCTGAACGAATGGAAATTAAAAGGTGAAAGAGAAAATAGGTAAAACAGAGAAAGGTTGAGGAGAGTGGCAAGGTGCTATTATCTCGATGTGAGAAAGTCAGCTGCCAAATACGAATTCATCAGGAAGGAGAAAAAGGCCATGGACACAGATAGGTTTCTCTGGAAAAATTTACCGAGCTGTCGGGGGGTCAGCCACCAGCACATCTGGTACACGGTATCGGGGCCGCCGGGGCTCCAATTCATCAATCCTGATCCGAGTCATGTTCTTTTGAAGCCCCTGGAGCTCCAGCACCAGCAACACCTGACGGGGCAGAGGTTTGGATTTGGAGAAAGGAGAGGACCACACCAGGGAATGCCCTTGGAACCAACTCCCTCCTGAGGGGTCTCCTTCTAGCCCTTTGCCTAAGGGATCTGAGATCTGAATTCCTCACGAAGTAAAAGCCCTAAGATTAGGCTACAACAGGACGTTGGCTATGGGTTCACCCTTCCTGAATTGCCCCTTAGCCACTTCCCCACCCCCATCAGACTCTTCCTCCCCTCTCCCCGCTGACCTTGGTGACCTCGTTGATCAGATGGACTGTGAGTGCATCAGGACCAAGCTGCAGTGAGTCCAGCAGGGCTCGGTAAGGAGAAAGGCCTGGACGTATGCTTCGCTGCCGCCTGTCAAGTGAAAGGGTTAAGAGCATAGGAGGGCAGCCTGAGATCCGTAGGTCCCCTATCACTTAGCCGTGTCCCCAGGCTACCCCATCTGCCAAGGATACCTCCCACATCGCCCTACTTTCCATCCCACTCTCCTAGAAACATCATACCTGCAGAAGGAACTCTCTTCACATGTCTTAAAGTTACTTCTATCCACAGCAAGGGTGATTCCCAGGCAGACCCCTAAATAAGCCAGTACCAAACCTGTCCATGACCTAAGGAGAAAAAGGACAAAGAGAGAACAATCAGCTTGGAGTCAGAATGGGCCCCACCTTCAGAGGTAAAAAGGCCACATCCCTAAAAGACAGCTCAGAAAAGAGGGAAGATGGAGTCCCTTTAAAGAGAAAAGAAGGCAGAGGAGGCATGGGGTTAAGTGGCAGGCCCGGGGAGTTGGCTCACTTACACCGTACCTTTAAAAAGGTGGAGGAACTGGACAAGGATCTTTGGCCTTCAGAGGCCCTGCTGTTGACTCTGGTTACATCAGCCTCTCAGTGGAAAGGAGCAATAACACGAGCCCCACAGGGGAAGCAGTGGCACCATGTGTGTGCATGAGGGAAACAAAGCAAGCCATGCCTTTGCACCAGCAAGGCACTGGGTGGAGCTACAGTGAAAAAGTTAAAGATGTACCCTCAGCTAGCCTACTGGTCACAGTTCCTAGGATACTAACATCCCTAGCACCCCAGCATCCTGCCCCTCAGATCTCCACTCCTATACCTTCGAGTTACCACTATCACGAACTAAGCCTGAAAAGAATAACTAACTTGCATTAAATCCTAATGGACCCCCAGAAGCCTAGCTAACTGCTTTCTAGCCCTAGTTTTCAACTCTGCTTGCAGTTTTTAAGTGTCAAAGTCTAGGTCTCACCCCCAGCAATTTTGATCTAATTGGTCTGAAGAAAGGCCTGGGCATAAGAATTTTTTTAAAGTTCCCTAAATGACACTAATGGGCAATAAGGTTTCAGAATCACTTCTTTATACGCACAACTTCTTTTCTCCCTTTCTGTTTTCTTGGTGGATGCAGGGTTAAGGTTTCTTCCAGACAGGAAAACTGAAGCATAAAAGGTTCAATAATTCATCCAAGATTGAACAGAGGTGAAACTGGGATTGAACTCAGCCATGACTCTGAGGCCCATGTACTACTTCATGATGCAAAACACAGCACACTAACCACTGGCAGGGCCTGACCCACTGAGGACCATCACCCCAAGGTTACCACAAACTATCACTTCCCCAGCATAATGTCAAATGACAGACAAGGGACTTAATGGGTTTGTTTAAACAAGTTACTCTGAAGGATATATTCAGCTATTCTGAGTATATCATAAACAGGGGTTCTGTTAAGAATCACCTGCCCTGCTTATTAAATGAAGATCCCAACGCCTGGGAATCTGCATTTCAAACACGCTCTCCTAGTGACTAATGTGGGTAGTCCGAGAGCTTCCAAATACGGGAGAAATATACGGACAAAAACACAGGCTTCTTCTAAGCATTAAAACTTTGCAACCTGCTAATGGGGAAGCTAAAGAGTACGGCCTACTATACATATTGCATCCAGTATTAGCTTCGGTATCTGCATAAAAGCTGAAGGGAAAGAAAATCACCAGAAAGGAGATCACAGAACACAGTAGGCCCTCCAGTTCCAGAAGAACGTGGGAAGCAAGCCAGGGCACAGAATGCTGAGGAAAACAGCAGGCATTGTGGCTTAGTAGGTCTAGCAGGAATAAGCAGTAGCAAAACAGGCAAAAGAACTGCTACCAGAAAACTCCACAGCAAGGCATGTGGCCCAGTTCCTGAGTGCCTACGGCAGGCACCCTGACCCTCTAAACCCCTGTTCACCTGCCCAAAGCAGCAATAACCAGAAATACTGTCAGTTAAATACCCTCCTGGAATCCTATTTGCACAATCTATAAAGTGGGTTTGGAGAGATGGGGATAGGATTTCCAAAAGATGTTTCAGATGTGACCTGTTGGAAGGGCCTAGGAACTCGGGGATGCCTTGAATGCCCCTGAGCAAGAGGTGCTCCAACAGCCAAAATCAGGAATGAGCCGAAGGGCAAGTCGCACCCGTTTATTGTTTCAGATCATAGGATTCCAAAAGTTGAGTTTACGACCAACACTTTTTTCATTGCTGCAGGCAGTCGCCACCTCTCCCACCCCAGTATATCCGTTAGATGCTAGTAAACGTTTTGCGGCGCTGGTGGTTGTTTCGAAGCGTTTTTCCGCTAATATAAACTCGATAGCGCAGACCAAACCGTTCGATTACGTGTTGTGTTTGAGCAACATCATCCAGGCAAACTGAACTTACTGGATCCTGCCCCAGCCGTGCCCAGCGAGCGCGAACACCGAACAAGCCAGTGCTGGCGTCCACGTGAACCACGTGAAGACAAGGGCAGGGCAGGGTCCGGGGATCTGGGGGAGTGGGTAACAAGGGCAGTGCAGGCGGGATTGCTGGCCGCGCTGCTTCCAGCCCGGCTGAGGGGCCGCAGGACAGCTGGATGCGTTCCTGGAGGCCGGGCCAAGTCTCGTCCCCCGCCCCGATGGCACTGCAAGAAAGGAGGCGGCAGCATTAACCGCTGCGAGCTGCCAGGGGAGGGCGGCGGCTGAGAGGCCAAGGCCAACAAGAGCGCACAGCTGCGGCCTTCTTTAACCGCCAGCGGGAGCTGGGAGCACCAGAAGCATGGGCCCCCAACGCCGCGAAGATCTACCGCGAGGAGGCTGGGGGCGCTTGAGACCGCCTCCAGACAAAAGATCCTCGTGATACCGGGGATGGCGAAGTCTCAGGAGGACATACAAGAATTAGAGACATGGGGCTTGGGGGATCTGGGGACGTCCCAGGATGCTCCCGGGTTCCGCGATCCTCACCGCCTCCTCCGCGCCGCCACTGCCGGTACCGCCGCCATCTTGTGCCGGGTTTGCTCCCTGACCCCAAGCTTCCCTTCCCCCCGCGTGCGTTGAGCCACGTATCTTAGCGCCCGCCCCTTCCGGCTTTGGGATTGGCCCGGTCAGGGAACAGTCGGGCAGCTGTCCCATTGGCTGAGCGCGCACTCCAACGCTGGTAGAGGGCGTGGCCGGGCGATGAGGGCGGGACTGTCCCGAACTAGGCGCTGTCCTACTTTGCCTACTCTAAGCGTCGGACAGAGGCACTGGACTCTCTTTTTCTCAAATCAGCAAATTTTATTTAGAAAAAAAAAAAGTGAGAGAAGAAAAAGTGACAGCGTCCTTTACGCCAAAGTCTTAGAAATCTTCATCTTTCTGCAGCACCTTAGCCCCGTCTCACTGTTCAAACTCCCTCGGCTCCCGGAGCATGAAAAAGGCTATGTCCCCTGCCGAAGTAGAGTGGACGGTGAAGGTGCCTGGAAACGGCCAGAGAAAAGGCCCAGGCGGTCAATGTTGCGGTGGAGGACACTGTGCAGCACAGCCAGATGGGGTCCACCCTCACCCCCACCCTCCCTGGAGAAGTCCCGGATGAAGCGGCCACGCTCTGACTGGAAGATAAACTTCTGGGGCAAGGGCCCATGCTCCCGGAGAAAGCCCCAGACACTGAGCAGCAGCAGACGCACTTCAAAAGGTGCCAGTTGGCTAAATACTTCGTGCATATTACCCAGTGCTGGTGGCAGGAGACTTCCCTCAGCCATGACAGCCACTAGGGTGCAAGATGCCTCCAGATGCCAGGGAGAGTGGGCGGTATCAGGGTGGCGAGAGGCTTCCCAATGGCTCAAGAGGGCAGCCAGCAGCCCCCGCAGCAACACGGAGCAGTAGCACAGGGCTGGGGGAGCAGCTGCTACCAGCTTTAACAGCTCAAAGAGCAAGGGCTGCTCCCGGAAGCGCCGGCCAATGCGGAGATCCCGCTCCACGGTGGCCCGGGCGTGCTCCTCAGGGGGCCAGGCTAGCTCAGCGCCAGCTGCATCAGGACACACACTCTCCACCAAGGTCACTGCAACTGCTTTGGCTGCCTCTGGGCTCAGGGTGGGAGCCCCCCAGCAGCCCCCACATTCAGTGCCCCCAGGAGCACTGCAGCAGTGCACCAGGAGGCTGAGGAGGCTCTGGGTGTTATAGCTCACTTCCTGCTGATTTCGTGACTGGACAAACTTGGGTGGCTTTAGGCCACGGCCGATGACTCCAGCGTGGAAAACAGACCAAATCCCTCCAGGACCTGGCACAGCTGCAGTGTGCCGCCGGTTTGTGTCCAACAGGGAGGCAGAAGCCAAAGAAGCTGAGACAACTGAAAGGGTCTCATTGTCCCCATCCACTTCCCCTCCAAACAGTTCTGTGTTGCCCCGATGTAAGGCTCCCTCAACGAGCAGCTGCAAGACAGCCTTAAGCCCAGCAGGAGAGGTCTGAGAGAGGCGGGTAAGAAGCTGGGAGGCCGAAGCCACACCTGGGGGGCCATGCAGCCTCAGAGAAGCAAAGAAGCGATGTACTCCAGCTCTCACCAGTCCCAGGAGTTGAGAGGGGGACAGGGCTTCTGGAGGAAAGGGACAAATGGCCAGGAGGGAGGCAGCAGCTTCGGCTACTTCCTCCTCAGGATGTAGCAGGAGAGGAGCCAGGTCAGACAGATGGGCTGAGGCAGACTCCCCAAACTGGGCCCCTAGGGCTGCAGGGCCCTCATCACCCTGCTGTTCCCACCCCACTAGCAGTGCCAAGTTGCGGAGGAACCTGGCCGTGAAGGGAGGCTGCAAAGTTCCTGCATGCACCCGAGCCAAGCAGCTTCGGAAGGCCAAGGGCAGGAGGCCAGAGAGACTGACCACTAGCCCTGCATATAACTGAGTGGCCAAACTCAACTCTTCAGGGCTTCGGGCCCGGCTCAGGAGATGGCCCAAGGCGTCAGGTCCACAGCTAGGCCGGGTATAGACGGAGAGCAGGCCCAGGAGCTGGTGTTGCCAGAGGAAGCGCTTCCGTTCCAATCGTAATGTCTCTCCACACAGCTCTCCCACGTGGTTTCTCAGTGCATCTAGAAAGGGCACAGGGCGGGGGGGTGGAGGTGGGCCCAGCACCCCTTCCCCAGGAGACCCTCCCCGGTGATGAACCAGTTTTTGCAGGTGTAGCAGCAGCAGCTGGATTAGCCGGTCACAGGCCTCACGCACAGTATCTGGCACAGCCAGGCCCTGGGTGGTAATGACTGAGGCAGGCATGGCTGTGTCCACCAGGAACTGCAGCAGGCGGTAGGCACCTGCCCCAGAGGCCTGGCTCACCAGGTGTACAGCCAGGTTCAGCATGTTGTCCAGCTCCTCTCGGGGGAATCCCTGCAGGTGTTGCTGCAGCTGGCTCAGCACAGCTGGGGGCTTAAGGCAGTCCACCAGCTCTCCAGAGACTGTGCCCAGCAAAGCTGGTGACATGACTGCCAGCTGCAAGAGGAAGGGAACTGTGGCCTGTAGGGAGGGGTCCCCACTTCGGCCCCCAGCTACCCCTGCCAGGCTATCATGGAACATTCGCAGGAGCTCCCGTCGGATGCTGTCTCCGTGGCGGGAGGCCAAGTGCCCTAGGATGCCAACAACTGAGGCAATCTTGGGCACCCGCTTCTCCCCAGGGATAGCAGGAGATCCAGGGAAGGGGTCTGTAGAAGGGGTTTGAGAAGAGCTGCCACCACTGCCACCAGCTCCACCTCCAGCCCCACCATGAACACAGAAGTCCTTCAGGCCACAGGAGAGGACTCGGGAGATGATGGTGCCAGGAAAAGAGGAGCCAATATGGGCCACAACCCAGTCAAAGTGTGGGGAATGCTGGACAGAGGTATCCAGCAAGGCGTCCACACAAGCATCTGGGCAACTACCAATAAGAGCTGAGAGGCACTGAACATAGATGTCCATTAATGTGCGTGTGGCCCGACAGCCCATCCACAGCTGCAGCAATTCGTTGAGAGAGCCAGTGGCATGGGGCACACGCTGGTGCTGGCCTGAGTATGTGCTGCTTAGTTGCCCCATGAGGTCAATGGACCATGCACTAATCACAGGTGCCCAAGCCTTTGGGTTGGCCCGGATAAACTCGGACAGCACCTGCTGCACTTCCTGTACCACATCCTCTAGACCAGGTCCCCCAGCAGGAACATGAGAAGGTGGAGGTGGACGGAGATGAGGTGGGCCAGCCACAGGGCTTTCATCCAGGGCAGCCAGGTGGGCCCGGACACTCTCGTCAAAGACGCCTCGCAAGTGGTCAAGCACGGCAGCCCGAGCAGGTGGCAAAGAGCGGAGCAGGAGAAGACTACAGCGTGCATGTTCCCGGGCTGAGAGTTGGTGGCCCAGAATGGGGTCGATGCCAGTCAGAAAAGCCTTGATTTCCTGGGACAGCTCCTGAGCACTATAAGGAAACAAGAGAATCAGACTTATTGTGTTGAGAGATGCTGGGCAAGTTACATTCCCTCCGTGAGCTTGTTTCATTCTATGTGAAATAGGGATGACCGTACCTTCTTCATGAGATAATGTTCATAAAGCACTTAAGTGCCATATCTATTTCACACTAATCACTCAATAAATGCTATTTTTCTTTCAATAATATCGATGTAAGTCTTAGAATGTCATGTACTTTTAAAGTACTTACGTGTATTATTTCGATCCAGACAACAGCCCAATAAGGTACTATTATGATTCCCATTTTACAGATTAGAAAGGCAAGGTTAAGTAATTAGACTATAAGCTCCAAAAGGGTAGTAACCATTTTTGTGTTCTTCAACACTGAATCCCCTTCTGTGGAGGTGCCTGGTATACAGGAATTACTCAATAAATTTTTTGTTGAATTGATTGAGTATAGTTTGTGTTCCCATAACACCTGCTTTAAATACACCTGTCCAACTTTACTGCACTCCCCACTACAACATAAGCACCCTGGATTTTACTCTTAATGAAAAAAAAAATCAACCATAAGGTCAAACTTGCCCCTTACTAAGGGCTCTCCTTCCCCAACACCTGTTTCTTTCTACATTCTGCAAGCATCTTAACCAGCCAATATTTTGACTCCATACCAACGACAACCACCTTCTCGGCACCCTTAATGCACCTAGGAATTAGGGTGTCCCAGGGCACAGACAATACATTTCAACCCTTCCCCTCCCAAAACATAGAGGTTCGAAAGCCTCTTCCTCTTATTGCCCTTTTTGCCAAAGACAGCATCCTCTAGGGGCTGTTAGGGTTCTGACTGAGCCATTCCTCTCTGGTTCCTCCAAAAAAATATCACTCTAATGTGAGAGGAGTTTTTTCTTGGAAGTCCAGGGAAAGGCTAGAAGGAAGCATTCTGTGGGTTTTTAGGCCTGAGTGCTCATGGGGTCTCCGTGAAGTCAGGGGACCTTGAGTTCCCTCGGGTCTAAAAGGAGCAAGGCAGCTGGGTTCCCAAGAGTTCCGATATCCCAAAATCTTGGGAGAGCAAGGGCAGGATCCGGAGTACCTAGTCATTGGGGTTTAAGGGCGGCAGTGTCGAGATCTTGGGGGTGCGGGCACTGGAGCCCAGAGTTTTCGTGAGGCAGTCCCTGAGTTCTGGGAAGACCCAACCAGGAATCTCTGAGAACCCTGACGCGAGTTCTCGAGGTAGGATCTGGGTTTCTGCCGAGAAGGCTGGGGATCGGCGCGGGGCCGCGCGGTGGGGGAAGATGCCAGGGGCTCTGACTACCTGAGTGGCGCGGGACCGTGGGTGGCCGGGGCAGGCCCGGGAGGCCCTGGGGCCCCGGGAGGGTCGCACAACGCGGACATCCCGGAGCCCTAGCCTGAGCCCGAGGCGGGAGCGGCGGAGCGCAGGCAGCGCATGCGCGCTGACGAGACCCCTGAAAGGAACTAGCGGCGAGGCCTCTCAAGAAAACCAATCCGGCGGTGTCCGTGACCCTCACACATTGGTTCCACGCTGTGTCGAGGTCCTAGAGCCGGACCGGGATGATCACAGCGGGAAGCCGACCTGCCCTCAATGCAACGTGTTTTTTTGTTTGTTTGTTTGTTTGTTTGTTTACCATTGATACACAGACTAATGCCAGCTGTTACCATTCAGTTGGCTTTAATTATTTTTTCTAAAGCCCAAAATGCAAAATGGTCAACTTCACGAGGTTTTAAAAAATGAAGCACTGGGAAACATTTTAATCAAGAAACAGTGACAGTGTAAAAAGCAGTTAAAGGAGAGAAGGGAAGGGGAAAAGCGGAAAAGAGACGGAAAGGAAGAAGAGCAAATTCGTAAGAGAAGATGAAGAGATGAAAAGGAAAGAGAAGAGGGAGAGGAAGCCCGGGGTCAACTGGGCTGGCTAGGCTGAAGGAGTCTTCCCAGTCCTAGGTTGGTACTGCGACCCCGTCGGTCTCCGTTATTCAGGTTTTGTCGTCTCCCCAGCGTCCGCCGCAGGGACTTTCGTGTGCCTCACGTCCCCACGCCTGCGGAGAGGAAATGTGGTAACTATGTGTGGAGCTAGTACACCCCATCAAGAGCTCCTACTCCGGCCAGTTAGTCCACTTAACTTGGCTGGGTACTTAACCTCTCTGTGCTTGTTTCCTCTTGAGGAAATGAGGACGGTAATAGTACAACTAACTCACAGAGTTGTGAAAATTGAAACCTGGTAGTAGGTTCTTTGTGTAGCACTTGGTGCCTGCAATAGTAAGCAAGCACTTAATGAGTATTAGGTATTGTTATTGTATTTGTCGAAAGAACTCCAGAAAAGAAGCTCTTTGAAAACAGGGATTTGCTTATTTTGTTAAAGGCTATGTCTTCATCACCTACAAGAGTGTGTGCCTGACACTTGGTAGGTTGTTAATAAGTAGTTGATTGAATAAACGAAAACTAAAATAGGTTCCGAGACCTGCATTAACCAGAGGGCTTCCTGCTCTCAATCGAAGTGTGAGTTAGAATAACATCCGCTGGTAGGTCCTAAAGATACTTTCTTTTTCTATTTCACAAAAACAGGTCTTTGTTGATGAATTTATTTCTGTTTTAACTAGACCTAGAGATACTTTTGAAGTGATTGTGTTTTAGAAGTTAAATGACTAATTATCCTTCATTTGTTCTTAAATTGTAGAAGTCCAATAACTCACAAAGTGTATGTTCTAGGACCGTAAATATGAGACAATTTCTGCTCCTCAAACTTGGACCCAACTCTTCTATTCTCTGGGCCTCAATTTTTGATCTGTAAAAGGAAGCTTTTGAACCAGATAAGAGACTGTCATGTGGTCCCTGCCCTTAAGGATTTCACAATCTATGGGTGCTCATTTTGGAGTCTGGCAAATCTGGACTCATGTCTGATATTTATTAACAAGGTAACCCTGAGCAAGTAAGCCGTTTGGAGCCCCTTTTTAAAAAATCTGTAAAATGAGCATATTATCTCATATCTTACAGACTTTTTGTAAAGATCACTTCGGCTCATGTATTTAAAGGACTTAACATTATGTCAGATACAGAAACTCTTCAGAGCAAGCTCCTTCCACTTTGGGCACAGGGAAAACAAAATTATGAAAGATGGGCATACCAAGATGTTGAAAACGTATGTCCTTCTCCCTCTATCTCCTCCCCTCCTCTTCTTACTACAGTTGATTACAGTTCAGTTTCAAATAAATACTTTTCCTTTCTGTGTTCAAAACTGAACATAGTACTGTTTCCCTGGAAAAATGGCTGATTCCAAATTTTAGGCCAGGTAAGTAGCAGCTGGGCCTGAAGCATCTCACAGTGCCAGAAAGTAAGGAAGTGCTCAGATACTGATGGTGTTGTGTCAAAAGGACAGAGACTCCCTTGAAGAGGTTCTTGCTGGCCAAATTCAGTATGATTTTGAGCATTAAAAAGTAATAGTAGTAAAAAAAAAAAAAAAAAGTAATAATAATGGATTGTAACATATTGAAAAACAATCTAAATCCTTAGTGATATTTTAAAAAGGAGGGAGGGATTTTCTTTACACAATATGTCAACTGAATAATAGGAATGAATGCTAGAATTAGCAGATCACCATTTTGCAGCTACTTCAGGTGAAAATCATCATGGACGCTAAAACCATTGAGTGAAAGGTCTTTGGGGAATAGGGTATTCAAACAATATCAAGTATCACTCTATAGATTACATATTAATAATACAGGGGGAGGGTACCTTAACAGTGGAGAAATGATATCCACTTCACCAAGTTTCTGCCCATTAGAATCAAGACTAATGAGACAAACTGGTATTACATACAGTTGACCCTATAATGTGTGGGTTAGGGGTGTTGCCTCCCCCACATACACAATACGAAATCCTCATAACTTTTGACTCCTCAAAAATTTTACTACTAATAGCTGTTGACCAGAAGTCTTACTGATAAGTTGATTAACACGTTATGTTATATGCATTATATACTGTATTTTACAATAAAATAAGCTTGAAAAAATATTAAGAAAATCATAAGGAAAATACATTTACAGTATTTATTGAAAATTATCTTCATATAAGTGGACCAGTGCAGTTTAAACCCGTGTTGTTCAAGGGTCCACTGCATTTCCTGATGTAATACAATAGGATATAAGCAAAATCATCTATGTAGAATTTTCCCCCAAAAAATACACTGAAACCCAGGTTGTAGGATATTCTTAAAGAAATAAATAAAATTAGGCTGGACTCCTCAAAAAAAAGTCATCTAAGACAAGGAAGGGTACTGTTCTCAATTGAAGGAGACTAGAGACATGACGATGAAATGCAATATGCCATCCTTGATTGGCCTCTGGATTGAGGGAAAAAACAGTTAGACAGAACATTATTGGAACAATGAGGAAATTTGCATATGAAAAACTTGAGTTTTAGCTATATTACCAATGTTAAAAGTCTTCGGTGATAACAGCATCTTTGCTATATAAAGGGATGTCCTTTGGGATAAAAATATCATCTGCATTTGACTTTCAAATGAGTCAGCAAAGACAACAGATACACACATACATACATATTTGCAAGTGTGTAGAAAAACGAGTGTAGCAAAATATTAAAAATTGGTAAATTCAAATGGAATACATATATCAGGGTTCATTGTACTAATCTCTTAATTTTACTTAAAGTTTGAAGTTGTTCAAAATATAAAGTTAGGGAGGCGGATGCAACGCTGGGCCCAAACCCTCCCTCTCACAGGAACCCTGTACTGATTAAATAAGGCACAGAGAATATGCTTTTTCCCAGGTTGAACACACCGCCGCCCAGGCAGCTAGCTTTTCACTTGAATTAAACAGCCCAACCCTGGCTTCCAACAAACAGAATTTCTGAACGTTAGAAGGGAAAAATAATGTTTGGTCTTCACTTTATTAAAAATAAGCCAGCAAAGGAAGCACAAATGAACATGACATAAAGTAAATTGCCCACCACTGTCACACAGAGGCAGTGGCAGAACTGGTATCAGGACTCTTACCTCCTCTGCATCTCTACAATCATCTATATTTTGGTCAGAAATGGAAAGTTGGAGTGTCACTCAAGGGCCGTCACAGAGGCTGGCTTCTTGTTGTCTCTGCTCAAGTGAGGTCTGTGGGTCCTGTTTCCTGTCTTGTTCCCACATTCACGAACCACTTTTCATGGCCCATCCCATCCCTACATTTAATTACACACAGCTCAGTGAAAACTCTAGGCTTTATTACAAATAGGGTTGACTGCTAAGGAGCCCCCTCTCTGATATTTCTTCTCCATTCTTCCTCTCAACACGTCCCTCCATGGCAGGTAACTAGGCCATTACGGAAGAGGAATCTAGAGAGAAAAAAAAAAGGTGCTATGTTTTTTCCAAAGTCTTCTGAAACAACCACTGAGTCCTCCTGGCTCCAGCTGAGAATCTTCTGGTGAAAGGGGTGAGAGATTTAGCTCCCATCTTCAAGGTCTTCCATGTCTACATCCTGGGGGGCTTTTGTCTTCTTTTGTGACTTGCGCTGTGGTTCACTAGTCCTGGATGGCTTTGCAGGGGCTTCCACTGAGCAAAGAGAAAGAAGAAGCATTAAAGAATCCAAGTGGGTCCAGACTGTCCCCTCATCTCCACTCTGTGCCCCAGCCTCACCTTCCATGGCTGCTTTCTCTTTCTGGGCAAGCCGGATCTGTTGGAGGAGCTTTCTGCGCTTCTTCCCAGACAGAGTAATGTTGGCACGTGCACTGGACCTAAAGGGTAGGTAAGAGCAACGATCCAGGTTAACCTGAACCAATATAGACCACACAGTGGTTCTGGCTATTGAAAAGGTATTTGGGTCCATGTCAAAGAACTATTGGAAAATCCGGGCTCTAAGGTAGTGAGTTTAATCTCAACACATGAAGTACCTAATATTAAATGTTGTAAGAAGAGACTACTTTCCTCTTCTATTTTTACTTCTGATACCAGATGTGGGTTTTATTTCCCCCCACATCAAGCAATTCTCCAATTCTCAACAGACACTGACTGAGTGTCCTACAAATTGAACTCAGTTCTGACACTAACTACCTGGAGATAGCACGTTGTCATTTGTACTTCTGATCCACCAGGTATAAATCAGGGTTCTCGTAATCTTCTCAGATTCCATAATTTGCTAAAAGAGCTCAAATAACTCAGGGAAACATTTACTTGTATTTACTGATTTACTATAAAAAGGATGCAACTCAGGAACAGCCAGATGGGAGATGGTTAAGGTATAGGAAAGGGACCAGGAGTCCCATGCCCTCTCCAGATAAGCCACCTTCCCAGGACCTCCATCGGTTCACCAACCAGGAAGCTCATTAAATCTGTTGTTCAAGAGTTTTTACAGAGCTTAATCCCCAGCAACCACACCCACTTCCCAGAGGTCAGTGGATGGCGCTTAAATTTCCAATCCTCTAATCACTAGTTTTTTCTGGTGAAGAGCCCCACCCTGTCACGCATTATCATAAACTTAGGTGTGCTCAAAAGAGGCCCCTAATAAAATTCAAGTTTTAGAAGCTCTGTGCCAGGAACCAGGGACAGAGACCTTTATTATTTACGCCATTGATAATGGAGAGGTCAATAAAAGGATGGGAAGAGAACTCTTCCCCAAGTCTCAGTGGGCCTTGAAACTTATATGCAAAACCCCACATGTGCCTCTGTGAAAATTCTTCAGTTGTATGCAAGTTTCTATGTCCGCTTTAAAGTTTACTTATAAAAACCTATGTGAATGTACAGTTTTAGGGGAGATGGGAGAGTCGAAAGCTCTCAAGATTCTCAATGGGGTCCAAGACCCAAGGAAAGGTTTGTGAGCTACCAGTAAAGTGAGAGGCTAACAGAGTTTAGGCACAAACACAGCAGACACGTCTCTTGCACAAACGTGAGTGCACAACGAAAGCGGAGAGGGGTCAGCTGCTCCCGAGCTCCGCACGGAGGGAGGAGACTCCTGAGGAGGCCCACGGGGAAGAGGGTCTGGCACTCACGCCCGCTTCTTGAGGTGGTGCCGCGTGATCAGCCCTTCGTCTATCACAGCCCCGACCACCCGGCGCTTCAGTCGCCGCTCCCGGTTCAACACCCGCCGTCGCTTGAACAGTTTCTTCTTCAGCTCCTGCAGGGGAGGAAGATGCTAATCAGACGGAGTTCGCGCACCGCGACCCAGTTCCCCCCACACCTGCGACTCTGGCCTATCAATCCAATCTCTGGCGAGATTAGAGGGCTCGTAAAACAAAGAGAGCGCTCCCACAGAGTCACCGTTCGGGGCCGGTTGATCTTCCCCCCGGGAGCACCCATGGCTGATCCACGTTGCTGGCCTGAGGTTTGTGCTTCCGCTCCAAGCCGGGTCCGTAGGGGCCCCGCCCCTCAGCCTCCGTGAACCAATCGCAGCTCGGGGGCGGGTCTGGCCCTATATAAAGAAAATCAGCCGACCCACAATCCTTTTGGAGCGTCGCCACCGAGTAAGTTCGGGCTCTTTGCAGACGGTCCAGGCGGTGCGGGGATTCTAGGGGGTGTGCTTACGGACCCTCCTTTTCTTGGCGGGGATCGGGCGTGCGGTCCCGGTCCCCGTAATGTACGGAGGCAGAGGGAAAGGGCTCCAGCCCCCTCGGCGTCATGTCTTCGGTGCCGGCGGCTTCCAGTCCGCCGGTTCTATCCTCACGCGCCGGGACACGGCTCCAAGAAACAAGGCAGAACTGAGGTTCATCGGGCTCTTTCCTGGAGTGCTCACGGCTTCTCCTTTGATTTCAGGTCTGAAGCCGTCCTAGGAGCC
The DNA here is from genome assembly GCF_014176215.1 of Rousettus aegyptiacus. Lineage (NCBI taxonomy): Eukaryota > Metazoa > Chordata > Mammalia > Chiroptera > Pteropodidae > Rousettus > Rousettus aegyptiacus. Next base: position 114,849,240 of record NW_023416308.1, read on the forward strand.
GGAGCTGTAGTGTCCCCTCCTGTTTCACTTTTCGTTGCAACCAATAAAGGCCGTTGGTACCGTAGTAGGTGTATGTCCGCCTTTTTTTCCAAGGCTGTTGTTAGGGAAGCTGTACGCGTTATATTCCGCAAAGCGAAGTTTGCAGATCTTCCCTTGGACCTCAGGCTTCTGCCGGCGAAATTTCGCAGGTCTCCGGCTGACCTTGCCGGTACCTCTGGATGGCTGCCCTGCGCCGAACCCTCCATATGGCGACCTTGCCTGCGGGGACGCGCCGCGCCTTGGCGGGTAGGAAAAATGGACCGAACGGGAGGGCAAGGTGGGTTCTTTGTGACCCGGGACGCTAGGCCCTGAAATTGTGGCTCTTAAAATCCTGCTTACATTACGCCGTTTTGCAGCGTTTTGATGGAACTCGGGCGCGGGATGACGTGCCCTTTCTTCGCTCGTGTCCACAGGCTCCCTGGCCAGTAGCTGCTTAGCGGACCGCGGCCTCTGGGATAAGCTTCACGCCCAACCCCGTCTGGGGAGCGTCCCCACCTTCGATTGGTTCTTTGGGTATGAGGAAGCCCAGGGGCTCCTACTGCCACTGCTGCAGGGAGCCCGGGCTGCCTGTCCAGTGCGGGTGTTGGATGTGGGCTGTGGAACCTCGAGCCTGTGTACAGGGATCTACTCCAAGTGCCCGCACCCTGTGGACGTGCTGGGGGTGGACTTCTCTCCTGTGGCTGTGAGCCACATGAACAGCCTCCTGGAAGGTGGCCAAGGCCAAACACCCCTGCGCCCTGGGCACCCTGCCTCCTGCCTCCGCTTCATGCAGGCTGACGCCCAGAACCTGGAACCAGTGGCTTCCTCGGGCTCCTTTCAGCTAGTGCTGGACAAGGGTACTTGGGATGCTGTTACCCGGGGTGGTCTGGAGGGGGCTTACCAGCTGCTGTCAGAATGTCTGAGGGTCCTAAGCCCCCAGGGGACTCTTATTCAGTTCTCAGATGAGGATCCTGACATACGCCTACCCTGCCTGGAGCAAGGATCTCAAGGCTGGACTATAGCTGTGCAGGAGCTCGGTCCTTTCAGGGGCATCACCTACTTTGCTTACTTGGTTCAAGGCTCTCATTAAAGACTTTTAATCCTAACTCTAGTGTTTCTGTTGAGTAGAGGTGAGGAGAGCTTTGCCTTTGCAAAATGGCTGGCAAAAGGATTTCAGTCCTGGCTTCCACATTTACTACCTGGGTGCACATAGTATTGGAGTTAATGGGGATTACATACAATAACAGGTGAAACATTTAGCAGAACCAGGCATGAGATGAGCGCTGAGTTGAAATGGGACAAGTGGATCATTCCTCACCCTAACTAACGAACTCCCAAAAGCAGATAGGAATTCTTAATCCAGATCCCAGCATTGACTAATGAGGCCCAATGACCTAACCTCCAAGCCTCATTTTTCTCATGTGTAAAAGGGGAAGATTGTGAAGGTTGGATAGAAGAGCTTCATAAACCTAGGTGAAATGTTCAATGAAGAGGACGACGATACTTACCTTCAAAGCTCCTGGGAGGCAGGAGCTGGGAGCATTCCACAAAGTGACTTCGGCAGACTCGAAAGCCTGTTGCTGGGTCCCATAGGGGACTGGGATTAGGGGCTTCCTGACACTCCGCATCCTCAGGAATCCAGGAGGCATCTTGTTCTACTTGTTCCTGCCCCCAGCTGAGTTCTGGGTTAAAGGTTCTTAAGGGAGATCTGGGGTCCAGTGGGCTCCAAGTCCAGCCTGGGAGGGAGGGAGGGGAGATGAAGAGCCCATTAACAGTGAAAAATAGTTCTGCTATACTGAATTTTGTAACAATAAAGTGAATTTGTGATACTTGCATTTCACTTCAGGTCAAATCTTTCACCTTTTACTAAAGCCCCAAAACCACAAATTTTGTCATTTTTGCTTATAAAAATAACAGCAATTGTAATGAGCCTAACTTCACAGCCTCTTTCTTCATGAAGGGGCAAGTATCTCCTTCACTGGGTTCTGAAAATCATGAGGTAAAAGTATCTTAACACAATTACTGGCACACGGTAAGTGCTCCGCCTCTCCCCGCCCCCGCAAACAAAAAAAAAGTTTCTGTAACAATATAGAGAGATGGAGAAAAGTCTGGAAGAGAAGACATCCCAAAGGTTAATGATCTCTGGCTAGTCACATTTTGGGTAATTATCTTCCCCTACAACACAACAATGTAAATAATTTAAAATAAAAATATTAGAAAAAGGCATGGCCCGTTTGACATGGGAACTGCCTTCTAAAGTTCATCAACTATGCCAACCACCTTGACCTTTCCCACCTCAACATTTTTCTTCACTATGTTGAATATCTGTGTCTGGCACTACTTAATGCAGGGGACACAACAGTTTTCCATCTTGGCCCTGCCCAGAACATCCTGATCATAAAGACCCTATTGAACCATCCACCTCCCTCACCTGGCTCTTCACATTGGTCCTGGAAGAAGCCCTCAGCCTCCTCTTCATCATCAGTGAGCACCAGCAGCTCCTCATGCGGCCACCGGAGCTCCCCACTCTCTTCACTTATCTCAGAAGCTTCTACCACAATGGAGGGCAGATGGGTCTTTTGAGAGACAACCTGCATGGGGACAGCAGGAGGCTTGGGCCAAATGAAGAAGAGCCAGCAGCGGGACACAGGGTGGGGAAGTACTAACCTGAATATCTTGGTGATCTTCAACCCTGTTGATTTCTCCTCTGTCCTTCCAGAGAGAGTTGGTCAGCCTAGCACTTTCTGAATGCTGAAAGGAGCCTGGGCTATCTCTAGGCCAAGGCCCATCCTCACTGCTTCCTGGCACAAGGTCCATGGGTGTGGATTTTTAGAGTGCAGAGTGGTTGAATTCAGAGTTCTGAACCCCTGACCAGTCGTACCCCACAGGGTGCTCCTTTAATCTTCTTTGGAACCTGGCCCCTTAATCACTTCTGAAGAGAGGAAGATGACAGGCTAGGAGATTATGGGCCTTTCAGGGGAGGGGAAAATCCCAATGAGTGGGCTAAGAGCTCTATTTACACTCACTCCCTGGGGACACTGGGAAAGACAGGGGGAATAGGAACAAGGACATCTGGATTAAAGTCCTGTGGGAGAAGAGCCTTGATAACAAATTTGGAACTTCCTGATTCCTTTGCTCGCTGGGTCTCCAAAGTTGACATATTTCTTTGTATTGTATTTAATGAATATTTACATGGTGTTTACTGTTTGCTGGAACTGTTTTAAATGCTCTACATACAAACCCATTTAACTATCTTAGAACTGTGACATACAGTTCCTAGCCCATTTTCTGGTGCAGAAACCTCAGCACAAACTTAAATAACTTGTACAGAGTCACACAACTAAGAACTGCTTTCTTCTCCAAACTAGAATTCAGTTGTTACATGAAATCCGGAGTTTTCATTGTTTTAAAAAATGCCGACGGTACATTACGAGACACGTAAGAAGTTTACTTTTAACAAGTTTATTAAAAAGTGAAAGAAAAAATATAAATATCCCCTTCTCCCCGCCCAGTTCACTTGGATTCGAGTTTTTGTTCAGGAGTTGAAGGAGTCATAACTGATTGATGTGTCTAAGTATCTAGATGTCCACTGTGTACTGAAAAGGCACAAGTTACTGTAGGAAACCACAGAGCACAGCCCTAGCCTTCTATTGACCAGGAAATTTCAGAACCGAGCAGTTAGTTGTAAAACCCACAGCAACCACGAAGACACGCACTCTCCCCTTGGCAGTCCCACTCCGGATGTCATGACAATGGGCTCCGTGCTCGGCCCTCCACACCAACACTTTCTTGACACGCTCAACCGTCTCATCGAAATCTAGATTTAAGACGCAGGCGCTCTAGATTCCAAACAGTTCGCTGATTAGGCCCTCTCTAGCCCTTCCCTTCTCTATGGTGTCCTCTGAGGGTCGCTCTGGCCCGTGCAGGGAGGTGGTGAGACGCGGTGGCTGCCTTTCTAGGCTGCGGGGGACGGCAGAGGGCGCCTCGCCGGTTGCGCGGTGGACCATGGGGGCCTTTCGCAAAGCGCTGATCGTAGGCGCAGTGCTGGGCGCGGGGGCTGGCGTGGGCTCTGCTCTCTTTGTCCTCGTGACCCCGGGAGAGGAGCGGATTCAGGCGATGCTGAAGGTGGGAGCAACTGGGAATCCGAGATGGGGTGGACGGACAGGCGAAGAGCCCTGGGCTGGGGGCCAGGACTGCGAACCTCTCTTCCTGCCCGCAGGAGATGCCGGGGCAGGACCCGCGGAGCAGGGAAGAGGCGGCCAGAAACAAACAGTTAGTGCTAGCTACTCTGCAGGAGGCCGCGGCCACGCAGGAGAACTTGGCCGGGAGGAAGAAATGGATGGGCAGCGGCGGCGGGAGGCCAGTGTGAGCCGGGACCTGCCCCCGTGGGCGCTTGGACCTGGCGAGGAGTCGGGGCCCGGGGAGCTGCCGCCGGGTGAGCACGTTTCCCTCGAACCCTGCACTGACTGCGCTTTCGCGTCCACATGGCGGGCCCGCACCATCGGATGTTGCGAATTGAAGAAATCAATAAATCACGTTCCTCCATCCAGAATGAGCCCTGCGGTCCGACACCAATAAATGCCTAGAGTGTTCTGGGGCTGGGATGTCCGTGGCTCCCGCCTACCCTGCTACCCACGTGAGGCCGAAGCCCAATAGGCACACGAGACCACGTTGTCAAAACACAAGTCAGGTCATGTGGTCTGAGTGTACTTTTGGGGATATCCAGGGGACATTCTTGAAATCAGATCTGGGAAAACCTTGTAGTAATGGATGCCCATAGAGGACACTTTTGGGTTCCTGTCCTTCGAGTAAGGTTGGACAGGGGCTTCTAGCATTTAACATGTGCCAGACGTCTTCTGTGGCCATTACTTAACCTTTGGAGGGCCACTCACTACGAAGAATAGTGAAAGGAGTGTGCTTTGAGTCAGACAGATCTTGATTCAATTCCAGCATGTTACAAAACCTCAGTCCTGTTCATAAAAGGTGATAATTGTCTTAAGGGCTGTCTTAAAAAAAATTAATTAGAAATGTAAAGTGCAATGCCTGGCACAGAGCGGCCTCAGTAAATGTAGTTGGGTTTTCCCCCTCTCATGGTTTTCACTGCAGTATGCATTGCGTCCAGGCATTGTATCTACTGGAGATGTCACCGAAAGGATGAGATAAAGCTGTCAGTCGGGTCGCAGCCCCACAGCCAAATCTATTGCTTGGCGCCCCTTTTGTCCATTTTTTATCCTGTTGTTCCTAGCAATACTGTAATAGAAAAAAGAAGGCTGCTTTTATTAAATTCAGCCAGAACACTAAATACAAGCTTGGTAACAGTGAAGTGTACACCGGATATGAACAGTTTTCCAACTGCTGGATGAAGTCATAAGCTGAATATATTTGTCCTTTCTTATCCCAGGAATGACAGCAACTGTTTGAGGGAGCGCTAGGGTGAGGTGATCAGCAGTAGTGAGAGGGGCTTTAATGAAGGTGCTTGGCAGTTCAGAACCCGAGCCCTAGAGTTGGGCTCCCCAGGTGTGTTCGAGATCTACTACCTACTACCTGTGTCGCTTTGGGCAAGTCATGTGCTTTAACGTCCCAGGCTCTAAAATGGGATAATTGCCACCTATACCTGGGTAAGAGTGCCTTCATATCTATCAATACATATAAAGCACTTAAAAAGCACTTTATGTCAGCATTATGTGACACCCACAGCCCCAATTAACAGGTCCTACTGACCCTATCTATCAAAGAAGGAACTAGACTCAAGTCCAGGCATAGCTAATGCACTGCCCTATCCATAGGAGCAGAAGGTGCTCCCCACCCCCCAGCACCTGTCCCCACCTCAACCTCCCTAGCAACTAGTCAGACCAAGATTAGAAATGTCTCTTTGTCGGCAAGGTAAGATGAGTAGGGTGTACTCTGAAAGCCTTCCCTTTAGGTTCTTCCTCTGCCTGTTTTGTCCCTCCCAGCCATCCAAGAAGGAGTCAGGCACATGGAGAACGCCGAGGGTCTATTTATTAGGAAGGAGATGTCAGTGCTTTATCAAAGATGAAGAGGTCCGAGAGGGATGGTGGGATAAAGGCTTCTCAGCTGGGACATTTCTTGGCCACAATGAGGACAGCGGAAGGCACAAGTCCTGAAGATGGAATAAAACAGGCTTGAACCACAGATACCCCCTTTTTGCCCTCCAAAGGCCTGTCTGCACACCATCTCCACAAAGTCCCTTCTCTTTGCCTCCCCGCTTCCTTTCTCAGGCACCCCCCTCTTACCCCCATCCCCAAGTCCTGCTTCAGGGCCCACATGTCATACCCAGCTCCTGCAGAGGCCGTTCCATGTCAGCCTCTGAAAAGGCCCGCCGGGGGAAGCCACTGAGCAACTGCACAGGGTCCTGGCACCCTCCAGGTTCCTCCCCACGGTGGAGCTCCACATAGAGCCTCACAGCCGCCAGCTGTTCACGTGCCCGGAACGTCTGAGTAAGTGAGGTCCCATCCGGCAGCCTGACCTACAAGGGCATGTGAGAGATACAGTATGGTAAGTGTCAAAACAGAGGTACCTAAGGTAAAGAAGAGCAAAGCTGGCTCCTCCTTTCTCTCAGATGGAACCAGCACCATTACTGTTAAAAGCACCTAAGGAACAACCATTTCCGCTGTCTTTAAAGCAATTTAAAACAAGGACAAGATCACACAAAACTATCTGGATAAATGTTATAGCATAAGTGGATAAATGTCAGCATTGCAAATAGCTGTGTAATAAACCAAGTGAAAACACAGACAAGTAAAGAGGTCATTGCTGAGTAAGAGAATGCTGTAGATTTAAATAAGACAGGGGCAAGTGAAATTTGATATCTTCCCTAGGAGTAGGAGGCGGGATTTCAAAAGTCACTTACAAAGAAGGGAGAGATTTGGCAAAGAAAGCATAACTGAAAAAAGCTCTGGGCTAGGTGCATTAGAGGCTCGGAGGGGTCCCTGAAGCGAGACGGAAATCAGACTCAGTACCTGTATGCGACACTGGTCATACTCCCGTTTGGTGGGAGGCTCCTGGCTAGGAGAAGAGGGAACAGGACCCGGCTCTGTTGTTGGTGGGGATGGCTGAGAACCCACGCTACCACCATACTGGAGGACAAAGGAACACACTCCATGAGGGACTCACCCACACCCAGGAGAAACACCATAAACCCATCTTTTCTGAAGATGAAAAGGGATTTACTAGCCCATCTACTTAATTACTCTCAGTATCTTCCCAATTACCTACCTTCTTGGCTCTCTCTGCTTTGTCCCTTTCGATCTTTTCTCGGACTCTTTGTCTGGAATGCAGATGGGAAGAAAGTATGTCAGGTGTTGACAAAGCAAATATTGATTCCTTTCTAATCTCTTACCCAACATCCCCGGCACCTGACCTGGCAGCTAACTCTTCAGCCTTTTCCCTCCTCCGCTCCTCAGCAGCCCGGCGCATCTCATCTTCCTGTAGCCGCTGTCTGGCAGCTGACAACTCTTGCCCTTGTCTCCTGCGCTGCCGTTCCCGTTCCAATGCCTCCCGCTCCTCTCTTTCTTCACGCTCCCGCTGCTTCTGGGCCACCAGCTCCAACATCCTGCGTTGCAAAAAAGAAAGTGCTCAAGAGAAATGCACATGGATTGAGAAGGTGAATTTATAACTGGGGACTCAGAAAACAAAATCAGGGAACATATCTCCCAAGACAGATGAAAAAAACAAAAAAGAAAATGCCAGGAAATGGTAGGGAATATGAATGTTCGAGGTTCTTTGGTCAGACTGTGTACTAGGGAAAGGTAGAAGGTGAACCTCAAAAATCTGAGATGGTTCCTTACTATATACCTCTTAGTCTGTTCCTGTCTTTCCTCTTCACTCAAAATGGGTTTGCCTTCTCCCGCAGCGGGCCCAGTTCCTACAAACGAGCAGTAAGTATTATTATCATTCGTTCATCCTCCTCGGGCCCTCCTGAATAATCACACCGTGACCCTCAGTCAGGACCTTCGGGGCCTCCTTGCTCCGAGGGGGTAGGTTCTCGTCCCAGAATATGTCCAAGGGGAGCCGCTAGCGGCTCGTCCACATCTGGATCGTCTTCATGCTCCATCAACCTGGCAGAAAAAGTCGGAAGGGAGGTTAACATTGAGACTGCTCCTCCCAGCAGTCCCCAGTCCCCTTGCCACCTGGCGTGTGCGCTCACCAGTCCATCGCAGCCTCGATGCCCTGGTTCCCTGTGAGGGCCAGAGCCTTCTCCCTGGGGGCAGAAACACCGTGAATAGCGCCCACGAGCCATGGCGAGTCAGGCTGGGGCGTAGAGCCTGAGGCCAGGCTGGGGGAACGGCCCGGACATGTCCGCGACCCCGGTGGGTCGGGGTTAGGGGTCTCCCTTACGCGCGTCCCCTGGGGAAGCCCATCTCGATGAGACTCTCCAGAGCCGTAAGCTCCGCCATGACGACGCCAACGCCGCTTCCGCGGGGACCTGGGGGGACGAGAAGGACGGCGGAGAGGCTCAGCGCGGGGCGCCCGCGGCCCGCGTGCAACCCCGCCCCCGACGGCCCCGGCCGAGCGCTCGCTCACTCACCCGGCTCCGGACCCGCCGCGGACACCGAAGAGAAGAAAGTGGGGGGGGGGAAGCGGAAGTGCCCGGATCTGTTTGGGTCACGTGGAGGCGGACGTGGACGGGTGCCGCCAGGAGCCAGAAACCATCCCGGCCCTGCCTCCGGGACGCGCGCGGGCGGGGCCAGGCAACTCGTGGGAGTTGCGGATACGGAGGAGGGTTCCCCAAGCCCGGGCCCCTGAGGACGGTGGGGGAGAAGGACGGTGCAACCTTGAAACCCATGGGCAGAACGAACCCAGTTCCGGATGTGGTTGGTCCCTTAGCGCAACCAGCTGGAAAGCTATTTAGCATTGTTTTCTGGACTCCGGGTTTGCTAAAGGAAAGCCCTCTTTCTAAAGCAAGCCCCCTTATTCACCCCTCAGTTCCAGTATTTACCCCATTAAATGTTTATGTCCCTGCTGTGTAGTTCTTGTTGATTACTTAGACCTCACAGATACCTCGTCTGTTAGACCCCTAAAAGTAAAGCTCACTCTAAATGTTTATTAGGAGGCAGAGTAACAATAGGGTACTGATACTGATAATGTATGCACTAGAGATTTTTAGATTAGTGCTTATTTAATCACATCAATCCATATAAGTACTATTATTAGTCATAGGAAACGAACACTTAAATAACTCAAGGTCATAAAGCTGGTAAGTAGCAGATCTAGGATGCAAACTCCCACAAATTTAGTACATGCAGTTGTGCATTCACTAAACTATGATGCCTCTCCAGAGTGGAGTGAAGACTTGGAGTTGGGAAACCTGGGCTCAAATTCAAACTCAACTCCTTGTATGTAGCTTCAAACCATTTAGAATCTCAAATTTCTCACCTGTGAAAAGGTGGTACCGTCTCTCTCTTGGAATGATTGTGGTGAAGACTGATAATGTATGTAAAGCATGACTTTAATGATGAGATAATAGGCCCTCATTATTTGTACATAAATAAATGCTGAGGGTACAGGAAGCAAATAAAAGGGCACAAAGTGTTCAATGCACTATGATAAGTGTAGATAACAAATGTATTCTAAATATATCCTAGAAATCCAATAAGAAAAGAATGATTAAGTTGGTTAGTACTGCTTCTTTGACCTACTTCCAGGTAAGCGACCTATAGAAAAACAAATGTGAGGCTGGCTATGCAAGGAAAGATTTCTATAGCAAACACTACAAACCATTATTTCTACAAAGAGCATTGAGCACTGTCATTTCAAGAGTATCCTCTTATGGAAATTATACAGCCTTTAGAATAACTAAGGAGACTGATTAGCCATCAAGGAACATTGTCCCTAAGACATTAAGTGAAAAAAAAACACAAAATATTTGCATAGAGAAAGATCTCTGCTACGGTAGGTACCCCTTGGGAAGCAGAACCTCCACTTTATACTCTTCAGTATTACTTCAAATTTGTATAAGCATTACTTTTATAATTTAAAAAAGTTATTAAGACCAGTAAAAGTCAGAATTGTACTCTGTAACAACTTAGACTTCTCTATGTCCAGTTCATTTAAAAATAAATTTAAAATTATGTATACTACTCTGAAAAATAAGTGTGTGTACAGAGAATTAAGAAGGATCATGAAAAATGAAATGTCTTCTTTTTATGTTTCCTTTAATGTTGTTTCGGTGAATACACAATAAACACATTGGGGTAGGAGGAAATCCTTTGGAATTATTGTATAATTAACTAGAAAAACTACAAGCTTGTCTCAGACAGCAGCTTGGGTGGTGGTCTTTTCTCCACCCCATGTCACACAGGTGGATTCTGAGGCAGGTGTGCCCATCCTCAATACCTAAACAAAAGGCAGGAGGAGTCGTCTCTGGCCTCATACTCCCATCCTGCAGGAGCTTATTCTCAACACCCTACTGAAGCACCCATTGAGGCATAGCCCTTCACTGGGTGTTTGGCAGGGGTCGGTAACTACAGCCAACCAACCAGCCGAATCAGGCCCCAGGCCTGATTTGTAAGGCCCATGAGCTAAGAATGGTTTATACGTTTTTAGAAATGGTTATGTAGTTATAAACTACCTATACAATATCTTCGATTTTATCCTCTGGAGCTGCAAAGCTGAAATTATTTACTATCTGGTCCTTTAAGAAAAACCGCTAACCCTCTACTTCCCAACCTCAGCCAGGAGCAGAAGGGACAGTCTGGACCTGCAGGAGCTCTTAGGCGGAGTACAGAGGTTCAGGGGGCCTGGGCTGTGCGGGACATCAGCGCCGCGCACCTGCTGCCTGAGCGCAGGCTGAACTCGCTAGGTTGGGGCTCTGCGAGGCCGACGTGACCGCGGGCTGCTTCAGAGGCCCGCAGTGGGCCGGGAGCGGCGGGGACAGCCGCAGCGCTGGCGCAGGCAGAAGTGCCAGACCAGGGCGCCGCAGCTCAGCAGTGCCAGCGCCGTGCCCACCCCCACGGCGGCGTGGACCAGGCTGAAGGGTCGCGGGGGCATGGCCAACCGGCCGCACGGCCCGAAGGCAGGGCCGCCCACGCCCTCAGGGCCCTCGCCCCGCGCGCCACCCACCGCGGTCACGTTGCTTTCTCCCGCGGCGTTGGCGGCTACCACACAAACAACATAAGCGCTTCCAGGCTTCAGTCCCTTCAGTTCTGCTCGGCGGACAGTAGAGTTGAGGGGGGGGCCCTTCTGGGGAGCTCCGCTGCCTTCCCAAAGCAGCAGCCAGTACTGCTGGACTGGGGACGAGGGGGCACACCAGTGCACCAGCGCGCTGCCGACCTCGGCCACCACGTGCACTTCTCCCAGGCGCGGCGGGGCCGGCGGCTGCCCAGGGCTGGAGAGGCCGGGACACAGGCAGGGCCTCGGGCTGGCCTCCTGTAGCTCCTTGCAGGGCACCTGCAGGTGGCGGCACCGGTCGTAGTCACAGAGGACAGCCGGCAAAGGTGACAGCAGTGCCTCATCTTCTTCTTCTTCATAGTATTCAGGGTCCAAAAGCTGTGCTCTGAGAACCGAGGAGGTGACAGCCAGGAGCCACAGAAGGCAGGGAGAGCCCAGCATGGAGTCTGAAAGAGAAGGGACTGGGTCACTAAAGGCTGCTCTGCCCCATGCCTTCCAGGCCCCTGCCTGGATGAAAGCCCTGGGACAAAGGAACACCACTGCCGGCCAAGAGGAGGGCAGGAGAGAAGAGGGAATGAGACAGACTAGTCATCTGTCAACCAACTTCTGAACAACCCGTACGCTTGGTTTCAGGCAACAAAGACTAAAATATGGTCTGATAGGAGACATATGTGTACCCAGCAATGTGGACAAAGTAATAGAAACGATGAATAAGCAGAATGTTGGGGTGAGGGGAGAAGAGTAGGAAATGATTTACTCAGCCCAGGGAAGAAAGGTGGAGTAATTCCCAGCTGCCGCTCCGAGAAAAGATCTAAGTAAAACAAATGTCAGTCACTGACACGTGCGAAAACCCAGAGCTGGGGTGGAAGAGAAAGGAGAGACAGAACAGAAAGGGAAAGCAATAAGGCCGGCACTCCCCACCTGTCACAGGAGACCTGGACCCTGCCTGTCCCTCACCTCCCCTCGCCCCCCAATTCCTCCTGGCCCACGGCAGCCCCTCACCAGTGCGCAGGCCTTGCTTGATGCAGCAGGAATCTGCGACCAGACGTCTGAGGGGATCAGGCCCAGGGGTCCCCAGGAGCACAGGCTGCGCAGTCAGGTTTTGTCTTCAATTTCAATTCTGTTTTGGATTGAAGCTTTTATACCCTTCATCTGTGATGTCACCACCTAGCCCCCCTCTCCCTGCCCCCCTTTCCCGGTGACTGCCAAGAGGGCTGATCCCTTCAGGGCGCCTGAGTCACAGGGCCAGGGATGAGGGAGGCCACATGCAGTGGTTTCAGCTGGAGGCCAGGATGCCTGGGTTCTGAAAAGGGCCTGGAATGCGGAAAGCAGCCAGGAGCTGAGTCTCCAAAGGCTGAAGTCACGTGAAGGGATGAGGAGGGGCACACGACGGAGGGGGCCACCTGGCTGGTATCAGACAGCGAAACAGCTGCGGACGGCATGGGGCCTGGGCAACGAAACGCTGTTTTGGATAATAATTATACCACATCCATGGCAGTCATTTCCTGTCTTCTGCCTCCCAAAGGACAGAGAAAGGGAGGGGTGCATAGGCAGGAATGATGTAGCCCAGCTCTCCAGACCCACCCTACACTATCCCCCTCCCCTGAGATGAGAGTCACATGCATGGAGTAGGCAAGAATGGATTTCTCTCCTTGCACGTCCTAGGCTTATGAATGGAAAGAGCTGTGCCTTAGAGCTGGGTCTGGAGGTCTTCTCCACCGTGGCCCCTGACAAGGCTATCTCAGGGCTGGGGTAAGCCTGGGGAACGCGAAGTTCTCCAATGGCCCTGAACCAACTTCAAAGAGTCGGAAGCACCTGGCAAGAATATAGTTTATTAGGGGAGCCACAGGAAAGGAGGAAGGGAAAGGGTCAGGTGAAAAAGCGCTGAGGCCACAGACACATCAGAATAGGAAGAGGAGTCAGTTTAGCAAATCAGACAAACAGCTGCAGGAATCTGGTGGCTGCGTCCAACTTTGGGGTAAAGTCTGAAGAGTGGAACAAGACTCCACCCTGTTCTCTTTAGGAACTGGAGCAGGTGGGGCGCTGCCGGAGAGAGCCCATGGAAGGTTCGGAGCTGCCCAGAGTCTCTGGGGCCAGGGCAGGGGCAGCAGCAGGCAGGTTGGCCTCTGTCAGCAGAGCTGCATCTTCCCAGGAGCCTGAACCTAGGAGCCGGGGGAGGGAGAAACAAATCCCAAATGGGAGATCAGACAACCAAGGGCCCCTCCCCCCAGCCCAACAAGGCTTCCCCACTACCCGAAGGCCACCCTCACCCCACCGAGGTCCCCAAGCAAGGTGGTGGCCCTCGAGGTGATGCCCCTCACCATCACTGGCCTCCGGCTCTAGCTCTTCCTCGCCACTCAGGGGCTGCTGATCTGGTTTCTCCTCCTCAGACAGCAGGCCCTCTGCAGCCACAGGGGGAACGCAGGGGTCAGAGTGGAAGAGGCTGATGGGGAGGGCGATGAGGAGTCAGGAGGGAGGAACGGAGGGATGGCTGCGGCCCCATACCTGTCCCTGAGGGATCTTCAGGGCCCTCGGCATCCTCTGTAACGTCTGACAGCCGGGTGGACTCCTGGCCTTGGGGCAGAGGGCAGAGCAGGGATAGGGTGGCTGTGCCTGGATGGCAGTGCCTTGCCTTTGACACTCAGCTCGGTGTGTGAGCACGCTGAGCTTCACACCAGATGGTGCGGCAGCCCCTCTCACCCGGCTCCCAACCATCGCCTTTACCTAGCTGACGGCCAGAGATCCTTCCCTGGGCTGCCTTTCGGGAACCGTCTCTCTTTTGGATGTTTACCTGTGGAGGAGAAACTCCTCAGCAGCGAGGACTGACTTCCCTCACACCAGTGATCAGGGCCCGTACACCAGAGCCCCCAACACGCCCTGGCCCGCTCCCCAGTCAAAGGAGGATCACGAAGGGGAGAGGAAGGGGGTCCTTTGCGACCTGCAAAGAGAAGCGGTGTCGGGGCCAGATGCCTCCCCACACCCACTGCATGTAGCTGAAGAGCACGATGACGCTGAGGAAGGTGAAGTTGCTGGCAACACCTATGAAGGCGCAGGTCATTGGAAAGTTGTACAGCAGGTACCTGAGGCAGGGAGTAGGGACAGGAAGGCAGCAGTTACGGGCGCGCACCGGCCTTCTCCGAAGACGGCGGCTCTCAGCTCTGGCTGCACATTGGCATCCCCAGGGTGCTTTCAAAAAGTCTGATGGCCAGATGTGAAACTCACAAATTCTAGTTCAGCTGGTCTGTGGGTGGGGCCCAGGCACTGGTATTTTTGAAAAGTTCCCCAGGAAACAAATGAATAAACAAAACAAAAGCAAACTCACAGAGGCAAACAACAGACTGCTTACCAGAGGGGGAGTGGGGCAGCCGGGGAAATGGGTAAGGGGCCAACTGAAAGCAGACTTTTGGTAGTAAACGTGATGGTAGTAAATACAGTTGTCAAATTATGTTGTACACCTGAAACTATGTTATCAACCAATGTTACCTCCAAAAAAAAAAAAAAAAAGAAAAGAAAAAGAAAAAGAGAAAAAAGAAATTGAACACAAGGTTCCCCAGGGAACCAATGTGCAGCTGGGGCTGAGAACCTGGGGCCCAGGGAAAACCTGACGCCTCTGCTTAGGACTCTCTTTGCTTAAGGGCAGCCCCAGGCGAGCCGCCGAGGCCCCCTCTCACTGGGTCCTCACCTGAGCCCAGAGAAGTGGGCGTGGATGCGGAGGGAGGCTCCGTACAGCTGGATGCGTTTGCTGTGGATCTCGATAATCACTCCGGTGGTCGGCACATACTGCAGGGGAGGGCCGGGGGTGGCACGGCGTCAGGCTGCGATGCTGCTGCCCACACGCTGGGGCCCGCTCCCAGCCCCCTCCGCTGCTGACCCTCCGGACTCAGCCAGAGGCTCCTCAGGCAGGGTTCTGGGCTTACAAGGAGGGCTGGCCCCTAGTCCTCCTTCACCCCCTTACCGAGTTCTCTCTGTACTCCGGATACAGCTCTACCTCCAGGAGCTGCTTCTGCTCCGCAAAGCCGAACAGCAGGAGGCTAGAGAAGACCAGCGTGTCAAGCATCTGGAGCAGGTCTGAGCGGTAGTGCAGCATCGCCTGCCAGGGCCAGGAGGGAGAGGTTGGGGACAGGCACCCCCCGGTTCCCATGGCCCTACCTGCCCCTCAGTCACCCCTGAGCAGTCTACGAAGGCAGCTTCTTCCTCAGGTCCCCTGCTCCCTCACTTCCACTTTCTACCACACCCCAAGTCTGGACCTGATCATTCCAAATGCTTGAGTGACACCCCTTCTCTGCCCTACCCAACCAGGTCCCAGCATAACAAAGGCCCCTCTTTTGAGAAACCTTCCTAGGTTGAGCCTAACACCATCTTTGATCTACCTTTGTCCCCAAAAGCTCTATAATCCAGAGCAGATTAAACCCTGCTGCACCATCTGAAGCTTCTCGCCCTGTAAATGTTCAGGGATTTGCTTTCATGATGTGGTTCTGTTGACAATTAAGAATGAAGTCTACCACTGACTGAACACCCACCATGTGCTTGACATGTCCTCACTGCATCCTAATTAGTCTCGCTACGAGGAATTACCATTATACCGTTTATAACATGTTATAACCAAAGGGTTAAGTGTGTTACGCCTCGGCTAGGTTTCTGAGTGAGGATTCGAGTCCCGGTCTATCTGGCCCCAAAAAGCCCGTTTTCGGAGCGCTCTTCAGACTTTATCCCAAAGCTGGACAGGACCACCAGGTACTTGGGGGCATTTGTCCGATTTGCTAAACTGACTCATCTTCCCTATCCCGATGTGTCTGTGACCTCAGAAGTTTTCTCCTGAAGGCCTACCCAGATATTCTAGCATCTGTCATTCTCCACTCCCTCCCACGCAGGCCACAAACACTTACGGAGCGCGAAGAAGTGGAGATGATTCGGCCACCTCTGGTGTAGCACGAAATGGTGACCAAGAACATGCCCAAACCTTGATTCGCAGGGGACTCTGGCAGCTCCAGCTCTAAGGTAACGCGGTACGGCTGTCCATACATCAGCACCTGCCCGAGGTAACCCCATCTCTTCTCAAAAATATGTACTTTTAAATTGTACAGTCCTCGTTCCACCTCTCCCCTGTGCCCTCGAATAGTCGCCAGCAATCCCCCGGCTGGCCCCAACAGGCCTCTCAATCGCTCTCATCGCAAGGACGTGCTGCCCCCTCCTGGTGGCTGGAGCCCTCCCACTTCCGAGACCTGAATCGGTCTCATTCCTTGTCTCTCTCAGCTGTTCTGAGAAAAGCTGTGTCGTTTTTTTTTTTTTCCAAAAGTGAACTATCATGTTGCCAACTGGGCCATCTGTGACTCAGTCCTGTCCCCAGGAGGCCACCCCACTGGGCCCAGCCTGATTTCATTTACATTATTAATTAACCAAGTGCCAGAATTGCTCAGCATCTCCCTAGCTAGCTCTGCACAGTCACCGTCACTCCAGATCACCTTTATGGCATCTGGCTCCCTTATCTCGCTTCTGTCGTAGAACCCTGAGACTCAGACTCCTAGGGAGAAGGCTTCTTCTCTGGGACTAACTTCAAAAGTTAAAGACTTGCCACCAAACACACCCTAGCTTTTCCTGACCATTCCCACATTCCTCTAATCCTATATTCAACTACGTTCCTGTTAGGAACCAGGCCGCACAGCAGGAGGTGAGCTGCGGACAAGGGAGCGAAGCTTCCTCTGTATTCGCAGCCGCTCCCCAGCGCAGGCTCCCCAGCGCAGGTATCACCGCCTCAGCTCCACCTCAGATCATCTGGCATTAGATTCTCATAGGAGCACTGGTCGCTGGTGCCAAAAAGGTTGGGAACTGCTGGCCTAGCCCATAGTGAACCAGCCCCCAAATCTGGTTACAACTATGACGGTCCTCTGAGCATTTTATCACTAGGGTAAGGTGGAACACCAACGATCGAAATTTTTATACAGATTCTTATTTTCAGTCTGAATTACCTGCAGAAAAACAAAAGATTCCAAACAGAAAAATCCAAATAAAGGATTTTCTGTAGTATTTTGAAAGTTTGCAACTTATGTAGTAGCAAATAAAATGTCTAACTGTAAAATGTTAAATTGTAAAATCTAATTTGCAAGATGTTCTGAATAACGTCATTGAAAATGGGAAAAAAAAAAAATAAAGGATTCCATGAGATTCCCACCCCTCGGTAAAGGACAGATGAATCTAAGCTAGTTGTTTCACTGAATTCTCTGAAACATTAAATAAAATATTTCTCTGGGTGGGTGGGAGGGAAATGGGGATGACTGCTGGCTAATGGGTATGGGTTTCTTTCCGAGGTGATGAAAATCTTCTAACAGATTGTGGTGATGGTTGCCCAACTCTGAATATACCCAAAATGACTCAGCTGTACATTTCAAATGAGTTAATTGTATGGTATGTGAATTATCTCAATAAAGCTGTTGTTATGAATGACTCCATGCCTTTGTTCATGTGTCTGCCTGATGGGCAGATCTGATCCTCATTCTTCTTCCCATGCCCATAGAATATTCACCTTTCCCTTAAAAGGTCCACTTTGAGCCTCACCATCTCCATAGTCTCACACTGATCCCTCAAATTCTTCACACATTCTTCGGAACTGCAGAATCTGCATCTTACACTTTGCAATTCTTACAACGTATATAATTCAATTAATCATGTGAGTTCCTTGAAACCAGGACCGCATCTTCTACTTCTACCAAGGTGCTACACAGAGTAGACACGTTATTTCATCCACTCATCTGTCTGTCCGTCCCTCTGTCCGTTCATCCATTCTAAAATGTTACTGTAAATGAACAAAAAGATCAACCTGCTGGAATTATCAGGGACTTGGGCTGGATCTCCTCTCATCCTTCAGCTTTCCCTTCCTTCCTCACCCAGCAGCCTTACACATGGTTGCTGGGGCTCCCTGCAACACCACTGCGATCTCTACAATGGTCAGCCACACAACTGTACGCACCAGCCCATGTGCAGATGTGCTGAGCCTTGTTTCTAACCCTTTCTCAATATATAATAGTTAACACTGCCAGAGAACCACACTGAATCGATGTCTTCGCAGACCACTCTATCGTTGCCAAGTTCCTTTCCTGAGTAGCAACGCTACAATGATAAATCTCTGTCTTGCAATGCCCAACATGCTACCTCAGTATTTTGAAACTTTCCATTTAAGGCCCATTCATCTGACCTGGTAAGTTCTCTTGAGAGTGGTAAAATGGAAGAAGTCACAGGATACGCAGTCTCCCAGGTTATTTGTATTGTCAATCAATGCCAGTCTGCAGCCCAATCCCATGGGAGCCCAGACTCTACAGCTTACACTTCTGCCTTAAGAGTGACCGTTTATTTCTATCCTGTGTCTTCTATCTTTAAGTCAGTGTCTTCCCAAGTACCATTTTTGAAAAATAATTTTCAGGTGGTTTTTAAACTCTTAAAGTTTGACCGCTGATTACTCCTAATTATGTTGCTGACTGACAACTCAAAACACTGGTGATCAGAAATGATGTTGCTCCTCCAAGGTCCTTTTGAAGTGTTCAGAGAGGAATCCTACCCTTTTCAGAGCCCCCACCAACTTGCCCAGTAAAAAAGGATCCATTCCCGTTCTGCCTTTTTCAGGGTTTCCAGGATGGTTGACATCACACCAGCATCTGGCCAGACCTCTGGCACAGTACCCTTTGTCATGTCAGGCTACAGGCACTTGTCAGTAGTTTCCTAATTTTGCATACAAGTCTTTCAAAACTCTTGGCTGGATTGCATCCTAGTCCAATTACAGTTGATTTGTTAGTTTAAGCTCATTTCGGTCTACGACACACCTGATCTAGTAGAGATGGCCTGGTTGCAACAATCTGAGAACATTACTAACAACTCCTACAAGCAAGAATAATCCATACCATTCGCTTAGACTTGAGTTTTTCTTTGACCTCCCTTACCTTGAGAGCCTTCCTTTCTTAGTCTCTATTACTCAATCCCTGTTCTTCATGTCTTTCTCAAGCCTTCCTATTTCATGTCATCAAAGCTCTAATGCAACCTCTCTTCAGCTTCCATACTCACCCGATCATGTCCACCCTTAGCTAGGGACACATTGGCAACAGGGAAGGAGCAGAGTAAGGAGGAGGAGGAATCACAGTCGGTCCTAAATGAGAATGGGGATGACACTCTGCTAAGTTATAGAGTCTGCCTCACCTGTCCACACCCCTTGTCGGGCCCCTAATGCTCCCTCCTGGCCCCCACCCGCTTCTCCCAGGGAGGGCACCCTTCTCTGTTACAGAGAGGGAGAAGAAACGCAGCCAGGAGAGTCAAGTGATTCATTCTCTTCCTGCTATTTCAGCTTATGTCCTCTCATTAGACATTCTTAAATGGCAATCTGTGGACATTAGTTGAACGATTTCAGACTTGAGTGTTTCTAAAGACTCACTTGGGGAGCTTGATAAAAATGCAGATTCCTGGGTCCTAGCTCCAGATTCTGATTCAATAGTTTTAGTCTGGGGCCTAGTTTGAGAACAAACTCCTCCACAGTTGCAGGCAAAACTGTACGTGTGTATGTGTGCGTGCACCTTGCGCGTGGGCAAGTAGATATGTTTTTATGGCAAGAAGAGCCATAGCTTTCATGAGATCCACGCCTCCCAAAAGTTTAGGCAGCTCTGTCTTAGAAATTATAGCTCATGACCAGGGACTCTGGACAGGAGAAAAAAAAGACTTCGGACCATTGATAATAACGCCCTTATCAGCATCTCTTGATTGATCCTATAACCATGTTAAACGAGGGAAAGAAAATTTGGCAGAGTGTGTACAATGAGTAGGAACAGGACTCCGGGAGTTTACATACCCAGTCACCTTGTGTTCCCTTAATCTCTGTTGTGCAGTAGACTATTGCAAATGGGAAAAAAATGATGTAAAAGGTAAATTGCTGCTTTCCTAATACCTCCTCTAGTAAAGGCCAGGGCAGTTCTGAGATGACCACAGGGCTGGCTAGGCTAAAAAGCCTACCGTGGCCCTGAGAGAGGTCTCATCCAATCTAAGTAGATCTGACCCTCGTAATGACAGTCTGGAATGGGGCATTTCTTCTTCTTTTTAACTAGAGGTAGAACTAGGACCCTAGACACGTATCAGCCCAGACCTGCTGCAGCCCTGGGATGTGAAAGGTAAGAAGCATAGAAGCACACCGGGCCCAAGTTTCCCCCTCTGTAAATGAAGGGATTGAACAGAATAAGCTCTAAGGGGCCTTGCAGCAATTCTCCCACAAGATTCCTCCACTATGCTAGAAGACACCTCTCACCTGTAGTAGAAATGCACGGGGCTGAAGTGGCTGACCGTTGGCATGTAGGAATAGTAGAAGGAGCCATAGAGGAAGACAGACACCCAGAGCAGGAGGAGGATGGTACAGAAGAATACCCCAAACTGCAGCAGCAGTTTGCGGGCACGTCCTGCCAAGACATGGCCCACCTCCTGGGCCCACAGCATGGCAGGTACTGGTGGGTCATTGACCATGGTGGGGAGTGCAGAGGGTCTGGCCCCGGGTTCAGGCCTGGAGTTCCTAGTTGTTCTGCCACCTGGACGCCACCCCTGGCCATGGGATGAAGCAGCTGGAGGTTCCTGGAAAAAGAGAGAGATGGAGAAAGAACAGTTCCTTTACTAGGGGAGGTGGGGACAAAAAGGGAAAGGTTGCTGGACTGGCTTTGAGGAACCAGTGATAGCAGCACATAGCAGTCTGTTTCACATGGCCTTCCTCCAAATGGCTTTCTCAGCCAGTTATCCCTTCCCTGTCCTCCCTCCACTGTGCTCTCTACACGCCCAGCGCAAGAGCTCTTCAGCTAAACTCGTCCTCCGGCGCCTTGATTCTGGAACCAGCCACCTTGATACTCACTCATAGCAATGTGTAACATACAGAAGATGAGCATCTTAAAATTCTTACAAGGCACTGTTAGGCATACGATGTCACTGAATCCACACTGAGAGGTGGTTGCAAGGAGAAAATGCGCGACTTGCCTAAGCTTGCGCACCCAGACTAAAACCAAGCAGCCCGAGCGCAGTCACAATGGCCTCCCGAGTTTCTCTTCTTCTGGAGCTGCGCTCGCCCCGCGACGGGGCCGCGCCCCACGCCGCGCCGCTCCCTGCCAGCCCGCTCTGGTTCGGTGGGCGCGGCGCCCGAAGCTCCCACTTAACCGCGCCACTGTGAAAACCACCACCAGCCCGACCGGCTCCGCAGACTCACCAGCCTCGCGCGCTGCCTAGGCAACGGCGAGAGGGACTTCCGCCTCCCAGGCAGGCCCCTCCCTCTTCCGCCAGTAGCCCCTCCCAAGCAGCCCCGGGGGGCGGGCCTCGTTCAGGGGACGGGCCCCGAGCAGGGGGCGGGGCCAGGCGCGGGGAGGCGGGGCCCTCCGGACTGCCGGGCTCCCACCTCTACGCGTTCAGTCCAGTTCCTCCCCGCGGTCCCGTCCGTCACCCGCTACTGAGGCCAAAGGCGCCTTCCTCCAGGCCCCAAGATATACCCAAGGCATGCTATGAGTCAGCAGCATCCCCCTTTGGCGCGGCAATCACGACCCTCCGCCCACACCTTCACTGGCCATTTAACCCCAGAAAAGGGCGAAGGTCAGGTGTCCAGCTGACGCTGACTTTTACCGCCAACAGGTCTTTGGACCGGTAGGCGTCCAAGGGAGAGAGCGTTCTCCCGGAGAACGCCACATCCCCAGGAACTTGTGCATCTTGCGCCAGCGCTGTGCCTGTTCCCATTCACAACAGTGGTAGCAATTAAGAAAATCCAGTTTTTACGATGTGTGATCGACTTTCTTGACCCTAACCGGACTCTAAGTCCCCACAGCGCGTTATCTAGATCAGGTCTTGTTCGGCGACACCTTTTATTATGTCTATTCACCCCAAATAAGAGCCCTCAGAGAGTAAGGTCAGTGTTGTGGGCATCTTTGTATCCCCCGCAAAACCAAGCACAACGATGCAGGTGTGGGATGTTGTCTCTCAGATCAACGATACCCCCTCCCCCAGGAAGCCCATCTGTTTCCAGAAACACCCACTGCCTCTCCCAATGCCCCTACCTCTTCTTTGTCCAATTCTTTGGTCTGGGCTCTGCATGCCTCTCTTCCCCCAGCTTCTTTTTGGTCTGCCATTTCTTTAGACATCTTCCTGATATACCTTGCTGCCCCTAGATCTTGCACTTGAGTCACTTGTAGTTAGAACACGAAGTGCTGATCTAGAAGCTGATACCTGTAGCTCATCACATTTTTCTTGTTATGGGGAATGGAGGGTCTCTAGGAGAGAAAGGAAGATTCACTAGCTAAATGCTGTGTCAGAGTAGAGGGAGGAAGGGATGCGGGGGGAGGGGGGGGTGACTGCCCAGCTGATGTCAGATTTTCAAATGCGCAGGGTCCCCTGCAGCCAGTATAGACTCTACCGCAGGGGTTGTCACAGGTCCAGACCACCCCATTTGAGGGGGGATTCTGCCTGGGCCTCAGCTCCCTCCAGCTCCTTTGGGGAGGGCTCTAGTCCAGACTCAGGATGCCTGCAATGGGGGAAGTGCAAGCAGAGACAGTAACACTGGGGGTGTGCACAGGGGCTGCAAGGCAGCAGGCAGACTCCCCCACTGCCCAGGCAGTTGGTATGCTCCAGGATCTGAGCAGCTCCTTCTAGCATCCTTCATCCTTCAGGTACCAGCTGTCTGGGCAGTGCTTGAGCTGCAGAAACTGAGCCTACCCCTTGACAGACCACTGACCTGACCCTCCCCAGTGGCCTTCTCTGTATTAGCTACTTCTGCTCTGCATCGATACTTTCAGCTGCAACTCCCTGCAGTGTGGGGGCACCCATCTCAGGCAAAGGTTTTGGTGGACCCCACTGACCCTACTCCCCAGGGCTGCTACTGCCTGGGGCCTCAGGTAAGTCGGGAGCATCTTGCTTTCTCTTGTTGGGGCTCAAAGGGGCAGGTGGGGGTTTTGAGCCCTCCCATCAGGGCGGGGCTCTTTCTGGTTGAAGCTTTCAGAGCTGAGAACCCACCCGGCTTGACAGGCTGAAACACCTTAAATCATTTGTATAATGATCTGTGGCCCAGGCCATGTTGGAGTTTAGGGAGCATCTCATTCCACCCTCTCCATTTCCTCAGCTGAGGAAGACAGGGATGGGAACAGCCCTGGAGGATGAGGAATAGGAAAGGAACAAAATATTGGGGTACATGATCCCAGCCTTGTAAATGTTGGTGAGGAGCATAGAGGGGCACCTACCGTTGAGATTGTGCAGAGCCCCTTATCATGCTGAGCTGAACCTCTCTTTTCTCTAGGATGAAAGGGGAGACCCCTGTAAACAGCACCATGAGTATAGGCCAAGCCCGCAAGATGGTGGAGCAGCTTAAGATTGAGGCCAGCTTGTGCCGGATAAAGGTGGGTAGAACCCTGGGTCCCATTAGTTGGCCGGGCTGTGCTGTGGGTTCCCAAACCTCAGGATAAGAGATGCTTTTTTCCCTTGACTCCCCGAGAGCAGGGGAGTTTGGGCTATGTAAGGAGAGGTCTCCCCAGGCCGGGGTGGGAGATGAGGGCAGGGAAGACTGCCTTAAGGTGCCTTAGAGACGGTAAAAGATAACTCATTTGAGAAGAGAGGCTGCAGTCCCTTTCAGGGGTTCTGGCTAACAATTCCCCTCCTGGCTGTGCCCCAGGTGTCCAAGGCAGCAGCAGACCTGATGACTTACTGTGATGCCCACGCCTGTGAGGATCCCCTCATCACCCCTGTGCCCACTTCGGAGAATCCCTTCCGGGAGAAGAAGTTCTTCTGTGCGCTCCTCTGAGCTAGTCTGTCCCTCCTCACAACTCACCTTTCCCTCTCCTGGGCCCTTCCTTAGCTCAGTAACTGTTGTCAGTCCCCGAAGGTCCCTGCATCCCCCTCCTAGCCCTTGTCCAACCCTGCGAGGTTATCTGAAGCACAAGGCTCTCCTTCACCTACCTGTCGATTCCATCTCCTCGCCCACTGTGGCTAACCCCAAGCACCCCGACCCGGGGAACCCTTTGCTCCACTCACAGAAGGGCCATCGGACTCTGCCAGCATCCTGCCCCCTTCCCTCTGTGACCCGCTCAGACAATGGTGAGAGGGATGGGCCGGGTGCTTGCTCTCAGTCTCACCTGGAGCTATTGGAAGGGGAAAGCCATTTGAAGAATAAAGTCATCCAGAGTCTCAGAGGACAGCTCCTGTGTTAGCGTTCTTGGGGGAGAGGATCATCAGTCAATAGATGTGGGTGTGGCGGCAGCAGCTGAAAGTCTTCCCATACTCAAGGTACAGGACCAGTCAAAGCAGGCTATATACTGTCTAGGATCAGAGATCGGTGGGTTTGGGGGGCGGGGAGACAGAAGGCGCGAGAGAGCGTCTCAAAGTGGAAGAATTACGTCACAACAGACATTCAGAGGCTGGAACGTGCGCGCGCGCGCACACACACACACACACACACACACACACTAACACAGGCAATGAACAATGAAAGCAAATGAAACCGAAAACAGACCGAATGGGGCAGATTGAAGGAGGGGTTAGGGAATTGCAAGACGCCGACAGGAGGAACCCAATAACAGAAGGGAGGAGTCTCGTTCCAGTTTCTACGAGGAGGCCGGTTTTACATTTAAGATGGCCGCGCCCACAGCGCGTCCCTTCCCAAGATGGCCGCCGCCATGGGACCTGAGCCAATATGGCGGCCTACGTCACTACGTTTTACCGTACACGGCTTCTTCTCCAGCCCCATTCTTAAAATGGCGGCCCCAGGCATCCAGAAATCTCAATATGGTCCCCTCTGTGCTCTTCTGGTATTAAAATGGCTGCCCCTGCCCTTGCCAACTCGATACTCACTTTTACCCACCCTAAAATCTGGAAGCTGATGTCCCCCCGAACCAGGTAAAGACACACGGGAGGCTATAGCCAAGGATCATGGGACAGGGGGACTCCAGCAAGCACTGCGTAGCAGGCTCTGGTCGCGTGGACCTTGCCAGACAATCTAGGTTTCTATAGCTTGGCAGATAGAGGCTCCTTTTGGAGCAGAAACAGAAGAGCGTGCCTCAATATTCAGCCTCATTCCTTGGTCACCTCTGAGTCTCCCTAGGAGGTGGATATGCCTACAATTATTTCCTAGGGAAACTGGGCTTGCTTAGTTAGCCCCCACTTCCCCCTCAGGCCCTGTCACATCTGCCAAGAAGCAATGTCACCGCTCCTAATGTGCCTACCAACCCTTGTAGTGGGTCCAACATGCTGCCTGGCCAGTGGCCAAACCTGAGAGTTCATGTCTCACGAGCGTCCCCTGGACTCAAACTTGACTAGTATTTATAAGCCCCAGAAAGCCTTTCTAGAAGCCTTTTCCTTCCAAGAGTTAATATACTGAAGTGGGACCAGGGCCAAGGCAAGGAAGGTTAACAGTCCCATGATGTCTGCCCCTCGTGGTCTGTCAACATGTCCTAAATTCAAGGACATGTCCTTCCCAGGGGTAGCCTAAGCCAGGTCATGTTTTGTGCCTGGGATACACTTGGGAGGAGGGTGGGAGGCTGCCTCTGGTAATAGGAGAGTGACCTGTATTTAGGGATAGCACATCACCCCCAGCTTCCCCACACTTCACACAGGAAGACAGTGAGGGGAGAGGAATACAGAGAAACAGGAAAAGTACTCAGGTTGCCCTCCTGAAGTGGGGACCTACCCTCTTTCTGTTCACCAGCCTGCTTAAGTTTCTCCTAGGTGCTCCCTGAAAATCCCTGCATCCTGACAGTCTGGCACATGGCTGGCTTAATGGATGGATCATGCTCTACCTGCTTAAATGGCCAGCAAGGCAAAGTGGACACTTAGAACCTTTCTCTTCCTACTGCATCAAAGTGGTTGGAATTCCAGAGGAGTGAGTAAAAATTTTCAAATCAGCTCAGACTTTGTAAAAAGCCAGAAGTGCTCAATAAATGTAATCTTGATATTTAAAAAAAAAAAAAATAATAGCCTTTGCTTAATTTCCCTGCACACTCAATTTTTGTACTCATGAGATTCGGGGGGAATGGCTGCAGCCCTAGTTTGAGGAAAAAGGGAACTGAAGAGATTACTAGAGACAAGGCGTGAGCTACAACTAACCATTAAAAATGATTAATTAGCTCTAATACTAACTTTAAATATTCCAGAGAATGGGCACACACTGAAATCAAGGATAGCCTTTAGGGTACAAAGCTGTAAGTCACTGGGGTATGAATCTGTGTCATGTACAGAGAGAAGGGGCAGCAGTGTCTAGATCTGTATCACTATTGCTTCAAAACACTGGACTGCCAATAGTCAGTCTGTCTGTGGCATCCCAGCCTCAGTAATTCCCTGACCATTTATTAGAAATTACAATTAGGATCAGTTCAGTGCCAGCAATGCAACAGTCGTTTTGTTAAAGTTACCTCCTCATTCTCAAAATTCACTAGGAAATAGCCCCTATCAAATACCCTCTATTGAATGAGTAGGCTCTCTTCTCCTAAGTGGTAATTACTCATGAACAAGCTTATTTGGCTCCTCAGTGGAATGTCACATTTCACTTCAAGCATCCAACTGGTTTTTGTCAAAAAGGTCATGACTTTTTCTTCTATTCCGATGGCTCAAGCTTTTAGCATAAGCTATCTTAACCAAGTAGGCCAACGACCCCCCGAGTGAAGGCAGGGTAGGAGAGGAGGGAGTAAGAGCCGTGCAAGAGCAAAGCCCCCTTGGTTGGACCCAGTGCAACTTGAGGAAGCGGCATCAAAAGTAAATAAATAAACCCCCAGATGAGACGCTACAACCCAGTCAGTGCAGCCACAGGAGATAGGGTAAATTCGATCCAAATGGTTATTTATTCTAAAACTGGAAGCTACTGTGCCTACATTTTTGCCAGAATGTTGTAATGAGAACGGGAAGAAAAAGTTACAGATGTAAACAATGACACAGTTACATTTTTTTAAACGGTAAAACCCTTTTTTTACTGGCCACTTCCAAGAATGCTTTACAAGCTGTGAAAAATCATTTACAGGCTCCATGTGGTGTTTTTCTCACAAACTTTTCCATCTACAACTACAACGGACATCTGATAAAACACTAAACAAGTCTTCTAAGGAAAACAAGGCTAGGGATCCCTCCTGTTAATCCACATTTGCCTCCTTAACATTGTTTTTTTTTGTTTTTGTTTTTTTTTTCCATAATAAAAAAGACAGACAGAAACAAAACCCAGATATCTATTGTTGTCGTGAGTGATCCTGGACTACACCAACAGGGACGTGGCAGTTTCATTCTCCACCCACCTAGAAAAACAGCTTAAAAAGAAAAAAAAAAAAAAAAAAAGACTTTCTAGTGTCAAAAATTAATGGCAAGTATCAACGACCCTTAACCTCCCCCCCAACCCAAAGTGGCATTAGGTTGTCTCCCGGCCCTGAGGGCCCAGCATCCCCAAACCATGTCATAGACTATAAAGTCTGTGCCACTCCCCGGAGGACTAAACATTTGAAAGGAGGCAGCACCTTGTGCCTCAAATTCAATTTTCTACCACATAATCTTGCCCTAAGAGAAATTTTGGGGGCTCCAGTTTTTATCACCTTGCCCTGACACTACGAGCCAAGCTTTCCCAAAAACTCCCTTAATAATAATAAAAAGTAGTGGGTTACAGAAAAGTTCATGCGATCGCTTCACCCACTGCCACACACAATCCATTTAACGGCACCACAAGAAACCAGGCGCCCAGAGAGAAGACATCATTATGAGCAAGCGAACTTATCTCCTACTAGCCCCACCCCATTCCGGCCTCAGGGTCAGAGGTACTTGTGGGGCAGAAGGGCGTGTCACAGACAGGGGCACCTGCGGGCAGGAGGAGAGCCTGCATACCTAGAAGGGCTACCAGTCGTTAACAGTGGGAAAGGGAGAGAAGATCACATCTCAGCACAAAATTTCAAACAGAGAACTTTGCCCAGGTGAGGAAATGGAAGTAAAGCATTTTCAAGTAGCACAACCCAGGGTTCTCCCTCACCAGGAAGTGCTGCTGCAGGTGGTGTTTCGCTGAGTGGGAAGATGAGTTAAAACTGAAGCTAAATATTGAAAGAGCATTCCCACATCCCACCCACATTCTTGAACCCAGCCACCTGAAGCTGTTAACAACTAGAAGGGTGTTGGTAAAGTCACAAACAAAAACTATCCCAACCGAAGTCCCTTGGCTAGAGGCCTCTCTGGGGACACGCAGGGAAAGCACCCCAGGAGGAATCTTGTTTCAAGAAGTTGGGAAGGGGTGCTCCCTCAGGCACACGTTACACACGCTCACATTCACGCTCTTCCCAAGTTGCAGCAGCCCCACTGAGCTGCCTCCCCCCCCCCCATTTACTCTCTACCTGTGTATCAAAAAAACCAGCAGGGCTTGCGCCCTCCACAACTGTATAAAATAGTTGCTATTCTCAGCACCTGGGCCTGGTAGCCCATACCACAGGATTCACCTATATACATATCCTGCTGCAGTGAAGAATCCTGCTTCGTTTCTGTGTGAGCTGAAACCCTGAGAAACGTTCCTTCTCTCGCACTATGAGGACAGATACCCTAACAGAGATGATTTCAGAGACATCACGCCCTTCTCAACCTTGGAAGACAGAGAGGAGAGACTGGCGATCACAATCTTCAGCTGAGGGCTGCGACCCCATTCTCCACAAAATATTTTATGAAAATTCATTAATGGGTGCACAGGGGGCACAAGCTATTCTGCTCTGCAAACAAGCGTGGTCCCTGCCCCCCACGCCCCCGCCCGGTCTCCTTGGCCTGAGAATCCTAGATAACAGAACCATCCAACTGGCAGTCTCCACGCCCCAAGCAAATAGCACGAAGGCACAGGACAGTGGAGACGGGGATGCTCTGGCCTCCCAGCCCACCAGACCAGATATCCCAAGAGGGAAAGGTCGGTAAAGAAAATACAAACGGTTAGTTGGTGCGAGTGATTGATAAGAGCCCATCATTTATTTTCACTGCCCCAGTCACAAGCTCTCCCTCTGTCCCCGCTCCTGCCTGCCATGGAGAGTGCCCTCGCACGCCTCCCCACCCTCTCTGCGCCACCTCATCACTCTCCCTTACTTGGCTGCCAGTCCGGCTGCCTTAGGATGTCAGGAGGGTGACATTTTCAGTTCTTTTCCTGTCCAGCGGTAGGGTATAGGACAGGCAGCCCTAAGTGCTGCTTTCTGCGCAAATGTTTTTTGATTACAAATATCTAGCTAGATTTGAAATGTTTTATAGAATAAGACAATATTTTTTCAACAAACTTTAAAAAAAATGTACAGTTTTGTTGTTTGTTTCCACCTCCCCCCTCCCCCACCCCTGCTTGCGCACCCTCCCCCCCACCGCCCCTCCCCGGCAGCTCAGCCCCACCCCAACAGCCCCTGTTTTCCTTGGTTGTGTTTTGGGGGGTGCCTGGCACCCCCAGAGATTCAGCTTCATGGCTGACAGGTGACAAAGGCAGGGGCTTCACCGATACCCTTGGTAACCGTAGTAGTTCCTGTAGTATCGGTCTCTGTCCTGGGGGTGGTGGTAGTAGTAATTCTGCCACTAGAAGAAAGGGGAAACCCCATCACTTGGAGCCAGAGCTGCAAGGACGAAGAGGCACGACACTCATTCCTCCGGGCCTGCCCCCCTTCACCCTCTATCCCCAGCAGATACTTACATCCCGATTGTACTGTCTGTAATAGTCTCTGTATCTGTTGTACTCATAATCCCGGTTGTAGAACCGATCATAGTCTCCCCTGTATCGATCGTAGAAATTACGGTAACTCTGAGAAAGGAGAAAGAGGAGGAGTGAAGATTCATGGTCTCCAGCATCACAATCCACTGCTGTCCCCGTCTTAAATGAGACACATCTCAGCTTGACATGATGACAGGCTTCATCTTCTCGGGATAAATTCTTCCAGAGGAACACTAACTGGGCAGAACCCTAAGCCCTGAGAAAACAGCCCAAACCACTCTGCTCCCCCAAGCCAACAGGAATGGTTAGCACGGCCCAGAGGGAGGAGCAGAAGGAGAGCTGCACTCACCCCTCTGTTTCCAGACTGCCCCCAGTACTGCTGCCCGTAGGCCCGGTTGTCGTAGCCTCGGCGCTGCCCGCCCACTGGAAGAGAAACGGAGAGCGCGCTCAGAAGCTGGCGTGGGGTCCTGGCTCCCCGGCTCAGTGGAAATCAAAAAGTCGGAGCCAAAGGCAATTCTAGGGGAATAGGAGGCCTGCTTCCCTCAGGCTCACACAATGGTGATTAAGGCACCAGCCAGGACCTTTTAAAAAGTCTGAGGGGAGAGGGCAGAGGAATAAACACCAGAAAACCAAGCCACCTTGCTTTTAAGCTCCCCAATTTCTGCAAAACATTTACGATGGCAAAAGGATACACGGCAGAGTTAGAAATGTGAGTAAAAACTGCCATTCATGGAATGAAAGACTTTTGGCCCTGGAAGGTATCGCTGATGTCATGTAACATCATTTTAGACAAATTGAAACAAAATCTAAATAAAAAGCTCTTCCGGGATGTAAATGGTTGGTGTTCCCAGGGCCTAGCACAGAGCAGGCAGGGAAACATCTTATTGATTTACCCTAACGCGTGTGCACGCGAACGCACGTGCACACACACACACACTATTAAAGGGCAGTGGATGCACACTGGAGAATTAACTGACAAATTAGACAGTAAGGAAGAAATTAATTCCAGTAGTAGCTTAAATTACTTTGTGACCCCCAAAGTACTACACAACACACTCGCTTTCTGGTCTATACAGCAGGGTTGACTCACTGGACAAAGCAGTAAGAAAAACTTAAAATGAGGATCCAATTTCACTGCACAAATCCTTCAAATACACTGCAACAGTGGAGTGGGGAAGCCACGTGTAAAAATGGAAACTAGACACATGAGAAAGTTCAAGCACTGCTTTCCGCGACAACGTTTTTGTGGAAAAATACCCTTCGCTGAAGGATTACGGAAAAAGCAGAAACTGGAGCTAAAGGACACAGGAAGAAATAAGCTCCACGAAGAAGTTATTTCCTTATCCCTAACTGTCAGTGACTTGATGAGGCTTCCTCGCGGCTCCGGCTCAGCAAGTGCAGGCTGCAGCGGGGTGGGGTGGGGGGGCTGCCGGGCCCCCGGACTCACCATAGCCTTGGCCTCGGCTTCGGTTCTGCCGGTTGCGCTTGTTGCGATTGTTTCGGCGGTTTGTCCGCTTCTCGGAGGGGGGTAGCAGCTTCCTTGCCTCCTCCTTGTACTTAGTGACAAGAGGCTGAGCTTCTTCCTTCTCCAGCTCTCCGTATGTCACCTCATCCATATAGTCGCATTTTTCAGGCAGAGAGAAGTTGGCTATAAGAGTAAGAAAGAAGCTTGTGGGCCTGAAAAGTGCATAGATGAGTAAGATCTCATTATAAAAACTCTCATTATAAGAAAAATAAGATTTTCTAAGCCTCTTCTACTAACACACAAACACTCGCTGATACTTTACCATAGTTTTCCTTAAATTCTAACAGCCCCAGGCAAAGGGCTATCTGCAAACTGTAGATTCACAAGTTCTCAAGTGATCCATAATAAATTAAGTGTGAGCTGGGTTAAGGTTTCTTATCAGGACAGAAGCGGGTAGCCAGAGGCTAAAAGTAACTGAGAAAGTTTTGGTGTTGCTGAGATAAGATGCTAAGAAATACACTTTTAAAAGAGACTGATAAAAAATTGACTCAAGCCGAAAAGCACTTACTCATCTCTACAAGGAAGACAGGAAACAAGAGCACAGGGGTCTCATTCATCGCCTGTACATGACGGGCCGGCACACTAGCTAGTCTCTAGAAATCAAGTTCAGAGGCCGAGTCCCAGCGGAATTCAGCTCAGTGAGGGTTCTCTTAATTCTTAGATGAACACAGTTAACCTTCATTTTTATCAAACTGAACTAAATTCCTCTGGGTATCTGAGTACCAGTTATTGACTGGTATAGTTCTTTCACTCTGAGTAAACTCGGACACTCTGGCTCTTGGATGTGTAACCAGCACTCATCCCTGGCCATTATCAAAATTCAAAGAACCAGTAGTTGATAAGGCACATGGGATGCTAGGAGCTGAAGGCAGAAAGGGGAAAAATCAAACTCTGAAGGGAAGAGCAGGAAGCAAGATCAACTAAGACAGGTAATTCTGCCTTATGCGGACCTTACTATTAGGCTTTGTATCACATTAAGGATTTCAGGCACATGCCAAAAACCAAAACAAACAGTGAAACAAAAAACAAGCCTAATGTGAAATCAGAAATCAAGATATACTAATGAGATCATTCAGTCCCAACTACTATATCTTAATTTGAATCATAATAATCCCCCAAAATAAAATAAATTCAACAAAGCAGAACTTTGTTGCATTCAACATTTCCCTCCGTCTAAATAAACAGCAGACACTATTTATAAATTTACTAAATGAATAAGGGAGTTAATGAAGCCTCTACCTTGAATTTTAATTATTACTACTTCCCTTATTGTATCATATCCAGAATGAGCTACAGGGTTACTGTTTTCCATTCACTCTGCTTATTCATTTATCTGCAAGTTCTCACATCCATTAATTTCCTCTCCAGATTTATATTTTAGATATGGAGAATTACTCCAGGTTCTAAAAGGCCCTACCAGTAAGGTGTGTGCTGACCAAGAACAGGATCCCTAACTCGTATAATTTTAGCCCACCTTTCATCTCCAGCATTATAGACTCAGGCACATCATCTCCCTCCACTTCCTTCCTCAACTCCAGCCTCTTCTTCCAATCTTCCTCATTAGGGACAACCACCACCACTTTCCGAGAGAAAGTCTTGAACAGCAGTAATTTCCGCCGTTGGCCAGAGTTATAGACATTACACTAGAAACAACAGACAATTTAGGAATAAAAATTATCACTCAAATTCAACCAAAACACTTATTAAGTAAGCATCTTTTACAAATGAGGCACCAGATTAAATGTGTTATATATGTAATCTTCTTTAATTCTGTAAACTCTACATGACAGATGTTACTGGGTTTTGAACATCAGGAAAATTGAGGCACAAAGAGGTCAAGACCGGTCCAAAGTTACAAACCTAGTAAGTGGTGGAGCCGGGAGCCCAAAGGAACTCCAACACTCTTTCCATTGTCTCTAATATATGTTTTACAGTCTGGGTCCATACACTCCTGATTTAAAAAAACTAGTAAGAATTATCTCTAGCTCAGAAAGCAGTACATCTACAACATACAACCACTTGGTTGTAATCAGGTAAACTGTTCTGTTCCTTAATCTGGTCTCTCTCTACAAATGTACCCCACTTTGACTCTGAACAATTTTGGCAGATTAAATGGATGCTAAATTTTTCATCTTTGGTCCTTCTGTAAAACTGGGTTTCTTTTGAATGTCTGAAAAATACCTGATCAAGAATGAAGTTCCTCTTTGTCCGAGAAGCAATCTGGACCAGTTTACTAAGGCACTGGGAGGCTTGCTGAACTAAAAGGTCTCGGCTTTTGGGGTCCATTTCTGGCTCCTCAAGCCCCTTCATCTGATGAGTTTGAGAAGAAACAAAGAGAAACACAAGAAGTTATGCAGCAAGTTAAAGAGGCACAGGTGAACATCACCTCTTTAAATGCCACCAAAGCTACCACATCAGTTCATTCCTATTCCTCAGTGCCATAAATGTCCATTTCCTGCAGGAGTCATTTCCAGTCTTCATCTGGATACGTTCCAGATTTTATCAGCTTTCAGAAAAATGACAACACAGCAAAGGAAAAAAATTCTCCCTTTAACATACATTAAAAAGAACTCACTTCTACATTTGTGGACCCTTGTTCTCAGGACACTTAAAAGACTAACTCACTCCAACTCCACTCGGAAAAGGTTACAGGAGTTTCCTGGTACTTCTGGAGCAAACGCCACAGCTGACTCATCTCCCCAGCAACTCACCCTCATTTGATTGAGGACAGTCTCAGCTCCCAGGACATTGTATCTTTTCTCAGGGTTTTCCTTTGCATATTTCAGTGCCCACTGGGTCTTTCCAGATCCAGGCAGTCCCACCATCAGAATCACCTGCAAGTAAACAGAACCAAGAATACTATGAAACATCAGTGACGGTTATGTTTAAAAAGCACAATTTAATAACTTCCTCCTCCGCCCAAGTTCAGTAAAGCTTTAAGAAAAGCTACCCACCAGCCATTCCAAAGCATGAGCACCAAGCCTCTGCACACGGTGTGGCCTACCTCACACTCCTCTATGGTCTTGGGAGGGACTGCAGTGCGCACACGCTCCGCCACAGGCACAGCATGGATGAACACAAACTCTCCTGGTGGTGGGAAGAAGGGCTCCTCCTTCTGACCAAAATTTAATTCTACAACACAATTTTTGCAGAGGACATGGGGTAGGAGGGCCCGGTCTGCCAGGGATCCCTTGTTGATCCGGAATGCCACACCGAGCTCTTCTCCGTTCTTAGAAAAGGAAAGTTCTACTTCTTCAGCCTCAAAATTCTACAGCGACAAAAAACAGTAGTTATGAGCTTACAGGGTTTGAGGGTGATTAAATCTTACAATTTACCCTTTCGAAAGAAGCCTTATAGGCTGCTGCACAACTAAGCGAGCGATGTATCAAATGCATAAAAGGTAGCAGCTGATGAGAAGCAAATTGAATTCCCAGTGTCCCTACCCATTTTTGCTACAAATCCGCAACTTTTAGGAGCACTTACAGCAAAGCAGCCAATGACATCATTCTCCCCAAAAGTCTGGCCAAATTCCTCAAACTGCCCATTCTCTGCCTTGAGTCCTCGTCCATCAAAACCGTAAGAGAATTCATCCTCACCTACAAATAGTCAACAAATTAGTTACCTATATCGAAAATTCCTAAGGAGTAAGAAATATGGTAGAACACACTAATGATTTAAGTTAAATAACTTTACCAAGCTGTGGATGAGAAAAATCAACAGACCATCCAACTCGAAGGAGAGAAACTTCTGTGCAGCCTTCTTTCATTGGGAGATTCTGGGTCACCTGGCCAAGTCAGAAAAGGAACTCTAAGATACTCTGCCTGACTCAGAAGCAAAGTTCAAGTTAAAAAGACAGGACTTTTACATAAACTGAAACTGACAACTATAAAAACTCAACTATCAATGAACTTAAACCAATGCCATGGGGGCAATTTCTTGTTTACTGGAGGTCGACTTGTTCTTAAAGCATGGTGCCTTTTCCTGCACTAATAAAATACTAGTGGGCAACGGTTCAGCACATAGTAGTTAAATGAATAACTTTATGAATGGTCTTAATGAGCTGTGCACACTACCTTGGCCTCAAAGCAGACTTTTCCCTTTGTCACTCCATAGGTACTCCTTGCCCCAGACCACAGGGTGGGGAACTTCTCCGAGAAAAGTGGCTGCCCTCCATAGCGGTCTTTGCTCACTTGGAAATGAAGATCAGAGGTATCTGTTAAGAAAGAAACAATCTGTTTACTCCAATGCGGGGACACTTGAAAGCCACCAACAGAATACAAATACACCCAATACTCGAGAATGGATATAAAGTCTCCCATGTGCTACATCTCTTAACTGTTGCAAGTAGTGAAGTTTCAATCTCCAAAATCATTTGATTGGTTAAAGCCCCAACCTGTCTGCCTTATACGTACACGTGTCCAAGTTCACAAGGGTTTGATCTTCTTCCTCATCCTTTGCCTCTTCTTCAGGGGGTGGTGGAGACTTTGAGCTACACAGGAAGAGAAAAGCAAATACAATAAAACCGAAGCCTCTTCTTCCAGGGGTGTCTGCATGACATCATGTCCATTTTAACTATCAGCGAGTATAAAATTCCAGCAGACAGGTTCTTTCAGCAAGTGAGAAAAGGGCAACGGAAGCTTCCAGGGTCGATTCAATCTACAACTTACACCTATAAAAACCTATTCCGTTTTTAATCCACCCCTCTATCCGGACTCTCCAATCAACACCAGGTATACCAAAATCAGAGCAGACACTCCCTTCAATGAAAGGGACTGTTTCCCTCACCGGCTGTGGTAAGCCTCCTCTCGGAATTCATAGTAAGCTCGGCCATGTTCATCCTTCTCATCCCGCTGTCTCTTTACCCCCCGCCGCTCACCATCTGAGCCTGCTGGTTTTGATTTTTCACTATCTTGGTCATCTCCTAAAAAAGGAGGGAAAGAAAATCAGCAGTTTTCACACGGGAGTGCAGCATAAGCTCAGAACCAACAAAAACTAGAGGGGAATCTGAGTAGCTCTGTAACCGAAATAGCCAAGTTACTCCCCTGCATCCACAGAACATTTTATTTCCAAAGATCGCCATCCTGTCATTGACTGGGATTTTATTTGCAGGGGGTGGGGGGTGGGGTAGGGGGAGCACCATGGGCTAATTACGAACAATAGATAAAAATTGGACAATTTTTGCATTCTAAATTTATTTGCCTAAATAAGGTCAAACTTGCAGATTTTCCCAATACAACATAAAAAATATATGCCCTAAGTTTGTTTTTTTTTTTTAACTTCATAGGTCAATTCAATTTTGATTCTTGTCAGATCTGGATTTAAATTAGACACAAAACATATTTCTCAACACTTTCCCACAGCTTCCTGATACAGAAGCCTCAATTTTTTTTTTTTTTTTTTAAGAGTTTGACTTGCCAGCTTTAAAATGCACAGCCACCCACAGCTCTATTTGTCTTGCAGGTGGACTCTGGTGCATGATACAGAGTTGTATTTTTATCATGGATTTTACTGAAAGTTGCAAGAGCAAACCATTAAGTCACAAGAAACCCATAAATAATGCTACGTCTTTACTGCACAAAATTTGGGGCAGAAAGGTGTTGTCATATATTTAGCAACATTCTTTACAAGAGGAAAAAAAACCCAGGAGTTTTAACTTAAGCTTTTGTAGTTTGTAATACTGAGGTTTTTAATAATAATTTAAGGCAGTCTTTTATTCTTCAACCTTTTTTATCTGCTGTTTGGGATACACACAAAGTCAAAGGTTATGTAATGGGATTTCTGTTCCAGGACATAGGACAAACAATCTTCAAGTTGCATGTGACTACCGTAGAATGGCGTCCAATTGTACCACGATACTAAGTAGCAGCCTAAAAAACGTATAATACAAGAACTAAGGCAATTCACTTCAGAGTAAGCCTTGGAAGCCGGTTTCCTTTTCCTCCTTACTCTGACAGTTATGGATCAGCTCTACCCATCCAATCACTTCAAAGAGAGAAAGGTCAGTAACTCCCTGGGGCAACTCTACACTCTCTTTCACAAGGTTACTAAACAGACCTCAATCATTTAAATTAATCAGAAACCTGAAATATAAAAGGCCAGCTACAGTACAGCAAATTTACAATGTACCCACCTATCAACTCAGTGGGAAGATTAATTTTAATCATAAGAATACAGGCAAGGTATAACTCTTAGCCAAATTATCTGACTTGTTTTAAATGCAGTAGATTAAGACTTTCTCTTTACTAGTTAACTATTAAACTCGACACCGTTACACCACAGGCTGTCCCCAGCTGCTAAGACAGGAGCAAGGTTAGATCGCCAAATTCTCTGTGGCTCAACCTCTTGATGAAGCGAACTTTGACAAATTTAGTTTATTCCTTAATATTTTTATGGCGAAAAAAAGCCAACACTCAGGTAGCCCAAAGGCCGAACGCAGCCTCCAAAGTCGGTCTGGCTGTCAGAGGAATCACCAATTTCTTTATGCATTCTCGCTTTAGGGAAAGACAACCAGCGCAGTGGGAGGCTGCTCCACAGGTAGCTCACGAGTAGTTTGCATGCACAACTATTCACTTCCATCCACTACCACCAACTAAGTAAGTTAAGCGGGAATCGCCCTCCTGCAGAGAGCGGGGCCACCGGAGGCAGCCAAGCCTCCTAGAAAGGTGGGCAGAGAATGAAAGCCACCTCCCCTGGGGAGCCCCCACCAAATGGTAGGAATCAGGCACTTTCGGGCAAGTGAGAGCAAGAGACCGGTGGGACCCTGCGGCGCAGGGCTCGGTGCTGGGACAGGGGCGCACCCGGCAGGTTGGAGCCGGGCCCCGCTGCCAGCTCCTCACCATGTTCCTCTGCGGCCTTGTCACCCTGCGCCTCGGATACCGGCGTCTCGTCCCCGCTCCGCTCCTCCGGCTCGTCTTCCTCCGCCTTGTCGGTGCCCTGCTCTTCGCCACCATTTACCCCACCTGACTCGGCCGTGGCCTCCTCCGCCGGCTTCTCGGAAGCATCGGGCTCGGCCGCGATCTCCGTGGCCGCGGCCTCCGGGGGCTCCGGCAGCGGCTGCGCGGCCTGGGCCGAGGCCTGGGCAGGGGGTGGCTCTTCGTCCTCGTCCTCAAGCAGCGCCTCCTCGTCCTCCTCCTCCTCTTCGTCGTCCTCCTCGTCCCCGCCCGGGCCGCCGCCCGACGCGGCCACAGGCCGAGGCTCCGCCTTGCAGGCCCCGCCGGGCCCGGCCCCGCCACCGCCGGCCTCGTCCTCGAGCATCTCGGCGTCCAGCGCCTCCTGTAGCCGCTGCGCCAGATCCACTTTGAGGCCGCGCGAGTCCAGGCCCCGCCGCTGCAGCTCCGACCGCAGCTCGGTCACTTTCAGCCGCTTCACCTCCATCGCCGCCGCCGCCTCCTCCGCCTCCCGCCGCCTCCTCCCCTGCGAACCGTCGACCGAGCCCGACCGCGCAGGCGCCGCCGCCGCCCGCCTCCGCTTCACGCGCCAGCACTGAGCCCGCGCGAGCGAGCGCACGCACGGACGCACTCGGGCGGCGAGGGCCGCGCGCAGCCTCCGCTACGTCGTGTTTGGTTCTCTGCTGCTCCCCTCCCCCTTTCAGCCCCGGGAGCCCAAAACGACGCAGCGGGGAAGTTTCCCTTCCTGCTCCCTCGGTTCGCCAGCCGCGGACGGGCGCGCGCCGAGGACGACGGACTTCCCTCCCTGGACCTCCCGCCCCCCTCTCACCCCCTGGGCCAATCGCCGCCGGTGATTTCACCGCGCAGCCGCACCGGAGCCGGAGACGAGGAAAGCTGGCTGCGGCTCAAGTGCCTCGTAGCACGGAGGCGTGTGCGCGCCGTCTTTTCGTACTTCCACCCGGGGACTGCGCAGCCGCCCGGAGCTCCCTTCCCACACGCCCCTTCCACCCGGTCACCACCCTCACTCCCGTCGCACTTCCGATCGCGGTGTCGTCTTGGGGCTTGCTCACTAATATTTCTTCCCTGCTGTCTGTCTATACGTGCAGCAATTTCTTGAGAGTAAAAAAGCCAAAAGGGACGCTGTTGCAACATAAAAGGCTACTAGTAATTGTCTTTCTAGTTAGTAAACCCTTAAAGGGTTTGCTAAAACTAAGGAATACAGTAACCCCTGAGCCCTCCTTCCACCGCCTATCCTTCAAATTCTACCCAGCAGCAGACGCGCCGATCTCGCCTTTTAGCCCTTTTATTGGCCAACTTGAATCGTCATTTGCAATTCTGATTGGTCGTCTGTGATTGTCCGGATTTTTCCAATTGGCGAAACTGCCAGGGGATTTTATTTTATTTTTTTCCGGGTTGGTTCGCAGGGGATGCTGGAGAGACTGGGCCGTTTCTGCGGGATTACTTTTCTGGGGTTGCTTCTGATTGGGCGGCGCGGCGCAAGGCGCGCGACCCTTTAAACAACAAACGGTCCGGAGACCTGAACCTGTCATCTGGATGCTCCCGCCCGTAAACCGAAGTCTAGTGGGAGACTTCGGGCTTGGGCATTTGCAGAGGGCAGGGGACCGACCGCAGGGCTTTGAAGGCCTTGCAACTGAGCAGCTCTGCACCCGGTCAGTCTCAGCCTGTGGGTTGTGGTGCACGGGTCACATTCGCCTCGGTTCCCCGGCTTTTGGCACAGACGTCAACAAATGCTTGTTGAATACGTGCGAATAAAGAGCTAGGATGAAAGCAAGCATTTGGGGCTTCTCTGAGCAGTGTCCCCGCCTACTTCCTTCCACTTCCAGGTCAGGGGGGTGTGTCCAAAAGAAAGGAAGAAGCAAATTCCGCCGGTGTTCACACGCCTGCTACAATTCCTTCGTGCGGCCTTTGCTTTTTCGGGGTCTCCTTACCCTGGAATCGCCTCTTTAGAAAAATCACTTCTCTGGCTTTACTAGTCTCATCCTCTCCCTGATTACTTTCCTGCAAGTCTAGAGATCGAAAAATACTGCAGAGTAGGGA
This sequence comes from Rousettus aegyptiacus, assembly GCF_014176215.1. Lineage (NCBI taxonomy): Eukaryota > Metazoa > Chordata > Mammalia > Chiroptera > Pteropodidae > Rousettus > Rousettus aegyptiacus. Next base: position 114,889,510 of record NW_023416308.1, read on the forward strand.
GGAAGGGGCTGTCGTAGAAACAAGCAAAGCTCATGCCCCGGAGGACCTCCGGGAGAAGGGTAATTTCTTGCCTTCTTAAGTCGGCTATCAAAATCAGTAATTTGACTCCCATCTCCAGAGCTTCATTTGCTCTTTCACTTCCCAATTCTGCAAGAGTAATGGGCGACAGAGTAATGGAGAAGCGTCTGCAGGAGGCTCAGCTGTACAAGGAGAAAGGGAACCAGCGTTACCGGGAAGGGAAGTACCGAGATGCTGTGAGTAGGTACCATCGAGCTCTACTTCAGCTGCGGGGTCTGGATCCAAGTCTTCCCTCCCCGATACCTAATCTAGGACCTCAGGGCCCGGCTCTCACACCTGAACAAGAAAACACACTGCACACCATCCAGACAGACTGCTACAACAATTTAGCTGGTAAGAAGAACAGGGCTGAAGGGTGGGGAGAGTATCCAGGCAGGCACATGAAAATCTCTGAACATGGGAAAAAACACTGATGTGTTTTTCTGCTATCATCTAGTTAGTCTGCCATGACTTGAAATATATTTCCAGTTTATAGGGCTCTAATTGAGTTTCTGTAGGGCGGTAGTTCTCAAGCTTCATCTGGAGAGTTAAGCACAACTCCTGAGCCCCACCCCCAGTGATTCTGATTAAATGGATCTAAGATGATACCTACTATTTGCATTTTCTAACAGACTCTCTGGCGATGCTGATAGGTTAAGGGAATTTTGCATGCTATAGACAAAATACTGAATTTAAATTGAGGGTGTTGTGTTTTTTTAAATAGTTAAAATACCTGCTTCAACTGTTAAGTGACCCATATTAGATGTTTCTGATAGCTTTTATTCATTTTCCTCCCTATAAATCAGCTATATAGTAACTTAGATAGGTAGTATCTTCTATCCCCAGATGGCCTTTGGTGAAGAGATGGCTGTCAAGAATTAGTACCACTAGGATTAATCTGCTAAAAGAAAGGAGATTCTTAGGTCTGTTCTATGGCAGGAAAAATAACCATAGAGCTAATTAAATTATTTTGAAGTATATTAAAACATTTTAATGGTCCATGTTGAAGCCATAGAACATATTAGGAGTGGTTTTTACACTTTGTAATGTTTAAAAGTGATTTATTTATTTGTTTGTTTATTTTTACTATAATACTTATCATCTATGGTTTGGTAAAACTTTAGCTTTTTTACAGTGTGTGTCCAGTGCTAGAATCAAGTAACAATAATAGTAATTATAGTAGCTGATATTTCAATTGAATGATTATTTATTAGATGCTGAGGATCCCTGCTCTCATGAAACATGTATTCAAGTAAGATAAATAAATAACAAGAAAGTAATATATATAATATATTAGAAGATAAGTACTTTGGGAAAGTAAGCAGAAAATGGGGACAGTGAGTGCTACTAGGGGAGTGTTCACTTTTAAAGAGAGCGTATCAGGGAGCATTCATTGAGGTGACATTTACAAAATGCCATGGGCAGACTCCTTTTAAGCTCTTTACACATATTAATCCATTTAAGTGTCACAACAATTATTTGAGGTAAATTTTTGGAAACGGTCAAACAGCTATTAAGTGCTGGAGCTAAAATTAAACCTGGGCAATTCTTAAATCCAGAATTCTTACTGTAAAATACTGCACACTGTTAGAGAAGAGACTATGTATTAGGGAACTGACCACGAATTAAAGAAACAAGATGTTATAGAGATGGGTATCTAAATATCTTGACTCTCTAGGCAGACTTGAAGGCAGAGTCTATGGCTCAGCCACCTGCGAAGCCTCTGCTTGGGGGCGCTTAGTAGAGGCTCCAGAAAGACTCACTGTACGGCCATGCCACCCTGATGTGCCGGAACTCATCTGATCTCAGAACCTAAGCAGGTTGGGCCTGGTTAGCACTTGGATGGGAGACCACCTAGGAATACCAAGTGCTGTAGACATTAAAAAAAACAAATACTACTCACTGAATTAACAGTTTTCACTTATTGCCTACCTATAACATATGGAGCAGTTTATTTACAGTATCTCTCATTTCACAATAATTCTCTGCAAGGTAGTTATGATTATCCCCATTTTATAGATAAGGAAGCCAAATCATGTCATAGCTTAAAACCTCCCAATAGTATCTCATTATACTTAGGAAAAAATCCAAACTCTGACCCTTACCTGCAGGGCTAGACATGATCTGGCTCCTCCATACACTGAATTCGTAAAGTACATTTCCAGTTTTTAGCTCTGTAAGATCTCTTAGGTTAGAATGCCCTTGAACGACTCTTGTCATTCAGATCTTGGCTCCAATTTATTTTCTTAGAGAAGCCTTCAGTAACCAAGCTGCACTTTGACCTCATATACTCTCTATCCTAGGACAGTTCTGCGTTTCTCAAAGCATTTTAAAAAATTCATTCATTTGTTTGTTGTGTATTCCTACTGCTTGGGTACTAGGATGCAAACTCTTTACTCAACAGCATGTCTGTTTTGTGCCTCTTATTCCCTGCTCCTAGTTCTGCCTAGCACAAAGTCCGTGCTCTGTAACTAATTGTCAAGTGAATGAATGAAGCTACAGTCATGGATTAATTGACCACCAATCTGGAGAAATAGCTAAATATAAACCATATGACCACTTGGTGGGGATGTTGTAGAAGGGATGCAGTCATCAGCCTAGCCATCTTAATGTCTTCATCAGCTGATGCTCGGTTCTTTTCAGCACCATGATGTAATAATACTACTATGTTTAATTCCCACAGTTACGAAATAGGGATACATTTCTCAGTTATAAAAAGGCAGAACATTAGCCTGAACATTGCCTCCTGAACAGATTTGTATTTTGAGGTGCTATTAAATCATCCAAGGGAATAGTGAAGTAACATATCATCATTGAGAATGAGGATGATTTTGGAGTTAGAGAATCCTTGATTCAGATTTCTTACTCATTCCACCTAGAAGCTGTGGGATCTTGAACGAGTTACTTTACCTCTCTGAGTCTCGATTTCTTCATCCATTGAATGGATGAGATTTTGTAGGGTGGATGAGAAGATGAAACGAGCACACAGCACACTGCTTGCTGTAACCTCACACAGTGGCAACCACGGTTGTCAACTAAGCTGCAGTACAAGAATGATGGGGAAGTGGGAGATTCAAGACAGAGGGCCTTGCGTGGAAGAGACACAACGAAGAAGAGGTTTAAATTTAAAGTATGTTTTTTTTACCAGTTTTATAGCTGGACCTAACCCAGCACTAGGTACATAGTAGGCATTTGGTAGTTATTGAAGTAGATCAAAGGTATGTGAAACTTTTTCACTGCTGTGTCCCCAGCACCTAGAAGAATGTCTGGGGCAGGAGAGACACCTAATATTTGTGATGAGTAAGTGTTGATATCATCCTTTATTTGGTACTGTCTTGAGTTGGCCAGTAGAACTTAGTGTAATGAAACCCTCTTCCCTCCTCTCTTCCTTTCATTTGGCCCCATTAGCCTGTCTCCTTCAGATGGAGCCAGTAAACTACGAACGAGTGAAAGAATACAGTCAGAAAGTCCTGGAACGACAGCCTGACAATGCCAAGGCCTTGTATCGGGCTGGAGTGGCCTTCTTCCATCTGCAGGACTATGACCAAGCTCGGCACTACCTCGTGGCTGCTGTCAGTCGGCAGCCAAAAGGTGAGAGAGGAGGATTGAAGTGGTAAGGACAAAGAAAATCGTCCTGCCGAAGGGGTTGCGGTGGAAGGGGGTTTGTATTATTTTACTTTTTAAATTTATTGAGTTTTTGTGAATGAGCGATAATACATTCAGGTAGTTCAAAATTCAAAAAGCATAAAAGTATACAGTGAACAGGCCTTCTATTCTTGTATTCTTGTGTCCACAGGAAAGCAATGTTATGTGTACCCTCCAGAAATCGTTATTCTTAAATATTTGCTCTCCCCTCTGCCCCATAGTCAAAGAGATTTTAAAGCACTATTTTTCAAGCTTCAGTTTCTAGATGTGACTGAAATAGGATCTGGATTCCAATGAATATACTCAGTAATCCTCATTCCTGCCAGCTCTCCAGCTGGGGTTTGGGTTTTGCTTTATCTATTTATCCTTTAGCTCAGCTAACCCCAGGTATGACCTAGAAAAAGGCCAATGGAGAGAGAATCTGAGACTTGGTACTTTGTTTCCAAGACAGAAAGGCTTTTGTGAAGCAGGTGGTCCAGAATGGCTGACTCATTCCTGGATCGATGGTTCAGCACTGAAAATCGTCTCCCTTTTTGCATTCTGGCTTAGAGCAACTACTAGAGGCTAGAAGTAGAATCCCCAGAACGTTATAACAATATAGTAAAATCTCACTAACTGAATGAGAAAGCTACTATGAATTAATCAAGATATAAAACATGAGCTACTTGTCCACATTTCTTACCTTGACTACATAGATCCACTGCCCCCCAGCCGTGTGTGGTATCTTTAGCATCTCTGCAATGGCAATCACTATTTCTTCAAACTCTCTTTCATTATAAAATTAGAAACCAGCCCAGCCCTATACAGAGATTTAAAAACAATCCAAAGTGATATAAATGAGATTTACCAGCATAGAATGGTCGTACTATATTTAGATCTTAGAATGACAAAAAATGGAAGTACATCAGCAGTGTTCTCCCACCCCGAGGTGCAATCATGGTCTGCCTCTGATCGCCTTCTTCATCCTCCTCTAAGATGCCAATGTCCGGAAGTACCTCCAGCTAACACAGTCTGAACTCAGCAGCTACCATCAGAAAGAGAAGCAGCTCTATCTGGGCATGTTCGGTTAACAAAGAAGGACTCTCCTCCACTTGAACTTAGGTGAACCGTTAAAGACCCACCAATGAAACCTGAGCCTCAGAAGAGAAATTAACCCCATACCTCTGACCAATGTGGATTTCTGTCTGGTTTCTAGTTCTGCACGAACTCTTTACCATTTTCACAGTTTGCCTCTTTTTTGTCTGTCCATCAGTATATTTATATAGTTTTCATTTCATGGTATTTGGGGGACATTTACCTTAAGAAATAGAACCAGAAAATATTCATTAGCTATGGATGGAATTAATCATATCTGTGGCATAGATTATAATGATAAATGTTGTTAGATGTATTAAAGGAGAAGGCTAGCAGAGGATGAAATTACGATAGGAAGAAAGTAGTTTCTTCCTTTTTTTCCTCAGATTCCCAAAAGCCAAAGTTATACAGGCTGCAAACTGGGCAATATATTGCTTTTGTGAAACTAGACAATTATAAATTGGGCCCATGTGTCTTAAAATGAAAAATTTGAAATTAACCATGTTTGATTAGATTAATCCCTTATTCTTCCTAATATTCCACATACATTCAGATTTTTTCCCTCCCGCAAGAGTATCTGGTTCCTGTGGTTTCTCTTGGTAATTTCTTGTTCTTGTTATTCTTTATACTCAGATCATGAATACAGTATACTTATTTTTTCATTAAACTCTTTTCTCTTAAAATCTCTGGAGTCAAGCATTTAAGTATTTATTTAATAACCCTTCAGCCCTCATGCCAAAAAAAATGTCCAAGTAGACATTTTAATTTTTAATAGGTGCATAGATATAGTTTGTTCGTTTCTCTAAGATACTTAGGAAAGACAGATTACTAAGTCTTCTAGAAACAATGCCATGAAAGAGCAGGATAAAAGCGTAAGTCTGTGCTTTACCTGTCGCCTTGTATTCTGAAAAAAACTTAGTTCATTTATAGAGGAGGGAAGCAGTGAGTGCCTTTTAAGCACTTTCGAGAACTTTCTGGAAGCTTTTTTGGGCATGGGTACAGTCAGGGCTCAGTGGGAGACCCCATCAACCAGGAGCTCCTTTGTTACTCTACCCACTGTGAATAATGTCCACAATGTACTGGTTCTACAGAGTAGATGAGACTATAGCACTGCCTCCACCTTTATGAGTGGAACTGATAATGGTAAGCGTGTGTCATTAGCCAGCATACATTCAGGAAAAAAAACCACTCTGTCTTGCCAAGTGTACATGAGTGCTCCCTTTTTCAGTAACACCCTCTCTCTCAATGAGCTAGGCTCCCGTTTGTAATACAACCATCAGCTTACAACAGTTTTTTTCTACCAGATAATCCTAAAGTAGAATATTTTATTCCTCTTCCGAGCTTCTTAAATTTCTAAGCTTAGATTGTTCATAAAATTTTGTCATGGTTGCATGTTTTGTTTGTTTTGGGCTGGTTTTGCTTTCTGATTTTATTTTCTGTTTGTTTTTTTTCCCCCAAGACTTAATGTTACAGTGAGCTAGCTTCTGTATCGATGAAGGAAAAAAAAATAAAACTGATATTTTAAAATGTGTTTTAGAAATTTATTGCACTCATCCGTTTATTAGCACTGCTAAGAGACAAAGTAAGTAGTGGTCAGGCTTCCATGTCAGTCTATTTCCAAGGCCATCTCCTGTTGAGCTGTTAACGAACAAGAAAGAGGACAAAGGTACGCATTCTGACTGGGTCTGGAGGAGGCCTGGCAACCCCACTTCCTGAAGGAATCAGCCCAAGGATATCAAAACCTCTATGCTCAGAGGTTTGTGGTGGGGGAGGCTCCTTAACTTACCCATCCATAAAGGCTTCCACACAGGACTTCAGGGTTTGACTGAAGAGAAATCTTTGTTCATGGTGGATGTGAAGGGTCACACTTCGGCACACACTAGACAGTTTAGAACAGTGTTTTCCGAATTTATACCCACCCCTTTACAATTTTGCCAAAACCACATACTACCTATACTACTATTTAGTCAATATTTTATTTAAATATATATGTATGTATGTACATATATATTTAAAAGAATTAAAAGAATCTTTGCACAGAGGAACATGTGAAATGATACCGCGGGGATGTAAAGAGCAAACTCCAGACAGAAACCGTAAGATGAGTAACCCAATTTCAATTTAAAAAAAAAATTGCAAGGAAAAAGAGAGGAGAACCTGTAGATTAAAAGAGGCTTGAGCGACATCAGCCAAACAAATGTGACTCTACTTTGGATTCTGATTTGGAAAAAAACAACTAAAAGTTTATGAGGCTGATATAATAGAAAATGTATATACCGCGGTCTCTTCCTAGTTCCTAGCATAGAACTCCTAAAACCGTTAGGTTTTGGATTCTGACTTGAAAAAACAAGTTTATGAGACAATCATGGAAATTTGAATAAGAATTACTGTCAATTTTGTTGAATGGATAACGTATTTGGTCTTTTTTCAAGATTTCTTGTAGAGCCGCATACTGAAATTGCTTACTGATAAAATTGGGGGGGGGGGGACTTCAGAACGCAGCATTATCATTTGCCAAAATATATATATAAAATAAATATATTTTACACTTAAAAAGTATTAGTTTATGTCCAAGTTAACCATTTTTGAAAACACTGGCTTTAGGGGGGAAAAAAGCAAAATCCAAGGTGGAAAAAAAAAAATAAGAAAACATATCCAATGGGATGGGCTGAACTGGTGAATTTTGTGAAGCTGAGCTTGGCCAAATGTCTGGTGGTTGAGGCAGCATTAGCAAGTGAAAAGACACTTTAAAGAATAGTCAGTTAAGAAAATAAATTAAATCTTAACCTAGAAATATATCCTAGGAAGGCAAAGGGTGGTTGTTTGAAAACTAAGTCAGCTTATACCTCAAAAGCAAATAACTTCTCAAGGTGAAACTCTTAATAGGCTGGGGCCCAGCGTGGCCCCTACATAGGAGGCTGATTTTGTCTCAGTAGAAGGAAGCATTATCCAACAGTTAGAGCTGTCTAACAATAGACTAGTTTTCTTTTGGGGGCAGTGAGTCCTCTTTCAAGCAGATGTTTAACAACTGGCAAAAGGAGCATCTAGAGTAGGACTAGAGGTTGGACGAGCTGACCTGACCTTCCTTGAACCCATGGATGGCACCATTGAGACAAGTGGAAACAAGAAAATTCTCTGTTGATAACACTTCTACAGACCAGCATAAACTATTCCTAGCGTCCAGCAGATCGATAAAGTGACACAGCTGTAGCCTTAATTGTGTTGGCTGCTTTAAACATCTTGAAAATTCCTAACTGCCACCTCCAATATAGGATGCATCGCACATCTAAAAATAATATTGTGTGCCAATAATAATAATAATAATAATAATAATAATAATAATAAAGGAATGCATCTCATGCTGGGAACTGAAAGCAAATGCTTACTCTTCAGAATTTCACCAAGTAACAGATCCTCCTTAGGTATTAAGGGTGGCTGAGATAGTAACTACTTCGTGTGTTCTCCGGACTGTCTAGAGAAATTATATACATGTAGACCCAGATACTTATTACGCCTTGCTTTTAGGAACTGATGTTCCTAAAAGCATATATGTGTGTGTCCATATATACATACACATATATAACACATAACATGTATGTATGTACACACACGTATATATACATCTTTCACATACCATAAAATTTATCCTTTGAAAGGCAACTGATTCTTTTCAGTCATTTTGATTTACTCTAGGAAAGACTTTGGAAAAGGTGCTCCACTCAGCTAGAATAGCTCTAATTATATGTACATCTTGCCTTGTTTCACCAAGTAGTTAAGGCGGTATTTGCATAAATGCAATTAGCCATATGAAAGATAAATTAAAAGGTTATTCCAAAACAAGGAAAGTAAGTGAGAGGTGTAGAATTCACTCTTTCGGTCATGAACATGATAAGGCTCAACATTTGCTTCCCATAATGCCCGGACAAGGAGCTTTCTTTGGCCAATCTTCAAGGTTCGACTCTGTCTCCTTCCTATACCTCAAAAAAAGTAGCTTTAGTATGAGTTCACAGTGCTAATTATGACAGACGAATCTTAAAAAGGAAGTAAAGAAATTCAGAAAATTTACTCACATTTTCACCTTTTTCTAAATTCTCCTTCCTGCTGTTTTGCACTCGGTTCCTCCAGAGAAGGGTTTGCAGGGAGCCCTGTAGCCCACCCTACAGCAGCACTCTTCACCACAGACTGGGGCAGACCCTCCTCTTACATTCCTAGAACTCTTCTCCCCCACATCCTACAGCAACACCCCCAAACTCCCATTTCTCTGCTGTCTCTACACTGTCAATGACCACTTGTGTGACGTAGATGCGTAATTTGACCTCTCTCGGCTGTCAGCACACTTGAAGAAGAGGAGTTGGACTAGGCAACTCTCTCTCATCTAGGTGAGTCTCTTGCTTTTTAGTTTTCTCAAGCACTTATCATTTCCATACCACAGGCCCTTGACCTCCCCCAACAAACCCACCACCATAGAGCTTAGTGCTGCCTTTCAGTTTCTCATCTTTAGACCTTGATTCACATTTATGACATGTAGCAAACATTTCAAGTCATCGATAAAGTATCTGTTGTTGGAACAGCCAACCAAAGGTCTTTCTACTATGTGAAAAGTAGAGGCAAAGGGGTAAGGGAGAAAAGTCAAACACTCAAAAAGACAAAAAAGACATCTCGCAGTCCTCAAATTAACTACCTTCATCAATGTTCTAAACCAGCATAGGGAGTGTTTAAAGTCATAAGCCATGGTTCAAGTTCTGCCTTGCCCCTTCACCAGCTCAGTGACCTGGAACAAGTTAACTGATTTTTGAGTCTTAAGTTTCCTTGTCAGTGGGAAAAAAAAGGGGGGAAGGCCTCATACCTGCTACACTTTTTGATTAAATTAGTATTTAAATGAAGTCCCTAATACAGCCCAGTACGCGGGGACTCAACTAAAACAATAAACCATAATTGTGTAAGATTCCCTAATTTGTATACTTTTCCTAAGTAAAGTCTACACTGCCCTCTGCCTATCTCACCTCTTTACTCATAAGCAACCTGGCCCCCAGCCCTACCTACCACAAGTACAGCCGTTGGATTGCTAAAAGATCTGGAGGAGAGGCATGAAAGTCGAGAGGCAGAGGTTTGTGGAAGAAACCAGCCAATACCACTTCAACAAGACACTTTCACTGCTAGCTTTATGGGCCAGAATGTGGAGTGGGAAGCAATTATACCCCAGGAAAAGTCCTGGTGCCGTTCAGAGATGCTGACTGACGTGCTCTGGCTGGGTAAAGAAAAGGGTGGGAGGTACGTTCAGCCTGGGCAGAATCTTCATTCTGTCACCCAGCAGGGAAAATGACATGCTTCCAACTTTCAGTGCTGCCCCAGTAATGGCGAGGCCTAGCATCAGCCGTTTCCCCCCAGATTTTAGTTTTTAGAGCCAAGCACAAAATCTTTGGGTGGCCCTCCACCACAATTGTTCTGTCTGTCTGCCGTAGGGGAGCCAGGGAGGGGCTGCATGCCTAGGAGGGGGCCAGCTTCTGGATCCGGTTTGCTGCGTTTGGCCAGGTCCTCGTTGTGAGCCTTGCGGATGTGGCGGTACAGGTCCCCTGACTGTGTATAGCTGCGTAGGCAGTAGCGGCACTCATAGGGTCGCTCACGTGTGTGCACTGTGGCATGTCGCCGTAGTGTGTAAGAACATGAAAAGGTCTTCCCACATGTCTTACAAGTGGGAACATCTTCGGTAAAAACCCCAAAGCTTCCCGGGGCTGCTTCATATTCGGAGGGCATGTAAAGTGGCTCATGCAGGGCAGGGGGAACTGGCAGGGGAGAGGTTACCAGTCCTCGATGGTACTGCCCTGGACCTGGCAGCAAATGGTAAGGTAGGTGAGGATCTGGGGGCAGGAAGTGGTCACTTGGCCCCACCTCCTCCAGTCCTGCCGCCCTTGGCTCCTCAAAAGCCTCTGGCTGAGGGGGCTGCCCACCATACATCGCTCCTCCAGGTGGGAACAGCCCCTCAGACCCCTGAGGCTGTTCCTCTGACACTTCGGGCTCCTCATCAGAAATCACAATAGCTTCTACTTTCACCTGGACCAGCTCAGCTTCTGCTGGGGTTGGAGCCTGGGATGGAACTGGGGCTAGGACTTGGGCTGCAGCTGATGCTGGGGGATAGAAGCCTTGCAATGGTCCTCCAGCACCCCTTGGTTCCACCACCCTCAGACTCTCCGAACTCACATCGAGGGGAGCCAGTGGCTCCACTGAAACTGTTGCGAGGCCAGAAGAGAAGTAGTTTGCAGGAATACTCTCTGTGGAGCTACTGGGGCTGGCAAGAGAGACATCGGCCACTGGTGGAGGGGGTGCCCGTAGATGCGGCGAGTCAACCTCTACGCCAGGCTGTGTAGTATCAGCCCCACTGGGCATTGGTGGCTCATCTGGAGGACAGACAGTAGGTGAGGGAGCTGTAGGGCCTTTCCATTCCCCCTTGCCCCAATGACCTGATGTCTCAGCAGATGCCAAGGAAGGCTGAGGGCCACGGGAAGTGCTGGACAAAAATGCCAAACTAGGGGGCTGTGAAGTGTTTTCTTCCTCCTTCTTGGTACTATCCGCCTCCGCCAGGGCCCGGGCTTGCAGCCGTCGCTTACACACCTTGACGATATCATTCATATGCAAGTAGCTGGCAGCTGCCAGAACGTCTTCCACAGGGGTATCCCCCCTCAGGACCAGCTGGCCAGCATACATAAAGTCCAGAAGCAGCCCAAAGGCTGGGGCCGTGACAATTTCGTTGTGGATACACACCAGATCCCTCTTGTCCAGTTCCCGCTCTTTGTAGAAAAGCTGGAAGAATGGGCTGCAGGAGGCCAGCACAGCCCGATGGGCCAAAAACTGGGTGCTACCCACCATCACGGTGCAGTCACAAAGGAAACCCTGGGACCGCTGCTCTCGGAGGCTCTGCAGCAGCTGCTGGCTGTGTTCTGGGAACTCCATAGCACCCCACGAAGGGAAAGCCCCCAGAAAGGTCCCCACCAGTGGCTCCCTGGGAAGAGAGGACAGTGGGTTAGGGCAGGTAACCTCCCCAGAAATCTTAACGTCAACCCTGAGCTACCACTTGTCACTCCAAACCCTCTGGCAATATCCTCGTGACCCGAAGACGCTCGCTTAAATTACTACCCCTTTTCCCCCTAGGTCACACTCTGTGGTCTCCTTTTAGCTCCGCCCCCTCAACTTAACCTCACCAGCATGCCCCGCCCAGTTCCCAACGGCCCCGCCCAGGAAGTCCCGCCCCCTAATCCGCCTCTGCTTCCTTGATGCCCACCCAGTTTCTTCCAGCAGCTCCTCCAACTGGAAGTCTCTTTCGCTCCCAGGCCTTCCCGGGCGATACCTCTACGCCCCACTCCGGGAATTCCCTGAGCCTTTCTCTCTTGCATTCCAGGGACTAAGAAGTCCTAGGGTGGGAACTAGCCGAGAAAGCTGATCCCTCACCCACCACCAAGCAGCCACTAGGCGAACTCCGCCCCTTCCCACCTTCTCAGTTGCAATTGGCTCAAGTTTGCCTTTCCTTGTCACGGATTGGTTCACTATCCATTAACTAGCCTCCCTTTCTGAGCGGCGTCTCCAAGTGGGTGCTGGCGGCCGTCGCTCAGGCAACTAGGCGTCGGATTGGTTGGTGTTCCTGTCCTAAATATTTTCTTTATCTTCCCGCCTTCTTTGTCTCAAAGCCCTCTGGATTGGCTGAGCTTCTCCATCTAGCTGAAGCGGTAGGAGGGCTGGGACTCTGTCCCAGAAGGAAAACGCGACGTCCTCGCGGAGCGGCGTAAGGCCCTCCACCGTGCAGTGCTGTGTCTTAGCGGACTGCAGGTCGTGTCCGCTTCACGGTGACCGGGAACAAGCGGGTGTGGTACCCAAGAGGCCCGGTTTTTAGACCTCGCTGTGCCGTAACCGTAGGCAGTAATAGCTACACCTCTCTGAACTGCACTTGTCTCTTGAATGTTCCTTACACCTTCAAAAATTCCCAGGTCCCATACTGCTTCACTCTCTCCAACCCGATGGTTCCGGCTCCTGACTCAGTAATGGTGGCGTCAGAAAACTAGCAGCTGTATGAATGCTGTCATAGTGTCTTTAGCCTAAACTCTGTAGTCAACTGACAATGAAGAGATTAGAGTGTCCTCTGTGTCTGGAGTGTATTGGGCAGCTGTTGATAAGAAGGGAGAGGGCTCAAGGCCCTAAGATGCCTCAGGATAGAAAAATAAAGAACATGGCCACTTCCAAAGAAATGTTTGAGAATCCCTGGACAACAGAGTAAAGGATCATAAATTGGAAGTCAGTGATACCTGCCTCTCCTCTGACCAGGGCAATGTGTTGACAGGGTTACCAAAGGATTAATTTAGTGTTCTTCACCCACTACTCACGCCTTCACCCACCACTCACCCCTTCACCCACCACACTAAGCATCTCCACTTTGTTCTGCAGCCAAGCCCTCCAATCAGATATAACCAGAAATACGGGCAGTTCATCTACATTTAATCCTTGTACTAAAAGACATGCAGGCCACACTGGCCTAAGCTTGAGGCCTCACCTTTATAAGATATTCTTCCAAGCTATACAATATTTATTACTTAAGAATTCAAACTAACATAAGTAATATTTTCTTTTATTCATGAAAAGTTACTATATTTTCCAAAACAGAAAAATATATAGTGAAAATAGTGGCGTCGTTTTGCATTTTTCCAAATTTCTTTGATGTCTGGCTTAACAAAGACAGCTGGACTCTCGCATCTGCTTCTGTTTTCAAACTATGAGTATTGTTTCGATTATATGAGGAAAATCTTATTTACATCATCTTTCATTAACTAATTAATTTCATTTAAAAATACTTACTGAGCATCTATTCTGGGCCAAACACTATTAATTTATGAATGGCAGGTTTGATCGCTGGTGGGCGGGCCGGAGAGGCGGTGCTTCGTAGGGAGGCCCAATCGGGTCCGCGAAAGAGGAGGAGTCCCGCCCCCTCACCGCTGCAGACCGGAAGCGGATTTGGGCGGTTGCATGTGTTTCTGGATGAACTAGCGGCTACGCTGCTCGGGAAGGTGTGGATTCCGCTGCTCTCCAGCTTCCACCGGGAAGATGTTCTACCACGTGAGCAAGACACTGGGTTGCGGCGAGAGTAGTGTCCAGAGAAGGAACGAAGCCGGGTGCCGGGACGAGGGACTGCCTCTTACCCCATCTTCTTGTTGTGCCTTGCCTTGTCTCCATCTCACTTTCCCTGCAGATCTCCCTGGAGCACGAGATCCTGCTGCACCCGCGCTACTTCGGCCCCAACCTGCTCAACACGGTGAAGCAGAAGCTCTTCACTGAGGTGGAGGGAACCTGCACTGGCAAGTGAGTGCTGCGCTCTCTGTGTCGCCTGATCCATGCGCACACCGCACCCAGTGCTTGCAGCCCCTCCCCGGCTCCTCATTCCACAAGGTTCTGCCACCTAAGTCTGGGGAACCGTCTCACATACTCCTAGGCGCCCCAGGCTAAGTCAGCCCCTTCCTGCTTTGGGTTCCCATGGCGCCCTCTCCAAGCTGGATCATAAGGCTTTCTTTCCACAGCTGAGACTGGTCATTCATTTACTCTGCAAATATTTCTAAATCTACTGCTGTGTGTGCCACGTCCTGTGTTGGGCCCTGGGAACAATGGTGAACGACATAGAATGAGGCCAGCCCTTCTAGAGTTCGCAGTCTAATTATTGTTCCTGTGTCTGCTCTCCGTCTGTGATTCTGCTGGTTTTCTCTATCCGCCATACCCAGGGACCTGACATAGCACATCTCTGGGCACTGGCCTCTCACAGGGTGATGTGAATGAGCTGGGATGAGCCAGGGCTATGGAGTACTTGGGTCTCTGGCATCAGAACAACTCGAGGTGTTTCTTAAACATGCAGATTCCTGAGCTTCATCCCATCCCTACAGAATTGAGATTCTTGGGAGACAGGCCTGCATTTTAATAGATTCCGCCCAAGTGATTCTGAGGCATCCCAAAGATTGAGATCTCTTAGCTCAATCTTGCAGCCTTCTTGGACATTTATCGTGAAATTATGGGAGTAGTGTTTGGGTTATAGATTCTGATCAGTGTCCTGTCTTCTTTTATGGTCACTAGGTTCTTTGGGGGCCATCGACTTTCCGCTGTGGGGTGTCCTACCCTTAGTCTCACTGACTCTTATGTGTAAAAGAGGTTCTTCCACACAGTGCCTTTCTCTTTCTTATCCTCTTTGTAGGTATGGCTTTGTAATTGCTGTCACTACCATCGACAATATTGGTGCTGGTGTGATCCAGCCAGGCCGAGGCTTTGTACTTTATCCAGTTAAGTACAAGGCCATTGTTTTCCGGCCCTTTAAAGGGGAAGTTGTGGATGCTGTCGTCACTCAGGTCAACAAGGTGAGACCTTATATAGTGGGGGCGGTGGGATGGTCCCTCGGAAGATATGGGATAAGTCCCAGCTTCACTCACTAATTCTGTGTTTTTGGCCAAGTCATTTTTTTGTGCTTCACTTTCCTCATCTGTCAGAAGTTATGCTGATTTCACCTTGCTTCGCTCAGGGGCATGTAAATCAATATTAATAGTCATAATGACAGGATAGTTACTGTGGGCCAGGTAATGTGGCAAGCTTCACAGTGACTCTGGGAGGTGGGTGCTTTTATTCCTTTTTATAGAAGCTTAAGCATGAAGAAGTTAAGTCTAGTGGTCAAGATCATGTGATCAACAGGTGTTCAAATCCTTGACTGACAAGTCCCAGACCTCAGCTCTTCATTACTACGCTGTATTTGCTTGATTTTAAAGCTTGAAAAAAGAGAAATGAAAGCAAATGCCACAGTTCAGAGTGGTTTCAAACAAGGAGAATATTATTAGAAATCAGATAAAAATGGGAAGCTCAGAAGACTGAGAGACAAAAGAAAAAGCATTTTTTTTCTTTCTAGGTTGGACTCTTCACAGAAATTGGACCTATGTCCTGCTTCATCTCTCGACATGTAAGTCTGGGCACCCTGGGTGGGGCTAAGGAGAGACACCCCGTTCATGACCATCTACTGGAGCATCCATTTTAAGTTTCGAACCAGTCTCACTTTCCTTTCAGTCCATTCCATCAGAGATGGAGTTTGATCCTAACTCCAACCCACCATGTTACAAGACAATGGATGAGGTGAGTGGGTAGGAAGAAGTCAGTGAGAGGGAGGAAGGAATGAGCCACCCTGAGGAAGAGTATTGGCTGGGGTGTCTGAGTATACTCTTCCCTCCCCTCAGGACATTGTGATTCAGCAGGACGATGAGATCCGCTTGAAGATTGTGGGCACCCGTGTGGATAAGAATGATATCGTGAGTCTCTCACTCGCCTCCCTGCCTCACTTTCCATGTTGTCCAGAGGCTCAGTCTAGCTGCTGCTGGGGAGGCAACGAAGGTTCCTTGTCCTGAGCAGAGCTGGGAGTTGTCAGTTTCTTCCTATCCGGAGTACCTGGGGGTTCTATGCTCTTCTGCCAGGAGGAGGGGATGATGGGTGGGCAGAAGGCCTGGGGCTGGGGCTTAGAGGATAATTCTGTGCTCACTTAGGCTTCATTTCCTGTTTACCTTCCTTCCTACAGTTTGCTATCGGCTCCCTTATGGATGATTACTTGGGTGAGTGCCTGATGGCGCATGCCAGGGTTGTGGCCTGGGGAAGGGGTGTGTGGGGGCAATGGTGGAGATGGGATTTAATACCTGAGTCACAGATGAAGGAAACTCTTATGCATATGCTTGGAAGATCCAGGACATGTGTCTCTTGGGATGGGAAGTGCACAGTTACAGCTGCCCCAGGCTCTGGATCTAACTGACATGCTTTTCCTATTCTCCCAGGGCTTGTGAGCTGAACTCCGGGGCCTCCTACCTTGTTTCCTTATCTAGGAGGCGCGACTGTCACACTCCCCATGTTGTCCAGAGGTTCATTCTGGCTGCTGCTGGGGAGGCAAGGAAGTTTCCTTGTCTCGGAAGACATCTGGCTCTTCTTGTAGCTTAGCAGCCACTCCCAGATTTTGACTATGTATTTTAACCATAAAAGGTCCTTGGTTCTCATGGAAGTGTTATCTCGTCTTTCTTTGGTAAGAACAGCTCTTTTTTAAAAGGCTGGGGGCAGTTGCTCACTAGCCCCTCTTTTCTCATCTTGATGCTTCAACAAGCCTCAGCCACCCAGGGGATCTGACTAACCCTTGTGCCAAGGTCCGAAGTTGACCTCATTGAAAGGAAGGCACTAATGTTGGGTCTTTGACTTCCAGCAAATGATACTATCATTAGAGCCACTCATTGCCAGTCTATGTTTTCAGTATTTGCCCTTCCCTCACCCTTAAAAATAAGAGTATAATAATTTAAAAAAAAACAAACAAAACAGCAAGTATTGGCAAGGATGTGGAGAAAAGGGAACCCTTATACATTGTTGGTGGGATTGCAAATTGGCACAGCCGCTATGGAAAACAGTATGGAGGTTTCTCAAAAAATTAAAAATGGTTATACCTTTTGACCCAGCAATTACACCTCTGGGTATTTATCCAAATAAAATCGAAACAATAATTCGTAAAGATCTGCACACCCCAGTATTCATGGCAGCATAATTTATAATGGCCAAGATACGGAAGCAACCTAAATTCCCATCAACAGAGGATTGGATAAAGAAATTATCCAATAATATGTCATGGAATGTTACTCAGCCACTAAAAAGAATGAAATCCTACCATTTGCAGTGACATGGATGGACCTAGAGGTTATTATGCTGAGTGAAATAAGTCAGACAGAGAAAGATAAATACCATATGATTTCACTTATATGTGGAATCTAAGGAACAAAAAGAGCAAACTAATCAAAAACAGACTCACAAATATAGTGGACAATTTGGTGACAGAGAGGAAGGGGGGTTGGGAGAATGGGGTTAAGGGTTAAAGAAGTACAAATTAGTACTTGATAGATGGTCATGGGGATGGGGAGCACGGCAGAGGGAATGTAGTTAGCATTAATATATTGGCTAGGTGGAAAACCAGAGGAGAGAAGGAGCAATTGGGATTGTGTTATAAACGACATAAATTTCTAACCAATGTACTGTATACTTAAAACAAATTAAATAAAAAGAATAAGAGTAGAGCCGGGGAGAGGGGTGAGGAGACAGCAGGCAGGCGGAGGTGAACAGAAGAGTAGTAAAAACAAACTGTTGGTTTCCAACACAGCCCTTCCTAGTATGGGTACATAAACAACAGAGGCCTTTATGTGCTAAGCAATCGCTATACTAAACAACTGAAGATATGATAATAACACCAGGCTTGGAAGAGACTGATGGACAGAGAAGCAGCTCAGGAAACATGAGCACATGGGTGCCGGTGAGGCTGTGGAGTGTGGCACTCACCAAGAAGGCTGGCACTGTGTGGAGAAGGGACCAAGTAGGGATGGGCTGGAGATGGTCTCCAGGACTCTTCTAATCTTTTAAGGTTTGGTACTTGGAGAGTTAAAGAGGTCTGTGCCATCCTGATTTTAGTATATGTGCTGCGAAAGTGAGCATATTAAAGAGGTCTTAAAGACCACAGACAAGTAGTAATAGGAGCGTCTACCTGGTAACATGCCAAATCTATTACACATCTTTACACACGTTACTGAATTTTCACAACAGCTCCATGAAATAGGTTCTGTTATCCCACTTTACCGTGTATAAAACAGGTCAGAGAGATGAACATGCCTAAGGTCACATAGCTAGTGTGTAGTGGAGCTTCGATTTTTTTCTTAGCCCAGTCTGACTCCAAAGCCACCATAGCTCTTCTGGCGGGCACTGGGTGGCTAGGAGTAAGTGGGAGCCACTTTTTTCCTATCTGTAGCCATGTGGGTCTCACTACTGCATTCCCTGGCCCTGCCTCCACTCCGATTGGGGGCAAATGAGCCCCAGGAAGCTTGGATACAGTTTCACTGCATCCCACAGGCCCCTGGGCCTTCCTCCCTTCATTATCTCACCTCCAAGTTTGCCAATGGCTGTCCAGAGCAATGAAACCTTAGCAAGGGGACCTGTCAGCAGCCCAGATCCTACTGAGTTCATCTCAGACTCAGGACTTCAGAGGTTCTTCTCTTCATGCATAGGTAGACAAAACACTCCAGTGTTCAAGCACAGCACTGGAACTATTCCAAATGCCATTGTGAATATGACTGGAAAAGACTCAGCGGTGTCACAGTCTCCTTAGGTGGTGTTGCCATGGCAACTGCAGTCACATCCATCTGGCTTTCCCAGCTCTGGTCTCAGAGGACCTTTATTTTCAAGAGGCAGCAGTATCTACCCTGGGAAGGAGGAAGGGCAAGGATGTTTCGCTGCTCCATTGCAGGAAACTCTGTTCTGTAAAGAATGGCCCTTGAGAAATACCCTATTTTGGATGAACATAAAGGAATTATTATCTCCCTCGTGATGTGTGAGTGAAGGAAAGTTCAACCAGCGAACTCTGCCAAGTGCTTTCACAGGCATTATCTAATAATCTACAGTAACCTTGTTAGGTGGGTATTATTACCCCATTTTGTAGATGGGGGAAATGTGCTTATGTTATTTGCACAAAAGCAGGGTCATAATTTGAACCAAGGTTAGTCTGACTCCAAATATTATCCTTTACTTGATAAGCCCACTTGCTCCTCAATCGAGAACTGCTTAAGTTTGGGAAAATGTGTGCGTATAAAACTGTCAAGGAAGTCTGCAAGGCAGGTGAGGGCTTTTATTTGGCTTATTGGACAGGAATGGGGAAGATACGAGGTAGGGTGCACGAATGAGCAGAGCCCTGAAGTCTGGAGATTGCACGTCTCCTAGTCAGAAGACGCTTCTACCCACAGAGAATACCTACCAAGAGCTACATCTGTTTGGGAAGGGGAAGTGGCAGGTGATGTCGGAGAGGTTAAGTTAAGCACCACTAAGCGGGCAGGAAAACTAAGTCAGACACCAAAATCTAAAGCTTTGTTGCAGTCGCATAAATGCAAGTGCTCGGAAACTCAGGAGCAGACAAGACCAAGGGAATGAGGATGCTTTCCTAGAGAACACGGTTATTAAAACGTACACCAGACACCTCTACTCCCAAACCTCCAGTGAGTTGTTGCTTTAAGAAGCGCGACTCAGCGTCACGTGACCCCGGCGCCTGTCCACTGCGCCTTCACAGTGACCAATCGCGTAGCGGAATCCTCCCGGAGGGCGGGAGTTTCGCAAGGCGCTGGCTGATTGGCTGTGCTTGTGAAGGGTGAGGTCCGGGTGCCAAGAGAGGGAATTAGGGTGGGAGTCGCTGCAGCTGCCGCCGCAGTCGTCGCCGTCTCGGTGGCAGCCTCCGCTGCGCCAGATCCCTCAGGTGAGCAGGACTTCGCAGATTCAAGGATCCCCGTACTGCTGCGGGCTGCGCATTCCGACTAGCCTTAGAGCCCGCTCCGCTGGGACCCGCCCCCTTCGCTCACCACGTGACCCGAGTTCGGTAACCCTTGACCTCCTCTACCGCACCCCACTACCTCTTGATCTGTGATGAGTGAAGCTAGGTGGGAGGATGCGCATCGCGGAGGCCGGTAGAGGTCGGTTCCCACGCCTTCTTACCAGTGAGTGTGGCTAGGGTCTGAGGATGTAGAGGGGAGGTTGAGGGTGTAGAGGCCCAACTTTGTGGGTCTTAATGTGGGCACGTAGTAGGGAAACCCTCCGCGCCTTCACCCATTTTGCAGATGGGGAAAGAGAAGCTTAACATTATCTGTTGGCGGGTCTCCAACGCCAAGTCTTTGGTCGGGAATCCAGGCCGTGTTTCCCACATAGCTCTACGCTCTTGAGGAGCAAGAGCTCGAGCTCCTACTCCCTAGTTAGTGCTCGCTGGGTGATCATGGACAAGTCATTTCACATTTAGCCTCTCTGAGCTTTGATTTCTTTGGCTGTGAAATAGACATAATATTTACATAATACTCACCCCATTGCTAATGAGGATAAAAGGAGGTATAAGCCTATACAGCACTTAGCTCAGTACCTCAGGCATGGCATGTGCTTAGAAAAATAGCTATTCTTTATTTGTTTTTTTTTTTTTTTTTCAGCAAGTGTTTATTGAGGGCTTATTATGTGTTGACACTGCCAGACGCGGGGAATGCAAAGATGAGCAAACAGGCATGATCCTTGCCGGCACGGACCTTACAATCTAGTGGGGAGGTAGGTATTATCAAAGTTACACAAATATATAATTACAAACTGTGATAACTGCTTTGAAGGCAAAGTACTGGGATATTGTGGGGGTTCTGAGAAGATTTCCCTGAGCAAGTAACATTTGAACTGAGATCTGAAAGAGCAACTGGGCATTTACTAGACAAAGGGATTGAGGGTGGAGGAGGCGTAGAAGAGCATTTCAGGTTGAGGAAACGGAATGCGTGGTCATCCCGAAATAAGGTGTTTTAGAAGAAATGAAGAGGCCACGGACAGGCATGCAGAGCACAAGAGAGTCAGACAAGGTGTAGCAGAAGTTGGTGCATATTTAGGGCCCTGGAGCCATGCTACGGGTTTGTTCTTTATTCCAAAGGCGATGGGGAACCATTGGGAGAAATGCTGCAGGGAGGCCAGGTAGGATGCCCATTGGATTTAGTGACCTAGAGGTCACTGGTGACCCAATGAGTCCTGCCACAGAGGAGTTGGGGGCAGTGCCTGTGTGGGTCACTGGAGAACTCGGACTTGCTGCCCATGGGGCTGATGCCTCACTTTGGCCCATGGGGATCTACTTTCTAATTGTGGTGTGTGTTAGAGTCAGTCACAGCCACAGTATTTTATTGGGTTCTTATTCTGTCATATCCTGTGAACAGAAGAACAGGTTCCTGCTTTTAAGCCTTGCAGCCAAACTTGGGAAGACCAGACACATGGGCAGAAACCTAACGACTAAAAGCTTGACAGTTCCAAATGGCACATGGGGTAGGAAGACCTCAAAGGAGAGACCGGATTTGCCTTGGCAAAGAGGAAGGCGTGGGGTTTTGGAGCAGGGAGGGTGACAGACCAGCCTGAGCATTGGTGGTGAGGCGAAGGCAGGCTGGAAGACATAGGCTGGTCTTATTGGGAGTTGGGATCAGCTTGATGAACAGCTGTGAGGTTTTGGGCCGAAACACAGAATGTTAAGCTGGTGAGTTTGGGCTTCCCTTTTATGAGCATAGGAGAAATATTGAAGATTTTGAGCAGGGAATGTCAGAATAAGTATTTTTCATCAAGATCTAGTAAATGGTGGTTGTAGCAAGAATCAGAAGGAAGAAGACATGAAGTTTGTTTTTGTTTTTAATGAATGCTGGTAATGTCTTTCCTTTGTGTAGTGTGCGGTCCCGGACTTTACCCTACACCATCTCATTTTATCCTCAGAGAATCCTGTGAGTTCGAGAGGACATGAATTATTGCTTTGAATTATAGTTGAGGACACCAGGGCTCAGGCTAATAATGGTCACAACCAAATTCACACAGGAAATGGTAGGGCAGAACTGGGCCCAGCTCTGTGGACCCCAGGGCCAGGCAGTTTCTCAGGAGTCACTGTTGTCTCCCTGTGGCCTAGCTCAAGTCTGCTTATTGCTCTGAGTCTCAGTTTCCCTACCTGGACACTCAGAGCCTTTGTGGCTCCTTGTTTGGTGATTCTGGAACAAGAGCTACAAGACTGGTTTAGAGGGCCTATGTCAGGCTTCTGGGCTTGAGGGGGATGGGTGGCTTTTAAACCTTTCTTCCGCATTCCCAGCTCCACAGGGACCATGTCGGAGCGAGAAGAGCGGCGGTTTGTGGAGATCCCTCGGGAGTCAGTCCGGCTCATGGCAGAGAGCACGGGCCTGGAGCTGAGCGATGAGGTGGCGGCCCTGCTCGCAGAGGATGTGTGCTACCGTCTCAGAGAGGCCACCCAGGTATGCTCCCCGCGTGTACCCCCAGCTCTCCTTGGCAACCCCCTCCCACAAGGGTCTATTCACCAGACATACAAGGAACCTACAATGTGCTTTGAGGGAATACACTGGTGGCCGTCCTGCTCTTCCCAGAGCACCTCTTCTAGCCAGCTGGGCTTCCAGCAAACAACTCTTGCTGGGCATCTTCTCATGCGTTCCTCACAACAGCCCTGCTGGGCAGGCCAAACGGGTTCATGTTTACATTCTGCATGTGAGAAACAGAAGCCCAGAGAGGGACCGTGAGGTCGGGGGTTGTCAGCATAAGAGCAGAATGGAATCCAGGCTTTCTGATAGCTCGTCTAGTGTCCTTGCCTCCTCCCTAGGCTCCTGCTTGGCACTGGGGGCCCTGCAGCCTCTGCTCGCTGTCCCCTGACTCTGTTTCTCCCCTCCCAGAATAGCTCTCAATTCATGAAACACACGAAACGGCGGAAGTTGACTGTGGAGGATTTTAACAGGGCCCTCAGGTGGAGCAGTGTGGAGGTGAGTGCGGCGCAGGTTGCAGAGGGCTCAGCTGGCGTGAACTCACTCCCATGCCCAGCTCAGGGCCAGCAGCACAATAAGACGTGAAGACCATGTGTACACATGAGGAGAGTCATAGCTACCTCCGGGCAGGTGCCCGGCTTCAGACCCTAAGGCCTGTGCGTTTAGAAAAGAGGCAGAGGAAGCCCCGGACGCTGGGTAGTTAGGGGCAGATGGGACTTGAGGTGGCCTGAAAGGGAGGCTTGGGTTAGACTAAGGAAAGAGAAGGCATTCTAGGGGAGCAGGGATATTAGGATGTCCTGCATGGGTGTCCTGGGGCCGGGAGTCAGGGAAGGCTATGTTTAGCAGAGGGCAGTGTTTTCCAAGCTGGGTCAGTGTGAAGTGGCCCAGCAGTCTGAGGGCGGGGCTCGGAGCCCCGATGGACCTAGGAGGACGACCTTATCCTCCTCCTTGACCCGGTGAGCTCTGGATGCTCCAGCCGAGTTCCCAGCGATGAGCCTGAAGCCTCAGGCATCCCCCGCTCCTTTTCTTAGGACTTCTGGAATTCTTGCAAATGTAGGCTCCTGGTTGGAAGAGTACCTCTTCCCTCCCCGGATTCAGCCTGTTTTCCAACCCTCTCCCCGCTCAGGCCGTGTGTGGTTACGGATCCCAGGAGGCGCTGCCTCTGCGCCCCGCCAGGGAGGGTGAGCTCTGCTTCCCTGAGGACCGAGAGGTGAACCTGGTGGAGCTGGCTCTGGCCACCAATATCCCCAAAGGCTGTGCCGAGACTGCTGTGAGAGGTGACTTGTCAGGGTCCTGCCTGGGGTGGAGGCAAGAGCTGGATTGTCAGAGGAGTGGTGAATGGGGCAGGACTCAATGGGGTGGGTGGTCCCAGAAGAGGGAGAAGCCCAGGCTGACCTATCTCTCTTCTCTGGTTCTAGTTCATGTCTCCTACCTAGATGGCAAAGGGAACCTGGCACCTCAGGGATCAGGTAAAGGGTAGTGTGGGCAGTGGGCTCTCTGGGTGAACCTTCCTGCCTTAGGAGCTGAGGGTGTTGCCTCTACACCCAAGTCTTCACCTGACAAGTATTTCCCAATGCCCTGTTCTAAGCGGGCACTGGTTCCCGCCCAGAGGGCTCAGAGCTGGGGGTGGGAGCCCAAACCTGTAACCGTCCTGATGCCATGGGCTGGATGCTAGCACGGAGTCTGGGCTGCATGTTGGGGTCCCTGGGTGGAGGCGTCTCACTTCCAGCATCTGCTGAGCAGAGCTCGGGGCATAAGGGCTGAGCAGGAATCTGCCCACGGAGGGTGGGAGGCGGTGTGCAGAGAACAGGGGTGCAGAGAACCTGTAAGGTCAGGGCTCGGCGGGCTGCTCAGAACGGCTGGCGGGTCTGGGCTCTGGGAGTCCAGTCTAAATGGGATTCTTGGAGGGGCATGGGGAAGGTGGTCGTCGGGTTGCAGGCAAGGGAGACCGAGAGAAGGCTGGGCTCTCCACCTGACCACATCCTGCCCGTCGTTTCACAGTGCCCAGCGCCGTGTCTTCACTGACCGATGACCTTCTCAAGTACTACCAGCAGGTGACTCGTGCTGTACTGGGGGATGACCCACAGCTGATGAAGGTTAGCAAGTGGACCCGAATCTGGGACACGAAGTCCAGTTTTCAAATTCCCATGAAATTCTTTTAGATGCCTACTTCCTGTCCTCTCCACACTGACAGACTGATGTGTGTGGAAGCTGTTCTTAGTGGTGGGGAGTGAGGGTGCTCTGAGGCTGGTCCTCTTCCGGTACTGACTCCCCTTCCTACTCTGGGAGGAACCATGTGCCTTAGGGAAATGGGCAGCTCAGCAGGGCCCTTTGCGGGGCTCCGGTGGTCTGTCTCCCCACACCTCGATTCCAGAGCTCACTTTTTGAGTGTGGGTTGTCCTAGGGCTAAGTAGGGTATTCACATCGTAGCTTTCATTTGCCTGGACTTGAGACGAGGAGGAGAAGAGGAAGTAGAGGGACTGAGGTCAGGGCACCGGCCAGGCCTGCTCTGAGACCTGCTCTTCAGTCCTTAGTTCCCCCATCTCATGCCCGCCCTGCTGCAGGGCCTACTGGACAGACAGCACCCGCGGTCAGCCCTTTCCTGTCATCAGTTTGGCTGTCTGTAGCCTCCCTCTGGTTGAGGGTTTTGCAACCTCCATGTCTTCGCGTGTCTGGCTGCTGCAGCTGCTATTTATTTCCCTTGAAAATTAGGACTGTTGCTACCATACATTCCTGCCGTAGAAACTTGTCTCCGATTCCCCGGGCTCGGTGCAGGATCTGAGTGGGGTCTGGGAGCTGAGCTCCTTTCTTGTTGGCCTGTCTGCTTTCACAGCACCTAAGCTTAGACTCTTCATCCTAAGTTTGCAGGGAATGGGTGGTGGAGGTTTTACTCATTTCCTTTAATGCCTTTTTTCCGCTTTTAAAGGTAATACCAACATGTTTATTATAGAAGAATTGTAATACAAAAACATGCAGAGTAGGAAGTGAAAGTCTCCTATGGAACCGATCCTTACCTTTTTTACCCCTGTATAAAAAGGATCACTCTAGTATAAACCAAGTGGTGTTATCTAAACATAGGGTTTTAGAACAAATGCTTTTTGTTGATTAAAAATGTGTTGGGCATTTAGGTTGTCTTAATTTTTTTATTATTATCACAGACAATGCTGTATGGGTACGTGTGTGGGGGTTTCTTTTATAGGGGGTTACATTTATAGAAGCAGAATTGCTGAATCAAAGCGTATGAACGTTTAAAACTTTAGTGCATAAGTGCTAAACTGTCCTTTTGGGAAAAAAAATGTCGATATCCCCTTGGGGCTGACGGATCCAGTGCAGTGTGGCCCCTTCCTTTTCAGATCGCCCTCCAGGACCTGCAGACCAACTCCAAGATCGCTGCGCTCCTGCCTTACTTTGTTTATGTGGTCAGTGGGGTAAGTGACCACGCTGGGGCAGGGGAGACTGTTTTGTGGGGAAGAGATCACCCGGCAGCATGCAGGGCTCATGGCAGGTGCCATCCGAACGGCAGGTTTCTGTGTGCCCTCGTGCCCCACTGAGCACCCTCTACCACCAACAGGTGAAATCCGTAAGCCACGACCTAGAGCAGCTGCACCGGCTCTTGCAAGTGGCCCGGAGCCTGGTCCGGAACCCGCATCTCTGCCTGGGGCCCTATGTCCGCTCCCTGGTGGGCAGTGTCCTCTACTGCGTCTTGGAGCCACTGGCTGCTTCCATCAACCCCCTGAATGACCACTGGACCTTGCGGGATGGTGCTGCCCTCCTGCTCAGCCACATCTTCTGGTACCATCGGGGCTAGAGCTGTATAAAGGGTGGGACAGCTGCAGAGCTGAGCGGGCTGCAGGAGGGAGATGGGATGAAACTTCTGGCTCTGAGGCCATATTGAGAGGTCGGGAGCCACTTCCCTTAGAGCTTTCCAGTCGGCGTGCCATGGCACACTGGGATTTACAAATGGACAAGTATACCAAGGGTTCGGTTCTTCAGCCTTCAGGTGCCAGGCCAGTCACTGCTAGCCACCTCATTCACGTAATCCAGTGTGCCACCCAAGTGCTATTTTTTTCTGAGTGCTGTGACTTGAATCAGCACTGTGCCTCATCCCCTCTCTGACTAAATGTTGCTCCCATAGGACTCATGGGGACCTTGTAAGTGGCCTCTATCAGCAGATCCTGCTCTCCCTGCAGAAGGTCTTGGCAGACCCTGTGCGGCCTCTCTGCTCTCACTACGGGGCTGTGGTGGGGCTGCATGCCCTTGGCTGGAAGGTGAGGACCCTGGCCTTGCTCACGGAGCCATAAAAGCTCCTGTTTGTGATTAGAAAAATATTGTGTGTCTTTTATCATAAAAATGGTCTATGCCTGCTGCGGCCGTGTACTGAATTCTTTCTTTAGGCCAGGCTCGGGGATAGTCTGACTTCTGTATACATATGTCTTATCCTTTCAAAAGTCCTGCACTTTTTAACATCGTTAACTTACTAACAAAAGTCCTATTAATATATTCCTGTTTCGTGAATTCCTCTTTTATCACAATTGAGGAATCCTCGATTCCTCTTGTACTGAGTATATTTTAAAAAGGAATAGATACTGAGCTTTGTCAAATACATTTTTAGCATCTGTTGAGATTACCAAATGATTATGCACCTTAGTTCTGACAATTTGATAGGTTATATGAATGGATTTTTCTGCTGAACCACTCCTGCCTACCTAGAATAAATTCTTTTGCTTCTATTGAGGTTTTTTATTGGAATTACATTGAATCAATTAGGTCCATTTTAAAACGAATTAACATCATTAATAACATTGTCTTCTCGTCCATGAACATGTCACATCTCCCCTTTTTTTAGGTCTCTCACTGACTTTCAGAATCCTTTCATAATTTTCCCTGAAGAGAACTTACATATACATTACTAAATTTAGGCTTTAGAGTCTTGCTATTCTTTGATGCTGTTGTAATGGTGTTTTCTTTCCATGTATTAATTTCTTACTAGTATATAGAAACAACTGACTTGTATATTCAGCTACTCTACCGAACTTTTATTTGTGGATTATTTTGCGTTTTTAATGTAGATTATATCATGTGCAAAAAATGACAGCTTTATGTAGTCTTTTCTAAACCTAATCCCTTTGACTTCTTTTTATTATTTCATTGCTAGGACCACTAATATTTTACATAAGGTGATAGTGGGCAACATTGTCTCACTTCCAATTTTAAAAGAAATGCTAATAACCTTTCCCATTTAAGCCGGTTTATGTTGTGCATCTATAGATAACCTTCCTCAGATTAAGAAAATTATATTCTTAGTTTTATCATTAATCTGTGTTGAACTTTTATCAAATGCTTTTTCTATATCTTTTGAAATGATCCTAGGGTTTTTCTGCTTTTATCTGTTAATATGATTAATTGGATATAGATTTTCTAATAGTAAAACATCTTTACATTTCTAGGATAAATTTGGTCATGGTATGTAGTCTTAAAAAATCAAAAACTTTATTGGAATATAATGCATTTTATATTGCATTACTGTTGTATTTACTAAATTTTATACTGTTGAGTTTACTAAATTTGAAAAGAATTTGTCTATATTCTTGAGGGAAATCGATTGTTTCCTCTCATATACTGTCCTTGTATGGTTTTAGAATCAGGGTTATCCTGGTGTCATAGAATGAGGTAGGAATGAGTATTTTTTGTCTTTGTTTTAATAAGATTAAGATGCTCTTTTCCTTGAATGCTTGTAGGCTTTGTAACTTTGGCCATGGTGTTTTATTTGTGGTTAGATTTTTAACTACCATAGTTATAGAATTATTTAAGCTTTCATATTTCTTGAGTTGGCAAGCAGCAGGTTATAGTTTCCTAGGAACTCGTCAATCTTGTCAGTGTTTTCAAATCCTCAGACTGGATGACTAACCAAAGAACTCTTATCCATTGAAGTCCATCAAAAATGTCACCTCCTCTGTGAAGTCTTAATTATTTTCCCCAAATTAATCAGAGTCCAGGTCTCTGATCAGTTGTGCTGTTGTGGTTTGAACTGAATCCTAGTTTCCATCCAAGCAAGGACCGTATTTGCCTGTTAATTATAGGGTAGCAGTTGGCAGGCTACATACCTCTGTCGTTAGCACCGGGCATCACTTATACCCTCTTAGGCCTTTTGTCAGGGAGGTGGCATGTATGTCAGTGATAGTGGGGTCACTTTATATTGTTTGTCTTTGTACCCAGTCCCTATTCCCAGTGCTTAGTGAAGGCTTTGGTATACAGTAGGTTCCAAATAAATGTTGGCTGAGAATGCCAAGCAGGAAATTTAGGAGGATTGAGTCATGTCCGGTATCTGAGCTAAAAGTAGGTCTTTCGTGGGAAAGGGTATTTGATAGGCAATGAGCAATAAAGAGGCGCTCACTGCATTCCTTCTCTCCTTTCCAGGCAGTAGAACGAGTCCTGTACCCTCACCTGTCCACTTACTGGACAAATCTGCAGGCTGTGCTAGATGACTATTCAGTATCTAATGCCCAGGTTAAAGCAGATGGACACAAAGTCTATGGAGCCATTCTGGTGAGTGCCAGCCCTTCCCAGGCTCCCTTCCTTGCCTGAGCTCAGCAGGCTTACTTTGGAATGCTTGATGGGCCCAGGTTCCTCCAGTTCTTGCATATCCTAATCCCTCTGCTCTTACAGGTGGCCGTAGAGCGATTGCTGAAGATGAAGGCCCAGGCAGCAGAGCCCAACAAGGGCGGCCCAGGCGGCAGGTGGTGCCGGCGCTCGGATGACCTGCCCTGGGACAGCCTTCTCCTGCAGGAGTCTCCTTCCGGGGGCAGCGCAGAGCCAAGCTTCGGGTCTGGCCTCCCATTGCCGCCTGGAAGCGCAGGGCTGGAGGAACCTACCCCTTCCGTGACCCTGGCGGACATCTACCGGGAGCTCTACGCCTTCTTCGGCGACAGCTTGGCCACCCGCTTCGGCACGGGTCAGCCCGCGCCCACGGCCCCCCGGCCGCCCGGGGACAAGAAGGAGCCGGCAGCCGCCCCGGACTCGGTACGGAAGATGCCGCAGCTGACGGCCAACGCCATGGTCAGCCCCCAGGGCGACGAGAGTCCCCGGGGCAGCGGCCCCTCGTCGGCCTGCGCGCCCGCCGCCGCTGAGAACAGGCCGCTGCCGCGCGTGCACCGGGCGCGGGGGGCGCCCCGGCAGCAGGGCCCCGGCGCCGGCACCCGCGACGTCTTCCAGAAGAGCCGCTTTGCCCCGCGCGGCGCCCCGCACTTCCGCTTTATCATCGCCGGGCGGCAGGCCGGGCGGCGGTGCCGCGGGCGCCTCTTCCAGACCGCCTTCCCCGCGCCGTACGGGCCCAGCCCGGCGTCGCGCTACGTGCAGAAGCTGCCCATGATCGGCCGCACCGGCCGGCCGGCCCGCCGCTGGGCGCTGGCGGACTACTCGCTGTACCTGCCGCTCTGAGGGGCGTGTCCCCGGCCTCTGAATAAACCCCGCGCCCGGAAGTGAAGTGTCGGCGCTCGTGTGTCGCGCCGGATGAGGCGGGGTTCGGGCGGTTGGCTCCCGCGGCCGCGCTTCCCGGTGGCGAGGGCGCCATGGCGCTGCCCTGGCCGCAGCGCGTCGAGCTCGTGCTGTTCGCCGCCGCCTTCCTGTGCGGGGCCGTGGCGGCCGCGGCGCTGACGCGGACCCAGGTGCGGCGGCGGGGGCGGGGCGAGCGGGGGGCGGGCCCACCCCGACTCCGAGAGACCGCGGCTCTGCGGGCCGGGCCTCCCCGGGCCCGGCGGGCGCCGGCCTGCGGCGGACGAGCATCGGCGCTCACCGCGTTCCATGGCTCCGTCCGCCCAGGTCATACTTCAGTCATTACCTCGCCAAAGGGACAAGTCTTCTGGAGTGGCTTACAGCACCAGACAAAGCCCAGCCTGGTGGCTCCTGCTGCATAACCTTACCTTGGTTCTGAAACGGAGGTCGGTCCAGGCCCTGCCTGCGTCCTGAAACCAGACACTATCGTGCTGAGCTACGTCAAGAAATAAAGCTTAGTGTAGTGGAGGTGATTAAGCTACCTACCACCTGATTGCAACAGTGTTTCAAATGACAAAATAGCAATTATGTAAACCAAAAGCCAGTAGTTTACGTTGTGTTTACCCGCGCCAGGCATTCTTGTTAGTGAACATGGCCTCATTTGATCTCTATAAAGTAGGCACGATTTTACAGATTAGAAAGCATCGGAGATAGTGTTAGGTTACATAAGTTCTGGTTTTACTCTAGGATTTCCGCAGAGGGGAGACCAGAACTTGTGAGGCACCTCTGAAGCTCAGTGTATTTTATAACCACCGCCTATTTCCTGATCCTTCTGGCCACTGCGGGTTCGATTTCCCCAGCAGGCCCTCTACGGGCCCAGGAACGGGAACTGAGTGCACAAACTACTCTAGTGTGGCCCTGTGCTAGGTTATCCCTAACACCTGCCATGAGCCTGCATCCGGAGGCACAACCCTGAAATCTAGGACTCAGCAGCTTCTCTCCACAGGGCTCCTTCAGTGGCAGCTGTCCCCTGTATGGTGTGGCCGCCCTGAATCGTTCCTCCCTGGCCTTATCCCGACCCTCAGCCCCCTCCCTCTGCTACTTTGTGGCTGGAGCCTCTGGCCTTCTGGCCCTCTACTGTCTGCTGCTTCTGCTCTTCTGGGTCTACAGCAGCTGCATCGAGGACTCCCACAGGTGACTGCGCTGCTCTGAGGGCTAGGGGCTGAGGTGGGAGGAGTCCCACCTCGACTACAGGCTTGTCCTCTCCTCTTAGAGGCCGGATAGGGCTCCGCGTTGCACTGGCCATCTCAACGGTAGCCATCTTCCTGGTCTTAGTGTCTGCCTGTGTCCTCCGATTTGGCACCAGTTCTCTCTGCAACTCCATTGTCTCCCTGAACACTACAACTAGGTAATGGGAAAGGGGGGAAGCCTGGCTGGGGCTGCCTGCCTTCCCTTAGTGGAGATCCTGTGACCCAGTTTTTACCCTCATCAGTTATCTTGAAGGGCACCTAGGCACAGGAGTGTGTGCCTGAGGTATATCCCTGGTCTCACAACTGTCTTTTGAACTCACAGCTGCTCTGAAGCTCAGAAAATTCCATGGACGCCCCGTGGAACAGCTCTGCAGTTCTACTCCAACCTACACAATGCTGAAGTGAGGTCCTGGGATACAGATTCCTAGAAACATCTGTAGTTCTGAGGGTTCCCACCAGGGAGCGGTTGAAAGGAGCTGAAGGGCTTCTCAGCCTGACAGCAAACAGATGGCTGGTGCGTGGGTGGAACTGGATCGAGGTGGCCTCACTCCTGACACTCCTGTTCCTGTCTCCCGCAGAACTCTTCCTGGGCGAATCTGGTACTGTGGTGTGTGGTCCTGGTGCTCCAGGTCGTGCAGTGGAAGTCCGAAGCCACCCCATACCGGCCTCTGGAGAGGGGGGACCCCGAGTGGAGCTCTGAGACAGATGCTCTCGTGGGGCCACACCTTTCCCATTCCTGAAGGGTACCCAGCGTGCCTTCTGCAGCCAAAGACTCCGTGCCCAAGTGCCTGCACTCCTCTTCCCCGCTCGGCCCCCTTTATGCCGCGAGCCTCAGTTTTCCCTCCAGGAAGGAAACATGACGACAGGCCTCCTCCACTTCTCTTCCTACAGCTGTTTTTATACCAAAATATATTACTTTCTTCTTTCATCTTGGCACCGAGTTGTGTTAAAGCACTGTAGGGAGGTGGATGGGCGGAAAGAGTAAAGGCTAAACAGACATGGATCACTTAGAGGGACATTCAGGTAGCTGCCTTTGAGATGACTGCTTTTATTGGCTGTTCCTGAATCTTGGGCCCCCTCATGTGACTCTGGTTGTCACCCCATCCCTAAAGTTCAGTTTTTATTCCCCTCCAGGAGGAGTGAGTGTCCCAGGGTGTTTTTTTACAAGTTACGGTAGGCACCCACAGTGTTGTCAAAGAGTTTCGTGTTGGGGAAATAACCAGTTTTGTCCAAGAGGAAGTAGAAGCGCCTGCCTTTGACCTTCAGAGGCAACATGGCGGGGACTTCACCCCGGTGGGCCATGCAGGAGACTTGGTTCAAAGGAACAGTGAAATGGGCACCCAAGCCAAAAGGGGCATGAGTGGTGAGGGTCACCTGCTTCCCTCCAGCCCGTAGCATCACTGAGCGCACAGAGCGGAGGGAGAAGAGAAGACCGGCACCAAGGACCAAGACACCTGCAGGAAAAGCAGACCGGGGTGAGGGGTTTTCACTGGAGAGCTAAGCAGCAACCCTTCTGGTGCCCCCTGAATGAAAACAAATGATTGTGATGACAGTAACATTTATTGAGCTCCCCTAAGACCCGAGAATCTTGGTACTCATTCCTCCCAACAACCTTAACAGATGTCCATCCCCGTTTTAAATCGAGAGAAAACAGGTCCAGAGCTGAAATAACTTGGTCAAGGTCGCAGTGAGAGGCAGACCTCAGCCTAGGCCTGTCCGAGGACTCAGCGCTAGGGGATTTCCATCTCCAGTGGTTCGCACTCCCGTGGGGGATGGCCTTCCCCTCTAACCCCCATCACCGAGAGCCAGGAACCGCTGATTCTCCTTGCCTAAGCAGGGAGGGTCGTGCCCAGCCACCCGCGTACCTGTGGTGGGAAGCCAGCCCACGCCTTACCTATGGCACCACAGCCGACCGCCAGGCCATAGCGCCAGAGCACCGAGCGCACGTCCAAGCGCCCGCGGCCTGGGAGATCCGCGTCCGGAGCCCGCGCGGGGGCTGGGGGTCGGGTCAAGGCTGCCACGGCCAGGGAGGCCCAGAAGACGCCCTGGCCGGCGCAGAACAGACCGAGGACCGTAAAGAAGCGGCCCCTTTCATGCTTGAAGAGCAACACGTCTCGTGGCGGGGTCGCGTCGTGCAGGGATCGGTGCACCGGTAGGTCCCGCAGAGCGACAAGCAGCCTCGCGGGCCAGCGCCACCCAGCCGCAGCCATGGCCCTCCGTGCGTCGCTTCCGGGGCGGAGCTTCCTGCCGGCGGGCCCCGCCTCTCCGAGTCTCCTCGCCGGCCTGCGCCAGCGGGAGGCGGCAACTTCCACCCCGCCTCCCCCACCACAGGGGCGGGGTAAAAACAATCCAGTGCACAGGACACAAAATACAATATCACTCTTTATCTTAAAAAGTCGAGAGGAGTCTGGGGTTAAGTACACAAAGCACCTCAGTCCTTCGGGTAGTTTAGTGTCAGTTCTACAAAGTAACCTTTGGCTTCCTGGCACCAGTGAGGCTCAATTTTCTGAAAGTCTTCCAGAGTCTTCCAGAAGGCGTTGAAGAGAGGGATCCAGCAGCCCTCTCTCCTGGGTCACAGTCACAGAGTGGCCTCGGGCCGGAGAGGAGGAGACAACAACCATGACAAGAAGACATCAATATCCAAGGACTATTTACAGGGGGCTTCTTCTGGGGCAGAACTTGGGATCACTTCATGAACGCCACTTCTGGGATTTCGCCCTTGGCCTTGGAGAATAGAGAAAGGTCAGTAGAGCCAGGCGGCTCATCCCCCCCACCCATGCCCTCCCCACCCCCAGATTACCTGACCCTCTTGAAGGCCCAGAGAGCCCTGTCTTTTTGCCATCATATTCCCAAACTTTACCTTGAGATGAGTAAAGGCCTGGGCAGATCTGGTGTAGTCCCAGTTGTTGTCCTGAAGGCACCTGGAGTGGGGGAAGAACAGGCACCTCCATTAGAACCAAAACGCAGTCGCCCAGATCACTAAATGCCAGTTCGGAATCCATTCCACAGAAACACCTGCCCAAGTTTGCCAACAATTATATACATTCTTGCAAAATTTATACAAATGAAAAAGTAGCAAAAATCCAAATGTCTATCAATGGACTACTGAATACAAAGTATTTAATAGCTATCAAGAAGATTAAAGTAATTTTTATACTGACAGGAGATGTTCATGGGACAAGGAAAAAAAATTAAGTTGCAGAATAGTATATAAAAAAGGACTTCATTTTGGCTTTAAATTTTGTGCTAATCTATGCACATTTTTTTATAGACCATTTTTTTAAAGCAATTAAAAGTTTTGGCTTTTAAAATTTTAGGAGCACTTATTATTCACTACCTCAGTTTACCCCTGTTCCTACACATGCCCAGGACTCACTTCTGGGACCACTCGAGGTTCATGCCAGACTGGGTAGAGAACGCCTGCAGCATTTCCTGCTGCTCTGGGGAGAGGGTGGGCACCGGGCTGGAGGAAGGCGTGGGCGCAGGCATGGCGAAAGCTCTTTGGATCTCGTCAGGGCTGGCGTTCCGTACAAACAGCTCGTCGTTTACGATGCACAGTCTTGGGGACAAAAAGCACCTTAGCTATACAGATAGCCTCATCCTTCCAAAATCATTCCTATTCTCACTGACACCTGACACTCAGATTCTTTCAATACCTGTAAGAGCCCCTCCCACTCTTAGCTATTAGCTTTTATCGTTTTATTGATATGGCCTTTCCCATATCACACTACCAAACACACTAGAATTGCACATTCTGCCCCCAAACATGGATAGTTCTTATCTTCACAACAGGCGCAGGAAGTGAACAGTTACACCACTTTCCAGATGAGGAAACTGGGCCTTAGCCAGAAGTGCTGGAGCCAGGCTGAGAAACCCAGCCAGCCCCACTCCAGAGCCAAACTCTTCGCTACGTGAGCTTCCTCCCTCCTCTGGTTCCCTGTCACCTTCCTGAAATTCTGAAAATACCTTGAGGACTGACTCCGCCCCCACATGGCCACAGACTGGGGCTGGGACTGGGACCCCAGTAGTAAGCCAAACGCTCACCCTGAATTGCTGGCCGGAACAGCGACGAAGGTCCGCGTGAAGGCTCGCAAAGAATCCCGAGACTTTCCATCCACTGCAACAACAATGGCAATGACCCCTGAGTCGCTCACGCTTTATGTTTACAAACCGCTTCTCCAATCGTGGTCTCATTTGATACAAAGAACCCTAAGTGGGCCAGGCAGGGATGACTATGTGCGTGCAGAGGAGCAGAGGTGGGGAGGAGTGTCAGAGGTCAGAAAAAACAATAACAACACTGTTATCCCACTGATAGAGTATTCGTGTGCCAGGCCTTGTGTCAGTCCATTTACTCTCCAGAGATGGCTGTTACTAACCCCCCTTTACAAATAAAGAATCTGAGGCTCAGAAGTAATGACACATCGGACCAAGGTTGGGATGGATGCTCAGACCTGCCCGTCTCCAAAGTCTGTGTCCTAATCATGGGTTTTCCCACAGCCCAGACAGGAAAAGCAGGCGGAGAGGGGAGGCCAAGTGAAGGTGACTTGAGGAAGAACAGGAGCAGGAAGTCAGGGAAGAAGAGGAGAGAGGCGGCAGCGGGGCAGCCGAGAAAGGCCCTTGCTGGGGGAAGAACCGTCCTCAGACAGGACTGCTAAGGTGCTCACCTTCCTTGAAGACCCCATTCACAGAAAAGCACAGCAACGTGTTCTGAAAGAGAAGCAGCAGCAGCTGCCACACAGGCCCCAGGCCCAGCCGGAGCCCGGCCTCTGAGCCGCCCCTTCCCCATTCCGGCTGTCGGGGAGGAAGTCCGTGCTTACTGTTTGGGCGCTTATGTCTACCACGAAGGAATTGACATCGTGCTGAGTTTTAGGTAACTCGTTGAGGAAGGCGACGACGTTGAGCCGTGTGTGCTTCAGCAGCCGGAACCGCAGGGCTGGGGGCAGGGGAGCGGCCAAGGTTAGGGACTGCCACGCGTTTCTGGGCCCTGTGACAGTTTCCTTCCCATTCCTTTCTCCCATCCTGTTTTGATCACGTCACACACTTACTAGGGTCTTTAAGCTTCTTCACATTCCTGCTATCCTTGAAGTACTCGCCCAAGTTGCTTCTGGGGAGTGAAAGCAAAGGGAGGCAGTGGTCAGAGCACTGTGGAGTGCGGACACTGGCAAGTGCTGGCCTGGGCCTGCCGAGAAACTCCGGTCCTGGGCAGGTTCTGGGATGTGATGCTCACCGGGAAGGGTTCTGCGGGGTGAAAGGGATGCTCAGGGAGCAGCAGGCCCCATCGTGGTAGGCATCCAGGAGCCGCTGCCGGTTTCCAGAGTCATAAATTGCATAGTACCTGCGGGGACAAACAAAAGGGAAGGTCTGCGCTGCACGAAGGGACCTGAGAGTCCTCAAGAGCGAGCGTGCTGGAGCCAGCCCACCTCTGCCGGCCGCCGGGGCCCCGGGTACTTACTGCTGCAGGAAGTGCAGGACCAGATTCTTCAGGGTCTCTGTCCCAAAATAGCTTCCCTGGAATCAAACAGCTGTTAGGACCAGGCACCGATCTTTCTTCCCAGCACGAGTTCTAGCTCTGCCCACCCTCTCACCTTGCACGGCGGTAACATCGTGGGTGCTTCAACGTCGAAGGCAATTGGCGGGGGTAACTCGTGGCCATCCTGCCAAAAGGAAGTGAAAGGTGACAATGTAAACCCGAGAAAGAAGATGGGGTGAGGAATAAGATGGAAAAACTAACAGAGGTCAGAGGTCAAAGTGGAAAAGAGACAGGAAAGGGTCCTGGAATCCCAACAGCAGGTATTTTTCCGGGAAAGATTATAGCTTTTGTTGGATTCGCAAAGGGCTCCATGTCCCCAAGTTAATGGTCATACAAATGTATGTTAGGCAAGACCTTGGTGGTAAGAGATGCTATGATTGTTAGAAGAGAATGAAAAAAGTTTCGGACTTACCAGGCGTAATAATTTGGGAAATCGCTCGCGAACAGCGCTGTCAAGAACGGGACAGAAGTGAGTGATGCTTCAGAGCCACCATGCCTCCTGGACTGCTCTAGGAGCAAATACACCAACACCCGAGGGACAGCCCGTCCCATCTTGGTCATCCTCTCACTCCTCCCAAGCCTCTGAGCTCCAAGAAAAACAGCCCCACTCCCCACCTTACCTGGGGCACCCGGAAATGACTGCCTTGAAGGCTGACTCTTCTCTTTGCCTGATCCCGACTGCTGCAGGAGCAGCACGCCCAGGCTTTAAGTCCGGGACCTCCTCCCCCTCACTGCCCCCCTTACCTTCTACCTACTCACCTGTGTAGCCCCAGGAGGAGGGAATGGGGTGGGAGCCCAGGGGCTCCGCTGCCTCAACAGGTATCCATCAGTTCTGCCAGGTCTGGCCGTGGCCAAGACCAAAACACACCACAGGGATGGCACAGGATGTTGGGGCAGGGAGATGAGCAAGGTAGGGATCAGGAAGAGGGGAGGCAAAGAAGGAAGTGAAGGAAGAAAAAGGAAAAAAAGAAAGAGAAAAGGTAGGATGTGGCAGGGACAAGGGAGAGATGGGAGAGATACAGGGAAGTAGAGAGAAGAAAGAAAGAAAAGGCAAAAGAACTACAAGGCAAGGAAGCATTCCGAAAAAAGAGGGGAAAAAAAGGGAGGAAGGCACCTGACACAGCCCTTTCCTTCAGCCGCCCTTCCCTGTGGTCCAAGGTAGAAATGGCAAACAAGTCGTCACTGCAGCGAGAGGGCAGCTGCGGTCGGCCAGGTCTCTGTCTGCTACCTGGGTCCCGGTCTGAGCTGGGCGTGGGAAGCAAAGCAGCCATGGGGGCAGGAGACCTCCCTCAGAAGGGGTGAGGGTTCAGGCCCCTGCAAAGTTGGGGGGGTGAGGGTCTATGCCCCACCTCTGTTGGCCCCCAAGTTCTTCTCTCCTGATGGCCCCTCTGCGACTGTGCCTGTCTTAGGTTGTTCCTCCCCTGAGGAATCTTACCCGTCTCTGGCTAACCAGCCATCCTCCGGGGCCAAGCAGGGTGATGTGAGGTGTGCAAGTGAGGGAGGGGCAGCGCCCCCGTGAGGGTCAGCTGTGTCTCCTTGGTAGCCTATGCCCCCGTGGCCTCCACGCCCAGCACCTGCCTTGGGATTCCCTCGCCTGCTGGCGGGGCCCCGGCTCTGGTCACATTTCTTGGGGAACCCAGGTTTCTTCTCCAGGGAGGGCCCAGCTCAGTGCTGGGCAAGAGAGACAGACTGCATGGCACCAGCCACGAGGAGGCCTCAA
This sequence comes from Rousettus aegyptiacus, assembly GCF_014176215.1. Lineage (NCBI taxonomy): Eukaryota > Metazoa > Chordata > Mammalia > Chiroptera > Pteropodidae > Rousettus > Rousettus aegyptiacus. The sequence goes on from NW_023416308.1 coordinate 114,928,135, forward strand.
CCTCAGCATGGGCAAGAAAGCCCAGGCAACAGCTGTAGCCAAGTGGATCGTGAGAAGAGGGTCCCTCTTGACAAAAGAACAAGAGGGACCGAGACAGGACAAAGGAGGACGGCCCAGCAGCAGGAAGTCCCAGGGTGGAGGGCTTTCTCAGCCCAGGGATACCAGGCTCTTGGCACAAGACAACTCCATATACGGGGCATATACAAGACACCCCGATGATGGTAGAAAAGGGGAGATGCCCTTCCTGGAACAACAGGGTGGGGAGATTCTAGAAAAGGCTGTGTTCAGGAAGAAAGAAGAAAAGCTGTAGAATAAGCGAACAAGTAGTCAGATAAAAAGCAGGGAAAGGAAATGTGGGACAAAGCTGGGTGACATGGGCGGATGACAGGGAGGAACACGTGATCCTCCCAAAGGACAGGTGGTTCCAGCTCAGGGCTGCACATCTCCTGCAGACGGGCTCCGGTCAGGGTGCATTAGCTCAGCCTCCCAGGGGGTGAAGGTCCCCAGGAGGGGAGACAGAGGCTACGACTGACCTGATGTAGGTGGACTGGTCCCGAAAAGTGTCGCATAGGGGGTTTCCTTCGAGCCGCAGCTCTTCTAGCTTCAGGCCTTTCACCTTGTCCAATTCCCGCTCAGACTTCAACTGCAAAGGATGGGAGGAAGGCGAGAAAGAGACCGTGGTAAAGAGAGTCAGCTAGATCCCCACACCACGCCCCCACCTTCATCTCTTAAATTCCTTCCTTTGCCTCTGGCCACCAGCAGGCAAGTCCCCTCCACCCTCTGCCCGTCACAACCAAAACACAACCAAGTCTCAATTCTCACCTCGTTTGCGGAGAGATTTAGGATCTTTAGATTGGGTGCTTTCTGCACAATGCTGGACATGTCATCCAGCTTGTATAGCTTGTTACTGCTCAAGTTCAAGGACAATAGCTGTGGGGAGAGAAGACTTTAGAGGAAGCACCACCAGGAAGGGGATCGGAGACATATCTGCCTCCTAACCCCATCCAATCTATCCCACTCTGCTTCCTCCCATCTAATAACAGAGCAAAAGCCTCACCTCGGGGATGTTCTCCTCAATGATTCGCAGGGTAGCCGCCATACAGCTTCTACGATTCAGGACAACATCAATGTTCTGGGCCACCAGATCTTCAGGAAGGAAAGGGGAGTGAGAATGGTTGCCTAGGCCAGCATCAGCACCAAACCATTCTCAAACCTTACCTGCCTGAAAGATCCCCCTCTGTCTCTGCATATCTGAGAATCATTGCCATCAACCTTACCTGGGTCTGAACGGAGGCCCTTGAGGTCAAGTGCTTGTTGGGAGCCATCGTATCGTTTACTCATGATCAGCTACAGAGGAAGAAAGAGTTTTCAGTGGTCACTGCAGTTGTGAGTGGGGGATGGGGAATGTGAGAACCACTAGGACTGGGGTGGAAACATGTGACTTGAGTCTGCCTCACCTTTAGCTGCTCTACTTGCTCTGGCTTCAGTTCATTCTGTACAGTATGGGGTGGAGGAGAGGAGTTGATGATGATGGATATCTGCAGAAAAGACACAAGGGCATGGTGAACTTTAGGGAACCCTAAGCACCAGGAACAAGACCCAGCGCCCTGAGCATCGATCCCTGCCTCCAGCAAAGTCAGAAGCCAGGCCCTCTGTACACACCCTTCGGTTTTTTGGATCCAAAATCTTATAGTTGACAGCCTTCAATGCAGAGGCAGTACTGGCATCCTCAACAAAAAAATGGGCCCTTGCGTTATCACAGTGAAACTACAAGAGAAAATAAGAGCGTTAGACTCGGAGCCCGGCGCCCCTGGCCTACCTGGCCCCGCCTCTGTTTTGGTGCTCAGCCAGCCACTCGGGCCTTATCTTACCTCAATGGGGGTAAAAGAAACACTGCACTTGCTCTGAATTGCTTTCAGGAGCCACGACTTGTCATAGTTACTGCCATGAGGAATCTGCATGAAAGAAAGAGAACAATATGTAACTAAGGCTAGACGGGAGATTCAATCTAGTGCTTCACATAGTCTGCCAAACTTTAAGATTTTCTAAAGAAAGCTCCTGGTAAAGGCTTTCTACTGGAGCCACACATGGATTACTTAACCTCCTTTTTCTTTATACTTATAATCATCAAAACGATCAAATTGTCTGACTCAGAGTCCCAAGATATTATGTATACCTTGCCTACCCCCGAGAAATCAACCTCCCCGACTGAGCTTGAGCCAAATGGAGACATCAGTTATCACATTTTCCTTTGGATGGCCTTTCCTTCCTCCCATCCTGCCTGTTCTTTCTACTCCTTCGGGTGTTCTAAGACATTGATTCTTCTTCTTCTTCTTCTTCTTTTTTTATACCTACAGCATCTGGTCTTCCTAGGTGGTCTCCCATCCAAGTACTAACCAGGCCTGATCCTGCTTAGCTTCCGAGATCAGGGTGGCATGGTTGTAGACAGCGACACTGATTTTTAGGAGAAAGTATGGATACCTGATTGTGGCGTAAACAGCTGAGAAGACTAACTTGGTGGCATGATGAGGAAGCACCTGAACTCTGAGCCGAGCCCCCACTTCCCCCGCACCATCTCTTTCCAAGACACTCACTGTAATCTTAAACCAGTTCTTCGAGGTCCCATCCTGGCTGGTGCCAGCCCCTCCTGTCTGCAGAGAAGCTCTGTCTCGCCGCACAGTAACATGAATGCGGTCTCGATCGTGCCAATTATCACCCCGACGGTTGGGTCGTGCAGCATAAGGGTTGCTGTGTGGAAGCAGAGAATACAATGTCCATAAGCACAAGGACTGTCTTCTCAAAGACCCTGCTGCACTGTTATTAGGACTACAACTGAGACTGTTCAACCATTAAGCTGGTTCTGGCACTTCTCGCTCTGGTAGGTAGGAAGACAAATGACGTGGACAGTAAAAGGGCTATATAAACGAATGAGTCAATAATTCAAACCAGATCAAATGGCCACTTACTATCGTACTCGGGGAACATCCTGGACATCACTCATTGCCACATCTCTGTCATCTTCTTCAAGGCGGGAAGATCGAATGCCAGCACCTCCTCTTCCAGACCTACGGTTTCCCTCACCGCACTTCCACCGGAAAGGACCCCGGCCCTTCTTTCTTCTTTGAGGGAAACTAACACGATCATCATGCTCTGGAGTTGGAAACAGAACACGAATTTAAAAACGCATCACTGGTCCAGCTGCCCTGCTGTGCCAATCACAGTACCCAGCACCCTGCACTATCAGATGAGATACACACTAACTAAAGAGGCCACCACCACGCAAACTCCTCCACCTGTCCAGAGAAAGAACCCTCTCTGTGGGATGGCAGCAACAGGGAAACATCACTGGGAAACTCCGGGGCTTCTGAGAAATGAAGCAGAAACTGGAACTACAGGGAAGAGAAATGTAATGTGGAAATGTGAGTGATCTAAAAGTAGAACTGGACACAACTCAGACCCCCTGAAAAGTCATCTAAAATCTGCTTTCACTCAGCCTTCCAAATCTACTTAACCCTACTCCATATTTGGATGATGACCTCTCTCCCATCTTCTTAACCAATCCATCACAATGATTATATCGGCTTTCAGTAAACGATGCTTCTTCTGCCTATACAGTACAAATGTCAGTTGCAAAACAACAACAACAACTTAAGGGCTTCTTTAAAAGTCTTGTTCTCAAGTTTTGGGAGTGAGTACTTTGCTTCCTTGGCCAGAAATGTCTCTGAACTCAGAAAACAAATCGCAGATGCAAGCTCCAGTGGTAGCTAGGGTGCTTAACCAAGGGTTCTCAAAAGCTCTCCAAGAATATGACCCTCTGACTCCTGGTGTGTAGGAATGGCTTCTTAAGAAAAGACTTATGACTCCCCAAAAAGGTCTGCTTAATGCCCAGTACTCTGCAAACGATGAACTTCAAGAAATGAATCCAGAAAAAAATAAACAGAAGGCGCAGCTAACAGGCACTGAGAACTTTCTGCTGTGCCAGGCACTTGATATGATCTCATTTTAACACACACACACGAATACAAACTTAGTAGGTACTGTTTCTACCTGAATTAAAGGAGTGGAAAATGAGGCCTGAGAGCTTAACTCACTCAAGCTTGGTGTAGTCAACTCAGGATTGAAACCTTGGCTGTCACGTACTCCAAACGACTACCCTGGACCCAGGGTAATGCTTGGTCGAGAACATCGAGTTGGTGTGTAGGTCTAAAATATTAAGCCAACGCCGCAGGAAGAGGAGGGTAAGACCGACTGGACGCGATAGAAAATAGGACACGGGTAGCCCATGAGCAGGGCACTGATTCACATTAAAAGAGTCTGGCCGCCAAACTGAACTGACAGGGATCCACCGCCCACAAAGTTCAAAGGAATCTCGTCACCCCACCGCCGAGCCACCCGCTCCGAGTCGCACGCAGCTCCTCGCAACGCCAGGATTCCGGAGTCAACAACACGGGCGCCCTCCCTCGAGTCCGGCCCGGCCCCCGGGCTGCCTCGCCCCCGGCCCGCGCCGCTGCCGTTCCCCGCGGACGCCGGCCCCTCGCGGCCTCCTGCCCCTGCTGCGGCCTAGGCCGGCGCTGTCCACCTGGGCCGCGATCGCCCCGCTCCCCGACCTGGGGCCAGCACTGACCGTTGTATGACTTCCCCCCGTCCGCCATGGCACAGCGAAAAGCAGGGCGGGCTCAGGCGCGGGCCACAACACCACCAAACGTCCGAACGCTCAGGCGCTCCAGGCCGAAGTGCTCCTACGCCCGGCGCCACCGCATTTATCTGGCCAAACGCGCGGCGCGCCGTCGACGTCCCCAGGTGGTGGGCGGTGCCGCCTAGTGGTAGCGCTCAGCCCGCTGCGCATGCGCACTGGGCGAGCAGCAGAGATGGGGGCGGGGCCCGGCCGCTTCACGCCCCGCGCAAGATGAGCTCGCCAAACTTTAGATAGGCGATAATTCCCCTCGCCGCCCGCTTTTATCCGTCCGCCGCTACTGCCAGCACCTCGAGGGGTAGCGCTGGAGCTGGGCGCAAGCCGCTGAAGCCCAGGACCTCTAGAGGAATGGGAAAGAGAGGTCACACGAAGGTTTCCCAAGGAATTGGAGACCCGGACCTCAGAGTGGGTGTGATGGTTCAGACCCCTAGCGGGATCCAGCCAGTGTTAGCCCAGCTCTCTGCCAGGTATGGATCTACGCTTTGCTTTCTTCGCCTGTAAAATGGATTACCAGGAAAAAATAAACATAAGCTCCGAGAGAGAAATGGCTTTTTTCTTCGGCACCTGGCTCAGCGCCGTGACTGGCACATAGCAGGAAATCAATATTTGTGAATCAAATGAATTTCTGATCCATGCATCCCCTGAGGAAGATTTGCGGAATCAAATGAGAGGCTTCGCTTGTCAGGCTTTGGCGAGCAATTGGCTTCACAAACCTCCCCACCCACTACTGATGTGCTGTGCTAGGCCCACGTGGTGTACCAACTGGGTAGTAAAGATTCTAGCAAGACCACCCGCTGAACAGAAGCCAAGGGGAGAGGAAATATTAAAACGCCAGGGCGAAGAAAAGACATGAGTTCTCCGAGACAGCCCCCCGACCCCCACCCAAATACTAAGGCCAACCCAGTGTACCAGGGCTGTTGTCTCTACGGCTTGAGCCTCCTTTGGGGTGTGTGAGATTGGAGAGCTCCAGTGTCCTCAGACTGAGGTTTGTGGGTACTGGTCACGAATGACAAAGCATATTGACCTCATTGGAGGGTTGGTATTCCATAGTTCTCCCCTTCATTTTCCTGTGACTGGGTTGAATTTGGTGAGGGGGTTGGAGGGGACCAAGAGCCTCAGCTGAAGCTGAGAACAAATTCTTCACTTTTCACTCCTGGCTGCAGACAGAGCTCCTGCCTCATCCAGCTCAAGGAACAATTAGGGCCAACCAGTGGTAGGATGCAGATGAAACAGGTCCAAATACTGCTGGAGATGCTCTTGGAAGTTGCCACCAATCAGGAACCCAAGGCCCCCTTCGAAGGGAAGTTGCCATGCTAATAAAGTGCTGCAGCTGCACTTGGTCCTCCCCTGTCTGGAGCCTGCTGTGTTCAGAGCCGAGCCTGGCCCCTCACAGCCATCAAGCCCCACCCTTTCAGTTCTGGTAATGGGCAGTGGGCTCGCTCCATTTGCTGCCTACGCTCTTTGACGCTCCCACCCAGAAATGACAACATAGCCAGTGAGGCTGACAGTCTTGCTGTAATTGGGAGAAATGGGCTGCAGCAGATTTGGCAGATTGAGAGTCACCAGCAGCCAAAGTTGGGGGTGTGCAGGCAGCCGAGAGGCTCAGAGCCCCCGCCTCGCATGGTGGAGAAAGGAAGAAGAGGTCAAATTGTAACTCAGATGAGAAAGTTGGTCCCAGGGGCAGTTTCACTTCCTCACCTCACTCTCAGGATGTGGGGAAGGGCATCATGTCCCCTTAATGCCAAAGTTTCCTCTGAGAGAGGCTGGGGAGGGTTTATAAAAATCTCGTGGTGAAGACAACCTCCCCCACCGGCCTCCCAATTGGCCTCTGCTCCCTTCCAGCCACTTCACAGCAGAGTCCAAATCCAAAACCGTGTGGTTCGTGGGCCTGAGGGTGGTGAGGGGAGGACAGGGTGGCCAGAGGCAAGGAGTGGGGGATCGGGGGCAGTGGCCATTCTTAGCAGTTCCAGGAACACAGGGCTTTTTCTTCCAAGTACCCTGCACAGACTCAGTGGCAGCGCTGGCCACCTGCCCTCCCAAGTGAGTTCCAAAGCCCCACAGAGTGCCTCAGAGTGGAGAGGGTTCAGGCAAGGAAGACCACAAAGATGATGAAGAAGACAATGAGGATGAGGAAGATTTTGACCATGAGCCACCGGTTGGAGGTAACCGACTGGAAGTACTTGAGAATCTCTGAATGGGCGGCCTCCACATCCAGCTGGATTCCCGACACATTCTCATCGATCCTGGGGATGGAGAGAAGAGAAAACAGAAGGACAATGGATTAGAAAGAGTGCTACTGAAGTGGACTTACTGACATGGAAGCATAGTCACAACATGCGGCAGTAAAAAGCTTATATATAACAGGACCCCGTTTTTGTGTATAGAAAAAGCTCTGGAAGGGTAATATAAACAAGTGTTGGCTTTTGTGTGAAAATCAGCTCTGCAACTTATTAACTGATGACCCCAAGCCAGTCATTTAACCTCAAATCTCATTTTCCTCAACGGAAAAGGAAGGAAAAATGGTAACACAAACTCTGCCTCTCCAGTGTGGTCAGTCTTGTCTGAGTTAACAAATATAAAGTGCCCAACCCATACTAAGCCCCAAAATGTTAGCTATTATAATTTTTTTACTCATCAATATTTGATTTTTGTCTAATACATATGTATTGCACTTGAAACGGGGAAAAGTACACAGGCCATAACGGTAAGGAAATCCTGGTTCTGAGAAACACAAAGAAAAACTTAATGATGTGGAGAGGCAGTCAGGGGAGAAGAGCCCTACATCAGGAAAACATGTCTCCAGGGGACAGCGGAGTCCTCTGAGGAAAGGCAAGCTCTTGAAACGTTGCTGAGAAAGAGGAAACACTTTCCAGCCAAACTGCATATGCTAAATACAAACAAATACAAATCCCTGGTCTTTGCAAAGGGAGTTCCCGGGAGCAGAGACCTTTCCAAGCCGTGAGGACAGCAAAGTTGGTGGAACGTGGCAATCCAACTGGAAAGGGACAGGGAAGGCGAGCCAGTGGCTGCAAGCCCAGAGTCCTGGGAAGGTGCTCATGAGGACTGCGAGCTAATTTCTGTCCAAATAAAGGAGCTGGACTGTACATGACTCCCTAGTATGTCAGAGAGGTTTCCTGGCTTTTGGCTATAATTGCACTTCTCAGTGTGGGTGCATTTGTCCTCTTGGACCCAATAAAGCTCACACTGGCTGTGCTTAACAGAAGTGGAAAAACAACAAATGCCATCTGGCATATAAAAGACTTTAAATGGGAGTCCATGGATGAAACTGAAGGGAACACTAGTGGTGACAAAAATTAGGAATCAATGGGACAATGACAGGCAGTAGCAGGGGAATTAGAAAATGAAAATGAATGGGGCAGAAAAAAAAAATAGGCTTAGGAAGGGACAAGACTGAGGAACACTGGAAGGGAAAATGTTTGCACGGAGAGGAGGACGAAATATCTTATGCAGAGGAAAAACCACACAGGGAAGGAACTGAGCAACACGAAGCTGTTCAGAAAGGCTAAATGATGAAACTGATGTGAGAGGCACGGGAAGCCGGAGGACTAGAAGATGAGTGTAAGCTGGAAACAACAAAAAAGGAGGTTGAAGCAAAGACAGTGAGCCCGAAAACCGGAAAGATTATGTGACTGTGATTAGGAGACCTAGGATTTTAATTTCTGAGTTTGTTTCCCCAAAACTTCACGGTGACTGAGTAACTGGGTTTTGTTTAAGAGGACCTGGAAACTGCCTTGAAGTTGCTCCATATAGCCCGATTTAGTAATAAAGAATGATGGTAATGGATTCTAATACATTGAACATAAAAAAGACATCATTCCATTGTAATTTGAAAGAAAGTTCCTTCTTTCCAGAAGAATGCCAGCTGATAAATGTAGGAGAACTGAGGGAATTCAAAAATTACCATTTTGCCACACACAGTCTCCCAAATGAGTCAGGCAAGGATCATCAGGGCTGGACATCCACAGGGACTCAAAGTATCACTTCACAGCTGACTTAGTCTGAGGGTCACCACCTTAAACTGACCAAACTTGTCATAACCAATAAAGGGATAATAACCTATTAAGCGCTGATACGATCACCTGTGTAGCTGGCCAAAAATATTTAACCTGAATCTAATCACACGACAAATATAGATGCAGGACTTTCTACAAGAAAGCAGTGGCCTTGGGGAGTGCTCTTCTAGTAGCTAGATGGGATGCTGCCCTATCCATAAATCTTTTAATAAAGCCAATTAGATCTGTTACATTAAAAAAAAAAACACTGGCCTCTTAAAAAAAAAAAGGAGTCAATGTCACAAAACAGAAGGCAGATTAAAGAGACATAACAATCAAAATGCAATGTGTGAATATTGCCTGGGTCTTAAACGGAAGGGAAAAAATGCTAAATGCATTTTTTTTTTTTTAGAACAATTGAGGAAATGTGAACATGGATTGGGTACTGCATACTGCTGGAGAACTGCTAATTTTCTCAGGTATGACAATATTATCATGGCTGTTCGGATAATACCTGTTCTTGGAGGATGCATGCTTTAGTATTTGAGAATAAAATGTCATGATGTTTGCACTCACTTTCAAATGAGTCAGAAAAATAAAAGAAGAAGCAACAGCAAAGGTGGTAAAATGTTAAGTATGTGAATCCAGGTGAAAGAAATATAGATGCTCCTTATGCTACCCTCCTAACTTTTCTGTAGTTTGAAATTTTGTTTACAAATGGGGGGAGGAAAATGATTGAGCAAAGTAAAATGATCAGCAGTTTGCATACCTTAGAAAAAATAAGAATCACCTGTTGAGCGTCTCAAAATGCAAATTCTTAGGTCTCATTTCCAGAGATTCTAGGGTGGGACCCAGGAATCTACATGCTGAAGAACTTCAGATCCAATCAGTGGTTTCTATTTATTTATTTATTTTTTTATGCTTATAGCACCTGGTCTTCCTAGATGGTCTCCCATCCAAGTACTAACCAGGCCCGACCCTGCTTAGCTTCCGAGATCAGACAGGATCTGGCTTGTTCAGGGTGGCATGGCCATAGACCCAAACAGTGGTTTCTAAAGAGGATCCAGATCCACTGGCATCCAGGAGACAAACATAAGAATGTTTATATCTATTTTTCAAATTCATCCTTTCAGGATCTCCATTTCTTGTGCATATAATTGCCTATAAATTTCCTCTTTGATTATTTCGGTCTACTGTAAACTTCCTTCTGAGCCATTCAACTCGAAGTGCTGACACTGATCCAATCAATCCTCATCCTTGATCTAATTAACACTCTAGGGTCCTTCCCTCACACTTCCTTTCTCAGGAGCACTCCCACCTATGGAATCGGAATCAACAAGTGTGAGGCCGGGAACCTATTTTCTTCTCCTTGCCCAATTAAATGAGGGGGCTGCTCACTGGGCTGGTGTTGGAAAACCTGCTTTATACAAACATAGGTATCTACCCAGCTTCACATGATCAACAAGCTAGGGTAAAAACACTCAGCAAGGTGCTGTGGGAAATAAAGTTCAACCAGAACTGGATGTCGCCTAAAGGCATGAGCAGTGGGCAGGGTTGCGTGCATCTGTGGATCCCTCTGACCTTCCACACCTCCTCGCCCCATTCTTTCCATAACAGCCTTTCTCCTTTCTGAACTGAGAAGACTAAAGTACTCTGACAACTACCGCCCCACCCCCACCGCCTCGCCTACCAACCCCCAGCATCTGTGCAACATGTTCTACTTTCCCATCTATCACCAGCTCCTTTTAAAGCCAAGCCCACCGCATCCCACTTCTCACCTTCTCAAGACGTAATTTTAAGAATTCTTCCCCCACCCCCACTCCTGTATCATCAATTTTTATTTCTCTGTTGGATCATTCCTATTAGCATACAAACATCCTTAAAAAAAATTTTTTTTAAACCACCTTTAAAAATAAAAAATACTTCTTGACTCCTACTGGACAAACTGGGAACAATCTGAGCACGAAAATAATCATTATCCTAACTGATTATAATACAAAAAACAAAAACCCTAAGCCCATAATGACGCTCAAGAGAAAAAAAGAATTAAAAAACAAAACAAGAACTCTGTGGTTACTACTTGTGACAAATGCTCCATCAACTATTTACTCTGAAAATGCAGGAAAATAATTAAGGTTTTATCTAGCTTAATTAAGAGGATTCGGCTCATGCTGTTAAAAAAGGAAAGCTCTTCTTTAGAGAAAAATGTATTCCTACGAGATAAACTGATTCAGACAGGCATCATAAATGGATGCTAGAAACATTAAGTAAAGGTTTTTGGAGAGGAAGGTATCACTGGATACCCCATGAATTACTTGCTGACTGTGAAGAAGAAAATGTACTTTTATTTTTATTTATTATTATTTATGCCTACAGCACCTGGTCTTCCTAGGTGGTCTCCCATCCAAGCACTAATAAGGCCTGACTCTGCTTAGCTTCCAAGATCAGACATCGGGCTTGTAGACCATGGACCATGGCTCCACTGGGGCACAAACCCAGGACCTTCTGTGTGTAAAGCAGATGTGCTAACCGGTACACTATGGAACCATGTCTGAAAATGTACTTTTAAAAGGAGAGATTATCTGTCATCAGTTCAATCAAGTGATTAGACTTGTTCTCACATACACAGGAGCAAGCTGACATTAAACGCCTCCTAATGAGATGTAATTTGATATACATACTCCCAGAAAAAAAGGCAGAAAAAAATATTTGAAGAAATAATGGCCAAACATTTCCTAAATTTTGTGATAGACATAAATTTACAGATTTCAAGAAGCTCAGAGAACCCCAACGAGGATAACTTCAAAGAAAATCACATCTAGTCTATGGCATGTTACCCCGAACAAGCCAGATCCCATCTGATCTCTGAAGCTAAGCAGGGTCAGGCCTGGTTAGTACTTGGATGAGAGACCACCTAGGAAGACCAGGTGCCACAGGCATAAAAATAAATAAATAAGGAAAAAATAAGGAATTGTAAACTGACAAGATCCTTGCAATCTGTGAGGTCAACCAAGCTTGCCTCGCCTAAAAAAAAAAGAAAAGAAAATCACATCTAGACACATAAATAAGTCAACTGCTAAAATCAGCAAAAAGAAAACAATGTTGAAAAGTGGCCAGAGAAAAACACATTACATACAATTAGAATACCACTGACTTCTTATGAAAAACAAGAGACCAAAAGACAACAGGATGATATGTTTGAAGGCTGTATATCCAAAATTCTATATCCAAAGAAAATATCTTTCAAAAATAAAGGTAAAATAGAGATATTTTCAAATAAAAGAAAAGTAAAAGAACTTGTCAGCAGATCTGCACTCTAAAGAATGCTGAAGTTCTTCAGGTTAAAAGGGAAGTGAGGCCAGATAAAAACCGGATATTCAGGAGGGAATGATGCGCTGACAACGGTAAACACATGAGTAAATACAAAAGACTATTTTTTCCTCTTAATATCTTTAAACTTTAAAACAAAAGTTATAATTTTGTAGTGTGAGATTTATAAAGCATATAGATGCAACAAATATGACAACATTAGCATAAAGGATGGAGAAAGATGCAAAGTTCTTCCAATTGATACCAAGTACACTGAAAAGTTAATGATGCATATTGTGATCCCCACAGCAACTTAAAACAGCAAAGACATAGAGCTAAAATATCAACAGACAACTTTAAATGGAATTCTAAAAACAACTTCCAATTGTTCGAAAGAAGGAACAGAAAAACAAATAGATGGGAAAAACAGAAAGCTGATCACTCTTTCCTTGACTCAGTTTCCTGGCTCCTGGAACACCAGATTCATTTGCTTTTCTTCCTCTCTCATCACCTGAGCTCCTGTTCAGTCTCCCCACAAGATGAGATTTAGGTTCAGAAAAAGACCCCATGTTTGACCCTCCTCTTTACATACAAGCCTCACCCAGTTTCAAAATCCAATTCTGCCCACTCTTGCCTTAGACCTGTCTCATAAACTTGATATATGCACCTGCCTATTCCTTATCTCCACTTAGGTGTCTAATATACAACTTCCACTTCTTGTTGGACAACGTGTCCAACACTGAACTTATGCCACCCCTAAACCTACTCCTCCCTGAGTAACTGGCCCTATTTCAAGTGAAGGCCATAAATCCCTCTGGTTGCTTATAGTAAAAGCCTGGAGTTATCACAAACTCCTCTTTTTCTCTCATGTCTGACATTTAGTTCATCAGAAATTCACTTCTTATATCCAGAATCCAACTACTACTCACCAGCTTGGTCACAGCTACCATCCCCTCTTGCCTAAATTACTGCAAAGGCCTTATCACCTATCTCCCCACTTCTATCCTAGGCCCCTACAATCTGTTCTGATTACAGCAACTGAATGATCTTTTTAAAATAGAAGTCAGATAGTGTAACCTTACTCCAAACCCTGCAATGGCTGTTTATGTCACTCAGGGTAAAAGCCAAAGCTTCACATGACTTTAAAAGGTGTTACATGACCTGGCCCCTCATTTCTCCTCTGACCTTACCTGTACTACTCTCCTCCTGACTTGTCCCCAGCTACAGTGGCCTCTCTGCTGTCCTTTAACTCATCAGACCCACTCCAGTGCAAAGACCTTCACACTGGCTCTTCTCTCTGCCTAGTATTCTTCCCCAGATATTTACATGGCAAACTCCCTTACATTCTTTCAAATCTTGGTTAAAGAGCACCTTCTTAATAGGGTTGACCTTAATCACCCTATTTAAAATTACAACTTGTCCCTCCAAAACTTTTATTTTATCCTACACTTATTTGTAGTGTTTATTACTGGACAAAAATATGTACTGGACCACCTATTACATATTTTAATAATCGATCTCCTCCACTAGGATGTAAGTTCACATGGGTGGGGATCTTTACCTCTTTTGTCCAAGGATGTATCGACATAACTTACTGAATGAATGAACGCTAAGTACCAAAGAGGAGGGCAGATAAAATGCCTCTTGCAGCAGCAGGTGGCGCTACAGGAGCAGAGAGGCCCGCCCATTGGCAGGCTCTGCCTGCCCGCCTCCAGTTTCATCCTGTACCTCCCTGTTCATTACTTTCTAGCCACGCTGGCCTTGATTTTTGAATACAGAAAGACTGTCCCATCATAAGGCCTCTGTGCTAGCTGCCCACACTGCCTAGAGCATTCTTCCTCTCTCTGTATAGCTGCATCCCTCTTGTCATTCAGGTCTCTTGCACCAACATGATGTCTTTTTCAGAGCAGCCCTTCCTGCCACCCAATCTGACGTACCTAGTCAGTCACTTTCTTAACACATCATCCTGTGTTAACTCTCTGTATAGCCCTTTCACTGTCCAAAAATTTCCCGTCAATTCTTTTTAACCGCTGTCTTTACCCACGCTACTGAATTCCATACATATGCTGCAGAGTAGCTTCATGAAACAGAGACACTGCTGCTCTACTTATCGCTATATTCTCAGCACCTAGAACGGTGCCTGACATGGAACGGGTGCTCAGTAAACACTTGCTGAATAGATGGAGGCTGGTGGACTGAACCCTGCGAGTGGGCAGGATTCACTCTACTCTTCCGGAGGGCTGTCCCTGGGGATCTTTCAGAATGCCGACCCACAGGGAAGAGAAGGCTCCTCCGTCTGGGCGGAAGAGAGAAAGAGCCTCACCTCTGAATGGTTTCTTCTTGTTCCTTAACCATGTGTGCCAACTGCTGAAAGATGGAGCCCAGCTCGACAATCGTGGACTCGATGTTCTGCATGGTGTCGGCCCGGCTCTGGATGTAGGTATCCTTCAGAGGAAAGAGCGTGCATGAGCACCGGGAGTGGCTTCAGGCAGGGCCTGCCTTTTTAGGGCCCTCCTCCCAGCTTGCCAGTTGGCCCACCACACATTCCAAATGCTTGTGGTCCACAGAGGACAGAGGGGCGACTCCTTCCTGGCTCAGAGCCTGAGTACCTGCTCGTCAATGAGCTGGAGCTGCTGGCTGGTCCGAGAGTCCACCATATCAATGGCGACGTCCCCCGAGGCACGGGTCTCTGCTCCCAAAACCACAGCACCGCCCCCTGGAGGAAGAAAGAAGACAGGGCACCTTTAATCGGTTAAAAGCATTCAATGCCCCCTGTGCTCTGGATTTGAATCCTAGCTCTGGCATTTATTAGCCTTGTGACCTTAGACATTTAACCTCTCTGAGTATCAGTTTCCTCATCTGTAAAATGCAGGATAATAGTTGCTTTCTCAAAGGGTTGTTGTGAAAATTAAATGAGATAACGTGAATCAAGTCAGTGCACAAAAAATATTAGAAACTATCATTCTTCAGAACATGACTGACTTTACTGCCAAAAGTGAGAATGTGGAAGACTAAGTGTAGATCCTAAAGTCCAAGTTCAGGTTTGACCTCTGAGACATAAAGCCTAACAACTTCTCTGCCCCTCCATTCTCCTACCCAAACCTACCCTTAGAGGAGGCTATCACAGCCAGAGGAAGTGAGCAGTGCCCCTCAGGACTCCCCATATTGCCTGTGACTTACCCAGGTGGTTGGGGGCAAGAGGCAGGGCTGACACGGGTGTCCGGGAGAACTGCTCCCGCCGGCTCCTCTGCTGTTTCAGGTTCTGGGGTTGGGGAAGAAATGCAAACGTCCTGAGGCCTCTGGAAAGCAGGTATGTTAAAGAGATCCCTCCTGTGGGCCCGTAACCCTGTTGCCCTTGCCCTTCCACTTGTCCCTTTCCCATTTCCCTCTTGGGCCCTTACTCCCAGATTCCTATCCCTCCTACACAGATTATTCTCACCTCTGTCCTCACTTCTAAAACTGATTTGAAGTCATTGGACATGGAAGCCAGTTTCGACTAGAAGAAAAAGAGAGAGGGTCAACCAAAGGAAGACAATACCTCCCTCCCTTTTGTTTCCCCCTCTCCCACTCCAGGTCTCACCCCAGGTCCTACCTGCAGAGAGACCACAATGGTATTGGAATGGGTTTGCAGGTGCCGGCCGCTCTGGCTGCCCTTGGCCCTCACAAAATCCTGAAGCTGGGCAATTTGTTTGTTGAGGTTATTGATGTCCTGGTGAAAAAGAGCCAACAGAAAAACTATCATCCAAGGAGCCTTTGGCCAGCATCTCCCTCAGATGGACATCTCTGGCAGGGAGGGCAGAGTGGGAGTCACTAGCAGCTACTAGTCAGACTGAAAGAGCCTGCTGGGATTTTTCAAGCTCTAGAGTTTGCTCTGATTCAGTCCCTGTAGAGTAGAGCGAGAAAAAAAAAATGAAATATGGTCTCATCCATTGATAAATAAATTACTTGTTTTATGCTTCCACCCTACTGCCTTAGTCCACCCTGTGAGGTCAAGCTCATGGTCACAGAACCACTTAAAAGGTCAAAATTTTGAACCCAGAGCATGTTGCCCAACAAAGCACCAGTGTAGTGCTCAGGAAAAAGCAAGAGTCAAAGGCACCAAGGTTTTCCAGAAGCATCGATAAAATAATTTTTACATACAGAATTCCTTTGAAAAAATATTAGTGCAAGAGTGAAAATTGTGATTTGTCCAGGGTCACACACGATAAGTGAGTAGCACAGCCAGGCTTTCGACACCAGACCCATGCCTAATCTACTTCACAACCCAACCTGCCAAGGGAGATGGAGGCTCCCAGAGGATGGCAGAGAAACCTGGCCCAGGGCAACCAGCCAGGGAGGGATTAGAGGAAGAAGAGAAGTGGGAGGGGAAAGAGGTCTAGGAGTTCAAGAAATTGGCTAGGTGAAAAAACTAGGTAACTTCTAGAGCCCTTCCAATAGTCCCTCCCAATTAATATCCCTCCAATTAGTACCCCAGCCCCAACCACTTGAGACCCCTGGATGATTTCCACTGACTGGCTTGCTCCTTTGGAAAGTTGTTACAACCCCCTGATAGCCAGGTGTCCAAAACTATATCCCAAGTTTTCTCCCCATAATATCTCCTCCCTCAGAGTTCTAGCTTAGAAAATGGCAGTGCTTACCACCTCAGTGCCCAAGGTGGAAGTTTCTAAGTCACACGCTCACATATCCCTACCCACCTACAGCCATAACACAACCATGTTTGCTAAGCGCTTACTACGATGTACCTGGCACTGTGTGAACACAACAGCAGCCTCGTACTTGTTTACTGTGTGCCATGCAACATGCTAAGCAGCTTACAACTTTCTCTGTCCTTAAATTTAACATAGAAAACAACTCTTAAGTCTCCCACCCCAGAAAGCTATTCCCCTTTGATCCTTCTCTTCCATTTTGGTGAATGGCACTATCATTCGCAGTTGCTCAAATCAAAAACTGAAGAGCCATCCTCAATCCTCTCTCTTCCCTTAATCCGCATGGATCATTGCAGGACTCCACAGAGAACCCAGCTGATTCCAGCACATCTTCTGAATCAGTTCGCTCATCTCCTCTACTGAACCCATCCTAGTCCAAACTGTCTGCTCTCTCTAAAAAATCTCCAAGAGTCTCCTAAATGACCTTCCTCTTAGAGCTTAATCTCCTTACAATCTACTTTCTACACAGCAACCAGAGTGATCTTTTAAACAAAAATGGAGCACATCATCCCTCTGCTTCGGATCTTCCCAGAGCTTCCCACTAAGTGTAGAATCCAACCCAAATTCCTTACCTGGTTTAAACAAGCACTCTATGGTCCGGTTCCACTCATTGCTGTGACCTTATCCCTACCAGTCTCCTCCTCACTTGCTAGGCTGCAATCACATTGGCCTCTTTTGTGTTTATCAAATGTATTAAGGTCACCATACTTTGAGACTTTTCTCTTTGTTATTCCTACTCTCTGGAAAGTGCTTCCACCAAATCCTTGGATGACTGGCTTTTTTCTAACCACTCAGGTCTCAAAGTCACTTCTTCAGCCAGGCCATCCTAGATCACTTCATCTAAAGCAGGCCCCTCACTTGAGTAACTTACTCACCTTACTTTTTATTAAGGATTTACCACTATCTGAAATTATCTTTTCTATTTACTTATAGAGTATCTAGTTCACCCATTCAGAAAGGAAGTTCCCAAAGGCAAGAATCACATCTGTCTTGTCCACTGCTGAATCCCCAGAACCAGGCAGCCAAAAGCATTCGATAAAGTGATTGGAAAATAAACATAAGAGTTCACAACAACCCTATGAGGTAGGTACTGTTTTTCTCTCCTTTTTATTTATAAGGAAAGTGAACTTCAGAGGAGTTAGGTGGCTTACCCAAGGTCATCCCACAAAGGTTGGACCAGGGATTTGAACTCAAGTCGTGGTACTTGAACGCCTATGCAATAACACCTCAACATTTAGTGGAACCCTCTCCTTTCTACCCTGCACAGCATCTCCAAAATATGTCTGCCCTTTGACCTCTGCTATAATCATCTTCGTACTGGACAACTGCAGCAGGCTCCTTCCTAGCCTCTCTGCCCATCCGCGCTCCAGGTTTTTTCTCCCTCTCCATCCATGGTCATTCAATCTCACCTTTTATTCTTATTACATTGTGCTCACAAAGGAAGGAATTGCAACTGTACAGAACCGTGCTATGCCGGTGTCTTTCAGACAGAACTAGGATCCAGGTTCTAATCGTCTTTATAGCCCATGGCAGTTAAGAGTGAGTCTATGCTCCTTAGCAAGGTCCACAATGATCTTCGCAACCAGCCACCAATCTACCTTTGCAGCCTCATCTCCTGCCAATCACTCATTCAGTCAACAAATATTGAATACCTGCTATATGGCAGACACTGTTTTAGGCATTTGGGACGCATCTGTGACCAAGCAAAAAGAAAAAGATCTCTGCTTTTGTGGCACTTACATTATTTTATCTTTTTTTGAAGGGGTTGAGGTAGGTGGGAAGGAACAGAGACAGCAAAATAATTACAGAAAATGTTACAATGTATCAAGTGCTATAAGGAAGAAAACAGAGCAAAGTAAGAAAGATCAGTTTTTGTCACTGGATTGTAAAACAGCAGTCAGAGTAAGCCTCCCTGAGCAGGTAACATCCGAGAAAAGACTTGAACTTTCTCTTTTATAAGCCATGCCTCTGCAGTTTCCTTTGTCTGGAATGTTCTTCCACTGTCTCTACACAAGCCTTGAAACCAGCTCACATTTGACCTCCTCTATGAAATCTTTCCCAGAGTCCCTAGACTCTCACTCATCTTTTTGTAAGACCGTTTCTGTACACTTTCCTCCTACCCATAAGTCTAAATTTATGGGGCTGGATTCCTCTCGAAAGAGTAAGCCCTTGAAGACTGGAAAGTTGCCTCATGCTTGTAAGGCAAGTGCCCAGTACAGTGCTTTGAACACAACAGATGATCAATAAGGGTTTGCTGATTCAATGGATGAGCAAGAACGTTTCGGGCTGGCTCTAGATACTTGCTCTGGGCCTCTATAGCAATGAGAAATGATGGAAGTGATTTGACTGTAATGCTGGGCTCTCTTCATAGATGGCAGCTCACCTGTTTGATGATGTAAGTTAGCTCCTCGATTTCTACTGCTTTATCATCAAAGAGGGATTTGCGCTTTGCCACTGCAGAGACAAAGAAGCCACAACAGGTGAGGTCAAAGACAAGGCTCAAGGAGTACAGCTCCTTAGCCCTCTCTGGTTCAATGCCCCATCTCTAAAACATCCCTGGAACACTCACAGATCGTCAGCTTCTCCAGCTTGGCAAATGTGTTGCTGAGGTCTTTCCCAATGCGCCTGCAAACAAGCATGAGCGAGGACACGGTGGGAAAGGGCAGGAGAGGGCCTCTTCCCACACTGCTGCAGCCCTCACAGCCAGGGCCAGCAGAGGCAAGCCTATTTCTCCTCGGATGCTGCATCAGCCCACCACTTAACTTCTCTCAACTCACTTGGCCATGAGGGTGAATTCACTGCGCTGCCGGACAGCACGCAGAGCCGGTTTGTTGGCCTGTATTCCATTCTGAAAAGCAACGTCAAGAGGTGACACTTTAGTTCTCCCTCTCATTTCCACCTTTCGCTATTCTCAGGTGTCCACTATACTCTTTCTAGTACTGGTGATATCCTTCACCAGTCTAATTTTATCAGTAGTAGAAGTTTAGAGGCCAGATTTGAAGACTGACAGACTCAGGTTCTAACCTTGACTCTACCACTTGCTGGCTGGAGGGGGTGGGGAGCAATTTACTGAAACCATTCTAAATCTCTATTTCCTCTTCTATAAAATGAAGACAATCCACACACTTCTATTGTTGTTGTTAAGATAAACTAAAGGGATCTACAGGATTTTAACCAAATAGCTGGTACAGTGTGAACATCAAATAAATGGCAGCCAGTATTACCATTCTATTACTCCAATCAAGGAATCCAAAAGAATAACTGGAAAACTCTTGGAGATCATATAGAAAAGCAGTTGTTAACAAGAGCTGAGCAGCAAACATATTTAAAATTACAGTCACTCAGGTCCCATTTAGATTCAGAAAGTCTGGATCGAGACGAGGACATGCAATTTTTTAAAAAGTGCTACAAAATGATTTGATAAAAATCATTTATCTAGAAAACATCCTTCACTTTACAGATATAAAAACTGAGGCCCAAATACCTTCCTCGTGGTCACAGAGCAAACCTGTGGTGGAACTATACCAGAACTAGAATTCAAAGTGCTTGTCTCTAGCTGGGCTAAAGACTCTTTCTAGAACCTGTTCCTTCCTTATCCAAACAGAATATATCACAGCCACCTCTCAGCCTGAAATTCCTTCCAAAATAGCAACCCTACCCTCCCGGGGATTCCTCCCCCAAAATTCCAGATGTTTGCGAGCCCACCTCTTAGTAGATCCTACCACCCACCTCCAAGTCTGATCAGTACTCCATCAGATTCCCGCAGTAATGACTTAAACAAAACCCAAAAAAACAACCAATAAACAAAAAATACTTCAATCAACAGTGCTGGAGCACAGCCTCTCCAGATTTAAGTAAAGCGCACTCCTGCCTTTCCCACACCCGGTCTTTACCTGACGGCTCTTCAGAGACTTGCAGGCAGACAGGAACTCCTGGGTCCGATCCCGGCAAGACATGGTGTCGGGAGGGGGAGGGACCAGGGCCACTAGGGGGGGCAGAGGGGCGATGTCGCTGCTGCTGCCAGTAGTTGCAGGGGGCAGGACCTGTGTCTTTGAGAGACCCAGGTAGACACCCTGATCCGTGTTCTTAGACCCGTAGCGTTTCCGCGGGATCATTGAGACGCATAACCTCGGACTGTTGTGGAGGGGAGAGTGTCATTCCCCAGGCAACCTCTTTCCCCACAAATTCTCCCCAACCAGCAAATCCTTGGGCCCCAAAGCCACCCACAGCTCCTGAGGCTGGCCAGCAACGGGCAGGGCCCCACTTCCTCTCGGACCTAAGCTGTTCCCTTCCTCAGACTCTTTTTCAACTTGGCTCGGGTAGCCACAGCGCGGGGCCGGGGGCCCTGAAGCAGAGACAGGGCCAAGGCAGGTCCTGTGGCCCC
Organism: Rousettus aegyptiacus; assembly: GCF_014176215.1. Taxonomy (NCBI): domain Eukaryota; kingdom Metazoa; phylum Chordata; class Mammalia; order Chiroptera; family Pteropodidae; genus Rousettus; species Rousettus aegyptiacus. The sequence goes on from NW_023416308.1 coordinate 114,949,240, forward strand.
GAGGCTCCAGCCCGGCCTGTGCACTAACTGCCCTAGGCTCTAATTGGGCCCTATAGTATCCACGGGTTCCTTCTACTCCTCAGGGAGAAATGGTGACGGACCACTTGGAAGGGACACACTTCGGTGGGCGGAGAAGGGGAAAAAAAAAATCTCTGGGTGTTTATTTGAAACAGGAAGTCCCACCCCCGCCCAAGTTCCGCCTTCTGGAGGACGGCAACTAATGATTAGTTACTGCCTACGCCTTTCTCGACAGGGACTTTCCTGATTGGACGACAAGATATTCGCTCACCCGGAGCCGGGCCGGCAGGACTTGTCCGCTGGGCCCTGGTTTCCTTCCCCCGGCCCATCGCCGCCTCCCGGAAAGCCGCTGCCGGGAGCTGACGCGGCAACCAGACCCCTCTTAGAGCGAGTCCTACCTCCTCTCTGCCGCCTGCCGCCGCCACTGCTGCCGCAACCTCCCGGGTCGTCACCGTCTCCTCTTCAGGCGCGGAGTCCGCCGAAACCCGACCAAAGACTAGAAGCCGCCACGTCACCCACACGTAACCCCACCCCCGGTGACGAGAGGGCAGTGCCACGCCTTTTCGAGCCGGGCCAACCCTAAGGACACGCCCCCTAAAGAAAAACGCAGGAACGATCCCGTCCCCCCATTGGCTAGACCGCTCTCCTGACCCCGCCCTTAGGAATTAGAGCCCGGGCTCTGGGGGCGGGGCAAGCCTCGGGGGAGGAGCCTTAAAGAGACCGTAGCCTCTTTAGTGCTTGCTTCCTGAGCGCCCAGAGCGAGAAGCAGAGGCTTAAGCGCTCTAAGTACACGTTAGAAGCTTTATTCTCTGGAGGCTGGGGCAGACTGAGAGCAGAGCTGGAGTCACCCCTTCTCCGGCTCCTCCATGATCCCCTCTGGGTTGTTCTCCGGGAACATACGCCCTTGCTTTTGAATCTGGATTGATTGTCTCTTCTTGGTTGATCGCGTGGAGCCGCGACGGCTGAACATGGATAGCCGTCGCCACAGCACAGTGATCAACAGGCTTTCGTTAGGCTTCAGATCTCGGCGCTTTGGCGAGTCCGCATCGCTCCCCTCGACGTCGCTGTCGACGTCCGCGTCTGGGAAATGACCAGGCAGCTGAGTTCTGCTCTACCCTCCCCCGTCCAACCTCCTGGACCTTCCCCCTCTCCAGCTCCAGCTCCAGCTCCCTGGGCCTCCCTGGTGTCTCTGGTCCCACCTTCCCCCTTGACTTCCTCCAGTTCGGCCTCCTTGGCCTCCTCATTGCAGGTGTGGCAGTCCTTGTCTTGGCAGCAACCCATGGCCCGCGGGGCCCCCCGCACTCGGCCCCCGCACTCGGCGCGACCCACTCCAGCCCACCCGGCTCCCACCCGGCTTTTGTGACGTCAGATATCCTGCCGTCCCAGCTCAGAAAGCAGCCACCCTTCTTTCATTTCTCCCATCATAAAAGGCTCAAGGTCATGGTGGGTGTTGTGCTGTTTATTTACAAAGTGAGCACAGGCTCTTCAGGGGCTGGCGGAGCCAGGCCGCTTCTTTCTCCGTCTGGTTGGCAGAGACCCTGGGGTCAGCTCGAAATCAGGAAGCTTCCGCTTGGCAGCTGCCTCCAAAGAGGCCCAAAGTTCATCTGCCTCTGTGTCTTCTGGGGGCACCTTGTTGGACTCTTGAGGCTCTTGGGGCTCATCCTGGTGAGTGGAGAAAAGCTTAGGAATCAGGGGCCCAGTAATACCCCACAGGGAGGGAGATCCTGGCTGACAAACAGCCCTTCCAGGTACCACTGCTTTTATGTCCTGCTCTGGGAAGCCATTCCCATCCATGTTCCTGTCATTCTTGGTGGGAACCCTGTCAGGACTGTACCTATTAACATTCCTCACAAAAATTAAGTAACAGGGTAGGTGGACAGAGAGTTCCAGTTTCTTCCCACAGAGAAATAAATGCTCACATCTATGCGCCCACCTATAGCTCCCACCTTCCCAGACCCAACTGCTTACCTCCCAGTTGTCCCTGCCCGACAGGAGAAGGCAGTTCAGCTGAGACTTAAGATAAACCTGCAAAAGATGAGGAGCCTTAAGGAGCCAAACATCCTAAAATAGAAACATGAATGGGGGCAGAGGAGGCAGCAGACTCTCACCTTATGCTCCAGGCCCCGTGGATTCCGGATCCTGTGTACCCTCAGGATTCTGTCCAAGCCACAGGAGGCTAGTAGGGGCTTTGAAGGGTGGCACTGCAACCCACGGACGCTGCCTGCCAGCCCTTTCAGACAGCCCAGGAGGCGTCCTAGAGGAGGCGGGGGACGGACATCAGCGCCGGTTAGGCAGCCAACAACCGTTTATTGTTTACTGTTCAAATCACTTTATAGTTCAATACTTAATCCTAAACATAATGCTGAGATAGGAGTTACCATTAATATCTCCATTTTACAGGTGAAGGAACTAAGGCACAGGGAGTTGAAGGAATTTGTGTGTCATACTGCTTTTGAAACCAGGATTTGAACCCAGACAATCTGACACCTGTCAGATGTACTGCTTCAGAGGGAATCCTCCCCTCCCCTCCCCCATGGCTCCCAGTCTACTACCTTGCCGAAGGTCGATTTCTGCCAGCTGCCCGTGAGTGTTCCCCACGATCACCGAACTGAGGAGGAGACCAGAGGCAGGTGGAGTCAGCAGGAGCCTCTGGGAGTCCTTCCTGACCCCACTCTGCCCTCTAAACACTCACTTGGCCCCAGGAGTGAGAGTCATGGCTGTCAGTGGATACTCTCCATAGGTGGCCTCTAGGACCGGCCGGCGCTGGGGGGAGGCTGGATCGTAGACACGGACCTGGAGAAAGACAGATGTCACAAAGGTATCCTCACTCCACATCCCCCCCGCCTTTGTGGCTTCCCCACATCTTCATCCCGTCCTTCATACACTGCTTTCCCGTTTGTAACCACCCTCCAAAAAACTTTCTTATTTGAAATGTACCCTCTTCTCTGAGTGTTGGGGTTGGGAGACAGCTGCTCAGGATGGGGCTGAGGTGAGAGATCCCCAAGGTTGGGAGGTGACAGCATTCCCATGGTTTGCATATGTGAGCATTCCATCCCGCATACTCCCATCTTGGGATGGAAAAGCAAATTGGTCCAATTGACAGAAAAGTTTTGCCTGAACAAGGGAGGAGAGGAAGCCCTAGTGTGTTGTGAGCAGATGCATATCAACAAGATCAGACTCCGATATGCAAGAGCAAAGGAAACGGTAAATACAGTGACTTGGTCCTGCCTGGGTCTTAGGACTTCAAATGAGACCAGCTGTAAAGATCCCCAGTTGGGCTTTTCCTATAAACCTGAGATGCTGAGGCCAGAAAGGAGAGGGTCAGGCCTGGGTCCTGAAGCAAATCAGAGGTTGCTTTGGGACCAGAAACCCAGTTCTCTTGAGACAGCCCAATGTCCTCTCATGACACCTGAACCATGTGATTCTACTGTGAAAGAGACATTCCTTTCACCTCTCCTCTCTCCTAGGTCGGAGGAAAAGGAAGAATCAGACTGTTAGGAAACTCCATCCTAGAATGCAGTAAGAGAAGGCCATGGTGCTGAAACAGGCAAGGGAGTGCTCCCTCCTCTGACAGCTCAGGGATGGAAGGATGGTGAGGATGGTTGTGAAAAAGGATGGGGGCCGTGCCTATGCAGGGAGGTTGTTTTTTCAGGAGGCTGCTTAAGCCCAGGACGTAGGGGTGGGTTGGGGTCTCACCTGGTGATACCCTGTACAGGTGACGAGCTTCTGAGACTCAGGGAGGAACTGTATGTCCTGGTCCCAGATGGGAACTCGCAGGTCAAGCCAGTCATTCCGTACCTGGTGAGGTGGGTAGACAGGGGACAGGGTTGTGGGGAGCTCCATGTGCCACTCCCTTCAGCCCTCCATCATCATCCCCTAAAGCCCACCTGGTCTCTGGTTCACAGTGACCTCAGCCTCTGTGGACCTGAGACCAAGCCCCTCCCCACTCCTGTCACTTACATTCTTGGCTCTGAACACAGGCTCCTCAGACCCCTGTAGGTCCCACACCTTCAAAGCATTCTCCTTCCCACCCGTGGCAACTACATGAGGGCGCGCTGGGTCTTGGCGCATCCTACACACCCCAGGGCCCACCCTCAGTTCCAGGAGCTGAAAAGAATGGGAGATAAGAGGGAAGATTAGAGCGTATTTGAGATCTTGCTTCCCAACATGTCATCAGTTTGAATCAAATAAAAATTCAAAAAAAAAAATTTTTAAAAGAGGGAAGATTAGAGTCAATTACAGAGTCCTTACTCTTCCTCCCTGAAAGCCCGCACTTGGCTCCTACCCTGGCCCCAGCCTTCCCAAACCACCGGAATCAGGGCGGGGGAACCTCACTGGGTCAGCGGATGTCTCCTTGTCATTGTCACGCCAGACTCGGAGAATCCCAGAATCCACACAGGTGATGAGGGTGCTGCAGGCAGAGGGAGAATAGAGTTAAGTTAAAAATAAAAAAATAGATGAAATGTTAAAGTATTTTCTAGGCCCCTCTCTGCCTACCCCCAAATTAACTAGACTCCAAAGGAAGCCTCCAGGTAACTTGGGTCTGGACAGGGCTTGACAACTTCCAGCTTCCTGTCTGTTATTTAAGTTCCTCAACAGAGCGAGGGTTTGCCAGTTTTATAGGTGAGGAAACTGAAGCTCTGAGCAATTAAAAGATTTGCCTACTTGGCTGCAAATATCAGAACCAGAGCTGGAAATCAAGTCTGCGATACTCCAAAGCAGAGTGCCTTTGTACTCCACAGCTACATCTGGGAGTACCCGGCCCGCAAGTCTTTCTGAAACCTGAGTCGGACACCAAGGGTCAGGATCAGTAACTGAAAGGACTACAATGAGACTGGTCTGGATTTAGGGTTTGACCAAAGTCAAACACCAGCTTCTTCTCTTGAGTTCCCTGTACTGGGTTCCAGACACTACATGTCAATCTCTCCCTCTAAGTACCCCTCCCCAGAAGCCCAAGCAAGTCTTTCCTCGGGAGCCTGTGCTCTTTCTCACATTTGCCCACCCTCCCCACCTTGGTTCAGGCTCTGTATCGCTTGCCTGGGCTGTGTCAACATCTCCCATCTGCTCTCGCTCCATCTTCCACACTCCTACAGGCTCAGAGCTCTGACCACAGCACTGCTCGCTCAGAAACCAGTGACTCCCCACCACCAAAAAACAAAAGTGCAAATCTCTCAGCCTGGCACTTAAAGCCCTTTGCAATTAATCTCAACCCTACCTTGTCCATCTTGTATTAAAATGCTTCCTCAGCTTCAACCTCCAAATGCTATATCTTCCCTGAAAGGTACCCTGTAGCCTGACACCAATCAATAATTGGCTTCCGCCCAGGCAGTAACCTCTTCCTAGAATGCACTTACCACTTTCTCTAACCTGTTGAAATTCTGCCAATCTTTCACAGCATCCTGGACCTCACCTGTCAGAATTATCACCACTGAACCTACATAACCTGTCACAACCTCCTCTCTTCATCTTTGGAAGTAAGCTAGGCCAGTAACCTACCCACTAGCACTGCCCTGTCCTTTACTTTGGGAGCTTCATCACCTTATTGGTGATTGTCAGTCCCCATTTAAAATCATGCTCTAAACTACTGAATGATTTGCTCAGGGACACTCTAAAGATTATAGAATCAGGAGAAAATCACTGGAGGGTGCAAACTCTGTGAAGGGAGGTACTGTGTTTATCTGGTTTACCTACAGCCCTTGCATTCCGTCCAATGCCTGAAACTCAGTAGGTGTCAAATAAATGCTTGTTATAGGAATGAACGAAAGAGGCAGGACACAGGTCCCCGTAACCCAGCGTAGGCCCGTGTCACCTAAGGGCTGATCGCCGTTATTCGGCGGGAGCTCTCTCTGAGGGGCTCGGTCTTACCCGTCGACCTGGGCGAGGCCTCGGAAAGTGCCCTCCCCGCCGGGGCAGTGCCTCTGGCCCTGGAATCTGCCATCCTCGGTGCTGAAGTGCCTCACTGTCGAGTCAGCACAGCCCACAAGGATCTGCGTGCAGCGAAGTGCAGAATGGCGAGGAGAGCGAGGCAACGGCGCCCCAGCCCCCCAGCTCGGGCCTGGCCAGCAGCCGCTCACCTGTGTCTCACCGCCCGCGCCCCAGCACAGGGCGCTCACCGCCTCCTCGCGCCGCGGCTGTCCCGCCGCCGTGAAATTCGCCGCCTGTTTGCGCTGAAGATTCACCCCTGCGGGACGCGAGCGTCAATCGCACGAGGGTCGCGAGCTGACGACCTCCCTACTTCCCCCTGCCCGGTACTGCCACCCACCTTTCAGGATCCCGGTCTCGGTGCCGACCCACACATGATTCCAACGTGCCCCCGCAGCCGCCATCTCTGAGCCTGGCAGCTCCAGCCGCACTTCCGGCGCAGCGTCTGCGTCACCAGCGCGCGCCGAGTGGGATCAGGACCGTTTCTGGGAGTTTCAAAGAGCCGAAAGAATACAGATCATGTGCCTGCTCCGCCAGGTTTTCCTTTACGAAAATGAAATCTAGAGATATTTGTTTGCGGGGATCTGAAGAGTAACTTGACTTTTACTTTTGGAGTGGAACGCATCGTAGGTGGACCGCGATGCTGGGCCTAGTTCTTCCTGCTCTAAAGCATCACGGTATATGTTTCTATTTTTTGTACAAAACAAGAAATGAGCCCACTTTAGAAACGATTTAAATCACTATTGTGGCACGTAGCTTCATCCCGAGTATCAAAGACACAAAACGAAGAAAGACGGGAGAATGAAATCGACAATCTTAAAACAGATCTCCGTTTCGGAAAGGTCTCTGGAAGTAAGGGCGTCATTTTTGTTTCCTCGCGTTGAGGTTTGGTGATAGTAAAAATTAACTCAAACCAAGAGTTAAATCAACAAAGTTAATAGAAACAATATTTCTCTCCCAAGAATAAGCTGCAGCTTTAAAATGCCCCTTTCTTTGAGTGACTGTTTCCTTACTGAGAAATTTTGTTCTCTGAAATCAGAGACTATCAGAAACTTTACTATTTCAAATTACATCGGTAAGAGTAAAGCATCCTACTTTTCCCTAGCAGATCGAAGTCCTCCACAGAGAAGCACCGTTGATTTCCAGCGCAGCTGCAGAGCTGCCAATAAATTCTGAGCGTAACATTCCACATTCATTTTTGTATTACCAAGGAAAGGGCACCATGGGCATACTTCAGAGTCCAGATCTGATATTGATCTATTTGCATACACCCCTACTTTGTATTGCGCCAATCAAAACACTAAACTAAGTTAAACCTGAACTCCAACTTCCCCTAAAATCCTGTAACTTTGGGGCGGGGGCGGGTGGGGGAAGAACCAACCATCGCCTGTTGTCGCGTTTTCCTCGTTGTAAAAGCCAGGGACACAACTGAGGTTTAAATTAACTAACAGGCTTAGGTATAACAGCCTGTCATTTAACAGACTCAATCTGAACTTTCATGAACTAAGCACTAAGCTCTGTTCAGTACACAACACTACTACTCACGTTCACGTTCTAGTACATCACTCGGGCAAACAAGTTATAAATTAAGAGCTCAAAGCTAAACAATAAATGCTTTTTGAATCCGAATATACAATTTGAGTCTTTTTTTGTACAAGCGTATTATTCCCCCGAAGGGGGTGCACCGTTCCTGGAAGTACTGCAATACCAGGTCGATGCGTGGAGTGGACGGAGCAAGCTCCTATTCCATCTCCTAATTCCAAAAATCCATTTAATATATTGTCCTCGGATAGAGGACGTATCAGATATTAAACTGATAAGAACAGATACTACACTTGATCTTAGCCAAAAGGCCGAGAAGCGATACTGTTGTTACCGCCTCCTGGGCAGCCTTACCCTTACTACTACTTTTACAGTTGTGGTGACTTTAATGGACCAACAATTAGATTCTTTTTCAAAGGGTAATCCTTCTTAAACTCAGTCTCTTCTTATCTTATTTAAAATTATAACTAGCTTCTCTAAAACAGACCTTAAACAGGTTTTTTTTAACTGCTTCTCCTGCCAGATCATGGGCTTGGTGTATTTTGCGTAAACCCGCCCCTCTGCTTTTTTACATTCTTGGGATTGGTCCATCTACAAGTCGTGATTTCAATGCCTGCAAGGTCTCTTTCTCCCAGAACGCGGCGTTAGTCTCGCAGCCGGAGGGCTTTCAGGCGCCCTCTAGGGGCGGGCGGGTGGTGGTGTGTGTTAGGTGAGGCTGCGGCGAGCGGCGGCCAGGACACATCTGGACAGCCCTCAGTTCCCAAGCACCAGCGGTGGAATCCACATTGCTGAGTTGGGATCCCTGCCCGCCAGTTCCTGACTTGATGACATGAGGCACGTTGCGTAGGCTCCTATCTCTTCTGTTAAATGGGAGAATCAGAACACGCGCTTAAGGGGAGGTTGTGAGAACTGAGGACACACGGTGAAGGCTGGCATGTAGGACTGCGTTCCCCTCGCGTCCTGGGGGCTCTCTGTTCCCTTCTGTGCCTCTCCCGCCCCCGACTGGTCACATCCACCCCCACCCCACTTACACTTTGCTGTTTATAACATCCATCAGCCACCATTTACTCTTCACAGAGGGGAACGGATGCCCTGAGAAAGAATGTTTCTTCAGACGATTCTGATTCCTAAACCCAGGATCCAGCGGCAGAGGAGAGGGGCCGAGGACAGTGTAGGAAATTTAAATTAACAGTTCTTTTATAGGTCAAAGTAAAGCCTAGCTCTATGAAAGGCCATGGCTGAAAAGGGGCTTTAGGTCCTGTTCTCTTGGAAACTCTCTTAATAAAGTGTGGAACGTTCTGTTAGAAACCTTCCTTAACTGAAGCTCTCCAGTTGGGTTGGAAGCAGAGGCCATGTTTCTGTGTCAAAGGTACAGGGATGGCTGAGATCCTTTAGGCAAGAGTGGATCCTCCCTGTTCTCACTGATGTGATTTCAGCTAGCAAGATTTTTGATAATTGTCTCTGGCCATGCCACCCTGAACAAGCCCAGTCCGGTCTGATTCTGGCTGCTAAGCAGGGTCGGGCCTGGTTAGTACTTGGATGAGAGACCACTTAGGAAGACCAGGTGCTGTAGGCGTAAAAAATAAAAAAAAAAATAAAAAAAAAATAAGGGATTGTAAACTGACAAGGTCCTTGCAGTCTGTGTGGTTGCCTCACCTAAAAAAAAAAAAAAAAAAAAAAAAAGATTTTTGATAATCTATGACTTTAGAGAAGAGATCCAGGTTCTTAGTTCTGTGTCTTGATGATAGATAATAAATGGAAGCAGTTTCTGTAGATTCCGGTAAGTAAACCCAGAACCTCCAGGGAAGGGCTGAATCAACGGGAGTGTGGGGGGCAGAATAATGTCCCCCACAAAGGTGCCCACGTCCTAATTCTCAGAGCCTCTCAATGTGTTACCTTACGTTGCAAAAGGTACTTTGCAGATATGATTAAATTAAGGATTTTGAGGAGAGATTCTCCTGGATTATCTGATGGGCCCCTCTGGTATGGTCACAGAGGTTCTTATACGGGAAAGAAGGATGCAGCTGACTCAAGTATCAGAGTGATGCAGCATGAGAAGGATTCAGTGAGCCGTTGCTGGCTTTGCAGATGGAAAGGGGTCATTGCAGGGTGGCCTCTAGAAGCTGGACAAGGTGGAGAAATGATTCTCCCTGAGTCTCAGAAAAGAATGCAGTCCTGCTGATACAGCTTGATTTTAGACCATCGAGACTCGTTTGGGGTTTCTGACCTCCAAAAGTGTAAGATAAATTTGTTTTAAGTGACTAAGTTTCTGGTAATTTGTTACAACAGCAATAAAAAATTAACACAAGGACATAAGCAAAATTCAGTTTCTTTCAATCCCGACCTTCTCCAAATTCTGTAAGACCCAGCCTGGGGCAAGCCACAGCCTTCCAGCTGAGTAGGCTTTAGCCCTTCTGCCCAGGCTACAGTTAAACATCCCATCTCTGGGTGGGCAGATCACCAGTTGGGTCTCCCCACTGTTGGCAGTAGCTTGTTCCTTCTTTGACGCAGACAAGTGGGGGAGCGGCTTTCCCACTCTCTTCCTATTATCCCTGCCTCTTCCTGCATGAGTATTCGAAGCTGATGGTGAGGGGTCCACAAGAACTTGAAAATACATTTGCTCCATAGAAAGCCATTTGTCCATGCTTTTCAAGCAGGCATTCTACAATGATCGATGAAATCAGACATGGACCTTGTTTTCGTGATGTTTATAGTCTAATGGGAAAACTGGGAGAAGGCTCCTGTGACTCCATGCAGGAGATGAAGGTGGCTGTGGTGGCAGAGGTGGAGAGAAGCAGAAAAGTTCCCAGAAAATTACTGGCTTTGGTGACAGGCAAAGCGAGTCCAAGGGAAGAATATTCTTTTAACGAGTACATGTAATTTTTGTAATTAAATGTTTTACTTTCATGAAACTGTTATCAATTAACAAGTAGTGTTCAAAGGCTTACAGAAACTGTCTCCAATTTACATCCTCCTTTTAATTCTTTAAGCTGTTTTTATCGTTAATGGTACTTTCTTCCATACTAATTGATGGAACAATTTTTGACTTCCTATTTTTTGGCATCCTTGAGAAAGACATAAACTTAAAAACCAGCATAATATGAAACAGGTCAAAGTGCCTAGTCAACTTGAGGTTTTTCATTTTTATCGTATCCTTCCACCCTTCAGAGAATCTGTTGAAGGCCTTCCCCAAATAAATGCACATTTGTCTTACACAATTTTACCTACAATTTCTGGAGGGATTCTTAGGGTCCCATGTAACCCATCCGCTAATCTACAAGTGTACAACCACAGCCCTAAAGAGACAGAAAATCTGATGAAGGTGTCCAAACACCTAAAAGAGGCCAAGTTGAGTGGAAGAACAAAATCCAGAGTTCCTAGGGGTCTTGTGGCAGGCCCTTTCTAAGAGCTGTCCAAGAGGGCCCTGGCTAAATGTCTCCTGGGGGCCATAATCCTCCCGGGTTGAGAACTGCTGTGCTATTTCAAAGAATCTTATTTGCTGGGTGTCTTATTTTGCCTCTCCCTCTTCTCAAATGTAACCCAAAGGCAAAGGCAGGGCCTTGGTTCTTCTGGTGAGTACACTGTTGGGTTTGGGATGGAGCAGCTTGTTGGTGCTGTTACCACTAACTAAGGTGGGAATAGTAGGCCACAGACATGATGGACAGGACAGGGAATCAAGGGTCTGAATAGCTGACTGGAGAACGGGTGGGTCGGTGAGGGGCGCTTCGCTGCACTTGGAGTTCAGGGAAGAAGTCCAGGCTAGAGATGCTGCAGTCCAGTCATCGGCGTGCAGATGGACGGTGAGGAGCCAGGCCTCAAGCATCCTGGCGCATCCCCCTTTTCTCCATATTGTTCATTCCACGTTTTTAAATTTCTTAGCCCAGGTAGCTATTAATTTGGGCCTTCAATTCCTCATTTGCTTCATTGTCTACCACACACTTCCAGTGGATCCTGCCTGGCCCCTGTGCCAGCCTCGGTCTAGCTTTGGCACCGTCACTTCCTTGCTGCTTTTCCTGGATTTGGGTTTGGGTCGCAGCATCAATTCCTAGAACAGCCTGCTGTGATGGTTAAGTCCCTGGGACTTTGGCGACTGACCTTCCTCCCCTGCTATTTTCTGTGAAGATGGGCAATTTGCTTGCTCCACACACCTGCTTGCAGTCATGTTCTTAGTTCTGACCTCTCTGTAGCTTTGACATACCATTCATCCCACGTGGGGGATGTTCTCTCCCCACTACCAAATCTGCAGGTTCCTGGCCCATCGTTAAGTGCCGATGACCTCCAGGGTCCTGGCATGGGTCTTTTCTTGACCTCTCAGGACCAACCCTCCAGTTCTAGTGGCTGTATTACTGTTGACAACTCTCACATCTGTACGGCTACCACTAAAAGTTCTTTTCAGTTGCCTTTCTTGTACTATAGTTCTGACACAAAATGCATAGTTGGCCCACCACATCCACAGATTAGACCAATTGCAGATGGAAGTAAAAAAGTTACTGACATGTACACCATGTAGTTAGGGCTACGATGGTTTTATGTTCTAAATACAGACCTTGTCATTCCCCGAACAATACAACTTGTACAGTATTTACACTGTATTAGGCATTAAGTAATCTAGAGATGCAAAGCTAAGAGTGTGCATAGGCTGTATGAAATATATTCATATGTACATATACATGTACACACATATATATGTATACACATATATAATTTTATGTAACAAAATTGAGCCTTCTTGGATTTTGGAAGCAATCCCCCAGATGACTAAGCTTTCGGTATGTAAATATTAAAGTAGGTGGGAATCCTTTAATGCATCACCATTTGATATCCCATCCTGTCAGATCATGACAATGTTTCAGGGTGGTCATCTGAGACCTTACACCAGAATTGCCTGGGGGTAGGGTGGGGAGCAGCGTATACATTAACCATGCAAATTTCAGCCTCCAGGTTTAGAAAACCACAGGGCTGCCTTAGAGACTGAGAATCTCTGACACAGCCGAACATTCACCCTCCCGCCAACACCTCACCCACGCACTGTGCCACTGTCCTCCAACCCCGAAGCCAAAAACAGCTTGCCCAGGGCCATAGAATGGATCTGAAAATACTGGTTTTGCGTGGGGATATGCAACCCATTTGGAAATTAAACTCTCAAGTAGCTATTTGCACATTTTCTGCTCAGATGTAATGGTACGTGAAGATCAAGACAAGATGTTTGATGCCAATTGTATACTGTGAGATGGCCTGGAAGTTGCCACCTATTTTGGTGACCAGCTGGACCCACTCATACACATGAATCAGTGAAGATTAAAAAAACATTTTATTTACAAAGACAAATGATTACATGCTAATCTGAACTGCTAGTTTATACAAGAAATGACTTGAAAATTCCTTTTGATGTCCTCCAGTCGAATTCCTGTAGAGAGAAAGAAAAGTTCTTACTACATGGGAAAGAATATTCACTATGATTTATTAGGGACTGACCCTTTAAATCTATCTATACCTCTAGTTAGTTGGCTTTTCTGTTTAAGCTATCGTGTCTATATTAAATAATAATAAACACCAATATGTGAGCAGATACCTACCATTAAACATACTGTTCTTTCTTTAGACCTGGGGGAAGGAGAATACGATACTTTAATAGGTGATTTAATCCTCCCTTTTCCACGATAGAAATCCTTATGATCCCTCAGACAGTTCCTTCTGGAACAAACTTTCCTCTTCTCCCCCAGCCAGCCCCAGTGGGTTCACCTTTACAGGCTCTGGGACAAAAGACAGGAGGTAAGACGTGTGAATGTCTCATCACTGGGATATTTTAGCTTGGCCCACACCTTGCATTTAAGTTTACTCACCTCAACTTCAGACTGGATTTGAGCAGAAGAAATATGGTTTACATTTTCCCTGCAAAAGAATGGGAACTAGTGTCTTAACCAGCCCTAGGAGTCCGTTCTTGGGGGAAAGGCACACCTGGTATGGGCTGTGTAGGTTTTAACATACATGTATCATAGGAACCATTAACTAGTCCAAAGAACTTCCTATTGGCTACAAAGCCTACTTAATTTTCCGTTGTCACTTTTCATTCCAAGGCAAGCTCACAGCTCAGAAAATACCTTTCAGTCACAGTGATCAGACTGGGGCGGTATTGAACTCATCACTGGTGAGTCATTCAGGAATGGTCTGAGATAAACTTTGGATTAAGCCAATGGGTTCATGGTCTTTGTACAGGTCTCCAGGTCAAAAAGCCATACATAAAAACTGAAAATTTTTACATAGCAGCCATAGATTGAAAGTGTTGCAAAAGGATTTACCTCAAATCATTCCTGGGCTCCAGAGAAGGTGCTGGACCTGAAACATACAAGACTGAGTCAGCAATGCTTATTATGCTTACTTGCTGCATTAATTGTTCCCACGGCAGTTTGTAGAAAATCAGATTTCCGAGTCTCAACAGCAAGTCATCAGCCGAACGAGATTCCATGTAAGTCATCATAGATGAGCCTAAAAAGGCATGTTTCTCCCCAGCATACTGTGTGTGCTAACATGTGGAAACCACTCACCTTTGAGTAGACAAGCAGGTTACTGGTAACAAAACCTAGGGAAAAAAAGCTGTTGGTGATGAAAGTTCCTTACACAAGGCACCCCCCCCCCATCTTTATCTTCTCCAGTTTCTCAGGTGTTCAAATGTTTTCATTATGTATGTCATAGTGAGCTAGTTTGATTCATCATAGAAACTGACTACTTGGTGGCATAAACCAGACATCAACTAACCTTTCAACTCTGGAAGCTTTTCAGTAGCACCCAGGAACACACTGCTCCTAAATAAGATCACGTAATTAGTAAAGTATTTCAAACAACCAAAGTTATCCTGGCTACGGTTAACAGGTTGCTGGGCTAAGAAAAACTAAGCAAATGCGATCTTCAGGCATTTGTTGTACCTCGGACAGTTCCTTATGGAACAAATTCTCATCCTCTCTCCCAGCTAACCCCAGTGGGTTCACCATTACTGGCTCTGGGGCTAGAACAGGGGTAAGACAGAATGTTTGTTCTCCTCACTGGCACTGGACTCTGGGGCAAGCTATAACCAAGTTACAAGTACTCACCACTCACAAGTCTTTCCACAACTTCAACCTTGGGCAGATTAATGGGCATCTAGGAAATACAAGAGATTAAGAAACATCACTACAAGCAATAAGAGGAACCAGAAAGCTGTATGAGTCAATCATGGCTCTGGAAACCAAAAAACCCCACAATAACTTATCCTTTGAATAATAGGTTCACATGTATATTAATTTACCACAGTATTAGCAGCAACTCACCATTAAGATAGATGAATGTATCATCATCAGGACAACCTGTGAACAAGGGACAAATGATTATTTAAAAATATTGGGATGGAATAAGAAGAATTCATTAACAGAAACTGCCATCAGAACTCTAACATGCTATTAACTGTCATACCTCACAGAGTATCAGCGTAACAATTCAAATCATCTGACAGTGGCAAGTAGGTGAGGGATAAGCACACCCTCTCAAAAACCAGCTGTGCTGCTGGGTTCTCTCCCTCCCCAAGAAAATCATTCCAAGAGAAACAAGCTGGAAGGAGCAAAAAGGCGACACCGCTCCACTGGCCATTTGCTCTCTTGGTTGCGGGGAACACTGGAGAGAGGCACACAATCCCCCATTTAAACGATTACCTGTCGTCACCCTGGGAGGCAGCTGAATTCCTCAGGACTGGTGGTAAGATGCTAGAGACAGAAAAGACAGACATTTTATGTACCTGCTGATAACCACTCAAAGACCCTTGAGTATTCTTGGCCCACTTCTCAGTAATAAGATGACATCACTTTGAAGTTCAGTCATATGCTTGTCATTTTATGTTCATCACAGAGTGGCCGACCCAATTTGACACCCCATCCACTGTGCCCCTACCCATAATTGCACAAAACACTGTATACACACCTGGAGCATCACTGTAATGTTTGATTTGCACGGGGATAAGTCTTGCCCCATCTTCTGAACTACGTATTTTTTTAAATTGAAGCACATCTGAAATAAAAAAAGCACCCTTCACTTAGTTTTACAGTGCCTTAACACCTCTGAAAAATCCAAACATTTGCTGCACATGGTGCTACTCAGAATTTTCATGGTTTCTCCACTAATCCATCAGAAAGAGAGAGTTCAATTTGTAAAATCATCCCCGTAGCACATTCCATAGAACTTCTACACACTCAACAATTAGTAGTGGTAATGAAAAGTCTTAAACACTTACCCTAGCAAGACGGCTTTTTTCGGTTCTTTAGCGTGCAAAACTGCACCTGAACCCTGCAGAGGAAAACAATTAGGTCAGCGCTGGGTATTTCGCAGACGCTGTTTTCCAGAGTAACGACTGTACCGGCAGTGCAAGGCCAGTCTCATCAGAGTTTCTTATCCTCACGGAATTCAGCACAGGTCTGTGATAAAGATTCTCATCACAGAGAGGGCCGCCAGCACCACCCGCCACCGCCATTTTGTCTTTTACAAAGCCTTGCAGCAGCTTCCAGGCCTGTAGGCCATAGTCAAGTTCCCCCACCCCCCACCAATGAAATAGATGCAACCCATTCCTCAGCCTAAAATACAAAACTTACCACGGGTAGCGGGCGAACGAGACCGAAAGTGCACAAGGAGACACTTAAATACCGCTTCGCAGAGGCCCACGGGATTTGGGGGCGGGACTGTGGTCGGCGCACGCGCATGAAGAGAGCGCGTGAGAGCCTGGGGGATTGTGGGTAGAGATTTCCCGAGCAGGCGGACGCGGAGTGCGCGCCCCCGGCGGCGCGAAAACGGCGCGCATGCGCCTTAAGGCATCGCTCAAGCACGTCTAATTGAGGCCGGGCTTGGGCAGGGCTCAGTTCGGGGTTCTTTGCATGGAGACTTATCGGGAAGTGAATCAGGCGCTAGGTGCTCCACCTTTGTCTTATGACAGGGTCTGATTTTTCCTGACTGGCCACTAATGTCTGGCTCTCCGGTCCAATTTCTCCGGAATCTTGGCTTGTAGCAAGGCTAACATAAGGAACACCGTTTTAAGCACACTACGTGAATCGATTCGTCCTACAATAACTATCTCCATTTTGTAGATGAGAGGCCCAGGTGAAAAGAGCTCTTGCAGAGCCACCTGCAAGTCCCGCCTGATTGCCAACGTGGTCCCAGTCACCTATAGACTGGTTACTGAGACCAGCCAGCATTTGTTCATCGGTCGTTTGTGATAAACACCTAGTGCACCTGCAAGTTTTATAAACATATACTAAGCTCTTTGTATGTGCTATTCTGTATGAACTCACTTAACCTACAACTCTAGGAGGAAGATATTAAGGTGATGTTATAAATGAGGAATCTGACACCTAGAGAGGTTAAGTAACTTGCTTGGTGTTACCCAGCTAAGAAATTTCAGAGCCAAGGTGGAAATCCAGGCAGTCTGATTCTACTTGGAGCCAGGCGTTCTGATTGTGCTTTACTAACATCATCACTCACTGTTCTCAAGGCAGTAGGGGAGCAAGCAAATACACAGGAAACAAATCCCTGGGTACTGTTTCTCAATCTTTTTTCGTTGTCTCCCCCTCCCAGGAGCGTTAAAGAGACATTTCCTCCTCTAATCCCCCCTAAGAATTTTTAATACCACTGATATACTGTATATCTGCTTGAGTAGTGTGGCCCTTTGGAGAACCAGAAAACTTTTTCATATCTAAGATTGTCCTGCCCCCCGCCCTTCCCCAACCAAAAATCAATTTTTACATCTTTGGGGACAATATTGTTTCCCAGGGTAACATAACAAGTGACACTATGCACAATATTGAGAGAATTCCAGTTTGTACAAAGTTATTATGAACTGGAATAAATTCATTTATTCAATAACTATTTCTAGGTCAAGTACATGATTAAAAAGTTGTAACAAAATGTATAGAAAATAGAACAGATAAACTATGGGAAATATAGAAATCCCAGAGTAGACAGACCGGGTTAGGGAGATGGTATGTGAGAATGGGAATGAGAAATGCTTTCTGGAGTGTCTGAGCCTTGAAGGGTAGATAAACACACTGGGGGGAGGGAATTCCAGTTAAAGAAACAATTTGAGCACAGGCTTGGAGCTGGAAAAGAAAGGAAGTGCATGGATATAATTCAGGAAAGGTACATTCATATAAAATATAAAACTAGAAATGATTTCCTGGGAAAGACCAGATGAAGGCCTGGTGTGCAAAGCTAAATAATTTGAACTGTAGATAGAAAAAAAGCCAGGGAAACCTTTTGAGCAGGGAAGTGATAAATTGTACATTAATTAGATTGTCACAGTAGTTTAGGCAACAGGATAAGTGGATTCTGTTCTAACAAGTGTAATGGCAGTGGAAAAGGGAAAGGAAGGGTTTAAGTCAGGGGTCTCCAACTCACATATCTACAAAAGTGTAAGGTAGATAAGAGATACAAACTGGGTGGGGCCTTTGGCAAACCTAGGCAGCCCTTTCTTAGCTCCAACTGTCGCCTTGATAGAGTTTTGTCTCTGTGTAAAAAATTTGAACAAGAGAATCCAGAAATCCAGAATTGTATGTTTCTTTGCTCGTTTTAAATGTTGGTGTCTAACTTTACATTTTAAGCACATTCTATGATCCAATCAAAATATACCTGTGAGCCAAAGGCGGCCATGACGGCGAGTTTGCAGTCTCCAGGGAGTGACATAGAATCCACTAGAAAAGGGCAATGTCAAAAACTGGGCGCTCTTTTTGGAAGCTACAAAGGGGGTGAAAGGAGTAGGCACTGAGAAGAAACAGTGCTTCATCTCTGACTTATTCAGTAAGCAAGAGAGAACGGTGCCCTTTCCTATGCTTTCTTACTAAAGCACAAACCATGGGGGATAATATATCTGCTATAGTTTCATCACTAAAAATCAATGATTATAGATAACAATGCCAGCTCTTTCTACAGCCTAATAGTAATAAAAAAAAAATCACATCAAAGAGTTTTGAAGTAATTTGTTTCCAGAGCCTAATTAAAACTACCTGACACCAGGGCGTATGGCACCTCAACCTACCTTTTCTCTACATTCTTTCCATTTGATGCAAAACTATTCATCTTCGAACTGTGTGAACCAGAATTGAAATGTCTAATGCATCAGAGGTACTTGTGCTTTCTCCCCCGTCCGTGTGAGCGCCCACCTCCTTCTCTGAAGTTAAAGCAGTGTTTCAGGGCTTCTTGACGCTCTGCTCTCAGTCTAATAGTCCTTAGCAAGACCCGTACATAAAAATCTGTCTAATATCCTCCCACCCCCCCAAAAAAGGCTACTGTTCTTGGCAGTTAGAGACCACCCTGAAGTTTTTATTTTTTTATCTTTTATACCTAATCTTCCTAGATGGTCTCTCATCCAAATACTAACCAGGCCTGATCTTGCTTAGTTTCTGAGATCAGACATCGGGCTTGCTGAGAGTGGAATGGCCATAGACCATGGACTGTGGTGTGGCTCCACTGGAGCTCAAACCCAGGACCTTCTGTGTGTAAAGCAGACGTGCTATCTGCTACACTATGAAACCACGTCTACCCTGACATTTTTACAGCAGTCTTACTCTGGCTCCCTGACTCTAGTTTCCTCTATCTCCTCCTTTCTTCATCTTGCAGCCAGACATCTTGTCAAATAAAAAATTTGGTCAAATCTCATGTGTCAGCTCGTAGTCCTTCAGTGCCCCGCCACAGTCCTTAGGCTAAAGTTAAAACTCTGCTTGCTTTGCCAATTTCCTTACTACCACTCCCTCTCCAAGCCTGGTCCACCCTGCCTGTCCACCTTAAACTCCCCCAGCTCATGTCTGTGTAAGCCATCATTGTATCTCTATTGCCTAACAGAATACGTGACACAAAGTGGGACTCAATATATATTAGTTTATCTCTATACAATTTTGAATGATTTTTTTTTCCAGCCTCAATTCATTGATTACTTATCAAATGAGCTACTACTCTTCAGTCCGACAGGTTTGCTCAAGGAGCAACACTGCCCCCACCTGGCAGCAAGAGGCACTGCTTCGCCTAATGGAGTGGGTAAGGCAAACGACCAGTGAGTGCTTTGTGGGCAACGGGGCAGACAGTAACCTCAGTGACGAAAAAAGCCTAATTTGATAACAGAATTTTTTGGATCGTGGAGAAATACGACACTGGGGAGGATTAGCCTGGTCTCTGGGGAGATGAGGATGTTGAAGATTGTAAAGACAGGCTTACACGCTGTACCTGTGGGTCTGAATGAGGAAAGTGTGTGACAGGAAGGTATGGTGAGGAGTTGATACAGGTAATATCAATTCTTGACCTTGTGGCTAAGATCAGGTATAATATCTGTTCTCATCGGTTTGATATCTGATATGTCCTCTATCTGACGACAATATGTTACATTGATTTTTGGAACAGGAGCTTGCTCTGTCTGCTCCATGCATCGCAGTCTCTCTGGGAACGGTGTTACCCTTTAGGGATATTTAGTTGTTAAACAAGAAATATGTTAGCGATAGCCTTGGTGGAGTTATATGTCTTTTAGAGAAATGAGCATGATAAATGACAATTGGATCGATTAGTAGAGGATTTGATTATAGACTCATGAAGCTATTCAGAACTAGGCTATTAAGCATGTTTATTATTTCGACCAGTGATTATTTTAGTAATTGTTTATGTACTGGTAGAATAGGGCCGTGCTCAGCAACTTTTTTGATTCTGCTCCTTATCATTTAAGAAAAACATTAGATTACACTTAATCTATGTGATTTTTAAAGTAAATTATTCTCTGTGAACATTATCGATTATTTGGAAAGGAAATTTCTTGAAAGGGTGCAATATAAATAGAAGTTCAAAATTTTTTTCTCCTAAGTCATTGTGTTAAGAGAGTGGATAGAGCCAGGCGGCCTGGCTTTGAATCCTGGTTCACCTTATGCTTTCTGATGAAGGCCGAGTCCTTCGGTCTGTTTTGTTCAGTGCTTCTTTCATTGGTGGGTGCTTTTTGGTGGACATTCATATGTGATGCAGAAACCTTCCTGCTTTGTGCACACTCCATGTACCCATCAACACGCTTCTGCCCCAGGCCTCAGTGCCCTTGACCTTCCAGTCTTTTTTCTTTCAGGCCTCTAATCGGATGGCCAGGCCATTGGCCATTGCCCTGGAATAGTCTCGCCTAGGGTCATTTGTTCTTCTACACGAAGTAGATCATCAGGTGTGTTGCTGGCAGATTTTCCCTCTCCGCTTTCCTTCAAGGCCACTTCTGAATGTGACTGTTGTCCATTTTCAGCTGGCACCAGTAAGTTACCCATGTGTAAATCAAACTCGGGCTTTTACTTCCTTAGCAGGTTGTGTAAGACATCCCACTTGACCACGGTGCTTTTACACGTATGGTGGGTAACACAGGGGCCTGGGCTGCCTGCTCATGCAGTTTGCTTGTGTCCTCTCATTCTGCTTAGTCTTGATCCCGTGAGCACCACTTCCATCTTTTGAAAGACTGTTGCTGAGCTGGTCTGGCTTTTTTGATTTGACAGGTCCAACTTATACGAAGTGACATTATCAATGTAAGGAAGTCCGACAGAACCCAGCTCATGATGGGGGCAGTTCGTGGTCACTTGGTCCTTCTGAATCAAGTGTGTCAGCAGTACGTCAAGAGCTGTTTCTTGAAAGGCGTGTAATTCTCTGCTGTGGTCAGCTCGGCCTTGCTCTCGAATCTCAGCCACTTGCTTTTCCCATTGGGTCTTGCCATGAGCTCCGAACTATGTTTTTTCACCACTGATACTTTTGTCCCCATAGATCTGTTGGATTTTATGGCCTAAGTGGCAGGACTTTGTACATCGCAACTTGGACCTGTGGCAGGGCCATTTCCTGCTCTGGGCTGCACTCAGAGCAGGCAGTGCACAGTGCCGCCTGGTATATAAGCGGAAGCTATACAGTATTTCCAGGGATCACCGCCCATGCATCCTCTCTGTCCGCAGTGGTGGTGCTAATCTTTGCTAATCCCTCTCCCCTACTCCCCAGGATGTATTAATTGCTTTCAATTTGTTATCAAGGTTGAAGGGTTGGGGCAGGGGTGTCAGAGATTTCAACTTTGCCTTTCCCACTAGACAGCTCTTATCTGTTAGGCCAAGGGTCCAATATAGGGGTTACTTCAAGTCCTAAGTATATCCATCCTATTAAACACTTGGGGTTGGAGGAAATTACCTGGTACCTATAAGTCTCTACTCTAAAGGGGGTCATGATGATGCTTTGAGTCTCCAGGCATCAACGTTAGCTCAGATCCTGTGTCTAAAATCCTCAAAATATTTGCACATTCTCCTTTTCTAAATGTACAATCATTTGAGTAAATGATGAATCCCCTTTAAAGAAGAACCGAGAGAATCATAATATCAGGATCTTTTCCCTTGAGGCTTGGTTACCCCTTCAATGACTGAGTTTTGGTTAGGAAGATTGGCTCAGATCCAAGAACTGAGGAAGCGATCGTGACCGTTTATTGTGGTGACTGCCCTAAGCCTTCTGTTCCTCTCTGCAGCGTGTGGGCAGCAGCATCCTCTCGGTTCCGCATCTATTTTTCCCCGAGGGATACCATTCTCTAGGATACTCATAGCCCTCTGTGGGTCAAGCCCCCACGGCTACCCTTCCAATCCTGTCAGTCTTATGGTAATTACAGCTTTCTGTGTTCTGGCAGTTAAGTCCCTATTACACCTGGCCTCTCTGATTCGATGATGGGAAAGGATCCTTCCCATGCATCTTAAGTGGTTCAGCTCTGGACTGCAGAGGAGGACCATCACTGACCCTCCTAGTGACGCTGAGGCCCCTCCCAATGGTGCATTCCTGACGGCCTTGTACACGTGGTCTCCTCTGGGCCCTTTCTCAGAATATAATTCTCTCATGGGTCTTCTGGCCTCGCATAATAAATAATGCCATTCCAGTTCCCCATCTCCTTCGGCCTCTGTGTTCCTTCCTCTGCTGGTACTAGGTGTTGTGAGAGATGCCTGCAGTCCTGGCAGGATGCCTGGTGCTTGCAGCAACAAGGTCACACTACAGGGAGGGCAAACTCGCCTTACCTATTCTGGGACTTCTTGCTCTAGGCACAAGGATAAGAAGAGGGAGTAGCTAATAACTCGGTGGTGGCCTTGAGGCTGAATTTGGGCGTTGACTGTAATTACTAATCTGATTGTAACTAATAATAATAACAACAAAGCCAGTTTTGTGAGAGGGAGAATAAAAAGCCATGGAGACAGGGGTGGGGGAAGCTAGCACTGCCATTCTTCCCCTCCCCCTTGCCCGTGTTAGTTAATGCATTTCCAGACTCCGACTCTTCTTCCTAACCGTCTCTGCAACACCAGGGCATCTCAGGCATATCCACTTCACTGGGCTTTCTCCAGGCTTCCAGGAGCCACCATAGAAGTGATTTTGCCACATCCACTGGGTGCTGAGAAAGTCCCCCTTAAGCAAATGGATTCTTACCCAGTGATCCTTTTCCTAGTGCCCAGGTGTTTAATGGAATTCATATACTTGGAGCTGGACTAACCCCCACCCCGGGTCTCTGGCCTGGGGAAAAGAGCTGTCATGGGAAAGACAAAGTAGAAATCTTTGATATTGCTCGGTCCCCACTCCAGTGACTTTCTCACTTCCCATTCTCTTCTTAGCCCACCACTCTGCAGCTCCTGTACCCACCCCTCTGCTGAGCCTCCTTTGCACTTAGGTTAAAGCCTGTACCTATTGAAGAAGGCCCAGTTCCCTTCTTCAGTTTCAATACCACCGTTCTGTTCCCACCCTTGCTCTCCTGGACCTCTTTCCTGCATCGACCCCCTGAGGTCAGAAATCTGTCTGTATAATTTACTGTTTCGTCCCCGTTATATAGAACAGGGCACGTCACTATAATTCATTGACGGCCTGTCTTATGCTATATGGTAAACTCCTGGAGAGGTTGTTGGAGGAAAAAGTACTTTTGATCTGAAGACAGCTTCCTCTAACAGAAAAATCTAAGGATGGAAGCCACATTTCAGGCGTTTTGCTCAAGGGGTCGCTCTGCCCCCTTCTGGTCGCAAGAAGCACTGCCTCTGTTAGCGGAGGAGCCGGGATATGCAAATGAGCAATGCTCTGCTGGGAGCTGGGAGTAGGACATCATCACCTCTACAGCACCTTATTTCCTGAACTGCGGAGGAGCGTCCCATTGGGAAGATCTCTCAGGGAAGGGTTAGACTGGTTTTGGGGAGAGTCAAAAATGTGGAATTTTATAAAGAACAGTTTTCAGGCTGTTTTTGTAGCCTTGAGTGAAATTTATGGAAGCCAGGCCTGATAGGAATCTTAATTGTAGGTTGGTTGGTTTTTGGCCCAAGAGCAGGAATGCTCTTTGTTCTTAATATTTAGCATTTTTGTAAATTATCATCCTGAGAACACTCGATCCCATGGATTTTTGGCATAGGGAGATTGACTAGGCGCTTGCGCCATTCATTCCATAAATTAACCCGATATTGCAGGACCTTCATTCACGAAGGGTGTGGTTCTGCCTTTTGGGATAGATGTCAGTTAAAATGCAGACCGTTGGCAGTCTACGGCATCCTTCGCTTTCGGGGGAAAATCTGAAGGCGAACCTACTATTTCCCCTTTTTCTTCAGCGTTATATTTTTGACATGTTTGGCCTGTCTTTAAGGTTCAGTCATTTCTAGTCCTCTCTTCAGAAATATTCCGCAAATTATTTTATCCGCTGGCGATAGGCCCTTTTTCAGATTTCCAATTTTTTACTACTATAACCAGTGCTGCAGTGAAATCTTTTGCATGTTGCTCTGTCCATATGTGTGAGCTTCCTTGGGGTACGGGTCTAGGAGAGACGTTGCCAGGTCATAGCTATGAGTGTTTTCAGTTCCTCAGGCTGTTGCACGTTGCCCGCCCAGAGTGGCTGTACCCATTTATGTTGCCACTGACGTGATTTCATATCCTTGTCATCACTTGGTTTAGCCAGATGTTTTAACGTTGCTGATCTGATGAACACGAAATGGTTATTTTGTTAAGATTTTAATTTGCATTTTCCTGATTACTAATATGGCTATGTAATCTTTCAAGAGTTCACTAGCCATATTACTGTGTATCCTATTTTATGAATGGACGGTTTCTATTCCGTAAATTTTTTTCCTTACTGATTTTTAGTCATATTGTATATGCGTATTTTTTTTTTTATCAAGACTCTATTTGTTTTATTAGTTTCAGATTCTATATCTTCTAACAGTCATGGCTTGTCTTTTTGGTTTGTTATGGTTTCTTGTAATACACAGATTTTTCTCTTTTATTTATTTAATTTTTAATTTAAATTTTTATTATGGTGACATGGTCAATACAATCTAATAAGTTTAAGATGTACAATTTAACAGTAAAGCATATACATATATATGTACATATATATATATACACACACACATATATTTTTTTCACACTGTGTATTCATCTTCCGTAGTTACATTTCTTTCTGTCACCACATATTTGACCCCTTTGACCCCACCTACCTCCTCCCGATCCTTTGGTAACCACTAGTCTATTATTCATGTCAATTTTCTCTCTTAATATTGTAGAATTTATCAATTTTTTTAATGGTTTGTGCTTTCGTGGCTTGTTTAAGAATTCTTTCTCTACCTTGAAATCAGAAAGATATTCTTATTTTCTTCCTAAAATTTTAAATATTTGATTTTCATATTTAGTTCTTTTAGTCACTTGGAATATGTTATTGTGTTTGGTGCTCTAATTTTAGCTATCTCATTTTATTTTTTCTAGAACCATTTGGAGAATAGTTAAATCCTTCCTCTGCTGATTATATTACCTCTGCATATATTAAGGTTGCAAATATGCACGGGTTATTTTTAGGCTTCGTATTTTGTTCCGTTAGTCTATTTGTTCCTTTAGCATGCTATAATTATTACTTTAGCAATATATCATGCTTGGTATATGATAGGATTTGTCTTAAAAATATACCTTTACTATTTTTGGCCCTTTTCTCTTGCACATGAATTATAAGAGCATCTTATAACGTTCCCAAGAATACATACGAGGATGTGTATTGGAATTGCAGTGGATTTATAGACTGCTTTGGGAGCGTTCATTTCTTTCTGATATCGAGTCTTTCTATTCATGAAGACATGATATCCTCCTTTCAGTCTTTATACTTGGTATTCCTTCGCCTGGAAAACTTTCTTTTAGAAAGCTCCTTTGTTCCCTCACCCCCTTTGTTCTCTGCTCAACTGACACTTCTTCAGAGATGCCTTCCAGGAACAGTTTCCTTATCCTAGTCTATCTTTTCATAGCATTTGACATACACGTTTGTGTATTTATTTTTTTATTGTCTCTCTTCTACTCAGTGGAGTTAAGCTCCATGAGAGTGGGGACTTTTTCCTTGCTATGTCCCAGCTCATAGAACAGTGCCTGGCACATGACAGGCACTCAGTATTTTTTCGCGTGAATGTATTTCTGTACAATAAAATCCTTTCTTTCATAAAGAAGTTATCTCTTTGCCATTAGAGTTACTCCTAGATCTCAGTTTTTGTTGCTAGTGTAAATGGCAACTTAATTTTTTTTTTCTAGTTGTTTGCTACTGGTGTACATTGCTTTGTGTATTGCTTTGTGTCTAGTATTTTATTAAACTCTAATTTTAATAATTTGTAGAGTCGGTTTGATTTTTCTGTACAGAATTTTATTTCCTGGTAGTAGAGAAAAACATTTAGGTCTCAATTTTTTTCCTAAATCAAATGTTAGTTATCTATAAAAGTGTTTTGTGCAGTACTGATATTACTATCTTAAAGAAACTTGCTATATAGTGACTCTATTCTAATTCTGCTTTCTAATTTGAGCATGAAAGGGGACTCCCCTTTCCAAACTTGCTATAAGGTCCATTTTCCTTTAATTTCTGAGTTTTAAGTCAACACCTTTCATAGCACACATTTTTCTTCAAGATTCCTTACCGTTTTCACAGAAGAGTGATAGTCAGAATCTAGATTTCTGCTATTTCATAATGTCTTTCTAAATGTCTGCATTTCCATAGATATTTTGTACCTTCTCCGTTCAATGTAATGAATAAGAAGAAGCTTTCTTAACTAACATTTCCAGATTTGATTGTAGTCAACA
This sequence comes from Rousettus aegyptiacus, assembly GCF_014176215.1. Classification (NCBI taxonomy): domain Eukaryota; kingdom Metazoa; phylum Chordata; class Mammalia; order Chiroptera; family Pteropodidae; genus Rousettus; species Rousettus aegyptiacus. The sequence goes on from NW_023416308.1 coordinate 114,975,811, forward strand.
AAAAGTCTGTGAGAAGAACCAGACCATGACGTTTTCTGCACAGAATACTTCTGTGTGGGTTTTCCACACCAAGCAATTCTCCAGTTTTGTGCAGACACCAATTGGATGTCCTATAATTTAATTCAATTTCAAAACTACCTAGAGTTTTCACAGACCCCAGAGGTTAAGTGAGGCCCCAGTTCTACAGACTGCACCCCCCACCTTCCACTTCAGACTCCAACCTCAAGCAGTGAGTCTCCCTGGTTACCCGCACTTTTATCTCAGTTGGCTACAAATCAAGGTTCCCACAGCCCCCTCCTCAGGTTCGAATTTGCTATAGCAGGTCATAGAACTCAGGGTAACACTTTATTTATTATTTATTACTAGTTTATTATAAGGGATGTTATAAAGGCTGCAAATGAACCTCCAGACAAAGAGGCACATGGGACGAGGCCCGAAAGAATTCCAAGCAAAGGAGCTTCTGACCCCATGGACTTGGACATGTATCTTCCTGGCACATGGATGTGTGTTCACTAACATGGAGGCTCTCCTGCCTTGTTGTTTGGGGATTTTATGGAGGTGCCATTACTCAGGCACGGTCCTTAGCCATAGGTGATTAACTCAATCTCCAGCCACCCCAACCCCCCTCTCCAGAGGCCCAGGGGCGGGGCTGAGAGCTCTAACCTAATCACTGGCGGTTCCTCCTCTGGTGACCAGCTCCTATCCCAGAGCTATCTAGGATATCCCCACCACCACTCGTCACCTCATTAACATACAAAATGACACTCTTAACGCTCTAAAGACTCCAGGGTCTTAGAAGTTCTTGTGTCCAGAACTGAGGACTGAGACCAAATATTAGAACAAAAGATGCTCCCATCATCTCTATTGCTTAGGAAATCACAAGAGTTCTAGTAGCTCTTGTGTCAGGAAACAGGGATGAAAACCAAATGTATACGCGGACAGTCGCCAAATCACGACGGTTTATCTTTACAATAGCGTGAAAGTGAAAAGAATTCAGTAGAAAGGCTAGGCTTTATGAACTGTGATGTTTGGTAGCTTAGGTGTATTAAATGCATGTTCGACTTAGGATATTTTGAACTTATGGCGGATTTCTTGGGATGTAAAACCCCATCGTAAGTTGAGGAGCATCTGCATTTCTTATGTCACAGTATCACAGCCTGGCATTGCAGCACCTCTGGAAAGGTGTGCTGGGGGCACTGACGATGGCCACAAATAAATAAATAAATAAAAGCTTGTGAAGATGGGGTGATGGTAATGTTTGTTACAGTTGTAATTCTTTAGCCTCTTTCCTAGTAGTGTGTCTTGGTTCCGGGAAGTTTTGTTCTCAGATTGGTTACATTCCAGGTAGTGTTACAATTTCTATTTTGTTAGTGTTACAATTTCTATTTTTAACGGAAAAGAGAGTTTCCCTTCTTAGTGATGTATTTCACTTTTTTTTTTATTTGTCTTTAATTTCTCTACAGTCTAAATTCTTTTAGATTTGGTATTGAAATGAGCCACTTTAGTTGCCAAGTGATTATTTCAAATTCAGGTTTCTATTACTCCATAATTGTCCCTGTTTTCTCAATGTTTTATACTCCTCTTTCATCTTATTGAATATAAAAAAATATTTTAAAAATATAGTCAGTCATCCGCTTCTCTATAGGAAGGTCTTAATAATAAGACCTCTATAATTGACCAGAAAAGGAGTCTAGGTTGGAGCAGGGGCAGGTGTGGGTGGGGCTATTTAAATACTGAGTTACTTGCCACCAAAGGGATGAAGGGAGATTTCAAGTTCAAGAAGCACATATTGAAATTTAAGACCCCGACTTCTCATTCTGTGTCTTCAGGATGCTACTGCTGGAAAGCTCTGGTAGCATTTAGCCATTTTGGATGCCTGTGTCCAATTTATCTGAGTACTAGATACGTTTCGAGTGGTGCATTTATTTCTCTTTTAAGAATTGGCCGTAGGTGCACTTCCTTTACTCTTTCTGGCTCTTATACCCCTTACATTCCTCACCCTTCCCTAAGACAACAAGAGCCGGAGTCCCTCCCGCAGAGTTTATAATAACAAATAATATTATCCCAACATATTTTTCAAAGAACAGCTGCCAAGTCAGTCCTTTTGGTCAGGGTCAGCCTCCTCTGCTTTCTTTTCTTTTCTTTTTTTCTTTTTTCCCCCCCTTTTCCCCTCTGCTTTCATCTCAGCTGTACCTACACTCACAAATGCTCAGTTCTTTAACTTCGGCCATCATCCATTTTTCAAATGGCTAAACTGCTCAAGGCTGACAGGTATTGCAGAGGCAGAGCTGGGGTGGGTTTTTTTTTGTTGTTTGGGGTGGTTTTTTATTTGTTGTTGTTTTTTGTTTGTTTGTTTGTTTTGTTTTGTTTTGTTTTGTTTTTCTGGGTCTTTGGAATGAAGCCCTGGGCTTTGGCGGAGTTGCAGAATCTGGAGGACAGAGCGGAGACAGTTTCCCAAGTTTCTAAGTCTGTCTTTGGGAATCTCTGTTTTTGACACATCGGGGGTGGCGGGGGTGGTGGGGAATAACGGCCTTATCTTTTGGCCAAGATCGAGTAATCCGCAGCTGTCGGGGAACATGTGACAGGAATTTTTGCAATAGGGGGTTGGAAAGAACTATCTGGGTACACTCGGCTGTCTGCATTTCAGGGTTCACCCCGTCTGCCTGCCTGGATGTGGAGTACTGAGGACTGACTGGCGGCCTCATGTGGTCCTTCTTGGCCTCTGGACTGTCAAACTGCTTTTTTTCCTTAGCTTTGTCTCTGCTCCTCTTGAAGGCTAAATTCTTTTTGACAAATTATATACTTTGTATTCCTACAGTAAATGTTAAGTTTTATATTTATCAATATACTTTACAATGTCTCTGAGACTTGCAAGCCACCTTCTGCCCTCTGTCCTCTGCTTCCCCCAGACTTAGTACTTTGTACTTTTTAATTTTGGTGGAACAATTAGTTACAAGTCTTGGTTCGTTTTCCCACATAAACAGTTTCGTCTTGATCATTTCATCTTGACATTGTTTAAATTCTTTTTAACTTTTATCCTTTTATCTTCGCATGCGACTTTTCTTGAATTGTGTCTAAGAAGGGAAATATTTGGATCTGATTAATATAGTTCATCCACTCATTTACCAAACAAGCACCTGCTGTATGCTACCTCTGGGCTGGTGGGCCCATTGACAAATAGCACAAATCCCCTGCCTCTTGTCTTGAAATGCAAACAGACACTCAAATTTAACAAACAAAGGGGACATGAATTGTAGCAGAGAAGTAGGTGCACAGTGGATGGAAAGTAATTTTTTCCATAGAGTTGAGAAAAGCTGTCATTCGAGCTGGGTCGTGAATGACTAGGAGCTTATGAGGCAGAGTGGACGAACAGGGAGGGCGAAACAGAGGGAATGGCATGAACGAAGATGTGGAGACCTGACAAGCCACTGTCCTGAGGCTGGCAGGTGTTTGAAGGCTGATGTGGCTAGAGGGTAGTCCCGTGGCAGGTGTGCTGGTCGATAAAGCGGGCGGCGGGGCGTGGGGTAGGGGTGTGGGGGTGAGTTGTTAGCTTCCTTATCCCATGCAGAGGGATTGGCTTTATCTGTCTGGAGCCATGGGGACTGCGAGTGAGGTACTGTGTTCCTTGCAGCATTATGTTGGATCATCTCTACCAGAGCTTCTGACCCCACAGTTCTCAACCTTGAGCTTTCATGTTGGGGATGAAGTCTGTGCAGAACCCCTGGTTGGCACTTATCTGCATGCCTGGGGCACCTTGGACTTCTTATCGTCATTTGGATCATCATTGGGCAGTGGCCTGAACTCTGACCTTTACCCACTTTCCTGCCTCCCTTGAAGAGCTGGTTGTTTTTTTCCCAGGGTGAGGTGGGGTACAGGCTTTGGCATGAAGAATGGGATGGCAGAGGATGAGCCTTTCACACTTTTAGCTCTCCTTTGGCACTCCTTCCTGTCTTCTGTTTCTTCAGATTTTGGCTTCTGCTTTCTTCCAAATACACAGCCATCCTGGCTTCCAGCCCAGGTGAGAGAAAGAACTTACTTCCTTCAGCTCCTCTCTGAAAATAACCCAGCTGGCACTGCTCAGGAACAAGAAGTTCCTGAGAGTGTTGGTGCCTAACGGTGTTGCCGTCCAGCGGTCTTCGCTGTGAACCTTGTCTCTGCCCTACTTACTCTGAATTCAAGGACCGCTGTGGTGAAAAGTGGGGGTCGTCTGAAAACCTCTGCAGTACCAGCTGGCTCCAAAGCCTCGCATAGTGAAGTGATGGGGAGAGTTAGGGAGCCCTGGAACCCTAGGGAGACTGGGGAAATCTGTGGGAGGCCCTGCAAGGTGGGGGAAGAGCCTCACTATGGCATCTTCTCTGATCTGTTGCAGACAAAGGTGGATGCCTCTCACTGAGGCCCAGCCCTGGAATGTTTGCTAGAGCCCAGAGGCTGCTTATCAGTCAGTCTCTCCTGGTGTGGAATTCCTAGCTGCCCGACATCCTGGCGCCAGAAACTGCGGGTGGGGTCAGCAACTCTCATGTCCAAGCGGATTCATTGGAAAGCATCTCATGGAGGAGATTGGATTAGAGTTAATTCAATGAAGTTAATAAAGCAAAAAGTATTATAGTGGGCGTTCCAGAAATAGTTGCTGCCTGATGAGTTGAACTAAATTCAAGCTGAGTCTTGAGGGACGAGTGGGAGTAAGCCCTGCGGGAAAGCGGAGGTCTCATGCCAAGTCCCAGAGGCCTGAGAAGACACGGTCTGGTGGGGAAAGGTGGAAGTTGAATTTGGCTGGCTCTGAGCCCCGAGCGGCTTTACAAAGTTGGGCAGACCAGGCGGGCCCTGAGTCCTGGGCCAGGGGCAAATGCAGGATGGTGTCCGGGGTGGTCACCAGCTTCCTGAGTGGGCGAAGAGGGCCCTCAGGACCCTCGCGGTGATTGATGTCCCCTTTCCGCCCACTTTCCGGTGGCGGGAGGGACCAGCGGGAACCCGGGGCGGGACAAATCAGACTCCGCTGAGCTAAAGGTGGCTCCGTGCTCAGCCTTCCTAGCGTCTGGCTGGAAGGAAAATTACGGGCAGATGGGTTCGAAACGTGGGTTTGGACCACGCTGCAGTCGGAGGCCTGTTCCGGACACGATTCCCCCTCTCCACCCCCCGCCCCAACGGTCCCAGAAAGAACAAATCCGGAGGTTCCACTTTAAGGGGCGGGCGGGGGCGGGGCTCCCCCGCGGGCTTCCCGAGATCCGCCCGCCCCGCCGCAGACGCGGTCGCGGAGCTGCACCGAGTCACACGCGCGGCGACATCGGTCCGGGGCCAGGCAGTCGGGACAGGCGTCCGGCCGTCATCACTCGACTGTAGACTGCGTCGTGTCGTCGGTTGCGCAGGCACCATGAGCCAGGACACCGAAGGGGACATGAAGGAAGTGGAGCTGAACGAGCTGGAGCCCGAGAAGCAGCCCATGAACGCGGCGCCGGGGACCTCGGTGGCCGGGGTCATGGCGGGCGGCACCGAGAAGAACGGTCTGGTGAAGATCAAGGTGGCCGACGACGAAGCGGAGGCGGCGGCCAAGTTCACGGGCCTGTCTAAAGAGGAGCTGCTGAAGGTGGCGGGCAGCCCCGGCTGGGTGCGCACCCGCTGGGCGCTGCTGCTGCTCTTCTGGCTCGGCTGGCTCGGCATGCTGGCGGGCGCCGTGGTCATCATCGTGCAGGCGCCGCGCTGCCGCGAGCTGCCCACCCAGAGCTGGTGGAGCAAGGGCGCCCTCTACCGCATCGGCGACCTCCAGGCCTTCCTGGGCCCCAAGGCGGGCAACCTGACTGGTGAGCGCCGCGCATCCGCACCCCAACCCCCACCCCTCGCGCCCCGGCTTTTAACTAGTCGCCGGCTCTGCCCCGCTCCCCAGATTCTCTCCGACGCGTCTCCACCCCACGCGGTCGCGGCGGCCGCTCCCGGGGACGTAGGCCCTTCCTGCCTTTGAAGATCCCCCGCCCCTCTCTTTCACGAGCTTAGCTGATTCAGGATCTTCCTCCTGCGGCGCCTGCTGCCGGAAGCCAGTTGGAGCCGGTTTCTGAAGCAACGCGTTAGGCCCCTTACATCAGCTCCTCTGAGTCTCACGATCCAGCCTTTCCTTCACCCCGCCCCAGCCCCCAGTCCCGGAGAGAGGAGAGAAAAGGGGCGATTCCTCGCAGGCCGGCCTCACTTTACCCCTCTTCCCCACTCAGGCCTGAAGGAGAATCTCGGTTACCTGAGCACCCTGAAGGTGAAGGGCATCGTGCTGGGCCCGATTCACAAGAACCAGAAGGATGACGTCAATGGGACCGACTTGGAACAGATTGACCCCATTTTTGGCACAAAAGAAGATTTTTACAGTCTCCTGCAATCGGCCAAGAAAAAGAGTAGGTGTCCTGGAGTTGGCGAGGAAGGGCTTGGCCTTCTGGCCAGAGGAAAGGCAGGAGAGGATTATTGTCTGGTTTACTGTGGTTCAGGGTTTTCCTAGGGTAGATATAAAGGAGGCAGGTACAAATCCAGCCCGAGATGGTTTTGTCGGGTGGTTTAGAGACCGTCTCATAGGCTGTGTAGTCACTTCACTTCTGGGCTTCAGTGTCCTTATTTGCAAAATGTAGGGTTTTACGAAATCAGAGGTTTTTAAACCTTCATGGAAAGAGTAGATCTTTTTGAGGAAAAAAGAGCTACATAAAATCTTGTCTTACTTTAAAAGGGTTCACTTTTAGGGGGTGGGGAGCCCAGTGCCCCAAAGCTCAGCCTTCTTTACAACACTGCACGCATGCTGTCTGCCCTACGAGGTCGTCAGGCCCCTCCTTGCTCATGTCTGTTTCAGTGGAATAAGCTTCGCCGGAGTTCAAATTTAAGTTTTGTACCAAATAATACAAAGGAAACACTCTAGGGACTTGTATTTGTTGATGTCCCCCGTCTCCTTCCCCCCAAAGCCTTTCTCACGACTGCCTCTAAATTGTTCTAGGCATACGGGTCGTTCTGGACCTCACTCCCAACTACAGGGGTCAGAGCTCGTGGTTCCTCCCCGGTCAGGCTGACACTGTGGCCACCAAGATGAAGGTAAGCGTGTTGAGGCTGTTGGACCTTCGGCAGCAGGCCCCCCCCCCCCCCGCCCCGCAGACCTAGCCCAGCTCCAGCCACGGGGCCCTTGCGCCTTGGAGCCAAGTAGGCAAGGCAAGGTCCCACACACGCCAGCAGCGCATCCCTGTTTTCACTCACTCCTTTTCAGAGCACTCATTCTTCTTTCCTCGACACGGATGACGACTTTGTCAGGAAGGGAGCTTCTCAGATGTCAGTCTGGGTTTGGGGTTTCTTCCTTTCGAGAGCGGAAGCCCTTTCTCTGTGGGAATCCTGTGTCCTGACTGGTTTCCCAGTTCTCGTCTGATGTGTCTCGGAACGGAGCCCAGTCTGACATTGTAAGCGTTGGGGTCTTCCTGTGTGTCTGGGCCTATGCCCAGGGTTTAATATACTTTTTCTAATCCCCTGCAGACCCACACAAGGTCCCCAGTCTGTAAATAAGGATGTTAAAGTTCAGATGGCTCAATGTGCCTGGTTGAGATTTGAGGTCCCAAGTAGTCTTTCTTTCTCTAATCCGACTTCCCTGAAGATACAGGCTCAAACTCTGTACCCAGCAGGCCGGGACTGGGGCTTTGAATGTCATCCCAGCTCCGGAGCCTGGGTTCTAGGGCGCCAACCAGTTCAGATCAGGCAGAACAAAAAACGGAGGCGGACCCTGACACTTTGCTGGCCGCCCTGATTTTTTTTATTTTATTTTTTTTAGGCGTGACAATCCTTGGTTGACCTCACAGATTGCAAGGACGTTGTCAGTTTACAATCTCTTATTTATTTATTTAATTAATTTTTGTTTTCTTTTACGCCTACAGCACCTGGTCTTCCTAGTACATCCAAGTACTAACCAGGCCCGTCTCTGCTTAGCTTCCAAGATCAGACGGGATCCAGCTTGTTCAGGGTGGCATGGCTGTAGACTGGCAACCCAGATTCTGAGGGATTCCGTACTCCAAGCATTTCAGTAGGACCCTTGGGGTCATCCAGGTCATCAGTTAGCAAATCGCTGGGGCACCCTTTCAAAGTTATTGATAAGTGACGTTTTCAGACGATAATGGCATAAGGAGTGGTAGCCTCAGATGCAAATGGAGGTGAGAGGAGAGAGCCCATGGAACAGAGAGAAAAAGGGAAAAATGGATGCAGCGGAAGTGGGGTTCCACGTTCCGCGTCCCTCAAATGCCGGGGCTTCAGGTCTGGGCCTGTTCCGCAGATCTGGCTCTTGTCAAAGCTGCTGCCTTCACTGCCCTGGGGCTGTGCTTTGAAAATCACTCATCCTTGGCTTTGTTCTTGCTCACCACCCCCACCCCCTCTTCAGGACACTGGGAAAGGAGTCAGTAGCTTGTCCGGGGATCTCAACTAGCATTTTAGGTCCTGTCTCTTCTGCTCTCTGATTGCGGTCTTGGGCATGCGTCCTTGCTTCTCTGAGATTCCTCATCTCTAAAGTGGGTAGACCAGCATTCCACACATGCTAAGTATTAAATGAAACTGTGGGCCTTTTCTCCGGTCACCAGAGGTGAAGCCGTGGGATTTCCCATGGTGGGGAATAGAGAAGTGAAATGCTCTGGCACTAAGAGAATCAATGATAGGTTAGAACGGGAGGAGACCAAGGGCTAAGCCTTTATAAAAGAAGTAAGACCATTTCAAGGCTCTCGTTCAAGTGACTCTCCCAAGGTCCCGGGGAAGTGCGTGGGCTAGAATTTCTGGAGCCTCTGTGTCCGAGTGTTAATATCTTCTCTGTCCTCTTGCCCCGCTCCCTGTAGGATGCTCTGAGTTTTTGGCTGGAGGCTGGCGTGGATGGGTTCCAGGTTCGGGATGTGGAGAATCTGATGGTAAGTTCCCTTCACGCATGAGAGGCAGAATCTGGGTGAGAAACTCGCTGGGTCCTGGTAGTCAGTGTTCTCCATTTTGTCCTCTAGAACGCACCTTTATTCTTGGCCGAGTGGCAGAACATCACCGGGAGCGTCAGTGGAGACAAGTGAGTGCCAGACCCCAGGTCCCCAGCTCCACTCCACCGCGGGAACTTCTCCAGGGAGTGCTAGGCCCCAGGAAGGGGGTTGTTTCCTCGTCCAGAGCGCCTCTTCACCTCCATTCTCCCTTTCTTGCCCTGTACCAACCTTGACCCCTGCTCCGCTTTCCGCAGGCTCTTGATTGCGGGGACTGGGTTCTCCAACCTCGAGCAGATCCTCAGCCTACTCAGATTCACCAAGGACCTGTTGTTAACCAGCTCCTATCTGTCAGACCGTATTTTCACTGGGGAGCATATAAAATTCCTGGCCAGCCAGTATTTGAACGTCACTAACAATCACTGGTGCAGCTGGAGTGTGAGTACCGTGGTGGGGGGGGGAGGGGGCGGGAGGGGCGCCGGGAGACGGGGGCGGTGGCTTTGGGGCTCATCGGCATGTCCTTTCCTGCAGTTGTCTCAGGCGGGGCTCCTGACGTCCTTCGTGCCCAGGCACCTCCTCCGACTCTACCAGCTGCTGTTCTTCACCCTGCCAGGGACCCCGGTTTTCAGCTACGGGGATGAGATTGGCCTGGAGGCAGCCCTTCCTGGACAGGTATTGCATGCTGGCTCCCCGCCCCCCGCACGGCGGGGAGGTTGTGTTCACCCATCACAGTGGTTCCGTGGCTGTCGGCAGACAGACCTGAGCCTTGGGGTGGAACTCTATTCGATTCCTAGTTCATCACCTCGTCGGTAGCTGAGTGTGTGGCTTTGGCTAGCTATGTCACTTGCCTGAGTCCTGGTCATCTGTTCTGTGATACTGTGTTTCTTGTATAGGATTAAACGGTGGCTCACTTTCAAATGTGATGTCCGATACCTGGTAGGTGTTCAGTATGGTGGCCATCACTCACTCACTCGCTCATTCATTCGCTCACTCATCGGACATCGGGTGCTCCGTGTTAGGTTCTGTGCCCTCCAGGAACTCACAGTTTAGCGGGGGAGCAGATGAGGAAGCGAATGTCACAGCAGCGTGCTGTGATCGGGGGAGGACCGGGAAAGCCCTCTCTTAGCTTTATAGACTCATTCCTATGTGCCAGCCCGGATGATACGGCAATGTACGAAAAGACGAGAGGTAGCGAAATTAGGTAATCAGCAGGCTTAATCAGGATGCCAGGTCCTGATGAGTGCTGCGCAGAAGAAAGGGTCAGGGGCCTCGAGAAGGGGGTCTGGGGGTATATTGAGTGACCACCGAAAACCTGATGAGTCAACGGAGCGGAGAGCGGAGGCAGGCGAGGGAGCTAGCGGGCGGCTGTCTGGGTGGGTCTTGGTGCAGAGCCCCGAGGCGGGGGCCGGCCTTGCTCATGCAGCAGCAGTGAGGCGTGAGAGCCGGAGGCTGCGCCTCGATGGTGGCGGGAGCAGGCCCAGGCCTCTCCCAAGTCCTGTTTCCCCTGCTTTGCAGCCCGCGAAGGCGCCAGTCATGCTGTGGGATGAATCCAGCCTCCCCAACAGCCCCGGGTCCGTGCTCTCCAACATGACGGTGAAGGTAAGGGTCTCAGATGGGCGGGGCCTGCCTGGCCAGCAGAGGGTGGCCAGTGGCTTTGGGAGTTGAAACTTGGGGCAGTTCGTCATCCCTTTCTGCTGTGCGTCCTCATCGTTCACAGGGCCAGAGCGAAGACCCAGGCTCCCTCCTCAGCTTGTTCCGACAGCTGAGCAATCAGCGGGGCAAGGAGCGCTCCCTGCTGCACGGAGACTTCCACGCGCTCACCTCGGGGTCTGACCTCTTCGCCTACGTCCGCCGGTGGGACCAGAACAAGCGTTTCCTGGTAGTGCTCAACTTTGGGGACGTGGGCCAAACTGCCCCATTGGCAGCCGCCAGCGCCGGCTTGCCGGCCAAGGTTGACCTGCTGCTCAGCACCCAGCCGGGCCGTGAGGCGGACACCTCTCTCGAGCTGGAGCACCTGAAACTGGAGCCCCACGAGGGGCTGCTGCTCCACTTCCCCTACGTGGCCTGACCGGGTCCCACTACCCCGCCCCGCCCCAGGCCTTTTGAGCTCTGATTTCATTCTTTTTTTAGTTTGTTTTTTTACTGTCACAGATTACAGACAAGCCCCAAATAGGGTGTTTTCCGGCTTTAAATAAAAGTCACTCCTGCCTGAAGAGGTCTTGTCTTCCCTCCATTCCTTCGTAATGGTAGGAATTTCTTTCCCTCTCTACCCTTCTTCCCTCCGGGACCTCTGTCCCACAGTGCTCAGCACCTAAGAGTTCCAGACATCTGCTCTGGCCTGGAAGGGAAGGAGCTTGCCAAGCTCATAGTGGCAGGGAGGGGTCAGGGCTAGGGCTGGCCACCCATGCCACCTTCTCCTGGAGGCCTCGGGTCTTGCCGACTCAACCTCCCTCACCAGTGGTCTCCAGCCAAGTTTGGTCACTTTTCCTGTTTTCGCAGACTTAGCCTTTTAGGGAGATAGAGTGGGAATGGGGTGGCCTGTTTTCTAAGAGGTACTTGTAAAGAAAGGGTTCTAGAGATGATTCATTAAACAGGAATTTATTGCTCACTCAGCCTATGCCAGGAGCTGTTCGAGGTCCTGGGGTTGACAGGAGGGAACAAAGTTCAAAACCTCCGTCTTCTTGGGGGTTAAGTTCTAGTGAGGAGACAGAATTGGAAGAAGCCGAATAAACTTTATGGCGGATGCGGTGAGAGTGTTCAGAGAGGAGAAAGTAAAGCAGGAAAAGAAGTGGGTGTTGGGAGAGGGGCGAGCGGAGGTCTCACGGAGGGGGCGGCGTTTGAATAAGGGAGGGTGTTCACTTGGCAGATATCTGGGGAAGGAGCTTTCCAGTGTCCTGGGTGGGGCGGGAGCCTGCCTGACACTTGTGAGGAATGAAGAGAGAGGGCAAAGGATAAGGTCTGGTTGGCAAGGGGTGGGCAGATGATGAAGGTTAGGGTAAGATGGTCACACAGCAGGTGCAGAGTTTGGGAAATGCACAATAAAGGGCGTGTTTCCCCTCAAGACTGCCCTCTCTTCAGACACCAGCTGTGATATTAGGGTCCACATGACCTTCCTCAGTGGGTAATTGCTAGAAGGACTCTGAGAAATCAGGAAGCGCTGGGATTACAGTTATAGAGCAAAACGATACACCTTAGGACAAACCGGCTGAAGGGTGGATGTGTCACAGGGTGGAACCCAGACACGAAGCCTCTGATTGGTGGGTCATCTCCCAGCAAAGCCCTGGGCACGAGACTTCTGGTATGTAGCAGTGTGGCCCAGTAGGGAAGGTCCCCAGAAACTCTGGTGTCCAGAGCGTTTCTTGGGGCTCAATCATCCACTGTCCTCATGGTCGATCTTTAGTCCAGTCCTTGCCAGAGGTTCAGGCTAATAGCTTTCCTCTTTGATTCCTCCTGTGATAATCCCGTCCCAAAGCCCTCATTGTAAATCACCTCCTTAGACTGATATCTGAAGTCTCTGTACTAACAAAGACATTCCTACCAGCCCAAACATTCCAGGGGCCTGGAGATCACCTCCCAACAGCTGAGGACAAAGTCCAGACGTTTAGCTAAGATGGATTTTTCACTGTACATGGAGTCTGACGGAAAGGGATGGGAGTTTTGAGCAGACTTGGGTTTTAACGATTTGATGAGACTTTCATTTTTTTTTTCTTTTAAGTCATGTGCTATACCCACGAGGACTAAGTCATGTGCTATACCCATGAGGACTGTGGGAACCTTGTTTACAGAGGAGGCTGAGGGCCCAGAGGAGTAAAGGGACCCTCTTGGACACTGGTGGAGCTGCCATTTGGACCCAGGCCTTAGCTCTGTGGTCAAGCTCGCTGTCCCAATGGTCTGGGTCTTTCCCCAGGGCCCCTGGCCAATTACCTGCTCCCGGGTTGGGGGAGGGGCTGACTTTCAGCCCGAGTCATTTTTCCAATGTCAGTCAACGTGCCCCAGTGTTGGAGACAGAGGTGACTGTAACACTGCCCCGTAGTAGTTTCCGGGCTTGAGCGACTGGGGGGATTGGAAGCAGATGTAGGAGTAATCGCGGTCCTGAGGTCTGGGCTGGCGGGGACAGAGGACGTGTTTAAACCAGGAGGGATCTGGAAAGCTTGGAGCTTTGTCATTCGAGCTGAGAGCGAGGCACCAGTAGGCGTTCATGGGACGCCTCTAAGGACAGGGCCACCCGGGTAGGGAGGACATTATCACAGCCACTCAGTCGAGACAGCACGGTGACCGTGAGGGGCAGTGTGCGAGAGTGGGGAGAGCCACGCAGAGGCCGAAGCGCGAAGCGCGTGGGCAGCCGCGCTGAGGTCGGCCGGGCTTTGCCGCACAGGCGCTTCCCGACCTGGTTATGCAGAATCGTCTGGAGAAGTCTCTCCCATCCAACACCCACTGAACTGGAATCTTCACGGGGGTGGGCCTGGGAGTCTATTTTTAACCAACTTTTCAAAATGATTCTCACGGCAGTTTGGGAATCAGTAGTAGATCAAAGTTTCCCAAACTTGCTTTGTTGTGCTCGAGGACAATGATTAGCAAAATCTTGGGTTTTCTCCTAGATACTCTGTTTCAGAAAGTCTGGGATAGGCCGCCAGAATCTATGTCAGAAGCTCAGATAAGCATGAGAAAGGAATATTGCTCTCGCGGGTGGGGGCGCCACTGGAACGTGCTTGGCAGGGAGTGACATGGTCAGGTTTGAGTTCCAGAAAGATCACTCTGGCTCTGCTGTAGTGGAGGAAGAAGTCGAGGGTGTCCGGGACCAGTGGGAGGGAGCCACCGGGAATAGTCTAAGGAGATGGGAGGTCAAGGAGGCTGTGGGGTTGGATAGGAGGGGATGATGGCTCGAAGAGATGGTTTGAGAGAAGTTCCATAATTTCGCGATGGCCTAGGAGGCATGGGCTGGATGTGAGGAGGGAAGGGAGCTATGTGGTGACTGGAGTTTCTGGCTGGGGTAAGCGGAGGAGCTGAGTGGGGGGGGGGGCAGGGGGCTTGGCAGGACAAGAGGCAGCTGTGGGTGGTGAGTTGACTGGCTCCACGTGGGTGCGCTGGGTGTAGGTGCCCTTGGACTTGCAGCTGGAGGTTTCCAGCAGCAGAGGGTCTGCAGCTCAGCCTCTGGTAGAGGTGGGGGATGCATACCGTGAGTGTGAATGATGCCCCAGGGAGATGTAGGGTGAAAAGGGCAAAAGGGTGAGGCTGGAGCCCTGAGAACTGGCAACATTTACAGGGCAGAAAGTGGGGAGAGGAGCCCGCAGAGGAGGAAGAGCAGAAGCGGATGGAACCCTCGGTGGGGGTTGGGAAGGCAGGAGGAAGCAGCCAGGTCAGTGTCAGGGCAGAGCCGTCCCCGCTGGCCATTAGACTTGGTGACAAGGAGATGGTTGGTGGTCTTCTGGTCCTTCACTTCCAGGGCACAGGAGAGAAATGCTTTTCTGATTTTAAGGGTAGGAGGGATTGGTACACGTTTCCAGGCAGTATCAGCAGGAGTTCCTGGTTTTCTCTTTAGCAGCAAAAGAATTCGTTGAAAGGTCATCGGAAACTGCCAGGGGGAGACAGGATCAGGCTTGGGACATGGTCGGGAAGCAAGCGCCAAGCAGCAGGGTGTACAGTTGTCTTTTAGCGGGAACAGGCTGGGAGGCTGCGGCCGGGAGACGCTACCTGTGCGTGGGCGGTTGGACACAAGGCCTTTGGCTACTGCGGGTGATGCCGAAACTCAGGATGCGTTCCACTTGTAATGGTCCTGACATGTCCCATTCCAGCTGCTGAGTCATGGGTGATTGTACTATGCCCGTGGCGATGGGCGCCCTTTTGTAATTCACACAAGGGCGCTGATTAGGGTGAGCGGCCCCAGATAGAGCGGAGTCAGGGATGATTTTACGGTTTTTGGCCTGAGCAGCTAGAAGATTGGATTTCCCATGTATGGAGGTGGGGAAGATCGCCAGAGGAGCGGGCTTAAAAGGGGAAGAGAGCAGCTCAGTTCGGGCCGTGGCGCCTCTGAGAGCCAGCAGACACCGAATGGAAATGTCAGGACGTCAGCCCGATGGTCCGCCCGGTGTTCGCGAAGAGACCTGGGCTGGGGATGCGGGTTTGGGACTCACGCGTACAGCTGGCATTTACAGCCGTGAGATGACAGGAGATGGCCACAGGAGCGAGTGTAGAAAAGGAAGAGAAGAGGCCCAAGGACCGAGGCCCAAGGACTGAGGCCCGAGCCCTTCAGAGGTGGAGGAGATGAGGCGGAGCCAGCAGCGGGGACTGAGAAGGGGAGCAGTGAAGTAGGCGGGGGGGGGGGGGGGGGGGGGGGGGGGGGGGCGTGGGGGGGGGGGGGGGGGGGGGGGGGGGGGTGGGGGGGTGTGCGCGGGAGGTGCCCCCTGCAGCCCAGCCAGGAGAAAACGGGTCTGTCACACGATGCTGGGGGCCGGGTAGGAGGACAGAGGCTTGGCTGTGGGGTTATCAGCATGGGGGGCTTTGGTGACTTGGACAAGAGCAGTTTTGGTTGAGGCTGGGACAGAAGAGGAGCAGAAGGGGTTTAGAAGAGAATTTGGAGTCAGCGATGACAGGAAGAGAGAGAAATGAGACAGTAGTTAGAGGACGAAGGGGGCCAAAAGGCTTTTCTTTTGGTATTTCACTGTTTACCTTTTATTTTATTTTTTATTGAGGTATAATTTACATATAATATTATTTTAGTTTCAGGTGTGTATCTTGCTGATTCAATATTTGTATATATTGTGAAATAATCACCACGAGTCTAGTTAACACCCATCACCATGCAAATTAAAAAATTATTAAATTTTTAAAAATTTAAGTATAGTTGGTGTACAATAATATATTAGTTTCAGGTGATTTGACATTTATATACCTTACCATGTGATCACCATACTAAGTCTAGTATAGAATTTTGTTTTTCTTGTGATGAGAGCTTTTAAGATCTATCCTCTTAACAACTTTCAGATATACAATACAAGGCGTTTCTTTAAAGATGGGAGCAGTAACTTTCACCTAAGTCATTGTATACTTCTATAAGAGCATGACTTGTAATAAAGGGTTAATGAAAAAAAAAGTCTATGGCCATGCTACCCTGAACAAGCCTGATCTTGTCTGATCTCAGAAGCTAAGCAGGGTCAGGCCTGGTTAGTACTTAGATGGGAGACCACCTAGGAAGACCAGGTGCTGTAGACATAAAAATAAAAAAAAAATAAGGGATTGTAAGCTGACAAGTTCTTTGCAATCTGTGAGGTCAACCACGGGTTGCCTCACCCCCCCCCCAAAAAAAAAAAAAAAAAGATAGGAGCAATAACAGCCATAATGTATAGAGGAAAATGCCATGGATGGATGCCTTTGCGGTAGGGAGGGGGGCGGGATCTAGTGGGGGGGATGGGAGAAGAGGGCCAGCTTTTCCTGGGAGCCGGTCACAGAGCAGGCAGAGTACATGAGTATAGAGTTGGTGGGTAGACGTGGTGGGAGTTTGTGGAATTCTGCTCACAGATTGCTTTTATTTTCTCGGCGAAGCAGGAAACAAGGTCATCGGCTAAGAGTGAGGACTGGAGTCTCCCAAGTGGTGGTGGTTTGGGGTGAGGGGAGAAAGTATAATGAATAAACAAACGCCCAGGACCTTCCTATTCACAGTGTCTGTTTGAGAACTAGTAGCAACCTCGACACCTGCTTGTTAGAAATGCAGACTCTCAGGCCCACACCAGACTTATCGCATTGGAATCAGAATCTGATTTCGGATCCCGGGTGACTCCTGTGCACACTCTAGTTGGGCAAGCCCTGATTCAGGAGAACGGTAGGGACGCTGTTCGAGGGAAATGTAGGTTGATTGACGGGTGGTGTGAACAGCCCGCTTCGGTTCTGCCTTTGTTTCTCTTGGAGCTAACCAATGAACTTTCAGTGCTTGACCTCGAAAAACTCTTAGGTTCCCCTAACTGGTGGCAATCAAAATAAATAAATAGATAGATAGATAGATAGATAGATAGATAGATAATCTCAATATGTTAAGGAGAAAATGTTCCCTCTTTTTCTAAAGCCACAAACATAAAAGCAGATTCTTTTCTACACCATGAAACCATCCTTGCAAATATTATTTTTAACAAGGGAATCTTGTCAAGACAATTTACATTTAAGAGGCTGTTGCTTTGTCCTGTGAGAGTCACCTTTTGCTTTTAAAAAACTTGCGATGCTGATTGCTTGTCTTCCTTAATAATGCGTCGCCCTGGCAATAATATTTAAATTCACATCTCTTTTCTAGAAGGTATAAATACCTGTGAGTTTTTTGTTAAGCCAGAAGGGGAGCCTTGTCATATTCCTCTTCTCCCACGTGCAGGAGGTAAAATCAACCCGAAGACGGCGAGATGTCTTCACCAAAGAGTCGGAGGGTCTTGTCTCATTTCCATTAACATATAGGAGGCCAGGACACCTGTTGTAAGGTTCAGGGTAGGGGGCTTGAGGAGAGAGGCCAAAGTTGAGAATGCCTTTGGGAACAAGGCAGGGGAGCTGACTTAGGACAAGTACAAGGGTAGCTAGATGGCAGCGTGAGGCCCATTGGCTGAGGTCTCTTCCAGATCCAGTTTCTGAGGTAGCGGGATTCTTTTCCCCAGCAGTTCCTGACTGGCCGCGCCCTGCAGGATCAGGGAGGATGGAAGGCAAGGTTGATCCAGGGCGGTAAATTTCCTATAGAAGCAAGGGGCCGGGGGACGGTGGCTATTTATGGTGCGGATGACAGATTGTGTGTTTCCGGTTTCTCAAGAGAGGAAGAGCGATGATGGCAGAACAGGGGGAAGGCTGAAAGGCTGGGAGGAAAAAGGGCAGGGCCCGGAGGAAGACGAGTGGGAAGGGAGAGTGACGAGGCCGGGGTTCTTGACGTGGTAGCAGTTGGAGATGTGGTTGACGCGGGGTACAGCGTGACGTCCCCGGGGCTGAAGAGATCATGACCCTGGCACTGCTAAGTTGAATGAGTCACCCAGCCGGAGTGGCGGCGGGGGTCCAGAGGGGAGCCCGGGCTTGGGGACCACTTGGGGGCGGACTCCTTGCTCTACTGCCGACTAAAGTACTCAACCTCAGTCTCCTCATCCGGGAGATAATCGGAACTGTTTTTACTCACAACACTCTGGCACCAAATGTGTAGATTTTTTTCTCGCATCAACCGATTCTGATTCTCCGGACGCTGGGTGTCCCGCAATTCAGTTCAGTTCTGACGCCGTCTACCCGGAGTCAGGGTAGGCTCTCAAAAGTTAAGGGCTCGTTCCCACAAGACTGTCTCCATTTGAGATGCCAGCTGCAAGTCCCAGGTTGTCACTGGTACTTCTGACCAACTGGCTATAAATTCAGGGACTTCCCATAACTTCCTCCTTAGGTTTGATAATTCTGTAGGATTATCTCAGGAAAGTGCTTTACTTACTATTATGAGATTATTATAAAGGATACAACTCAGGAACAGCCAAATAGAAGAGCCGCATGGGTCAAGGGAGGGAAGGAAGGTGCATCTGAGCTTCCATGCCATCCTGGGCACACACCCCTCCCAGCCCCTTCATGTGTTCCCTGACCTGGAAGCTCGAAGAAATCTGCCCGTTAGGTGTTTTTATGGAGGTTCCATTGTGCAGGTGCAATTGATGATATCACTGGCCTTTAGTGATCGAACTCAGTCTGCAGCCCCTTTTCCTGTAGGGAGTCAGAGGTGGGGCTGAAAGTTCCAAGCCCCCTAGTCACGGGGTTGGTTCCTGCTTCCAACCTGATACTATCTAGCCCTGCCCACAAAGCCATCTCATTAGCATAAACTCAGGTATGGTTAAAAGGGGTTTATTGTGAATAAGAAAAGACTCTCCTCTTCTCACCTGTACCACTCAAGAAATCCCAAGGGTTTTAGAAGATCCATGTCAAGAACTGAGACGAAGACCAAAGACACATTTCTTATGATATCACGGATAGGGACTGTAGCATTTATCATGAGGGATTTTCAAGATTCCAAGAGAGCTTGTTTACATGTCAGAGGGAGAAGAATTCTAGTAGGAGTCTGTCTGGCTCCCAGTTGTCCAAGGCAGCAAAAATATAATGACCATTTATTGTCGACTGTGTCCCAATACGCCCAGTGCTCTACTGATCGCGAGGGGCTGTGG
Source organism: Rousettus aegyptiacus (assembly GCF_014176215.1). Taxonomy (NCBI): domain Eukaryota; kingdom Metazoa; phylum Chordata; class Mammalia; order Chiroptera; family Pteropodidae; genus Rousettus; species Rousettus aegyptiacus. Next base: position 114,994,892 of record NW_023416308.1, read on the forward strand.
TCTGAGGTGTGCACCCCTGGACTTGGCTGGCAGAGTCGGAGGAGCGTGAGAAAGGGGAAAATGAAGACCCTAGTGGGTCGGGCAGCAAACCAGTGTTTTCTCAATGTTCAGTATATAACAAGCCCAGCACGATCATCTCCTTTTACAGATGAGGAAACTGAGGCTTGAAATAACGAAGTAATTTGTTCAAGTTCACAAACTCTGGCTTCCAAACTCTCACCTTTCGTTTCCTGAGTGATAGGGGTGATAAGAGCATCTTTTGCTGTATTTTGTCTTTGATCCTGGCTCCTGTCACAGGACTCCTAAGTCCCTTGGAATTTCCTGGGTGGTGGATAGGAGTGTGTTTTGTGCTAATGCGTGACACTTGATAGGCTCCCGGAGAGCTACAGGATGGGGACTGGCCGCAGGAGAGACAGAGCCAGGATTCAAAGCTTGGTGCATTCGGCCTCACCCCTTATCCTCCAGGGAGTGGCTAGAAATTGAGTTAATGATCATAGGTCCCCCCTACAGCACGAAACCTCTGTAAAAATCCCTGAAGTACAAGCGTCAGAGAGCTTCCAGGCTGGTGAACCATTCGTAGGCTGGGAGGATGGCGCACCCAACTTCTGTACCCACTTCTACGCTTGGGACCCCCCGGACCTCGCCGCCCTATGCGCCTCTTCATCTGGCTCTTCACCTGTATCCTTTACCATGTCCTTTATTCTATAACTGGCAAGTTTGTTTCCCTCGGGTCTGTGAGCTATTATAGAAAATCATTCCCTGTTTGAGAAAAGCATCCTAGGGACTGGTTTGGAAAAACGAGGATTTTTTTTTAAATTAAGTTTATTGGGGTAACATTGGTTAATACCATTATGTAATTTTCAGGTGTACAGTCTAATTCGACATCTGTATATTCTATTATGTGTTTACCACCCAAAGTCCAGTTTCCTCCAGCTACCATGTATTTGATCCCCTTTATCCACTTCGCCCTCTACCTACCCCCCTATATTTGACCCCCTTTAACTGTCTACCTTCCCACTCTTCGCCCACCCCCTACCCTCTGGTAACCACTAGTCTATAATCCATGTCTATGAATCTCTGTTTGTTTGTCCTGTTCACCTGTTGCCATTAGGTTTATATCCCACATATAAGTGATATGTGATTTTCAACTTTTTCTGTCTGGCTTATTTCACTGAGCATGATTACCTCAAAGTCCATCTATGTTTTTTCAAATGGCAGTATTTCATCTCTTCTTATGGCTGAGTAATATTCCATTGTATATATGTGTCACAGCTTCTTTAGCCAACCATCTATCGTAAGACACCTCGGTCGCTTCCATGTCCTGGCCACTGTGAATAATGCTGCTATGAACATCAGGGTGCAAATATCTTTTCAGCTATGGATTTTCAAGTTTTTTTGGGGTAAATACTCAGTAGAGGGATTGCTGGATCATATGGCAGATCAATTCTTAGTTTTTTGAGGCCCCTCCATACCGTTTTTCCATAGTGACTGTACCAATTTGCAGTCCCACCAGCAGCTTATGAGGGTTCTTCGGAAAATGAGGAGTTTTGAGGAACGCGCTAACCATTCTCTCTGGGCTTTCCCAGGCTGCTGTCATACACTAAGATTGTGACCTGGAGCTGCAGCTGCCAGGCCAGCTGGTTTCCAGCCTCCAGCCACCTTGCTCCCTTCGGACTGGCTAGCCCCACGATCCAGATCCAGATTGGCAATAACTTAATCTGTCCTGTTGCTATGGTTTCTCCCGATAGAGATTATGTGCAATTAAGTGGGTTTTGTATACTGACAAAGAATCAGTCTTTAAAAGCCAAGGGAGTTTCTGTCAGCAACCTAGGACTTCTATTTGGTCCTGAACAGGCTTTCCCTCCAATTGCAAGTTAATTTGTGCCACTAGATCTATATAGACAGAATTTTACAACCCCCTAGATTCTCTTATATATTCTGCAAGATCTGTCACATTCTTAAAGGCATCACTCCACCTCTGCATTTCGAAATAGGACCTTATAGCAGCAATAGTTAATGATGATATTACAGTAAATAAAAAATAAAATAAATAAGTTAAATGTTTTTAAGGAAAAGTGAAAAATATAAAGGAAAATAAAAATTACCTATGTAATGTTAAAAAATATTATTGATCCTGGGGAGGGGGGTTGTGGGAACCCCAAAACTGTAGCCAATTGGACAGAGTGTGGGTGACCTTGGGATCCACTACCAGTGACTTGGCTGGTGTCTGAAGTGGGGACGGTCTTGTGAGACTGAGCCCTTTACCTGCCGAATATGATATTAATTCTCAGTAGATAGCGTCAGAATTGAATTGTAGCACACCTGGATAGTGTTGGTGAATTGGTTGGTGTGAGAAACACACACACACACACACACACACACTGGAGTTCAAAGTTTTGTGAGTAGGATGTGAAGGAAACAGAAGTTTTTCCTTTGAATAGGGCAAGAATATTCCAAGCAAGGGAATGGAAAGAGTGAGCTTGGGGCTTGTGTGAGGATCACAGGAATTTCAGAGGCTGGGACTGGGGTCTGTGGATGAGGGGTCGCAGAAGAGGCCGAAGCGGTAGGGCTGAGCGGAAGGCTTTGGAGGCCGAGGAGCTTGCAGTGTATCTGAAGCCATTGACTAGCAGTAAGCAAGGGGTCGACGGCATCAGATCTATGTCTTGGCAAAAATCACTGTGGCTGAAGCATGGAGAATGGATGGGAGAGGAACCAATGAAGGCAGGAGTTGGCAAACTGGGGCCGGTGGACCTGTTTTTGTGCCCACTGGGAGCTAAGGATGGCTTTTGCATTTTTATTTAATTAATTAATTAATTAATTATTTTTTTTTTTTTAGGCACGGCAACCCTTGGTTGACCTCACAGATTGCAAGGTCAGTTTACAATCCCTTATTTTTTATTTTTCACGCCTACAGCACCTGGTCTTCCTAGGTGGTCTCCCATCAAAGTACTAACCAGGCCCTACCCTGCTTAGCTTCCAAGATCAGAAGGGATCAGGCTTGTTCAGGGTGGCATGGCCGTAGACTGGCTGGCTTTTGCATTTTTAAATGGCTGAAAATCAATCAAAAGAAGAATGATTTTGTGTGTGTGTGACTCATGAAAATGATATAGAATTCAAATCCCAGTGAAATTCAAATAAAGTTTTATTGGAACACAGCCACGTTATTCACTTTGTATTGTTTTTGGCTACTTTTGACTGCAGTGACAGGGTTGAACAGCTGGAACAGAGACTAAAATACTTAAGTACCTACATAGTATCCTTAATTTTGCCTCCTGCCCCCTAGAGCCTGAAATATTTACTCTCTGGCCCTTTAGAGAACTTTGCTATCCTCTGAGTTTAGGGGTTATTTTAGCATTTTAGGCAAGAGGCTGCACCAGGATAGCGACAGTGTGGATGGCGAACATTGGATGACTTTGAGAACTATTCAGGAGGTAGACAGACTGTTTGGGAGAACAAGGGGTGAAATGAGGAGTCTCGAACGACTCTCAGATCTCTGGGTTGAGTACAGAGTGAATGGGGGTGCTAGCCAGGCCGGGAATGCCGAGAGAGAGAGAGAGTGCAGGGGAGAAGAGCGAGAATAGGTCTCAGGCCTATTTTGTGTGATTCCTGGAGTTAATGCCGTTCGTGTGTTACCGAAGATGCTAAGGACAGACGCCTCGAACCCTTTAGGGCTGGTGCAGGGCACCTGGCATTTGAAAGGCTTTGTGCTGTAAAGGCGAGCAAATACCTGCCTGAATTTCCAGTTGGGTCAGCATCGGTTCTGTCAAATCAGAGCCAGGCTCCAAAAAATAAAATCAAGGATCTCAAAAGCCTGGGGAGGCACCGGGAGAAAGTGGAGTTGTCCCTAAGTGCCAAGTCTCTCCTCATCCATCGCCCAGTTGTCTGGCGAGGTTGGCACACGGGGGAGAGGGAGGGCCTACCTCCGCAGCTTTAGAGTAGCAGCCACGTGAGCTGATCCTGTGGGGGCCTTGGTTCCTGCTGAGGTGTGGGGGCGGTTGCTGAGGTGTCCAAGATCGTCTATATCATCAGTCCTGCGGTCCCTGTTCTCTGGGAAGCAGTCCAGGCTTGGAAGGACTTTCCCCTTGGTTGCCCGCAGATGGCGCTCAAGTGATACAATCGGAATGGAGTGGGGCGTGGGGCAGACGGGAGGACAGAACATCCTACTCGGTGCCCCTTCTCTAGGCCAGTGCGACCTGGTAGGGGGAGCGCTCACAAAGCTGCCTCATTCTTTCTCTACTTCCTGCTCAGGCACGAAACAGCCCTTGTTTCCGGGGCCAAGGAGGACTCCTTCAGGGCAGGAGGGGGTGTAGTGTTGGGGATGGACTGGTGCCATGTCCAGCCATCCCTCTCCTGACGGGCTCAAGCCATTCCCTAGTCACGTGGTTGGTCCCTGCTTCCAACTGGATGCTATCTAGCCCCGCCTCCCCAAGCCATCTCATTAGCATAAAGTAAGGTACGGTTAAAAGGGGTTTATTGTGAATAAGAAAAGACTCTCCTCTCACCTAAATCACTCAAGAAATGCTAAGAGATTTCTTGAAGGCATCCATCTGGCAGCTGCATCTGAAGAAATCTTGCTTCAGAGACTGGCAGGGCACAAACTCCATCCCTGAAAACCGTCATGGACCACGTGCCCTCCACTGCCCAGGCTTCCTATACTTCTTTCTCCAACCCATTTCTTCTTCCTGGGCTGGGGGCAGAGGGGGGGGGGGTTGGATGAGGGAGGGGTGGAACTCTGGACTCTTTAAAGCCCAGGCCGGAGGAGTAGAGAAAGGTGTGCGTCTGAAACCAGACTTGGTTTCTGGCCTTTACCTGTGAGCAGCCTGGTCCTGTGAGGTATTTTTCCTACAGTTTCTTTTATCTTCTTGACTGTCCCCTGAGGGCCTCACTCCCCTTTCAGAAATGAGGACACTGAAAATGAGACTTGCCTAAGGTTTGCGATGAGGGGGCACGAGCAGATAGGACCTGCACTCGGGACGAGGAACAAGTGTGAACTGCCAGCCCCATTGCTGATCCAAGTACCAGCGCTGAACTCCCCCATTCCTGGTCTCCAGTGAGGCCAGGCCAATGCGATTCCAATGTTTCTGGTCTCCCAACACGGCTCAGCTTCCTCCTCAATCCCTCTGCCTTCCGGGACCAATGCCTTCAACACAGGGCGGGACATTTAGCTCTGAAGGGGGCTCAGTGGCAGCAGTGGCAAGGGAGGGGCCCTCTGGGGTCTGGAGCTGACAGCCCAGGAAGTGGTGCTGGTGGGAGAGGGGGAGGGGATCGTGTCTTGGAGTCCATCCCCACAGCCCTGTGCTCCCTGGTCCCTGGCCAGCCTGTTCTGTCCACCTCTTCGGTGGATTGCCCCTGCCCTTAATGTTGGAAGCTTCCTTTACAGAGGATTCTGGGAGCCCGGACAGCTGTGTGTGGGGTGTACCTCCACTCTCCCTCTTTGCAAGGGCTCAGCCCCACCCAGACTATCATACCTCTAAGGCAGCATTTATGAAATTCGCCTGTATCACAATCACCCGCATGGCTTGTTGAAACACATGGCCGGGCTCTCCCCATAGAGTTGCTGATTCAGTAAATCTGGGGTGACTCTGAGAACTTAGGTATCTAACAAGTCCTCAGGTTATGGTGATGCTATACTGGTTGGGGCCACTGCACACCGAAGGATCAGCTTAGTGGGTCTGGGTTATCCCGCCCTTGTGCATCCCAGAGAAAAGTCTGGCCCTTGCTTGGCTCCTAGGAGAGACAACCCCTAAGCCCTTGGACTATCCTGCGTGCCTGGTGGCCTCGAACCACACCGGATCATCGATGCAAACTGTGTGATTTATAGTGAGGGCCTTGGGCTGTGTGGTACCAGTTTAACCTCTGGAGGGGCTGAAGACTAAGGTCAGACTCCAGTGAAAACCCTGGACACCAAGGGTCAAGTGAGCTTTCCTGGTTGGCAGTACGCCATGCATGCGGTCACATGCCGTTGCTGAGAGAATGAAGCGCTGTCCCATGACTCCGCTGGGAGAGGACAACGGGAAGTTTGCACCTGCTCCCTCCCGGGCTCTGCTCCATGCACCTTTATCCTTGGCTGGTTTTAATTTGTATCCTTTCACTGTAATAAACGATAACCACAACAGCTTTGCCGACTTCCGTGTGTCCTTCCAGTGGGTCACTCAACCTAAGGGAGGTCACGAGGAGCCCCAGGGACAGCCATTGCTCTGTGTTTTGGGGCTTACGGCTCTAAGATTCCTTTGCTTTAGGCTTTGAGGCTCCTCAACCAATGGAGTGCCTCGTCGCCTGGCCCGAGGGCCACCTTTATAGGGTGCTTTGGCCTGCACCCCAGGTGCTCCATCTCCATAGTCCCAGGGGTCAGGAGGCTGTGAGCTGCCTGGAAGCCTGGGTGTCGCTTTGTGGGGTAACCCTGAACGGTCTGCCCAGGTCACTGGGCCTTAGTCTCCCAATCTATAAATGGGGCTTTGGAGCAGTTCTGTCCTCCCTGGGTGTGACAGGGCCCCAGAGCAGCCACATATGACAAAGCCGATAGAAAATACGCTGGCCTACGGGCAGGGGCAGTTTATTTCGTCTGGTTTCCCCGCTTCTACTAGCCAGGTCTGTCCATTACAGCCCTACTCGCCTGAGCCTGGGACCCTGGGGTGCTGGGGTCCGCAGGTTTCAGTAGATCTCACCACTCGGTGCTGCCGCTCCTGGGACCACTGTCAGGGCAGCGGCCCACATTCCATGCTACTTGGGCCTAAAGTACCCATCCTGCCCTGGCCTAAGACCAGGTCCTTGATTCAGCACAGGGAGGAAAGACCCATAGCATCCATCGGTTATGTGGCTTTATTCACAGACTCAGCACTTGCTGAGGATGGGAGGAAAGAATATTTGGGGCCGGGCCGAGCCTGGAGATAAGGGTGGCTGGGAGGCCATGCGTGGGTGGGATTGGGGAGTTCACAGGGGAGAACCTGTTGGCTGGGCCAGGCGTGGAGAGGGGCGGGGCCCGGAGGCAGGCAGCATGCAGGAGACCTGGCTAGATCTGTAGAGAGCAGATCTAGCCAGGTGATGGCTGAGAGCCAGGGAGGGAGGGACCGAGGGTTTCTCCGGGGCAAGGATTGTAGGTGTGAGGCTGGACGGCAGGCACCCCTGCTCCTCACTCCCAGGGAAATGACATAGAGGGACAGTTAGGACACCTGGCGCCTGTCCTGCTGCTGCCTCGGGACATGAGGTGCGACCAGCCAAGATGGTCCCCTCTGCTGTCCTTGTCCTGCTGATGCTTGGACATTTGCTTTGGGGGAAACCCACAAAGGGACGCTCTGGGGACATTAGTGGAGAGGTTGGACAGTGCTGGAGAATGTGCCTAGGGCCCAGCGGAGGGGGCTGCGCCGGCAGGGGAGGGATCCCGGCCAGGAAGGGATCCCCAGCCAGGGGCCGCTTCCTTAGGGCCAAGCTTCTCAACCGTATGTGTCAGTTCCCTGCTGTGGCCCTAGGGGGCGCCATTTCCCACCCAAATCCAGGCCTGCCACTGGGCCAAGGATGCTTGTAGTGGAGAACCTTCTTCCTCCTGGCCGGCCCTGCTGGCTCCGGACAGACTTCCTGCCTGAATGCAAACAAAGAATCCAAAGGCCGGATCCTCCTCCCAGCCTCCTTCCTGGTGAAGAGCCCATTCCCACCCCGCAGGGAGCAGAAAAACCAGTTCCCCGGGGTTCTCTCCCTGCCTGGGAACAGCAAAATTTGGAGAGTTGGCAGGGTCTCTCTGGGCTGTCAAGGAAGGTGGCCTGGGGTCTGGGAAGCCTGGTGAGGACTGAGGAGGGCCCTGGGTCTGAGGTCACAGTCCCTGCCCACTTTCTACCGGGCTCTCCCGGGCCAGGGGTGGAGGGGTGCGGGCGAGGGGGCCGTCAGCACTGGCGGGAAGGGGTGCGGTGCACCGAGCCAGGGCGCTTGGGGATCTTGCGCCAGCGTCGCTTGTCCCAGCGGCAGAGCAGCAGCAGGCGGAAGGTGTCCCGGAAGGCTTTGTTGCAGAGCGCGTAGCACATGGGGTTGATGGTGCTGTTGACGTAGCACAGCCAGTAGCCCAGCTCCCACAGGGTCTCGGGGACACAGTCCTTGCAGAAAGTGGACACCAGCACCATGATGTTGTACGGTGTCCAGGTGAGGATGAAGGCCAGCAGGATGGCACTCAGGGTCCGAGCCGCCTTCTTCTCCTTGACCAGCGAGAAGGTCTTCCGCTTGGACAGCTGCTCCTTCCCACGGGGCTTCTGGCCCTTGCCCGCCCGCTCGCGCCCCTTCCTGGTCGGCCTCTTGACTGTATTCGGGGAGCTCCGGGGGGGCTGCTTGGCCGGGGCCTGTGCCTCGGGGTCCACCATGGGCATCTTGATCACCACCTCGGAGCCAGGCTCCTCACCCTCTGAGGACGTGAGGGACTCCATGGAGCCTTCGTCCTCCTCCTCTTCCTCTTTCCAGCTGTAGGCCTGCAGGAGCCTGGGGGCCCGGCAGCAGGGACAGCAACGCCCTGAGGGGCTCTCGGGTGAGCCCTCCGCCCCCGGCTGGGATCTCTCTGAGCTGCTGCTGCTGCCGCCCCCCTTACCTGGGGTCTCGGAGCCCTGCAGGGCTGCCAGCTCCCGGGCCCGGTTCTCCGTTTCCCGGTAGATGCGCCAGTAGAGTGTGCACATGACCGTGACAGGGAGGTAGAAGGCGGCCATGGCCGTGCCAAAGGTGATGATGGGCTGGGAGAGGAACTGGATGTAGCACTGTCCGGCCAGGACTGTCCGCTCCCCCACCAGATACTGCCAGAACAGGATGGCTGGGGCCCAGAGGACAAAGGACACCAGCCAGGCAAGGCCTATCATTAGAGCTGCCCGGCGCGGGGTGCGCTTAGCCCGGTAGCTCAGGGGCCGGGTCACGGAGAAGTAGCGGTCAAAGCTGATGAGCAGCAGGTTCATGACGGAGGCGTTACTGGCCACGTAGTCCAGGGCCAGCCAGAGGTCGCAGGCCAGCGTGCCCAGAGCCCAGTGGCCCATGAGCAGGTACGTGGTGTAGAGGTTCATGGAGAAAGTGCCGATGATGAGGTCGGCGCAGGCCAGGCTGAGCAGGAAGTAGTTGTTGACCGTCTTGAGCTCTGTGTTGACCTTGAAGGAGATCAGTACCAGCAAGTTGCCTGTCACAGTGGCCAGCGACAGGAGGCCTGTGGTGATTCCAATGAAGGCCACTTGCCAGGGCCCCTTTCCTGGTGCCAGGACGGTGATGTTGGGGCTGATGGCAGGCGGGGCCGAGGTATTCATGGTGGCTGGGTGGGGATGGGGAGGCAGCCGCTTCCTCCAGTCACAAGACAGGGCTTCCTCAGGGGGAGGTCATCACCTGAAAAGAGAGGGCCGGGCTTCGGTGGGGCTGCTGGATGTCTCCCACAGCCTGGAGTGGAGGACGCTAGGAACCCAGCCTCCGTCCTCGCAGAGTGTCAGGCCAGACAGCGTCACCCTCCCTTACTGGCTTGTCCCTTCCTGCTCTGGTGTCCACACACGGTCATTTATAATGCACGTTCCCAGCCATGAATGGATTTGCCAGCGGCATGGGGGTGGGGGTGGCTTCGGAATCCAGAGCTCCGAGTCCTCATTCCAGCTTCGCCATTCAGACTCTGAGCCTCAATTTTCTCATTGGGAAATTGCTACTAATTCCTATCTTGCTTAACTCATGTGGCAGGAGTTGGGAGATTTGCTTTGTATACAGCGCTGCCAAATTTTCAAAGCATTTCACTCAATTTTATTAAAGCCCTCATTTACTGAGTGGTTACTGCACACCAGACACAGTGCTAAGCACTTCATTGAATTATCTAATTGAACTGTCATAGATCTCTAGGAGGAAGGTCTCTTATGATCTCCACTTCACCGAGGAGACCATGGCTCCCGGCGGCCACGAGGCCCGGCCACGGTGTTGCAGGTGGGGAGGATGATGGGAACCCACTTCGCTCTCACCTTTGTAGCACGTGGCGCTCCAGTGGGATAATTCCATTAAACATGGAGAGATGAGAAGGCAGGGGCGGGCTCCGGAGAAGGGAAGGGGAACGACATGGGAGCAGAGGGGCCCCGTGTGTGTCTGATTGCGCGTGCGTGTGTGTGTGTGTGCATGAGAGAGAGAGAGAGAGAGAGAGAGAGAGAGAGCAAGCAGTGTTTGGAGCTGGGTCAGACCCTCTCAAGGCCGTAGGGAAAGTTATGCTGGGCCCAACACTCACCCGATGGCAGAAGATCTGGAGTAAAAGCAGGCAGCAGTGGGGAGGGACTCAGCTCCCAGATAAGCGGAGTCTGGCCCAGATGGGGTGTGGGAGCTCCCTCTACCTTCCTACTCTGTTCCTGGGCCCCAGCTGAGTGGGGGGCAGCGAAGGGAACGGGAAGATCCCCCAGATTTGCTTGAAGCTGGAGTCCAGCCCAGGGACTAGGCGTGGGTAAATGGAAAAGCCAGGACTCTGAGCAACCTTCTGGCCAGGCAGGAAGCACCCACAGCTCGGCCATAGCCTTGCTGCTGTGTTTTGGGTGGTCCCTTCCTGTTCTGGGCCTTAGGCATCCATCTGTCCATTGAAGAGCTCGGGGCCTCCTCTTGCCTGCAGCTGTGGCTTCAGGGGCTGTCTCGTTGGAAAAATTCCAGGGGAAAGACTTTGGGCAAGGACCCAGCAAGCCCTGCTGTTCTTGGGGACCTGGTCTGTGACAGAGATACTAGAGCGGTGTGCCTGCAAGGGGGTCGCTGTGTGATAGATGGCCTCGGCATTTTGTGGCTGTGATAGTGTGTGACCCAGAGTGTGTGTGACTGGGATCTCTCTGCGCTGCTACTGCCGCTGCCCCCCTTACCTGGGATCTCGGAGCCCTGCAGGGGACTTCAGGGTGTGACATGTGAACAAGAAGGACTGTGGCTGTCAGTGCACACCGTCTTGTGCAAACTGCTGGCCCTGGGACAGTTTGCACACGAGGGGGCACATGTAACATCCTGGCTGAAGGACCCAGATTCTGGGGCCAGGCGGTCTACATTGAAATCCAGGCTACACCATTTACCGGGTGGATGATCTCTGCTAGCGACATAGCTTCTATGTGCCTCGGTTTCCTCAACCGAAAAATGAGGATAATACTAGTCCCTAGCTAACAAGTCGAGCGTTATTAATAGGTGTCCCGTGCTCAGAACAACCCCGGCTGGAATCCCACTGACTCTTAGCATGTGTAGCGGTGAGCGCCTCCTCCTGCCTAGCAGCGTTTGCTTACTTGGTTAAAGATTTCTAACGCTATGGCAATAAGCAACTAGTGTTGATACTGATCATTGCTGTTATTTAGAGTTCCCGAGTGCCAGCCTCTACTCCAAGTGCGCATGTGCCTCATTGCGGGGAGCCTGTGACCTAAGGATCGCTCTTCTCTTCATTTTACAGATGAAGAAACTGAGGCCGAGAAAAGCAAGAGAATGTGCAGAAGATACACAAGTAAGGTAGGAACCAGGATTTGAACCCAAGCAGTTTGTTCTAACGACATTTTATTTATAAAACCTGATGGTCGGCTCGGGTGGGGAGGGTCGGCGGCATAGTTTGCCAATTTGAATTTTAAAAGTATGACATTACAATATTATTTATTTTGCTTACTGAATTTTGTTGCAGCCTCTTTCTTTAACCAAAGTCAGGCGCTGGGTGGGGGGCTGAGGTCAGACGTGCCTGGTGGGGCTTCCTTGGGTAAGGTCGCCAGTAGAGACTGCCCTGATGGGTTGCCCTGCCCGCCTCTTGTCCCTCTGATCTGAACTCAGTGCTGTTTAATGCCCATTTACACAAATGGAGCAACTGAGGCCCAGAGGAAAGGGGAGGAAGGCATTGTGTAGTCCAGGGTTTCCTGGCTTCTCACCCCTTACACGCTGGCCCAAGCTCCAGGTGCCTTTGAGCAGCTCTGTAGCCCCCAGTGGTAGCCCGGGCCAAGCCCTGAAAAGGCTTTATTAGAAGAGAAGCCTGCTGGCCTGAGGGACCACACCCTCTGCAGCAGCAGGGGCCACTTTCGACGCTGGGCCAAGCATCCCATCCACCATTGTATCTGGTCCTCATGCCTTAGCAGGGCTAGGACTAGGATGAGGTGAGTGGGGCACTTGCCTTGGGTGCAAAATTTAAGGAGGTGCCCCCAAACTCAGCAATCAAGAAACGAACAGTTTAGTGCAATATTTAAAAAAACAAAAATTAATGCAAAGCATCCATCACGAATAATTTTAAACAAAGGCAGGATCCAGCCCTGTACTTGCACAAACATCCTTATCGTCCCAATGCTGGCCCTGGTTCCAATGCAACTTCATTTACAAAAACAGAGGGCCCACCCACCTCTGGGCTGTAGTTTTCTCTTTGCTTCTAAAAAAAAATATTATATTGGAACAGTATTTATTTTGATTAGGGAGTTTTTTTTGTGTGTGCCTCCTTTCAATTTCACTGAGGAGAGTACCTCACTCGCCTCAGCCTGATCTTCTACACTGTGGACAATGGCCCCGGGTCTGAAGCTCAAAGCTGTCCCTTTCTGGCTGTGTGATCATTGGCAGTCACTTAGCTCTCCCTTCTCTGGCTGCCTGTTTCCCCAGCCGATGGGGAGAAAAGCATCCAAAGCACCTGACGTTGAAATGACAGTTAGAGGCCTCTGTTATTATGTCTGTCCCCCCATTTGGATCCACCACCTGGACCCCGTGGCCCTGCCCCTTCACCTGCAGACCCCGAGCATGGCCCCTCTCTGGAGGAGCTGGATCGGCCTGGCGTCCGTGGGGATTTTACAGGGTCTTGACCAACACCTTAAGACGCCGAGCAGAAGGGACCCACGACCCTGAAGTGAGGCTGCAGAGGCTGATGCCTCATTTAGGGTCCCTCAACCGGAGCTGGAATGACCAACCACTGCCCATCACAAGCTCTCACTGCAAGCTAGGTGGGGCTTTGAGGAATTCAAAAAAGGCTTCAGAATGGGGGACCCAGGAGAAGTGGTTCTTGGAAGTGAGGAGGCTGGCAGTCCCTCTCTTTCATGGCCAAAAGTCCCTTCTACCTCTTGTTTTAATAGTCATACTGATAACCACCATAATTAATCTCCTCTTACATGGCAGGCACTTGATGTACGATATTATTTTCCTCAATCCACAGGACATCCCAATGGGGAGAGGTTCTTATCTCTGTTTTACAGATAAAAACATTGAGGCTTGGGGGGCCCAAGTGACTCCCTGACAGTCTCACAGGACCTTCAGCAGTGGAGCTGGGACTCTGGCCCTGACCTGTGGGCTCCATGGCCTGCGTCCTTTCTCCTTGGCCCACTTATGAGCTGTGAGGGCTAAGGCTTCCTGTCTGGGACAACTAGGGAAAGGAGAAGGACAGAGGTTCTGGGGAACTGGCCCCTGATTCTTGCCATCTCCTGGGGCTTCTGAGCCTCTGGGATGCAGCTCAGAGCAGAGCTATCAGTGACTCTGACTTTCCTCCACAATTAGAAGCAGGTGTCCTCCCTCAGGCCTCTCTCGGACAGACATTTGCTCAGGAGAAGGCTCCTAGAGGTCTACTCTTGTCTCTGCTGTGTGACCTTGGGCGAGTCTCCTTAAGTCTTCATTGGGGACAATCCTCTGCCTGTGCCCGGCTGCCAGGGGTCAGCAAGATGATGGCTGTGAAAGGACCAGGCTTTCTGATTGTGGCTGCTTCCCCCTCGGGAGGTCGTGCTCTGGGCTGAGAGTTGGGGTGCTGGGGTTCAGCAGCACTCCAGAATTTCTGCAAAGAAGGGGCTGAAGGGTCAGCCTTCTGGTTGAAAGCGGGGCTGGAAGCTGCATTTGCATGGCACGTTCTGTGACCCATCCTTGGGGGGCGAAGTTGGTTGATGGGGATTGCAGGGGGTGGGGGAGGACTCCCCAAGGAAGTCATTGCTTCTGACTAGCTTTAAGCCCTGTCTCTGCTCTTGTCTTGCTGTGTGACCTTGGGTAAATCACTGTTCCAACCTGGCAATCCTTGTGGATGATGAGTGTTTGAGTGTGAGGGTGGGCACATGGCTGAGTAAGAATAAGAAATGAGGGGGCTGAGCCTATAGTTTTGTGGGGGTGGGTTGGGACTCATTCCCTGAGGGTGTCCCCTCTAGGGTACGGGAAGGTGGCAAGGAAGCAGGGAGGTGCTTTTCTGCCCTGGACTATGGCCTCCTGATGAAGGTTGTTGGGAGCTTTTAATAATATTATTAATATTATCATAGCAACTGGTATTTACTGACTGCTAACAGTACACCAGGCATGGCTATAAGCATTATATACATGATTTAATTGACCTGTTACGAGTTCTTGCAAGGTAGGTTTTATTATCTTCAATTTGCAAAAGGGGCAACTGAGGTTTTGAGACCTCAAGGATCTTACAGCTAGCTCACCAGCACGGCAACCAGGATTTGGACTAGGAGGTCTGCCTCGAAGGCTAACATCTTGGACTCCTACTCTGAACTGTGGGGAGGGGGTGTTTAACAGCTTCCTTGCCCACCTTGGCTAGTTTGGCCAAACCCTAGTTCAAATCAGTCAGTAGTGAGGAGGGAGTCCTTCCTTAGCATCTGAATGTGTGTGAGTGTGTGTGTGAGTGTGTGTGTGTGTGTGGGGGGCAATGTCTGTCATTATCTGTGTGATGTATGGTGACGGCATAGCAGGAAGGGAGGTCTAGCCCTCTGGGAGGCAGGGTAGGGGCTGTGTCTGCCTCATTCACTGCTTTATCCTAGTTCCTGGCACTTAGTAGCTGCTCCATCAGTATTTGTGGTATAACTACGTGAATGTGTGTGTGGGGTCGTCCTGCTTGGCTTCAGGCCCAGACACATGAGGATGAGCCTGTAGGGGTCAGGACCATGTTCTGTACCTGCCAGGTCCTGTGTCCCTTCGCCTGCCACGTCCCTGTCCCCTGCATGAGGCCCTGCTTGGCTGAGAGCACAGGAAAAGAATAGCCCCTGGCATCCTCATCTGTGGACCAGAAATAGACCAAGGAAAGCCTGCCTCACCTGCTGCCAGGTAGCTGGGTGAGGTGACGGCACAGGCATGGGCGCGGGATGGTGCCTGTCAGTGTTAGGGGAGGAAAGAGTCATCCTGGACTCAAAGAGTTAAGGGATGAGGTCAGAGCCTCTAGCACTGGCAGGCCAGACTACTGACCGCCAGCGCCCTGGACCAATCCCCTGGGGCTGGGGATCTGGATGATGAGAGGAAGGGGGGAGGGGAGAGAGCCACTGAGGGCAGCTGGGAGAGATTGCTGGGGAGAGAGACACCTGCAAGCGAGGCTCTTCGGAATCTTACCACTGGCCAAGGAGTGGAGACGGGGAGGCAGAGAATGAGGGGGTGCTGGGGAAGAGATTCAGGAGGGAGGAGTGAAGCCATCTTGTGGTTCTGGGCCTGGAAGCTGGCAGAACCCTGACAGGAGAGCAGGGGTGAACGGAACGGAACGGGCAAAATTGGGGAGAAGGAGTTCCGAGGAGGCGGGATCTGAGGGGCTGGGCACCTAGGACCTCACCTGTGCGGTGAGGGGGGCGCTCCTTGGGCTGGGTCTCCTGACCGGTCTCTTCTGCCGAGGCCATAACCCAGAAGCCAGCCTGTCAGAGGGGGCTCTCTCCCTGCGGTGTACTTTTCTCTTGACCCATCAAAGGAGCACCAAACTTCCCCCTCTGATGCCTGGCCTTGGGAGTGAGGGGGTAAACAAGTACAATTTATTACATTTTCAGGCTCCACAGTCACCACTGGGAGTGCCAACTTGCCCCGGAGAGGGCAGCAGCCATCAGTTAAATGCTCATAAATGCACTGCTGAGCCGGAAGAGGCACGTCAGCCCGAGAACCACTGCCAAATGTGCTCACTGTCGAGGGCCCTGGCACGGTGGCCCAACTTCAGCCTGGCAGTTAGCAGGCTGGGCGCTCGACCTCACTCCGCCAGGCAGCATCGGGGGAGCCGGGCCCCTCGTCCTCTTCTCCACATGCCCCCCAGCTCTTCACTGCGTTCCCTTCCCCATTTCCTTTCTTCTCTCTCCCTCCCTCCCCCACCCTCCCAGGCATCACCATGGCATCACGGCGGAGCAGAAACCCAGTGCGATATTCACCCACCTCTCCCCGCCAGTCAGAGCCCAAGCTTCTCTCTCATAGAGCTTGCCGCTCCCCCACCCCGGCCTCCTGCTCAGGCAGGTGGGAGTGCAGGGCTGGGGGCGAGGAGAACGGGGTCCGACCCCCGACCCCTACATAACCCTTCTGCGACCACAAGCACGTCCCTTCCCCTTTCTCGGCCTTAGTTTCTCCACTCGTACAACGGGGAGGTCCCTTTCTAGGTCCGAGGTGACCACCGCCTGACCCCTTCTTGACACTCTGGGTCCTCCTTGCACTTCATGATTCTGTTCTTGACCTCCAGGCCCCGCAGGGAGCTCGGAGTCACATCTCCTCCCCTGCCTTCTGTATCGCAGCAGTGATCACGGCTTGCCCGGTGGCTGAGGTCGAGTGGCAGAGAACTCTCATCTGACAGCTCAGTGAGCAGCCGATTACCCAGGGACAAGAGACTGTCCCGCTGCAGGAGACAGTCTGACTCCTTCCGGCCAGTTGGGCAGGGCCTGGGTCAGGGTGGAGCTGCAGGTACGTTTTATGGAAAGAGATGGACCCCTGTCCACTGGTGCTGATAACACCTGAGCAGCACTATCTGAATGACCCAATGACAGCTGACCACCCCTCCCCAGCTGCCAGCCCAGGATCTGGCAACTCTGCAAGAATCAGAGCTCTTGGCCCCCAGCCCATCTCCACATCCTGGGGGTACCGGGATGGGTACCTGGCATGGGTGCCCATTAGCATCCATGCATACCTGGGCAAAGGACTGAGACCTGCCCTGCGGGGCCCAACATACTATGGACATGGGGAGGGCCCTCTGGGCCCCTGCACGTGTCGGCGCCACGTTCCCTGGCCGGCATGGCCATCCATGTGCCCATTTGTCCCCGGAGAGCCCTAGGGCCTTTGGGCTGGTCTCCTGCTGACTTCTGGCCCGACACCCACCTTGGCATCCAGTTTGTCCATCTGGCCAGCAGCCTGGTTCAGTCCATCTCGCGGGGGATGAAGGTGGATGGGGGTGGTGGGATTCAGGATTCCCTGAGGGAGCAGAGGAAGGGGTTCTGGACTGGTCCCCCAATTGGGGGGGCTGGCCTCCCACAGGATGCTGATGTCAAGGGCTGCCCCTTGGCCCCCTGCCCTTTCCACTCTGCCCCTGGGGTCCTGGGCGCTGTGCCTGCTACATGGTAGCCTGATTCCTTCTGGTTCCAGGTCCAGTTTCCTAAGGGGGTCTCTATATTCTCTGCAAACCGAACCCCAGAAAAACATCAGGTGTATCCACTCAAAGCCAGGAGACAGGGTGTTTAGAGCAGCCAAACTCCAATGCTGCAGAGCGCGCTTGGCCTCTAGACCCCCTCCCTGGCCCCTTCCTCTCTCTGGGGTCCATCCACATTTCCTTCTAGTTCTGGTCCCTGCCTTGCTCCCAGGACCCTGCTTCTCCAGCCCCCACCTCGGTAAAGCCCCTCCCAAACCCTTCCGAATGTACTCACCATGGGGCTGGAGAGGGGTCTGTGGAGTCCTCCACCCCACTGCCTCCCTGGGGGCCGTCAGCGTCTCCAGGGACCCAAACACCTGGCTCCCGGGGGGAGCTGCGCCCTGTGCTGGCAGCCGGAGAGGCACAGCCAGTGATTGGCATGTCCCACCCCCTGGCACGCCAGCCTGGGGGGGGGGAGGGAGGAAGGGAAAGAGAGGGAGGGAGGAAAGGAAGGGAGGGGAGCTGGAGGGAAGCCTCAGGCAGCGTCTGGGGTTCGGCTGGGTCCTGGAGCATGCGCCCCCCCCACCAGCGCCCCCAATTCGAGCCCTGAGAGGGAGGGGGTGCGACGTGAGGAAGACGATTCCAGGAAGACTAAAAGTCCAGAGCGGGAGAGAAGGCGGATACAGGGAGACAAACACCCACACCCAATGCACACAGACTCAGCGGCACACGCAGACACCCTCACAAAAGCACACTCTGTTTCCTCGGGCTCCTTCCCGGACCGAAGCTTAGAGTCCCCAAGCCCGCGTGCACCGCGTCCCGACACACACGCCCGGGTATTCACCTGTCTCTTTCCCTCATGCACGCCCTGCACATGCCCACGCGCCCACCCACCCACCCACCCAGCCCCACACCCTGCTCTTCCTCCCCGCTGCGAAGGAGTTAGATTCCTTCTGTTTGGAAATGACACATTGGGCCTCACGTGAGAGGCTCTGACTTGGAACAGACCCAGAGGGCTGGCACACCCGCCCCGGGGGCCGAGCAGATGTGCCTGGGTGCTGGGCTGTGTGCTCTGTCCACGCCGCGTAGCCCGGCGTGAGGGCATACGGGTGTCTGATGTGCGGGGGTGAGTGGGGGGTTGTGTGCCTGCTTCACGTGCTGTTGAGTGCCCCGCACATGCATGTCCCTGAGGTATGCATGTCACCATGCAGCCTATGGAAATGCAGGTGTCGCCCTGTTGGTCGGAGCCAGGATGTGTGTGTACACACGTGTGTCTGTATTTGGTGTGTGTCTGAGTGTTGCCCAACTGTGGAACTTGTTAATTCTGACAAGTGAGGCAGCCTTTATCTCCCTGCCTGCTCCACCCCCAGCTTCCACTTGGAAGACAGACAGACAGGCAGACAGACAGCTCTCCTCCCAGCTTGTCAAACTCTGTCTCCCCTAACACCCACTCAGGGCCTACAGGTGTGTACCTGGGAAGTCATGAACCTGCCCTTCCTCCCCACCTCCCTTAGCTCCACTGCTTGGCCGCACCGCCCCCCCCCCCACCCCCCCTCTGGCTGGTTTGGGTTTCTGTGTTGACTTTCCTCAGAGATAGAACCCCTGGGGGCCCTTTGCCATAGAGACCTGGGCCCTGTGCCGCCTTCACCTGGCTCTAGAGACCTCCTGGGGAGCTGACCACAGAGGAGAGAGAGATGGGGAGGCCGCAGTTGGGCTGCCGTGTTCTTCGCCCCCCTGGACCATGCTGAAGGCCTGGGGTGGGAGGTAGGAAGGACCAGGATCATCTATTATCCCCATTTCGTGGATGAGAAAACCGAAGAGCAGAGATGTGACTAATATGTGCTGGGAGAATGTTTGGACCTCAGGTTCACGAACTCTTAAGCCCAGGGTTCTGGAGTCACTGGGACCTGACCCACCAAGCACCTCTCTCAATTCTAACGCCCGAGGAAAACCTGGGGCTCTCTCATGCTGGAGCCCAGTTGCCAGCGGAGCCAGGTGGCGCAGAAGCGAGTCCCCGGGGCTTGGCCAGCAGTCATAGGACGCCAGTGGTGGGCACGAGATCCAAGTGGGGCCATCTCTGCTTCTCAAAGCCAGCAGAGGCTAGAGCAAGCACGCAGTCCCCCTCCCTTCTGAGGCTGAGGAGACACTGCAGCTTGGAGAGGAATCTGCGTACCGGATTTCCAGCCCGGGGTCAGCCAGCGGGGTCAGGGGTGGGTCAGAACTTGACCAGGCCCTGCGCATGGGCGCGGACTCGGGCTGCCCCCTGCTGGGCGGTCCTGGTTTGCCGCTGCGGCTCGTGCGCGCGACGGGGCTGCGTGCACTTGTGCGCGTACACGTGGCTGAGTGTGGGGGTGTTAGGCCTCCGCGCACAACATTCATTTCCGAGTCTGAATCAGGCTCTCTCCTTGCCCCCTCCCCCCAATCTCCTTGGTCTCCCTTTTCTCTCCCACCGCCTCTGCACACGTCCCTTTAGAAATAAAAACACTTATTTTGTAGGCGGGAGAGGAGGGTGTCCAGCTTCCCCCTGCCTCCTCTAGAGCGCCCTTCTGTGTCCCAAGCGGTTTCCTCTTTAAGTCTGCTCAGCCGAGGAGGTAGGGGGATGGCCCCCCTCCCCCCCACCCCGCTCCCACTGTATGACTCTTCTCTGCCCCGGTCTTCATGGCTAGGTCCCATGAGCAGATGGGGAAACTGAGGCAGGAAGGGAGAAGGGAGGCAGGGCCGGGAGAAGCTCTCCCACCCGGCTCTCTCACCGCCCCCGCGCCCGCGCCGGATTTAGCCACAGGGAGGCTGGGAACATTGTCTTTATTTTAAGCTGCCGAGTGCGGCACGAACGCGGCTGCTCGCGACAAAGGGCTTCGCAAAGCAGCGGCAGGCGGCGCACGTGGGGGTCCGGCACCCTCCCCCCGGCCCCGCGCGACCCGCAGCTGCCTGACCTCAGCCAGTTTTGTCCTCTCTCTGGCAGGGTGGGACCCGGGCTGGCTCGGGGCACCTGGGTCCCGGCTCCCGAAGGTTGCTTATTTTGGTCTCTTGGTCGAGGGTTCGCTTCCACGAGCCACCGAGGGAGCATCGGGTCATCGGGTCACTCCCACGTGGTTGAGTTGCCCTCCCAGCCCCTCCGCCGTGGCTGAGGCGAGAAGCTGCCCTGTTCCGGGTGAGAATCCAATTTAGTCTCTTCCCAGACAGACCGCCGTGGGCAAGTTAATGCCCCTAAGTCTCTAGGTCTGTTTCTTCATCAGCATCATGGGAGTTAGAAACGTCTCCTGGACGGCGCCGTTTGACCATTGGTGGCAGGCTGAACGTGGCACTGGCGTTCGCGACAAGTGAAAGCCATTATTGTTGTTATTTCTAACGCGCATTGAGCACCTACTATGTGCCAGGCGCTGCTAAGCGCTCTACACACATGGACTGGTTTGTTTCTCACCGCTCACGGGGAGTTTCTATTATTATTCCCATTTCACAGACGAGTACATTACAGGCGGCGAGCACATCTCACCGGCTTCGCGCAGGGTGTGGTCGGTGCGCCCCGCGCCGGCCTGGGGCTGGGGTCGGGGCGGGAGGCTGCAGGCTGCAGTTCCAGGATGGCAGAGAGCCGTGGCACAGCATTTTTAAAGGGCGGGGATCCTGATTGAAGGTCGCGAGGGGGTGGGGGAAGGAAGCGAACGCACTCTCATGCGGTTCCAACCCTCGCCCCCGGTTTGACCCAAGTCAGAAGATTCAAGCCAAGTTCTCAGTCCTGCGAGGAGGCCGAAGTGGGTCATTCTCTTGTCCCCGCCAGACCTCTGAAGCCGAACAGGTTGGTCCTCAGCATCTCCGGAAGAGGCATGTGTTGCTATCCACCCCTCCCCCCGCCATCCCGTCTTGTCATCTAGGTGACCTCCACTTAGAGCCCGCGAGGGAGGCAGCCGGATGTCCTGAGGGCCACGCCTTGCCCCCACGGCCCCATTGCTTTAGGCCCTCAGTCTCCCTCCTCCTCCCCCACCCTGACGGCGGGGACCCCGGGAGAGACAAATCCCCAGATTTAAAAAAGAAGCTAAAAATACAGGTTGGGGCCGCACATACAGTAGGCCTAGTAAGGATCCCCGGGGTCCCCACCGCCGGAAGGCCGGGGCGAAATTGGCCCCAACGAAGGCATCGTGTTGAGACAGGGAATCGGGTTTTCTGAGTCTGGTTCCGAAGTCAAGGCCGCGTAGAAACTCTCTCCCTCTACGTCCCGGGCGCTTCCCCTCCCCGGCGGGGCGCTGCGCTGGGCGCGGGGGCCAGGGGGAGGGCCGGGTGGCAGCCCCGCTCCCCCGCCCGGGAGCCTCCGGGTCCGCTCCCGAAGACATGGGGCGTTGGGGCCGCCCAGAACGTGGCGTCTCTAGGGGCCTGGACCTGAGCGGGGCGCTCCCCGGTCCTTACGGCCCCTCGGGCGACGCGGCTTGAGGTCCTGGGCACCAGAGGTGGGGCGAGGGCGATGAATGCCGGGAACAGAGGCGACGCGTCCTGGACGGGTCTGATTCTCAGTGGGACCGGCCGCAGCGTGGAGCTGCGTTCCCACGGGGCGTCCCCCAGCGCTCCCTGTCCCGCCTCTGAGGTCACTTGCGGGCGCCTAGGAGTCGGACGCGCCGTGGACATCCGGCCGCGACGAGGGGAGGAGAGCTTTTCCACGCGCTCTGGAGACTGGCGCTTCCCGCTCAGATCTCTATGGCCCCAGACAGCTCGAAACGGCGTCGACTTTGCTTTGCTTGGTCTGTGAACATCAGGCCCCCCCATTTTCCGCCACATGGTACACGCGCCTGGGCCCAGGGCTAGTGCCCACGCGAGGCCGCTGGAAAGAAGTCGTGGGGAAGCTTCGGGCGGGAACTTGGGGCCGGAGCGGGCACCTGAGGCCCACATTCCCAAGGCTTCTCCCTGACCCTCCCTCTCCACAGCGGAGTTTGCGCGCCCATGGAGTGACCCGGTTAGGCAGGACTGATTTCGGGGTCCCCTGTCCCCGGCCCCACTCAATTTGCTTCTTTTCCTCATAAAATCCCTCCCCCGACTCCCGTGGGCTTGTACGCCTTGTCCTCGAGTCCCTACCAAGGCGGAGACCGGAGCTCCGAGCCCACGATGGCGAGGAGTCGGATCCGCCAGGTGAGCGGAACCTGAGCTCTCTCCCTCCCTCTCCTACTCACCTCTTGGCTAGACCCTCGCCCCCGCCAGGCTCAGCAAGTCCATGAGTGAGCGGGGAGCTGCCGCTCACCCTTCTGGACTGCGGGGTCGCGAACCTCCCAGCCTCTGCTCTGGGTGGTCCCCGGGCTGTGCGGGGTCGCGCCGGCGGTACCCAGGCCGTCCGCGCCGCCCGCCGCGCCCCCTAGCGGTGCGCCCAGCTCGGTGCCCAAAGGGGCGCAGCGAGAAGCCGGGTGCGTGTGGCGGCGAGTGCCCATTTTCCTTCTCAGAGAGAATGACGACGACAACAACAACAGCAACAACAACAACAACAACAACAACATTCCTCCTTCGTGCCCTGAGTGCAGGCCTTTTGTTGGCGGGGCTGGGTAAGGCATGGTGCGGATCGTACTTCCAGAAGGGATGGCAGCTGGGTCCCTGTCACTGAGCGCTTACTCCCGGCTACCGCCTTCGACCTTCCCAAGCGCTTTTCGCGCACGTGCTCATGTAATCCTCCCAACGGCTCCATGATGTAGGCGTAATCGTGATGTCCGCTTTACAGACAGAAAATCGAAGCCCAGAGAGGATAGGGTCAGCCCTCTTCGCTCCTTCGCAGTTCGTAGGTTTTGCCCCCAGCTTGGAGCCACCGAGCTGAAAACCCTCTGGGTCCTTCAGGACGCAGAGGGGCGTCCTGGGGATTCGCTGGGCCGGTGCCGGCCTCAGCCCTTCCTTCAGCTGTCTCCCTGATTTAACGAACACACAGCCCAACTGTGCGTCGACGGTGTTCTCAGTGCTTTATATGTTTTAACGAATTTAATTTTTGTCCTAAACCCACGAAGTAGGGAGAATTATTATCTTCATTTTCTAGATGAGGAACCTGAGGCCCCTGGGAGGTTCAGTAATTTGTCCAAAGGTCGCACTGCTAGTGGGTGACAGGTCCGTCGACTTTCTGATCGCTGCCTTGGCCCCTGTCCTAAAGGTCTCTCCAATGTCGACATAGATATATATCCACATCGCCTCCCCTGCCTCCCTCCAGACCCCTGGACTGTGGAGGTAATCGGCCCTTCTGCCAGGGTCTAACTAAGGCCTCCCTCTCCCTCCCCCTTGGCGCCTCCCGCGGGCCCCAGCGCTGTAGGAGGCCTGACCAGGGCAGGGACTGAGGAGTTTGAGCGGACCTCGGAGGCCGCCTGTTTACCCCACCCGCCGGCACTCGCTTGATTAACCACGCACAATCGAGTTACGGCCCCAGCTCCGCGGCTGAGGCCGGGGAGGGGGCGGGGCCTGTGGCTTGCAAGGCCTCTCGCTGGGGGCATCAGGGCTTTGCGCGAAGCTGGAGCCCCCTCCCTGAGGAGTCGGAGATGGGAGTGTGCTCAGCCCGCGGGGATAGGGAACATGGGGCCCTAGGTGTCGGAGACCCACCTTCCCTGCCCTTCCTCCGCTTTCCACAGAGGACCAGAGGCTCAGAAAGGGAAGAGTTGGGTGTTATAGTAGAGGGAGGGAAGCCCTTTCCTGAGGGGCCGATCTCCCAATAGAAGATGGCGCCAATGCAGGGAGGGAGGGAGGAAGCCAGGCCTGGTCTGGGTTCCAGACGGTGAGAAGCGAGCAGCCCTGCCTGGGCCTCAAGCTGCCTTACTTCCGGGGTGAGTATCTCTATGTTTTTCACCCAGGCCTGTGGACCTCTCCCTTGAGCACATGCCAGGCCTACTCCAGATTTTCTGCCCCCAACAGCCAGTGAGGTGACTCTGCAAACCACCTGGGACGGGGGAAGACAGGGATGAAAGCTCAGTCCCAGCTCAACCATCCTCATGGAGATCCTTTGCTTCCTTTGCCCCACGATCCAAGGATAGGCTCCCAGGGTTTTCAACCACTAGTCACTGTTTATAAACCACACAGTGCAGCCTGCGGTATGTCCTGCTTCCTCCAGATTAATAATGTAGCCCCAGCCTAAGCAACAGCCTGGAGTCTATGTCCAGCACTGTGCTGGGCACTGGGAAGGGAACAGGGGAAAGCAGAGCCCGGAAGCCATGGGGCTGATGAGCTAGGTGAGACAAGGTGATCCTAGGAAAAGTACCAGGGTGGACCAGAGCCCGTGAACTTCCAAAATAGGAAAAAAGGTGTAGAAAGAGAGAGGGATGGTCAGTGAGAACCGGCGCCCGTGGGGAGAGTGCAGGCCTGGCTGGGGAGGATGCTCTGGTTGCAGAGGTTATCTAGCATGTCAGGGTGCTGGACTGTCTGAGTCATGCTGGAGGCCCAGTCTAGAACCTTGTGGGAGAGAAGGAGCCGCGGCTTCACTCCCAGACTCAGTCTGCTCTTCTATAAATGAAGTGGGGATAGAGACGAAGACGGACTAGACGGTCCCCAAAGACTCTCCTAGCTCTCATAGTCTTTGAAGAGAGGCTGGTAGAATGGAGGGCAGGGCCAGGTGAGGGTAGGGGGCAGGGCTTAGGCTAAGTGTCCGCTGGGTCAGGGCAGGAAAGAAGGGCGGGTCTAGAAACAGAGACCACAACCAGTGAGATTCTGGCGGGTACCTGCGCGTTGGGTGTGTGGTGGCATGTTTGCCCTCGGCCCTGCGGAGCTGGCGCAAGTCACGCCAGTCCTCTTGCCTCTCCCTTGGGACTGGGGCAATGCGTGCCTGTCTCTGGAAGCGGTGATGGGGGAGCAAGATGCATAAGGTTTTTCACTGTAAGAAAGTCTTGGAAGGGAGCAGAGAAAAGTGGGGAGCAAGGTAGGAGCGCAGCGTGTGTGTGTGTGTGTGTGTGTGTGTGTGTGTGTACACACACGCATGAATTCTGTCAAGTCTACTCTCTGGGTTCAAGGGTAGGCTCCATTATTTCTTAACTATGTCTCATAATCTTCCTGGGCCTGGGGATACTAATAGTACCGACCTTATAGTGTATTGAGGGTTTCAATGTGCGTAGTGACATAGTATCATGCAGAATAGTGTCCCTGCCCTAAAAATCCCGTGTTCCAACTATTCATCCATCTCCACTCCCTCTGAACCTCTGGCGATCACGGATCTTTTTTATCGTCTCCATAGATTTCAATTTTTTTTTTTGATGCTACCATAAATGGTATTGTCTTTAAAATTTTGATTTCCGGTTGTGTAGTGCTAGTATATAGAAATGCAGTTCTTTAAAAATATTGATCTCATAACCCACGACCTTGCTAAACTCGTGTTTTAGTGGTAGTAGCACTTGTAGCACTGGGTTTTCTACGTAGGTGATCACTGCATGATTTTTTGAACCGAGGATAAGCTGAGGTGGAGTGGCCCGTGTGGGCCAGAGGGGAACGGTGGAAGTTGTGAGAAGTTGTTTTCAATGAGCGAGCCTGGCTGGGTGTGGGGGGCCCAGGGGACGTGTTTCTCTGAAGTCATAGGTCCAGTAGAGGTGCCTCCTGTCCTCCCCTGGCCGCCATTTCTCCATTCCCACTCTTAGTGTGGATATCCAGGGCAGGCAGGCCCCTTCCTCCACCCTCTGCCCCTTCTCAGTCCTCCGGAGTCCAGAGCGGGACCATCTGCCGCTCCTGCTGCTTCTGTTCCAATTTCTTTTTCCACCTATGTGGGAAGGGGAAGCAGGGTTTGGGAGTAGAGCTGGGGATTCTTTTTAGGTGTCTGTGCTCAGCTGTCCCAATTTGTGTCCAAAGTTCCCACTGTTTTCAAGATCCGAGGGTCCCAGAAGAGGATTCCACAGCCTTTCTGTGAGAACAGGACCCAGGAGACTCAAGAGACCAGAGGCCTGGATTCAGGCCTCGGCTTCGCCAGAGTCCTGCTGAATGACCTTAGGTAAGTCTCTACTCTCCCGTGGGTCTGGCCTTTTTTTTTTTCAGATGAGGCTGGATCAAGTTGCTGCGAACTATAAGCCCTGAGGGTGGGGAAGGCTTGGGAGGGTGCAGCCCACCGTCTCTCCAGGTCCTGAATTGGGCCGCGGCTGGCCCAGGGTCTCTGGCAGGAAGACAGTGAAGGTGCAGGTAGCCGCAGGCACTGCTTCGTAGATGAAGAGAGCCAGGGAGGAGGAGAACTCAGTGGTCACGCCCACCAGCGGGCTTATCGCACTGCCTCCGTTGGCCGTTGGCCACGGTTGCTGTCAGGCTCACACCCCTCTGCCTGTGGGGAGGAGGAGAACCTTGGTGAGGCCAGTGGGGCTTGTGGGTGCCACCTGCCGTGGGTGCTTCCTCTTTGCACACTCCTTACAGCGCCAAATGCTTGCACTTACCTTGGCTAAAAAGGAAAGCGAGAAGCAAATAGTTTTGGAACCAGGAAACCTGAGTTCTAGTCCCATTTGAACCTCCTATGTGACTGTGAATAAGTCCCCAACCAACCTCTCCCCTGAGTCCCAGACTGTGCATATCCAACTTCCTACTTAACATCTTCATATGGATGTCTAAAAGGTCAAATTTCATGTGGTCGAGGAACTCTTCATTTCTCCCTCCAAGTCCGCTCCTCCCCCAGATTTCCCCATCCCGGTACAGGGCACTTCTAACCGCCCAGTTGCTCAAGTTCAAGTATCTAGTAATTATCCTTGATGCCTCCTGTTCCCTTATTTTCCCAGATCCAAAATATGAATTGAGATGGCTCTTCCTTCCAAAACACATTTAGAGTCAGCACCCTTTACCCCATCTTCACAACCACTGAGCACCATTTCACGCCAAGCCATTTTCATTTCTTGCTATTGCAGTACTGCGGTACTAATACTGCAGTACCATGGTACTAATGCTGCAGCACTTTGGGACCATTAGTAGCCTCTTGACTGGTCTTCCCATTTCTACTGTTTACCCTGGCCCTCTATCCCTGGCTTGTTCTGTACGAGGAAGCCAAAGTGCTCTTTTAAAACCGTAACTCAAATCATTTCACATTCTGCTTAAAACCATTGAGGAATGTCTCACCGTACTAGAATAAAATCTGACCTCCTTATAAACCCCTACGTGACTGGTCCTCCCTGCCTACCTCAGTTCTTATCTTGTTCCTCGTCCATTTGTTTTCTCGTTTGGGCTTTTGGGCTTAACGTCTATCTTTGGTTTTTACCGAGGAGATCTACCTGATGACTCTGAACATCTTACTTGAAGGAGCTACTCAGTCACTGTCTCTTCCGCTTTTTTTTTTTTTTAACCTCAGGTGCAGAGGGTTGAGTATGATAATCCTCAGTTCACGACCCTCTCTTATTTGTCCTTGCGATGCCCCTCTTTCCCCCCGCCCCCCGCCCTTAATCGTTTATTCCTCTTTATCGCTATTACCCACCACTGACAAGTCAGTCCATCGCCGGTGTTAAATCTTGCCAATATCTCCCCCTAATCTGTCATCTGTCTTTTAAATTTGTCCATCGTGTCCTTACATAAGCAGAAGTCCTTTTTGGTATAGTTGAATTGATGTAGTTGCCTTCTCTCTCTCTGCCTCTCTGTCTGTCTGTCTGTCTGTCTCTCTCCTCTCTCTCTGACTCCTAGGCTCTCTTACGTTCGATTTGTCTCTTCTTGTGCCAAGAAAGCCATAGACATACCATGGCTTTGTTATGTGTCTTAACAAATGGCAGAGTGAGCCTTTTCTTTTTGCTTTTCTGCTTCGAAATTGGCTTAGCAATTGTGATCTTTTTTTTTTTTCCATATAAATTTTAGAGGAAGTTTTTGCAGTTTTTAAACAATAATCTAACTGAAATTCTGACTAGATCCCATTGAATTTCTATAAATTTCTATTAACTTAGGGAAGATAGACATCTTTATAATACATCGTTCTGAACAAGAGTGTAGAATGTCCATTTACTAAGATAACCTTTGTGATCTTAAAAGAGTTTCAAAAATTTTCTTCATGAAATTCTTGAGTGTCTTATGTTAGTTAATTCCCTAATAGGATCTAGATTTTGGTGTTATTTTGAATAGTATCTTAATTTTCAAAGACTTTCTTGATTATTTCTCTAGATCATTGCTTCTAGGTTACAGCTTCTAGGTTATTGCTATTGATATTTTGGTAATTCGATTTTGTATCCATAATCCCTGATGAAGTCTCTTATTAATTTTAATTGTTTATTGATTTTATTGGTTTTTCTAGGTAGGCGATAATACTCTCTCCAAAGAATGACATTTTAAACATTTATCTTTTAAATTTCTTATTTCTTTTTCTTTTCTTGTAGAGTGGTAGTGGCTAGGACCCCTGCTACTGTGTCAGACAATTGACTCTGAAGTCGAAGAGAACACACATAACTTTCCCCACTATGTGTAGAGTTAGGTTTAATGCTCAGGTGCTCTGTTAACCTGTCTGGGTCTCTGGTTTTCAATTGGCCTCATTTTCCCTTACTCTTATTCCAGCTCTTTGATGTCTTTAAAAATATTTATAAATAGTTAATACTTTTTTTTGGGGGGAGGGTTATTTTCAGTGTTATTTTGTTATTTTAATGGAAATAGAAGTTCTTTTATTTCTAATCGACTTCCAGAAGTGGTTTATAAATGCTGGATACAGACCCTTGCAAATACCTTTTTTTATTCCTTTCACCTTTTTTTACGGTGTAACGGATGGACAAAATTCTAAAAAGAAATCAAAGTAGAAAAATTTATTGGTAGTTCTTTTTTGGCGAACACTTTTTATATCTTAAGGACTCTTTCCTACTGCAGCAGAAATTAATTTTTGTTTAAGGTTGAACTATGAATTGCGTTTTATTTATTTCCCTACGAGGACATCTACTCGCTCTTATCATGAGTAGACGTCCTCGTACTATTTAATGACTAGCCCATGTTTTATCCAGCCGTCTGCTTCCTCTTCAGTCTTCTCCTATGTGTGGGTCTGTTTCTGGACCTGCTTCTTTTCCACTTGCCAGTTTGTTTCTTCCTGCTGCATCATCCACTGTCTTAATTACTATAATTCTATTATATGAGTTTATAATATGTGCTCAATTCTGGTAGGGCAAATCCTTCCACCTTGTTGTTTTTAAAAAAAGTATCTTAGTTATACTTGGCCCATAACACTTTCATACACATTTAAGAATTTTTCGCCAGTTAAAAAAAAATCCATTGCGATTTTGATGAGTCTTGCGTTAATTTTGTAAATCGATTTTGGAATCATTGACATTTATGTCAGTTATGTCAATTATGAGTTGACATATTATGAGATTTCCTATTTATGTACATAGTACATTTCAGTTCTCTTTAATACCTTTCAATACAATTAACATTTTTCTTTATATAGGAATTTTTTAAAATTTAAACTTTTTAACTATTTTTTTAATCAGAGTAGAAAATGCAATTAATTTTGATTTATTGACCTTGTATCCAGCCACCTTGCAAACTTTATTATTTCTATGGTTTAAAATTTTTATATAGACAATTATGTTCTCTGTAAATAGTGACGGTTTTGATTTTTCCTTTCTGGTCCTATTCTGTTATTTGTTATTCTTATCCTGGGCATGGGCCACATTCTCTTGGATAATGTAGAATAGAGGAGGAGACAGCAGGCATGTTCATCTGGTTTCCAAGTTTAAAGGGAATGCTTCTAATGTTTCACCATTAAGAATAATATTTGCTTTGGATTTTTGGTAGATGTTCCGTATCAAGTTAAAATTCCTTCTATTACTGTTTTACTAAGACTATTTTTAATGGGTGTTACTTTTTATTAAAGATTTTTCTGCTTTTATTGGGATGATAATTTATTAATGTGGTGATATTAATATATTTCCTAATGTTAAACCACTTTTGTTTTCCTGAGATAATGTATTATCTTTTTTAAGCATCACTGGATTAATTTTTTAAATATTTTGTTTAGGATTTTCGTATGAGTGATATTGACCTGTAATCCTTAATTCACAGTTATTCTCCTTTGGTTTCAGTATGAGCTGTCCTCATAGAATTAATTTGAGATTGTTCCCTCTTTTTCTTCTTTTGGAGAAGCATTTATATAATATTGGAAGATTTGTTTCTTAAAAGTGTCGCAGAAGTCACTTGTATTATTATCTGGGCCTGGTGTTTACTTTGAGGCAATATTTTGAAGTTTACTATTCAGATTTTTTATTCATTCTAGAATTAATTTTCCTATATTATCTTTTTAAGACATTTGTCAATTGTATATAAATTTTAAATTTATCAGCATAGATTTGTTCATAGATTTTTTTACATTGTTTGTAGTTACTCTAGACCTATAGTTTGGTTTCACTTTTATTTCTAATATTCATATCTTTGGATATCTTTGGTCGTTTATTTATTTTTTTATTATCGTTACCGGGGATTTGTTCATTTCATTGATTTTTCCAAGATCAACTTTTTGTTTCTTCGAAGCTCTCTTTTATATCTTTGCTTCTACTTAATTTATTTCTGGTATTATTTTTGTTATTATCTGTGTTTTTCATTTGGACCAATTACCTTATACACCAGAGCCATATTCTTAAACATTGTACTTTTTTTGTTCTTAAAGTATATTTTGACTTCCATTAGTATATTTATCTAACTTTCTTCTGGTTAATATTTGCCTGGTATACCTTTTTTCATTTACCATTTCCATGTGCTGACGTTTTAGGCGGGTCTTTTATTAACTGCATAAACTAGATTAAAAAAAATCAACTTGGAATATTTCTGTCTTTTAACTGGTAAGTTAATTAATGTACATTTATTGTGGTGACTGATATATTTGGAGTTGCTACCATCTGACCTTTTGTTTTTAATTTGTCCTAATTTCTATATGTTTTTGTTCTGTTTTCTTGCCTTGCAAAATAACTAATTGACCTTTGTGCCATTTGTGGCTGGAAGGAGTCTGTCTCTAGGGCCTGACTGTCCCATCCCAGAATCCCTCCTCCATACTCCACTCACTGCATTGCTGTGGGATATAGCTCCCCTGTATACAGAAGGATGAAATTCAAAGAGCTAGTCAGGCAGCCTTTTCCTAACATGGCCATCCTGATGTAGAGGAATGATTGTTCTGGAAGGAAATGAAGGTGGTGAACAGGGTCTTAGGAAAGATTGGGAGGAGCCTCGGGTCTTTCCTACCCTTCTAGGCAGCTGGCTTGAGCCAGGTTGGGGTCTGGATCTGGGAAAGGACCAGGACAGGAGCAGGAATGGGGCATGTGCTCACCCAAGGGTACCACTGCACAGGCCAGAATGCAGAGCCCTGAGAGCAGCAAGGAGGCCATCTGGGTGAGCCTGCGGCCTAGCGATCCGATGACCAGAAAGCCTGGGAAATAAAATAAGGGGTCTACGATGGTATAGAGCACCTGCATCAGGTAGATGTCGATCCCGAAACTTTACAGACTCATGACTAAACCGTAGAAGCTGAACAAGAGTGCGAAGCCAGGGTCGAAGCGGAGAGTGTATGCTTTGAGTAATAGCCATGCTATAGATATCTGTATAGCAATTGCATCTGGCAAACTTCTCATCTGTTCTTTCCTTTAGTTCTTACATTAGCCAGGTGAGTTGTTTTTTTTCTTCTTTTGAATGTAGATAAGAACGTCTTCCCTTAATTCTAAAAGGCAATGTTATCTATCATATATTAGACTATATTTTAAAATTATCTAGGAGAAAATAATGTTCTTTTACTTTGCAATAGGTCTCTCCCCTCATCCCCAATTCCCTACCGTAAGAGGCTAGCTTTTGATAAGTGCATGCTTTGATCAGTTGATCACACTGAAAGAGGTTGCTTGGGAGAGACCCCACTTCCTAGGGACGCTCAAGGGACAACTGATGAATTCTGAGAAAAAGAGATTAATTCAATGGCAGGAGTTTCGCTTTGCTGTGTGATGTATACAAATTTAAAGCCAGAGATGAATTATTAGAAGGAGATTTTAGACAGGATGTGAAGGAAGTGTCAGGAGAAAGAGAGAGGAAGAAAGAATGGCTTTATCTGATGATGGATCTGAGAGAGAACAGTAATGCCTTGAAGTTATTTGACCGTGTGGTATGTGGTACGAGCATCTCTTCCATCTCCCCATTGAGTTTTCTTAAAATTCACAGTGTTTAGTGGTACTTTGTGGGGCAGCCTTGCCCCTTAGAGAGGTTGATAAAGTGCTGAATTTTGCCTCAAGGTTGGTGAAGGGCCATGTGAGAAGCTGTCCAGGGAAGACAAATCATACATGAGCCACACTAGCATTAAGAATTAAACAAAATGGTATTGGCACCAGAATAGGTAGATAAGTCGATGAGAGCAAATTGTCCAGAAACAGTATGTGATGATGATGGTGTCTCACAGCGACCCGCGGAGGAAGGACTGACTGTTCATTCCATGGCTTTGGTATAATTAACTAATCTAGAAAAAACTGAATCCGACTTTCTACCTTATGTTTAACTGAATTTCAGGTGGATTATCATAAAATATAAAAACCTAAACAAATATAAACATGCTTGGAGAAAATCTAGGTGAATAGTTTTATGGTCAGGAAGAGAGTAACCTAAATATAATCTGAAACATGAAGATAAATTTAAAAAAATGGGTAGATGGGTTTATACAAAGCAGTAGAAGTTCTCTATTTTTAAAGAATGATAAATTTAAAAGACAGATTTTAAAATGCAAAGAGTATTGATTGTATATGGTAATAAGTAGCTTTAGTGTAAAAGGGAGTTCTTACAAGTCAATAAAAAGGAAAAAATGGGAAAGGGATATGAATAGAGAGTTTACAAAAAAAAAAATTGTAAATAGAAGAAAATGTTCAACTTCCTCCAGAATCAAATAGATGTGAACTGAAAAACAAGATTCTAATTTCTGCTTCTCAGAGTAATCGTACTCCATGTTGATGCTTTACTTTTGTAAAGTATTGCTTTACTAGAGAGTAGGTTGGTGTGTGGATAGAGCTGACTCCGTTTCAAAACCGAGACCCCGTTCAAACTTTTTCTCTTTTCCCCCTGAGTGAACTCTGGAATGTGCAGAGGCTGAGGCTTAATTGCAGACTGTGGGGCAAGGGACCCCCTGTGTTAGCTATTTTTTAACTAGCTCTGGTACCAGACCCCCTGGGACCTGTTCCCTTTGTCCCTCCCCATCCTCCCACCCCCTGCCCCACCCCCGACCCCGCTGCCCCGACTGCCTCTGCATTCCTTTTCGAGTTCTAGGTCCATTTCGTACAGAGATATAAAACTGGTAGTACGGGCACGAACGGTGTGGGGATCCATTTTTGTCCTGTTGCCTCCCAGGACTGTGTCTCTGGAATAAGTTCCCTATTTAAACACTCTATACGGACAAGCTGGAATTGCCTGCGTGTGCTCTGGCCTCTTGGCTCCTTGGGCATGTAAGGGCTGCTTTGCGTACATGGTCTCTTCGGACAACAGTTGGCCATATCTGGGAAAAGCCTTGCATATTTTCATACCTTTGGCCCAGGAAACACACTTTTAAGGTTAATCCCAAGGGGTGGAAGACAGATGATACATGCTCATGGATAATTGTGACAGCCTTGCTTATAATTAGAAAGAGCTGGAAAGAACCTATGTGTCCACCACGGGTACTGGCAAAATAAATTACAACATGACGGACTACTGTGTCATCTTTAAAAATGGAATCCTGATGGCAGTGGGGGAAAATTTATTATAATAACATAGGGAGAAACTGGCAAGAAAGGTAATCTATACAGCAAATGTTCGTAAGGGATTCTGTATGTGGTCTTTCATGTTTGGCAATGTTTTGTGTATGGCATTTTGTCGTTAGAAGACATTCAGTCAGTACAATTGGATAAACATAACCGCCTCCATTAACATCAGTCAGAAAAACCTGGGGCGCGAGATGCTTGGAGACAGTAAACGGTAAAGAGGGAGAGACGGTGCTTTTTTAATGTGTGTGTGAGTGTGCGTGTCTGGAAGAGGAGAGAGAAGGGATGAGAAAGAGCTGGCGTTTGGGAGGTCTTTGTGCGGAGGACAGGAATAAAATAGCATATAATGCAGGGCTTGAGTGGCGGATGAAAGGAATAAATTTAACCTGTGTGCTCCAGAACTTCTAGAGTCTGCCTGTTATTTTTGCTGCTGCCGTGGGAGTCAGCAGCACAAACAAACTACATGCCTGTGAATGGCTCCGCCTTTCACATCTCTCAGTACCGTGGCATGCAAATAATCTGGATTGGAGACGGGGCGGAGCCTCATTTTTCTGATGCTTTTAATAAACTGGCTTGAGTTGCGAGTCACTGTGACCATCCGCTCACTGCCCCTTGCCATGGCCAAAGAGAATGGAGTCCATTTGGAGGGGGGAATCACAAGAATACAGGGTCGGCTCTGCAAGTCTACATTTAGTGACATAGGAAGATGTTCATGATACGGTGAGAACAAAAATATTCTAGAACCGTAGGGAGAGTATGACTGCATTTTTGTAACTACGTGTAATATAAATTACTGTGTGTTTGTGTGTTTCATATACGTGAAAACACAGGAAAAGTCTGGGTGATCATATACCAGTATGTTAATGGTGATAATTTCTGAAATATAGAATTAGGAAATTATAAAAAATTTTTTTGTTTACTTATTCCTACTGCCTCGTTACTTCGTAAATATGGATTACCATTAAGTTTTCCTTCAGAGGTATTGTGGAAATATGCAAGTCAATGAGACCATGGATGTACCTTTATCAGCTGCAAATGACTCTATTGCCAGGGACACATCACACAACATTTAGGAAGACATTGTGGCATACTGGCTCTAGGGTGGTCCCTGCTAGCAGACTCACTCTAGACACTCTCCGTGCTGGCATGATGGAGGAAGTAGCCATGTCGGTGGGGGGCGGGGGCATGTGAGGAGCTGAGGGCAATCTCTGGAAGCAGAGGCCAACCTCCAGCCAACAACCAACAAGAACCCATAGCCCTTTGTCCTAGGAGTTCAGGCAACAGCCTGGGTGAACTTAGAAATGGATTCTTCTCAAGGCAAGCCTTCAAATGTCTGACATTGGTTTCAGGGTTGCGAGGCTCTGAGTGGAGGACTCAGGTGAGCTCTGTCCAAATCTCTAACCAACAGAAACTGTGAGATAGTAAATGTGTGCTACTTTAAGCTGCTAAATATGTGGTAATTGGTTGCACGGCAATAGAAGAATACAGACATCTTTGGGGGAACGTGAGTGCTTATGACACATGTACAGAGCTCTTAGGGCCAGAAGCTCAGGGCTCCTGGGCGTAGCTGCTTTTTACTCCCGCCTGGTCAGCTGGGCCACTTGGCTGAGCTCAGAGCTCTTGGGAGGGCAGGGAAGATGGCACTTTGAGGGACAGCTGAGCTTTCCCTAGAGAGGCGGGGACACTTTGAGCCTCCAGAGTGCCTGTGCTCTCTGCCTCAGCCTCTCAACCTTCTCAGCCTGTCCTGTTTTCTCAGCCTGCTGATCCGTCCATCAGTTTGTCTGTGTCATGCCTGAGTGAGGATGGACCTACCACAGCGGCACGAGGCAGAGGAAGAGGCGGCGGACAGCAGGGAAGCACAGCATCTGTAACGTTGAGGCCCAGGCCAGGCCCACGGTCAGGTTCTTCTGCAGACTCATCTGGAGCAGCTGCTTGGATAGATGAGGCTCAGGGTCTGGGCTTTCCTAGGAGCCCCTCCTCCCAACCCTGTCCTGGGAAGCACAGGTTTCAGGGGTGAGGGTAGGGGCAGGCAGAGCCCTGGTGGGGTGTCACACAAGATCCCAGGGTTCTCACCTCCATACTCAGCTTGTCTCCCTCTTCCTGCTTCCCATTGATCTGGGCCACTCTCTGGAGGGCCTTTAGGGAGAGGTCCAGCCTCCCCGAAGAGAGGTACCAGAGGGCAGACTCAGCAAAGAACCCGTGGGTGAGAGGCAGGGGTGGGGATGATTTCAGCCTGGATCGATAGAGCTGCGGCTGCCTGAGAAGGGCACAGACTAGAGCAGGAAGTCACCTTGGAGGGTCGGGGAGAATTCTGGGCTGAGAGTTAGGAGCCCTGGGTTGTTCTCTAAGAATTGCCATTGTCTTTTTGGGAGACCTGGGACAAACTCCGCCCCTTTCTGGGCCATGATGTTCTTCCATCTATCTAACTGGGCATCGGTTCTTCTTTCTTTGTCCTGCTTTGATCCTCGGAGGGAAGGCAAGGATGTTCTAGGAGATGCTTTGCTCACCTGTGATTTATTGTGAACCCTCTACCCTACCCTCAGGCCCCACGCACCTGGAGTAGATGAAGAAGACAAAGAAGGGCAGAGAGACCAACAGCTGCCAGCGAGGCACAGGAAAAGCCATGCCAACCTGGAATAACTGGCCAGCACTGAAGATTAATCCAAATACGAGGCCCAGACACGGCCGGGAATGAATGAGCAGCCACTCCATCCATGCCTGGAGA
Source organism: Rousettus aegyptiacus (assembly GCF_014176215.1). Lineage (NCBI taxonomy): Eukaryota > Metazoa > Chordata > Mammalia > Chiroptera > Pteropodidae > Rousettus > Rousettus aegyptiacus. Next base: position 115,031,421 of record NW_023416308.1, read on the forward strand.
GGAGAGAGAAGCTCAGGTCCGTCAGGGGCGTGTGCGTATGCGTGTATGTGGGGACAATGGTCACTTCCAGATGGACGAGGATCCTCGCACCAGACCAGAAAGGCTCCTCTCTCAAGCTCAGTCCTGCTCCGCACCCCCAGGCCCCTCAGAGGATAAGGCAAGGGTGGTTTGACCACCAGCTAGGTGCACTGTGTGTGTGGAGCAAGAAACAGGCTGGAAGGTTCTGAATTCCCAGGCATGCTCCTATTTCAGAGTCCCCAGCCCCAAATACACATTTCCTGGCTTCCCCCAAATCTCCTCTGACCCGCCTCCAGACATCCTGCCTGGATTTCCTTCAACTAACTTTAATTCTGCAAACATTCAGGGTTGGCAACTCCATGCTACGGCCTTCGCTTGGCCTGGGAATGGAGATGAGTGAGTCTCGGCCTCACGCCATCCCGTACCACTCTCATTTCCTCCTGTGAGTCACGCTTTCTGGCCTTTGGGCCTTGTTCGTTCTATTATTTTTGTCCAGAACCCTATCCCTTACTCCTTCTCTCTTTCTGCCTCATCTATCCTTCAGTTCTGAGCTTAGCTATCACCTCCTTTGGGAGAGATCTCCTAGGTCTCCAAGGCCTAATTGAACATCCCACTTCTGAGCTCCCACATCACCCAGAATGGCTCTCACCTCGGCCTTTAGCATGTTAATTTGTAACTCTGTGGCAGTCTCCCCTGGTATACTGTTAACTCTGTGAGTTCTTGTATACTGTCTACTTGTTCACTTCTGTGTTCCCAGTGCAGGATCTGACACACCCCGGGTGCCTTTTGTGTTGAATGAATGAATGTTAAATTAAAGGCTCACAGTTTGATTGGCCTTTCTGTGCAACTGCAGCCAATCTCTATCAAGTCTTTGCGCTGTTTATTTTTTCAGTGATTCCCAAATATCTGACATGTATTCCAGTTCCAAATGATCAGAGCCACCAAAAAGGCCATGATCTTAATTTCTTTCTGCCCTGGGCACTGCCTACCCCAGGAGAGGCCCTGATAGGTAGGGATGCTGGGACAGGTGGACTCAGCTTTGTACTCAGGAAAGGAGCTGAGGTCTAAATTTGTCAGATCCCCTTGTCCACTGAACTCTTGGGATTTGGGAGTCCCCATGAGCCTGGCCTTCCTGGGGCGCCTGTCATGACGCTGTCCAGGGTCCTGACACATCAGCACAGTTCCGTGGAGGGGCCCAGACCCTCTCATCGGAATCACAGGGGTGTGTTGAAACAACTCAGATGCCTGAGCCCCACTCAAGGCCTGCTGATGATCTGGAAGGTAATCTAGAAACGTTTTTAACAAACTCCTAAGCTTTAGGAGCTGCTGCTCTGATCTTTGGACTCTTGGTTGATGGTGACTCCTGTCAGACCTCTCCTAGGAGACAACCTTTCATGATTTTTTTCATCGAGGCATAAATGCCACGTAACATTATATAAGTTTCACATAACATTATATAATGATTCAATAATTGTATATATTGCAAAATGATCACCACGAGGTCTCCTTGACATCTGTCACCATACGTAATTTCTAAATTTTTTTCTTATGATGAGACCTTTTAAGATCTACTCTGTTAATAATTTCCAAATATGCAGTGCAGTATTAATAACTGTAGTCACCCTGCTGGGCATTACATCCAGTGACTTGTTTGTCTTGTAACAGGAAGTTTGCACCTTCTGACCCCCTTTGCCCATTTTGCCCACTTCCATTCCCCCGCCTCAGGCAACCACCTCTCTGTTCTCTGTATCTATGAGTTCTGTTTATGTGATTTTTTTTTTTTGGAGAAACCTCTGCAGTTTATGCTTGTGCAAAATGGGTCTGACTTTGGTTTATATTTTATGAAGAATAAAGCCAATTTCATGTACCTTCGATCTGCTATGGCATTTATAATATTTGCAAATTTTATTCTCAAGAAAATTGCCGTGTATTATCCACCCCGTGATCTGTGTAACAGTCTTCGGCCTGCAAGATAATCAAGGCAAAGTTAGCCAACATTAAGTTCCAGGTACAAATTTAACCTTCACCATAACCCTCTGGGGTTCAGATCATCGCCCCTGTTTTATAGAAGGAGAAACTAGTCTGAGGGAGGTTGTGTAGCTTCCCTCTGGACACACAGCTAGTGGCAGATCTGCAACTGGCTCTTAGCTCTTGCGGATTCTTAGGTTTGTGTTAGTTTCTGTGACACTCACATGTCATATGTAAGGCGGAAGTGGTGGAAAGTGACTTCTCTTAGGATATCAAGAAATCTGGACTCCTGTCCTGCTTTTGCCACTTATTAGTTGTGTGACTGTACTATTTTTTTTAAAGTAAGCATTATTTACTTTGAAAAATTATCACCGTAATAAATTACCATAAAAGTCCAAACAATATAGTAATGAAAAGTGAAAAGTTCTCTTCTTTCCAATCCTACGCCTCAGAATTAATAACTGATAACTTTTTCATTTTCTTTTTTTTTTGTAGACAGTTTGGACAAGTTCCTGAACACCCTTGAACCTCAGTTTCCTCATTGGTAAAGTGCAGATAGCAGTATCACTCGTGCTGGCTTCATGAGGGTACTATGGAGAGTAATTGAGATGAAATGCAGTATGGAAACTGCTGAGGGGCTGTTGCATTATTCCTGTAGACTTTGCAGACATGATCAGGCTTGGTGGATTAGTCACGTGTCTCTCCCTGGATTGTCAGGAATGCCAGTCTCCCCACCGTGACCAGCCCAGAGGCCCATGCCTTTGCTCCTTGATCCTCCAGTCTCGCCCGCCACGGACCTGTGTGTCAAGGTCTCAAATATCAAGCTTCCGACCATCATTCCCGCTGTGAGAATTAATGAACTCAACTGGGGCAAGTTCTTGTGCGCGCACACGAGGTCCCACCGTGAGGAAGGAAGAGCGGGGGTCAGGGAGAGCTTGGCTGGCCCCAGGGAAACCCCACTCCCTCTCTCCCAGTGCGGGTGAGGGTCTTGGTTTGAGACCAGCACACAATGACTACCTCTCTCCCCCTGCTAGAAAATCTGTTTCATAACCTTTTCTTGCTAACAATTGTTCAAGTTATTTCAAAGCTGTAAGAGATGGCTTCCGTGGCGCTTGCTCAGATTGTGCCCCTTCTCTGAGCACTCAATCCTCACAGCCCGTCATGGCTCCTGGATCGATCCCTCCTTGAGCACAGCTGAAGAAACTTGGCTCTGGAGTTGGACTGAGCTAATTGAATCTTTTAAGCACAAATTCGGAAACGTGACTCAGAGAAGCAAGATTTGTAAGGATACCTAAAGTTAGGGTGGGGTGGCCAAGCTTTGGAACAGTGTAGAAATGGAGCTGAGGACACATGAGAGAAAGAGTTAGAGAGAGAGAGAGAGTGAGAAGAGCGGCAGAGAGACAGAGACAGAGACAGAGAGACACAGAGAGACAGAGAGAGAGGAGGAAGGAGAAGAATGAAGTAATCTAGTCAGAGAGAAGTCGGGTGAGTGCTCAGCCAGTGCCAAAGATGGAGTAGAGATGGAGAGTCCAGTTACCTCAGTTCCCTTCGGTTACTTGATCCCAGTTCCTCAGAAGGCTGGGCTCAGTTTCTTGACTTTGGGCTCTGTGAAATACCCTCGCACCCTTTCATTTACTTTCCATAAGCAAATCTGAGAGGGTTGTGGGTATTTGCAACCTTGAAATAAGCAGCAATTGAATAGTACAACTTATAGTTTACATTTTGTTGTTCTTTTTAATTAATATAAGGAAAAAAGCCCCTGCAGGACAATCATCTGCTCATGGTTGTGCCATTAAGATTAAATTGAAATGATAAGTAAATGTGGCATTTCCTTTACAATTAAGAGCTACATTTTGTATAGTTTCGAGTGAATTTTCAAAGTGTCATTTCTTTTATTAACCAAAAGAAAAAAAATGGGAAAAGGGGTTGTAATAACCAGGACAATTAGGGAATGCCACCTAAGATGTATTAATATATTCCAACCAAATTCCAAACAAATTCATCTTTCAACTATTTTTAATATAATTATTTTTGAATGTAATTGTTACTGGGGGACTTCTAATATCCCATGGATGCACACACATGATGTAAAATTTGGGACGTCATCATTTGAACACTTTTTTCCAAAGAGCAATGGACTTTATTGCTACCGTGTCGAAATTAACTGCTCTTCTGTAATTCTGTGTTGTCTGATATAACTTTTATTTGAAAAAAGATTCTGGGGCAGTGTCACGCTGGGAATGAATGTTAACTGTACTTTAACAGAAACGCGATGTGAGTGGAATATACCCTTAGGGATGTACGTGGGGGACATTGTGGTGAGTGGGTTAAGGATATCGTAGACGGGAACTGAGCAATGGAAGGAGAAGATGCAAGAAGATGTAGGGAAGAGGCGAGAAGTCAGAGGAGTGCACAGAGAACCAAATCTGTGTGCAGTCTAGTGACGAACTCCACGTGTAGTCCACATTGGTCAATGGATACAGAATACTCAGAAAGAATCTCTCTGCCCTGGTCCGCTCTAAGGTGCTTGTCATCTGCAAAAGCCAACAATCGCATGGGGCTTATACCACCATCTGTGTTCTCTGCACGTGCATCCGAAACCCTGAGGATCAAATATTCCTGCGTGCCCCTGGGCCTCTGATATAGAGAATTACTCTATTACTAACAGAAACCAAAGTATAGGAATAGGATTTAAGGGAGACTAAGAGAATTTCTGCCTAAGACAGCTCTGCATGGCTAACTTGATAAAGGCCATGGTAAATGACAGAGGCCATGAGGCTTGCCTCAGGGAGAGAAGAGGAGAAAAAGAGAAAACAGGACCAGAAAGTAGAGAAGGGAAAAGATAACCAATGACCATCTGCAGGATGTGAAGGAAGAGAAGGTTCAGGCTGGGTCATTCATAAAAACCCATACTCTCCCTGCCCTACGGTCATTGGACCAAGAAGGGGTAAACACGTGACCCAAGCCAACCAATCAGTCTTCCCTAGAATTTTTCAGACTTGGAGCTGAGAGATAGAAGCCTTTTTTCTTTCTGGTGACGAAGTTATTAGGAGTGAGCCCAGAATGGTCAGTGACCACTTTGCAAAGTATCCTGTAACACAATAGACCTGCCCAGCATGCAGAGAAAAATGCAGGTGAGAGCCAGCGAAGGTCCTGATGACAACCATGGTCCCATAGTCCATAGAGCCGGCTCCGCCTCTGCCCATCTTGTGTTTGGTTATGGGAGCCTCGACTCACTTTTTTTATGCTCAAATTAATTTGAGTTGACTTACGGCCACTTGGAAACAAGAGTCCTGACTAATGTACAGAGAGAAGCTGCTAGTTATTGCTAAGGATGTTTTAATTCGGAAGAAAATAAGGAGAAGAGCTCAGGTGGGGTTTTTATCATAAACATCTCATAGCCAGCTTCTTTTTCTTATTATATTTCCTTATTTTTCACTTTGCATTCCAAGCACTGAAGTATCCCTGTGGGGTATTGGGCCATTGGGAGTTCCTTCCAAGGGATAAGCTGGGACTTGTCTTTCTCAGGTGACCTGTGCCATTGTGACCAGATGCAGCTATGTGGCCCGGGTGAGGTGTCTTCATTGCGATTAAGCCTGTTGCTTCAGCAGCTCCTGTTAGCTCGTGAGCCGTTTCATTTGCTTCACAACTAAGCAGGTCCAGCTTCACGTCAGGTGATGCATGTAAGCCATCCATTATCCTAATGAAGTGTTTTCCGGTGAAGCCATAGCCTTTGCTATCATTGGCCCAAGGAAGAGGTGTCCTGACCGTGCTTATGAAATAAGCCTTCTAGAGCGCCGTGCCCACATGTGGTGGTGGGTAATGGTCCTGTCCACAGCGCCTGCTGGAAGAGGATTGGATTATTCATGGCATCTCCATACATCTCAAGGAATGGGCATCTGGGCTTGTCAGTCATTGAGACCAAAAATGATGAGGAAATTACTATCAAGTCTTCATTTAGAAGGAAATCCAAGGTGTTTGCTTACCCAGATTCTTTGCTCTAAATGGCAAGAAATCTGAGCTTTTGGATTAAACTGCCTGCTGTTTTGAACAGGAGAGCAATAGCTAGGTTGATAGTTCCTGGAGTATTGTCAACCTTGGAAAGCAGAGTGTAAAATTTTTTTTTTGACAGCTCATTGTACTTTAATGTGTCATATGCAAGGTATGAGACAATTGCAGCTAACACTGCTATAAATAAAACAGAAATCTGATCAGTCATCAAGGGCTCTTGAGCGAACACCATCTTTATAACCTCTCTACTTATCTTTGCTGTTGGGATGTGGTTTAATGAGATCATCAGTTTGAAGAGTGGTAATTGCAGCTTCTGTTGCAAATTTCAGACTCTTAACTTTAACTCTGGTTGGTTCAAACACCCCTATGGGTTTGTTGCCTCGAGGTTTATCATTGACCAGATCAAGACCGATCCATTTTAGATTTTTGCGTTCTGGGTTAACTTGAGCCTCATTATGAAAAGCTCTTAACTTTACATCCAGATCGGTAGAGTCCTGGGCAGCATTAGCTACCAGTGTATTAGGAATAATAAAGAAAGATCTTGAAAACTCTGCAATAGCAATCTGTTCCCAAGGCCCCATGCTGGTTGCGTAGTTTTCGAGGTACATGGAAAGGGCGGCTTCCGAAACAGCACCCCCACCCGGAACCACAGATCTGACTCCAAAACTCTCCTCGCCACACAAAGCGCATCACGTAACGAGCACGCCATCTCATCACACGTGGATTCCTTTGCCCCACGTAAGATAATTGAGGCCGATGTACGAGCCTTAGCGTTCTTGATCAAGATCAGTTCATCATCCCAGATTCTCTCCTGCTTGTCCCAACACTGAATCTTCAAAAGTTTCTCCGCCTCCTAAATTGGTCAAGGTTGGTGGAATAGTTGCTCCAGAAGCTTTAGCAATGCGCTTAAAGTCCCTTTTTAAAAACTCTTCTAACTGCTATAACGCCAGTCTCCACAAAATTCTTGACACGTCATTGATTCCCCCAGTGACTGGAATACCATTGGTGCCGGTTGCCAGAATCGCCTGGATTCGCAACTTGGGACTCTCTGTGTCCCATCTGGTTCACTGCTTCAGGATCTGTAATAACTGCCTGTACACCAAGCTTCATTTCCATCTTCTGCAGGCTGAAGTCAAGGCAAGCAATTTTTGCATTGACTGTTCTCTTGGGATCCCGCCTGGGAGCCCACCACGCAGTTGAGGGCATAGCCGTCGATGAGCAGACTCTCCATCTGACTTCTCCCATGAGCCTGCAGAATATTAATGGGAGAGACCGGAGAGCGAGGCTGGCCTCTTAACACCTGCGTATTTAATAGGGAGTACAGCATCTACTATCATATTTTGTTCTGATCACTTTGGATGACATTGATGTCTTAGCAGCATGAATCAAGCAATCTCTTCTAAGATCAATTGTTTTGATGATTAGATTTTCACTGATATAATGCACTGCTTCCTTGCAAGCAAGTCGATAGCCACTGATAACCAATGTGGGATGAGTTTTCTGTCTGACGCATTCGTCTGCGTCTTTTAGAAGTTCTCTTGCAGTAATAACCACGGAGGTAGCTCCATCTCCCGCTGCTTTGTCGTGCAGATGGGCTAGCTCACAAAAACGTTAGCTGCGGGATGTTTTCTACTTCCCGTAACTTCAGGACGGTGGCCCCATCATCAGTAATGGTCACGTCACCCATGTCATCCACCAACATTTTATCCAAGCCAATAGGACCAAGAAAACTTTTTACAATATTGGCAATAGAAGCCGAAGCCAAAACGTTCTGGGAGCGGGTAGCCTCCCCAGTGCTGTGGTCCCCGAAAACAGACAAAGGCCCCTCCATCTTCACGGCAGGATACACGTCGAGTTTCACTGGCACTGTGGACAAGCAGTGTCTTGGTTCCTAAGCCCAGTGGCAGTGATGGCAAGCGCCCCACTGCGTCCCAGCCCAGCCGCGGGGCAGGGCGGGCTGGAGCGTAAAATTTTAAGAAAGGAAATGGGGAAGCAGCATTGGAAGGATCAATAACATACACATTAAGGCGGGTAGACGTGGATGTCTCAGAACGTGGGTTGAGGCTGAACGTTCCCCCCAACTATGTATGCATGGAGGGGACAGCATATGATACTCACATGCCTGGGAGGTAGTAAACCATGCTTAGCCACCTTTGGCTGTGGGTCTTGGGTCTCTCTGGTGGGAATATGGCTTAACTTTGATCACTGTCAGGCAGATGCCGCATCAGGCAAGTTTGGGGACTATTCCTGACTGCAGCCTTCATTCAGGGCATCTCCTTTGCACAGCCCTGACTAAGGGAAAAGGGGGTCATATGATCCCGCTCTACCGCCCCTCGGCATGGTGACTAGATGAAGTGTGGACACCTGAGTCAGTTGCGGGAGTTGGGCCCAGGCTCATCGGTGTATTGCGCTGAGCCGATAAGAGACTTTTCTAAGAATTCGAATTGAGGTACACAGAAACGCTGTGGTTGGTGGCAGGCCCTAAATCTGGGAGGCGACGGAGCAGAGCGGGGACTCGCGGTCCCGCGGCAGGGTGAGCGCTCGGATGAAATGGCTTGAGGAGGAGGTAGGAAAGGAGCGAGCGCATTGCGACGCCTCTCGTGCTCCAGTTACTGGTTCCCGTTTCCATGAGGCCTGGACCCACTTTGTTCCCTGTCCCCAGGTGCTTTGAAACCTCTGTATTCTTGCAGTAACACCCACTTTTCCCATGAGCTGATCCGAGAGTTTCTCTTCCTTGAATCCATAGACCGCTGACTAGAACGGATGCTAAGAGCTTGATGAATGAGACAGGTACAAAGTGCAGAATTCAGCCGGCCAACTGTTCGGCAGGCCAGGGTGACTCTACAAGTGGATGTGTGTGTGGGGGGGGGGGAGGGGCGTTACATCGCGAGAGATGAAAGTACCCCCGTGACCCCGTTCTCTTTGCCGTCCTTTTTCCTTGGCCGCTCTCCATCTACTCCCACCAGCTGCTGAGAGCTATTTCTACATGAAACGAGGAAACCGTTTTTGCCTCTAGGACTCAGAACCCAGAGTCCCCTGTTCAGGAACGTCCGCCAGCCAGCTCCCCACGCGCCCCCTTGCTCCCTTCCTCTGCATCCCCTCCCTGCCTCCTCCCCCCTGTCCCCCGCCCCCCGCAGAATGGCCCCCACCCTCCAGGGAAAACAAAGGCAAATATGCTCCCGTGAGCGTCCCTCTCTGGCAGGAGCGCAAGGGCGGAGCATCTTTCTGCACAGACTTCCGCTTCTCTTCACCCAGGAAGCCCCCCACTCCAGCCGCTGTTCTCTCACATTTCGGACAAAGCTCTTCACAGCTCTGAGGCCTTCCCACGTTCTGATAAACGTGGGGCACGTGGGCTGCCTCGTTGTGTGGGGGGGATGGTAAGAGGGGGATGCAGGAGCCGGAAGGGGTGGCGCAGGAGGCCCGGTAGTCTCACCTCAGGCGCGATGGTGGAAGGGAGGGTGTTGTTGTAGATCCAGCTGCTGGCGCAGGGCTCCGTGGCCCCCTGGCCCCCGTGCCATTGGCCTCTGTGCCGTTGGGAAGGGGCGGTCCCCATCGTGGGGAGGTGAAGCGGAGATCGGACTCAGGCCTCTCCTGCCTGTCTCGGGGCAGCCAGGCCTCCAGCTCCCCATCCTTGCCGAGGCTGGCGTCTGCAGGCAAGAGGCCACGGTGGGCGGAAACGGCGGCTGTGAGGTTCTGTAGGGTGATATGGGAGGACATCAGAAGCAGGGGGAGGATCACCAGAGTGACCCGGATCTGCTGGAAGCGGCCAAAGGCCCCCAACTGCTGCAGGTCATTGAAGGCCATGCATGGGGCCAAGGGCCTGCCCAGCGGCGGGAGGCTGAGGACTGCTGGTCCCAGGACCTCTGTCTCTGTGTCTGTCTGCATGCTGTCCCCTTGCTGGAGGAGAGGGGCTGCTGCTGCTCCCACCCCTGCGTTGCTTCTAGAGCTGAGTCTCAGTTGGCCCTGTGAGGGAGACAGCAGCCTGGCCGGGCCGCCCTGACCCTGCATGGGCAGTAGTTAATCCTTGGCCCAGAGGGACCAGTGTGACTTGCTAGCAGAAGGATTAACCCCCCAAGCATCCGCGTGTGGGTGGAATTTCTCCAAGTGGGTATAAAGGGCAGGAGAGGGTGACCACGGTGGGGGTGGTGGAAGGGGGTGGACTGGGGTCGCCCATCTGGGCATCTGGGGCAGAGACTTTTTTGTCTTCCTTTTAGTGAGAAGACTGGGTTCTGGGAAGCGTGGTGGCCTCTTGAGGGGCTTCTGTTGTTTTTAGTGGGCAGGATCCTAACAACCTGTCTTTGGGGAGGGTTGTCAGAGAAAATACAGGACACCCAATGAATCCGAATGTCAGAACAATGAATAATTTTTGTTCTAATGTAAGTATGTTCTTAAAATTACGTGGGACATGCTTACACTAAAAAATTATTAATTGGTCTGAAACTCAAATTTAACTGAGCATTTTGTAGTCTTATTTGTTAAAATTGACAACCCTTGTCTTTGGTCTTCTGGGGACACTCACATCTTATAGGACCACAGCTTTGTTCAATTTGAAGAAACAATAGAGGTCAGGCTGTTTTTGAAGGCGTTGGACCTAAGACCCACATCATACACGATGTAGACGGATTCTTCCAGTGTCTAGCTTTCTAGCTTACTCGGATGCAAACCTCCCACTGTTTTTTTTTTTTTTTTTTTTGCCATCAGCACGAACTTATTTTTATTTTTAGCCACGACACTAAGACAAGCACTTGATTTCCTCCAACAGTTGGCTCCTGAGTTCTTGTCACTCACGATCGGGGCAGTGCCAAACTGCGATTAGATGTGTTTCTATGGGGTCTGATTGTTGGGTCAGGGGTTGGGTGGACTTAGAGAGCATTTTGCAATGCACAGGGAAGAACTCGTTGGACCCCAAATGTCAGGAGGGCTAAGGTTGAGAAACCCTACCTTAAAAGACATCTCAGACTTGTTTCGTAATAGCGATCCATCCCACACCTGTTTGGCAAAGGGCATTCCGGTCATATGGATGACTCCAACTGAAACGTTTCTGATATTCCCAAACAGGAAACCGTTTGCAAGGTGGACAAGGGAAGCCCTCCACGTCCCGTGTGACTGCGGCAGCATAGTCTGGGCCCCACAGCGCTGCAGCTCTCTCTCCCTGCCCAGGCCTGCGCCGGAGCAGCAGGATCAGGACCCGGTCTTCCTGTGTCCGGTCAACATTCTTGACCACCGTGCTCTGACTTCATTGTTGGGCTCCCACTCGCCCTTTATGGCATATTTTCACTCGGGGTCTCTGGCCGGCCCTCTCTGCTGTCTGGTTCCTATTCACTCCCCCTCCACCGCTCCTCATTCAATGTACTGACATGTGTCTGACGCTGGCAGATGACAAGGGCCCCATCGTGGCACGGGAGGTGCCCCAGGCCCTGTATTAAGTTAGCTGACGCGAAGGGCCGTGGAGGGAAGGGGACCGTCCCAGTGCTTCTGGGCACAGTCTCCATGCTGTTGTGGAGGAGAAGCGGTCTGATCTCCAGCTCCTCTTTGGAAGGAGTCGAGCTGTCCTGTCATTCGGCGCAGTTCACACAAACTACGCTTCTGTGTGTGAAGCTGGGGGTGGGTGTTGATTGTCTTTCGAGGTCCTGGGATATGTGAGGTCGTAGACTGGTTAAAACCTATTCTAACTTCCAAGCCAGGTCCTTAACTGCTGCGCTCGAGGTGTGGACTGCTCAGCTAAAGAGCTCTTAGAGATCGTCGGAAGGGAAGGGGGGAGGCCCGCAGAGAACCGCGACCCGGCCTGTCTCCCGCCTCCCCACCAGTATTGGTTCTGGGCTGGGACCCAGATGCCTGACAATAGTCTCCATGCCAAGGTATATGAAAACCTTGTGGCCTGGGGATGTGAGGACAGCTGGACAAACAGCTTGGGGAGGTCTGAGGCCAGTCTCCTGCCAGGACTTGGTGCCCTTACGGGGGAGTGAGTGTAGTGTTGAGGGCGGCAGGGGGAATGGTGGGTCCCTCCAAACACCATTCCCCCCGCCCCTTTCTGGGTTGGTGCCCAACCCCGCCTTGGAGGAGAGCTCCCTCCCTAGTGCCTGACCAGCTTCCGGCCAGCCCGAGTCTGGGTAAAGCTCCATTGGAGACTTTAGGGATTGAATTGTGGTTGGCTTCTGGGGTCGTCTGTTTAGGAAGATTTCCCACCAGCTTCCCAACTTATGCGGAATTTCTGGATGGAAATGGTCACATGGCAAGTGATTTGTAGAGCCAGGAATTATCCTCTGGGGACCAAAGGGGTCAAAGCTGGGGATTTCCAACTGGCAAAGAGCCACAGAGCCATATGTTATCAGGGATAAACACCATCACACAGGTGAAAATGTCTCATCGTGCAGATAAAACGAGTAGGCCGGGGAGTTTTCCGTGATCACGTAGCAAGCAGTTTTAGAACTTGGTCCTCTTGATTAAAGCTCTCTTTCTAATGTGCTAGAGGCTATTGCATACCTCAAATTTTCTGAGATACCGGGATTTTGTATAATTTTATTATTAAACAAATGGGATTTAAGAAATGTGGCTACTTGTGATTTGGGTTTTTATCATTTTAACATCTTTCAAATAAGTAATTTGCAGATTAAAGAAAACACTCTTGCTTAGATCACATGCCCCAAGTGTGAGTTTGAAATGATTGACCTGGAGAGATGTCTGGCAGGCCCTGGGTGCCTGCCAGGCACTTAGCAAGATTCTGATTCTGATCGAGGATGCTAATTGTGAGTTTTATGACCATGTGCCTGTGGCCTGGCTAACCTGGCCGACAGATGGTGCAGAAATTATCAGTTTTTATTTTTTTCCCTCTTTAATCCACCTGCCCCCACTTCCACCCCTGAGCTATGGATGTTGCTGTCTCCTCTTAAGAACTGGATCTCTGAAGGCAGGGTGCCTCCTCCAATGCAATCACAGTGCACACCTGGGGCCTGGCTTCCCCTGTGCACTCGGGAGGCCTGGCGCACCTGGGGTATGGTCTGTGGCTCCACCTAGGGCGCGAACCCAGGGCCTTTAGAGTGTAAAACAGATGTGCTAACCACTACACTATGGAGCCACTCCTGGTACAGAAATTAGAAGTCCGTCCAAAGACTTCCTTTGAAAGGCTGGACATAAGGCCAGTAACCAAGAAGGTGGCTCAACATGAGGACTCCGCCCAAGGGAGGTGATCCATATTGAGTGGCAATTCACTGAGCCATTTGGAGGCCCAGCTCAGGTGCAGCGAGAAGGGGTAGGAGAAGCAGGAAGAGCTGGAATTAGAGAGGAACAAGCAGAGCTGCAGAGAAGGTGGGATCCAGAATGGGGGCTCGGGAATGGCATGTGAAGGGTCAGTACCTCCTGATCAGCATCCTAGTTCGCCAGGAGTCCTGATCATGTGACTGGCAAGTGCTTCCCTGGGTATCTTCCCCTGTCTTCCTGTGTGTCTTTGCAATAAATATCCTGAAACAACATAGGGATGTCCTGGGAGACACTCTGAAATCTGGACAGCAGAAAGATGGAGGAGAGTGAGGTGGCTAGTGCTCCTCAATGAGGCCGGTTATTCTCTCTAGATTGAGACCCATTCAAGCTCTGGGAGGCTTTGGTGGCCCCATTGTCAGCTGATCCTAAGCCAAGAGCAATGGGAGTGGGATGGGGAGAAGTCAGGCGCTGGGCATATATGAAAGGCAAGGATAAGAGAAGGTTAGCGCGATCTAGGAATCGACAGAAGTGGAACGAGGCTGGATTTCAGGGTGCAAGATAGATGGTGTTAAAGACGGAACCTGAACCCCTTGAAGCAAGTCGGGGCCTGACCATGACAGGCCTCGTAACAGAGTTTAAACTTCATCCCAATGGGAAGTCACCAAAAAGCTGAAGCAGAAATATGATGCGTTCTCTCATTCATCTTTATCAAGCTGTTCCTCAAATATCCAACCAAAGATCTGAGAGTAATTAGCTCTGCATCTGATAATCGAAGCCTTGGAGTGTGTCTGAGCTGCCCAATGTGGTAGCCAGTACTGAGTGCTTGAGTTGAGGTAGTCTGAAATGATACACGCCATTAGGATAAAATACGAATCAGATTTGGAAGATGTGATATAATTTAAAGGCTATAAAATAGCTCATTGATAACTTTCATGTTGATTACATGTGAAAATGGTAATGTGTGGATATAAAGGGTTAAATGCAATTTATTATTATACATATTATTAAAATAACTTCACTTTTATAACTTTAAAAATAGTGACTAGGAATTTTTAAATGACATACATGGCTTACATCATATTTCCACTGGATAGGGCTGGAAAGATTATTAGCAGGAGTGGTCCTAGGCAGGAGTTCTGAGGCATGTCAGCATTTAAGCTGTGGTAGAGGAAGAGGAACTGCTTTAATTTTTTGGTTACAAGGAACAACAATCCTCAAATTTAGCTTAAACAAAAAGGGGGACTTTTTTTTGGAGACTTCAGGGCTATTTACTAGAACCAGGGTCAGAAGGTGCCTCCAGAAATCATGAGGATCGGGACCTGGAATTCGTTAGGAATCAGTGCAAAGAGTCTCACGAGCTCTATTTATCTGGGCCCATGTCTTGTTCTCCTTTTCTCCGTGTACCTGCTTTGTTCTTCCGCTGAACCTGACTTTCTCTGCTCTACTTGCGTCCGTGCCAACCCCCCGTCATGCTAACTTGCCTTCCCAGGACAAGGACCAAGAGATGGACTAGAAACCACATGACTCACATCTCAGACCAGACCAGACATCTCAGACCAGATTAATGAGATCCGGATGAGCAGTGCCCAGCTGTCCACTCAGTCATGACCAGAGGTGCAGGGTCATGCAACTGTTTAGTTAGCAGATTCTGGGGATGTAGAACCTTGAAGAAACCCCAGAGGAGACTGAGAAGGGGCAGTAAGAGTGTGAGCATCTCAGAAACCGAGGGAGGAGGGTGTGGCCAATAGAGCCAAATCTGCTGAGAGGCCGAGTCAGAAGAGGGATGAAAAGTGACCTATGGATTCAGCACAGGAGCGATGAGTGTCCTTGGTGAGAGCAGTTTCATGGAAGGGGTGGGAGCCAGAGTGCAGTGTGGAGATGTATGAGCTTGGAAAGCGGGGGCAGGGGAGGCAGAACCGCTTCTCGATGGAGCTGGGATTTGAACAGGAAGAGACGGTGTGGTCTCTGGAGGGAGATGCCGCATCCAGGGAGGAGTCGTTTGCTTGTTTGCTTTTTGTTAAGATAGAAGAGGCTTGAGCTTATTTAACTGGTGATGGAAGGAGCCAGGAGAGAGGGACTGGGCAGAGAGCCAAGCAGATAGTGCCGGTGGGCGAGGCCGAAGGCCGGGCCTGGTCGGAGGCCGGGCTTTCTGCTGCGACGGGAGGAAATGTGGGAAACATGGCAGCCGTCATCACAGGTGGTCAGTGTTGGCTGCAAAGCTGTCTGGTGGGTGTGGGGCTGGGACATGGATCAGAGACTTGGGATAAGTAGGACAGGAAGCTCATGACGGCAGGAGCCCCGGCTTCTGTCTGCAGCCACTCTGGGCCTGTCCGGTCATCTGCTCACATACACACTGGGACATGTAGATACACACGTGATAATCCCAATCACAGAACCCTCTTGGACTGTACCATATTCCCACCCACATTCATACACTGAAGCCTTAACTTCTAGTGCGATGGTGATTGGAGATGGGGTCTTTGGGAGATAAATGGGGTTAGATGAGGTCGTGAGGGTGGGACCCTCATGATGGGATTAGCGTCCTTCTGGAAGAGGCACCGGAGAGATTGCTTCCTTTCTCTTCCCTTCACGGGAGGATACAGTTAGAAAGTGGCCAGCTGCAAGCCAGGAAAAGACCCCTCACTAGGAAGCGAGTCTGCCAGCACCTTGACCTTGGACTTGCCAGCCTCCAGAACTGCGAGAAAGAAAAGTCTGTGGTTTAAGTGGCCCAGTCTCTGGCATGTTGTTATGGGAGCTCGAGCAGGCTAATACGTAAGGCTTGGTGTATACGCACCTCAGCATATTCACACACGCGCGTACATGTTCACATCCGCCCAGCTTGCATGTCCCTGTGTGCCCACACGTGCAAACCCATGCAAGCACAGGTGGATGGATGGCTGGGCAGCTCACACGTCCACACAGTGGCGCGACTTCTTCATTGCCATTTATTGAAACCTCCCATTGAAGGAAGGGGTGGAGGGCAAGAAGGGGAGGCTGTCTTTGTTAGGACTGAGCCAGGCAGTCCAGGGGACCTCAGGGAAAGGGAGCTGGAACAGTGGGGAACATGGCAGTGGGGAAAGGCAGGGCCCAGGCTTCAGGGAGGGTGAGAGTAAGGGGGTACAGGAAGGCTGGGGGTCGAATTTTCGAACTGGTCAGGGCTGGGCTGGGCCTGTGGTTGTGGTGGTGGAAATGCCTTCGCCAAGCTCTCAGAAGACTTCGTTCTAAGAGCATGGACCTTCCCAGGGTCCCCCTGCCCCCCACGATGCTTGTGGAGCCCAGAGGCAGGCAGGGACTTGGGATTATTCTCTGGAGGCAGGGAAAGGGGTCTGCCGCCCTCAGCTGGGGCCCAGGTCCCCTCTGCAGGTCTGCAGAGGGATCCTCTGGGATGTCTTTTCTTCCTCTGGCTCCTGCCTTGGCTCCTTTTTCTGTCGGGACCTAGGGAAAGAGAGCTCAGGAAATTCCTGGGCCTAGACCTGCTTCCCCGAGGAATACTGAAGGAATCGGAGACAGGGCACTGACCAGTTTTTCATGTCTTCGATGGTCTCTGGCAAGGGTTGATTGAGGGTCTCAGGCAGGAAGAAGGCAGCACTGCCTCCCAGGAAGGTGGCGGTCCCAAAAATGATATTGGGGGCGAAGGGGTGTAACTCTTCTGTGATTTTTACCAGCGGGGCCGTCATGCTTCCGATGCGGGAAAACACGTTACCTATGC
Source organism: Rousettus aegyptiacus (assembly GCF_014176215.1). Classification (NCBI taxonomy): domain Eukaryota; kingdom Metazoa; phylum Chordata; class Mammalia; order Chiroptera; family Pteropodidae; genus Rousettus; species Rousettus aegyptiacus. The sequence continues at coordinate 115,048,324 of NW_023416308.1, forward strand.
CCATACCTGTTTGCCTGGGAGAGTCAGAGAAGGGATTGGCAGCCTGTGTGTGGGGTTCTTAAAGGACAGCTCTGGGGCCCCCGGACAGGGGCAGGAAGATGCCACAATCCCACCTGACCCTGTATCCTTTGTCTGGGCCGGTCCCAGGCCCAGCACCTACCGGAGGACTGTGGGGTATAGCTCGCTCGTGTAGAGGAAGAGGCAGGTGAAGGAGCTGGACAGGCATCCCTTCCCAAACACAGCCAGTACTGTCCTCAGGGTCAAGAAGTCTGCAGAGGGAAGAATATGTGGTGGGCCTTGGGGCTCTGGAGTACCTGAGTGTTCTCCCTCCTCAGCACACTTTGTCTCCCTTTTTGCTTTGGCTGCTGGGAAGCTCAGATCCAAACTTAAAGCTGAGTGATAGCTGCTATTCCTGGAACTTTTCAGGGTTGTGTCCTGCTGCCTTTGGGTTTTCCCCTGGCCCTCATGCCTTATTTCCATTTATGTTCATTTGTATATATTCTTGTCCTGAAATAAATCGAGTTCCCTCAGAAGGACGTAGCTGTATCAACACACGAACATGAATACAAAATGAAAATGGCTTTTCCGGAGTTGTGGTGGGCTCTGCCGGGTCCTCCAGCTTGTGGACTGCGGCGATGCCAGCCAGGCCATACCCAACCCTGGAGCGATTCTGCAACACTGTTCAGATACCGCCATACTTTGCTCAGTGCTAGTTAGCTCTCAGAAGGAGTTTTGTTATCATCTAGCTCACCTGCGCTATTTTCTAGATGAGAGACCTGAGCTCCAGAGAGCACAGGGACCTGCTCAAGGTAACACGGGGAACTAGAGATGAAGTCAGTGGAACTGTAGTCTCCGACACCTCACTTCCCAGCCTGTGATGCCCGCAGACACACCGGCCTGCGTGGGTCAGCCTCTTTCAGAGGGTCCTGGGGTAGTTCCAGCCTCTCACCTGAGGGCACAAAGATAAGAGCCAGGATGGACCCTCCTGCCAGGACTAAGGTAGTGGCCAGGGTGATGTGCCGACCCAGATAGGTCATGGAGAGAATGGAGACGAACTTGGCTGGGATGTCGACTCCACCAAAGACGAGCTGGAGGAGGTAGAGGTTGAATCCAAATTCTCCCACACTTAGAGCCAAACTGTAGTAGGCAAAACCGGTGGAGAACCTGAGGGGCAGGGGGAGATCGATCAGCACCTGCTGCCAGGCTGGGACCTTGCTCCTTTCTGGTCAATGGGTCACTAGGATGACGAAGAGTTTCATTTTTTTGTCCCAACTGCACCTGATTGGTCAGGGCTGCCTGAGTGACATTTTGAGGTCTCTGAGATTGTGTCTGGGCTCACCGAGAGAGTGTTGGGATTGGTTACATCTGACACGGGCATGGTCTAGGGTGTGGGGGCAAGGGTGCCACATAATCGACTCTAGAGAATCTCAGGGCTGGAAGGACTCTCGGGGACCATGGGAAGTGATCTCTCTCGGTTGGGTAGCAGTTTAACATCCCGAATGTGGGAGATGAAAGCCAAGCTGTGCTCATGGGTCAGATGCCTTCTCTCCCCTTTGCAGAGGGTGGGATGGTTTCTGAAGAATTCCTGGACAAATTGGGTCCTATTTGGGGATGGCCAGGTTGGAGAAGGGCTTCAAACCGGGTCACAGAAAGGACTCTGAAGGAGCCAAGGAATGTCAGACAGAAGAGAAGGCTCAGGAGGAACACAATTTCTGTCTTCAAGTCTCAAGCCCTGAGGCCCCGCCTTGCTCATTAGGGTCTCGGAGAGCAGAGCTGGACCAGCGGCCGGGGCGGTGACAGAGGAGCATGGCATGGGGAACCTGCTGTGGCAGGGATATGAGCTGGTGAGGGGGTCTGGAACACTCTCCCTGGTGGGGTGGGTGTGACCCCAAAGAAGTAGACCGTGATGGCTGGATCTGGGCGTGGAGCAGGGACGGCCTGAAGTCAAGGTTGGGCTGGGGCAGCCCAGGGGAGAGGACCTCTTGACTCCTCTTGGAGGCGCCCTAGGCTTTGGTCACCTGAGGGGTGAGCCTGCTGGAGGCCTTGGCCATCACCCTGGCGTTGCCAGCGGTCCTAGAGTGTGGACAGGGAGGGGTGGTGGCTTACCAGGCCAGCATAAGACAGAAGGTCACACGGCACAGGATGGGTATCCGGAACAGGTCGACTATACTGTACTTGACGTTGGCCAAGGAGATCTCCTTCTGCAGGTTGTGTATGAGCTCCTTGGGGCAGAGGAAGGGGGGAAATGCCGTTAGTGAGCAGCTGGTGGGCAGCAGGAAGAAGAGAGGGAGGTATAAGCATGGCACCTTGAGAGGCACTTGCTTTGAGCACCAGATGTGAGGTTGGCTTGTGAGCAGGGGAAGCAGAGGCAAGAGGAAGGCACAGCCCAAGAGCAGAGCCGGTTTCCTGCCCCAGACTACAGTTTCTACCTCCGGTCTGATTTTTTCTCCTTCTTTCTTCTTGCCATTGAGGGCAGCCACCCACTGGAGAATCTTCAGGGCCTTTGGAGTCTTTCCAGAAAGGACCATCCAGCGTATAGACTCTGGTACCCACCTGGGGGCCAGAATGAAATCACAGTGGCTCACTCCACGCCTTTTGAGAAGTTGGAAGAACATCAATAACCAGGGCCAGGGGGTCAAAGGCCCAGAAACCTGAGCTGCCTTATTGCCGATTTCATAAAATTTAAACTTGGCCAACTTTGCACCTGGGTTGCCTGCAGCCAGCACGAATTCCAGTGTTTTCTCCCCCTTCCAGAAGAGCCTTTCCTCTGCCCCCTGTTTGGGCTGCTTGTTATCCTTGGGCCCTAGGCCAAGGCAGATGGGGCCAGGGGAAGAGATGACATGTTCGAGGCTGGAGAATCCTGCACGTCCACCTCCCCAGCCTTCCTTGGGCTGCATTCAGGTCTTGGCGGAGAAGGGGCAGGACTGCCGTCCAGGCATAGCTTGGAAAGGGGGCGGAGGTTAGGGTTGTGGCCTAGGGAATGGGCTTGAGGATGCTTGGATTTCCTTGCAAAGGACCAACTCTGCTGGGGGGGGGGGTGTGTGTGAGGAGGGGGTGCCAGCACAACATGAGGTCTTGGGGTTGGCAAATGATTAGCTGACCTCGCCCTCCCTCGCCTCCAGGCTGTACGTTTGCGGTCGGTTCTCCGGGGGCAGTCCCTGAGGGTCACTAGGTGAAGGGGAATGGGGGAGGCAGAAGTGTGGGGAGAAAGGACTGATGTTTGGAAAAGTCTGGACTGAGGTGAAATCAGCTCTGGCTGTGACGCCCACAGGCGCCCAGGATCTAGCCCTAGCAAGGCCCTTGGGGCAGTGGGTGTTGGTCACTTGGCTTCAAACCATCGGGCCCAGCTGGTAGCGGTGGCTTTCGGGGTGCATCGATGCCCACCATCCTGGCGTTTGGTGTCTGTCTCTGCCCTGACACTTTCCAGCTTGCTCTCCCAGGATTATCGGTGACTTCCACCTAGTCACAGTGTCAGAGCCTGGACTCGGTCCTCTCTCCCTGAGAATGATGACCACTGCGGCTTCCCTGTGGGCCAGGCACATGTACGAATTCCTGTGGGCCAGGCACGCGTGACTCTGGGTAACAGGCATTATCATCTTCATTTTGCTTAGAAAAATCTTGGGGCTTGGCGTGGGCGAGACTTGTCCCAAGTCACATGACGAAGGGGTCCAAGCTCTTAACTGTACCCTGTTGGCCCCCACCCTTATATCGTCTCCTGACTCTGCTCCTTCTCGGCCTCCATTTCCTGACTCCACCCTGGACCCCCTGACCATCTTGCACCCCACGATCGCCCATCTCCTCTAGAAGCTTCTATTTCTCATTTCCAAATAGAAATCCATCCCTAGTTCTGCATCTTTTCGTATAACCCTGGGGATTGCTTCTCTTCTCTGAACCCTGGTTTCCTCATCTGTGAAACGGGGATAAGAATGCCCCCTTCACACAGAGATACTGTGAGGATCGGAGACAATGCAGGTCGATGCCCACGATAGGGCCTCGCACACAATAAGTGCTCAGAAAAGGGCTGCTCCAAGGCTTTGCCTCTCTTCTCCAGAATTCGTTTCTTATTTCCTGTCCTTTGGCTTCTAGGGATTCGTTTCCTGTCTTCGGTGTGTCCTCAGGTTGACATGTTGATAATGAACTCTCGACTTACTCGGGGCCTCTGACCCAGGCACCTCGATTCTCTCAGGTTCCCAGGCTTTGAGCTTTCTTCTCCTTTATATCTCAAATCCAGAAACCCCCAAACTCTGTGGGTTTTTCTCTTCAAAATGCCTCTTAGACGTGTCCCGCAGGGTCCTGCCCATATAGTCACCTCTCTTCCATCAATCATCCCCACTTGAGTCTGTCCTTTTGTGCTATGATTTCACAAAGAGAAGCTCACCCGGGCCTTTCAGCGCCATAGCCACCTTCAGCGGTAGTCTCTGTCCCCAAGAAGTCACGACCTCCCTGGCTTTCTGTGCTTGGCCAGCCTGGTCAAGCGTGGCCTTCCCCTGTTTGGCTCTGGTGGGCCTACGAAAGGAGGTGAAGGGAAGAGGGCCACATACCAGGACAACAGGAAGAAGGCAAAGAAAGGAGCGGACACGGTTAACTGTAGCCAGCGCCACTGGGGAATGATGTAGGCCAGGCCGGGCAGAATGAACTGTCCGAAGGAGTAGAAGTAGCCGATCGCAGTTGCCATGATGGCCCGCATCTGGATGGACATCCACTCAACATCTGCAGGAAGAGCCCAAGGACCAGATTAGGGTCCTGCTGGGCCCTGGGTGCCTCCCTGTGAAGGGACACCAGCTCCTAACCCCATCGGCTCCTTGATCTGACTCTGATGCGAAAAGTTCATCGCGCCCATTTTACAGATGCTGTGACTGAGGATAAGGAAGGTAGGACTCCAATTTAGGTCTGTTTGACTGCCAAGCCCAAGCTCTTGACTGCCTCTCTAGTGGCAAGCAACTTCCCTTGTTCGCTTCAGTTTCCTCATCTATATAATGGGGATCATAGTATCGCCTACTTGTGTGTGTAGACTGAGTGAGATCCTGTACCCAGCTGAGTGCCAGGCTCAGGGTGAGTCTGTGATATTGACAGCTGCTGCTATGATGCTTGTTGTTGTTATGTTCAGAGAGGGCCTCTGAGGTCCCCAGAGGGGCAACACCTTGCTTTACCAAGGTCATAGGGGACCTGTGGTTGAGCTGGGCCCATACCCCATTCTCTCATCTTCAGGCTGGTGCTCCCCAAACTCTTGCTTCCCTGACCCCCTCCCCCTGTGGCTCACTCAGGATCACGGTGCTCAGGGTAACCCCTGAGATGCTGGCGCCGCACAGGAAGCGCAAGACCATGTAGGTGGAGAGGGTGGGGCTGAAGGCTGCGCCTGAGCCACTGGCCGCCAGCAGCAGGTAGCTGCAGGACAGGATGGGCTTTCGGCCAAACCTGCAGCTCGGAGGAGAGGAAAGTTTTGGGATAGTCACTGTGAGCCAGCCAAGGTGAGTGACTCTGCAGGCCTGGAGCAAAGGGCTGGCCCTCCCACCTCCCAGCCAGGGCGTGTAACTTCTACCCCAGACAGAGCTTTGCTTGTAAGTGCTGTTTTTTTAATGGGAACAAGTTTGCAATTAGAAGTTTGAGTTAATGAGTGATCTTCACCCACCGCTTAGCTTCCTGAGCAGGGGTCAAAGGACCAACCGTCTCTAAGTAGACTATTCACTCATCCCGACTGCCACCCAGCCACCAGCTTTCCCCACCGAGTCTGCGGAGACTGGAAAACTCAACTCGCAAGGGCTTTGGGGCAGAGAGGTTGCGGCCCACACAAGGATTGGCACTTGCCCGAGTCTACACTACACAAGGACCATCCCCCAGATCTTTGCCTCTTTGGGGGTTCGTGGGTGGAACGGGGAGGGGCGCGGTCATCTCCACGGGCTGAGCCCCGTCCTAAGGAGGCCCCAAGGTCTCACCTGTCAGACAGGTCTCCCAGCACGATCCCGCCGACCAGGGTGCCCGCCATGTATACAGACTGGGCCATCTCCTTCAGTTTGTTGGATTCGCACACCAAGTCCCACTACGCAAGACGGAGGTAGTGTCAGCCGGGCCTGGGCGGGTCCAGACCAGCACTCTCGGCAGTGCGGAGCCTGTGCGCCCACGCATGCAAGCTCGCTCTCCCAGCACCCCCATCTGACATTTCTGAGCCTGGCCCCGCTGCTTCCCAGGCACCATGTCCCCTTTTAGCCCAGCCCAGGCCTCCTTAGGGCTGCCTGTGGCTTTTGGGTGCTCGACCCACAGTTGTATAATGACAGCATCCCTCCAGCTTCTGTGGCCTCTCACGTGACTTACAAAGTCCGCTCAGCTGTCACATCCAGGTCCTCAACCTCCTCTCAAAGCCCCTTTGAGCTTGCCTGCATCCCTGCAGCTCTCTGCTTGCCTCCTCCCCACCTCGCCCATCCAAGGTCAGTACCTCTGCTGCAGCGTGGGCCTCACCCTGTCTCCTCTGGGGGGACATTTCTCCATTGTGGCCACCTCGCTCCATCCCACACCCTCACCCTCGTCCTCGCACGCTCTCCTGATCCCTCCGCGTCAGCGTTTGCACGGGCTCAAATCTCTCCCTCTCCGAACCTCTTTCCCCACCATATTTGCTCCATTTCTCCCTTCCTTTCAAGGTCAAATCCCTTGTATAAGGCACCACACTTGCTATCGGCCCACTCCACCCTCACCTCCCCACTCATTCCTCAATTCCGCCTCTGCCATTCCACCGAAACTGCACTCGCCAAAGCCACCAAAGCCACCGACAATGTCTTTTTCACCAAATCAGTGGATCCTTCTGCATCCTGACCCCACCTGGCGCTCGGCAACCCATGATGCTGCCGGCCTCTCTCTCCACCTGGTTTTCCTCCTTTTCCTCTGTGGGCTCCTTTCTCTCCATCCCTTAAGGTTCCCCGGGCTCTTCCTCTCTTTTTCTCCACTTTCCCCGGGGAAAGTGGCTTCAATTACTATTTCATGATGAAGACTCCAAAACCGTATTTTCAGGCCAGCCTTTCTTCTGGCCTTGACACCAGTAGATCCAGCTGCCAATTGAAATCTCCGCCTGAATGCTGTCCCACAGGGATCTCAGAGTCAGCTCGTCATCTCACTCCCTGTCAGGTGTCAACCTCAGTGACTGGTGGGGCTCTTTGAACGCCTTCCTCTTCCACTTCATAATCCCTCGATCCTCCACTTTCTAACTTTTTCCTAGTTCTCGAATCTACCCTCTTCTATTCCCACTACGACTATCATCTTAGTGCAGGCCTCATCGCCTTGCACTTGGATTAAGAACAAGAGTCAGTATTTATGGAGGGCGTAGGATTCACCACACACAGCACTCCTCCAATCCTCACAAGAATCTTATGATGTAGCACTATCATCTCCATGCTGCAGATGAGGAAACTGAGGCAGAGAGGATGATCGCAACTATTTCCTGGCAGGCCCCCCGCCCTTGATCTCTGTCCTTCTTATCCATTCCTCCCCAATAACCTGAATGCCTTTCTAAAACACCTCTCAAATCAGGTTCCTGTCTTGCCTAAAGCACTCACTGGCTTCCTTGGGGCTCTGTTAACACAGATTCGTAAGGCATTCATGCTCTGGCCCCTGTCTACCTGCCTGGCCTAATCTCCTGCTAATCCTCAGCATGTACCTTTTGTCCAGCTAACCTGAATTACTAGTGTAATGAAGTGGACAATTTTATTCACTAGAAATGCCTTGCGAGACTGTTTTGGAAGTAAAACAGCGTAGAGGAAGAACCACACATTCCAGGGAGGATGGGGGTGGACAAGACTCCAAGTTCTCCAGCTGTCTCTGAGTGACCCAGCGTGGCTGGTAAACCCAGGGGGGCTCTTCTGGCCGGAAAGGGAGCCCCATAGTATGTATGTGGGGCTGGGGGAGGGAAAAGGGTGAAGGAGGAAGTGAGGGGGCGTGAGAAGAGCACGCTAGTGAGTGTCTAGAGAGACTTCTGGTACTTCGTGTCATGCTGCGTCAAGCTGAAGGTGATTCTGTAGCTGGCTGGGACCATGTAGTTCTTGATAATGGAATGTGAGTGGAAGAAATATATGCTCATTCGATTAAGAGGGAATCCCTCGTTCTCCCTTCCTGTTGGTGGGAATGGTGACAACTAGAGCAACTCCGGAAGCCATGAGGTGAAGACAGTGGAGCTTCTGTCAGTCTGGGTCCCTGAATAACTATGGAGCAGAGCCACCCATTAGCCTGAAGTGCTCACCTTAGAACTGCTGCATGAGAAATAGAAACACTTTTATATCCTTTAAGCCATTGAATTAATATCGACGCCTTTGTTACGGCAACTTAGCCTATTCTGATTCATCCCATAAGAAGTTGCAAGTGGAAATTTGATTTCCCTTCCACTCTTCATGTTATTTAATGCCTGAAGAAGTCAGCCTGTTTGGATCACGAGAAGGTCAATGTCATATGTGCTTGGATTGGTTGAAGGCTATTGCCCTGCTCCACTTGTCTGAGGCCAGCCAGACCTGCTGGGTCTCGGCTTCTGTCATGGTACTGGTGATGGTGTAGGCTTTAGAATAACGGTCACAAGCCGGTTTCTTCCAGAAAATGGAACAATTTACAGGAAATACCGTTCCTTGATGGACGTTGAGTCACGTTCACGTTTAAAACGGGCCGCAATCATCACGAGTCCCTGCAGAACCCGTTCCCATCCTCACCTCCATTTCCTCTCTACCCTCGCTTGCTACTACTATACCCCCACATACTCCACTCTGGTTGCATTATTTTCCTTGTTGTTCCTTAAACGTGGCAGGCACCTTAGAGTCCTGGTATGTGGCATTCTCTTGGCCGGGAATTTTTTTTTTACCGAGAGAGCCACCTGCTTACTCTTTCACCTCCTTCAGACCTTTGCTCAAATGTTATCTTCTCAATGAGACCATCCTGGACCATCATATTTAAAGTTGTCACCCCCCAGCAGTCTATATCTCTCTACCCTACTTTATTTCTCTACAGCTCTTATATCATCAGACATAGTGAATATATATATATATATATTTTTGTTTCTCCCCCAAGAATGTCATCATGATGAGGACCAAGTTTCTAGTCTGTTTTGTTCACTCACTACTATGTTTTTGTTGCCTAGAGCAGTGTCTGGTATCGAGTTGTCATTCAATAAATACTTTTGGAACTGACCGAGTGAACATTCCACAGAAAGAACAGAGAGGAAGAGCCTTAGAGGTTAGAGAAATGGCCGACGTCTAAATGAGAGGTCATGGGGTCCACACTCCACATGCTGTGTGGAAGACTGCCTCACTTTACCAGAATGAGAGCACGTCAGGATGGAGAATGTCTAGATTGTATGTAGATATATACAAATCCGTAACTACATATTAGCAAGAAAAACTGGAAAACTTCTATGGAAAATTATATCCCGGGGAATGGTAAAATAAGGTTTTGAAGCTCAGAAGGAGGAGAACTTTGGGGTTAAATATTTCAAAATGTCTTGGACTTCAATTGCACTCTAAGTTGCTCCTAGAGATTGTATGGGAAATGAAACCCATCAGAGCTGATGGTAAAAATGTGGCCATAGCTGCCCTTTAGATTGACACAAATCCATGGAGCTCAGATCAGGGACGTGCAATGTTATCAGTTGAATTGTGTCTCCTTAAAAGATAGGTTGAAGTTCTGACCCCCAGAACCTCAGAATGCGACCTCATTTGAGAAGAGGGTTGTTGAAGATGAAATTAGTTACGGTGAGGTCGTACTGGGGTAAGTATGGACTCTTAATCTAATATGACTGGGGTTTGCAAAAGGTGAGCAGACAAATGCACAGGAAGAACACCATGTGATAGTGGAGGCCGAGGCTGGAGCGATGCACCTGCAGGCTAAGGGATGCCAAGGATGGTGGGCAGCCGCTGGAAACTGGAAGAGGCAAGAAAGGATTCTTCCCTAGATTCTTGTGAGCGATGACGCCTATACCTCGATTTTGGGCTTGTAGGCTCCAGAACTGTGAGACAATGTATGTTCGTTGTTATAAGTTCCCCAGTTTGTGGCGCTTTGCTCTGGAAGCTCTTGGAAACGAATGTAGTGGGTGATACCTGTATGTTCGAAGTGCCTGCTGGCTTGGTAGGTGAGGATGGGAAGGGACTGGGAATAGAAGAGCATGGCAATGAGGGAACCAGGTACGGAGAGAATCGGAAAGATGTGTAACGGTGTCCTGGAGTTTTGTGGGGGAGGGAAAGATATTTAGGGAGATTATTGACATGATTTCTATGTGTTTAGCTGTGTAAAACCCTTGAGAAGACTCTGGTAAGGAAACCTAGTGCTGGAGGCTCAATTATTCTTCTGGGTGCTGGTAGTGTGATTTGTTTTCTTTGGCTCCATGCAGAGTCTGGACCACACGGGGCCTGTGGTTTTAATCGTGTTACACTAACGATGCTATAAAATCTTCAGGTTACTCTGTTTCTCTGGTCATCATTTCCTTATTCTAGTAATGTTACCTTCTAAACTCATGTCAAGATTATCCTTTCTGAGCGTGAGCATCTTTACTGGGCACCTGGTACAAGCAGGTGGTCAGTAAATACTTGTGAAACGGATGAGTGGCTGAGACGCACATCCAGACACCCACCGTTATTCCTTATTTATTTTATTATTTATTATGATTTATGCCTAGAGCACCTGGTCTTCCAAGGTGGTCTCCCATCCAAGTACTAATCAGGCCCGACCCAGCTTAGCTTCCGAAATCAGACATTGGGCTTGTTCAGGGTGGCATGTCTGTAGACCATGGACCATGGCTCCACTGGGGCGCGAACCCAGGACCTTCTGTATGGAAAGCAGATGTGCTAACCACTACACTATGGAACCACATCCCCACTGCTATTCCTCATTTCTCTTTGCACACTCAGCATCCTCTTACCTCCAAGGAGACATGTATTACATACCAGCTAGCTGCCTATTTACTCATCTCTTCGCTATTCTGTGATATCTCCTTTGACTCTTTCTCCCCATCAGCTAACCGAATAGTTGGCACATAGTCAACGTTAATGTTTGTTCAATGAATAATTAATGAGTGAACAGGGCTGGGGTGAATATCCATATTTTACTGATGAGGCCCAGAGTGGAAAAATAACTCGATGGTGGGAGGGAACTTCCTGATGCTTCCACCTAGCCCTGGACATGGATGTGAACTGGGCTGACCTCTTTCTCATCAATTTTTGGGAACTCTATATAGAGTTCTTGCTCCTAAATTCCTAGTCCAAATTTCCAGGCCTTCTTTTTTTTTTTTTTTCCCTTGGAGAGTTAACTGAGCCCCAGGGAGCTGGGTTCTGGAAAGGAAGGAGAGGGAGCCCACTGAGTAGGATCGATACACCAGGAATGTGGTAGGGGAGGAAGACAGGGTCCATGAGACTCAGGAGCAGCCTTCGCAATTGATGCCGTAATAACCGTATGAAGCAGGTACTATTAATAGCTCCATTTTATAGACAAAGGAACCGAGGCACAGAGAGTAAATCACTTGTCTAAACAAAGCTTGGTTCATTTTAAGGCAGAGATTCGAACTCAGGTTTGCTGGAGCCTCAACTAATGCCCTTGACCACGGCTCACTGATGCCTCACTTATACTTAGCTCTGAGCTCTGGGCTGCAGGGGAGAAGGCTTAGTATATAGGACCTGTTGCTGTGAGCCACCATGAGACATGCAGCACAGGATGGGCCAAAATTGTGGGTGAGGAGCCAGAGCCAGGTGGGCCGGTCTGATATCAGGTCCGGGGGGTGAGGGACAGGCTTAGGAGCTGGAGCAGCAGCAAGATCATAGGCCGGGAGGCCCCTCCAAGGGAAAGAAGAAGGCTGGCCATAAAAGATCTAGGCGAGCCATTCATGATCAAGGCCATGATCAGCAGGATGGGGCCCTGTTGTGTTTGTGTGTGTGTGGGAGGGGGCTGACCCTGTCAAGGGACTCCGCATGGGGTCCATACCCCCTGGACCAAAGACAAGGGACACAACCTTCTCTAGCTTTGGGGGCTTTAGAACCAGCTCAGACCTTGGGGAGAATTGCTGCAGCTCCTGCCAACTCTCGGACCCCTGAGGGAACCTCTGCTGGGGTACAAGGGCCAGAGAAGAAGAAGATGCCCGGGGAGTGTCACAAGGGCATGGGTCTCCGGCTCTGCCGCTGAGTAGCTATGTGTTCCTGGGCCAGTTACTTAACCTCTCTGTGAGTCAGTCTTTTCATCTATACTGTGAGGCTGATACCAGTACCTGCTTCTCAGGACTGTAAAAAACATAAGAAATGAAAAGCACCCAGCGCTACTTCTTCGTAAACAATCTGCACTCGCTACATGATAATCGTTTTATATTATTGTCACATGCATCGCAAGGCCTGTTCTCACAGGGACATGTGATATAGTAGAAATGGCGTGGATTCTGGAGTCATGACCCTCGTCCCTCCTCCTGTAAAAGCTTGACCTCGCCATCATGGCTGAAGGGTTACCTTCTGGATCTGAGCCCAGTGTACTTCTCTGTCAAATGGGGACGATGTGTGCAGGCTCATGAAAGAAGTGCGGAGCACCAGCTCAGGGCCCTGCACACACTCGGTACTCACTGAGTACGTTCTTGACCTTGGAGGCCCCAGAGGACAGCCCCGGGGGGCTGTCCCTGGGAGTCGGGCTGGGCCAGAAACATGGCTGGGCTGGGGCTCCGTGGTCCTTAGCCAAGAGTCAGACCGGAGACTGGAAAGGGGGAGGCGATAGGAGAAATACTCAGGGCAGGGCTGATGGCGAGCAAGTGGGGGTATGTAGAAGGAGTAGAGCCAGAGACCAGAGATGGACAGGCGGTCTAGGAGTTGGGCAGCTGGGGATGTAGGGGTGGGGATGGGGGAAGGCCCTGGGTATAAGACAGGAAGGCTCAAGGGCCAGAGAAGACTCACAGGGATCTTAGAGGGCAGGGGCTGCTCATGCACGGTCAGACCCAGGCCTCTGCAGGCCGCGGGGTTGGGTTTCAGGATGCCCAGACCCAGCCGGGCACCCACAGGCCTGAGGTTCAGTAGGGAGGAGACGTGGGCTACAGCTCCTCCCCAGGAGATCCAGAGCCCACAGGGAACCTAAACGAAACTGGGAACTTGGCTGGCAAGGATGTAAATTGATGCATGACTGGGTACAAGACCTGCAAACTCTGCTCTTGGCCCGGCTCATGCACCTGGCTCCTGAACAGTCGCCAAAGGCTGATGATGCATGGCCTTCGTTTACAATCCATGCTCCCTGTACTTCCCAGACTTGAAAGAAAGGTCTTTGTTTCTTCTTAATGTCTCGGTAAAGCTCCTTCTGAAAAATTTCAACCTTGTCTCTGCTGGACCCAGAGAAAGAAATGCTGTGGCCTCCTCTGCCAGGAGGGCTTAGGGGATTAGGGGGGCAGGGAGACTCTTGGTGCTGTGCTCACTCCCACCCTCACCCACGCCCTCCTGGGGGAGTTCCTTACTATCTCCTTCTACAAACATGGGGACTTAAGTGGGGAGGGGAGTGACTCACCAGGTCCTGCTCTGGGGCGGAGCTGGGACCTGCCCTCAGGCTCAGGCCTGTGCTGTTTCTAAGGGTGGACGGCTAAGTGGGGGCCTCCTAGTGAGGAGAAGCTGTGGGGCCTGGGTGAGCCAGGGACAGCTCCCTGGGAGAGGTCCTGCAGTCTTAAGGAGCAGGGGGAGGGGGTGGGGGGGCTCTGAGGCCTGGCTACCTGGATTTGATTCCCACCGACAACACCATTTACGAAAAATGTGGTGCCTTGGACCAGGGACCTGTCCCTTGCTTTCCTTGCCTGTAAAACTAGAATAATACAACAAGGGCTAACCGCAGAGGGTTTTCGTGAGAACTAATGAGTTAAGATGTCCAGAGTTCCGAGGGGGTCTCTGGCACAGGGAACGCATGCGCGAGACAAGGGGGTGGTAGCCGCGGTTATTCGACCGCTCGTTTTTTAAGCGCTTGAACAATCGCTTCGGGTTTTTTGTTCCTTTGGCTAGGTTCTGTGTTTTTGGAGGACAGGGACGGTGGCTTTTACTTCTGTCTGTCTCCCCAGGGATTAGATGTACAGCGAGTCACCCAAGCATTAGGAAACTTGTTCCCAGATAGCGGGGCATCTCCAACTCCGCCCCTGCTCCCGACCCCCGAAACACATCCAGTCTCCGGGTTCCACAGATGCCAGCTCACTAACCTCCCCGGTAGCTACGCCCCTTTCCACCTGCCTTTCTCCGGCAGACCTGTGGCAACCTGCTAACTCATCTCCCCGATGCTGGACTAAAACTCCACAGGGCACTCTCCACCCTGCAGTCGGTGACCATCCTTAGGAAGATCGGAGCGTGCCCCTCTCCTGCGCAACGCCATTCAACGGTCCCCGCCGCCTTGGGACGGAGACCACACCTGGCCTTAGCGTCCATGCCAGGCCCTCTCGTCCTGTCTAGCCCCTGGCCGGAGGCCTCCATAGCCCCCTGCCCGTAGCTCCAGGCTTCCTTGCTCTCCTGCCCTCACGACCGTTTTGCTTTCTTCATGCTCCTGTGGACTGTGCACTTGACCCCATACACACTGTCCCTTTTGCCCCTCCTCAGCCTGCTGGCTACCTCTCAGCCCTCTTTCACACTCAGCGCAGGCACTGTTGACCCCTGCAAGCCCCTGTGGGTGCCCCCTCCAGGCCGGTTAGATGCCCTGCCTCTGGGCTTCAAGAGCACTCTGAGTTTATAAAGCTCCCATCCATTCATTCCACAAATATTTACTTCACAGAGCGCCTGCCCTGTGCCAGGCACTGCTCTATCTAGCTGCTGCGGATACAATCCCTGCCCCAGGAAGCTGGCACGTCCCCCTCCACCGGCGGTAAATCCATAAGGGCTGAGCCTGCTCCTCATGAGAGGTGAGCTTCTGGAGGGCCGGCGAGGCTCAGGTGTTCTGTGACTCTGCATCCTCAAGATTACGTATGTAGCCGTCAAGCAATGTTTGTTGGCTACTGGATACATTTCGGGCACTGTGCTCGGTGCCGGGAAGAAAATGCGCATGTGGCAGGGAGGAAATAGAATCTAGGGGATGTGAGAGTCCGCGACCCACCGTCACAGTTAGGACCGTGGCTCTGGGGCCAGGGGCCTGCTTTCACACCCTGAATCTGCCACTTTCTGGGGGTGCGACCCTGCTTCTCTGTGCTTTGTTTCCCCACCTGAAAAATGGGCTTATGATACAAACTACCCTGTAGTGTTGTCAGGCAGGTTGAAAGCGTTAACATTTACGAGACACTTAGAACAGCGCCTGGCGCATGGTAACTGCTTTATGCATCATAAATATTCATAAATATTCATTAAACCAATGAAAAACAATCATTTAGGCTCTGAACGTGGGGAACCCAGATTCAGATCCTACCGCTACCAGGTCCTGACTGTGTGTAATCCTGAGAAAGTCTTGGAGTCAGGCTGAGCCTGAATTTCCTCATCTGTGAACTGGAGAGACTAATAAGACTTCCGTCGCTGAGGAGCCATCTCCTGAGATTCCAGGAGCCCAGCTCGGGGCTGGCACTGGGTAAAAACTTCGAGACTCTTCTAATGAGGCAAAAGTTCCTGCCCTTGAGGAGCTCATGGTCCCCTGGTGAAGAATAAAAACATTGGCCTCTGCTCACTGCTCAGACGCCACCTACTCCAGGAAGCCTTCCTAGCATCCTGTGGCTCCTCCCTCTTCGAACCACCATAAACACTTGTCCCCCTGTGCCTCTTATGGACTTCAGCTTTAAGTTCTGGTTCTGAAACCGACCAGCTGTGTGGCACTGGATCTTCCCTTCTCTGAGTCTTAGTATTTTTGTTGTTGTTGTTTTAATCTGAAAAAGGAGATATAATCACCTTCGACAAACTACCACTGAGGGAATCGAACTGGGAAACAATGTCTACAAAGCACGAAAATGCGCCTGGCGGTGTGCAGATTCTCAGTAAATGCCAGTTCCCACTCCGTCCTATCACGGTCTCCTGACTGGCCTGTCACTCTGTAACTCCTGGGGATGGCAGGCGGAAGAACCAGGGGATAAATGAGGGCATAAATGAATCGGGGGTGACCCCAGGAGTGACTGGGGGTGGTGGATGAGACCTTTCTTGCGTCCGCTCAGGCACATTTCAACCTTCCCCTCTGTCCGCTCATCCCCCGCCTTAGGGCCTTTGCGCCAACAAGGTGGAATTTTCTTCCTTTCCTGCCTGGCCGGGCTAACTGTGGCTAGACACTGGATCTCAGCTCCGCGGTCACTGTATGGAAGCTTCCTCCAGTGCTGCCCCTGCCTCCCCCACACCCAGCCCAGGGGCAGGCCACGGTCTAAGGTCACAGCCCAAAATACTTTGAGGCTGTCATTTTACACTCCTTTGCATGGTACTTTCGTTAGCCGATGTGACTCCCCACCTGGCTGGGGATCAGGGACGGTGCATTTTTGTGTCCCCAGAGCTTAGCACTGTGCCCGTCACAGGAAGGGCTGCTCGTTAAAGGAATCGAACCTTGTGGCTGGGTTGCATCTGCACCCAGGTCCTTGCTCTCTGCCTGCCCGGCACCCCTTCCCCGGGTCCTAGGAAGCCAGAGCCCCAGCCTGTTCTCCTGTCCATGACAGCTGCAGGGTGCAAGTGGGGGAGAGGGGTCGCCTCTGGGCATACCTCGGTCACAATGGAGCTCCTGGCGCTGATGTTGTAGACCCAGCCATCTAGGCATGGCTCGGTGGCCCTGTGGGTATCGTTGGGCAGGCTGGCGTTGGGTGGGTACACGAAACGGAGGCAGCGCTCAGGCTTCCCATTCAGGCCCATGGGGAGCACCCAGGGCCCCGCGGAGGCGTTGGGGGGCGGACGACAGTGGTAGGAGGGGGTGATAGCTGTGAAGATCTGCAGCAGGTTGTGGTTGGCCATGCCGAGGATCGGGAGGCCCAGCAAGGTCATGACGATGAACTGGAAGGGGCCCTTGCTGACCACGCTGTCCATGAGTGTGGAGAAGGTCATGGCGCCAGGCAAGATGAGCCAGAGCTGCGGGCAAGGCACCAGGCCGGGGAGAGGCGTGTGTGCGCGGGCATGATGTGTGGGCACGTGGATGGGTGTGGGCACACGAGTGGAAGGGCGTGACTAGGTGTATGCGGGGGCACGAGTGTGTGGAGCGTTGTGTGTGTGAGTGCATGAGGACGCGGGGCTCAGCTATGCGTGCCCACGGATTTACGTGTGGCTGCACGAGGATGGACCCAGCTGCACGGACAGCTGTGCGGCCACAGGCGTGCGTCCACGGGGGGTCTTACGGGGGTGTGTACACTTAGGCTGACGCATAAGGGCACAGCTGTGCGAGCTTCTGTGTGTGTGCGTGTGCGTACTTGTGGGCATGAGTATGCGTGTGCTCAGCCAGGCTGGTCACACGTGCCGCATGCATGTGGCAGAGCAGGTCACACAGCTGGGACCAAGGCGCCCGGTCTTGGACATTTACCACACAGGACGGGTGGTGGGGCTGGGTGGGAGAGGTCCCTGGTTATCCTGAGCAGGCATGTAAGGTTGGCTCAGGTCGTCTGCTGGGAAAGTCCTCCCCAAGCCCAAAGCCTCCTGGTTCTCAGCAGTCCGCTGGGGTTAGGCCCACGATGCTGGAGTAGCAGAAGGGGCCCAGGCAGGTCCCGGAGGGCAGAAGGGGTTTGGCCAGTTGCAAGGAAGAAGGAGGGCCCCGCCTTGGGAGTTTCTCAGGAGTGCCTGGGGCAGGGGTCCGGGGGGCGCCGCCACCCCTCCTCACCTGGTGGCTGGGCTGAGCTCCCTCTGGTGGGTCTGGCGGCCGAGGTGACAGGAGCGCTCGCTCTGTCCCGAGGTCCGGAGGCTGCTGAAGCTGGGCAGCTCTGCTCCAGCAAGCTGTGTTTGCGCCTACCCCAGGGGGGCTTACATAAGGCCTAAGCCGTTTCCCCGGGCTAATGTTTGACTTCCTTTTGAGGATTAAACTCCACCAGGGAGAGAGCTGTGGACCCATCAAGCCCAGCTTTCCCCAAAGGGAAAAGCTCTGCTGCCTCAGCAAAGGCCGGGGTTACCGGCAGTGTGGGCGATTCGGGCCGGCCCACTGAGGAGTCTGGGCGGGTGTCTGGCTGAGCTCTGAGGGCCCAGGGTCATCTCTGAGGGCCCAGGGTCATCTCTGAGTGGACACTCTGAGGACCTGGAGACGAGAATAGACAACATTCTCCAGGGCACCCACTTACCTCACCTGGTACCTCCTGAGATGGGGCCTGGAGACTTGCCTCCCAGGCAGAAAATGTCACCTAGACCTATCCTGGAGGGCATAGGGCTGTCGCCCCCTGGGTACCTGGGGCAGCCAGGGCTCCTCTGAGTCTCGGCCCCAGGAAACAACCCCCTTCCGGCTCACTCTCAATGGACAGGCTCCTCTTTGGTCTGGGTGCTTCCCTTTGGGGACAGATCTCAGTCCTTACTGTTTTATTTTTTACTCTGAATATTATTTTAATTATATAATAATGTGTTTCATGCATAACATACAGAAAATGCAAACAAGCTGAAGAGAAGAAGCATCCAGTCTCACGGGAGAGCCAGCTCCGGGAGCTGCTGTCGTGTGCCCACCCCCCACCCCCACGCGGCCCTCATCGGGGGGTCGTGGTCTAGGTCCCCGTTTTCTAGCAACCAACACGAGGCTCGTTTCACCCTCACAGCAGCCTGTTGCTATCCCAGCGTTATAAATTAGGCAATGAGGCACAGAGAGGTTAAGTAACTAGCCCACCATCCTCCAGCCAAGTGTCAAGGCAGGGGCAGCGTGGCCCTGAGCTCGCTCCTGTCCCTCGAAGCCAACATTTTCTAGGGGCACCGTCCTGCCTCTCCCGTAGCAAAGTCACCCAGCCTGGTCTTCGATAGTACTGCTGCCTGACTACCACTAGCTCACCTCTGTACCTCTCCCTCTGGAGATCCCTGGGACCTGCCCCATCCCACCTGCTCTGGGTGGGGGAGGGGAGGGGTGGTGCGGTGACCGGAGGGCCCACCTGGGGCTCCCCTTTCTGGTTGGGCCCCCTTCTCCAGCAAGAAGGCAGCATCCAGCTCGCCAGCTCTGGCTAGGCTCCTCCCCCTGAAGTTTCCTGGGTCTCTCTCTCTCCCCAACCCCCACCCCAGGGTAGGGTCAGTTGGTAACCCAGGTCCGGCCCCTCCTCTCTGCTCCCCACCTGGGCCCAGCAGTAATTGATGTTCTGAGTGGCCCCAGGCAGAGTGAGATCCGGAGTCATCAAAGGAAGATTAAATTATGCTCCGAGGCAGCCAAGGGGTTGTTTTAGGAAGGTTTTCGACTGTGAGTCTTGTGGAGAGCTGGGCCACTGCCCGGAGCCCCCCTGTCCTGGGCATATGCCCTCTGCAAGATTTTCTGGTTCCTAATTGGGCCTGAGTTATCCGTCTGTTCCTGTCCTAGTGGAATGCTGTTTAAAGGAGCCTGATGACGTCCCACAGAGGCTGCTGGAAGTGAGCCAGATAATAGATGTCCAAGCTGCCCGGTCAGGGGCAGCCCCCCTTCCTCTGGCCCCCGGTGGCTGTATGTGCCTGGATGTGCTTGGATTCATTACATCTGAACCAAGGCATTCTATTAGCCAGTCCCATGGGGACTGTGCCCATGAACCTGCTGTATGACCTTGGGCAAATCACCTCTCTCTGGGCCTCTTGTTTCCCTTCATTAGTTAAATGGCTTTAAAGAGAACACACCAGAAAAGTCTCTTATTCAAACAACATATCGGGTTCATCAGATCAATATATAAAGCAGATACCAGAGGGGGGTGGTCTGGCTAAAGTGGGGGAGGGGTGGAGTGAAAGTGGCCCCCTCCACAACACCCCCCCCCATCCTTCCCAGCTCAGCCTTCTCCCAAGGGCATCCCTGCCTTCAGCATTTCTATTATATTAGAGGATCCATCGCTTCTTACATGCTGCGATCTTAAATTCAATATGTTGAAATTAACTTTTTTTTTTTTTAAAGAAATTATGCATTTGGGAAATCTGTGCTAAATGCATTTTTAATTTTGGACATGGAAATCGATTTTCTTCTTCCCTTTCTCCAGCCTCCCTTTTTTTTTTTTTTTTTCTTCTTTTCTCTTTCTTCCTTTAATCTCCTGCCTCCACTCTTCTGGAGTTTCCTCCAAGCTGAGCTGGGTTTAACCAGTTTCCCCTGTTCTCTGCTGGGTCCCAGCACAGACATGTGTTTTGAGCCAAAAGGGCTCAAGGAACCATGCAGTCCAACATCCTCATCTTATATGTGGGGGGGGACTGGGGTCCAGCGAGGAAAAGGAACACAGATCTGACTCCACCTTCCTCAAAGTGCAGTCTTTCCACATCTTAAATTCATTCAGGCAGGGGAGGGGATCAGACAAGCCAAACAGGGACTTCTTATTCCCAGGAGCCGTGGGGGAGTCTGGGTGTTTTGGCCAATTACAGGGACCACGCTGAACTTTCTGTGGGCCATCCACCCTCCTCCTACCCACTCTTTCGTTCATCTGTTTACCTCCCCATCCTCTCTCCCTCCCTCTTCCCTTCCTTCCATCTAATGAGTCTCATGCCTTGTATGTGTGAGGACCCATGCTTAGAGCTATGGTGCCCGCCCTACCTTCGGGCTGCTTGTCAGAGAAGATGGCAGCCCAGAAACAATTGTGATGCAAAGAAGATTGACCTCAGTGCCGCAGGAGAGGTCTACACAGCTCCATCGATCTCAGGAGAGGGAGAGAAGGACCAGGTCTGAGGGATCAGATCAGAATGGGCTGCCTGGAGGAGGTGGCATTTACACTGGGCATTGATGATTGGGCAGGGGATCAAGTGGAATTAGGGGCGGGACCTGCAGTCCCAGAGGTGTGCATGCAGGGCATGCTGGGAGAATGGGAGGTAAATTGAATGATACAGTGTGGGCAGAACCTCTCTTCCAACCAAGATGGTCACCTCCATCCTTGGGGCTGGGATGTCGCTGTGGTCTCAAAGGAGCCAATGATCCCCCCAGCTTCTTGGTCCCCCTGTAGGTGGGAATGGGAAGCTCCGGAGGCCTATGGTCACGCTCAGTGGCGCCTAAACTCACTTTGTGCAGAGTCTGGGTCTCTTGCACCTCATAAATGTCCCATTCAGTTGAGTGGGCCATGTGAACCCCCCAGGCGTCTCTGATGCCTGCTCACCATCTCCTTATGTGTTCAAGGCAGAAGCCGTAGCTTGCCTGGGGACCTGTCCTATGGGGGGCTCAGACTGTGGCCACAGGTGGGGACAATGAGGCAGTTAGTAGACTCCCAAGGGCCAGGAGCTATCCCCTATGGTCCCCACGCTAAAGCCCTAAGTCTTCACTACTGCTGTGGGGGCTCCAGGTTCAACCCCTGCCCTTGGGCAGCTCCCACGGAACAGGCGGCCTGTGTGAGCTGCTTTCAGGCCGGACCTGAGCAAGGGACTGTCCCCCTGCCCTCAAAGCTTAACTGAACCCCTCTCCCCCTCCACTGGCTGATCCTAAAATTCCCTTCACGGGAACAAGGCAGTCCAGGGAGGAGGGGCTCCACAGGCCTGGATGTGACTCCCTACCCCACTACTTGCTAGTCACGTGGCCTTGGGCAGGTGAGGTCAGCTGTTTAAGCCTCAGTTTCTCCACTTGTAAAATGGGGATCAATACCTACCTTATAGGATTGATGGGATTTTAAATAAAGTATATACAGCTTCGAACACGGTGCCAGGCACGCAGTAAGCACGTCATTTGAGGGTTAGCCCTGAGGGAAGAGGCCTCAGGGAGGGTGAGCGGTCCCGGAAGAAAAGGAGGGAGAAGGGAGGTCGAGAGGCGTGCCCTTTGGCTCCTGAGTCACAGGCTAGCAGGGCTTTGGGGTGGGCCGGTGAGGCCGTCTCTGCGCCCAGCCAATCACTGCTGAACCCATCCTGTTGCCAGGCGGGCTGGGCCTCGGGTGTCACCCCAAGTGGAAAAGGGACACGAAGACCGTTCCGGGCCCCAGGATGACCGATGGACTGTGCTCTAGCAGACCCGGGAGTGGCGCTCCCCGGCGGCTGTGAGGGGCCCGCGGCGGGGGTGGGGGTGGGGGCGGGGGAGAGTCGCCCCCTGCTGGTGCACGTCGCGAACTGTATCTCTTGCTTTGGCGGGGTGGCGGAGTCTCGGAGCCTCCTGCCGCCTGAGGCCAGCACAGCGAACGGATGGATCTCTGTGGATCGGGGACCCCCCCCTCCTTCCACGCACACTGGACAAGTGCCATAAGAACTTGAAGGAGGGGACTTCAGTCTGACTCTCCTAGTTGCAGGCTGCTGGAACGGATGCCACGGTCCCCACGCCCCCCGCACCAGGGTTGGCAAACTCAAATGCCCATGCGGCCAGGTGACGTGAACGAGTGAGGTGGGCTAGGTAGGTGTGGGCAATGGCGAGTCGCCGTGTCCGCGGAGAAGCGCAGAGCGCATGTCCAGTTCGAAGGGGGCAGCGGCCGCTCTGCGCCGGCTGGCGTTGCCATGGGGATATATGCAGGCTCGGGGTTGCCAGATCTTCAGATATTTTAAAAATAGCTTGAAATCTGGACTCCGTGTGAAATTTTCCAATTGTGTAGGCGACCCCTCCTCCCACCTTCTAGAATCCCTTTGTCTTTTCTGCTTCTACCACCTAAAGGAGCCACAAACTTCATCAAGGGATTCTTGGGGGGAATAAGGTAGGACTTCCTGCTGCTGCCTCCTTGCTGGACCTCAGGATCCGGTGAGCAGGTCCTTTGGGAGTTGGTTCACCTGGCAAACCTTTATTAGCACCTGCTTTGGGCTGGGCCTTGTGCGGAGAGGTGTTGAAGACACAGAGCTTTGCCGTGGGGGATTTGCAGACCCTGAGTGGAGCGGACAGGCATCCATGGAGTCCGCTCCAGGTGTCAGGCACTCTGAGGACACCGTCCCACATGCGTCCCCACTGAGTCCTCAGCTCACAGGCACGTGCTTTCCTGTCTGCAGTCATCCGCGGTGGGCGGATGGATTTGGACCACTGCTACGCTCCTTTTTTAGCGTCTTTACCGCGGCTCTTCCCAAGGCCAGCTTCTTTTCAGATCCTCACATGTCACCTCCTCGGAGGAGCCTTCCAGGACCAGGCTGGCTAGAGCAGCCGGGACCCCCTCAATTCTGGCAACGCCTTCTCCCCCAGGCTTTGTGCTCTTAGCATTTGTCACTGCCTGAAACTATGGACTTGTTTATTGTCTAGCTCCCCTGCCAGCGCCGTGAGGACAGGCCTGCTCTGTCACATTTACTGCTGACTGGGCTCACCGCGGAGCTGACCGAGTTTCCAGTCAGCAGATGCCCTTTGTCCACAAGGCCTCGATCTCTTCGTTGGAAGCGGTCTTAAGCAGAGGTGCTGCTCCGCTGTGGACACTGCTTGTCTGACCTTAGTTTCCAAACTTGCAAAATGGGCACCATTTGATAGTTCCAACCATCTAAGTTATGCAGAGGATGGGCACATGTGGTCCTGTGAGGCAGTAAGCCCACACGCTGTCATGGGGTATGGCGTCCCTGGGTCCTGGCTGGGCACTGGGAACCCATATCACAAACCACCCCCCACTCCGCACTGAGCAGCACATTGATTCTGCTCGTCTTGTTTCCTGCCCACAGCCCTCGTGCAGGCCTGCTCCGCAGTTGGTCTCCCTCGGTTTGGCAGAAGAGCTGAGTGGAAAAGATGGGCTGAGCCTCCGGGAGCAGACGGTACAGGAGAGAAGAAGCCACAGACGCGAGGCGTGGGGGTGGGGGGGTGCTCAGAGCCCGAGCGGTCCCAACTCAGCTGCCTCTCCTGGTCCTCGGGCTTCGAGTCTCCCTCCTGGGGAGGGACGATGGCAGGCGAAGCTTGACCATAACGCAGGAAAGGCTTCTCCATGCCCAGAACTTGGCCCTGGGGACCAGTTGGATGGCAAAGGTGCCAGCAGCCAGAGCCATAGCTGCTTGGACAGGGGAGTGATTGGGCTGCGGGTGGGAGCAGGAGGATGGTCAGGCGGTTGACAGTCAGGTGCATTGTATCTGCTGAACCCACAGGGTACGGAACCGTAGGTGGCGGAACCATCGGCAGCGCGCCCCAGGGCTCTGACCTCATCCTAGTTTCGTCGGTGCGGTTGATGGACGTCGATCAGGTTTGCAGAGAACCCAGAGCTGGGAGGCAGGGCGGTCTGCGTAGGACAGAATCAGCGTCCGAAGCGAATGGAGGGCCGAGTGCAAAGCCTGCCGCTTTCTTGGTAGGCCACTGCAGACAGGTCGCACGAAGCTTTCGAACCTTGGTTTTCCCATCTGTGAGCGGGGGGCGTGCCACGTGCACTGCAGCGCTACAAGGGTTAAGGGAGACAGCCCGCGGGAAGCACCCAGCACAGTGCCAGGCACATAGCAGGCCCTCAAGGCCCTCACTAGCTGGTGGCTGCCGCTGTGATTAATGGCAGTGCGAGCTCCTTAAGGACAAGGGACTTGTCTTTGGTGCTATCTCTCCCAGTGCCTGGTACGGCGTGGGCACCGAACAAATGTTTGCCAGATGAATGAACAAGATGAAATTTGACAGGGATAAATGTCAGTTCCCAGACTCGGATCCAAAGGCCCCAGCTGCACATGGATGCTGGTGGCGGGGTGGGGGGCTGGGGAGGGGAGAAATGGCTTAGCAACGAGCAGCACATGCCAGAAAAGTCGAGGGATTTGAGCTGATGGAAATTTTGGTTCACATGAGGTGGCTGCCAGAACAAGCCAGGACAAACTTGGGGGGCGTGCTCACAGGCCCAGAAGGAGGGAGGCCATGGTGGTCAGACCAGCCTCAAGGGCCACACACCATTGTTCATGGCCCGGGCGGAGAGGCCAGCCAACAAGACGAAGCGGGGAACGAGGCCGAAAGAGCAGGTGTCCCAACGTGTGGCGGAAAGAGCAGGTGTCCCAACGTGTGGCGGAAGAAACCGGAGCGCTGAGCATGGAGACGAGAATTTCACGAGGACCACGTGGCAGCATTCAGATCGTGCCTCGTCCGCTTGTTCTGGACGATCGGTAAATGAGTTCAAGCCTCAGTTTCCTTGTTTCTAAAACGGCAAGCCACAGCCTGGGGGTCATTTAGCTGCTGGAGAAAGGCAGGAATGGGAGCCAGAGCCTCACGGGACTCAGTTTCCCCTGCCTGCCCCACTGAGCTCTACAGCACCAGGAGAGGAAGCTATGGGTGGCTGGTGAAGGTCTTGAGGGTTGGACCAGAATGACGGAGGCCCCTCCCACCCTGACCTCCCCCTTTCTTCCATTTGAGGCTGACACTGTAGTCTGGTTGCCTTCCTCTCAGCTAGCTTGCCTCTCATCTGCATATTTTGTGTGTACGATTGTTCCATTGTTCGATTGTTCGTGCAAAAGGCTGAGCTCCAGGTTCCTCTTCCCCACACAAACCATCCAGCGCCTGCCGCCCGCCCGCCTCGGGATCCCCATGTGCCCTCTGGTGGCCACAGCAGGCACTGCACCGGGTTCCGCTGAAGGTCTTGGAGCCGAGCCCATCAGAACAGGGTTGGAATCAACAGAGCTTGGTAAAAATCCTGTACCTTCATTGACAGATGACGGATAAACACAGCGTGACACACGCGCGCACTATAGAATACCATGCAGCCTTAAAAAGGAATGAAATTCTGGTACATGCTACGACATAGATGAGTCTCGAAAGCATTATGCTGAGCAAAATAATAAGCCAGACACAAAAAAGCGGATATGGTACGGCTGCATTGATAGGCGGTACCTAGACTACAAAAATTCACACCCATAGAAAGTAGAATAGAGACTGCGGGTGGCCGGGTGGGGAGGAGATGGAGAGCCCTTGCCGAATGGATACACAAGCTCTATTTGAGATGATGAGAAAATTCTGGAAATAGAGGCGATGGTTATACAGCAAGGTGAATACACTTAGTACCACTGAACTGTGCCCTTAAAGTGTTCAAAATAGTACATTTTATGTTATGTGTATTTTACCACAATAAAAGATGTGCCCCCACACTCCTCCCAAAAATCCTGGACCTGAAACAAAGCTGCGTGACCTTGGTCAGATCACTTAGCTTCTCAGAGCCTTGGTTTCCTCATCTTTACAGATGGGGGGCAGTGATGCCTACCTCGCTGCCACCAACCGGGTCCAGGCCACCACCCTGGGCCAGGCCTCCATCCTCCCTTGCCTGGGGGTGCCTCACGCTCGACCCTCCTGCCCAAGTCTTTTTCAATTCAGCAGCCAGAGTACCTAAAACCATAAGCCGGATCGAGTCACTCTCCTGCTTAAAGTTCTCCTCACACTCCTCTCCTTGGCATATTAGATCTGGCCCTGGACCCCCCCTCCTCTTTCCGTACTTTCTGTCCCTTTCCCTCCCCCAAGCTATCGCTCCATGCTCCTTTCTGCCTCCAGGCCTTGGACCTTGCTGGTTACTGTTCCTTGAACACGGAATTCTCAGTTGTCTCGAACCGGTGACTTCTCTTTTTCCTTCGAGTCTTAGCTCAAATGTCACCTTTTCTTCCCAAAGAGGTCGCTCCTGACCACATCCTCCACTGATGCCTCGCCTCCTGGTTGGACTTTTATCACCTCTAATCTGTTTTATTTTCTTGCTTCGTGGTGTCCGTCGTCATCCGGGACGGCCTCGCCTTCTCTGTTTTCCTCCGGCCGCCCTCCTAATGTTGGCTCCGTCTCTCTCTCTTCCTTGTCTCGAACAGATGTCAGTTAAGTAGACACTTGTTGATTTCTTTCAGGTATTAGATCAATTTAAATTTCGGTCATTAAAAAGTCCAATTCTTTCAGGAGATGCACGCTGAAGGACTTCGGAGTGACGCGTCGTGATGTCTGAAGCTTGCTTTCGAATGGTCCAGCTGCCCCTGACCACACACGATGTCAACGCATTTCAAATCTACGTGATGAGCACATGGGTGTTTGTTGCGCTGTTCTTTCCACCTGTCTGTGTGTTTAAAAATTCTTATAAAAAGTTAGGCAAAAAAAAAAAAAAAAAGAAATTGTTTTTGCCAAGTCGAAAAATAAGCCTGGCCCTACGGAAATAAAAGCATTTACCTCCTAGCCAATATAAGCTTATATTCAAGCGGACCTGGTTTCTTGCAGTGGGGGAGGGGCGGCGGGTGTGCGGTCCTGGCGGGTGGTCCTGGTGGGTGTCTTCCCTCTCTTTCTCCTCCTTTCCCACTGCTAGCGGCTGCTCTTTGGCTCCTTCGGGGTCCAGCGGGGAGGAGGGATGAGAGCAGACGGGTGGGGTGAGGGCTCCCGGACCACCCTGCCGTCCTGCTCGCCGAGTGTGCTGCTGGGTGTGCTCCCCTGGGAACTCTGCCCGCACCGTTCCCTACACACTCAGGTGCCCTGGTTGTCAGCGATTCAGCCAGAATGCAGGGCAGGGAGGTGAAGGTGGGGATGAGGTGCCAGGGACCCCTCTGGCAACCCCGCACCCTCCGAGGGGTGCTCCCGAGTCCCCCTCGCCTGGCTTGCAAAGTGTTTATTTTTTTTGGGGGGGGGATGTATGCACACACCCCTCTCCCTCCTGGGCCAGGAAGAACTTCTCACTGGGAACAGTCTCTGGAATTTCTTGGCCTCTTTTTACATAGATGAGGCAGTGATGGGCCGAGGGTAAAAGGCTTGGTTTTGTCACCTCTGTTAAGTCCAGCAGAGGCCACTGTGCCTCTGGTTGTGGGACCTTGGCAGAGAGCCCAGAGGAAAGGGAAGGTGCTGTTCCAGGTCCTCTATTTACGATCCTCGTCACAGTGTCTGCAGAAGACCAGCGCAGACCATGGGCCTGTCGAAGGTAAAGCCGGACGGTGGCCAGGGCACCAGTTAGGCAGGGGCTGGACACACGAAGCAAGAGCTCACAGCAGAGAAGCCAGGTGGGCCCAGGTCCAGGTCTCTGGTTCTGCTGTGGGCTCGGCCTCACCCCTGCTCCCTGCACCTCTGCAGAACCAGCCAGACAGTCCTACATTGTGCTGAGTTGAATCAGCTCAGTCTGGAAGATTAACCTGGACAGGGGAATGGTCCAGAATCAGCAGCTGAGCAGAGGGTGCAGGGCTGTTTCCTGTCGCAGAGCACCGAGCTGTGAGCTGTTGACAGGGGTTGGGAGGAGAAGATGGCCTTAGGGTTTCTAGAAGGGCTTATTCCAAGGTGTCTCTAAGGTCTCGTGGATGGTGGCTTTTGGGACAAGGACTGACAGCCCCTACATGCCTTGAGGGAGCTGGGTTGTCTCACTCTGTTCCAGGCCATGGGCCATATGGGCTCAATGGGCAGCTTTCATAGCAGAAATGAGCCAGTCCCAGAAGAGGGCTTCTACCTGCTTTTGCCCACTCTTGGATCGAGAATCATCTCGGTGTTAGGTGGGATTCATTGAGTCTAGTCTCCTGATCAGGGCTCCCCAACCCCTGGGCCGTGGACCAGTACAGGGCAGCAGGAAGCCAGCGAGTGAAGCTTCCTCTGTATTTGCAGCCGCTCCCCAGCGCCAGCATCACCGCCTCAGCTCCGCCTCAGATCATCAGGCGTTAGATTCTCATAGGAGCACCGGTCCCTGGTGCCAAAAAGGTCAGGGACCGCCGCCTGTCCTAGATAGTTCCTTAAGTTGGGATTTTGCTAAGAAAACAAGAGGATATATTAAGAAAGAAGGAACCTCTGGTCTGAAATGAGAACCGCATCTAAATCCTGGATCTCCCCACTTGCTCTCAACGCCGCCTCCCCGGTCTAATCCACCAGCAAGTTCCGGCCGCTTTGCCTTCACAGCGCAGCCCAGTCCTCCCGCTGCTACCTTCCCCCTCTCGCCTGAGCCTCTGCGGGTCTCAACTGGTTCCCCTGCTGTCACCCTTGTCCCCTACAAGCCTTTTTCCACCCAGAAGCCAGAGTAGTGTTTTAGAACCCGGCTCCATGACTATGGCGCCTGCGTTAAACCCCTCCTCAAGCTTCTGCCCCTGCTCACAGCCCCGCCCAGTCTGGCCCCGGCTTACTTTTCATCTGGTACCACTCACGTTCATTTATGTCCAGCTTGCTAACTTTTCCGTCCCCTGCTCCTGTCTCCATTCCTTGCCGTTAGCATATAAATCTGTGAGCGCAAGGAGCTTGTTCGTCTTGATCTCAAGAGAGAGACAGAACTGTGCCTGACACTCTGTGAGCGCCCAGCCGATGTGCTGATGATGCAGATGACAGACATATACAGAAACGCAGGCAAGGAACCGACGGGGATTTTCAGTGCTTTTCATGAAAGTGGTGAGAGTCCTGAGCCACGTGGCAGAGAATGATCGACATCCCTCCGCTTCTAGATTCTGCTAGAAGAACCCAATTTCGTTCTTTTTGCACACCGACCCGTGGCGTCCTGGTGGCGGTTGGCACTCACTGCTCTCTGCCTTGTGAATGCAATTACTCGACAACCCTGTCAAGTGCCAGATCTCTCATTCCACTAGAGGGCAGCAGAGCACAGGGTTAAGAGTTTGGGATCTCGAAGGCGCCTCCGAGGCTCTGTTCTGCATCTCTTCCCTTCCCTTCCCGGCAAGTAGAATGCAGACAGGGAAAGGGCTGTACCATTTTGGATCATGACGACCCCAAAGGCAAGCCCCCAGGGACGGCGGAAGGACAAGCTGGAGCAAGGGGCAACATAACACCTAACACGCTGGTTAAGAACTTAAAAACCACAACCCGGAGGCTCTGTGCCTGACTTCTGCTCGCGTCCCATCTCCAGAAAACTCTGCCGCTGAGTGAAAGCGAGGCTGAAGCACGTGGTCTTTCTCCTGGGCGGCCAGAATTCCGTTACTCTGGAAGAAGGGGAAAACGGGTGTTGGTGGTTAATTGGCAGTTTTGGCCACATATCCTCAAACCAACCGAGGCTAAATAAAGTGGGTTATATATAAATGGATCGATTTTTAGTTGGAACGGAGGACTCCCAAGCTGATTTAGGTCCAAGCCACTGGTTATTATTAGGCTTAGCTTCCCACTTTGTTTGTCTTTTGAAGGATGCATCAAGTGGATTTTTGGATTTTATAGCCTAGAGCCTCCCCCGGGGGGTGTGGGGGGGTGTTCCTTCAGAATGCTCTTTGGCTGGTGTCCTGTCATTATGTTTATGCTGAACCTGTCTGTTAGCATTGTTGAAAAAGTTTGTTTGCCTGGTGGGCATCTTACTCTATCTAGCAGGGTCACATGGGGAGTTTTATCTCCTAGGAGACGGGGGATGGAGTCTGAGCAGTCGGTTCTCTTCCTGTTACCTTGGTGGGTGGGTCTGTCAGTCAGCTAACCACTTTGGGACCTGCTGTGGACCTCCACCTCAAGGATTTGGCCATTTCCTGTGACCGCCAGCGCTGGTTCACTGTTGGAACTCTGACCTACCAGATTTATTATCACTGCTGATGAGTCCTCCTGATCTTCATACACTCCCCACTCTTTCAAGGTTAATCGTCTTACTCCCTTCCTTCCTTACAAATGGGAAAAAAATGAGTATTAATTACTTATAGACAGGCATATACTTACTAGAAGAAACAACAAGCTCAAATATACAAACATTCTTCTACTTGTTAGAAATAAACACGAAAAAATCATTTGCTTTTTTTTTTTTAATTTTAATTCCCCAGTTTCGGGGAGAATTAAACACTTAGAGTATTAACTTTTCTCTTTTGAATGTTATTACAAATTCTTGGAATTTCGCGCACTCGGCTTTCTTCGGGTAACCATGTTCCCCCTTCATTCTTACCATCTCCTCCTGCCTTCTCCTCTTCCTCCTTATGCTTCTCCTTGAGGCTCAGTTATTTCAACATTGCAAAAGGGAGCCCCTGTACGCGGTCTTCTTGGGTCTTTAGGACTTGCCCTATCCTTTTTGACAGCGTCGTCACTTTCTGGTGACAGTAGACTTATCCTGGATTTTTCCTGTCTCCAAACTTAATGTGCACGTCCTCCAGTGACCCCTGGCTCTGTTCTGTGGAGAACTGCACTGTTGCGAAGTTCTGGGCTTCGGAAGCACGCGCAAGTGCCCGTGGTGGGGGCAAAGTGCTGGTGTCTGTCGTTGGGCTACTTTTAGTGATAAAAATGGAGAAGATGTGTTTTCTTTTCTTTTCTTTTTCCCTCTGAAACTAGATTCTTATTCTCACTTGGGAAATAGAAACACCAACTTTCTTTTTCTTTTTCTTCTTTTAAAAAACATTTATTTATTTATTTATTTATTTATTTATTTATTTATTTATTTATTTATTTTATGGTGACGTTGGTTACTGAAATCCAATTAAGTTTCAGCTGTACACTGTAACAGTGAGGCATATAAATATAGTTACACTGTGTGTTCACTCAGTTAGATTTCTTTCCGTCACTACATATTTGACCCCCTTTACCCTGTCTGCCTCCCCCCTCTCCCCTCTCCTCTGGTAGCTACTAGTCTATTGTCCATGTCCATGAACAAGTTGAATTTCTACCCACAGTGCACGAGGGTAACACTTTCTCCACGTCCTCACCACTTCAACGCTTGTTACCTCTTGCCTTTTTGAGGCTAGCCATTCTAACAGGTGAGAGGTGACATCTCATTGTGGTTTCAAACTGCGTTTCCATGATAATTAGTGATGCTGAGTATGTTTTCATGGACCTGTCGGCCATTCAGATGTCTTCTGTGAAAAATGTCTGTTTGTGCCTCCGCCTATTTTTTAAAAACAAATTTAAAATTTGAGATATGATCGATGTATATAACACTATATTAGTTTCAGGTGTACAACATGATAATTTGATATTTTGTAATATATTGGGAAATGATCAACCCAAAGTCTCACAATTTTAATTTTTTCTTCTGTGGGGAGGACTTTTAAGACCTACTCTTTTAGCAACTTTCAAATACGCAATACTTGAATGTGCCTGTTGACCATTTGTATGTCTTCTTTGGAAAAAATGTCCATTCAGATCTGTTTATTTGAAATTGGATTTTTTTTTTTTTTGCTATTGAGTTGCATAAAGTCTTTATATATTTTAAATATTAACCCCTTACTAGATTTGCAAATATTTCTCCCATTCAGCAGGCTGCCTTTTCATTTCATCGATAGTTTCCTTTGCTGTGCAAAAGCCTTTTAGTTTGATGTAATCCCACCTGTTTATTTTTGCTCTTATTGCATAGATTTTTAAAATCTATGATAATTTTCTAGATTTTGTATTTTTATTAATTTCTTATCCAATACCGTTATGATTAGAGAACATACTCATAATTTCAATCTTTTGACATTTAACAAGACTTCTTTTATGGCCCGTTAGATAGTGTATCTTGGAGGATGTTTCACGTGTACTCGAAAATCATGTGTGTCAATTAGCCTAAGGTGGTTGATAGTGTTGTTCCAGTCTTCTATACACTTATTTATGCTTTTTAAATATTTGTTCTAGCAATTCGTGATAGAGGAATATTAAAATCTTCAACTATAATTGTAGATTTATCAATTGCTTCCCTGATTCCTGTCATATATATTTGAAGCTGAGCGCATACACATTTAGAGTTGTTATTTTTTCTTTCTTTTCGTTGTTTTTGGAGTCCACAGGTGCTTTCTCATCCTTCTTTGCCTGTGACTTCCCAGAGGTTTCCAGGAAGTGGACATTCTGAGTCGTCATACCAACAGAAGAAAAGGCCGTTTCCTGCAAGTTGACAGTCATCATCAGAAACAGAGGTCCAAACAGGGAATGAGAGTTCCCATCCCTCCAGGATGAATTAACAAGGCCATAATTTACATTCTCTTCCCCATCCATAGAAAGCTCGCTCACAGGTTGGCAGGTCAAGTTAAATCACGTGATCATGCATATGGGTGGTATCGGGATTTGTTAATAGGCATTAAAAAAAATGAAACCTCACATTCTTTGTTTTACCAATTAAAAAGCCATTTTACAACTATGCACCTCAAAGTGCGAGTGGAAAATGTGAAGTGTAGTTGAACTTGGAAGCGTTTGAATTAGGTTGGTGATGGGCGAGAAGAGACGACGGTGCCGTAAGCGGCAGCTCTGTTTTACTGGGGGGTGGATCGGGGTTTCTCTGCTGTCCTCTGCGTTCTCACGTCACTACAGGTCACCTACCGAAGTTGCTTCTAGGCCATAAACACAGGTCAGAAAAACCTAATCGTGACGTTTAAAAGGCTGATATTCCCCCTTTTCTGTTTGGATAAACGGTGTCGTAAAGATGTTTTCTCCTATTTTTTATTTCCATGTGTTCGTTAAGCACCTGCCGTATGTACCATACACTTGTTATTTCATGTCATTCCCATTCTTTTCCATTTTTAAAGCTTTTGATATTTTCCTTTAATTACGATAAAATGCACACACAGTGTATCATCTTACCCATTTTTAAGTGTATCTAATTCAGTCGTGTTCAGCATCTCCACGTTGTGCAAACAATCTTCAGAATTCTTTTCTATTATTTATTTATTGTTTTCCCAGCCTTATTGAAATATAATAGTTGCTCATATTTACATCCTGCAATTCAACGAGTTTTTTCCAATTATAGTTGGCATACAATAATGCACTAGTTTCAGTCGTACGGCACAGTGATTGGAGATCTACATAACTCACAAAGTGCTCTCCCCACTAAATCTAGTATCTTTCTTCCCCTTACACATTTATGACAACATTGTTGACCATTTTCCCCACGCTACACCTTGTCTCCCCATGACTACTTTGTAACTATCCATTTCTTAATCCCTTTGCCCTTTTTCACTGTTCCCCCAACCTGCCTCCTATCTAGTAGCCCTCGAAATATTCTCTGTGTCAATGAGTTTGTTGTTGTTGTTGTTGATGATGTTCTTCCTCAAATTCCACCTGTATGTGAAATCATGTAGTATTTGTCTTTCGTTCAGTGCGATACCCTCCAGGTCCATCAAGGCAATATCGTTTTCCCACCCCCTCCCTTTTAGTCTCTGTGTGTCTTTTAATCTGAAGGGAGTCTCTTGTAGGCAGCGTATGTAGGGGTCTTGTTTTCTTATCCATTCAGCCACTCTATCTTTTGGTTGGAGCCCTTAATTCTTTTCCATTTGAGGGACTTATTGATAGCTATGTAGTTATTACCATTCTTTATTCGTGTTCTTGATACATGTTTTTTTCTTCTTAAAGGAGTCCCTCCAACATGTTCTGTAATGCGGGCTTGGTGTTGATGAACTCCTTTAGTTTATTTTTGTCTGGGAAGCTCTTTATCTGTCCTTCGACTCTAAATGATAGCTTTGCTGGGTAAAGTATTCTTGGTTGTAAATCCTGGGGTTTCATCGCATTGACTATTTTGTACCAAGCCCTTCTGTCCTGCAAAGTTTCTTTTGAGGAATCAGCTGCCAGTCTTATGGGAGCTCCCTTGTAGGTAACGAACAGCTTTTCTCTTGCTGCTTTTAAGATTCTTTGCATTTAACCTTTGGCCTTTTAATTATGATGTGTCTCGATGTGGGCCTCTTTGGATTCATCTTTTTTGGGGGGCTCTCTGAGCTTCCTGGGGTTGTACGCCTATTTCCTTTGCCAGGTTAGAGAGGTTTTCCATCATTATTTTTTGAAATAGGCTTTCAACTTCTTGTTCTCCCTCTTCTCTTTCAGGTACCCCTATGACACTGATGTTTTTACATTTAATTTTGTCCCATAGGCTCCTTAAATTATTATTATATTCCTGTTTTTTTTTCCCTTGCCATTCTGATCGGGTGTCCTTGGCTTCTCCGTCCTCTATATCGGTGGTTCGATCCTCCTCTTCGCCCACTCTGTGGATTCCCTCTCGTATACTCTTCATCTCAGATAATGTATTTTTCATTTCTGACTGGTTCTCCATTTCCATTTTCACGTTTTTTAATCTCTTTGTTAAAGTTCTCACTGAGTTCATCTACCCTTCCCCTAAGTTTGCTGAGCATCCTTATAACCAGTGTTTTGAACTCTGCATCTGTTAGATTGCTTGACTCCATTTTTCTTGGATCTCTGTTCTGTTCTGTCTTCTCATGGTTTCTGGTTCTTTGTCTTCTCATTCTGGCTGCCTTTCTGTGTCTGTTTCTATGTACTAAGCAAAGCTCCCAAGTCTCCCGGTCTTATCAGTGCGGATTTGTGAAGTAGGTGTCCAGTGGCACAGGGGTTCAGCTGCAGGCCAAGTTTAGCCCCAGTCTGTGCCTCTCCGGGGCCATCTGTTAAGATTCAGCAAGCGATCCACAGATGCCGTGCTTATAGTCGCCTCAAAAGGCCACACCAGAAACAGAGGCCAGCTGCCTCCAGTGTGAGTCTAGGTGCTGCTCAGTAAGGAGCACCTGACTCGCTGAGGACACACCTGGATGTGGCTTGGGTGGGGCCGTAAGTTGGGGCAGGCGGGGTTGCAGGGAATCCTCCAGGCGGAGCGACCTCTGACATCCAGTCTGATGACGTCTCGGCTATGGCGAGGCTGCATCCGCGCACTGGGAGCGGGGAGGGCTCAGCGGACGAGCCACGGATGCCGCCTGCACTTCTGCCCAGGACATACCCTCGCCTCTGGCCCTCACTCCAACAAATCAGCAAGTCCCTGCTGCCCCCCCGAGGAGCCGACCAGGCGCTGGTGCTCAGAGCCGCGAGTCCGTCACTGCGAAAACCCACTCGTGGACACGGCCCCTGTAAGAGGCGTCCGTGGCCGGCGGCTGCCGCTGTCACAGCCTCTGTCCCACTCAGCCGCTCCGGACAGGCAGCCTCCCATCTTCACCCCCTCCTACCTTCTACCATTGCAGGTCGATTAATTATGTCTCTCCCTAGTTGAAGGGTTTCTGTTCTTCTAGACCCCAGGTGGCTTTGCTTGCTGGTTGCTCTGAGCTTCTGTCACAGCTCTGATTTGGTCGCGAGAGGGATGAACAGAGCCTCTGTCATCCATGCCATTTTATCCCATCTGTCGATACGTTTTTGATTGTATAAAGAATGTTATTTCCTCCCCCCCCCCCCACGAGCAGTTAATTTACTGGTAGTTTTGCCTTATGTTGTTGGAGACTAAGGTCAGTCTTGCTGGGGTGTGTCTTGGCAGCCCTGGCTTTGGGGCCGGAGCAGCCCTAGTCTTAAGGTAATTGTTTCTAGGGTTCGACGCCTCCAGGTTCACTGACGAAGGGTATAGTCTAATAGTCTCACGAAGTTTGAACGAGAAAGGTAATAGAGAGTTAAAAGTATCTATACGGTTATTTTAAGTTTCTTTTTAGAACAAAATACTAATGAGAATGTTCCTAGGCCAAAGGAAAGAACTGGGGAGAGAGACTGAGGCAGACGAGGTGTGAGGGAATGTGTGTGTGGGGACGAGGTCACGGGGGGGGGGCAGGTGACATGCATGGGAGGGCACGCCGCGGGGTTGGCTTTGTCTCTCATCGCTCGCCGAAGTCGTGAGCACAGGAAGCTTTGACCAATTCTTGCTGACAACCCAATACCACCTGCGTTAAGTTGTTCTCTGAATCGTTCTATCCCAGGAGCTGCCTCGTCCCTAAATGCTGACTCTCTCTGTAGTTTGAGGAAAGCCTCAGGAGACAGGGGTCGTCCCCAGGAAGAAAATGGTGTCACATCCCCAAAATGAGGCCTACCTTAGTAACTTCGCCTCAAGCAGGCTCAGAAAATTAATTTAGGAAACTTTTTTGAGAGCCAAACTCCTACTTACTCCACTCCCGTGATGTGATTTAACTGCACCAGAATTCAATATTGTAATGCCGATGGCACATTCGAGAGTCGAGCGCCCTGGAAATTCAAATTGGCCTGAGTAGCGCATTATCTCCTCATAGGAAATAGGATTATTAGAAGACTGTGTTATGTATAGAATCAGAAATAAGAAGAGCAGGATGGTTTTAGGAAGAGTCTGCACTAAGGAGCAGGAGGCCTTCTCACTTAGTGGAGGAAGCTGATGCTAAACTCTCTGAGCCGAGACGTCTTTCGTGGGCGGGCTGGGATGAGGCTTCGGTGCCGGCTTCTGCCCTAGAAACTCTCAGTCCTTCTTTCCACTGGCAGATCCACCCCATTCTGTCTAATAGTATTTCTCAAACAGGATGTAGGTCGGAAGAAATCAGTTCTCACCTTTTTGCGTTGCGACCACGTGCCATCTGGCCTCGGTGATGTTCCTCGAATGCCCTCGAGTGTTCCTAAATTCATTAGTCACATGTGTATCCATTTCCTAGTAAGTCTTGCAGATAATAATCACATCCGATATTTTACTCTGAGGAGAACCCTTTTCCAAGTTCTTAGAGATGTTTTTTAGGGAATTACCCTAAAACGACAACATCAGCAATGAGATGAATTCTGCATAAACTGAGCAGTTGCCATGGCCACCAGTTTATGAGGATCACTAAATCATCCTTGGAACCATGAGGAAATGGAGAAAAACACATTTCCCAGAATAACTTCCCGTGGAGAGTACACATGGAAAACCTGGTCTCGCTTTCCCCATTTCTAACGACAACGGGTCCATTAACTCAGGACTTTTGCTGAATAGAATGTGAAAGCTGGAGTCATCGGATAGCTTTTAAGGACAATAGAGAAAAGGTTCTACATCGCTGTCCTCTTCCTTCGCTTTCCCCCAGGAATGCCGCTTTCAAGTAAGGTCAAACTATTAGATTGTTTGGAGGGCTGCGCTGGCCCCATCCGTGGTAAGATTCTTGCAGCCACCTCCAGAGGCATTGCCCTGAGACTGGTTTTCTTGCTACTGTTAATCAGAGCGCCCTCAGACTCACAAAGAACACCTAGGAAGATTTTTAAAGTTCCCCGGAGACAAGGCTCAGCTGAGCTGCTTTGCCCTGTGTGGCTCTCACATTGGACCTCTGGAGAGTCCTTTTGTCTGAGCCCGGTGAGAGTGTGGAAGCTGAAGGCCGTGAGTTGTTGGTCTGCCTGTTGTTAGGCGGGAAACAAGCGAAGCTCCTTCTTAGTTTCAGACTTTGTTTCCGGTCTGGCACATTGATCGGGGTTTTGGAGAATGGCGTACTACAAGGCTGATACCAGGCCTCTGGCTGTTTTCATGTCCTTCCGATTGCCATAATATAGATCTCCTTCTAGGAGCTGACATGTTCTAGATCAATGCCTTTCAAAGTTTCATGTGCATGTGAATCGTCCGGACATGCTGTTAAAATGCAGAGTCTGATCCAGTAGGTATGTGGAGAGCCCTGAGATTTTGAATTTCTAATGAGCTCCTGGGTGAGGCTGAGGCCGAGGGCCCCCAGAGCCTGCTTTGAGGAGTAAGGTGCCGGCACTCATGCTTTCCTGACCGTAGACAAGTATAATTTGTAAGATTCTTCCTTGTACAGTGTACATTATGAGTTGCAGGTAAGAATGTAGTGTTCTTCATCCCTCTTCTCAGGCTAAATAGATAATGTTCATTCTGTCCCTCAGAGAAGAGTCAGTTGAGTATTTCATGAAAGATTTAGCTGCAGTGGAGCATAGGTGTGTAATTACTGACCTGTGTACCTTGTAAGACCCACTGACCTGTGGGTCTTATTTACAGTAGTTGGGCTTTGTCCCAAAGGATTTTTTAAACCTGATATTACCAGATAAAGGTGTTTATTTTTTATTTAATTCTATTCACAATTTTACAATACATTTTCTTTTATTTTTCATTGGAAAATAATTGACGGATGACATCGTATAAGTTTAAGGTATACAAGTTGCGGATTTGATACATTTATATTCTGTAATACGATTACCACTATAGGATGAGCTAACACTTCCATCGTGACAGAAAGTTATCTTTGGTGTGTGTGTGTGGTGAGAACATTTAATATCTAGGAGTTAAAAA
The DNA here is from genome assembly GCF_014176215.1 of Rousettus aegyptiacus. Classification (NCBI taxonomy): domain Eukaryota; kingdom Metazoa; phylum Chordata; class Mammalia; order Chiroptera; family Pteropodidae; genus Rousettus; species Rousettus aegyptiacus. The sequence goes on from NW_023416308.1 coordinate 115,086,890, forward strand.
AAATAAAACTTAAGTAGCTTTAGTGACTTCTGTGTTTCAGCAAGAAATGGTTTCTTAAGACCAAGGAGCAGTCGGCGAAACAAGGACAAAATCAGATGAGGTGCAAGGAGTGAGAAGTGGCGGGAACAAGAGAAGGCGAGTGTCTAAAAACGCTCAGACGTTGGGACGATCAGACACATAATAAAAACAGTTATGTTGTTTACTACAGCTAATGCAATAAACCAAGATTGAAAATATTTGCAAGGATAAGGAAACTATAAAAGGAACAGTATGACTGTGAAAAAAGGAGGACTTTTAGAAATGAAAAATACAGTAACGTATTTGGCAGCGGACTGGATTCGGCTCTCTCTCTCTCTCTCTCTCTCTGAGATCTCGGAGGAAAATAATGAAACGTCTGAAGAATAAAAGAAGGGAAACCCTATTAGGTTAGTCAACCTAGCAGTTCTAGCAAACGGCTCTCAAGTCCAAGAATTTAGTATTTTAAAGAGTTCTCTTGCTCGCTCAAAGCATGCTGTAAGTCAGGCAGCTTTCCTCGGCAGCCCTTCTCAAAAAGGAGTCTAGACTTTTCTCTGCAAATGACTCTGACCTTTTATTCCTTTCAGACAGGTGTGCGTGTGCGTATGTGTGTATGCACATGCAAGAAGATGCTTTTTTTTTTTTTTTCAAATAAGTAAGCTGAAAAATAGCCTGGGGTATAATATATATTAGTAATATCATTGACAATTAATTTTTAGTTTATGCCTTTGTTTAAGTAGGTTTTAGGGCATCCAAATGAGATGTAAAAGCTTTCAAAAGTGATGTCTGGAATTTTCATCTTATAACGCTAGAAAAATCACTTAGCCGTCATTAATAGTTAAAAAGTTATCTCTTAATGATTGGAATAAAGTAAGTTTCAAGATGCTCTTTTCTCTTCATTGCAGGTGTGGATGGACTTAATCCTCAATGAGCAAAAAGGTAAATTAGATGCAATCACATTTGTTTTTCCTTTCTCGGTACTGATTTTCAAAATAATTGAGACATCTGGATATGCGTTACGTAAGAATTTTATTTAGAAAATTTCAACGAAGACCTAGTTACAATCATCTTGAAATGAATTAGCAAAATTACTGTCTTTACATAACCTGCTCCTTATTAACTTGTATTTCAGCATCAATTTCTCCACTGCTTTCTGTACTGGACGATCCGTCAGTGGTGTGTAGAAATTAAACAATGTACGTAAAGTAAAAGAAGCCATTTTAGGAACGCTGCATATTGCATGATTTAATTAACACGAAACGTCTGGCATCGGCAAAGTAGGAGAGGCAAAATGTCTATTAGTGATGGCCAGTGTTTGTGCAGAGGAGATCGAGATTTACTGCTAATAGGAATAAAATTCCTTTTCGGAGGGATGAAAATGTCCTAAAAGTGTATGATTATAATGGTTTCAGGGCTCTGCGCATATACTAAAACTTGACAGTGGTGATGATTGCACATATCTGTGAATACGCTAAAAAAAAAAATCACTGAATTGTACACGCTAAGTGAGCGAATTTTATTTTATTTAACATATATCAGTAAAGCCGTTAAAAGAACAGAATGCAGAGAGAGATTGTTTGGAAGGGGTGTGGAGAAATAAGACAGCAACTGAATGAACAAAAACTCAAGATACTTTTCTTTTTTTCTTTTTTTCAATTCAGAAGACCTTGCTGATTTCTTGTATATGCAGAATGCTTAGCAATGATTAGATAGAGCTTGTTTTTGGCAACAGATTTTCAAGCCTGTGTCCTGGGTTGCTGACTGTTTTGTTCCTTGGAGAAAGGACGTGTATTCAGAAATGAGGGCAGCAAATTCCTGTTACACCTTGCAGGGAGGATCGTCATGGAACTTAGTTTTCTAGGCTAGCTTTGCTTTAGAAGAAGCTCCTTGTTTTAGTCACAGACTCTTTCCTCACTGATCAAACTGAGTTTGGACCCTGGCTGTACCTCCTGTAACATGGGAGGTTATCAGTGAGGGCAAATGAAAGTACTGGACTTGGCAAAAACTTAAAACCAAAAGTCCTACTATAGAACGCTAATCCAAGCCATCAGAACCACCAGAAAAAGAGTATAAAGCAGACCAGAAACAGAGACAGCACTCCCAGAACCCAGAGAGGGAGGAAACTGTGGATCTTACAGGAAATGAGCCGTCGAGAGCAGGCATCTCCCGCGGGTCCTCTCTTGGGGACAAGACATTTAATTCTCACACTGTACTCATAGTATTTGGTTTCTTGTATCCTCCTAACTTCATAATTAGTCACACAAGTGGCTATGTTAATGAATGTGCATTTTTTTACTAGATGCCCTTGTCAATTTTTTGGCTACTTACCTCATCCTGGGATGAGCTTATTAATTGACTTCTAAGTATTTAATTTATAATGTAAATTGGGGAAGATACTACTCATCTCATGGGATTCTTAGGAGAAATAAATAGTAAATAGCTTTAAAGTGTACAGTTAAAAGGTTGGCACATAGTGTGGGCAAATGCTAGTCATATTTCTCACTATCATAATTTTTCTCCTGCACCCTGTATGTCCTTCTGTTGTGGTGCGTTCAAATCTAAGACCCACGGAGCCAACTGAGGTTGATTATGAGCCTATATTAGCCGGCGGCCAGTGACTGACTGACTCTCTGCCACGCAGGGTTAAAGGGAGATCAGCCCCGGGTCTTTGTTTAAGGCTGTTTTATAAAGCCTCTGACTATATCTTAGAATGAAGAGAGAGTAAGGAGATTACAGAAAGAAGAAGTTAACCGTCAATGTCCTTTACAAAGATAAATGTATCTGGGGAATTGCTAGATCAAACATAGCCTGGTAGACAGTCTTGTTATCTGTATCTTGGAATGTTATGCCTCTTCCTGGGACTTTGGTGCCTCGAGGAATCACTTCCTTGTTACTGATTTACTGGGAAGTCTTTACTCTTACAATTTCAAAAGAGGCAGCTCACAAAGCCTAAAACTACATCAAACAAGTAAGCAGTTTACAGAAAGCAGAAGTCGACCATTAACGCAATACAAATACATCACCTCGTATGACACTCTGGTTAATAAGTGAGCAGATTACAGAAGCAGACACTGGCCATCTTCATATCCTATACAAGACATTTCCTAAACCCACACCCAAGCAAGTAGGACAACTTCTGGTATCTAAAGATATTTCTTCCCTGTAGCTGACTTAGCTAGTTGGCTCACTTTGAAGATTTTCCACCCTTAACACTTCTTCTAAAGATGCCTTACAGTCGGCTCTATGTAGCATTTATTCTTGCTTTTTTGAATATTTGTGTGTGTTACTATGGTATTTATTAATTTGATCTTCTTTAATATTTTTTTTTAGGCGGGGCAACCCTTGGTTGACCTCACAGATTGCAAGTACCTTAGCTTACAATCCCTTATTTTTATTATTTTATTTTTTTAAATGTTTTATGCCTACAGCACGTGGTCTTCCTAGGTGGTCTCCCATCCAAGTACTAACCAGGCCCGACCCTGCTTAGCTTTGCGATCAGACGGGATTGGGCCTGTTCAAGATGGCATGGCCATAGACTTATGTAATATTTTACATTTTTGGCGGGACATCACATGTACATTTTGGCATGTGCCCCATCTCCCACTTGGAAGCCAGGACATAAGAATGTGCTCCGTTTGCCATCTAGATAAACGACAAGAACAATGACAAGAAAACATTTCTAAGAGTAAACAAGTAAAGCATAGAGATTAAAAGTCTGACTTTGGAGATAAGCTGCCTCGGTTCATTTCCTGGGTCCGCCACTTATACTCAGCAAATGCGTCGAAAAGTGACTTAGCCTTCCCAGGTCTCAGATTTCTCAGTTGTAATATGGAGATAATAAGGCTCCAAGAACTAAAAGAGGCTTGCAAAGTGCTCACTGCGGTATCAACATACAGAAAGCACATAAAGAATTATTAGCTATGATAATTATTATTGATGCCCTTTTAATCAGATTGCTTTTTGCAATAAATCTCCGAATGGATTTCCTGGTGCGAAGTCACATTCTGTTTCCTCTTCTTGCTTTAAATAACATCCACGATTTTTCTTAGCTACATATCTGATATGGAACTAACTCCCTTTCTAAAATCCTCAGGTAGCAATCAATGTCTCAAGCGCTGATTTTTCAAGTTCGATATTGGAAATCTCTACATCGGGATCACTTCCTGAATGAGAATCTTTATGTATTAAGCCCAGAAATGGGCATAAGATGTTCCACAGGTGATCATTATTTAATAGAAGAGTAAGAACCTCTGCTTTACAAACCTTTTAAAAAACACATATGTTTAGTTTTATAAATGCTGTTCTTTTCTGCTATTCCCAGCGTGCCATGTTGGGTGTATCTGTCAAACGTTCCGTTGCTCTCTATTTGTGCCATGCTCCTTTACCATAATTATATACTTGTCATTCACTTGAATAGAAATTGCATTTTCCACACTTGCACTTATTCCTTCCTTGTCTTGTAAATCAGCTTTCAAAACTCAGGTGCCTAAGCCACCTACTCAGCATGAACACCGATTTAGTGGAACTTAACGACAGGTGATATCTTCTCTCTTATGTTCCCTTTGATTTTTCTGCAGCACATTGTGCTTCTGCCAAAGAAGTCTTTTGTCAGATCGGAGTGATCAGAGTGTAATTATTTACAAGCATATCTCTTACTCTCTAGACCCTGAGACCACCGAAGCCCCTTGTTTTGAACGTCGCTTTTGCGATGGTTAATTTTATGAGTCACCTTGACCGGATGTGTGTGCGTGTGAGGGTATTTCCGGAAGGAGCGTAGCGTTCGTGTCAGTAGACTGGATAAAACAGCTGACCCTCCCCAGGGTCACTGGGCATCATTCAGTGCACTCAGGGCCTGAATACACAGAATGGTGGGGGAGGGCGAGGAGTCCTCTCTCCACCTAACTGTTAAGCTGGGACATCGATTTTCTCCTGTCCTTGAACTGGGACTTCCGCCGCTGGGCCTCTGGTTCTCAGGCCTTTAGACTCAGACTGAAAGTACATGACTGGTCTCACTGTGCTTCCAGCGAATAGTCAGCAGATAGTGGGACTTTTCAGCTTTCCTAACCGCGTGAGCCAATGCCTTACAATAGCTACCTTTTGTCTCTGCTTTTCTGGAGAACCCCGACTAATACAGCCGTATTTTGAGACCTGGCCCAGAAACAGTTCTCAAGAACGCTGTGTGAATGAATAAACAAACCGGAAAGAAAGAAACCCACATGTAGACTTATGCTGCCTTCCCCCGTCCTCTGTCACGTTCCCTCTCGCGGGTAACGTGAGATCAAGGTGAGTTCTCGGCCCTTTTTGAACTGAAGTAGAACGTTGGATTGCAAAAGGAGGGATCACGCCACACTCCAGGCGGCTTTAGTTTAATTTGTGATTGTTTTTAAGTGATGCATTTTATCAACACACGATATTCAACAAAAAGAAAACACACTTGCTTTCTGTTCTCTCCACGGAAAAATCATAAAGCAGTTCACTTTTTATGTATGTGTCGCCACACTGGAAGGCTCAGCCCCCGGCTCAGGGTCTATGAATCCAGCCCTGTTAGCAACGACTTTCCTTGACAGCTGGCTTCTTGGCATGGTTTGACAGCGGACACTTTTTCTGTGTCTCCTGGTGCAAATGTTTCTATTCTAGACGCAAAGACCTCAATACTCACAGAGCCTTGATTTATAGGAACAAGAAGAACAAATTCTCCAAGTGGGACACTGAGCGTCTACAGCTGGGACCATGTCAACTTCCACCATCTTGTTCCCAAACTATTTATTCTACCTGCAGGGGACAGAGCACCAGGGAGTGGGCACCGATTTAGAACGACGGTCGCATCCCAGAAGGTGGGTCGCCCATCCTTGCAGAGTATCATCCCCAAACTGGCTGCTCTGCTACACTTTCCAAGGCTGTTCCATCGCCCTGTGAGGCTGGCAGCCTCTGGGCAGGAGCGTGTGCCCTAGAACCGGTGGCTCTTATGTCATAAGGCCACGGCCACACTGCCTTCCCTGCCTTTTCCGTTCCTTGGTTCAGTGAGGTGTTTTGAAGGGTCTCGTTTTGGTGGATCGCACTCTCTCTCCGCCTTTGGATAGCAGTGCTGGCCCGGATCATGAAGACAAGACGGAGCGGTCCTTACCCAGAATGCGTGTTACTATAGCTAATACAAATCGCTGCCCCTACCGAAGGTGAAATGGGTCTCATATAATCGATTTGACATCAAGACGTCGGTTGGTCTCCTTGCGGTGTGGTGCCGCTGACTCGCACTGGTCTCTGTTGCTTGCAGATGGATACCCGGCAGCAGGAGCAGCTAGAGCGGACTTGGCGAGTGGGCACCTGTTGGAAGGCCATCTCGGCCCCTCTGATTGGAAGACCGCGCGGGGACAGCAACTCTAGGTTGTCCTGGATGTTCGTTCAGTGCCTCTTCCGTCCTTCTGCGGCACGCGGTCTCTGCCGAGTGTGACACGTGACACAAAGCCCTTCACGCCTCAGGCGCATGCGCCCACAGGTGTGCCCACGTGCCTCTGCCCCACGCCTTCTTCCTTCCTTTCGTCTCGCCTTTCCGCGTCCGGGCCCAGCCACCAAACTAAGCCATTGGCAGCTCCGTATCATCCGCATATATCTCACCTCGGGCGTATGCTGCTCCTGCACGAAGCGGATAGTCAGGTGTACCCAGGGACAGGACAATCGTCCCTGCCGACCGCCGTGGTCCCCGGACCAGGAGCGCTTCCTCGGCAGTCGCCGTTTAACTTTCCCCACCTGCCGAGTCATTCCACACGTGGACCCGGCAGCTATGTTCTTCCCCTGTCAGCTGGTTATAACAGACGGCTGGCTGTCGGCGTGCGTGGGCGAGGTACAGCACTGGTGGATCGTGGGGGCTCCGAGCCACCTGCTCGTGCGGCTTATCTCTTTATCCCCAGCATATGCCTTTCGTCTTGCGATGGGGTGATGCTGGGCCCCTGAGACTGGCTGGGCCTGACAGAACTCAGCGAGTGACCTTCACTTCTCACTGCGTGGGACCTCGGCGTCTCGGAGTCAGGCCTCCTTCCTAACTCCAGGGTCTATAACATGACTCGCCTATTAAGGTTTGTAATAAAGGTCGCACCACATCTCTTCCCGCCCAGATGCCTCTTCTCCCATCGGCTCCGCCGGCTAGTGTGTTCTAACAAGCTTGAGCAGCAGTCCGGATCGGCTCCTTTCTGTAAAACGAGCCGCCTGGACCGTTCGAAAGGCAACGTCGTGAGAAAAACAAGTTAGTGGAGTGAGTATTCTAGATTAAAACGCACATTAAAAATGGACGGCGAACGTAATGTGTAATCTGCAACTGCACCATGGGTGGGGGAAACAGCTGGAAAGACGTACTTGAGGCCCATTGTGACAATTTAATATGAAGATTGTGTATGTATGCAAGGTGCCCAGCATCGCTAATCATCTGGGAAATGTGAGTCAAAACCACGAGCACCTGTTATAAAAAGGAAAGAAAAGAAAACAAGCGTTGGCAAGGCTGTGAAGAAATTGGACTCCTCATACGTTGTGGGTGAGAATGTACAATGATGAAACTGCTACGGAAAACACTGTGGAGATTCCTTAAAAAGTCACAAAAAATTACCTTACGATCTAGAAATCTCACTAGTGGATGTTTATCCAAAAGAATTGAAATAAGGATCTCAAAGAGATACCTGACCTTCCTTTCATGCTCACTGCAGCATTGTTTGCAACAGCCAAGAGCTGACTCCTCCCAGAGGTCTACTCACGGCTTGGCTGACAAGGGTCCGAGAGACAGCCACTAAAGTGAGGGGGAGGACAAGGTCCCATTAGCGAGCTGCGATCAGAGTCCAGAGCACTGGGTGGGGTGGGGTCCAGCTGGAGGCTGTAAAAGTGGAGAAGCCTGGTGATGCTGTGGGGAGGGAGGGTTGCCAAGAGGCTGGGGTCAAATGAAAGTGACAGATGTCACACCACAGATACAGGGAAATGTCTGAGAACCAAGACCAAAAGCCCAGAACTCACGTGCATATTCTTACAGTCACTGGACTCTTGGAAGAAGATCAGGAAGATTCCGTACCTAATAGGAAGTAAGAGACAGTGGGTCGAGGATGCCGTCGAGATTTTTCAGCATCATTATTAGCCTGCACTGTAGGGTGTCTAAAGAACTAATACCAGGTTACTCCGAAGCCAGCAGAGACTCCAGGCACTGGTCTCCTGCAAGGCCATGCTGGTAACTGTGCGGCACATTCCTCTGAGCTGCCATCTAGTGTAGGATAAATTGAACCAAGTGCTCTCTACCGCCTTGGACAATCCCAGAATAGAGGCTGCTTCATCGACCTTGGCAAACGTCTGAACGAGACTTGTGATCTGTCTGAATCTGCCGTGAGAAAATTTTAAACAAGTTGCCTCTTTTCCAGTTGTTTTATAAAGTTTTCTTCTTCTTTTAGGTAGCACAAAACATTTTAGTGAGCCGAAGCCAATGGAATCGATATCTTAACTCTGCCGTGTGTATGTTTGTGGTTGTCATTTTCCCACATGATTCATTTTTTGTTGTTGTTGTTGTCGATTTGACATCAGTCTATGGTTGATTTTGTGATGTTAACTTCCAAAAGACAGATCAAATTACGTAGGGGTTTATTTCCCCCCCCCCCAAATGTTTTCTGGTTCACATTAAAATATTCAACAAATCCTTCTGTAGTAAGATTTGGTGAAAATGATCATTCTTGGGCTTGAAGTAATTTTAATTCTGTCCTTAAATTTGCTTCATAGGATCACGATTTCACTTTATAAATTACAGGTATGAACCATTGTTCAATAACTATTTTGGCAAGTGATTTCATGTGCTTCTTCTAGGAATTTGTCGACTTTTCTATCTCAAATCTCACCGCTATAACTTGGCTGCACTGCCTATCAGATATGGCCATTTCCCGTATAATGCAAGAATAGTTTAACACAAAGTATAACTTCATGGAGTTGGTGATTTTTAAGAAGTTACTCTTATAAAATGCATATAGTAAATACATCGTACCATGAGAACTGGATTTGTGAAATTCAGTTTAGAGTCCCCGTTTGCCAATCCCTTTGTCTGCGTTCTGTTTACACAGAATAACTTAGCTCCGTATTTCTCTGAACTTAATCTGCTTTTAAAAATATTTTTCCAGCATGCGAATTTAATGACGTCTCTTGCCTGTCTGTCGTTAACCACCAGATTGTCCTCTGACCTTTAATGTCCAGTCGGGAGTGATGCAATCACAGTGGACTAACATGACTTCTTATTTTTTAGCCGTTACAGACTTTTCGTAGGGTGACTTAGAATGTCTCATCTTTTATAGGTTGTTAACGGGTGTTTCCTCTTACACAACTGTCTATCGAGGGCACCGTATCACACCCTGAACTACGAATTATTTTGGTTTATTCTTGCCTTCGTACTTGCTCAAAAGCAACAATCCAAATTAAAAACATAAACGACTTTTCTAAAATTCTCCCACTTCCCCCAATCAGGTCAGAGATGAGGTGGAAGAAAAACCTTTGACGAAAGTACAAGGTAGAGGAGGCCGAAAGGTCATTTCACGTGGAGACTCAAGTCTTTTGTAAAGATCGTAACTGACAAATGGGGGGTGAGGAAGAAAGCAATTATGACTAAAACATTTCGTTCAACAAATTATTACCTTTTCAACAATATAATTGTTGCTAAAAATCAAGTGCCATTATCATTAAGGAAAAGAGATGCCACTATTTTGGAAATGAGATCTTGTCCCATAAATGCGGCCGAACAGAATGTAATCTTTAGTTCACAAATTAATGTAGTCAAAGGAATTAAAAATGTAGAAAATAACTGAATGGATAACATAGTTTCATACTAAGTTATATGGTGAGATCTGTTATGAGTATTTAGAATTTTTCCAGTTTTCTTGGCACAGAATGCTATGTATTCTAGATGATTTCTTAAAAGCAAGCATTTTAAATGCTGCAAACTGGTATCAATGTTTAATTTACTAAGATTTTTTTCTTGGTCACCTAGTATCTCTAAATTACATATTTACACAGCAGAGAAACTGGATTGCTTCTGTATATAAGACTACTACCATATAAATGTCTTTGATAGGAGGTATTCTTAGGCATAATAATGAAAAACCTAATATGACAAATTCATGAACTATGTATGTATTTGACTTCCCATATACATACAGTACTGATGTTAACTACCCATAAAAGCTAGTTTATAAATATTATATTTTTTCATAGAAACGTTTGGTCTAAGCAGTGCCGCTAGAGTCAGATTTATTTCAATGCCACTGAGCGATCAATTGCTTCTACTCTAAATAAACTGTAAAATTACCCAATCTACTCTTTGTATTATTGAACGAAATATATTACAGTTGTCAACTCTGGATTTCACATGGGCTGGTTCTTCGCGATGCTTCTAGAACTCAGTCCAGCAAAATTAGAGGAAAAGACTTTAGGTTTTTGCTTAGCCCTCTGCCCTCCCTTGCTACCCACCCCGCCTGCATTTTGAGTGACTTGTTTTCAGCATGAATTCATGGTTTGAGTCCACTCAGAGCAGAATGTCACTTACCAAAAGGAAATAATTGCACCGTATTTCCCTCACTTTAATTTAACTCAGAGCTGTTTTCAGTAACTCTTTTAATCAAAATTCAAGCATGATCTTTACCTTTCTGTACTTTTCACAGAAAAATCAAAAACGTCTCACTTTTGAGTCCCGCAAATGACATGTTGTGTGGAAAGGACTGCAATCCATGTAGCAGGCTTGTTTTATTTGCTTGCAGACATGGGGCTCAAAGTCCAGCGCTACTTTGGGGATCTGCTGACAGTGCCTTTAAACAGTTTTTGTTGTCAGCTTCTGGTAGCATTCTAGCTCTCCTTGAATTTAAAGAGGTCGGTTTGGAGAAACAGCTTCCACTGCTCAGCTGTGGAGGTGAGACAGGACCCGCTGAGGAGAAAGTGTGGTCAGGCTCGACGCACACTGAATGTGACGTAGTAAAAGGGACCCTTTCCTCCCTTTGAAGATTTTCCTAAAAACGGTTGTTTGGGCTCCTCTTGGAGCGCGCCTGTTCGTCCTCGATGGCCTTTCATAAACTCCTGGATCAAGTCGGAGGGCTGGGCAGATTCCAGATCCTGCAGCTCATTTTCTCGTGTGTCTGCAGCCTCGTAGCGTACAGTCATGTTCCGCTGGAGAACTTCACTGCAGCCGTGCCTGATCACCGCTGCTGGGTCCACATCCTCGACAATGACACCGTCTCTGCTAACAGCACCAGGATGCTCAGGCGGGATGCCCTCCTGCGAATCTCCATCCCTCTGGACTCGAACCTGAAGCCGGAGAAGTGTCGTCGCTTTGTTCACCCTCAGTGGCAGCTCCTTCACCTGAATGGAACCTTCTCCAACACGAGCGAGCTGGACACGGAGCCCTGTGTGGACGGCTGGGTGTACGACCGAAGCTCCTTCTCTTCCACCATCGTGATGAAGGTAAGGGGACCCTTCACATGGTCTGGGAGTTTATCACACAGTGACAACAAACATGCTTTAAGCCTTTAGTCATCATGTAGGTGCTCATTCTTCATTCCTTCAGCAAATGCTGATTACTTCTCTAGTAAATGTCAAGCACCTGCATCAACGGTGAGGCTAATGAACTCGAAATCAGACATAACCTTACAATTGTGTGGCTTTTGTTTTTAGGGAGACCAAAGGTCAAGCAAGTACTTTAGGTGATATGTTAACAACATTGTACAAAGTCAGAAATGTTCAGCCTTGCTTGTAAACTAGAAACGTCTGGAAAGTTGATGAAAGGCTGCAAGCACAGATTGTGCCCCAGGACAGCCATGCGGGATCTGTGGTGACATTCTGGCATCAGCACATTTTAAGGCTTCTCATATGATTGCACTCTGTAGCTAAGCTCGAGAACCACTTAGCATGGAAGAAAAGAAGGCATTAATGCAGCTAACAGGTTCAGAGGAGGCTTCCTATCAGAAGTTATATTTAAGCTGAGATCTGAATAACAAAGTAACAAAGGTTGGCTAATGTGAAAATGAGAAGCTGGAGAGGAAGAGGGGGCCTAATATAAAGAAACTTCCCAAAGTCGTTTAAGCTGTTTCAATCAGATTTCTACTGAGGGGTCATAAGCAGCTGTGAAGCTCTGATGTAATGATGTCCTTCTCTTCCAGTGGGACCTGGTGTGTCAATCTCAGCCACTGAATTCAATGTCCAAATTCTCATTCTTGGTTGGAATGCTGATGGGAAGCATCATGTCTGGTCATTTATCAGACAGGTGAGTGTCTCTGGATCATGGCTCTATCTTTACTCTGGGGTATTTTCATGCGTTCATGAATCGTTCTTCCATTAAGAAACATTTATTACAAATTATACTGTCCTGGGGTCTCCTAGGCCTCCAGGGACCTAGAAACACAAATGGAGAATCACAGTCAGCGTAGTGAGTGCTGTTTGGTTGGCTGTGAGCTTTATGCACAGGATATAGAAACAGCATCTCTGTTCAACATGGTGGCATTTTAGGACAGGATTTGGACAGGAGGTGCCACAACATGTAGTTTAGAAATATGTTACCTGTGGGAACAGAGAAGAAGATGTATTATAACACAGATCCATAGAACAACATTTCAGGCCATGGCCAGGAGGCCACTTCAGTCCCTCCTGGGCCCTGGGAGGCTAATGCTCATGGATTTTCAGAGCATGGTCCTCTCGTCCCTGGTTCTCAAGAGCGATGGGGAGACATTCCTATTAAACTTGTGGCGTCCATAGCAATGTCTCTTAGTGGTTTATAGAAAAATCATTTTGGTAACCTTAATTTTTGTTCTTGAAAACACAGCTTTTTAAAGGTAAGTTTTTCAACCACTGAAACTGCTGTCGCCAATTATGGTTTTAGAAATCGGAGCGCCCTAGGCCTAGCAGCACTATTTCCGAATCAGAGAGCCGACCACTGCCACCACCCAAACGCGTCTCCCCTGAGGCGCATGGGGAATTAAGGGGCGCCTCACCGCCTACCAGCGTCACGTGATCTGTCATCTCAGCTGCAAACTGTGAGCTCTGAAGGTATGACAGTCACTGTAACTTATAAAAGTGTTCAGGGTCAGCGTGTTCATTCCTGACAGTTCTTTAACACAAAACTATCCACCTTGCAGCAATAAAAATAAAACCATAGGTTTATGGCTGATGGATTTTCGAAAAAGGTGCCAAGATTATTCAGTGGGTAAACATAGCCCCTTCAACGAATGAATGGTGCTGTGACAGCCGGATATGCACAAGCAAAAGAATGAAACTGGACCTTTAACAAATATTAACGCAAAATGGATTAATGACTTAAATAGAAGAGCTAAAACCATAAAAGCCTTAGAAGAAAACATAGTAGGGTGAATCTACGTGACTTTGAGTTTGGCAATGGATTCTTAGATATGACGTCAAAGTATGAGTAACGAAAGGAAATATAGATAGATTGGACTTCATCAAAATTAAAAACTGTACATCAAAGAATCAATAAAGCAAATGAAGCAAATGAAAAGATAGTCTATGTAATGGGAGATAATATTCCCAAATTATATATATGGCATAAAGGTGGGCAAATAGATCAATTTGATAGGGTTTAATATCCAGAATATATATATTAAAAAAACTCCCACAACTAAACAATAAAAAGGCAAAGAATCGCATTTTTAAATGGACAAAGGGCTTGAATATACATATCTTGAAAAATATATAGAAATGTTACATAACCACATGAAAAAGTGCTTAATATGTTCTTAAAAATGCAAGTCAAGTCTACAACCATGCCACCCTTAACACACCCGATCCCATCTGATCTCAGAAGCTAAGCACGGTCAGGCCTGGTTAGCACTTGGTTGGGAGACCACCTAGGAAGACTGGGTACTACAGGTGGTAAAAAAAAAAAAAGCAAATCAAAACCAGAATAAAATGCCACTCCACACTTAATGGGGTACATATAATGATGATGATGATGATGATGATGATGATGATGATGATGATATGGAAAAGAACATGTATTCATGAGAATGTAGAGAAATTGGAACTTTTGTACATTGCTTATGGGAAAGTAGAATGGTACAGCCAATGCAAAAAACACTTTGGAAATTCTTCAGAAAGTTAAATTTAGAGAAACCTTATGAGCCAGCAATTCCATTGCTAGGTATAAAACCAAAATAATTGAAAACGAGGATTCAAATAGACACTTACACAACATCGTTGCAGCATTACTCAAAATAACCAAAGGTCGAAACAACCCAAGTGTTCATCAACAGATGAATAAATAAAATGTGTTATGTACATGGAAAATTTTTCAGCCATAAAAAGAAATAAATTTCTGATTTGACTACAACATAAATGAACCATGATAGCATCATGCAAAGTAAAATAAGACAGACGAAAGAGGACAAATATTGTATGATTCCACCTACACGAAATATCTAAAACAGGCAAATTTGTAAAGAAGAAGATAGAATAGAAATACTGGAGGCTGGGGGAAAGAGGATTGAGGAGTTATCACCTAATGGGTACAGAATTTTTGTTGAAGATCTTGAAAAGTTTTGACAGTGATGATGGTTGCACAAAATTGTGAATGCAATCAATAACAGTGATTTCTACACTTAAAGTGGTTAAAGTGGAAAATTATGTTCAATATGTTATACTGAAATTAAAGAGAAACACAGTAGGACAAGAAGACAAACTACAGACAGGGAAATATACTTCCAAAAGACATTTCTGAAAAAGGAGTGGTGTAAAAAAAAAAAAACCATACAAAAAAACGCTTAAAATTCAACAATAAGAGAATGAATAACCCAATTAAACATGGGCAAAAGACTTGAGCAGACACGTCACCAAAGAAGGTATACAAATGACAAATAAACAGGTGAAAAAAATGCTTGACAACATATATCACTAGGGAACTGCAAATTAAAACAATGATGCTACTGCATACCTATTAGAATGGTAAGAAAACAGAAACAAAAACAAAGACGTCGACCACACTAAATGCTGATGAAGATGGGGAGCAGCGGGAATGCTCACTCATTGCCAGCGAGATCATGCAATGATACAGCCACTTTGGAAGACGTTTTGGCAGTTCCTTGTCAAATCAAGCGTACTTTTGCCATAAAATCTAGCAATCGTGCTCCCTGGTGTTTACCCAAGGAGTTGAAACTTACATTCACACAAAGCCTGCACACGAATATTTATAGCAGCTTTATTCATAACAGCCAAAACTTGGAAGCAACCAAAATATCCGTTAGTAGGTGAATGGATAAATAAACTGTGGTCCCTCCGGACAATGGAATATTATTCAATTCTAAAAAGAAAGGGACTATCAAACCATGAAACGACATGGAGAAACCTTAGAGACTTACTAACAAATGAAAGAAGCCAATATGAAGAGGCTATATCCTGTATGATTCCAACTATATGTCGTTCTAGAAAAGTCAAAACTAAGGGTACGTAAAAGGATAAGTGTTGGCAGGGAGAGAGAGGGATGGATAGGCGGAGCACGGAGATATTTTAGGGCAGTGAAACTACTCCGTATGACACCGTAATGGCGGGTACGTGGCGTTATGCATTTGTTGAAACCCACAGAATACACGGAATACAGAACACACAGAGGGTACCCCGATGCACACCGTGGACGTCGAGGGGTAATGATGTGTCGTCGCGGGTTTATCGCTGTACCAAGTGTGCTGCTTGGGTGCAGACCGCTGTAGACGGGGATGCTGTTCAGGAGTGGGGAAGGCGAGAGGGGTGGCGGAAAGCCCCTGACCGTCTGCTCAGTATTGCAGTCGACCTAAAACTGCTCTAAACGACAAAATCTATTTTTTTTTAAAGCCACGAAAATTACTTTAGAAGGAGAAAGAAAAGAAAAAAAAAAAAAAGAACACCTGGCTCACAGAGCATAAAATGATCATTTTCTGGCCCCGTGCAGGAAGTATTTGCTAGCTCCTGGTATAGTAGCGCTCTAGTCTCTTTGTTCATGTTTCTTAAATAATTATTTCTCTCTGTCGTCATCTTCTACAACTTCTATTGCTGTCTTCAGATATTCTCTCTCTCGTGTCTCTGTCCGCATGGCCGTTAAGCCCATCCGGTGAACTTTTTTTTGTGTCAGAAATTGTACTGTTTCAGCTCTAGGATTTCATTTATTTTAGTTTATTTGTATCACTGTCTCTGCTGAGAGTGTCTTTTTATAAGCTGTGCTTTTCATATATTAAAATTATATTTTATCTGTGTCTTTGAGGATAGTTATATAACCACTTTAAAACTTTTGTTGGTTAGTTTCAAAATTTGTTTCATCTCAGGAGTTTAGAAAGATTTCCATTATCTTGGGAACAAGTTCCATTTTCTTGGTTTTTCACATACCGGAAGAGCTCGAATTATATCTTGAAAATTATAAATGTTAAGTTGTGAAGATTCTATTTTTTATTATCATTCATCAATAATACCGATTCCTTCATTTTAGCAAGTAATTTTCACGCCTGAGATTGAACTAAAAACTGTTTCTTATGTAGCAGTTTCTGGGCTCAGTTCCAGGCCTTTATTTCCAGAACCAGAGACGTACCCATCAGAGACTTTTAAAAAGAGTATCACGATAGAATATTTTGAACCTCCTTCTCGAGCCTTCTTTGATAACTAACTGGGAGAGCTAGAGTCTTGGTAGGAAAACCATTTAAGAGGCTATCAAAATAGTGTTTAGGAAAGACGGTGGAAGTTTGAATCAGGAAGATGCCAAATGATACCAAGGAGCGGGATTTGGGACATGGTTTGTAGGTAGATGCGCTAGGACTTCCTGATGGTTCCAGATTTTTTAAGGAGGCTTTGGTGTGGCACATAGAGAATTAAGGATGCTATCTGGATCTGCAGCCTGAGCAAATGGATGAAAGATGATACCACTTTGAAAGATGAGGGAAGCTAGGGAATGAAGCACATGTAGAGGAGAAAGTTAAGACTTCTGTTCTGGACATAATAAGTCAGAATGCCTATTAGTCATTTAGTAGGAGATGTCAAGTCAAGGAAGACAATGAATATGGACTTGCTTGGAAACAATCTGCCCAAATATAACCCTTAGCCAGGGTGATACGCAGCTAATAAATACCCAAGGAGTCATTGTCGCATAACCCTCCCACTAAAGGAGAAGATATGGCCTAACAGAAAGACTCTAAGTGACCGCTCACACATCAAGGTCAACATCCATTATGATTGGTCAGTGCCCGTGTTGTACTGGTTGTTAAATATTTTGAGTACACCTCTGCCATTAGAAGAACACCTCTTTCGTTTAAAACTCAAAAAAAAAAAAATCAGTCTCATACTTTTTCCTCATACTTTTACTCTTTTCATGTGTTGAAAAATTATAAATGTTCAGCTATATATAAAGCAATTAGAAAGCAGTGGCCATGGACTTCTCAGACAAACTGGACTTCTCTTTACCTGCAGTGCAGGGGAGAGAGCCTCGCTGGTGTACCCTTGTGGAAACTGGTCGTGTAGACCCCTGGGGAAGATGGCAGAGGCTGCAGACATGGACTGTGGAAATCCGGACAACTACCTGAGCAATGTGCTCACAGTTCTGTGCTAAGGAGACACCTGTCTGCGCTCAGGCAAACTCAGCATCAGTTCCTAGAATCCCTTCCCTCTGCACGGTCAGCACAATAGCTCAGCTTCCATTGCTCCCTTAGTGACCAATCATCTCATTTGCCGGGACGTTCCCGGCTTAATTAGTAATAACATCCATTCTTGGTCTCAAAAGTATCCTGAGTGCAAAATAAGAGAGAGGACCCCTGCCTCTCAGGGTTTGGAGAAAAGTAATCATTGCTGGCACATTCAAGCACTTTGATGATGAAGAAAGAATTTATCAGAAACTCTTGATCTGGTATGCTGACCTTGAGAATATACAGAATTTCATGAGATGATCTTCTGCTTAGCCTCCTTCAGGATCATAGATACATTCAACAGTTGGGGCGGAGAAGAGAAATGGATGAGCCATAGCACAGAAGCTGTGTCCCGTGGCTCTTTACCCACTGCTGGTAACTACAGTCCTTCCCTACACCTACCTCATATTGAAATGACTCTGAAAGCCACGAGCAAATAAAATGCAAAATGTACTTTACTTTCAATCTTTTATTATTTTCTGATCCCCACCCCCCGCAATATGCTCATGGTAAAAAATTAGAACATAGATACAAATTTTTAAAGATCTTTAAAATCATTCATAATTCACATTCTGTAAGATAACTGACCTAGACTCTTCAAAAAAAAAAAAAAAGCAATGTCATGAGAAAAATAAGAGTGATCAATCATCCTTGATTTTAATAGCTTAACAAAAACATGACAATCATATGTAATGTGTAACTACTAGAGCATGGATGGAAACAAGAAAAATAACATCTGGAAAGACATTTTGCAGCGCTTTGTGGCAATTTGAATATGGTCTGAGGGCTGAAGGTGAAATTATTGTTAGTTTTCTTAGGTGTGATGATAGAGTTGTAATAATATAGGAGACTGCCCTTATTTTTAATATACGCATGGTAAAAAAAATTCAGGAGTGGTGCGCCATGTGGTCTATAACTGCCATTCAAATGGTTCAACACAAAAAGTTTTCGTATGTGGTGTGTGTGTTTGCACACACAAAGAAATAAAGCAAATATAGAAAAATGTTATCTAGTGATGGATCTGGTTAAGATCTATACCAGTGTTCGTTATACTGTTTATTTTATTTAAACTTTCGTATTTGACGATTTTCAAAATAAAGTATTGGGAAGAAATTCATCCAAGTAGAAACCAACATTAACATCATATTATATTTACATACATCAAAAATATATGTTTCAAATAAAATTGGGGGAAAGTGTACATGTAATTTTGTAACCTCTTTTGATATGGTGTTTATAGGTGCGTGTAGCATTTTCTTTTCAAATCAAACATTTTTTCAAATAAATTTTAGAAATGTATATGAAAAAAAGAAATAATTCAAAACCTCTCTGGTTATCTTCATCAGACGTCATTATAAAAAATCAATAGTCCTGAGTTGACCAAGGTAGCTAGTTACAGCAAGAACCCAAGAATCTGACTGTTACGGTCACCCCTGTTGTCTGGGTCAGGTGGCACCCATCCTCCAGGCAGTAGCTCAGGCCACCAGCACCTTTCATTGTGTGACCTTTTCATCTGCCCATTCTTTTGTTTCTAGCCATGTTGTCAGAGAGATGAGCAGAATCAAAGTAGACCTTAGGCGGACGGGCCATGAATTCCTGTCAAGTCTATATGTATGCATGTTTTCACTTCTTCTTCACGCCCCAATTCCATTTCCCCGTCCTCCCAATATAGAAGTTATTAGATATTATTTAAATGTTATTATTTCATTCTTTTTCTTTTGCACACCCACCACTATGGTTTTGATGTACCTACACATCTCCATAGATGCTTCTAGCTCATTTTTCTCTTTGCTGCACAGTGCTTCACAGTGGAGATTCGTTATGAAGCTCCTAATCCATTTTTTGGTGATGAACGACAAGATCGTCGCCAAGACGTCTGCCCCTCTAGATCACACTACATCGAACAACTTCATATGTGACTTTTCCCTGAGAGAATGTACAGGAAATATCTTTATATGTAGCTGTTTTTGTTTTGACTGGCCAGGCTTTCCAAAAACTGTCGCTCCATCGTTTCATTAATCATAGCACTTCTTTATATAGATTCTATTCCATTTTAAAGTGAAATACAAATTTAGAAATAAGGCATATGTTACATAACTACTCAGAATAGAAAAGATGTCACAGCCATATTATAATGTAGCCATTCTGTAAGAGTGGGAAAAATTGTGGAGCATTTGCCAAATCCCACTGTTTGTCCCCTGGTGTCACTGGCCACATAGAATCAGCACAGGCCATTTTATCCAAGTTGTCTAGAAAAAGAGCCTCTTTCCCAAAAACCTGTGAAACACAGAATTCCCTTCCACCTTTTTTCAACCTTCTCCTTCTCTGTTTCTTCATGCTCATCTCATCTGATCTTTTCCTCCGAGAATCTTCTCTAAGTTCCTCTGCCTGGGTTGTGGCTCCCTCGGACCCTATCCTAGGGAAGAACATTGTCCAAGACCATAAAGCCAGACTCAGCAGAGAGGGCCTTTTATGCAACCCATCAGCATCATTGATGTATCATTCCATGAATGCTCCTTTCACACCCGTTTATCCATGGCCTTCATGGTCCTAGATTCCCAAGTGTAGATTTAGACCCTATGTCAGTCAGCTCAGGCCACCATAACAAAATACCATATACTAGTGGCTTAAGCAACAGGAACTTACTTTCTCAGGTTCTAGAGATTGGAAAGTCCCAGGTCAAAGTGCAGCGTGATTCTGTTCCTGGCGAGAGCTCTCTTCCTGGTTTAAAGACGGCTGCCTTCTTGCTGTCTTTACGGTAGAGAGAGAGGGACAGCGATCTCTCTGGTGTCTCTTCTTGTAAGGGCCCCAGTTCCGTCACGAGGGCCCCACCTCACGACCTCATCAAGACCCCATAACCTCTTCAAAGCCCCATCTTCAATAACATTTCATTGGGTATTAAGACTACAATATAGGAATTTGGGGGAACACAATTCAATCCATAGCAGATCTCTCGTGTTCTAGATACTATACAGTATCCACTATGTTACATGCATATGTTGGTATAAGAGACATTTGTGATGTGTTAAAATTTCCAATAGAGTACTCTCTCCTTATCCACAGCGCACACATTCTAAGATCCTAGTGGATGCCTGAAACTGTGGATAGCACCAATTCCTGGATATACCATTTTGTTTTTCTAGACATACATACCTATGATAAAGTTTAAGTTATAAATTAGGCGAAGTAAGAGTTTATCGAGAACTAATAAAATAGGACAATTATGACAACATATGGGAATGAAATTATGTGAACGTGGCATTATTAAATAAAATAAGGGTCACTTGAACACAATCATTGCAATGCCATGACCATCAGCCTGATAACTAAGCTGGATATTAAACGACTAAAGAGAGTATACAGTGTGGATACACAGGACAAAGGGTGATTCACATCCTATCCGGGATGGAGTGAGATGGTGAGAGATTTCATCCTGCTGCTCAGAACGACAAGCGGTTTCAAACTTATGAGTTGTTTATTTCTGGAATTGTCCATTTCATATTTTCGAACTGCAGTTGATTGTGGATAACTGAAACCATACAAAGTAAAACCATGGATAAAGGAGGACCACTGTCTTGCGGGCTGTCTTATATGGTTTCAACTGGTCTTAAAGATATACTGGTAACAGACTGGAGAAGAAACTGTTACACTCAGTATCTATTTACAAACAGCAGGGTCGCTTCTGAGATCTATTGTTGATTTTTTAAGATTTCAAGTACAAAGTTTCACTTATTAAAACAACTCGTAAATTTCCAAATGTGTCTTTCTTTTTCATAGTTTTTACAACAGGTCATTAATATTCCCATATCTAACCTGTTTCTGTTTCTCAGGTTTGGGAGGAAGCTAATTCTCAGATGGTGTTTCCTCCAGCTCGCCATTTCTGAAACCTGTGTAATCTTTGCTCCCAATCTCCTCATTTACTGCTTACTACGCTTCTTGGCTGGCTTTTCTACCCCGAGCATCCTGGCCAATAATTCTTTGCTTAGTAAGTAACGACTTTGGATCTCTGACATTTTCCAATCCCTAATTTTGACTTTGAAATTCCAACTTTCTTTGAAGTGAAAGTCCTGTTTGTGTTTTCTCTCAGTTATAGAATGGACAATACCCCAATTCCAAGCCATGGGAATGACGATGGCGTTATGTGCTGCTTCTGTGGGGACGATAATTCTGGGAGGACTGGCTTTTGTCATTCGAGACTGGCGCATCCTTCAGCTAGTGCTTTCTGCACCATTATTTGTCCTTTTTTTTGCCTCAAGGTATAAGGTGTCTTTCTTCCTCTGTCTTTGAGGGTTCTGGGATGCAAGGTACATGGAACCAGGACACAAATTCTGTTTGGTCTATAGTCAAAACTGAGCATGTGCTCTACTAATCTGTACCATATGTACAATTTAAGAAGCAGAACAGGTAATATCAAGGACAGATCATATCAAGGACACTTGGTTAAATTTGAATTTTAGATAAACAAGTTTTTTTTTTTTTTTTGTATAACATTCCAAATATTTGCATGGTGCACAGTTACTCTAAAAATTATTTGTTGTCTATATAAAATTCCTATTTATCTGAGAGTTCTGTATTTTTGTTTACTAACCTAATAAAATACAAGGTGTTTCATTAAAGTAAAACTTCAAATAAACAACAAATACTTTTTAGTGTAAGCATGTCTAAAATATTGCATGGGACATAATTATATTCAAGAGTTCCTCATATTCACTGTTTAACTGAATTCAGATTTAACTAGGAACCCTATTTTTATTTGCTAAAACTGGTACTATGCCCTTGAATAAGAGGGGGGCCCATAGGACTCCTTTATATTCCCAGCAGTGAAGGTATACTTACCGCATGAATCAGTCATCCTCACAGTTTCCTAGTTATGGGACAAGAGAACACAAATTAACATTTCCTGGTATGACGAAACAAGAGGTAGGCGTTAGATGGGAGGGCGGAGGCATTTCAGAATAAAGGGTGTGTGGGAAATGAGCAAGCGAGAGTTGGTTGCACCTCTGTCTTCTTCTTTGACCAGATGGCTGGCAGAGTCTGCTCGGTGGCTGATTATCACCAACAAACCCGAAGAGGGCTTAAAGGAACTCAGAAAAGCTGCACGCAGGAATGGAATCAAGAATGCTGAAGACACCCTAACCATGGAGGTGAACAGGAAAGAGATTTGGTTATGGGATGCAGGGAAGACATGACCTGACACATACACACGCTAGTTGGTGTCCACAAGATGAGTAAAGGGTGGGAACGCAGGCCTTCTTACCTAACTTCTCAATGGCCGTCGGCATTGAGTTAACATTAAGAGAGAATGTTCTGTTACTGAAAGGGTCGGTCACAGGTATTTCACTCAACAAAGGCAGATATCACTTAGTATTTATAATTGTAAAGATCGTATAGAGTTCGCTTAGCAAAAATGCCCTCAAGATTCATCTATGTTTTAGCAAATGGCAGGATTTCCATCTTCTCTATGGTTGAATAATATCCTATTGTATGTATCTACCACATTTTCTTTTCCTTTTTTAAAATATGGCCTTTATTATGTTGAGGTATGTTCCCTCTATTCCCACTTTGCTGAGAGTTTTTATCATAAATGGATGTGGATTTTGTCAGATGCTTTTTCTGCATCTATTGCTATGATCATATGATTTTTATACTTCATTTTGTTTATGTGGTATATCATGTTAATTGTTTTGTGGAAATGAACCAACCTTGCATTCCAGGAATAAATCCCACTTTATCACGGTGTATCTTTTTCATATATTGCTGAATTCGGTTTGCTAATATTTCGTTGAGGGTTTTTGCATCTACGTTCAGCAGATATATCGGCCGATGATTTTTTTTTTTTTTTTTTTTTGCAATGTCTTTATCTGGTTTTGGAATCAGTGTAGTGTGTAATGGCCTCATGAAATGAGCTTGAAAGGCTTCCCACCTCTTAAAGTTTTCGGAACAGTTTGAGAAGGATGGATGTTAATCCTTATTTGAACATTTGGTAAAATTTACCTGGGAAGCCATTAGGTCCAGGACTTTTTGTTTGTTGGAAGTTTTTTGATTACTGATTTGATTTTGTTAGTAGCAATCGGTCTGTTCAGATTTCCTGTTTCTTCTTGACTTCGTTTTGGAAGATTGTATGTCTCTAGGAATGTATCTATTTCTTCCAGATTGTCCAGTTCATTGGCACATAACCGTTCATAGTATTTTCTTATAATTCTTTGCATTTCTGTGGTGCCATTTGTCCTGTCTCCTCTTTCGTTTCTGATTTTATATATTTGAGTCCTCTCTTTTTTTCTTGGTGAATCTGGTTAAAGATTTATCAGTTTTGTTTATCTTTTCAAAGAACCAGCTCTTGGTTTCATTGATCTTTTGTGGGTTTTTTTTTTTTTAGACTATGTTTTGTTTATTTTCACTCTCGTCTTTAATGTTTCCTTCCTTCTACTCACTTTGGGCTTTGTTTGCTGTTCTTTTTCTAGTTCCTTTAGGTGTAAGTTTAGATTGTTTATTTGAGACTTTTTTCTTGTTTCTTGAGGGAGACCTGTATTACTATGAATTTCCCTCTTAGGGATGATTTTGGGTTGTTTTCATTTGTCTCAAGATACCTTTTTTTTCTTCTTTGATCTATTTGGTTAACCCACTTACTGTTTAGTAGCATGTTATTTAGCCTTCATGTGTACGTATGTTTTTCAGGGTTTTGTTTTGTTTTTTTCCTTGTAATTGATTTCTAGTTTCTTATCATTGTGGTTGGATAAGATCCTTGATATGATTTCAGCCTTCTTAAATTTAGTGAGACTTGTTTTATGCTCTAACACATGGTCTATCTTTGAAAATGTTCCATGTGCACCTTGAGAAGAATGTATTCTGCTGTTTTGGGGTAAAATGTTCTAAAAATATCAATTAAATCCTTCTAGTCCAATGTGTCATTTCAGGCCACTGTTTCCCTGATAATTTTATGTGTGGAAGATCTATCTATTGATGTCAATGGGGTTTTATGACTGCATTACTGTCAAATCTCTCTCTTTATATTCATCATTATTTGTTTTATATATTTACGTGCTCATATGTTAGAAGCATAAATGTTTACAAGGGTTATATCCTCTTGTGAGATCGATCCCTTTATCATTATGAAATGTCCTTCTTTGTCTTTTATTATAGCCTTTGCTTTAAAGTCTATTTTGTGTGATATAAATATTGATACTCAAACTTTTTAAAATTTCCATTTGCATGAAATATCTCTTTCCATCCCTTTACTTTCAGTCTGTGTATGTCTTTTGATCTGAAGTGGGTCTCTTGTAGACAGCACATGTATGGGTCTTGTTTTCTTATGTCTTTTTACTGGAGCACTTAATCCATTTACATTTAAAGTGATTATTGATAGGTATGCCATTATATTATTCGTATTTATATTATTTTTCCTCCTCCTCCTTTTTAAAGAAGTCCCATTAACATTTTTTGTAATACTGGTTTGGTGGTGATGAACTCCTTTAGCCTTTTCTTGTCTGAGGAGCTCTTTATATCTCCTCCAATTTTAAATGTTAGCCTTGCTGGTAGAGTATTCTTGGTTGTAGGTCCCTGCTTTTCATCACTTTAAATATTTCATGCTAATCCCTTCTGGTCTGCAAAGTTTCTGTTCAGAAACTGGCTGACAGTCGTATGGGAGCTTCCTTGTACATAACTAGCTGCCTTTTTCTTGCTGCTTTTAAGATTCTCTCTTTGTCTTTAACTTCTGACATTTTAATTATGATGAGTCTTGGTGTGGGCCTATTTTGATTCATCTTGTTTAGGACTCTGTGTTTCTTAGGCTTGGATGTCTATTTCCTTTGCCGGGTTAGGGAAGTTTTCCATCATTATTTCTTCAAATACGTTTTCAATCTTTTGCTTTTTCTCTTATCCTTCTGTTACCCCTATGACGTGAATGTTGCTACACTTGATGTTGACCCAGATAACTAGCCTCATTTAAAAAAAAAAAAAACAACCTTCCAAAAGCATGAGTCCAATATTTTCTACTCAAGGTGGTTCTGCAACTGAAAGAAAATTCTTTTTTTTAAATTTTATTAAAATTATTGACGTTACATTGGTTAATAAGATTTTATGGGTTTCAAGTGTACAATTCTGTAATACGTCATTTGATTATTGCACTGTGTACTCACCACCCAAAGTCAAGTCTCCTTCTTTTATCATCTATTTGACTCCTATTACCTTCTTCTACCTCCTCCATACCTCCCTTTTCCTCTAGTAACAACCATGTTGTTGTCTGTGTCTATGAGGGTTTTTTTGTTTGTTTCGTTTTCTGGTCTTATTTGTTTATTTGTTGCTTTCTGTTTTATATCCCACGTATGAGTGAAATCATATGATTCTTGAATTTTTCCATTTGACTTATTTCACTTAGCATGATATTCTTAATATCCATCTATGTTGTTGCAAATGGCAATCTTTCATTTTTCTTATGTCTGAGTAATATTCCATTGTATATACATACCACATCTTCTTTATCCAGTCATCCATTGAAGGACACAATCAAGGACAACTCAATTGAATCCTATACCTATTTGTTGAATAATCATGTTACACAAAGGCCTTAAGTATTGTGGGAGATAGAGATAAACCAGATGAAGCACCTATCCTCAAGGACCTTACTGTCAAATGTATAGGAAAAAGAACATATACGAATAACCACTTGACAAGGGGGGTTGTTTGTTATCAGGGAAGCTCCAGATCTTCAGTCCATTTGGTCTAACCATTCAGAGAGAGCACACTTGCATAGGACCCTGTTCACATGCTCTAGTTGATAGAATAAATTTTGTTCCAACTATAGTTTTTCTAAGTTGGTTTGAAACCCAAAGGGGCTGCTGATGACTAAGGAAGATGCATTCTTCACCAACACAGGATTGGGATGAACCTAAAGTCAGACCGTCCTTTACTCTACATCATCCCAGAGACATCACAAAAGTTTCTTAAAAAGATTTTGTAATAATTCTAAGGAAATGTTCTTTTTTTTCTGAGACAAACGGGTTTTCTGTGAAGGACAGCCCACTGAGACCCAAGCTCAGCTCCCAGGTCTTTCATGCCCAGCCAGCATAAACGGAGCTGTGGACCATTAATCCACGTAACTGCATTTGATTTCCTTCCTGATCTGCGGATCTAACATGCACTTCCTTTCTGAGGCTTGACTCTCATGTTCGATTGTGTCCTTGTTGCTACCTAATTTCCCCAAGACTTCATTAACCCCTAATCGGCCTTTCATACTACTTTTATACCTGTCAATACATCTTTTTTTAAAAAAATCATTACTCATTGTTTTTTTCTTTAAAAAATTTAATTAGAGTCAACATACATTACATTAGTTTCAGGTGTACAACATAGTGATTAGGCATTTAAAGAACTTATGAAGTGATCACCCTGATAAATATAGTACCAATCTGAGATCATACATAGTTATCACAATATTATCGACTATATTCCCTATGCTGTGCCTTACATCCCTATGACTATTTTGTAACTACCAATTTGTACTTCTTAATTCCTTCCCCTTTTTTACCCACCTCCGACCCCCCTCTCATCTGGCAACCATCAAAATGTCCTTTGTATCTATGAATTTGTTTGTTTTGTTTGTTGATTTTGTTCCTTGGATTCCACATGTAAGTGAAATCACATGGCATTTGTTTTTCTCTGTCTGACTTACTCCACTCAGCATAGTACCCTCTAGTTTCATCCATGTCATTGCAGATGGAAAGATTTTGTTCTTTTTCCTGGCTGAGTAATATTCTATTGTATATATGTACCACCTCTTCTTTATCCATTCATCCATTGATGGACACCCAGGTTGCCTCCACATCTTGGCTGTTGTAAACAATGTGTCAATGTATCTTTAATGTCCATATTTTCCACTCAATGTAACAGTAAGTGGTCTATGTTGTCCACACTCCTGGGCCTCAAAAATAGTACCTACTATTTTTTGACAATGAAACAATTACTCATTGTTGTCGTTGAAGGTTTTGAGGTCCGCCATGCAGGAGGAGCTGGAGGCAGCAAAGAGCAAACCTTCTGCGTGTGACATGTTTCGCATACCCAGCATTCGGAAAAGGCTCTGTCTCCTGTCCTTTGTGAGGTAGGCTTCGCGCCGTGCGTGAGGAATGTTAAAATAGTGGAGACATGAATCTATTCCTTATCAAAGGGTGTAACACATGTGGGGACAGGTATGGAGATAACACATGAGGAAGTCATAAAGATAATCGCTACGTTTAGAGATAGTCAGAGGGTTATAAAAAAGACTGACCCGGAACTAATTGCACAGTGAAGAATGTTGTTTGTCACATCAGCCTACCAGGCTCATCACGGGAAACTGAGGCTGAGGACTGCCACCATGTACAGCCTTTGGCTTTGAGTTTCTTCACTTCTTTACCTCCCTGTTCAGGGAGGTAAAATTACCAGCAGTAAGGTGCATAGACGCATACAGCTCTATAAATATTTACGCATGTAAATATTGCAACTGTCACTCAAATCGGGGTATAGAAAAAACTATAAAACCTTAGAAGGTGTCATTATATATCTTCAAGAACAACGCCCACCACCTCCCCAAAAACTTAATGACGATTACAACCTCCATCATCATGCAATATTTTATGACAGTTTGAAAAATTATTTCCATGCAAAAACGTATTCTACAAACCTGACATGCCTTTATTCTTTAATGCCAGCTGCCAGCTGCCCGGCAGATAGTATCTGTTATTGTCATTTGCATAACCTTGGCCCCGAACCTTATGACATCTGTCTTTCATCTTTGTTCACCGCAGATTTGTAAACTATATGTCCTTTTATGGCCTGACTCTCCACCTCCAGCACCTGGGGACCAATGTCTTCCTGTTCCAGATTTTCTTTGGCGTCGTCACCCTCCTGGCCAATTATATTGCACTCTTGGCACTGAATCACCTGGGCCGTCGCATGAGCCAGATCCTCTTCATGCTCCTGCTGGGACTCTTCTTTCTGTCCATCATATTTGTGCCTCAAGGTGAGGAAAGAGCACAGGTCGAAGAAAGGCAATCCCTCCCCTGCGCCCCCTCCTCCCAACCTCCCCCTCTTCCCCATGGAATGTACTTACACCTGCGGAGGTTAAAAGGAGAAGTGGAATGTGGTTCTAAGGATTTTCCCCAAAACCGGTCTGAGGATTTTGCCATTGAGTGGCCAGGAGAGAGTCAGAGGTCAGTAAATGTTGATTCGGACATATGGTTGTCTTTATCAGAGCTGTGAAATACCTGTTAATAGGTGTCATTTATTCCTGACCATTTCTCTAAGCGAGCCAAAGATCACCTCCCCTTTGGCCAGTCACACTTGTAAATCACAATATTGTGCCCATTATATGTAATTGTGTCTCATGCGAGGACACAGTACTGTCATTTCTTCTGCTGGGCTCTCTTATTACTACAATGTCAGTTCCAATTTCTCCCCTGATTTCAGTGAACTCCTTATATTAGTTCACCATCACTGCAGTCCTGGTTTAGGGAAGTCTTCTTGACTTCACGGAAATAAAAATCTCTTGTCTTCAAGCAGGGAAGTGTACGGTGGGAGCAAGGAGGCATCATCAGTCAGTTAAAGCCTCTCTTAGAATCGGCTTCACCAAATTAAATCATCAGCTGTAATGACTAGGGGAACCGCGGCGGCCGGCACATTTCACCTGACCCCGGCATAGTGACGCGTCGCACAGGACCCCAGATTGGTGGGCTTCTATCTCGCCCTGAATGTCGGCAATGATGACAGTTCTCTGCCTTCCAACAGAGCTCACTCCAATGTCATAACAATTTCATGAGATTTTTTTTTTTAATTGGGTAGAAAAAGGACTCTCTGAAGCTTCCTTTCAGAGGTCTCCAAAGTTTAACTATTTCTTTTCTTTAATATGGGTCCATAGTCTTGAATCTTCAAATATTATTCTAGATCAAGCTCCTCTCCAGCTTATCCATCAACACGAGACCCATTCTTTTATTACTCTCTATGGCAGTACCAGTCCTATGCACCCAGGTTTTACACTCTTTGAGGACATCGACGAGTCTTACATCCCTCAGTGATTGCTCATATGACAGTGCTACCTTATTCATGAAAGAGGAGACACCAGGCAGAATAAATCAAAGCAAATTCTTGCCGGATTCACATTCTCCTCTCTGTCTTTGGCAAATTCCCGATATGCAGGGAGAGTCGATGCAATAACTCATTTTTTTGGTCCTCTCTTTACGCCGTTCTTGTTGGATAAATCCCATCTCTCGGCTATCGGTCTCTGCATATGCTGTGCCTCTGTGCTTTCTCTATGATGTATTATTTCACGTGTGCAAACATCTTCAATGGTGCCTTTTTCACTGATCGTCCTGGGGTGGTGAGTCCATCAGCACGGATGTCCTGAGTCTTGCTGGTCTCCCTCTCCAGAAATGCAGACCCTGCGTTTGGCTCTGTCAACGCTGGGAGTAGGATTTTCTTCCGCCTCCTTCCTGTGTTCTTTCGCCCACGGAAACGAGCTAATGCCCACCGTAATCAGGTACGCAACCTCACTGATGCGCTATGGGGAACAAAACAGACCTTTCCCAGCTAATTAACCCTCACAGTGTTAAGAAAGGTTGATTAGTTGTCAAAAGCAAACGATTACAATAACGACAACAATTCGTAGGCAAAGTTTATTTACAGCCGACTTTTGCCAGGCACCGGGTTCAGTCCATTAATGTGTTATCTTAGATATTCTACCAAACCACCAGATGCTATGGGTAAGAACGTATTTCAAATAATGAAAATATGTCTTCATGCACTTGTGTACAAGGGAAAAAAATATAAACAAATAAGAGAGCATATTTGAAAAGTTAGAGTACATCATCAACCTTCGTATATTTAAACACTGCTGTGGTATCTCCCACAATGAAAGCAAAATAATAAATCACAAATTACATGTGTGGATTTTTACCAGGTTATTTTTCTTACTGTTGTTTCCACTCCAAGGGGAACAGCCTCGGGGATCGCCACGATTGTTGGTAATTTTGGAGCAGCCCTGACCTCCCTCTTGATGATCCTAACGGTATATTCTCCCCACCTGCCCTGGACCATCTTGGCGGTCTTCTCCATCCTGGCTGGCCTCCTTGTCATCCTCCTTCCTGAAACCAGGAACAGGCCTCTGCCTGACTCCCTCCAGGATGTGGAAAATGAGTAAGTGTAAACTCCCCGGCTGTCCCATAGGGCGAGCCGTGTGCTCTAGGTCTGGGAGGAGGAAGACAAACCACGAGCGAAACTACTGTCCCCCCTAGGCAGGCTGAGACCTAGACAATCTCTGTGTGGTCAGAGCCTTGGCTTTCTTTACAGCCTCATCCCTCCCCAAGTGGCCTCAGATTCGCCAAAGGCTCCTAGGTCACACAGACCAGCTGTGTGCAGTGTGCACTAGCAGGTTTCACAGTGAAGAGGCCAAAACGAGGTGCCCTAGTGTGACATACACACCCCTGAAGGTATTTCACAAACACGTACGGATCCAAACACTAGATTCTCATCCCTCAGACCCTGGTAGCCCTCAATTCAGTCGCTGAGCTGGTCCACGTGAGTCTGTGGACAGTCCTGGTCACTGAAGAATTTGAGGGAGATCAGGGAGCTCCCCTCCCACAGAGGACAATGTATCTCAGAGGAAGGAGTCCTGTTCGGCAGCCTTTGAGATTTATAGCATCTGGTTTTCGCTGGGAATGGAAGGAAAAGAGGAAAAGGAGGGGCCGTTATTGGTGTTTTAAATGATCAAAATTGGTTTAAACTTTTGTATACTTTCCTCACCTTTTCCAAATCCATTTGGCCAGTGCCTTGGTGGTGAGAGCTGAAACTCTCAAAGCTGCCTGTCGGGATTCTGCTCTGGGAGCTTGGTCCTTTGTTTCAGAAGATTTACTCACACCCTCAGGCTCCTTGTTTCTACCTCAGTTTGTTGGCAAAGGATGCCCTAAAGAAGGAGGGCATTCTTATTTGATGTCTTTTTATTTTCCTCTTTGTTCATTTTTTTTCCATTGTATTTTTAATAGGAAAAAGGGCTCGAGAAAAGCAAAGCAGGAAGATATTTCCATAAAAGTGACACGGTTTTAAGGAATTCCAGGAACTAACTGCCGATTTCAGAGCAAAATAAAGGAAAATCCCGAGATAATTCCTAGATACTGAAAAAAAAGTAAAATAAATAAAGAAAAATACGCAATGGAGAAAATGGATTCTTTTTTACAATTGTGGAACTCAATTACTAAATATAAAATACCTATGATTAATCATGATAAGAAATGTGAAGAAAACCGTAATATTTTAGAAAGACTCAGAATATCTGTATAATTGTAGTTAACTAGCATGTTTCTGGATAGAAAGTTTGGATAGTACCAAAAATAACCAATTCTTCCCTCAATTAATTGGTAGAATAATTGAGGTAGTAATTACAAGTAAAAACCACATACTTTTGGAAGAATTTGAAAAAGTTACAAATGTGTTTACAAATTAAAAATAAATGAGACGATTCAAAAAAGAAGGATCATGGAGGGAGAAGGCTAATGTATGTTTTTACCATTTTGACAATTGCAACTGGAATCGATTCTATCACACAGAAATTATTACAGTTGCAATAATCAAAATAGTAATAACAGACACATTTACATGTCGCAGGAAGTCCAGAAACAAACCAGAGTAGATGTTAATACTTCATAGCTACTTCTGGCATCATAAATCCATGGGTGAAATAAAGAATTATGCAACAAAAAGCATAATGAGCTATTTAAAAATAAATGACTAAGAATGTGAGTTCATACCCTATACCAAAAAATATTCTATTTTAATAGAAAGTTACATGGAAAAATATAAACCATACTTTTCAATAGAAAAAGTATTAGCTACGAGATCTTGGGATAAAAGAGGTTCTCAATGGTAAAACAAATGCCAGACATTTAGAGACAGGTAGATTTGAATAATACTCATTTTGAAACTCTGTTGAGCAAAACCTTAACAACTTATTGGAGAAAACTAGAAAAATATTCACCAAAATGATGAAAGCAGTTAATTTTTAGTGGCGGACTTTTAAGTGATTGATGCTTTCTTCTTTGTAAGTTTCTATACTCAAAGTTTAATAAGGAATGTGTAAAATTCCAAAATTGTGTAAGAGGTGATAAGTGAAAGGAGAAATGACAAAATAAACAGTTTTCAAAATGTATTTCTAATACGTGGAATTCTTATAAATATCTACCTGTTTTGACCTTTAGCTTAGTGTAACTGACTAAAGCCTGACTTACTGTAGGCCCACAGGGTCCACACTCACAAAATGATTATTTCTCCATTCCCTGCATGTATAATGGAAGGAATATACTTAGAGGTTTGCAGAACCCTCACATTGGTTCCTTGGCCTGTGGGGTAAGAGCTTGCAGAGTGGAAAAGGCCAAGCGCAAACTGGAAAACAACCGTTACCTCCCTCCCAAGATAATCACCAGAAATCACAGCGCGTTCCCGGTGGGTAGCAGAGGTTATTGCACCCTTTGAGACCTACAGCACCCAGGGGTCGTCATTTCTGTCGCGTCCCCCTTGCGTTATCTGTAGGGCTAGACTTAATTCCACTCAGGTCTGTCCCCGCAAACAACGGCGCGATCTCAGAGAATGAGGGGGGCGGACTACCACACATAGAACCAGAAGTTAGACCCAATTAGAGCTCCCTGCCACAATGGGTGGTATCTTCACCTGATCAAAGGCTCTCTGGTGGACCTTCGAGGCACCTCAAAGGCATGAGCAGTCATTCTCTAGAGCAGCAGGATCTGAAGCCCAAAAGGAAGCCAAAGAAAACAATGTGATTTCAAGTATAACTTAAAGTGCGACCTCAAGGTGAAGAGCAGGAGAACAAAGGCTCTGAGTGGCAAGTAGTGGAGCTGGCAAACCAGCTCCTTTTCACGGGGGCAAATCCTGGTGGCAGGCTCCGCGTCAAGCAACGTCAGGCGCTGGCATGAGAGGGTCGTTCGTGATACTCGCGAGCAAAGCTGGGAAAGCCAACAAATGATTGTAGTAAAGTCAGTGGAAAATATAAAAATGAAAGCGCCACCAAGCCAAAAAAAAAAAGAAACGTAGGGACTCAGAAAATTATTGCAGAGGAAAAGAAGAACATCATTGGGCATTTCTGGAAACTAGACATCTTTGTTGCTTCCATTAAGCGATCCTTTGGCTTATGCCAGAAGACTCTGTATTTAATGCAAAGAGAAACATAATTTAAAATAAGATGTGGAATGCTAAGACTATATCATTAAAAACGTATCTAAAAGGCCTGGGGTATTTAGGAGTGTTACATGTTGTATTTTTTTATATGGAATAATATAATATTTTAAAGGAAGAACTGATACATTTTATGTTTTCTCCAGCCTCAAATACACACACACTATCACATCTCCAATCCCTGGGGATTCAGGTATCCCTGCCTTTAAATAGTAGATTCAAAACAAACAATGAAAACACAGTGACTTGAAAGATAAAGAACCTGAACTTGAATTACTTCAATTATCTCATTTGATGTGGCCACTCGGAGTCTTCTCTGCATTTCAAATTTAAAACAGTAAAACAGAACACAAACCGTGAGATGTAAATTTTGTTTGGTAAGCAAACATTTCATTTTATATATGTAATACTTTTTTGAAACCGAATATTTTTAAATTGAAATTTACAGTGTTAAGAGATGAACTCTTTTAAAATTAAGGAAAATGAGGAAACAGAATGTTATATCAGTGGAACAGTTTAGTAGTTGCCTAGATTGTACCTTTTGCTGATGTTTCTTTCCTCTTTTTTAATTCATTTACTGGAAAAATAATTATAAAATATTATTATATCAGGCTGTGAGCAAAGGATCAAAGTTCAAAGTGTAAGGTAGAATAAAAACTATTAAGCAAATAGTTACGCTTTTTAGTATTTTATTTTAGTCTATTTTTTTTAATTGCGTGGGTATGTATACGAAGTTTAATAAAAATTTTTTGACTGTCTACTCTGGCTATTATTATTTGTTTCATCGATTATTACTGAAAATAATTTTGACATGATAGAGGGTGAAGGGCTTAAAATATGACCTATTCCAGGTGACAAATAGGCTAGATTCTGCGCCACCGCCACCATCACCACCCCCATCACCACCCCGGCTAAAATTGGGGAACTGAGCAGGAGGAACCCATGGACCAGTCCCGATGGGAGGTTTTATCAGCTGACAGCATTCTAGTCCAGATGTTCCCCTACCACAAAGGTAAGGAAGCAACAGGGCAGAGGCGGCTCAATGCCCGGAAGGGGATGATGACAAACCCCAGCCTCTCCAGGCCTCAAATAGGCCAAGAGAACAGCTAAGACCTGGAAGCCTGAAGGAGTTTCAGAATCTCAGGAGGGTGCACCCTAGTGGAAGGTGGTGGAAACTACACCCTCGGGAACCGAGCAAGGATCACCGGATGCCAGAAAGAGACCCACGACAGTCTCAGAGCACCACAGGATGAGTTCCCCTGGGCAGATCGATGCAAGCAAGCATCAGAGAGGGGTGGTAGACCAGACTCCACCCTCCACCCAGGTCACTTAGGGTCCATCCTGGGGCAAAAGAAAGAGAAGGAAATCCTCTGAAATGGCGCGATCGACTCCTGAAATGCCTGAGTGTATCAGTGCTCTCTGCCATCGGGCAGCACTGGGACTCTAAACAGAAGGGAAGTTCTACTTTTTTCTAAGGTACATATTTGCACAGTTACTTGGCTTAACAGAAAATTCCGCTGCAACTTTCGTATCGGTGAATAAAACCCAAACACCCCTACAGCGGAAATCACTTTCATATTTGCCAAGCAGCTCACACTGACAGCATCCATGGAGGACAGGCAATACCGAGGGCGTCTCCTCAGAGGCTGAACTTCTCAAGGAGTCTTTTCTTTATTGTTGAATGGCCAGACCCTGACACAGTGCCCAGAAAACGGTAGGTGTGGTGGAAACTGCTAGGTGCTGCCCACACGTGTGGTGTGCTGCCCGCTCCCCGTTGTCATCGGGACTGAGGGGTGAATTCCTCCAGCTGCTAGGAGTGTGGCCGGCTGTCAGCTGTCAGCTGAGTCATTCTCTGGGTGGGTCACCCCCGCGTCCTTGGCAGCCTGTAGCCGCAGGCTATAAATGGAGAGCTGTGAAGGCCCACTGTCTTGCCTGGTACGAGACAATCCTGCAGGGCAGTCGCAGCTCGCAAGCTCCCGGCCGTGGGTCTGGGCGGAAGGGTCAGTTTTTGTGCAGCTGAGCACATTCTGGGGCTCGTTGGAAGGAAAAAGAGCAAAGATCCAAGATCACAAGCTTCGTGGTGGTCTTTTGCTGTTTCTGTCCACCCGGCTCCCTTACTTCCTTCTTTGCCGTAATCACGTGGTTCTGGAAAGTTGGCACAACCTGTTATTTTGAAGCCGATGTCAGGAAGCCCTAAACCCAGCTGTACTCTCCTCTACTCCGGGATTGGATGGTCACTTAAACCAGTACCTTTCTCACCTTGCTCGAGCTGTACACAACTGAGTTAGTTTTGTTGCGTTGTCCAGCCTTTGCCACCAAGAGGCTGGCTCAGCGAGACCCGCTTTCTGAGCCGGCCTTGCAGAGTAGTCCCGGGAATGAGCCCCCGAAAGGC
The DNA here is from genome assembly GCF_014176215.1 of Rousettus aegyptiacus. Lineage (NCBI taxonomy): Eukaryota > Metazoa > Chordata > Mammalia > Chiroptera > Pteropodidae > Rousettus > Rousettus aegyptiacus. The sequence continues at coordinate 115,123,136 of NW_023416308.1, forward strand.
AGCATCGTCAATGACCTGTACGCAGTTATTAGAGCTCCGTGTTCCTAGTGCCCTGCTCAAACTGTCCTTGACGTTATGCATCTTTGTGCCTTAAGTACCCTCTTCCCCTGTGTATCTCCTGAGTTCGTTCTAAAGCAGCTCTTGACCTTATTCTGTCAAGTGGAGACTTGTCAAGGAGTTCTAAACGTCTTCCCACTTGCGGCACTGGATAAGGCTGGCTGAGCGGGGCAGCTGGTCCCGGGGCCGCAGAGTCTGTAATGGAGACGACAAACCGCAGGGTGAGTGAGGGTCCTGAGCATCGGAAACAAGGTCCGGAAGTGTGCGGCACTCCTCGCCTGTCGCTACCACGTCGTCGTCGTTATTTCATTCCCATCGGCCGTGGGCAGGGCATGTCCGCCACAGCTCCCACTCTAGCAGACGCCTCCCCAGCTGCAGCCGTGACAGCGGGTGGCTCGATGACATTATTGGCGGAAGAGAGGCTTCTCTGCTGCTGCTGCTAAGTGCGGAAGCCGCTGCCCAGGAAAGTCCAGTGAAGCCACGGGTTCCCTGTCTTTCTGACCCAGAACTTCCCGCTGTCGCCCTGATCACTGCTCATGGATTTGGGCAAAGGTGGGGAGAGCCATCTTTCATCAAGATGAAAAGACGAGGGAGCCGTGGCCTCACACGGCTTCCTCAAAGAGCCTTTCTTTGAATGTGGAACTGGAAGTACCCAATGTTACTCATTGACAAAGCACGCCTCACATTGCTGTGAACTCGGACATGCTTTAACTCTGAAGTCGAACTTTTGGCAATCTTTCTGAAAGTAAGCAGGCAAGTTTTTACATTTAACCTAGCAAACCGAATCCGATTTACCAAAAATACTTTTTAAAAAAAAAAAAAATGTGCTCATCCTAACCAAGCATAAAACAAACAAACAAACAAACAGAAACCAAACTACCTCCTCTGGACCACAAAACAGCATGGCTCCATAACGAGTTGCCTTCTTGTGAAAGAGTCTGCCCAGCTTCGAAAGGGTTTTGAAAGCCCCAGCCACAGAAGCTTTGGAAGAACAGAACTTAAAGTGGCTCAAAGAGCCTTCTTAGAGTTTGCATAAGCATTTATTATTCTGCTCAAGCAACAGAAGAAGTTTCAGTAGAGACAGAGTGGAGGTCAAAATGGTCGATGCCAGCGGTCCCCAACCTTTTTGGCACCAGGGACCGGTGCTCCTATGAGAATGTAAAGCCTGAGGATCTGAGGCGGAGCTGAGGCCGTGATGCTGGCGCTGGGGAGCAGCTGCAAATACAGAGGAAGCTTCGATCGCCTGCCTGCCGCTCACCTCCTGCTGTGTGACCCGGTTCCTAACAGGCCACAGATTGTACCAGTCTGCAGCCTGGGGCTTGAGGACCCCTCGTGTATGCTCATCAGAAGGCAGCGAATCTAACACCCACTGTCCTGATGTTGCACTTGACAATGTCATATAAGCCTAAGTGCTGCAGATTCGGGAGTCATTCTTCCCTCTAAAATTTTACCTTTTGAACAGCGCTCCCTTTTGCGTGGCTTCAGGAAATCCAGTTCCCTCGCAAAGTGTCCCTGAGGACATCGACATGGAACCCCTGTGGTCCGCTTGCTTCCCACGGCCACCCCTCCCCATGGCCCCTGAGCCTCGTCCCCCGTGGGTGTTACAAACCATGCACACTGGCTCTGTCTTTTACCTTGCTTCTCAATATGAGGCTTGGGAATGACAAAAGGTTATAAGCAGAAAGCAAAAACCTAAAACTAGGAACTGGAGAGCAGTTCATAGCTAGTGGTGTCACAAGAGGCCCCCCTCTGTCCAGTCCGGCCCTGAGCCTCTGGCCGGCTGCCCCCATGGCGGGGCTCGTCCCCCTCTATTCGGTTGGCATCCACGATGGACGTGTTTCCCACTCCCCATTGCTGGTTCGTAGCCGGCAAACCCAGATGCCTTCAGCATCACCATCTCTGCAGAAGTTATGCGATGTTTCCTGAAGTCGCCTCGCCATCACGAAGCAAAACACCTGCATCGGGTGCAGCCCCCGCCGGCTCACGCGTCACCAGCACCGGGCCTCCCCACCGTTCAGGAGCACAGTACGTTCAAGTTCTCTGACCCCCTCTGTGACACAAACCGATACCACCACTGCCCCCACTCCCCCAGCCCCCCAAAGTCAATAGGAAGAGACACTAAAAATTAACCACGCGAACACGAGACCAGTATGTGACATCTCGGAAACTTCTATGTTCGGATTACTTTCCCCTAGGATCTTCCCCTCGGCGGTGGGTACGTGTCTTATACCGACAAGATCAAAAAGGTTCACCCACGTGGTCCCAGTCAAAGCGGGGGTTTCAGTTTTTTGCCCTGGAATTCAGAAAGTGCTACAGGTTTTTAATGACACTTTAAGAAACCTTCCCTCCTGCGTTTGCAGAGTGAGGGGCGTGCATGCCAGAGCTTGCGCCTCGATGGCCAGCATGGAAGTGGGAAGAGACCTGTCCACCAGGTGGTCTCCGCCCGTGTTCCACTGTGCCTTGTGTCCTCCCACCCGACTCAGAACTTCTCACCGCCACGTCTGACCACTGCTTGTGGGTTCAGGCAAAGGCGGGGGAGCCAGGATGTGGCGCTTGGTAGACACTCATAAATATTAGTTGGATGAATGAGTGAACATCGGCCCTGATATGCTCCTGAGGGTTTCTGTCTGAATGAGAAAGAAGCCAGAGAAGTAGCAATGGATGAGTGCTTTGTTTGGAGGTCTCTAAGCACTCCCTGGCATGGGGGGAGTTGCTTGTTTGTTAATCGAGTATAGTATTGTCCAGTTTGTTTGATTCGTAATTAGTATAGCCTGTGAGTTCAAGGTCATCTTCAGATCAAAAGGTCCAGTAATACACAACTGAGCTAGTTCAAAGCTAATAGGAATAGACTATCTAAAACATGAATTTTTGGTAGTTGGGTTCTGGCTTGAAAGCAAGTCTCACCCCAGACTTTATGAGTAAAGGGACCGAAGGGCGAGGTTCTGGAAACTCAACTGATTTTCGGCAGGCGGAGAGGAGATGGCTGTGGGAACCAGGGACGGTGGCTTCCTCCTCATCGCGATTCACAGAGACGAGAGCGTGTTCTACCTACCAGCGTGGGAACTGCCATGCGAAGCCAAGAGAGAAGCCGCCGCGCTAGGGAAGGGCAGCGGGGAGACAGGAACGTACAAAAAGACACAGACCCAGACGCTAGCGGCCGGGGTCTGAAAGCGGCCAGCCCGAGTGGATTGCTAAGAAAAGGGAGGGGGGTGGGGAAATGAAGTTTCGTGGCAGCTCGAGCTTTCTCCAGACAGGAGGAAGGCTCATGGGAGATCTTCGCAGACCTTGTGGGGGACCCTGTGGGGGTTCCATCCTGCTCTCTTCCACACTCTCCACATTTCCCCAGGCATTTCGAGAGCCCTTCCCCAGCTTTCTTGGGTGGTTTCAGCTCTTGACTGCCAATGGCAATCCCCAGTCATAATATCAGATCTTCCATCCTGTCGATATTCTTCCAAACACAGAAATCACCCTTTCCCCTCCCTCATTCACTCGGTAGAGGTCCACTGATTGCATTAGTCTAACTATTCATCTGAAATCAGTGAAAAATAGAAATTTCAAGTGTTCTGGTACTTGTAAGGTAGAAAAGCAAGATATGTGGTCTTATTGAGTACACTTTAAATGAGGGCTTTTTAAACAATAAAGAATAAAGCTGATGTATAATTTTTAAAAAAGGAAATACTTCCTTATGGAAAAAAAGAAAAGAAAAAAGAAACTACTTCTCAGGAAAGGCCTTCGTAGCCAAAGGCAGAGTGGTCCCCGAGCAGCGAGCTGTAGGTTTCCTTAGGGACCCCCTCCCCTCCCCCGCACTGTGGGCCTCCAAGGGCAGGACCGGGGTGACGCAGAAAAGCGAGAGACATTTTAGTTCAACAAAATGAACTTCTGAAAAGAGTTCTTCATTACAGGAAACGTTCCAGCGGAGGCTTCAGATTGTATTCAAGCATCCCAGACTAGGCTCAGCGGAGGAAACGGGCAAGGCCCCTTCCCACAGAGCGCGAGGCAAAGTCAGCATAAGAAACACCTGGCACAGTGCCTGGTGCCCAATAGTTATGTAATAAATATCAGATTCTTCCCACCCTGAGAGTCAGCGGGTCTATGATCACACACATCGGATGTATTTCCAGAGGGGTAACTGGATACATTCTAAATTCTTCCAGAAGCTCGCAATTTTCTTACATGGGGCCGCTGAGGGAGGACGGCAAAAGGGAGCAAAGGAGGAAGGTCCTCCACGCTGATGGCAGCAGCGCTTCTCCGCTTGGAACGGCCTCCACGCTGACGTCTGCGGCATCTTCACGTAGTTGCTAGTTTGGGCCTTATGCTTCCCACCACAGCGGAAATAACGGCTCCCGCAGCCTTGGCTCCTTCCGCCAGGGCGTGCTCCACCTGCAAAGCGGATGGGTTCACGGGACACTCAGAGACCATCCTGCCCTTCCCCCAACCTCGCCACGCCCCCTTCAGGAACCAGCCTATGTTTCCGAAGCTCTTAATGCCGCCTGGAGAAGCCAGGACGGCCTGGGACACACATCTGAGGCAGACACACTTCCTTTCCCCCAGGGTGGGGGGGTTGGGGGGGCGCGGGGCTCCTCCCAGTTCCTTCCTCCCTCAGAGCCATTCTGCCCAGGGTCTGCCTCCCGTGTAGGTCTCAGAATGGCACAGCCAGTGAGAGCCAGGGAGGGGTGCTCACTTGGACAATCTCACACAGTGAACTAACTAGTGTCCGAGCCTGAGACCCGGGCTTGGGTCCCGTGAGGGCTGGGCCCAGGCTCTTGAGGAAGAAGGGGCTTCTACAGTCCCTTGACCCTGGGGGGGGATTCTTCTTTTCGGTTTAAATGCTCATGGGACCGAGATCCCTCATGCCAGAGTCCATCCACCCGTAGCACTGGAGGCTAGGAGAGGGCCAGAGCGCCAAGGGGGAGATGCTGAGAGTGAAGGGGGGAGGGGCGGGAAGAGCACGGGAGGCCTGCACTGGTCACCCAGAGACTGGACAGCAACAGTGAGGGGGCGATGCGCAGTGTATTTATCAAGAGAAAAAAGAAACGTAGAAAAGCACAGAAAAAATCATCTTCCACCTTTAATTCTCAAAGCGTTTTTATCTCTTTAAAAGGAGATAACAAATACTCCCTCTGCCGGCCTCACGGGGTCTTAGGAAGGATGGAGACCTAAGGAGAGCAGCTCACCCTGTCACAGGGACTGAGGCTTTCGAAGCCCTTACCCACTTCTGTACCACATGTGGTTTATTGCTGCCTTGTGATCCGGCAGGGGCCGCAAACCCAAACGCAGCGTGGGCCAGGCAGGTCGAGCGAGCGAGGCTGGTAGGTAGGTGGCCCACCTCTCCCACACCCACCTAACGGGCGAGCCACAGCCCGGCCCCACGGGGTGTCGGCAGGCAGGAACATGGGCCCAACAGCCTGTTCAGGAGAGGCTGGCAGTCCGGATCTGTTTATATAAAATTGCTATATTTTTAAATGTGGGCGAGTCATTAAGGAAAATCGTAGTCATCCAAGCAAAACACGTCTGTGGGCTGCTAGCTTGTAACTTCGGCAATAAAGTATGTACTTCGGTTCATCCCCATTTCGTAAAGGAACAAATGGTCTCAGAAATAAAATGACTGGACCAAGGAGACCAGACTAGTCGATGGCGAAGCCGGACTCCAAGGGTGGTCTTACGGTGCAGCCCAGTGCCTTTTCTACTCCTCCATGGGTTAATGGGAACGAAAATGAATTGTAAAGTCCTGTAGAAACAGGAGGCCCATCAGCGCAATGAATACCATGAAAGCACTGACCGTCATTCTGATCGCTGATGAGATGAACCCCAAGACAGCTCGGCGGGCGCCCTACCTGCTGGCTCCGGGGCACGCCGTATCTGAGGTCGTTGACGAAGTGCTCACAGTTCCCTTCGATCAGGCTGTACTGCACTATCTTGTTGATCATCTTCCTCGTGCGCTGGATGATCGTGTCCACGGGCAGCGGCAGGTACGTCCCGTCCAGCTGGTTGTTAACCTTCCAGGAGCAGCCGCGCAGCACGTCCTCCAGGCGGCTGTATTTCACCATGGCCCGGTTGCCGAAGATGGAGGTGATGCTGCCGGCCCCGAGGTCGTCACCTACAAGCCAGAGGCAAACAAAAGTTGGACAGCTGCAAGGAATGCGGGGGCGGGGCAGCAGCCCCCTCCAAGATGCTGGGTAAGCCTTTGGGGGCCTCGGTTTCACCATCTGTAGGAGGCACAGCAGAGGATGGGGAGCTGGATGGATGGCTTTCCCGAGAAGCCTCTGCCTCGCCCTGCTTCTGACCACCCACAGCCACCTCTTTCTTGTTAAACTCTTACGGTACCTTACGGCGTGGCCCAGACAGCACTCTGGGTCACACCGACCTGACCGAGCCTTGGATCTGAGTCTTGCTTTCCTAACCGGACTGCAGGAATTTTCTCAAACGCGTGCCAGGCACCCCTACGTGTAAGCGTCAGCTCCATGGTAGGGGCTGTCACGTGGCTCCGTGACAGGCCAGCACAGGGCACAGGCGAGGCCAAGCAGACAGGGCTCTGGCGGGGGCCCATTCCACCCAGTCGCACAGGGCCACTCTGCCTTTTTATCTACTCAAATATTGGCATTCTCATTAAGGGTCTGTTTGAAAACAAGGTTCCACAGCTTTGAGAGAAGAAATGTTTGAAGGTTGCTATACTGTCGTACTCAGTTCTCAGGGGAGACGGAGGCTCAGAGAGGGTCAGGAACCCCCCCCTTTGTAAGCTGTTTGAGAGCAAGAAATGTCCCTTGTTCTTTTCCTACACATTAAGAGACAATCTGCTGATTTCGAAAAGATGGCAGAGGGCAATTCGCTTTCGGGAACAGAGACGGCAGAAGTCATTTTTAGAGAAAGATCTGATGGGGGAGGCGGGGACGTGGCTACGAGAGGGAGTGTCCTGGGAAGGAGAGGGGCAGATGTGACCTGACGCCCCTTCTGCATTCTTCGTGTGGGCTCCCGAAAAGGTGTCAGCAAGGTGAGAGGCTGGGCCAGCGGAAGCGGACAGCACCCGGGGCTGAGCGCGGTGGACGGGGCGTGGCCGCCACCGCTGCCCTTCTGCGATTGGATCTTGAACGGGCAGAACGTGCCCAGGGCACAAAACACACAGGCATCAAAGGATATGCCGTGGGGCCCCTGCCCTCCTTTTCCCCCAGGTCCCCCCAAGTCCCGCCTCCTGAAGTGGCCGCTGTGGGCAATGGTTCTGGACGTCCAGTTTTGAGTTGCCTCCCATCCTGCTGGGCACCAAACCTCCAGCCAATCTAATTAGGCACCAGCTTAAGCTCGGCCTTGTGCTAATGCTGCCTGAGAATGGAAAGCAGAACGGCGTCCGCACTAAGGCTGGTGGAGCCTGGAGACAAGGTGAGGCCGCAGGTGCTGAAGGTGATGAGGAAGCCGGAAGCAGCATGTGGGGACAATAGGCAACACGTGACAATCAGAGCGCGTCCCTCCCAGGGAACCCTAGGGAACGTGAGGAAGGATGTGGAACCGGTGTCAACACAGACCGAGGCTCAGGTTCTTGCAGTTTAAAAAAAAAAAAAAGGGTGGTCCGGGCAGTCGGGGCACCTGGGGACACTCTGCCTTGCATCTCTCTTAGGGCTGGACGGAGACCAAGCTCCACCACGTCGTAAATTAAGGTCCAGGAATGCTCGTGGTGTTTTATCGTTAAAGTAAGGCAGCAGTTGGGGAACACGCTAATGAAGTGTACTTCTCTTACTTTGCTAACTTAAATATCAATATTTCGGGAACGTGTGCCCTCTTACTTGGGGGAGCCAGGTGGACCACACAACCGTCTTCCATATAGATGGCCCAGTGCTCATAGCCAATGCGAAAAATCTCAATCAGGTCTCCGGGTCTGGGTCTTGGTTCACCCTATGGTGGAAGAAATATAATAAAACAAAAACCACACACGCTCCAGGAGCTCCAGAGACCCCGTTTGGGGACGAGCTACAGCTCAGCCGGTAGACATGGCTCCCCCTTCACAGAAACCCAGGCTGGAGAAGCTCTCTGCACACAAAAGAACAAAGGAGACTCCCCCCGCCCCATCCCCGCCGGGTCCTGCCATCGCTCTCATTATTAAAGCCAGCGAGACTAACTGTGCCAGTTAGCAGTGCAATGCCGCTCAGCTCCGGACACACCCTTTGCAAACGCTTTGCGATGAGTGACGCTCTGTGATGAGTGACAGAACACTCCTTGAAGCGTTTCTCCTGGAAACTGAGCGTGGTGCTAAGCTTTCTCGATAGAGGGCGCTACAGGGATGCCGCGGGGGGAAGGGGCTCTCCTGCGCTGCCAGGCTGCTGGGTGTGTCATCCGGCGGAGCTCTGCCTGCGCCCAGAACCCTCCGTCCCCATAACCTCGCAGCCTTGGCCTGGTGGTAACCTTTCTGGGGCCTTCTTGGCAGAGAACTCAGTGCCCCAAAGCCTCCTGCCCCTGCTGGCCTCCGGATTCTTTCCACAGTCCTCTGCAGGGCCCGCCTGCGGCCCTGAGTGCCCCTCCCCGTCCCGTCCGACCCCTCCTCCTTCCCTCTCCCCCTCCCCCTCCCCCTTCCTCTCTCCCCCTTCCCCCCAGCTGCTGATAGCCAGCTCACCCCTGCAGTCCAGAGGGTCGCCCTGGCCTAGCAACTGCAGACCAGCTCCAGCCTGGCCAGACAAACCTCCCTGCTACCAATACCTCCCGGACAAGGTCTGAACCCCTTTCCACGTCTGTCCTTCCATGAGGACCCTTCCTCGGCCCTGGGAGACCATATGGAGTTTCCTGGTACCTTAACTTAAACTTCCCTTGTTTAACCCACTGTGCGGCTTCCATCTCCTGACTGGCCCCTGACTGCCCCATACTCTGCCTTTTCAAAGAGGCCTGGCAGAGAGAGGCTGTTCATCTGACAGGCACTGTGTGTGAGCACAATACAGTACCGTGGGCTTAAGAGCTCATTAAGAGTGGAGGTAGATCTCATGTTAAGTGCTCTCTCCACAATTTAAAAAGGAAGGAAGGAAGGAGGGAAGGAGAAGGAGGGAGGAACGCTACCACAAACCCAAACTTAAAAAAAAGCTCATATTCCACATCCTTCCAACTCCAGCAATGTGCTCGGTGCCATAAAAATTCAATCTAAGCTCTAATTCGCCAGACTACTCATCCCTCCCAAACTACTCCTGAGTTTGTCCCCGAGTGGTGACGCCCTGCTCTCTGATTCCTCCTAAAGAGGGCCTGTTGGGAGTCAGAGCCAGGTGGGGAGATAAGACCCATCCTGCCCACCCATCAACTTGACCAAACTCCCAAGTCTGCAACAATTTGCTCAGTTAGTCTGGTTTCCTTAAGGTGGTGCCTCTCCTCCCTGTTCCCAGCTCTGTTGCTCTAGCCGAGGACCACCATCCTCCAGGGCAAGAACTCACATAAGTAAAGGGGTTTTCCACCTGTTTCTCTGAACGCTTTTCTGAGGCATAATTGACATCCCGTAAAATTCACACATTTTAGGTATACACTTCAATACGCTTAGTAAATTCACAGAGTTTGTGCAACCGTCACCACAATCCAATTTTAGAACGTGTCTGTTATCCCAGAAGGGTTCCTCATGCCCATCTTCAGTCAGTCTCGCTTCCAGCCCTCAGCCCCGGGCAACCTTGTACCCACAGCATCACTCACCTTTCTTCCCCTACCCTCTCCCCACAGCCCCAGGCAACCACTAATCTACTTTCCGTCTCTACAGATTTGCCTTCTCTGGATGTTTCATATAAATGGAATCATATACATGGTCTCTGGTGTCCGGCTCCTTTCACTTGGCATAATGTTTTTGGGACTCTTCCATGTTGTAGCATGCATCGGTACTTCACTTTATGGGTACGCCACATTTTGCTTAAACAATGTCGTTCTTTTTCAATCTTATTTTGGCCGAGGGAAATTAAAGGAGATTTAAATAAATGAAAAGGTGTTTCATGTTCATGGACTGGAAAATTATAATATTAAGGTGGCGATTCACCAAATGGATCTGAAAATTAAACACGATCCCCCTTAAAATATCAGTAGGCGTTTTAAAAAATAAATTGACAGAGTGATCCTAAAATTTATATGGAAAGGTAGATCATGGTGGAGATGAGGCCTTTCTGGCATGAGCTGGACAGGAAGGAGTTAGCGGGAAATGAGAGACAGGAGGGCAGGGAAATCTTTCAAGATACCGGATGTGAACGGGAGGAATGGCATCAACGGGAAATGTAGAGAAACAAGGGATGAAGGGAGGGCATTTTCAAGATGGGAAAGACAATAGCACGTGTGAGTTCTGGTGGTGAGGCTCCAGCAGGGAGGGAGACGTTGAAGATGGCAGAGAAAAAAAGAGTAATCAGCAGCAAAGGGGTCCTGGCAAAGTGGGAGAGACCAAGTTCAAGAGCGTGCTGAGAACTCAGGAGTTGGCTCTCAGAGAGGCCAGGAAGGGCCTTTCCCAAGAAAGGACATACATTCGTCTGCTCAGGGTGTCATTCAAAATACCACAGACTGGGTGCCTCACACAACAGAAATTTATTATCGCACGGTTTTGGAGGCTGGAAGCGCAAGGTCGATGTGCTAACAGGGTAAGTTTCATTCTGAGGTTTCTTATCTTGGCTTGTAGGCATTTGCCATCTTACTGTAAACTCATGTGACTATTTCGTTGTGTGGGGAGAGAGAGAGAGAGAAGCTCTCTGGTATCTCTCCTTATAAGGGCACCAATCTAATCCTAATGGATGAAGGTCTCATCTTTTTAACCTTCATCATTTCTTACTCCAAAGAGACAGCCATACTGGGATTAGGGTTTCAACATGAGTTGGGTGGGGGGACACATACATTTGGTCCGTAACAGTACGTATGGCCTAGTTTTGAAAAACCAGGGACGAGCGGTTAAGTGCAATCCAGTAAGTGCAAAGGCCCTGAGGAAGGAAAGACTTGGGTCCATGAGGGGTACAGGAAGGAGGCTGAGATGGATGGTACAGAGTGAGGAGGGGAGGGGAGTGATACAAGATGAATTTGGGGATGATCTATGGATACAGAGAGTAGAGAAAAAAAGGAGAGAATGTAGCTGGGGAGGGGTGGGCGGATCTGTGTCCACAGTCAGTGACCTCGAGGGCCTCATCTAAGGAAAAGAGCTGGCTGGCATTCCTCACGTGGTGGGATGTCATGACGCATTGATCTCATTTGTCCTATCTTGGCATTGATTCGCCCCCGTTACATGAAGCAGCGAGTAATTCTATGTATATGTATTTTAAAGGATAGATACATGGCTTGGTGAAAGCAGCAGAAATAGGAGTTAAAAGACTGAAGGGATGCATCCGGGGCCTCAAAACGGCATGGGAGAACAGGCGACATTTGAGAAGGTGAAAGCAAACACCCATCAAAGCTACACGCGCCGATCCCAATCAGGTTAAGGTAAAAACAGAACAGCTTGCAGTGACACATCATGGCGGGCGTTTGCCCAAAACCCTAAAGGGGAGGAAAGTGAATGAAACCATGTATTAATGTCATACGAAACTTCACACAGGAAGCTGGCGAGGCTGCAGCTTACCGCACTGTAATGTAAGTTCTTATCTTCTTCCTATTTCCCCCAGTAGCCTGTGAGGACCTTGGGGGCAAGAATATCCTTCCAGATCTCTGAACGAAAAACTGCAGAGAAGCAATGCTCTGCACTCCTGATTTTGCTGCTATCGAGTAAAATCCGAGACATCTCTTTTCTACATTTTGCCAGTAATGTTGAGTCCTATGGGTCTGCGTTTGCTTGCGATGTTATTGAATGAGATCCCAGAGCTTAATCTGAAAAAATGCAAGTCTGTATAAATTTCCGTTTTAAAGGAGTCCTTCTAAGGGGTCGAAAGGTGATGGCCACTCCGCAGCTACAGAGGCAGCAGTAACTTTCTGCATCATAAAATGTGCTACAGAAGCTGACTTCATAAGGTATTAAATTGAAAACATTTATAAGAACATCAACCCTGTTATACTGTGCAATAGGGAGGTTTCATGAATATTCATGTTAGTGACTTGTTCTGTTCTCTATTAATATAAATCAGTGCTTTAGAATATCCTTTGAGCAAAATGGTCTTGAAATATTCAAGAAGTCGTAGTATCTTGTGGAAATACCCATCCAGGAGAACCTGAGGTCCTTATTGGTGGTTGGGCTTAATAATTCATTAGACTGGTAATAATGCTGGAATCATCGATTCCACTATATTCCTAAGCAGTCCAGCTAAGACCTTCTCTATCATATTATGAGAAATAAAAATGTTTGTCAGAGTTAATCTTTTGCTACAGAGCACGTTTCTACAGAGATCAAGAGTCTTACCTTATATAGTCGAGAATAATGCAATATCACAGTGAACCCAGCAGTAATTGTAATAGTTGACTTCTCCAGCAGATAAATATACAAAAATCAATTGTATTGTCAATTACTAGCAACAAACAATCAGAAATTGAATACTGTTAATTTAAAATTTTTAAAATGGAAGTTTTAAATTTTTGAAAAATACTATTTCAATTGTATCAAAATTATGCCTAGTATGGCCAAAGATCTGCAAATCTTTCAAAAGATGTGCAAGACCTGTACACTGAAATATATAAAACATTGTTGAGAGAAATTAAAGAAGATCTAAATAAACAAAATGCCTTGTTTATGGTTCAGGAGACTCCGTATTGTTTAGATACTAATTTTCTTAAACATGTGATATAATTCCAATTAAAATCCCAACAAGGCTTTTGTAGAATCCAGGATAGCCAAAATAACTTTGAAAAAGAATAAAGTTGGAGGGCCAACATTATTTGACTTCAAGAATTATTATAAAGCTCCAGGAATCAATATAGTGTGGTAGTAGCCTCACGACAGACAAATAGAACAGAACAAAAAAGAGACCACAGGTACATGGACAACCTATTTTTTACAAAGGTGAAAAGACAACTCAGTGGGGAAAGGAGAACCTTTTTACACATGATGCTGAAACGACTGGATATTCCCAAGGAAAAAAATAAACTTTGATCCGTACCTCACACCATACACAAAAATTAACTCAAAACGTATCAAAGACATAAGTGTAAGAACTAAAACTATAAAAGATCACGAAAACGGGAGAACACCTTTGTGTTCTTGGGTTAGGCAAAGATTTCTTAGAACAATAAAGGCGCAAATTTGATAAATTAAATACAAATTCAAACTTTTTTTCAAAAGATATGGTTAAGAGAATAAAAACACAAAACGCAGACTGAGAGAAAATAGTGCAAAGCATTTATCTGATGAAGTACTTGTAGAGAGAATTTCTGAAAAACTCTCGAACACACAAAGAGGAAAAAAAAATGGGCAAATTTTGGACACTTCACCAAAGAAGATATACATGAATGGCAAAAATATATATATATATATGGAAAGATGTTGAACATTGTTACTCATGAGGGAAATGCAAATTAAAACCACAACGAGATACCTACGTATCGGTTACGATAGCTAACATTAAAGAGGTTGACCATATCAAATGCTGACAGGGATGTGGAGGAACTGGAACTCTCACGCAACACCGGTGGGGATGTGAAATGGCACAACCACTTCGGAAAAAAGTAAGCGACACATACTTCTACCACATGATCTACCTATTGTATTCCTAAGTATTCATCCAAGAGAAAACATACATCTATACAAAGACTCGTACGCAAATGTTCATAGCAGCTTCCTTTGTAATAGCCAAATGCTGGAAACCACCCAAATGCCCATCAACGAGTGAATGGATAGACAGTGGTATAGCCATACAATGGAATACTCCTCAGTAATAAAAAGGAATGAACTACTGATAACATGCAACTACATGGATATAACTCAAAATAATTATGTGAAATTATGTGAAAGGAGACACGCACAAAAAAGCACATGATTCCATTCATATAAATCTCTAAAAATGTAAACTCATCTATAAGTGACAGAAAGCAGACCCGTTGTTGCCTGGAGATGCGGGTGGGGTGAGGAGTGTGGGAGGGGCTTACAAAGGGGAAGAAAGAAAGTTTGGAGAGGCTTGGAGACAGTCGTTATCTTGGTTGTGCTGATGGTTTCAAGGGTATATACGTAAGTCAAAATACATTCAACTGTATAGTCTAAATGTGCAGTTTACTGTTTGTCATTTGCTGGAGTGTCGGTTAGCAACAAAGCTCAAAAAACAGCTCGATAAAGCTCTTTTTAAAAAACGAAAAAGATAACCAACATCCCAAATCAGTGTGCAGTTCGACCTGCCACACGGCCTAAATAAAGTAAAATACAGCATGTAGAGAAGTCACTGGGACGTTAGAGATATGTATTAAGGATTCTTGTGATACCCACCTCAGCTGCTTGCTTGGTTAACTTGCCTGCGCTCCTGGACTTCAGGGCTAAATTCAACTGTTCTCTCTTCTCGTTGGGTATGGTCTCTGAGTTGACGACTGGCTTCTCCCTAAATGAATTTTGTGATCATACAGTGAATAAATAACTGCTTCATAATTACTGGAAATTCCATATTACTTCAGATTTGTGATTTTAAGATATCTTTCAGTTTTGAGATTCTCGGAAATACTCCTCCTGAAGTTTGCTTCTGTACCACCAGTCATACAAAGAACTGCTGTTTACTGATTTTCAGACGATTGTTTTAAAATGCTAATGGCAGCAATTGAGTAGCTTTTAGAATTTTCTTTGTTTGCTAATAAGCTTTTTTTAAGTGTTTATCAAAGTGACACTTGCACACAGCTTTATAAAAATGCTAACAGTACATAATGGCTCTTGTAATGAGATGCAACAGGCCTCGGCTCCCTCCCTTCTCTCTCCTGGTCCCACTGCCAGAGGCCAGCCCCTTGAACTCTTGAGCTGCTTCTTCCAATAATTAGCTCCATATTTCTGAGAAATCTTTTTGAGCCACAAGACTGCAGCTGCAAGTGATGTGAAAGAAATCAGTATATTTTGTGCCTTGAAATAAAATGTTGCAGGAGAGGACTGAAACTGAAGGTAAGAATATGCTTTTTAGAGAATAGAGTGAAATAAATATACTGGGGACAGAAAGGCCGGGGTTTGAAACCTGGCTCTGATACTTGCGGTCCAACCTTGAGCTAGTAAATTAATCTGTCTGAAATCGGCTCTATTATCTTTAAAAGAGATGACGATATTTGTCTCACGGAGTTGTCAAGAGGGTAGAATGAGAAAGCACATGTACATTTCTGGTACATTACTAACCCCAAAAGGCCATTTTCTTTATCTTTCTCCATGCTTTAACTTTTCTCCAAAGGATAGTGAATGGGGGTGGGGGATAACCCGCATTTTCAGTATAGCTCTTCTGGAACTTTCAGCCCCTCAGAATTTTAAAAAGAAGCAAACCATGTTTTTAATGAATGTGAAGTGAGGAAATTTACAAGATTACATCACTCCCTTAATGAGACCAGCTGGCAATAGAAAGCACCCTTCAAGGAAATTATGTTTTCAGGGTTCTGGAGAAGGTCCTGGTGGCTAGAAACCCTCACAAGGCACCCCTCCTGCCAGTGAGTCCCAGGCCTGATCACAATCTACTGCTGGACCGTACCCGCCCTCTGCTTACTGGTTGGTGGTAGGCGTTGGTGCACAGAAAACACACCAGGATTCGTTTGACAGAACTGCCAGCAAAGTCAGTTCTTCAAAAGGCTTCTACCACCCAAAGACCTAGTCCTTCGGTGCAAAGAACCTTACCCCTGCTGGATGCTGCCCTGTTCTAACGGACCCTGCTTTGGTGGCTTGGGCGATAGCTGGACCAACGATTGAGATCCCACGGATTCTCCTATTTCTAGGGGGGAAAAAAAACAACAACAACAACAAAAACAATGCTATTTAAATCACAGTTGCCTGCCATGGGGTTGAAACTTGTGAAAGTGTTCACACGAGCACCTTGACAGCAAAAGTGAGCTCGGAGCTCTAGTCTAGAACCTTGCCAGGCTCCTGGTCAGCCTTCCATCAATTTTTGGATGAATGAAGGGGATCGTGGGAATAGATGCTGGAGAGGGCTCAGTTCCTCTGGGAGAGACTTTGGAATTCCCGCGGACAGAATCAGGGAGTGACTGAAGTCGGAGTTGCCGCTAACCTAGATCGCAGGAACCTTGGGGCTAACCTTGACGGCAGAAGCTTCTGCAGAGCGAGAGCCGTGCTTTACCTGCCGCGAGCTGCCACCTCTGTCCCACTTCCATCTGAAATACAGTGGGAAGGTAAACACCCACGAGGGTCACCGGATGCCTGCCTAGCTTTGATTCAATTAATAACAAACGATCATTCCGAAATATTCACTCATTACGCTTAACAGGCTTTGGGCACAACCAACAAACGTCTACAAGAAGGAGCCTTGAAGGCCAACGTTGGGGACTTTTCTGAGGGCCCGACGGCCAGCTGGTACCTGGAGAACGACCCAGGGTGTTCCAGGCCTGGACGCCGCTGCTCGGTGGGGACGGTCCCCATTCCGGCGGCGCCAACACTGGGGCCCAGCTGCATGTCCAGGAGCAGCTGCTTGTCATACGGTCCCATACCTGCCATTCTCGAGGTGGGTTTGCGGTGGCATCCGCGGAACCTAAAGAGGCGGAGCCTGCCCCTCCTCTCGGCGGCGGGGCTTAGGCCCATTCCGCTGCTGCGGCTCCGCAGGTCCCGGGGCCTCGCAAGGGGCGACGCGCTAGGCCAGTTCCCAGCGGGCGCGGCCCCAGGTCGGTGGCGCCGCAGGGTCCAGGGCGCTGGAGCAGCTGGGGGCGGAACCGCGGCTGGCGAGCGCCGCGGGCGCAGCAAACGGCGGGGGCGCGCGGGGCGGGGCCAACGGCGCGGGCGCGGCGAGCGCGTCCCCGAGCGGGGAGAGCGCAGACGGGGGCGCGCCCCGGCCCGGGCGGCTGCGGCTCTGAGACGAGAGGCGGGGAGAGGAGCACCGCAGGCTGTTCCAGGGGCGCGAGGTACCGCAGGAGAGAGTGTGCGTAAAGGCTCGCAGGTGGCCTCTGGTGTGGCTGGAGGAGCCGAACGTCACGAGGCGACAGACGGAGAGCGCGGTCGAGGCCGGATCAGGAGGGCCCGGGGAGGCACACTCCGGACTTAAAATCTTGAGGGATTCGGTTTTCTATGTATTTTTTCACATGTATATTTTATTATATGTTTTAGTTTTCAATGTAAGTTATATAGAACATGTACTTTCTGCAACAGAACACATGGAATACTTGGAGTTGTGGAACACGGAAAGCAAATGTGTACCCATGAACGCCGGGTCCTCCGGGAGAACCTAGCGCAGGTGCCCCTCCTGCCTGCGTTCGTCCCTCAGCCCGTCTCCCTCGCTGCCAGATGTAACCTCTCTCCTGAGTTTCGTGTCTACCATGCCCTAGGTTTTTACATGTTTTTTTTTTCTTTTTAAATCGTTTCTTTGTGTCTCTAAATATATGGTTTCGTTTCGCTCATTTGAAGTTTTATAAAAATGGTATCATGTTGTATGTTATCTCCTGAAAGTTGCTTCTTTCAAAGTTGATCCTGTGTATAATACATGTTGCGTATAGATCTGAAGTTCGTTTTCCCGAATAGAAAATATTCTATTACGTGAATATACCACAATTTATTGATCGGGCGATTAAGGTACTGTGTTTTTTTTTTTCTTAAACCTGAAATGAGAAACTATTAAAAAGAACCCAGAATGTGTCCTGATGTATGCATGCAAGAGATTTTATAGTGTAGGATGTATAGGATAGAGGAAGGTATGCAAATGTTCATCTTTGCAATAAACACTAAAACAGTTTGCCAACCGGTGGTGCCAATTCCACGTCTACTATGAATGTGTAAGAATTCTTGTGGCTTTAAATCTTCAGCAACCCTTAGTACTGTCACACTTAATTTTCCCAGGTGAGTGGATGTAAAATAGTATTTCACTTGTTTTAATTTGCATTTCACTGATCAGTCATAAGATTGAGACCTTTACATAAATTTATTAGCCATTTAGAAGACCTCTTTTTAAAATGTCCATTTATGTACTTTGCCCATTTTTCTTTGGAGTCGTCTTCTTATTCATTTATGGGAGCTGTTTATATATTCTTGTTGTATTTGTTTACACACATTTTGTTCCAGTTCATGGCTTGTCTTTTCTCCTTCTTTATGAAGCTTTTGATGAAGAGAAGTTATTGACTTTAATGAAGTAGAATTTATCAATCCTTTCCTAGCTCTCTATGTCTTTTCATGAAGTCCTTCCTCTGTTCCAGGATGACACAAAACTGGTCCCTAAAGAAAGAGGATCCGTGAGAGGTTCCAGTGACCTAGAAAGGAATCAGATAGAAGAAAAGGGTGGAGAGGTAAACCAAAGTAGGTTAACCTATGCATTAGTACCCATTCGAGATCAGGGATCGTGAAATAGGCTGCTGGACTGAAGAACTGGGGACTATGGGGCCCCTTGTGATCCCTGACCATAGATTATGACTCCCAGGCTATTAATTAGTAATTGGCAGATACGGGTAAAATTGCCTCTATTATAATCTGCGGCCAGTTAGAAAAGTATGTGACGAGTTTGTGTTTGGGCCACAATTCCACATCTGCTAGGGGGAAAGACAGAGGAGGAGGAAGGGACTGGATGGGAGCCATAAACCATCCCTTTTTATAATCATTCATTCTTTAAATACATTTTGAGCACTTGCTCTGTGTCAGGCTTTTGCTCAGTACTGAGGGTGTAAGAATCAAGCTGCCCACATGGAACTTATATTTGGAGAGTTGGGGTAATGAGGAAACAAATATTAAACAAGTCTTCAGTACACTATGATAAATTATGATAAGTACTCTGAGGGAAAAGTGTGGTAGCCACCAGCCCCCAAAAGACACACGGACCCCCAGAACTCAGTGAGTTACAGGAAACACACTCTTTATTCAGCCAGCTGGGTCTGCCAGGGGTACGCAGACCCTAAATTAAGCAGCCCTGAAATGTAAAAGTATGGGGTTTTTAAGCCCAAAATCCCATTTTTCATTCTGTCTAAACACGAAGGTCTATTTTTCTTCTATTCACTACCTGTTGACCCACAGTTCAGGTGTGCAAGCGGGGTTACAAAAGCAGAAAGCTTATTGTTAGAATGTTCTGTTCCTATGGGTGGCAGCCTATGTTCCCATGGGCATAGCCAAGCAGTAATTTCCAGTAAGAGTCACTTTTTCAGCCACCACAAAAGTACAGGGAATGGGGAGCTGCCGTGGGGAACACCAGCACAGGGGAGAGGGGAAATGTCCCCTGCCAGTGTCAGGGTCGTCAACAGCAATCTCCCACAAGTTCTGCCTGGCTCTGACTCAGAAAGATGGGTTTGCCTTCCTCCACCCCCGACAGACCGGCAGGCACTAAGGCCCTCTCTTATCCTGCAGCCTCTCATGTTCAACAGGCTCCGGGGGTGCTCTGAGCCCAACTGAGTCCCGAGCTGCCCCAAACCAGAGTCACCTTCCCTCAGCTGCCTCCCCCACCGCAGGCCCTCGCCAGCTCCCACTCCTGACGGTGCAATAACCTTGGGTTTCAGAATGAAAACAGTTATAGCTACTCCTCTGTTACGAGCTAAACTGCACCGCCCTCGAAACCACGTGTTGAAGTCCCACCCCCACCTGGTAACAAGAACATCTGTGTCTGTATTTGGAGATAAGGACTTTTAGAAGGGGAATTAAGGTAAAATGAGCTCATACAGGTGTGCCCTAATCCAATATGACTGGTTTCCTCATGAAAAGCGGCCAGGACACAAACACATAGACCAAGAGGTGATCATCTGCCAGCCGAGAGAGGCCTCAGGAAACAAACCGACCTTCACCTTGCACTTCTTGCCTCTATAACTGTGAGAAATTAAGTTTCCGTTGTTTACGCCACCCAGTCTGTGCCACTTGGTAAGAGCAGCCCCAGCCAACGAGCACATCCTCCCTGTTGGATTCACAGACCGTAACTGAGGCTGGGGTGGGGAGGAGGAGATGATGCACTTGCCTCGGGATGGGGCTCCAGGGCCCTGCCCAACTGGTTTCTCCACCTCTGGTTTCTCCTCTCCAGCCTTGTATATAGATTATTTATTCTTCGTGAACACACCTCTGATCACATTTCCCCACACAAAGCCCCTTCAGCAGCCCGACTCCGCCTACCTGGCAAATCGGAACAAACTCCTCTGCTGCATACCTACCAAGCCCTGCCAGTTAGCACCTAAGTCACCGCTGCTGGAGACTGTGTTAAAATGCAGATTCCCGAGGCCTGCCCCCAAAGCTCCCTCTTCAGTAGGCCTAGGGTGGGGTCCCAACATTAGCATTTCTAACAAGCTTTTTGGTGATACTGCTGCTGCTGCCCTTGAGTGGCAGCTCAGACGCCTGCCCCCACCCCCCCACACACCACCCCAGCACCCCCTGTGCGCGGTTGAGCCTTTGCCCAGCCTGGTCCTGCCAGGAACTCCCTGCTGCCCAGTCTGACAGCGGTCACATGCTGGGACCTCCCAACACAGGGTAGAGCTGAGCGGTTGTGCTGCTTTTTAAAGGGAAAAACCTTATGGGAATTGAAACCAAACTGGACCGACTCTAGTCCAAACGGTCATGGGGGAGCTTGATGAAAACCCAGGTATCTGGGTCCACCCCCCAGACACAGGTTCCTCTGGGAAAACACTGCGTGGCTGCCCTCTCTACGTGTGGATGAGCAAGGCGAGTCCCAGAGAGGGGAAGGGAAGTCTCAGAGAGGGGATGTGACTTGTCCTGGGGAAACACGGCCTGTTAGCGCAGAGGCTGAGCACAGCAGGTCCCTCCAGTGCAGGGTGCGCCTCGCTCCCCACTGCGCCGCGCTGCCCTTTCTGAGCCTAAGGGCATTTCCCTTCCCTTTTCTCACACCCCACACCCCCCAACCCACTTTCTTGTGACACTAGCTGGGCCCTGGCACTTTCAGCTGATGCTGAAATGAAGCCCCAGGGGACTATAAAACTTACAAAATTGAGAACAGTGGGGAAAAGGGCAAGGAAATGAGAGAAAGAGCTGAAAACCTTCTGTGGGGAGGGGAGAGGAGGGGCGAATGGGAAACCAGTCCTTGGTACCTAGGCAGCCGGGGCGGGGCTTCTCCTGGGACCCGCCCACATGTGTCAGCTCCCCTGCCTCTGACCCCGGAAAGCTCAGATGGCAGCCCCAGAAACCACAAACGAGCCCACAAGGAGCCAGCCTCTAGCTTCCCCTTGCGACAGCCAGCAGTGCGCTTGAGACTCAGAAGGGCTAGTTAGTTGGTTGGTTGGTTGGTGAGTGTGAGTTTCCTACCCCCGGACACGAATTTCTGGTAACAGCCCCAGTCCAGTGGGTGGGGCGAGAGCTGCGGCGTGACACCAGAGGTGGGACCGCTGCTGTCCCAGACCTGACCTCCCAGGCCTGCTTCAAACAGCAATAAAGACTCTGCAGGGCACAGGCGAGACTAACAGCTGGAAAAGCCGCCCAGGCACTTAGGATTCTGGCCAGGAAAGGCAGTCTGTGCGGTGGGGGCCAGGCTCCTGGAACCGGGATCAGCTGGCATTGGAGGTGCCCCACCCCCCATGGCACCTGGAGAAAAACTGGACCCACTTCCTGACACCTTCATCCTGCAGCCGCCCGTCTTCCAGCCGGTGAGCAGCTACTCAGACTGGGAACTTCCCAGGTCTCAGGGGGCCTCCCTTCCAGCGGGAGCCAGATCCCAGGTGGCGGGATGGAGAGGCCCTCAGCCTTGGGCCCGGCTTCCCCAGCATCTGCCCACCGGCTCCGGAAAGGCCCTCCTGAGCTTAGTAAAATGGCTGACCAGCTAATTCCCACTTGGGTGCGAGTGACTGTTGGGCTCACAGGGCCCTTGCATTTTTAGGAGGAGTAGAGCATGGAGACAGTGCTGGGCCCCTACTGCACGATGAGTGACTAGGAGGACCTGGGGCGAGTGGGTAGTATCATCGGGGGGGACACCGAGTACTCAGGAGGAGCAGTCTCACCTCCAGCAGGGAAGGGAGGCAGGGGCGAGGGCTTCCTAGCCTCCTCGTGCTCAGAGCCCATGCGGATTTTCTGAAGCCTGGCCACACTTCACAGAAGGCTGACCTCCCAGTGGACTCCACCCCCCCACTCACAAGCACTAATGATCACTTTCTTGGCCTCCTTTTCTCACAAGAATTGCATCAGCTGTTAATTACAGACCAGGCCTAGAGCCCGAGAAGAGA
The DNA here is from genome assembly GCF_014176215.1 of Rousettus aegyptiacus. NCBI lineage: Eukaryota > Metazoa > Chordata > Mammalia > Chiroptera > Pteropodidae > Rousettus > Rousettus aegyptiacus. The sequence goes on from NW_023416308.1 coordinate 115,145,318, forward strand.
GAGGGACGGAAGTGCTGAGCCCAGCGAGGCTGTGGGTGCTCCCGCTCCTCTCACGGTGCCCGAGTAAGGGGGTGAAGCAGCTGCCCAGGTTACAACCGCTCCTTGCTTTGCAGGCTGCCAGCTCCCTCCCACCTAGGGGGCCGTGCTGTTGGGTCTCTGCTCTTTCTATGTGGCCTGGGCTTCCAAAGCCTGCTGGGAGTTGGAGAAGGCCACGTGAGGGCTGGTCTTGTGACGCTGCCCGATGTGCTCCTGCTGCACATCCATTGTCTCTGCAAGCGCCTGCTCAGAGCCCACGCTGTGCCAGGCCGGGCACTGAGCCTTGGGAGGGAAAGGCGGGGCTTTGGCTTCGAGGGGCTTGTGCCTCCCAGTGTAGACAGCCAGCCACACGTCTCCCTGTAAGCCAGCCCGCCAAGAGCCAAGCCGGTATTATACCAGCTAAGTATTCTAGAGGATGGGGAAGGGAGAAATAATAGTTCGGGCACCGAAATGGATGATGCTCAGGAAGATGTCGGGAGCGTTGAAAGTCAAGCCAGATTTCACAGGGTGGAGGGAGAGCAGAGGAAACAGCGCCAGAAAAAGGGGGCTGTAAAAGTGTTTTAAGGGGTATGTTTTAAGAACGCTGTTTTAAGAATGCCAGGCAACTTCTCTGCGGGGGAAGCTGAGCCCGGGAGGCTTGGCCATTGTTACGAATCTCTCTGGATGTCCATGTCATGGTCCACGCTCAGGTCCCAGCTGGTCCATCCTTCTGCGTCCTAGTTCCCAGGCTCCGGCCAATCAAAAATCTTCAGGGGTCCTCGAGACTAGGCTTCTGAAGGCTAGGGTGGCTTCAGTGGACAGCAAGCCTCACTGGGGACACTGCTGCGCCCTGGGGGATGGGACGAGCGGCTAGACTGGTGGTCCAAGGGGCAGTAGAGCTGAATTCGGCCTCCCCGGGGCCGTGCGGCTTTGACGGTGAAAGTCCGGGAAAGGGGAAAAGGTGGAAGAGAATGTTTCAGAGAAAACTAATTTTTCACCATAAGGGCATTTTCCGTTAGGGGCAGGAGAGTTGAATACTCTTGTTCTTCCCTCCACACCCCTCCGACGTAAGGGTCCCTTGGCCCTTCCTCCAACCGTGTATGGACGGGTCTCTCCCCTTGTTCAGGTGGTTCCTTATGTCACGACAATTTTTGGCGGCCTGCGTGCCGGCAAGATGGTCATGCTACAAGGAGAGGTGCCCCTAGATGCACGCAGGTAAGGGGAGTGCTCCGCGGGGTGCTGGAGGGATCCGCTTGGTGGTTCCTTTCTGCCTTGGGGTCTCTGGGGCCTCTGACCGGAAGTTCCCTTCGAAAGCCCCGCCTCCCACCAGGTTCCAGGTGGATTTCCAGTGCGGCTGCAGCCTGCAGCCCCGGCCGGATATTGCCATCCACTTCAACCCTCGCTTCCACACCACCAGGCCCCATGTCATCTGCAACACCCTGCACAACGAGCTCTGGCAAGCTGAGGCCCGGTGGCCCCGCTTGGCCCTGCAGAGAGGAGCCAGCTTCTTCATCCTCTTTCTCTTTGGGAATGAGGAAATGAAGGTAAGGAGAGGGCCGTGGGGGTGACGAGAACGGGTGTCCTCCTGCCCCTCCTTCCTTCTGCGGAGTTCCGCCTGTCACTGTGTTAAAGAGAATGGGGGGAGAGGTCAAGTACAGAGAGGACCAAGGAGTTGCCGAGCCCGGGTCCAAGTGATCCCGGGCCCACACTGCCTGGTACTCATGGGAGCTCTGTGGGGCGCGTCCCTGGAGAGGGTGCCACCGCCACAGTCACAGTAAGTGGGGGCACCTGCGGGATGCCGGCACTGATCTAAGCCCCTAAAGATCAACTCACGGAACCCTCACAATGACTTATGAGGAAGGTACTTCCGTTCTCCCCATCTCACAGCTGAGGGGCGGGGGGGTGGGGCACTGGGAGAGAGAACTTGAACTTGGCCTCTGGGCTTTCGCTGCGGATGTGAACCCTCGCCAGAAAGGTGAGGGGATTTCGAAACTTCTCCAGGGGGAAGAAGCTTGTGGGAGCCAAGAGTGGTGGGAGAGACTGCGGAGTAGGGGTCCACGCAGCCTCCTGAGCCTCCTTTCCTCACCTGTGCGTGGGGATGCCGCTTCCGCCGCTGGCGGGTCTGCGGAGAGGCAAGACGAGGGTGGGTATGGGGACCTGCAGTGTCAGGGTAGAGAGCGGTGTTGAAAACCTCGGTTCCCCGAGGCCGGCTCTGCACCTGGGGAAGCTTACTGAGGCTCCGCGAGCCTCAGGCACCTGGTCTGCAAAATGTACCTGCTGCACAGAGTTGGGGTGAAGCTAAATGAGGAGAATTCCAGGTAAGAAGAGCGCTCACCAATGCTCACTTAGCACAAATTCAAAGAACTTCAGCTGCTGCTGACGCAGCCCCTGTGCGTGCCTCCAGGTGAGTGTGAACGGACAGCACTTTCTCCACTACCGCTACCGGCTCCCGCTGTCTCGCGTGGACACCCTGGGCATATTTGGTGACATCTTGGTGAAGGCCATTGGATTCCTGAACATCAACGTAAGTTCCTTTGGAGCCAAGGCCTGGGTGACAGTGGCTGCCATCTTCCCCTGGTGCCTGGACAGGCCCGGGGCCCCTTCCTGCCTCCAACAAGCCCTGTCACACCAGGTACAGCCACGGTAGAGGGGCTCTGCTGAGGTGTCGGATATGAGTGGGGTGAGAGGAAGAGAAGGCGACTGCAGAAGGGGCCCAAGAGCCTAGGGCAGAAGCCCATACTGGGCGTGGGGTCTGGTCAACACGGAGGAGCAGTGCCCGGGAGGAGAATCACTCAGAGACTTGGAGCTGCGGGGCCCAAACATAGCAGCTGGCTGCATCACTCCTGCCTGAGCGGCTCATTAAAAATGTAGACTTCTGGGGCCAGCCACCAGAGATGCTGATTTGGTATGTGAGGCGTGGCCTAGGAATCAGCATGTTCGCTATGCCAGGTTTGGGAGCCTCCGACGAGGCCTGTGGGGAGAACGAGGAGCCGTCAAGGCCGAAGTGGCCTCTGTCCACCTCCTGGGCTCAGGCAGGGCAGCTGGCGGCTAAATAAATGGCCCACAGAGCTTACAGTGGCCCCAAATCCTGTTGTTGCTTTTTCTCTTTCCAAACAGCCATTTGCAGAGGGTGGCAGCGAGTACCCAGTTGGACATGTGAGTCCCTTGCAAGCAAGGTGGGCCCTTGTGGTCCCAGCCTCTGGTTCTCGGTCCTCCCCCAGCGTGACCTGCCCCTGCTGCTGGGCTGCTGGTCCCCTTGCCAGGGCCCAGCTCTCCTTCCCCTACTGCGCAGTTGCCATGGCTACAGCTGGCTCTGCCTCAGTCCTTGGAGAACCCACATTTGCCTCTCCCAGCCAGACTCCAGGAGCAGCCTGGGAAGGTGGGTGGGGGTGAGATGGCTGCCCAGGAAGGGCAGGGCCCAGTATTCCTGTCAGAAGATCCCTTTAGGTTGGAGCTTTCAATCCCCAGAGCAACCCCTGGAGGGAACTGGGGTTGGCCTGAAGGGCAGAAGGGGAGGTGAGGCCCAGGTACTTGCCCGGGGCCACGTAGTGAGTGAATGACGGATCCTCCTCCAGTTCCTCCCCGTTATTCCGGAGCTGGTGTCCCTCTGAATCCAAGAAGATCGCATGGGGCTTCAGTCCTTTACCTGTGGTGTCTCCGAGAGAGACAAACCCCAGTCCTCCCCCACCGTGATAATATCAAGAGGTTCCCTCTCACGAAGCAGACGCCATGTGACCGCCACGTCCCTTTTTTCTTTCCTTGACAGCCGTTCCAGCTGAAGAGCCCCAGGCTGGTGAGTGACCTCCTTCCTCATTCTGGCGCGGGTGTAGTCCCTGACCTGCCCCATGGGGGTGGCAGGGCACCCCCACCTAGCGGGAAATGCTCTCAGCACCCTGCATAGAAAGTACAGGCTGGGGTGGGCCGGCAGCTTCGGGCTGAAGCTCCAGCTTCATTAGACCTTTGTTCCATTTATTCTGCACACAATTATTTGATACTCTTCCGTGCCAGGCCCAGTGTCAGGCTCTAGGATGGAGACACAAACCAGTCCCAGGCCTCCGGTTGCTCACAGGCTGCTGAGGTGGCAGACCAATGAATGGGCCATTACACTTTGGGGTGCAGCGATGGGGAGACATATGCGATATCACAGCACAGACAGGCACCCCCTCAGCCTGGAAACGCCAGGGAGAGCAGAGTACAGGGGGCCAGGCCTACAGGAGGCGTTTAATGAGCAGGGCTGAGTCTCCTCCTGGCAGAGACTCACCTGCTCCGGCACCACTCCCCAGCCCCCGCCGGCCCCTGAGGGTGGCCCACAAAGCTGCTCCTGGGGACAGCAGCTTTCCCTGAGCCCCTCTGTGAGTCATCTCCCTTGTTCCCTCAGGAGGTACCCTGCTCACGTCCCCTTCCCCGAGGTCTGTGGCCCGGACAGGTCATTGTGGTGCGGGGGCTGGTCTTACCAGAGCCCAAGGAGTAAGTATGAAGATGGAGGGAGGGAGAAGCATCTCTGTGCCAGGCATGAGCTCCGTACATGGGCATTTCCTCGTTAGTCCCCAATGCCACCATTTAATCCACGTCTTGCAGATGAGGAGACGGCCTGGAGGAGAAGTATGCTGCGCAGTGTCACAGAGCTTGTGATAGGCCGGCTGGGATTGGGACGAGGACCTGGGCTGCTTTCGTGGCCCCAGAAGCTCCAATTCTGGGAGCATCTTCCTTGCTAGTATACCTGTCAGGCCAACCAGCCTCTTGTCACAGGTCCTCCCCGGGGCCTCAAGAAAGGCCCTTGGAAGGTGCAGGCTGAGACCTAGAGAGAGGATACCACCTCCCACGGCGACACAGGGCGTGGTTTAGGAAAACAGCCCGCCAGCCCCAGAGGAAAGCCCTGGTGCTGTGAAGTGGGGACTTGCATGGTCACAGTAACCAAGTAGATTCTCCACCAGGAGGTGCTCCTGCTCCTCTTCTCAAAACTGCAGGCTCAAAGGGTCTCTCTTTTTCCTCCTTCCTTCCCCTCCCCTCCCATTCCTTTTCCTCTCCCATTCCCCTTCTCTTTCCTCTTTTCTTCTTCTTTCTGGAATGACATTGGGTTTCATAACTTTTCTGAGCTGGATTGCCTGGGTTCGGCTTCCGCCGAGGACACTCGCTACCCAAGCAACGTCAAGGTTATTCCTTTTCCGTGCCTCAGTTTCCTTCTCTATAAAAATGAGTGATAATAGGCCTGGCTTCAGGGGTGATATTGTTGCAGAAAAATCAGACTGGCAAGACACCAAGCACCACTCAGAAAGTTGGAGAACTCAGGCTTATTACACCGGCAGCGCTCTGAAGATCTGGGCCCCGAGCTCAGGGGTAACCTTGCTTTTATAAGGTTTATCCACGCAGTTACAATTGGCATAAGCCAATTGGTTAATTTGTCCTCAGGCCGTTACAGAGAGCAGGAGTTGCTATGGGCTACAGGCAGTTATGGGAATTTAGGCAACACAACTGTTATCTAGACAGAAAAAGCAAAGGGGAGGGGGAGTCTTCAGTTGCTCTCGAGGTCACCCTGCACTTCGGCCTATGCAGCAAGCATGTCCACAGAAGCAGAACAAAGAGCCGATTACAAGGTTAGCCATTTGAGTGGAAAATTCCTCTTCAGTATAAATGCTTAGAATTGTGCCAAGCACATACCAAGTGCTCCACAAATGTGGCGGGGGGTAAAGGGAGCACCCGCTGTTCTGCTCTTTCTCCTTTTGTTTTGTTTTTGAAGTCGCTCCCCTAACTAACCCCTTGGCCTGCACACTCTCGCATTCTGGGCCAGGCATGCTGCATAACCCTGCACAGCGTGAGCCTCCGAAGCCAGAGCTGGATTCCTTATTTTGCCTCTTTTAAACTGTGCGGTCTTGGGCAAATCACTATACTTCTCTGTGTCTAGAATCCTGAGTTTCTCCATCAGAAAAAAGAGAGAGAGAGAGAGAGAGAGAGAGAGAGAGAGAGAGAGAGAGAGAGAGAGAAACAGAATCCCAACCCTATAGGGAAAATGAAATAGTTCTCAGTGATAGAACTTCCCCCACTGCAAAAGAAAAAGAAAAAAAGAAAAGAAAAAAGAAAAAAACTTGGAGATATGAGACCAGGTTGATAGTGTAGCTCAGGGTCATGTGGTTATTTGTGAAACAGCAAATAATTTAATGGCTCTTTTGCAAGGCCCATGGATTTCTGTGCCCTCAGAGGCCTGACAGGTCACGCAGGCAGTGAGGCACCTGGTTGGGAAGCTGGCAAAGTGAAAGGAATATTTCCATGGGCCCACTCATGCCAGATCTTCTGATTATTTCTAAAGGAAATCTGGAAGCCATCTCTTATCTAAACTCTCGCCTTTTTTTAATATGCTATTACTTTAAAGTTGAAGAACAGCACGAGCCAGCCAGAACAGTTCTATGGGCCAGTTCGGCCATGGGTCACCAACGTCCAGACACCACAGTGCCGGCCCTGAGCACAGAGCCGACAGTAAATGTAGCTACGGCAGCGGCTTTGAAAGTGACTGTGTCTTGAATTGGACACATGGAGTGGGAATCGGAGGTCATGGGGTTGGTTTGCACGAAATGTGTACCCTTCTTCTCTGTGCCCTCCTCCCAAGCACCGAGGCTGGGGGGCTTCTGTCGCAGCCTCAGGGTGTGTCAGCGGAGCTTCACCAGCCATCTGGATGGAGCCCGTCACTCCGCCGAGGGCTGTGCTGGACGGGGCTGAGGTGGGAGGACTGGGGTCTCCAAGAGCTCTCAGGCCAACAGCAAGACGTCACCTTTGCTTGGGAAGGGCCTGGGAAAGGGGTTTGGGGCTGGGCCTGGCCAGCTCCCCGCCACAGTGGGGTGGAGGCTCCATGCAGGCCACTCTCCAGGGTCCCTGCCTTCCGAGCTTCTGCCCAGCGTTCAGCCCAGCCAGCGCCTCTGGGAGCTGCCTGAAAGGCCCACCGGGGCGGGCATGCGCCACACTTTGCCCTGCCATCGGGATCCTGCTTCTCCTCTCAGCTCCCAACCACTTCCTGCCAAGTCTCAGTCAAGGTGACGTGGACACAAAGCAGCCTCTGTCTTCCCTGACTGAGAGGCGGCCACCAGGCAGTAGAGAGAGCGCCCCAAACCTGGAGTCCTGAATCCTGGGTCACATCCTGGCCCGAATCCCCACAGCTGTCACTAGCAACAGGGCAAGTCCTTTAGCTTCTCGTCCTCGTCAGTTAAAGGGGCATTAGTCATGGCACAGGATTTCCGTGAGAAGTCCAGAAAATCGACAGTAGCGTTGACAACACCTAGTGTGTGCCAGGTACTTGCTGGATTTCACATCCACTGTCTCCTTTGCTCCTGTCGGTGGCCCTGTGAGGTACGTGTTGTGTTTTACGGTATTATATTTAAAATAATAGGTGCGATCTGAGTGTTTATTCTATACCAGGTACCTTCTAACACTTTGCACCCATGTGGCAAGTCATTTAATTCTCACAACCACCCAACCCACAGGCAGGTACAGCCCTGTTGTTATCTCCCACGATACAGATGAGGAAACTGAGGCACAAACACTTTTGCTTGCCCAAGGTCACAGGACTAGAACATAGGAGAACCAGGGCTGAACCCGGGCAGCCTGGCTGTAACCCCGATGCTATTTGCAGGGTGCTTAAGCCACTACCTGACACATGGCGCTTAACAGATGTGAGCTACTACTAATGTAACTGTCCCCAGGCTCAGGCAAGGTCATTTGCTCCCCCATTGTCCTGCAGCCAGTAAGTGGCAACCTGGGGATTCCATCTCAGGTGTGAGACACAATCAGGTGTTTCCACTCTGAGCTGTTAGGTGGCTAAGGGCTTGTTTCTGGGGAGGAATCTGCCGAGTCTCCCAGCGGCTCCCCCACCACCGTCCCACCCCTCAGGGCCCAGCAGCAGCAGCCCGGGACAGAGGGGGGGGGCATCGGAATCAGGGAGCCACGGCTTGGGGGCTCTGGGACCTGAGCCTTCTCTGGCCCTTTCCTGTAGTTTTACGCTGAGCCTGCTGGATGAGGCCGCCCATGTGCTGGTGACACTCAGGGCTTCCTTCACAGACAGAACTCTGGCCTGGGTCTCGTCCTGGGGACGGAAGAAGCTGATCTCAGCCCCCTTCCTCTTCTACCCCCAGCGATTCTTCGAGGTGGGTCAGAGCCAAGGATTCCCATCCTGGGGGCAGGGAAGCTGAGCCCGCTGGGGGAAAACGTCCATGCCAGGGGCCCGACCCTCCACACCAGTGCCAGGCACCCCATGCCTGGGAACCCCGGCACAACCAGTCGGGGTGAGCCCAGGCAAAGCCCCACAATGGCCCCAGCGTGCAGCCGGCGTGGAGAACTCTCCTCCAGAGGAAGCTACCCGTTACAGATGGTGAAACTGAGGCCCAGGGCTGAGAAGAGCCATGTGCATCTTGACACTCCGGGCCCTAGCCCTGTCCCGTTCCATGGCTGGGCGCCCTGTGGGTCCAGTCTCTGTGTCCTCGGAGGGGAGGAGGGGCTCGCTGGGGGCACAGGGTCGGTCGGGAGGTCTGCAGCCCTCACACCCTCCCTTCCCAGGTGCTGCTCCTGTGCCAGGAGGGAGGGCTGAAGCTGGCGCTCAACGGGCAGGGCCTGGGGGCCACCAGCCTGGGCCAGCAGGCCCTGGAGCGGCTGCGTGAGCTCCGGGTCAGTGGCGGCGTCCAGCTCTACTGTGTCCACTACTGAGGAGGGAGCCGGAGCGGAAGAGGGCCGGCCCGCGGCCTGGGGCCACCCTCCCCCCTCATCAAAGTGCCCACCTGGTGTCCTCACTTCCAGCTTGGCTCACCCTGGGGCCGTGAGCCTGAGTGTGCAGCAGAGGGCAGGCCCAGGGAGTGCAGGCTCCTCCGGCTCCCACGCCCTGGAGCCTGGGGCTGGGCTCCGTCTTCCTTCAGGGCAGAGAAAAAAGGCAGGTTTGCAGGTACCGGAGACACTCGAAACCACCGGGGCTTAAGGGATTCCGACGTTTATTTCCTCTCATCTCACATTTCTGAAGCCAACGGTCCACGTCGAGCGGAGCCGCTCTGTGCCCGGGGAACCTTTAGGGCTGTCCTTGTCATCATCTCGTCACCCTTAGGACATCTGTGTCATCTGTTTTCCAGCACTTTGCCACTCGTTTTATTGTTGTAAGAACCGGGGACATAGACAGGATAGAGGGTGAGGCGTGGCGGAGAGGCGCTGTTCCCGTCCGAGGTCACCGAGCTGGTCTGTGGGGCACAGAGCCGCAACCAGGCCTCGGCTCCTCGACAGCGCATGCGCCCAGAGCTCCCCGCTGATGCTCCTCGTGACGACAGGTCCCAAAGCGCTCAGTGCTCTGCCAGGAGGAGGGACGCGCATGCGCCCAGAGCTCCCCACCTCTCCCCACCGATGCTTCTTGGGACGGCAGGTCCCAAAGCGCATAGTGCTCTCCCAGGAGGAGGAACACCAACCTGGGTTCAGATCCTGACGCCTCCGTGAGCTTGGATTTCATGGGTTTGGGGAAATTCAGAGTGACCCTACGGAAATGGCATCCACCCAGCACAGCGGTTGCGAGAATTGCGAATCAAAATTGCTGAAAATGCCTCGTATTGCATTGGAACTCTATACAAAGCAGCTTTGAGGGACGTTGTGAGAAATATGTTGGCCCCACTGATGTCGCCAGCACCTCATGCCCAACACAAGCTGGACCTTAGAAAACAGGGCATCGCACCAAAACGAAGTGTCTCACGGGTGGGGACGGTCTCACGGATCAGTGACAAGTGCTTGCCGCTGCTCCATCCGTCGACGACCTGCCCCTCCGCAGCCCCGATGCCCTCGTCCGCGGCCCGGCGTCTGTATCGTGTAGTCCAGGGGGCTGTAGACCTAACGAATGTGATGAACTTCCCTGGGAATCACAGACAGACAGACGACAGAGACTCTGGGCTCTGGAGGGTGTCAGGGTGTGGTGCGGAAGGAGGGGACTCATGGCCGACCTTTCACTGATCTCAACCTTCCTACGTTCTCTGTCTGTCTGTCTGTCTGTCTCTCTCTCTCTCTCTCTGCCTCTCTGTCTCTCTGTCTCTCTCTGTCTCTCGTTATGTGAATGCTTCAACGACTCAATGTGCCCTGCTCTGTCCACCTGACTGTTCAGTGGACAGCGGTCCTTAACTCCGCCTTTTGCGCCAGGCTCCATGCTGGCGTTTGACATGTTATCTCCTGTCATCCCTCCCTGTCCCAAAGGGGTACGTATTACCACGCCCTCGTAACCACACTGTCTCCTGAGCCTCGGGGAGACTTAGTAGCAGCTCCGAGGGCTCTGCTGGGATGTGGAGGAGGCCGGATTTGCAGCCAGGATTCACACTCAGAGGCACGGTTCCCTCCGTGGAGCTGGGCCGATACCGTGCAGACCTTTTGCCGTGCCGTGGGGATTAAGGAACCAGCCTTCCATATCTTTGGGATTGTGAGCGAAATGGAAATTGTCACCTTCCCCCCAGGGCCAGAGTAGTGGTAACCATGGTGACCCACCTGGAGGATGGCTTTGTCCTGGGGGCTGCTCTCTGGGGAGGGCTGTGGTGCTAGAGGCAGCAGCATGGCACCCTGTGAGATGAGCGTGCTGGGGCTCACTATTTCTGAGCCCACACATGGGGCATGCAGGGAAATAGCTGGGATTTGGAGGAAAGATAATTTCCAGAAATCCTGGAGCAGACTGACCCTGGCTAATTTGGGCACATAAAGTACAGTGACTTCATATAACAGCCACAGTTAAGTAAAGCCTAGACTCTTTGTTATAAATAACATCCAATGGAAACTGACTGAAAGAGAAGTCCATGGAGTTCTCTGGAAGACGTCCTTCTGGCAGGGACGTTGGAGTCAGGCACTAGATGCTGGGGTTGGCTGGAGGAATTTTAGTCCCTTCCCTACCTCAAGAGTAATATAAAGTGAGGCAGAAGTAAAGTGCATTGAGCAAATGTATTGAGCATCTGCTATGAGCCAGGGATCACGCTAAGGCATCTTACATCATCTCGGGTCATCTCAGCGAAACACAATGAAGCAGTCATTACTACCCCCAAATTATAAATGAATAAACCAAAGCTCAGATTTTAGGAGCTTTTCCCAAGACTATACAATTAATTGCAGTTGCTTCCTTTCTGAAGATTGTCGAGTCGATTAAGTAGTGGAAGTATTTGATGAAGGGGTCACTGGATTTGTTTGCTTTGATCCTTCAGGATGCTCACAGTCTTGCCATACTTCCAAAAGCCAGTGAGAGAGAATCAGGCACAGCTGGTCTGCGAAGCAGCCTCTAACTTCAGAATTCTTAATGGCTTCTTCAAGCCGTTATTACTTTTGGGGAGTATTTCTGAAAGAATACCAATGATTGCTCTCAAAACCAGAGACATTCCCATAGATGTCCCTATACAGTTCATACTCTGAAAAACAGAACCGTGAATTATTCGAAGTCAAAGGAAAGTCCAAGACTGATGCTTCCTCCCCCTCAAGTTACATGAAGACAAACCGATTCTGCCCTCGGTCCCAAAGACCTCTCTCTAGGGAATAAGTTGACTGTGTCCCCAGGAGCTCACACCTCAGCAGCTCCCCCTGGGGGATAAGGGAACCCTGTCTGGGTCCTGGCTCATTCCTAACTCTCCTTGACAACACACAAGACTTTTCAGGATCTGCCCTCAGGGCTGAGCTCAGAGGCAAAGGATGGCAGCATATTCTTTGAGCCAGCCAGGCCCTCCCTCAGAGGCCCTCCGTCCAACCCTTCATTCTGCGCATAAGGAAACTGAGACTTGGGGGGAGCAGCCTCTTCAAAAACCCTCAGCGGTTTAGAGAGGGTTTGAGGTCGGGTGTCCTCTATTTACAGGCAGCTCAGTAGTACTTGGGAGGGATTCAGACAGAAGGCTGGATGAGGTGGCACTGAGAAGTCAGGGACTAAAGCAGAGGTCCCCAACCGCAGGGCCGTGGGCCGGACCGGTACAGGTCTGTAACCTGTTAAGAACCAGGCTGCACAGCAGGAGGTGAGTGGCAGGCGAGCCAGCAAAGCTTCATCTGTATTTGCAACTGTTCCCCAGCGTCACCGCCCAAGCTCCACCTCAGATCATCAGGTGTTAGATTCTCATAGGAGCCCCGGTCCCTGGTGCCAGAAAGGTTGGAGACGGCTGGACTAGAGGGCATGCTGGTGGGAGGCAGGAGAATGCGTAATACAGCAGCTTCAGAGTAACAGGATCTATGCCAATAAGCCTAGGGTAAATCATGTGACTTCTCCGAACCTCAGCTTTCTCTTCTATTGAAAGGAATAGGAAATACTGGTCCCCAGCACCCCCGCAGGCTTGTGGGAAGAGCAGCTGTCAGTAACAGCGAGCAGCTCACACGAGCTAAGCTTCTCAGTTTTCACAGCTTCCTCCCGATCAAACTATGACGTGATGGGACAGACGCTTGCCCGTTTCCTGGATGAAAAAACTGGGTCTAGCCAGTAAAGTGATCTCACAGCAGGTCTCCTGGCAGTGCTAAAATCTGAACCAGCTCTTCTTGACATACAGGGCAATGACCCCTCCCCCAGACTGCACTGGTGATCCTTTGAAAACGATTTTCAAAGAGAAGAAAGCAGTGAGATCCAGTGGGTGCAACACTAGTTTTTGAGTTAAAGCAATTGGTTCAAATTCTGAAGTGTCCATTTAGCATTGGTGGCCTTGGACAAGTTGAGTGCTTGGCCTGTCAGTATTTGTATAAGAGCTTTCAGGAGGGCTACTCTGATATTTGCCAATGGCTGCCCTTATATCTTCCTATAAACAGAACCCCAAAAAGAATCACCCCATCAGGGTCTTACCTGATTGCTCCATTGCAAGCCATATGTCATTTTAGTAACAAAGTGCTCACAGTTTGCACATAAAAAATTGTAGTGCCAGAGTTCACCAATTCTTTACCAAGCTGACAATGTTGTCCACAAGCTGAGGTCTAAGCTTGTTGTCCAAGCAGTTGCTGACTGTATAACTGCCGTTCTCCACCTGCGTGTCCCTGCGCAGCAGGCAGGCCACTCACCCTTCCTCGCCCCTCCTCACCCCCTGCCCTCTGCCCTCCCAGGCTGACGGATCGCCTTGCTCTTCCCCTCCCCACAGACCTCACTCTTGCTCTGCTCCTCTGAACTGCCTCGCTCTGCTCTGCCTACCTTCCCACAGCTCTCCTCTTCTCCCCCAAGCAGACAGCCCCTGCTCTGAGAAGCTGCCCTGAAGCACCCCCAGGCCTGGCTCAGCTGCCACTCTAGGTTCCCAGGCTCCTGAGACCTCCACCTCTCCCACTAGATCACGTGGCTGCAATTCCCTGAGTCTGTCTGCACCCGCCCCAGGCTTTGAGCTCCAGTCCAGGAGGATCCTGCATGCTCAGCCTCCCTTCCCGCATCGCCAGGATCCAGCCAAGGGCCTGGCTTGGAACAGGAGCAAAGGGAAGGAGCAGGGAGGAGGCTGCCCCGAGGGCCAGCAGGGCCAGATCCGCCCAGCTCCTCCTCTCTGTCACCAGGGCAGGGCAGGACAGGCCGATCTCCACCTGGGCAGCAAGAGGGAACTAGTTGCTTCGTCCCCACATGTCTAAGGTCTTGGCCAGGGTACTGTCAATCAATAGCTGCCATTGGAAAACCAAAACGAGTCCCTTCCTGGGTAAAGAATGGGGCAGGACGCAGGCCCTGCGGACCAAGGCCGGCTGCCCGCCCTTCCCGGGGAAGTGGAAGCGGAGCGGGGCGTGCCGGCCTGGGCTGCTTCACTCCCAGGAGCGGCAGGAGTCCGGCTCCTTCCGCCGGCCGTGTGCCTCCTCCGCAGCCTGCCCCTCCCTGGACTGTCTCTGGTTCAGCAGAATTGGGCCGCTGGCAGGACAGATTTCAGTCAGAGGCTGAAATTCGAATGCATTTGATCAGGTGGGACAAATGCCTTGGAGGAAAGAGAGAGAACAGACTGGTGCTGAGAAGGCCCCGTCTGCAGCCAGCGGGGTTCACTCGACCTGGGGGTTCACTCGCTTCCCAAGTCCCAGGTCCCCTCACTGGCCCACACTGCAGCTTCTTCCCCAGCTCAGGAAGGCACAGCTCCTCCACATGGGTGTCCCCAGACACCCCCTCCCCCACCCTGCCCTGTGCCAGACACAGACAGGAGGCTCACTCTGCCCGAAGACCTCACAGTCTTGCAGGAAAAGAGATGTTTAAACCTTTTCCATGGGAGCCTTTTAAAGACAAGCTTGGAGTTAACTGTGCCCAAGGCCAGAAACCCAGACCGAGGTCCATATAAGAGGGGAGCCGCCCATCCGCCATAGAGCCACTGGTAGAAAGTTCCAGGGGATTTACTGAGGCCACGGTCATGTCTGGGGTTCTGGTGCTGGAGTGACAGGTTTTTTTCCAAAGTTGAGAATTTCACTCTCAGTTTCCTTTTTAGACTAAGAACGGCTGAATCCTCAATATGTTTTAAAGGGAGAGTCAATATTTATCTAAAGCTCAGTGATTACCTACCTCCAAGATCCTTGGGGCTCCAAGTCCACCTGACGCAGGCAGAGTGGATCCCGTTTGAGAAGCCCAGGGCCTCTCCCGGCAAAGCCCTGGACAATGTTCCTGCTCCCAGCGGTGCCACCCCCCGGCGCCTGCACAGGCCCTCGCCTGCGCCGACTCCAGAAAGCACACAGGGCAGGAGAGTCGGGGTGCTGCATGCCATGGGGAAAACCTTCGGAAGGCAGGTGCCTTGGATCTTGGGGTTCCCAGGAGCTCATTGCCCCTTGGGATGCAGGTGGCTGCAAGAAGCAGAACTTAACTAAAAGGGGCTTTGAGAGCCTGGACATTCACTGACCCCCCCCTACCAGGAGGACAGGAAGTAGGTGACTCAGGTTCAGTTTGGCAGCTTGCCAAAGCCATCGAGAGGTCCTTTCATCTCTCTGTCTCGCTGGGCCTGTGTGTGCGGCGACGCCCTGCTTGGTCCGATACCCTGCGGCGCCTCGAGCACCAGCTGCTGGGAAGAGCTAGAGCACTCCGTGTGTCACCTGCATCTGCAGGAGAGGCTCTTTTTTGCCAAAGTAACATCAGGAACTTCGTTCTCCTGGGAGCTGGTGATAGGGTGGGGGTGGGGGTGGGAATCGGTTAGGCCACCGGTAAGTCCAGTGTACTCATCTGTTTCCTAATCTACTGCAACAAAAATAGGGCTTAGTCTGCCCGGGCTGCCGTCAAGTCCACAGCCTCGGTGGCTGAAACAATGGAAATTGATTTTCTCACAATTCTGGAGTCCGGAAGTCTGAATTCAAGGTGCCAGCATGGTCAGATTCTGCCAAGACTCCCTTTTTCCGCTTACAGACAGCCACCTCCCCCCGAAGCCCTCACGGGGCCTTTCCTCGGTTTGTGCACAGGGGAAGCAAGCTCTCTGGTATCTTTCCCTATAAGGACATGAATTCTATCAAATCGGGGCCCACCCTCATGATCTCATCTAACACCAAGTACCTCCCATAGGGCCCATCTCCAGATACCGTCCCACTGGAAGCTAAAAGTTCAACTTGGGAAATTTGTGCAAACACAAAAATTTGATTCATGATAGGGCTTCAATGAGATTACAGCCAGTTCACAAACAATCAGACTGACTCCCTGTGGGTCAGGAAAAATGGAGGTGATTGGCTTACCAGGGGCTGGAAGAGCATGCAGCAGGCCTGCAGACGTGGCAGGACCCTGTCAGAGAGATCTCATGCCCAGCACATTCTGGAAGGGCATCCCAACAGCATCTCCTGGCCCCAAGTCTCCTTCACCAGACACGGCCCCAGACATAGTGTCCAACGTCTATTGACTCCTCTGACCTTGGCCTCAGGCCTGGCACAGCCTATTCTCTTTCTAAGTGACCTTGCCACTTAAGTTTCTATAGAGCTTCACTTTCCTTGTGAACCTAACCTCTACGCTTCCCAGTGTAGAGGTTAGGTTCACAATGGAAAAAGAAGCAGAAGAAAAAAAAGGAAGATTTTACACCTTACGAATGGCGTTACTTGGGGCTCTCACCTCCCCTCTCCTCACCTCAGTCGTCTCCACCGGAAGACTGAGGGCTTCCTGTTTTTCTGCACTGAGAGGCTGAGTCTGTGGACCTGGAGGCACACAATGGGCAGGGACTCTGGTCATCGCTGGCCCAGCCAGAGCCACCTCTGTCGCTCAGCTTCAGGTTCTGAGGTCCATCATCCACGGCCGGTTAATCCCGAGGTCTAGGCTTCTCCCCGCTCCTGTTTTCCTTTCATGCCTGAGCATCCAGGAGACAACCCTACCTTCTTCTTTCCACCTCAAAATCCTATCAGACTTTGTTTAACATTTTAGAAGTTCCTAGGGTCCTTTCTCATGCTAGCAAGTAGTCTTTTACTGTGTCAAATTTCACAGCAGGGGCCTTGAAGAGGAAAGAAGTCAGGACAGGTGTGCTGACAGTCATGGCCCACATGCCAAAGCCACCAGAGGAGCAGCGGAGGGGAGAAGCATAGATCTCGGCTGCAGAATCCACCTGACAATGTTTAGCCGGAAGACGGGTCTCAGAAACTGGAGTCCAGTGACAGAGCTGCCTCCAGCTGGGCCTGCAATGACCAGGGTCACTACCCCTTCTGGAGCTCCCGGTCCCCAGACTCACCGCCTTCTGGCTAGTAAAAGGGAAGCCCTCGTTCTTACAGAGGAGGTAACCGAGACAAGGGGAGGGTGGGAGTGCCCCCAAGTGAGGATGCTTGAAGGAGACAAGACCTTGCGGCTTACTATTTTCTTTTTCCATTTCGAGCATGATCTTGCTGCAGGGAGGTGATCGATCAGTGATGCTTATACTCCTTTTACAAATAAAGCTCACTTGGAAATGGAACGGGCAGTGCCAGGCCTGGGGCCAAGGCCAGGGGAGCCAACAAACATTGGACCACTAAGTCTGGAGCTCTGTCCAGTCCAGGAACCTGGGGCCAGGGGGTAATGTTGGAAGAGACAGTGCCCTTCTTGGGTGCCCTGCAAATCAGCTTTTTCTGATAGGGGTTCTGCCCACGTCTTCAAGCTTGCTGCAGTTTCTCCCAGTCTCCAGTAAGGCCATCACCTCCATTTTTCCTGCCAGATCCTGTAGGGAACCAGTTCGATTGAGATCTGGTTCCAGTCTCTTTGGAGCCTTACAGTAAAGCCATGTGTTACAGTGGATGGAAGCAGGTGAGTGCATCTTATGTGTTGGTTATTCGGCCAAAGCCTTGCCTCCCCACCCCATCGCCACACAAACACGCACGAATGAGCACACACACACGTCACCCACCTTATCCCAGACTCATGGAGCCCTGCTCTTGACTGGGCAGCAGGAGCCCATCAGCAGATCCCGTTTGGGTCACCGTGAGTTTTCTGAGCCTGCCAGAGAAGCCCCTTTCCTTTTACCCACGATGAGTTTGGAGTGGAAATGTGACCTAGTTCTGGCCAGTGAAGGGGAAGGGGGAGGGGAGCGGTGGGGACAAGACAACCAGGGGATTATGGGGAAAAAATTTCTCCTTGGAAAAAAAAAAAAAGACAAGAGATGGAAAAAACAACTTCCTTTATTGCTTTTGAACATTGCCAGGTGAAAATATGCCACGTGAGGCTGTTGCCTGGGTCAGCAAATGCTTCCTCAGGCACAGAGCCTAGATTTTGTTTGGATTGTGATAGAGCCCTTCCCAGGACCAGCTGATGCAAGTGGGCCACCCCCTGGAATGTGCAGTGTGCTTTCCCAGAACTGCCTCTGTTCCAGTCATGGCCCGGGTCAGCCGCCTCCGCCCCAGCTGCTCACCACTGAGCTGGGCCCACCCCTCCCCGGCGCTGGTGCAAGCTTGGACATCAGGGCTGATGGGAAGGGGACCTTCCAGGGCTCCATGGCAGACACAGGACCAACAGGATGGAAAAGCCTGGGTCTTCAGTGGCCTTGGTGACCTGCTTGACTGAACCTGAGTCACCTGCCTCTCATTCTCCTGGCATAGGGACAGTGACTATCCAGGCTGTCAAAGGCCATTTCAGTTAAGTTCTGCTTCTTGCAGCCACCTGCATCCCAAGGAGTCAAGCACCTATTTAGCAATGGGACCTATGTCTCACCTCTTAGAACTATGTCAAGTTGCTGACTCGTTCCTAAACTCAGCTCAAGACCAAACAACAAACATCCTGGATCAATGATTGCTACATACGCATATATGGGTTTTATTTTCTCTTTAGCATGGTGACCAGACCGTCTGCATTCTTCACCTTGAAAGAAACCAATCCATTTTGAGAACCAACATGCTTGGTTTACATAATGGGCCAAACCAATCCCAATTGACCTAGCCAACAACCTTCATTTCCATGGAGGACTTTAATGAGGGCTCCCTATCACCTTGTGCCATGTGAGAGAGGGGGCTTCAAGAGATCTGAACTTTGATTTTGGCTTTTGTCTACTGAGTTTGGGAAGATTGAGAACTGGCAGGAGATATTACATCAATAGACCTCTGACAAAAAGAAAGGAAACTGAACTGAGAGAAAGCTATTCTTATGCTGACACAGGGGTGTGGATGAGCATGTGTTTACACTGGATCAGACAGGGGCCCAGAATCAGGGAGCTGGCACGGAGCCATTTGTAAGTCCTGAGAAGGGAAAGGGTGTCTGAGCTCCTCTAAATCAGCAACCAAGAAAGAACAAAGAGCCTAAGGAAGGCAACTTGGGGGCTGTCACACATATGCCATACAATGTTTCAATATGAAAGACAATGACTCTAAGAAGCCTTTCTACAACCTGACCAAAGATTCATCTCTGGAGTTTCAAAGTAATTTGTTTTCACACCCTGCTCCCAGTCTCCCCACCTCAGAGGTTTAGGAGAAACTCAACTTTATCTCTTCTACGCATCTCTTCTGTTTGATGTAAAATCATTAAACCGCTGAAGCATGTGTACCCCAATTGTAACTTCTGATCAAACAAATGTTCTTTTGCTTTACTTTCCTGCCTATATAAGGATCTCCCTCAAGTTAGAGCACTGTTTCAAAGCTAGCCCCTCAGTAAGGTCTAAATAAAACTTTCCTTAAGTGTACAGAGATTCAGTTTTCCTTGACAGATGGTCACCTGACAGCCAGGGCTGATGAAGGAGAGTATTTTTGAGGAAACTACCAGAGCCCCTTTCAGGGAAATGGTCATTTTGAGCATCTGCCAAGGCCACCGGGCAGCAGCAGCAGCCCTCAAGGGACTAGCTACAAGTGGTCCTTCCTTCCCGCAACCCCACCCGCAAGGGCTCCCCAAGGAGGTCAGCCTTGGAGTCTGCCACCCTTTCACCCCGTAGAGTCTACACCAACCTTGTACTACATGATCTGTGCCCCATCTGGCACAGCTCATTGGCCAAGTGGGGTCACCTGACCCAACGGCAGCCAATCGGTAGGCTGAGCAAGGAGTGAGACGAGCCAATCAGATTCTCTCTCGGGAACTGGGTGCGCTTGGCGGGTGTGGAGAGAGAGGCCGCAGGTGGGTGTGTGGGCTCAGAGACTTGGGGCAGTCACGGGAAGGCCAAGCGGTGAGGAAGCATAAGTAAGGGTGGGTTTAAAAAGACTGGCAAGAGCATGTACTAGGTTTCCTTATGGCAAAGGTTTGGTTTGGTTTGGTTTGAACTCCACGGAACTTCTATAGACTCCAGCTGCTGAGTCTAGAAGCCATCCCGGGTCTAGAGCCAGGGCAAGGTCCTGGCCGTCAGATGGTTCCTGTCCTTGTATATCGATCGAGTCTGTGCTCCTTGCTCCCTCCGTGTATCACGACCAGAAACGCGCATTACCTGAGATAATCGGAGTGGGACTTGCTTCCTGCAAGAATAACAACGAAGCCCACAAAGAGAAAGTGAGAGGAAATCACCAAAGGGCCAGGACACAACGTGACATTGCTGGGAACAGAACCCGGCTGTGCTTTCGACAGACTTCACACCAGGCAGTTCTTGCTGCATTTCCCCCAATAAAATCTTCCCTTATTGGGCTTTATTTAATTCTGTGAAAATAAGCCTTATTATAAAAGCGGAATGAAATCCATAAACCAGACCTCATAAGCTCTAGCAAAACAAGACCCCCCCTCCCATGCCTTAATGTATAAAGTAATTGCTGTCAGGACGGTCCCTTCAACTTATTGCTTTTGTCTCTTGTTTCTTGAGGCCATTATTCCGATGAAGCCCAAGACTGCTAGGCCCACCACTCCTGTGATGCTGACTGCCGCGACGGCGTCTCTGACCTGCAAGAGAGAGGAAGGTGGATCAGATTCTTTGCCAGGACCCTGAGTACAGGCTGTATATTTAACAAGAACATTCAGCTCAGAGAGCCTTAGCAACTCAGGAAGTCAGCAAATATTGAAGAAAAACGGGGAGAATTGGTGGGTGGAGCCAGCTAGCCAGGAATGTACCTAGGCTTGAAGATGGAAACTCCATTCGCCCCGTGGGTATTTATAGCACATAAATCCCCAGAGGGAGGCTGTGGAAAAGACAGGATGGTTGGGATTCTGGCTGAGCAATGTGCAGCCCTTGAAGCAAGTGTGAAGTCAAGGAGGGATTGCTGTTGAATACTCAATAAACGATGACCTCCATGAGAGCAAGTACCTCACTGCTCGTGGCTGTACCCCCAGCGCTCAGCCAGGCACAGAGGTGCTCTTACATATTCTTAAATAAATGGCAACTATGAGTAGCAGTGATGTTATATTGTAACTTACTAGGCTATAGAACTTGTGTTGCTTGTACTAGAAAACAAAAAGTGTTACAAAAGTAAGAGTAAGATTCACGGTAAAAACTGAACATGTGTCAAATTTCACTCCTTCCGGAAACTCAATTAAAAGTAAAGTAAGCCATTTGTTTTAGGCAGAATTCCTCAAGGACACAGAGAGTACTAAATTGTAAGGCAGCAGTGGGGAAAGCTGAGGATCAATCATAACTATACAACAGAATCCTTGAAAAAGATTACCTATTGACAACGCCAGTTACCTCTGGAAGGAGAAGAAGAGGGAGAGTTTGAGCTAGGTCCCTGGATGCCCTCCCTAACCACAACAGAAGACTGAAAGTTTATTCTTTGGAGAGGGTAAAATGGAAGATTTGGGGGGGCTGGAGACCTAGAAGCACAAATGAGGATGTGGTTATCGTGCCAAATATCAGAGAGGGAGAGACCGCAAACATGCTGAGTCTAAGACTCTTGGCCCTCCTAGTCCTCCCTGTTCCCAGGGTTTTACTCTCCACTTAAGAGTCAGGAAAACTTTCCTGGAGCACTCGACCAGCCCAGGTAGAAACAAAAGATGTCAATACTGTGGATTACCAAACAGCTCACCCAGATCACCCAGAAGTGTAACTCAAAGTCAATGAGCCACTGTCCCCTCCCAGCTCATTCTGAGCTTCTTTTCAGTAGTAAGCCCCCCAACCCTTAATCACAAGCATAAAACCAAGGTACCAGACATCTGAGGAAGACCTCTAAAATAGAAGATACAGAGCAAAACAAACATAAAAAAAGCAATCCGGAGAGACAGAATCCATATTTAGAACAGAAATATCTTTTTAAAAACTATCATTAGAGAATAATAACATATTGTATCCTATAAGTAAAAACACAGTACTATTTAAAAAAAAAAACTAACAGAATATTGAGAGAATAAAAACAGTCCTTAGGAAATAAAACCACAATAGAAATGACAAACGCAATAAAAAGGTTCAGGATTGAGGACATCTCTTAGAATAAATCGCAAAAAAGATAAAAATATAGAAAATAGAAGCCAAAGGTAAAAAAGGGAACAATCCAGGCAGTCTAGTATCTGAATAACAGCCATTCCAGAAAGAGATATTAGAGAAAACACAGAGGAGGGAAATCAAATAAGTTGTGAAAATTTACTAGAGCCAAAGCATGTGTTTTCAGATTGAAATGGTGCTCCAAGGCCCATCTCAATGGGTCAAAAAAGATCTATATCAAGGAACATTCCTGTGAAATTTTAGAACACTAGGTAGAGAAAAGATATTACAACTGCTACAGCAGGGGAGAGAAACAGGAAACAAAGAAAAGATCAAGAATCAGGATTGGAAGCAAGAAGACAATGGAACAATGCTCCAAAATTCTAAAGCAAAACAATGTCTAACTCAGCATTTTGTATCTAGAGGAAGTATCAAGTCAAGCGGGAGGGTAAAATAAAAAATAATTCAGACATACAGTGTCTCAACAAATTCACCTTCGATGCATTTGTTTTCAGGAAGCTGCTGGAAGAAATTCCATCAAAACGATGGTGTAAATTACAAAGAAGCTGTGAGATATAGAAGATGAACGCTAGGTACAGGAGGAAATAGAAGGAAATTTCATTAGAATGATGGTGAAGGGAGATCCTAGGACAACTTTGTACTGCTGTCGAGAGTAACTAGTCAGCAGAAAAAAGACCCCCCCCCCCCCCCGTAGATGTCCATGTCCTAATTCCAGGGACCTATGTTATGCTACGTACATGGTGAGGAGGAATTAAAGTTTCTGATGGAATTAAGGCTGCTAATCGATTTGCCTTAAAATAGGGAGATTATCCTGGATTATCCAGGTGGGCCGATGTAATTAAATTCCCTTAAAGAATGAAAGAGGGAGGCGGAAGAGTCAGTGTCATAGATACAGTGTGAAAAGACCTCTTCACATTCTGCTTTTGAGATGGGAAAGGGCTACAAGTCAAGGAATGCGGTGGCCTCCAGAAGCTGAAAAAGGCAAGAAAACAGATTCTACCCTCAAACCTCCAGGGAAGAGCGCGGCTCTGCTGGCATTTTGATTTTAGTGAGACCTGTTTCAGAATTCTGACCTCCAGAACAAAGAGGCAATTAGTTCGTGTTGTTTCAAACCACTACAATGGCGGAAGCTAATTTGTTACAGCAGCCACGGGAAACATAGTAACCAATCGAGATAACAGCGTTGTGACTCAAGAGCCTGGCATGTTGAGTCGACCATTGTCACCAGTATCCCACGGACTGTCTCTGTACCTTAAAGCGACTTCTGGTGCATATGCTCTGGAGGGCAAGGGAAAAAGCAAAGAAATAAGAAACTAAGAGATTAGGGAAGCAGGGAATCCCATCCAAGAAATAGGCAAAGGAAATCCCAAGGCTTGGCAGTAAAGGGAAACCCTAGGGAGAAGCATGAGTCAGCCGGGGAGCGACCAGTACACACAGCAGGAGGCTGTCCCCAAGGAAAACACAGAACTGGTAGATTCCGTGGAGTGATTTTCCTTGTGGAGACCTGTACTGAGAGCTAATTAGATGGTGTGGGAAGAATTAACGATAGGTACAAGGAAACGTAAACAATGAAAGGAAGTAATAATTGTCTTCGAGGAAAAAATAACCCCCCCCCCATAAAAAAACAATACACTGCAACGGTCAGCTGTGAGTCAAATTTGCAAAGGCCTAAAACAAACACTCAATAGTAATTTAATAAAATGTATAACGTAAAATTATGCTGAGAGAGTGGGGGAAGGAGAGGGGTCGATGGTATTAAATAATTTAGCCTTCGCTTACCATAATAAGGATTCAAAAGGGCGTGTCGAAAACTTTTTAACAAAAAGACAGTAGTATACACATATTGTTTAGAAATGCAGAAATAGGTAAATGTCAAAATTAATGACTAAAAAAGAGAAGAGTGGTTGCCTTTTTGAATGAGGACTGGGAGGAGTAGAGCGGGGTGGGGCGGGGAACCCTGTGTTTTATTTGAAGTCTTCGAGTGCTGATTGTATTTTCATATTGTGAGTGTATGTTAATTTGAAACACTAAAATTTAAATTTTAAAACTTTTCCAGAAAGAAGGAATAGAGAAATAGAAGCGTGCATTGTAAGCCCAGGCACCTGATACAAAACTTTATTGTGCCCCGTCACTTCGAATGTCAACACCATGTCTACACACCTGTAGGCAAGAAGATGACCATCAAACCATTCCATAGTTGGGTCAAAGACTACAGGCAGTTATAGGAAAACAAACATTTAAGTGTCCTAGTAAACAGCCACCAAATAATGTTGCTAATACATTTCACAGACCACTGATGCTGGCACAGATATAACAGAAGCCTTCAATTACTGGTCTGATACTTTGGCTTTGCCCAGTGATGGATCATTGCTTCGATAGGACACACACACTTCCACAGCTCAGATTCATCTTTCACTTTGTTTGAAACATTCCCCTTTACCTTTGACCTTCAACCTGGTTTATAAACTCAAGTGCTTAAAAGTACAGTGAGCATTGCTATTGGTGATCCAGATTTTGGGGATTCAAATACTTTTAATAAGCATTTAGGAATTAGATTTGGTATAGCTAGCTCTTCTTTCACCTTAGCATTGAAGCATGTTTGATGTACACAACTATTCATACACAACTCAAGGACATGGCAGTCTGCCACTGAACTGCAACATGGTAGCCATGGCCTTGAGCTCCAGCTGCACCCACAGATTCAGATTCAGTGCAGACAAAGAGCCTCTGTCAGTGAGTGCTGAGGATGCACCTTGAAGCTTAAAAATCATTCCCAACACAGAGGTCTGTCGCCCTAGTTTGCAGTCCAGCTAGAAGGCTAGTGTATCCTGCAGCCTCTCCCCCAGCTGCTTTCTCAGTCTCTTAGCCATGATATCCTCACATCCACCATTTCAGCCCTTCATGTTTTAGCAGCTACAGCAGCAGCACTAAAGGTAACAAAACTAAGTGCAAACAATCCAGATCATCAAGCACGGGTGAGAAAGTTCAGCCTCTTCCTGTTTCTAGCATCATCCAGGGCCCAGCTCTGGGGGCCCCACCTCCTGCGACAAAATAAAGGGAGAGCAAATTCTCTCTTCAGCTCTTAGCAACTGTTCCCAAGGCACATGGGCTAAAATCAGCAAAACTATGCTTTTTCCCACTGGAGGCATAAAAGAGTGTCATAAACATAGATGAAGAAATCTCACTCAAAAGCCAACCCAGGCATTTAAGCAGAATCCAGAATAGAAAAGGAAAAGATTCTTGATCATTTAATGCCAAGGGGTCCTGTGAAGATCAAGTAGCAAAAATCTCATGAATAAAAAGAATGAAAATGTGGTCTTGACACCCAAAACCCACATTCTTTCCTGACGCCATCAACACGGCCCTTGCTACTGTAACCACAGAGCTTACCTAGACCGTACATGTTGTGGTGCCAAAACTCCTACATGACCAGCGCAGAGAAGAATTTGGAGGTCTTTGATGGTTAGATAGATATAGATAGAAGATAGATTACATAAGTAGATAGGTGATAGATAGATAGATAGATAGATATAGATGATAGAAAGAAAGAAAGAAAGAAAGAAAGAGAAACAAAGAAAGAAAGAAACAGAAAGAAAGAAAGAAAGAAAGAAAAAGAAAGAAAAGAAAGAGAAACAAAGAAAGAAAGAAACATAGAAAGAAAGAAACATAGAAAGAAAGAAAGAAAGAAAGAAAGAAAGAAAGAAAGAAAGAAAGAAAGAAAGAAAGAAAGATATAGATAGATAGACAGATCGATTGATCTTGGTGCTGCCCAGGATTATCTGAGCCATAAATGTGTCCAGCATAGCTGTGTGAGATGTCCAGAAACATGCCAGTGTAACTAACATCGCGAGGTACCCAGAACCGATGTTCTTAGCAGCCAGAACACATGATGGCAAAACTGGATGAAGCTACTGACTTGAGATTTCACTGCTGTTCAGTCTTCAATCCTTCCTCTAAAAAATAATTAGTCACAGCTTTGTGGTAGCCATGGTTCTTTGGGGTTGATTTGCTAGGGAACCAGCATAAATCCGCTTGCATCCAGTGTTTTTCTTGCTAAGCTACGTGTCAGGGTGTGAGAAATGTTTTGCAGAAGCTGGAGGAGACACAATATGTCCTTTACAGAACCTCATAGCGTGAGAAGAAATGCCGATGTAACTGGCTCATACAAAAGATACTTTGTCAAGGAAAACAGCAATAATCCCATTGTTTGTGGTCATGCTTTGCACAGAATCAGAGTTTAATTAATACAAGAAAGTGGTGTCTAAATTAGTTCTCCTCCTGCAAACTTTATAAGGAAAATGATCTGCCTGAGAGTCAGTGCTATCTTTAGATGCCTTGATGATTTTCTTGGAGCAAGGCTGATGGGTGCAGCCCAGCCACTGTACTGAAATTACAGGACTTCTGACTGTTAAAATTTGCTCTCTGGTTTGCATCACAAGTCTTAAATCAGAATGCCATGAAAGATAGAAATTAGAAATGCTAAGGAATCGGTCTTTTTCATTTAAGTGGACAAACTGAAATTCTATCTGACTGCAGAAAATTAGCTGCTTATGCTACACAGCTTCTCCGAGTTAAGCCCCAGAATTGATTCCAAGGAAAAGAAAATTCGAATGTGCTTTCACTTTCAGTGATGCACTGAGTGCATGAAAGAAGATTAGTGTTATTCTGAAAGTATTTGAATTAGACTATGAGAGATTACAAAATGAAAATATTTGTATAGAAATTTGGCTTCAATAGTTACAATAATTTTTAAATGATACCCTGTAATTTATCCAGATTTATGTAACATATTCATTGCCATTGGCTACAGCTTCGATTTCTATTTACCTTAATATTTTATCTGACACAGAGTAGATTTCATTATAAATGTAGCTGCTTGTTTAAAAAGTACTATTCATTTCAAAGTCTCATTTACAAAAGGCTATTAAATATACCTTTTGTGAAGCCTGAGTATTTTTAGGTAGTGAGAAGTCAGAGAATCTTATTTTAGAATACTCTTAGGCGTGTAAAGCACAAACAACATTTTAGTTCAAATCTATTGCTTTCCTTTCTAACTGGTAAATTAAATGAGTCACAAATACTCTGTTGAAGGATAATCTAGTCTGCTTCAATGAGCGCAGCACAAATAAACACAATGAGTGATCAGATTATTAAAGACAAACAAAAATGTTCTATGAGTTACATGAAAAGGAAAGTTGCCATCTTGACAGCACATACAAAGGTAAATGCTGGTAATTTACAGGCATTTTGGTTCTCACACCTGGGAGTGTGGGGGAGTGCTACTGGCAGTTAATGTACAGAGGCCCCGGACGTAGCTAGACATCCTGCAATCCACAGGGCAAGTCCCTGATGATGAAGAATTCGCTTCCTTGTCAATGACTCAAAATGTCAATAGTTCCGAGCTTGAGAAACCCTCATCCTAGTCCAAAAATGAAAGAAGAAATCTTTGGAAACAGCAGAGATGGTATCTCTTTCTGTTGTAAAGAATTTTCTGGTTTCATTTTCTGTGAGCTTGTCCAGGAGAATTCTTTATGCCATTTTATTGTTGTTATTTTGTAATTGTTTTGCCCTTTCAAGTGGGTGGGTAATGCAGAAAGCTAAAGCTATAAAAACATGGTAATGTGTCCAATTAGCATTGTATCATTTTGCAAGAAGAGTTGAATTATTGTTTATGAGAAGAGTAAATGATAGAAACTATTTCTTAGTTATTTCACTCTCTCATATTTGGAATTAATTGCTCTAAATATTATTCATGCTTAGGGACATATATCTTTTACTAAATTATGTAACAATTTTGTATTGACACAAAATGCTCTACTTATATAAACCTGTAAATCCATTCTTTAGTCCATTAATAATCAAAAAGAATAACTAAAAGTGAGATGATTAGAAGGTATTTTATAAATCTACCAAATCTTCCTAATGCAGCACCCTGAATTTCATAGAGTATCTTATTTCTTCTAGAGTTTGTAGAGTAAGTTTTATTTGAAGGTTACTGCTGCACAGGAGTATGGAAATGTGCCTGACATAGGGCCATGTGTGAATGAGGACCTCAATTGTTATGTGATGAAAACAGATTTACTTAGCACAAGTTTCTCTTTTTTATGCTGATATTGTCACTGCTAGTTAAAAAAAAATACTTTCAATATTATACCCAAGTCTACCAATAAATGTTAGTTTTCTAAACTTAAATAAATGGAAAACAGAATAGAGAAGATAAAGAAATCAGAGGAACAGTCTAGGGGTCCAACATCCGAATAATCGGAGTTCCAGAATGAGGGAAGAGAGATGGAAAATTTCCCAGGACTGAAGGAAAGAGTTTCCAAATTGAAAGAAGTCATCAAGGGCCCAGCACATGTATATCGTAGTG
Organism: Rousettus aegyptiacus; assembly: GCF_014176215.1. Taxonomy (NCBI): domain Eukaryota; kingdom Metazoa; phylum Chordata; class Mammalia; order Chiroptera; family Pteropodidae; genus Rousettus; species Rousettus aegyptiacus. The sequence continues at coordinate 115,173,332 of NW_023416308.1, forward strand.
AAATTTCAGAACACTGAAGATAAAGAGAAGATTCTGTAAGCTTCTGGGAAGAAGAAAATAGTTCACGTACAAAGGATCAAAAATCAGAACCACTTCCGACTTCTCGACAACAATAGCATTAGCTGGATGACAATGAAGCAGTGCCTTCAAATTTTTGAAAAACTCATACTCTTTTGCATTAACAAGCATCTAAGAACTTCTCCAATGTTCTCTCTCTCTCTCTCTTTCTCTCTCTCTCTCTCTCTCTCTCTCTCTCTCTCTCTCTCTCACACACACACACACACATACACACACACGGTATCAAAGGTGCAGAAAGGGAGAGAAGGGATTGAAAGAGAATCAGAAGGAAGTTTGTTACTGGGGAGAAAAAGAGATTCGAAAAAAAGGGGGCGGGGCACGGCTGAAATCAAACTAAGTAAATGACCAAACTGCATCCCTTGGACCAACTCTTGGGTTGCAGCAGAGCTGAGAACCGTGCTTTTAATAAGCATGAAAAACTGTGTCAAACAGATCTGGGCTTCAAATCCTATCTCTGCCACTTATCAGCACAGTTGCCGAATCCCAAGAAAGGGAAAGGACCAGGTCTGGAGATCAACCCAGATTTGTTCTATGTAATAAACAGCCATTGACAAGTTACTTAGGCGCTGTGAGCCTCAGTTTCTCCATCTGTCAAGTGGGAATGATGAAACCCACCTCTGGGGCTGTGGTAAGGGTCTAACCCAGGGAAGGGCAGCCAGGGAGGGCTCAGCAACAGGGGGGCGACGTGCTGGCTATGATTCACATGAGTTTGGCCGTCACCTGGTAACCACGCAGGTCCGCGCTGCCAACTTGCAGGTCTCCCCACCCTGACTGTCCCACCCCCAAGGGCAGGGATTCTGTCTCCGCTATTTTATTTCTGCCTCCACTCCGGCCCGGCCCACACTGAGGCCCAGCCAGGGTCAGCCGAGGGAACGGTCTGGTTCCTGGGGACAGAAACACTGACGGAGGACGCACCTGGTCGCTGCGGGAGACCCCGTAGCGCAGCTCGTTGACGAAGTGCTCACAGTTCTCGGTGGTCAGCTTGTAGAGGACCTCCCGCCCCACCAGCTCCTCCGCCCGCTGGACGATTTTGCTGGGAGGCAGCGGCGAGTACTTGTCATCGTGTTTGTTGTTGACGTGGTACTTGTTTCTCCCGGCCACCTCGTACAGCAGTTCCTTCTTCACTATCGCCTTGTCGGCCAGGGCAGACATGATGCTGGCCACACCCGCCCCAGCGATTTCGCCTGTGGATTGGAGAAGAGGGACAATGCCAGTCTCTACCCACCCTTACGGTGCCGCAGAGCAGCTGGCCGCGTAAGGCGCCTTCGCCAGCGCCTGGCGCGAGGCGGGTACCCAGCAAGTGTCCGCAGCTGTTACTAGGGCCGTTCTCTCAGCTTCCTTCCAACTCCAGTTTCCACCGTTTTCTCTGCAGTGTGCGGCCGGTCCCTACCCAACCGCAAGATTCGCGTGGAGCCTGAACAAGGTGACGCGTGTAGAAGCAAGCGTCTTTTCCTTCGGGAGCCTCGCTCGTCTGAGATCCGCGGCATGCCTGCCCACCCAGACCCCTTGCCATGTCTTCGTGTCCACCAGTTCCACCCAGTCAGTGTGGTCAGTAACCAATACGGAGGCCCTACTACGTGCCAGGTCTTGTCCAAGGTACTGGAGATGGCGGCAGGAACTAGACAGCGCACCTGCCCTCAAGCCACTCACATTCCAGGGCGAGGAGGACACTGACCACGAACACACAGACTAAACGAGGTCCTTTCAGGTACTGGAAACGCCCTGGATCAGGGTAGGGGAGGTAATCCAGGCGAGGATGACTCGGGCGTGGGGCTGCTCTAGCTGGGCTTGGGGACGGCCGCCCAAGAATGGACATTTGAGTCGAGACTTGAAGAATGAAGAGGAGACAGCTGTGCTGAGATCCAGGGAAGAGCATGACAAGCAGGAGGACGAGCGAGAGCAGAGACCTCGGGAAGGAAGGAGCATGGCATGCTCCAGGGGAGGCGAGGAGCCGACGCGGCTGCAGTCTGCAGACCCAGGAGGAGAGAAGAGGGAGATGAGGGTCAGAGAGGCAGGCAGAGGCCGGGCCGTCGAACCTCATGCTATGCGTGATGGCAGTGCCGATGAAGACTGTTACGGGAAGGAGTGACGTGATCAGAGTTACACTTTAGGACAGTCATCATGCTGGCTGCGCAGCGAAGGAGGAACCGGCCGTAAGTGGGCAAGAGGCAGTGAGACCAGCCGAAGCTGCAGGAGCATCAGGTGGGAGGATGGTGGCTTACGCCAGGGGGCAGCGGCGGAGACGGTGAGAGGTGACCAGACCTGGTGACCAGGTCTGCCGTAGAGATAGAGCCGATAGGAATTCCCGATGGGGCGAGAAGGATCAGGGATGACGCCTAGATTTGGGGCCTGAGCAGCCGGACGGTGTCATCCGCTGGAGCCTTTCACTGGGGGCACGTCATGGACACACAAGTGTAGAGGCCAAGCAGTCAAGAGGTTCCACAAGTCTGATGCCGGGCAGAGAGGCCTAAGTCGAGGGTGCGGGTTTAGGACACGTCGACAAATAGAAGGTACTAGAAGTCGGAGGACCTGATGAGGTCGCCTGGGGAGAGTAAGGATTAGGAATCCAGGAGAGGAGGAGAAGCCCACACGGGAGACCAGGAAGGAAGGGTCCAGTGGGAGAGGAAGACAGGTGCCAGGTGAAGAGTGGACAGAGGTGAAGTGAGCTGTGACCACGACATTGACCTCTGGCTTCGGCAAGATGTGGACAGTCTTTGGGGCATCTCCAGAAGCGCCGCTCCAGGAGGCAGGTGAAAAAGAGCCTGGTTCAGGGAACCAACGAGAGAACGGGAAGGGAGGGACAGCGACGGCCACGGCGGATAAGAGATCTGCTCAGTGGGGATCAGTGCGCGGGGACGTGAGGTTGAGTTCATTTTACCGACAGGAGATCCGACCGCGGTTTCTACGCCGATAGGAACAGCCTAGTAGAAAGGGAGACGATGATGATACAGAAGGCGTGGGAATTTGAGAAGCAAAGCGCTTATGGAAGTATAAGAAGAGGGGTCCAGGCCCCACACGCGTGTGTGTGTTTTTGCATTTTAGCAGAAGATAGGCAGATTCTATAGGCGTAGATATTGGTGGTTTGGTTAATCAGGAGTGGGGAAGATGACATCGTCTACTCTGGTTTCTTCTGATTTCTCTATAAGTACAGGGTGAGGCCTTTAGTTAAAAGCGAAGGGGCGGGCAAAGCACACATCCAAAACCGTCCACGACGGCCGCCCTCGGAGCAGCCCCAAACTGGAGCCAATCTGATGTCTGTTAACAGAACAGGTCACATCACAGAAAACACAAAGCAGTGAAATGTCGCTCCTTGCCACTTGACTCTCACAGCCTAACGAAAGAAGCCAGCCGCCAAAGAGCACATACTGAGATTCCTCTTGAGCGAGGTTTTCAAATAGGCAAAACTAATCTAATCTATGGCGAGAGAAGCTACAATAATGGCTGCCTCTGGGGAGGGGGAGTGGATACCAAAGAGGTATGCAGGAGCCTTTTAGGGGAGTGGGAATGTTCTAGATTTTGACCTGGGTCACTGTCTCATGGATAGATAACATCGTTGTTAATTCGCTGACTATACACATTATCACATTCGTGCACTTTATTCTCTGTATGTTATACTTCAGTTTAAGTAAAAAGTTTAAGAAATGAGATGGGACAGTCTCACGACAATTCCCCAAGTTCAGTATTCTCAGCCTCAGTTCACAGAGAAGGAAACTGAGGCTGGAGAGTAGACACTGGGTTCACGGCCAAGTCCGCTGCCCAGAAACCTGTGCTTGCTCGGGGAGTTTTACACTTGAGTTGGACGTGTTTTATACAAAGCCAGAGTATATAAAACCATAAAAGCAGAGCTGCCCCCTATGTAGCCCACCTCAGCCCCTCTACAAAGTCCCTAAGGTTCCAAGGAGCAGAGTTTGAAGACCACCAGCCCGCGCCAAACTGCCTTCTCGTAACGCTCAGAAACCAACTGCCAGTCAGGGAGCAAGGAAAACATTGGGGTTGACTTTGCCCACAGCATCCCATCCCCCTCTCCTCTCAGCCCCTGCACAGTGGCGGCCCTGGGTGCCCTTACTTGGGGGGGCCAGGTGGACCACATATCCATCGCCAACGTAGATGGCCCAGTGACTGTAGAAGGGACGGAAAATCTCGATCAGGTCTCCAGGCTTGGGCTCTGGCTGCAAAACCAAGAACACGGCTGTTAGAGGCAGAACGAGCAAGACCTTGAAACCAGGTGGCAAAGGCTAGAGGCCGCCCAATCAGGGGGGTGTTCCTCACATACTCCCTAATCTGGCCCAGGGCCTGACCACGAATCGGTGTGACTCTAGCAGTGATGTCCTCCTGACTTTATCCTGATGATGAATGTGTGTATATTTGTGTGTGTGTGTGTGTGTGTGTGTGTGTGAGAGAGAGAGAGAGAGAGAGAGAGAGCGACAAACAGACAGACATACAGACAGAGACAGAGACAGAGAAGAGACAGAGACTGAGAGAGACAGCGAGAAGGAAAACTCTCCTGTGTACTGTACTCATATCAACACTTCTGACACCAGACGTGTGGGTTTTTCACACCAAGAAATTCAATCCTTGGCGCACACAGACTGGGTGCCCTATAATTTACCTCAACTCTGACACTGCCTGCCCAGAGTTAACGCAGACCCCACAGGTTAAAGGCTCAGCCCTACAAGACTGTCCCCTGCAATTCAGCCGCCAATCACAGGTCCAGGTTGTGACCTGTGCTTCTGACCAACCAGCTATAAATAAGGGGTTCCCACAATTCCTTCTATGGGTTTAATCATTTCCTAGAGTGGCTCACAGAACTCAGGAAAAGATTTACCTACAGAATTATCAGTTTATTATAGAGGATGCAGGAACCGGCAGGTGAGGAGATGCATGGGTCGAGGTATGCGGGAAGGGGCGCAGAGCTGCAGGCCCCCCCACCAGGCACGCCACTCTCCCAGCACCCCTGCATGTTCACTGGAGGCTATATTAAGCAGCCATGATTGATTAAATCACTGGTCATTTGTGATTAACTCAACCTTCGGACCTCTAATCACAGGGCTGGTCCTCAGATCCCTCATTATCTCGCTAGCGCAAACTCGGGCATGGTGGAAAGAGGCTTTTTATGACTTCAAAAAACTCCTCTCACCCAACCCACTCAGGACATTCCAAAGGTTTTAGGACTCTGTGCCAGGAACTGGAAACAAAGACTAAACACCTATTTTCTTATGATATGACAGTGAGGCTGTGTGGGAGTGAGAGGGTGGAGGGGAAGGTATGCAGGGGGGCGAAACCTGCTCAGAGCGCCGCCACCGAGGTAACGGAGTTTGAGAAAAGTCTGGAGAGGTTCAAAATCACTTTCATTCAACACTATGAGGTGCCAGTAATAGACAGTGTGCTAAGTGCTGGGCTTGGACTCGGACCAGAATCAAGAGTGAGAACTTCTCTGGTCCGAGTCAATCTTATTAATGAGCAAGGAAACCATTCCTTTAGAACACCTAGTGACAGAGCCCCTCTGTCCTTTGGCTGAGCCTTCACAAGCACTCACAGCCTCACTCCCTTCAGCTCAGTGAAGGGGTGGGGAGGGGGTGGGCCCACATCCCTACCCTAAGCAATGCGAGCCTGACTGAGAGACCCCATCAGTGATCAGCAGAGGAGAGGGACTCGCCCTTGTATGGACTCCCTTGGGCTAAAAACTATGAGCAGTGGGAATAGCTGGTCATAACTCTGTGAAACAGGGTCAATTAAAACATTAAAACTACAAAGAAGCATCACAGATGGCAGGAAAACAATCTTTTTGCGGGAATTTTGCATTTAGGTCATGTTCTCTTATACAGTAATTAGAATTTATCTTCCGAAAAGGAGGCACCCAGAACTTACCGAGAACCTATTCTGGTACAATGAACAATGGTTGCAATTTATGAATTCCACTTATTGCCCAGAATAGAAGAAAAAAAAAAAAGTATATTGTCCGATGAGAGCTCAGGGGTCTTTAAGGATCCTCAAAGAGGACTTTAACTGGAGGTCTCCACAAATAAGTAAGGACATAAAGACAAAGACCCAGCCCTCGGGGAGGCCACCAACTGGAGAAGGAGACAGTTTGAACATCAGTAACACAGTGTCAGGTAATAAGCAGCCATGGGTACACAGGCATGAGGCACTCACTTGTGTGCCACTCCAACATCAACGAAAGGGGACCCACTCACAGAAAAAAAAAAAACCCTTCGCACAATGACAACAATATCTACAAAGAAACTCAGACATGAAACGTCAAGAGGTGAGTGATGGAGCGGCAAATACGCACTGCTAACGGAAAGAAGCCTCACCCCAGAGGCGGCGTGTGGTCTCCCTCATGTCATTCTAGAACAGGCATCGCTATAGGACAGGAAAGTGATCGCTGACTGCCAGAGACTAGGAGTGAGGAGAGGGGTTGACAACAAAAGGGCGTGAGGGATTTTGGGGGGCAATGAAACTTTCTGTATTGTTTTGTACCTTGATGGTGGTGATAGTTATACAGTTGTATGTATTTATCAAAACTCGAACTGAATACTAAAACGGGTAAATTGGACCTTGATTTTTTTAAAATACTAATGTATAAAAATTATTAATACTTTTAAATAGAGATCTACTGTTTGAAAGAAAAAAAGGCATTTTGTTGTTGTTGTTGTTGTTTTTTTTTAAATACTCAAATTGCTTGTCCCTTGTAAGGGCAAAAAACACGTAATTCCAAATGTGTACAAGCTGAAAACATGATGCCTCTCAAGGAAACGTTTTTATTTTTCTAATGAGGTAAGAGGTGGTAGACTCACCCACAGAGCCCTGTGCACTAGTTAGAGCAAGGATTCAATGTTCACATGGCAACGAGGATAAGCTTTTAGATACAGTGCTGAGTGGGAAAATGAGAATGAGCTCTGCAATACAACTACACTCATAAATTAAAGATACACACACGTACAAACCAATAATACACACCTATAAGAACCTCACCCGAGAAAAACAAATTTTTAAAAAGCAACAACAGTCTACGGCCATGTCACTCTAATCTCAGAAGCTAAGTAGGGTCAGGCCTGGTAGGTACTTGGATGGGAAACTACCTAGGAAGACCAGATGCCGTAGGCATAAAAAATAAAAAAATAAAAAATAAGGAATTGTAAACTGACAAGGTCCTTGCAAATCTTGAGGTCAACCAAGGGCTGCCTCGCCTAAAAATAAATAAATAAATAAATAAATAGCAACAGCGAGGAAAGAATCATGCGAACTAAAGAACGTACATTAAACACACTCGGATGCTGGCCATTGGGGAGATGAAGTAAGGAATAATGATAAAAGGTAACCAAAAAAAAAGAAAGTAAGAAACTTATAAGCAAGTGGGTGGGGTCTTACAGGAACTGGTTTTGATAGGGTGCCAACAAACAAAGGATATGAATAATTCACCCTCTAACACTAAAATCTAACTAGAGGAACAATTACTTAACAATATGCACAAGCCAACTGGGGTGAATCGAAATTGAGAACTCAAGAAATCATGTTATAAAAATAGAGATATGAGGGCTATAATCCATGGGCCAAATTTGTGCCTCTGTTCATTTTTGCACTCAAGCTAAGAATGGTTTTTACATTTGTTTCCAACGGCTGGGGGGGAAAGTCAAAAGAAAAATAGTATTTTATGACATATGAAATTATATGAAATTCAAACTTCAGTGTCCGTGAGGTTTTATTGTCACGTGGCTGCACCCATACATTGACATATCGTCATGTCCGTGGCCGCTTTGTCTCTAAAACAGGAGAGGTGAGTAGTTGCAACGGAAATCATCACATGGCCCGAAAAACTGAAACTCTTCACTCTCTGGCGCTTTACAGAAAAAGTTGGCCAGCGCCAGTTATAAAAGCCTCAGCAGTGACGCCTCCCTCACTCCGCTGGACCCTAGTCCTGGGGATCCAGTTCCATCATGTCACCAGGTGGTCCCTCTCTCAGGCGTAAGGGGCAGCAGCTGGACGCCTCAGGAGAGGAGCTGCCTCTCCAGGCCAGGGCCGGGAGCTCCCCACCTGGCACCGTCACCAGGGCCTTCCTACAGTTGTGACACAGGACATGACAATGGCAAAGCTGAGACTCTACACCCCCGGGATTTCAGAACAAAAAGTCTTTATCCTTCCCACAAAAGCAGAGTCACAAAGAGCGTGGAACAGCCATTTTCCTTAGCAAGCAAATTAAGGAACGATTTCCGGCCTCCGAAACTCGTACTGGAAAAAACAATCTAAATGACCACTGACAAAGACCAATTAAATAAATCACCTTACATCCATAGGCAGATGCGGCCATTACAACAAGGTGGATTTACGAGAGCAGACACAGAAATCATAGAAAAAAGTTAAGTTGAAACACATTATCATCCCTATCTTTGCTTAAAATACATTTTTATACATTTATAAGCAAAATGTATTTTATACCATGTATGATGTAAGTAAAATACATCAAACCATTGTATATTATATACCATGGGAGGTTAGGATTCAGGGACTTTTACATTTTATGCTATATAATTTAATTGGTTTTTACCAATATGAATTACTTTCATAATAAAAATTTCTAAAGATTTTTAGATGGGAAAAAAAAATGCTTCATGTTGACGAACTTGCAGACTTTTAATGGGAAAAGGTAGACATCTGTCACCAAAACCTCTTGAAACCAACTCCCATCTGGAACCTATAACTATGACCACGCTGATGATGCATAAAAATCAGAAGTAACATGTAACATACGAAACCACAAAATAAGTTTTAAAATAACGTAGATGGATAGGTACCTGATCTTGGAATCAGGAAAGACACTCTAAGAACAAAGGCCAAAGAAAAAGGCACAAAGTAAACTATTAAAAGGCTTTACAATTGAAAAAAATGTTGAAGTTAAATAACGTCGAACGTTTCTATCACTGCCTGCTGTGTTCATATTCTTTTTAAGGGGAAAATGATCCCCCACAATCCCAGCTGCCCAGGCAGCCATACTTTATACGACGTGACCTGACCGCTGCACCCCAGCCCCAGCTAGTTGGACCAGAAGGCACCGGTCCTAAGCTGCTCAGCATCCTATGAGCCGCTGTGATAAATGGAGCTGGACCAATCGAATTCTTCTCTCTCTCTCTCTCTCTTGCTCTCTCTCTCTCTCTCAAAAATCTGACCCAAGAAATGAAACAAAAATAGCTTTGGGGCAGTAGGGGCTAAAACTGAAAAATCATGATATAGAGAAGGCAAGAGAAACCCCAGTGGGCCTCGAGACAAACCAAGGATGGGAGGAGAGAACTCCGACTTTGACAGAATAGAAGACGCCTGTCAGCGGGAGAGAAGGGAGCAGGCGTGTCTGGAGCAGCTAGCTGAGTCACGTCACTGGCGGGCGGCGGAGCACTGGAGTGAAGATGTACAAACGCCAGCCAGCGGCTCAGCCGTCTGGAACCGCCTCCCAGCGCTGGCCTCCGGGAGGCCCGGCCTCATGACAGCTCCTACTCTTCGATGTGCATGGAATCCCCTTACCTGTCTACACGTGTCCTTAAACTAAACCTCCTTGACTTGAGCTAGCTTCAGTGGGCTGCTCATGCCTTATCACCAAAAGAGCCAGACCAGAACATTCTATGCATAGGGAAAAACACCACAAACTACAGTGACAAACTAGAAGAAAATGACAGGAAAAAAAAATGGTTTATATATATAGTTTTTATAACAAATATTTTTTTATAAATCAATTTTTAAAAAGATGTACACTCCAAAATATAAAAAAACAGACAAAGGGCATGATAAGTAATTCAAAAAGGAGAAATATCTCATATTACCATTAATACAAGAAAATAAATGCAAATTACAAACTAGTCTGTGGGGAAATTAAAACACTAATACTAAATATAGAGAAAGATGCAGGTAAACAGGCATCTTCTGTTCACTGCACTGCTGATGGGAATATAAATCAGTATAGCTTTTCTGAAGGGCTATTTGGCAATTTGTATTACTAACTTTAAAAATATTCATTCCCTTTAACCCAATTTCTGTTTATAGACAAAAACTTAAGGAAATAATCTGAACTGCCCACAAAAGATGTCTATCACAAAGTCAATGGCAAAATATCAGATAGCTAAATATTCTACATAAAGAAATTAATTAAATCTTGCCATATTTATATATTAGGATACCATATAGTTATGTTTTAAAAGTTATATTTTAAAAGACTACTTAATGATGAGAAATACCCATTATATAATGGCTAATGAAAAAGCTTTTATACAAAACAATATATTTTCTTAAACTTTCTTTAAAAAAGAAAAACACAGAAAAACTATGGAAATACACCCAAACATAATAAGTGTTAATTACTCAGTGGTAGAATTTGGGGGTATTAATTTTCTTTTTAATTGTTTTCTAGTTTTCTAAAATGTTTAAGTACATATATTTGTTTTAGAATCAGAAAAAAACTTAAGACGTGACAAACATCAGTGTGTTCAATTTGGGATACTCCATACAATTACTATTATGTAACAAAATAAATACAGACACCAAGAAGACTACAAAAACATATACCAACATCCTAACAGATCCCCTCAGTGCTAAGGTTAAGGTGGTTTTGCGATTATTTTTCTTCTGTCTGATTTTTTTATTTTCTAGCTTTTCTGCCATGAGTTTTTTTTTTTTAAGTTCAGAGCATTACTCCCCAACATGTTATTATGAAAAGTTCCAAACATACAGTTCAAATTTTCAAACGTTCAAAATCGAAAGCATCTTCTACTGAACATCTGTATACCCACCACCTTGATTCTACCTTTATGTTACTACTATATTTGCTTTATCACAACTATGTCCACCTAGTCATTCCACCTGTAGAGTAACTTTAAACCCTTGAGTGATCGGTGTCCTGAGAGGCAGAGCTAAAACACTGAGGGAGTCCGGGACAATGACGACAACGAGGACAGCAATAAAACAGGCATGTGATGGGCTCTGTCTCTGCTCTAGAACTTGCTGGTTCCCGGCTGCCTGGCTGCAGCCTTTATCCCCAGCTGCGGTTCTCAGATGTGAGGCCGTGCATAAATTGCAGGAGAAGGGGCCGCTGGCATGAGCGCAGAAGCTCTGAGCATTTTTGATGAATACGCTCCACCCGCCCCAGGGAAATGATCTAAGTGGCCAACGACACCCCCTGAGAACCCATTCACGTTGGGGAAGCCCACCTCTGCCTGGGTCAAGGGTCAAGGAACCCACTCATTTGCTCATTCCCTCAACAGATGCTCACAGCCCCAGGCCCCAACCTAGGCACCGGGGCTATGTCCATGAATGAAGACCCCATCTTCATGGAGTTTTGGTTCAGGATTAGGGAGGGAGCTCCCCCCCCTCAAAAAATAGAAAGTTTAACACCTTAGTAAATAAGTAAACCATCTAGAATATGAGAAGAGACACCAAATGCAAACAAAAAGGAAAAGCAAAGCTGCAGCGCGGTGGGCTGGAGGCAGGGGCCAGAGGCAGGGGCCGCAAGATTAAACAGGGCGTCAGGGAAGGGAGGGAGTGGGCCCCGCAGATGTGGGGACTATCCGGGCAGAGGGAGCAGCCTGAGCAGAGGCCTCAGTAGGAATGTGTTCGAGGGACAGCCCAGGGGCCAGGGTGGTCAGATTGCAGGGGAAAGATGGGATGGATTCTGGATTTCTTTGAAGGCAGAGCCGGCCACTGGAATGAGGTGGGGCGTGAAGGAAAGAGGAGTCGACAATGACCCCAAGGCCACGGCAGCGGGAGGCTAACCGGGCAGGCTGCTTCCAGATGTCCACCAGGTCTCCGGGTAGAGAGAGAGGCCAGGGCAGCAGCTGAATGCACGAGTCTGGAGGTCAGGAGGGTGGTCTGGGAGGAGGGTCACTGGCTCCCCTGGGGAGCTGGAGGCGAAAGCCTGGGTGACATGAGTTTAAGAGAGAATGGGAAGAGAGGAAATGGAAAGACAACACCTGAGATTTTTGCTGAAGTCTTGAAAGATAAGGGGGAAAGTGTGTGTGGCAGAGACAGCATTCAAACCCGAATGCTTCACTCCCAACCCTCACACTGCCTTCAAGAGGGTGGTGGAGAGGAAATGGCCTTAAAGAAAATAGATGGAGACAGGCGAGCAGGGGTGGGGGGCAGGGGGTTCTACAGGAGCAAAAGCACAGCTGTGGGAGGGGATCTCAGGGTGCTTTGGGGTTTAGCCCAAAGCAAGAGTCCTGAGATGGAGCCCAAGGCCGGCTTTTATCTATCTATCTATCTATCTATCTATCTATCTATCTATCTATCTATCTTAAAGCTTCCAAGTGATTCTACTGTGCAGCCCAGAGTGAGAACCACAGGAGAGGGTCTCTGAGGGGGAGAGAGGGGTCGGACGGAAGGGTTAGTCTAAGATGGGCAGTCCCACCGCCTTTTGCAGGTGGGAAGCCGAGACGACTAAGAGAGAAGTCACCCACCCAGGGTCAGCCTGAAAGTGGCAAAACAAGAACTTGACCCACAGCCTCCTCCCCGACCACAAGGAGAAGGAAAGAACCCAGCTCTCTGGAAGATTCTACCAGCTCCAACCCCAGTCCCTGCCTAATACTCCACATCCACCCTGCAACTCTGACCCGGTATGAGACCCTTGGCTATGGGCACTGGACATGGCCAGAGAGGAAAGCGAGGGCGCTTTTAGAATTTTCAACCCAACAGTGGAAACAAAACAAAAAGACTGTTATTAATTCAAGGCCGCTAAGAAGTATTCCAAGCCCCCCACTCAGCCCCGTTTAGCCCCATCGCCACGGGTCGGCCCTTTCGTTTTTGTAAGGAAACATTTCAGGCATACGAAACATACAGAAAGTAGGCTAAGAAGTATGACCGCTCAGTGTTTAAGTCAAGATGGATTTAGTTTTCAGAAACACCAGACTGATTAGTGTTGGGGCCAGGCAGCCTGTGTTCAAATCCAGACTCTGTTACTTATTAACGAGGGCAGCCTTGGGCAAGTTACGCAACTTCTCCCAGCCTGCTTCCTAGGCTGTGAAATGGGGATAAGCATGGCACCTAAGTCATGGGGGTCGTCCTGAGGATCAAATAAGTTAATACCTGTGAAACACTCAGCAAATCCCACCCTTCGCAGAGGATGTGTACTAGAAACGGCAGTTTCTGCTGCCATTGTTCTTGGGGGTATTTTCATTATTTTTGACTTGGAAAAGTCATAGCTGTGGAACTAGCTGGAGACACCCGAGGAGGTTGTGAAATTCAGCCTGGGAGAAGCTCTCTTCCTCATTCGGAAAACTACATGCTGCAGTGAGTGTGGAGATCCCTAACCTCGGCGTCCTTCCCTTGCTGATGCTCTGGGGGAGATTACACGTTTGTGATTTACAAAGGAAAAAGACCGAAGTCCCCGTGGATGCTGAGAGGGGCTTGCCAGCAGGGAGATGGGAATTTCCGGGCCAAGGTTTTAGGCAGAAAAGAAACCAGCGACGAGTCGTATGTCAATGCCATCTCTCTGGGGCTGCCTTTCCAGAAGCAGAGCCCCATCCTTGTGAGACGGAGCCTCTCCCTGCAATACTGCTGTGTGATGTTCAGGAATCATTTCACCTCTCTGAGCTCCTCAACTAAAACGGGGCTATCAAGATCCAACGGGCAGGGTCGATGTGAGAAATAAATGAGGTAACAGGGGCGGAAGCTGGAAAACCACTCATGCAGGTGAGAAGGTAGAGACTCTGTACCCCAGGTTGGGCTGGTGCAGGGAGGATAAGCCGGAGGCCTGACGGCCCAGAGGCCCCAGCCTCAGGCCCAGAGAGAAGGTGGAGGAGGAGTTGGGTTGACACATCACCTCTTTCTTTGCCAATTGCTGGGAGAGGGCACAGGGGTATCTCCAGAAGGCAACTGGGCCCGGCCCCAGCAGCCTAAAGGTCATGTGTATTTTGGAAAAAGGAGGCAAAACACGTCCACCTTCCCAGGCTCTCGCCCTCCAGCCTTCAGGCCTGGTGTCCATGTTGTACCTCGCCCCACGGGAGACAGGACCGTCTCCTGATCCTCTCGGAGACCACCACTGGGAGTTTGCACACATATCTAGAATTCTTACAGCAGCCCCATTTTACAGACCAGAGATGGGAAGTAACTTGCCAAGGTCTCAGAGCATTCCAAGAAGTGGTGCCAGAATTCCATTGCAGGTCTGCCTGAACCCAAGGCCAAGTTCTGTTCCACTATACCAACCCCATGGCGCCTTCTGGCTCTGCAACACTGTACCTGAAGCCTGAAATTCCCTCGGCTCTGCACTGGCAAACTCCTACTCGTTCCGGAAAAACTGGCTCAATGTCTCCACCTCCTCCCTGTCTCCTCCATAGGCTTGCTGCTGCCTCCAGAGACTTCGACTGCTGAGCCGAATCTATGCAAAGGAGTGATAGGTTTCCAGGCCCAGCCCTCCAGCTGGACTGCCGAGCCTGGTGTGCATCAAGTTCTCCGCAGGTTTGGGGCCTGTCCCAGAGTGAGGAGAAAGCCCCGCAGGGCCTGAAGCCCCGTTGCTTTTTGAGACTGGTTCTCTTCTCCCTGCTCCCCTTGGCACCTTAACTAGCTCTACAGAGATCTGTTGGAAGATCAGATAAAACAGCGGGTCACAGAGAAGTTGAGGTTAGAGGTTAGGGCAGGCCGGTCCATTTACCTAATGTTATGAGATCTCAGTTTCGCTTTGGTTTTTCGCTTTGCCAGAAGCAGCTGTTCAACCAGCCAGATTTAAGAATGGGATGGGTGGAGGAAGGAAGGCAGAGGCTCCTGGCTCACTCATTCCAAGCAAATTTGAGGCAGGGACAGGAGAAACGTGGGCTGTACGGTAGACAGGCAGCCTCTCCATCCCGGCGAGGTCCAGGGCACTGATTCAACGACTAACACCTGTCAGGCCCGAAGTGCTGGACAGTAGCACAGCCAGAGTGGAGAGGCGGCAGCCACCTTCCCTGGATGTAGACAAATAGGGGTGAGTCATCCATAGAGAATTAAAGCTATAAGACACACCGAAAGTCGGTTCCCTGTTTGTTATCACCGCAGGCTGACAATTTTAAAGAAGATCAGTAGTAATATACCACTTCCTCCAAAGCTATTTTATTGCTCTGAGTTCTATTTCTGTGGTTCCTATTGAGATTTAATAATATATATGTGAGCCTCGAATTAGCCCATTTTTATTTCTTATTCTTTAAAAAGCTTGTCTTCTACATGAAAGTTTTAGTCAGAGAATGCCCAGTTAGTCGGCCCTGGACACACAGTGTCTTTTTACTGCATGTGTCTTTTCCAACAGTAATTTTCCAAATGGCTCGGGATGCTTCAAGCTGACTTCTGGTAGGATCTGTGTCGCCAATCCCTGTGGTCCTACATTTTCCCGTGTTTAAACAGAAAACAAAAGAGTCTACTCTCCCAGTGCCAGAAGAAACTCAAATGGAAGTGTTTGAAAGCCTAAGTCACCTTTACCAAGAACTAGCCCATCCTTCGAAAGCGATAAATTAAATAAATGTCACCACCATTCAGCCATTGTCTCTGATTTTTGCAGAAGAAAAGAAACTTGAGAGAATTTCGCCAAATAAGATAACTTGTGATGAATTTTCTGGTGAAGATGTTTCCATGAAAATGTTTCAAATGTGGAGATATTTAAAAGCCGGTAGGATTGATTTTAAAAAATAAAGATATAGGCAGTGTTGTATTACGATCTCTAGAATTTATTATGAGATTTTTATAAATCTCTCACAGACTTATCCTAATGTTTAAGGCTCTTCCTACTTGTGTATCTGTTGTTTCGTGTGAGAGCTTTTGAATGTAAAATTAATAAAAATGTGCTTCAATCAACTGTGAGCAAAGATGGATTGACAGATACTGAACATGAATATGCAAAGAAGTTCAATTTCGACAAAGTCATGAACAACTTCTGAGAAGTTAAAATTTCAAAACAGAAACTGTAATGTTATTCATTACCATGACTAACCTATACATAAGAAAAGTTTTTTCAAAAATATATTGAAGCAATTAAAAACTATTAATCCATTACTTTTCTTCTGTATATTTTTGTTGTTGTTGTTGTTTTCTGTATATCATTTACTTTATTTTTTTTTTATTTTTTTTCACTGGCATGATTTCATATGCAAAGCTCAACAAAAGAAAATTTCCACTGCTTATTTTCTGGACATTATTATTATTCATTTATTATTACTGAAAATGATGTTGTCAGATAAAGGAGAGGGATATTTTAAAACAACCACTCCAAGATCAAATCTGTGCGGTAAACCGTGGTGCCAGGCACTTGTAAAGTTCTTGACATGATTGAAATAAACCAAATTACAGTTGAGTACTTTATATGTGTGCAAAGCCCTGTTCTGAATACTTCATAAAGTCTTAGGTCATAAAATCTTCACTCTAGGGAACAGAGTGGATTTGAAACTCGATCAAAGTGCCACAGCTAAGTGCTCAGGGGCCCAGGATCCCAGGCGAGTCTACCTCAAAAGCCAACACTCTGAACCTCTCCGCAGCTAGAACTGCTAAGTTGAAGGGAAGCATTTCCTAAGCCCCTTTACGATTTCCGAACCACAGTGCAGGTTAGAAAAAGGAAAAGTGAAAGCTGGGAAATTGCTGGCAGGGCTGGTCATGAGGTATACACATCAGCTGAGACCAGAAAAAATCCCGGTAGTCAGACCCAGGCCAGGCCTGGGGCAGCCCGTCCAGCCCCCAACACTCAACCCCAGGAGCCAGTTGGGTTATTCTGGTCTGGCTCAGGAAGGCAGCACAGAACCTCTGCAGAGCAAGGCTCCTTGCTGCCTCCCTCCTCTTGTAAGTCCTGCCTTCCTGGGAGGGGAGAGAGCTGGTGCAGGCAGGGTGGCCTCCAAAGCTGCCCAGGCCAACTTCAAGCACTGAGAAAACTCCAGCAGGTGCAGGCTGACCCACATCTGACACCTAATGTCCGGGGCTGACAGTGGTCTGGCCCCATGCCTCGAGGATCCTCTCTGAAGTTACAGCTCCAGCTCCAGGACAACAAGTCACCCCCCAAACAGGGCCCCGCCCCGCAGCCCGCGGAGCCTGCCCTACACTTACAGTGAACGCGTGCATCATTTTCTGCTGTGGACTTTGAGGCTGGAGTTCGCTTTCTCGGCTGCGAAAATGCCTGAGACAGGGTGGAGAAAGGATTCATTATGTCATTAGCAGCATCCCCCAAACTCCAGAGGATGGTGGCTCTTCGCTGGGAGGCTGTGAGCAGTTGGATTCCGACCTCTCCCGGAGCAACCACCTCCCTCCCTCGGCGTCCTCCCCTCCCGCTTCCTGCCCTGCACTTGGCCATAAATGGATTAAACCCCTTGAAGGAGGGCAGAGGAGGTTCACTCGATACCTGAGAGGAGGGGGACCCCGCTGCCGGGAGCGCGATCAGCGTCGCCCGCCCCGCGCACCGAGCCCCGGACAGTCAGCTGGGGCCGCCCGCGCCCGGCCAGCGGTACCAAGAGGCGGTGACAAGCTGAACAGTGCGGCCGCCTAACTTGTTTGCTTCCGCCTCACCCTACGTCTCCGTCTCCCACACGGACCTCAGGGTCACGAGAGCCACCCGCGTAAGTTTCCGAAAGAACTTTCCCACTCACCTTGCGGCTCTGGGAGGCAACGCGACCGCTGTGGCCCAGGGGACCGGGTTTTTGACTGCGCAGTCCGGCCCAGCGTGAGGTCACCCGGCCCCTCCCCGTGTGCTGGCTAATGGGAGCCTCGCAGAGCTCCCGGGACCTAGCGACCGCCTACTCCATCCAGCCTCCGGGGCAGACAGGCCGGGTCGCCTCCCCCGTGTCTGACAACCTTTCCGCGGCCGCCGAACCCCACGGCGCGGCCAGCGCCTCCGCCTCCTCCTCTGCGCTCGCGCCGCGCGCTCGCCCCGCGTTGAAGAACCTGCTGTTCTGGCCTCCGTACACCCTCCGCACCGAAGTGGAAGCTGTTTGGCTCCTCCACGAGAGCGGGCGTATAACATAAAACGGTCTTACATTTTAAAGCCATTCGAAGGCAAGGAACTAGCAGAGAGAAAGTGCTTTAAACTATCGGGTCTTAACCCATGAGATATCCCCCAAAGCTGGCACACAGCAGCCACCCCGTGAATGAGTGAATGAATGACCGGGCCGTCACTGCACAAGAGTAGAACCAGCTCGGTAGTCCCGCCGCTCTCGGCCCACACTCAGCCTTGGGACCAGGATGCTTGGGACAAGCCCTGGCCCTGTCATTTGCTAGCTATGGGTTCCAGGCACCCTTACCTCTCTGCGCCTCAGTTTGTTCATCTGCGAAATGGCGCGGTGACAATATTGTACGTTGTGTAAGATAATATATACAACTACATTCCCCCAGAGAGAAATGACAAATGAAATGATGCTTAGAAAGTGCCAGGCTGGACATCTGGCATGAGGGAAATCCTCATTCAGGACGGGGTGGCTATTAGTAACGTGAAGCAGGGTGGACATGCATCAACCTCACACGTCGTTACGCACCTGTTTCCCGACAAGGAGAGTCAGAAGCAACATTGATAAATCCCAGAGCTTACTGTGCATCACTACTCACCCAACAAAGTGTCGTGTACATTGAGCAAATGACCACCACCAGCCAGGCCACCCAAACCCCAGGATAGAGAAGTTCGGATTTAAGGAAATCAAACTGCTTCCTGCCTCTCCTTACTCTCTGCTTCCAGGATTGCCTAGATGTCACTTCTCTATTTTGCTGTTTTTTTTCCCCCCTGTTGCTGTGCCAGGAAAAGCAAAACAAAAAGCATCATAAGGGGCATGGACATCAGCGCTCTGTATGTTTACCTTTCACTCAGCTCTCAAAAGAGTAAGGAAGGCCCCAGGACTGAGAAGCTACCACGCGATGCCAGCACCATCACCAGCAGGACTGTCCTTAGCCCCGTTCCACATCTGTCACCACAGTACGGGTCGGACAGCCATGCCAGGATCAAACCCACACCTGCCCCTCAGGCCTCTGATCTTTTCTGCGACTACAACTATGGAGCCGCACCACTCCTGTGTGTGTGTGTGGGGGGAGGGGCGGATATTCATTTCTAATTATTTGCAACCTCTCCATTCTCTGCCTTCTGAGGATGGCTCTCCCAGACAATCCAGTTTTTCCGAGTCCCTGAGAAAGAAGTAACCCAGAAAGTGGGAACAAGTGGCAACAAGGCTAAATGCTCTGCAAGTGTTAAGTAAACTTAGGCGGGATTCAGAACAGGTGGGCTGAGGGCAGAAGGCAAAGGGGGAGAGTTGCAGGGGGAGTGGGCAGCAACGGCACTTAAGGGAGGCTGTTTGTGATGCTTTTTTTACAAACAAGGAGCAGAACCGCAGAATTTTGTGGTAACGAGGGTTTCTGTCGCTTAACAACAATTCTCAAAACAGAGCTCACCTCAGGGGAAGGTTGGCCAGCTGTACAGGTTTTTCACGTGTATCTAGGCTACTATGGTAAGGCTTTGTGAACATGCCAATTTTGAGTTTGCTCTGAACAGAAAAGTCAGGCCGTCATAAATGAAAAAGAAGTGTAACTTGTCCTGAATACCCCGCCCGTCTCTGAAGGCCCCGAAGTCCTACTGAGTGAGAGGCAAGAACGAATCCCTATTGAGACCCTGAAGAGCTTCCAAAACTGCTTGAGTGTGCAGCATAACCAGCTTTACTTCCTCTTAAGGGGACATCCTATAGTGTTCCATGCTCTCTTTCCACTACGTTGTTAAAGGGCCAGTCTAGGGTAACTGGTAACTGTTGTGAACTAGTTATTGTGCCCCAGCCCCCAGGCTAGTGATTGGCCCTGTAAGATGATGACCCAAAATAGACCAATTGGAACCCTTTTCTAGGATAGATCGATTTTTATATACACACATATTTTTAAACAGGCGGTGGGTCAAAACAAAGCCTTTCCTCTAGGGACATTAAGGTGGAATGATGTAAACCTGAACTATTTGTGCCTGCCCACCCCTGGGGTGTGGAGAAAATCCTTTTGCAAGAGCAGATAATCCCGCCACCGCAGCACTGAGATCATAGCCTGCTGCCATTTAAGTTTTTCCAGTGCCTGATGTCCACTTGACTCCTAGGTATCCAGTTACAAACCTCTTCCCAGTTACAATTCCTTTTAAAGCTGGAGTTGCACTTATCTTTGGCAAACTGGTAACGTAATGGAAAGCCAGAATGTCAATGTGCCAGACAAGCCAGTTTGCTTGCCCTGTCCCCGTCCACATGGCCACTTACTCCAACCTGATCTTTCCTTCTCCCCAGCTGATACTGATGGGAATACCCGTTTTCACCATATTCTTTGAATTGTATCAACTTCCGGGGTTGCCCCTTTCCTTCCTTCCCTGCGTTGGGCTCCATGTAATACCTAGCATAGTGCCTGACATGATCACTATCAGAGATGGGTGGAGGCTACTGACATTGTCCAGTGTTTTGAACCAGGAGAAAAATCATTTTTACTGTAGGACTAAACAGGGTATGTCTAGTGATTACTCAACACATGAGATGTTTGACGCAAGGTCGTCAGTGAAAGGGAAAGCTTCCAGGAGAGCGTTACCTTGTCTCCCCCACAAAGGGGAACCCATTACCCAGTCGGCTCTAGATGGGGCAACCGAATCCACGGGTTCTTACAAGTCCGTGTTACTATAAGTAAAATGTGCACTGATTTTAAGCAGCACAGTCTTCTCCGGCACCATGCTAAGATACTAGAATTGTTTTGGAGGACAGAGAAAGCTGACTCACTCAATCCACACCCCCGTTACATTTGACTTGGAGTTATCCATCCTCTTAGATACCTTATTTGCTTTGCCAAGCTCAAATGTTTCACTTATTAAACAGAGAAAGAAAAACACAGGTAACATGGCGCTGTGATCTTTATTCCATTAAATGACCTTACAACTAAGAGAAACATGCTTTTAATACACTACTAGCATAATCCCATACTATCGCACTTTAAAAAGTATGCTAAATTTTAAAGCCATTTTAAGAGTATAGGAGAAAATATTTTTAACGAATCATTTTTAAAGACAAGAAATCTGAGAAGACTATTTGTATGTGTTCAAGGTTAATGTTAATCCCTTTAAGGCTTTAGTCCGTGATAGCATTTATTCATCTAAACTGGAACGCTTTGGGACTCAAATTCGATCTTCCCTTGGTCATAAGAATGGTACCTGTAAATTTTAGTTCTGGCATAAGAAATTCCTTCCTAAGGAAGAAAAATTTCTTTTCAAATCTTTCTGCACCAATATCTGTTTTGAAAAGTTCCTGATATGGGATATTTTGTTGCTAATTTTCAAAGTTATGATCCTCTCCTTCCTTTTTGTTCATTATTTTTATTTATGGCTTAAGGTTTTCTATGTGTGAAAGACTTAAGAGTTCAAGCAACAGTGCCGAATTTTGCTTTTTAAAAGTAACACAACTTTCTATTTTTTTAAAAAAAAAATTCTAATTATACCTGCTAACAAATAGGATACTTCTACATTCATTTTTCAGAGAAGGCACTACAACATCCTAAATTAGAAAAAGGCTCTAAGGAGTTTAGCTAATTCTCCAGATTACAGGCATCCTTACTACTCAACACTGTAAACTCAATGATTGTACCTGGCAGACCACCTAATCTGAACCTCAAGTAAAAAGCCAGCCATCTGCCTCCAGACGATACTGAATTGCACTTTCCCATCACACAAAGCAGTCTCTCTCGCTGAGGTCTCTGAACCACCAGTGATATTTTTTATAAAAGTGGTGATTCCAGGCCATGGCCTGGACCAACTGAGGCAATCCCGTGTATGAAGCTGGGAATGAAAAATTTTTTAGAACAAGAATCCCAGGTAAGTCTTATGCACACCAAGGTAGATAAGAACCACTCTCCAAACCATAGGTACAATATGATTTAAATTTAGGGAAAACTATTCAATTGCAAATGACCTTTTACAATGCGGTTCTTAATGTCTTTTTATAAAATCACTTATACGAATAATTTGTACCTTCATAAGTGAAGCTTGTCTTCACTATGCCCTTTATTCCTTGACTAAAATTTTGTGGGATCTAAATATAAGCTGGAATGATGTAGCGCCTGCTGGCTACCTCACTGGTAGCTATCTCAAATGATCCTAAACTACATTTTAATAGTTCCATGTAAGTTACATTTAAAAAGAACTCTAGGAAAAAACAAAACTGTTCTTTATGACTTTTGCCCGGAAAATCAATTTACTTAATTTCTCTAATTCATACATACATACATCTACACTCATCCAAACGCACGCTATCAAAGACACCATTTTTATAAGCCAAGTAGAACACTGGGTATGACCTGCTAAAGAAACACATTGGCAAAAAAAAAAAAAAAAAGAAAGAAACAAACAAACACACTGCCAATACAAGGCCATTGGCTTGTCTGATGCCAAAAGCATTTTACTTCATGTAAGAGGAGAAAGATCAAGTAAAGCAAAAATATTCACAGGCAATTTTACCAAGTGTAAAAAAAGTCCATGGAACAGATTTCTTGGTAACTGATGAACTAAGGGATGACTCTGAAGGTGTTTTATCATCACTCACAGCAACATGACAATTGGCTCTCATTTTGTCTACAAACCAATCTAGAAAGATTTCTCGGTGAAAATCAAAATTTCGACTCTATTATTTTTAATACTATGAAGCTAATTGGAAGTATTTTTAAAAAAAAAAAAAAAACAAATAAGATTTAACTTCTCCTGAAATGCGTTCTTTTAATAGAAAATTTTGAAAACTTCCTTTTAAAAGTTAATGGAATGTGCCCATATACTGGTGGGAATATGCAAATAAAAAACGCTGCGTGGGAGGGAAGGCCAGCCAGGGAGTGGGAGAGTAAGGAACACTGAGTAAACACAGTCTGAACTAAGTAATGTCCCTGGCCCACGAACTGAAGGCCGAGGGAAGTTAAGGAGTAAAAGACATTCTTTTCAACCTGGTTAAAATCTTCCCAGGACTATTTATGCCAGCAATGAGAAAGCATCATTAATTGAAAAAGCCAATATAAAATCATTAGTTTACTGTTAAAAGAGAAATCAGGCCAAAGAAAACGCCTTAGAATTCTCACTGAAAAAACTTTATAAACACTTCCCAAAGACAGAATAAGTTAATAAAGACAAAAATAATAATAATAATAATAATAATAAGGCTTTTCCAGGACAATTAAACCAAGTTATTCCTTAAGATCCAAACAAATGGTGAATTTAAAGTTAATAAATCCTAAGATTTCATTAAGTCATACATTATCATTTTTTATGTAAAAAAATCTAATACTTTAGTATTAAAATGTTTTAGACACATCCTTTTCTCACCATTAAAGTACGACGACTCTAGACTATTGTTCTGAAATCTACAAATGTGCTTATAGAATGCATTAAAAGCTAAGTATCTCAACATCTGTAAGGCCTTTTTTTAGCAAAAAGTAAAACATGCAAAAGTGGTTTATTAAACCCGACATCAGCAGGTTAGTTTCAGCAAAACATCATCCATCACACTGATGTTTTCAATTTGAACTCTATTGGTTTTGCGAGTTTGTTTGTTTTTAATTAACATCTGTAAGGCCTTTAGTTAATAATTATGAACCTGCAGGAAGATGAAAGATCATCTGAAAATGCACTAAGTTTTCAAAACTAAACTTTCAATTGAACAGTCCAAGCTGAGCATCACTACGCAAGTAAACAGTTTTTAGAACAAGATGGAAGCTAAGCAGGGCCGGGCCTGGTTAGTACTTAGATGGGAGAGACCACCTAGGAAGACCAGGTGCTGTAGGCATTAAAAAAAAAAAAAAAAAGTTGGAATTTTCCTAAGTTCAACAGCAAGTGAAAAAAAACCAGCAAGAATGTCAAGGCAAGAGGGTATGTAAATAAGAAAAATATATAAAAAGCATGGAACCAATACAAGACATAAAAACACTTGCGTGGTGAAGTGTTAAAGTTGTCAAAAAAATTCTTTGAATTTACATGCTAGAAGAGATTTTCTTTTTCCACTTTCCATTCATACTTCGTAATACAAAATTTACTCAGTTTTTGTCTAAGCCTTCCTACCTCCCTCCAACAACAAAAATTATCTTAGGAATTAAGGCTCACACAGCTGATGAATGTTTATATAAATACTAGCAGGCAAATTTTAAGAAGTTTTAATTCCACAATAACTCACCATTATAAATCAAAGGAAAAGACAACTAACAGGTAAAAACTGTTTATCACACAATCAAGGTAAATAAAAAAGAATTCTTAGATACTTCTAGATGTTGTCCGTATTTGGGTGTTTTGGTCCTTACTAAGCCAAAGCTATTTTAAAGCTACCAGATGGGTCAAGTAAAGTTAAATAAAGGAAGACTCATGATATAAAACTGACAGTTTTAGTTTCATTATTAAAAATATGCAATGCATAGGAGAATGCAAATAAACATTTTGGATAAAGACGTGATTTACTGCTAAGCCACGTGTAACAGGACATCGATTAAAGGCAGTAATGTTTGGTAATGTCTATCTTTTAATTCATAATAAAGTTCTGTTCTTATGATATGTATATGTATATTAACCAACAAACAGTGAATCTGACCAAGGCACAAGTTCAAGTGACTTATCAGAGGTCACATGGTTCATTTAAACTCAAGTTTTTTCCTTAAATTATCAAGCTCATTCCTTTTATTATGAGCCACTCTGGCTTTTCAAGGCATGTTTGCTCTTTTCTAGGAAGAAGCTATAGGAATAAAGGTGTGTGTGTGTGTGTGTGTGTGTGCGCCAACAAAACTGCCAGCCTCTCAGATAAAAGCCCTTAAATTTCAGTGTATGATAGATTTAAACGTATGATTTTTCCACACTATGTAGCAAACAAGATTCTCTAATATAAGATTTTTAAAGTATAATGGCATCATTTTCAGTCCTCAGTTATGAAGCTTTTGCAAGTTTTGTAAACTTTAAAAAAAAGAATCCTTCTCAATGGAGTAAGGTATAAAAGAACTATCAAATTCTGCCCCAAACAGCATCTTGTGTGAGGCTGTCCTCATTCCCTCCCCATCATGCCCACGAGAGCATGGATTCAATCTTAAAAGGCACTAAGTGGCACATAAAGGACTTAAAACTAAGTTTCCATTTTTTCCTTTTGCTTTCCGCCCCCCATAAAGTGCACAAAGCAGAGTAATAAGAAAACAGACACAGGCTTGGATCTACATCGTCAGCAAGGAAAAGCAATGCTTCCAACAGAAATGGAAGAGTGTGTAAGAATTTGAAGCCACAGGAAAGGTCTATTCATTTACTGGTGCCACGTCTCGCTCTTCCCAGGCGGTCCCAGATCTGCACTCCTCGGGACCTGGACCTGTGGCCTTGGCAGAAACCCGGAAATCAGTAGAGGCTGGTCGGGTCCTTGGTGGATCCTCTCATTAAGATGCTATTGATCCTTTTTATCCACTGGGGGTTTCCCAACAACTGCATCCCTCACAGCGGCCTGAGTGGAATTTCCAATATGAGAAGTAGCCTGCAAAAAAAGGTCCATCGATTCAATACGTAAGTTAATAAAATGTGGCATGGCACCAACAGAGTAAGTTCTTGGAAATAAACTTTCAAAAACTTCTGCCTACATTATCAGTGTGTTACAGAAAATGGGATGAAATCGTGGGGGAGGGGAGCCTTGTGGTAGAAGCTGCCTCCAAGAGTGTTAGCTGGGCCTCTGCTCTGTTATAGGGGTGGAGTGGGCAGCTCTCCTAGCTTCACCACGAGCTTCTCATTTAACTGGTCTTTCCACACCACGCGGAAAAAGGAATCAATCAGAGTCTCAAAGACTTATAAACCTGGATCTATAAACAGACAAGAAAGCAAGAAGGCTCTGCCTTTTTGGAAGATTTTAAGTGAAAGAGACGCCATCCATTAATAGGATTCAAAACAGAAAATGTTAAGTTCACATTTTTT
This sequence comes from Rousettus aegyptiacus, assembly GCF_014176215.1. Taxonomy (NCBI): domain Eukaryota; kingdom Metazoa; phylum Chordata; class Mammalia; order Chiroptera; family Pteropodidae; genus Rousettus; species Rousettus aegyptiacus. Next base: position 115,199,268 of record NW_023416308.1, read on the forward strand.
AAAGCTCTTGATTTTCAGTGAAGCAAAATTAACCTCAGATGCGGGGAGAGAAGCACACAGGAACTGTCTGAGGAACATGCAGTTAGAAGCTTCCCGTGAGGAAGAGAGATGTCTAAGTTGGAATGTTTTTTTACATTAATGGAAAGTTGTTAGGCATGGAAACAAAATATCGAAATTAAATATTAATATCCTGAAGAAAGATAATAAAACATAATGCCCATCAGAAACAAAATAGCCAGGGAACATTTCTCAGGCCTTCTTTCACTAGGAAGCTCTTCCAAAAATGGATGTTTTACAACAGAAACACAAATATCTACTTGTCCATTTTCAATGCTCGGTCTCCTCAGCTGGCACCACTTACCTGCTCCAATACGTACGCTGCACCAGAATCGATAGCTCCGCCCAGCTCACGATACTGGCCAGAATATCTGATGTACCCCCATGTGAGAAGCGCTATTAACAGCAGTCCAACCATACAGTTGAACAGCTGGGCCACAACCTCAAGACCAATGAAGCCCGTGAGGCCAGAAGCTATGTACAGAATCACGATGCCCACGAAGAGCACCGCAGGGGTTCGGAAGGTGCTGAAGATGTTCTTGCTGTTGTTGTGCTTGCAGAAGTTCTCGTAGAGTTCCTTGATCTCCGCCTCCAGCTCCTCTTGGTAACGAAGGCTAAAATCCTTCCCACCCATCTTCTTGATCTTTTTAAAATGGTCCAGAGCAAGCTGTCTGAATTCACAGTGCTTCTCCTCTAAAATGTCGGGAGACAAGTAAGGTTTCTCTCCCCCACAAACCTAAAAAGAACAAAGACACATGTGTTGTGTAAGATAAAATAAGTGAAAACCTTAGACTATTTTAAGGTATTAGATATTAGTTTTAAAATGATGAAGATCAAAAAAGTCTGGGTTCACTTCCTCAGAAAAGCCCCCTTAAATATCTAGGTGATGCGGATCAGTGAGGGCAGTGACTCTGCAGGAAGCCTGGGCTAGAAATGGTGATAACTGGAAGGCCCCAACAACCAGGATGCCCCAAATTCCGCTTTGCTGTCTCATCTGAAGACACATTAAACAGGATCAAGTTTGGCCTTTAGAAGTAAGCAACGATGTCCAGGTTATAGAAATTTCAGAACAGGACATGTCTCACATACCTCTTCCATGTTGTTATAATACATGTCCTTCGCAGAGGCTGCAGCTGCTAAATTGTTGGCTTCGGCAGTGGCCTTTTGAAAAATGGAAAGCATAAGCTATAAATCCTTTCTAACATTCTTCTACAAATAATCAAGGAAAATTTTCTCACCTTATTCCCCATTCTTCCTTTTTTATTATCCTTCTGCTATTTTTTAGGTTTCCATATAGGTCAATTAATGAAATAAAATACATCTTTTCGCCCAAATTTTCTGCCAAAGATATCCTTACATATAAGAATCTTTACCATAAATTAAACTTTTGAAAATCATTTCCTTTCCTTCCATTTTAAATGTTAAAAAAGAAGGGAGGGGAAATGATCTTTACGACGTCAATCCCAAACTCTAGCTTCTTTTGTGAAAATGTGTTTTCATGGTATGTTTGCGGGGAAGATCGGGCCCAGTGAGAGGCCGTTCTGTTTCCACTGAAGCACTATGAACAGAGACAAGACGACCGGAAGGCAGGCGCGCTGCTGGGAAACATGCTGCCCATCAGCAGAGCTCACTCAGCCAGCCGGGCAGGAGAGCGACAGCACTCTCAAAGGACTCTGCTTACTGTATGTGGGTCAACTCACGTAATCAAAGCGTATTGCTCAGAATGTCAAAGAATGGCTTACCTGAAGCATGGATTTGGGGTGAGGCAAATCTTCTCCTTGGTAAATTTTAATGTATGCCTTAAAACATAAACATAAAAACCACTATGAAAAATGTCATTGTCATATTTAATCATACTTTTAACTTTTAGAAACAGTGACCATACCATTGCATTTTCCTAAAGACCTAGATCAACACCCAGGAATTAGCAAAACCACAACACGCCTTGGAGTGCATGTTAGCATTTTTAGTGAACTAAAAATGTTCTCAAGCAGCACGAGCCTACTGAGGCTAAGACTCCCGCCAGACTCCCCATGCACACTGGCCTCACCACTACCTGTGGGCAGAGTGACCATCCGCCTTGAGGTAGTCGTGTCACATCTAGGTGCCGTCTCCTGCTACTCACAGCAACTTCCTAACCACCTCCTGTCCACACCATCTTCCTTGAGGAACAATCTTCCTTTAGCCACAGTAATCACTCCTCTAAGAGAGTGCAAAGAACATCCATTTGGTTCTTACACTGATACTGCCACCTCGTGGCCCACTCCTGGAAGGACACTGAAGTCTGAAAATGCCTCTCAACATCTCCCCCATGAAACTTTCCCCTAAGCTATTAAAATATTGAAATTCAAGTTAGTTTACAACCTAGACCTGTTTTACCAAAAGTCAAAACACTTTAACAATTAAAATCCGTATTTACCTTAAAATACTCCAACAGCCCCCGACAGGTGACTTTTGAGCCATTGATCTCCTTTTCCATTAAGTTCGCTGGGTTTAATACATACGGTATCAGTATCTGTAACTGCTCTTTGAATTCACTGGCAATATCTGTTCACAGGACCACGAAGAAGGAAACAATAAGCCAAAAAGACTATTTAACCGAGGTGAGCATGAAACACAACCTTTCTAGGTTTCCAACCAACTCAGACTATCAACTGAACAGAAAGTGGGTAGGAACCCACGTCAAGGTAGGAACTCTTCAACAATCCACAGCCCTAACTTATAAAATTGAGGCGTTTTCATTTCATTTATTGACTCAACAGTTTTGAGCACCTTTTTGTGGCAGGCATTGCCATAGAGCTGAAGACAGAGCTGTGAATGAAATGAAAGTGGTTTCTAAATTTTTCCAATTACAAATATCGCCATAAAATCTGTTGAAAAAACTTCAAGTTAATTTATTTCCTTAGATTATTTCCTAAAATTATATGATCCTCTGAGAAGAATTACTCGATATTATAATGACGATGTAGACTCCTGGAAAACATTCAAAACTATTTTTAAAAATCTATAAAGCCTACCATCGGATAATCATGATTAACATTTAAAATATCCCTATTCTGGATGAAAAAGTAAAACTGGCAGTTACAAAATAGTCATGGGGATGTGAAGTACAGCCTAGGGAATATAGTAAATATTATTGTAATAATTACGTATAATGCCAGGTGGGCACTAGACTAATCAGGGAATCACTGTGTTAATTACATAAATGTTTAACCACTATGCTGTACACCTGAATATTGAAGGTATTGAATGTCAACTAATTGAAAAATTAAAATAAAGTAAATAAATGTCCATACCCTTCCTTTTTCAGGTTCTTATATATTGCTAAATTGTTTTTGTAAAAGACTGCACCAATTATACCCACCAATGTATGAGAAGGCGTGTTTACTACTCTCGACGGATTTTTATCATTTTTAAAATCTTTACTGATTTAATCGGTGAAAAACAGTATCTTTGGATTTCTGCTTCTGATAGTACAGACAAGAGAATCTGAAGGGACCTTCATCCTAACAAGATCCTGCACGAAATGTATTCCATTACGCTGCTGGGCCTGAAAGGGAAAGAGCTGCAAGGGGCTGAGCAGGCGGCAGGGGGTATGGGCTGAAACCAGAGCAGCGAACTCAGGGCGGCCAGATGAGGACATTCACTACAACGGGTGACTTTTGGCGAAATTAACTCCTAAATTAAGTTGGATCCCGGTCAGTAAGCCTCTAGCTTAAAGGAGCAAACACAAATCTCTGGAGAAAAAAAAATAGATCTGAATCATGTACCAAACAGCTGCACGAAGAAATCTGATGATAGGAAATTAAAAAAAAAAAAAAAAAATTAAGATCTGAACGGTTGAATGAAATTTAATACATGTCTAACTGGAGTCCTAGGAAATGAAGGGAGGCAATACGGGGATAATGGCTGAGAAATCTCTAGCACTGATGAAATATGTAAATCCACAGCTTCAGAAACTACAACACATAACGAGTAAATAGAAAGAACTACACACATTAATAGTAAAATTGTAGCACAGCAAAGACCTCCTGGAATAAGGTCTGCAATAAAGGAAAGAAAGACTGAAGGAATCAATAAACATGTAGGGAAAACTAAACAAATATTATCTTATAGATAATAATGGCAGTTGATTGATGAGATTAAAAAGAAGACAAAGCTAAAACACTCTAGGAGGAAGGTAATCAGAGTTAAACTGTTCTACCTAAGTTAAGTGGGTACCAACCTCCATCTAAATATTCTTAATTCTATTGTTTCCTCAGGATGGCGCCAAAGTACGGTCTATACCAACTTTAAAAAGAGATTAACCCCCACATTGCACACTGATTAGTGGCTTAATGTATGACAAAGGTGACATTTCAGCCAGCGAAGAAAAGTTGGACTATTCAATAAATACTGTTGGGACAAATGGGTCAGCCATTCAGAAAATAAGTTGGATCCAAATTGGATCATAAATTATAATGAGAAAAATGAAACTGCAAGTTTTTAACAACAAAAAAAACTAGGACAAATTCTTTATAACCTTGGAGTGAAAGTGAACATAATATGGTATTGTATATATTCATATTTGCTTGCATATACGAAAGAAATTGCAAAACTACAAACATGTGAGTGTATTACCTTCAAAAAAGTCTTCTATTATGGTTTGAACTTTCACCACACTGAAAGACTGAGCTTCGAAAATATTTCATACAAAGAACTAGCAAGATCCAGACACCACAGATTGTTACTATAAACAGTTCTACAGACCCTCAGCTATTACTATTTCTGTAAAGGCTGTACCAAAACATTAGCGTTAGAGTAGACAAGTGTCTCGTGACAGAGATGATCTATAAAGACTACCGACACACTTGCATTCCTTGATTATTGTGATGCTACACATATAGTCATGGGTATATACTACCCATTTGCAGTTCTTCCTTTGGGACTTGCCTTTTCATGTAAGAAAAAAAGATTTTAACCCTATAAATGTGTTTTATAGTTTATTCATAGATGAAGAAAGTAAATGGTGCATAATTATGAAACTAAAGGTTGCTTATACAGAATTTGTTCCTTATTTTATAAACATACTATGAAATTTAGCACATTACTATTTAGTGATAAGTCATTCATAATCTGTGAGTATGTGTACTGGGTTGAACAGTATGTACCCTGAATGCACATCCACCTGGAATTTCAAAATGTGACCTTATTTGAAGACATAGTCTTTATAGATGTAATGAGCTGAGATCATACCAGATTAGGTTGGGATTTAAAATCAACCTAAAAAAAGAGAACACACAGAGGTACACAGAGAAGGTGGTCATGTGACCATGGAACAGAGACTGGAGTGATGCCAACTACAAACCAAGGAATGCCAAGGACTTCCAGCAACCACTGGAGGCGAGGAGAGAAACATGGGACAGATTCTCCCTCAGTGCTTCCAGAAGGGACCGACCCTGCCCGCACCTCCATTTTTGAATTCTGGTCTCCTGAACTGTTGGGGAATAAATCTCTGTTGTCTTCAGCCACCCAATTTGTGGGACTTTGTTACAGCAGTCACAGAAATACACATAACTAAAAGTGATGCAAAATTACAAAAGCCAGGGTTATAGAACTTTTAAGAAGCTTTCCCTAACCCGGAACAGCATGAGAAAAATGAATTTTAAAACAGAATGTTTTGAATTATCAAATGTTTGCCAATACAGAAGAATGCCATTTCGTGTGTTTATGCCTGAAATATCTGACACCACCACGAGGTAAGAGGAAAAAGCATGCAGTCACTCTCAACCACCCTTCCGATCACTTTCATTTAACAATTCCACTGCACAACTTCCCTACCAGTAAGGAACAAACCCGAGTTTAGGTTTGGTAAACATATATCTAATAATGGAGCATTACAACCCTAAAAGACACATCACCTACACAGTCAGCTTTCTCTCTATACTCAACTCTGAAGTCAACTGCAACTACTTTTCAGGTAAAAGGTTCTAGTTCCAGTGCATCTAAGCAGATTTCCCTCCAAAGCCGGACCTCAAATCTGGATTTCTGAATTGCCATCTAAGAGGTTCTGGAGGTCTCCTGCTCAGGAAAGCGCCCATCTCCATAAAAATATCAGACAAGTGACAAATAGAGGGTAAAAGTAAGTCTCTCAAACTCAGTTTATTTTGCAATATTACAAGCTGGAACGTAAATCTTAAGGTGAACCAGTACATTAACTTTCTTGGATCAACTGAGTCAATTTCCCCTGGTCACTAAATTACATATATCCTCTAAACTACTTCCCCAATATTACAGAGGAACTTCTATTTGAACACTGTATGGATTTGGAGTGAGAGAGATCTGGATGTGAATCTCTGTCCCACCACTTACTAGCTAAGTACTCTGAGCAAGTTACTTAACGCTTCTGAACCAGTTTATCTGTACAATCAACGAAATAATATCAGCTTCATGGAATTACTGGGATCACTGAGTATGAAAGTAACCAGCACAGTGCCGGTGCTGTGGTGCTGTGGTCTGAATGTTTGCGTCCTCCCACCCCCACCGCACCCCTGCCTTACAAAATGCATCTGTTGAAATGCATAAAGGTAATGGCATTAGTAGGTAGGGCCTTCCGGAGAGGATTAGGCCTCGAGGGTGGAGCCCTCCTGAATGGGATTAGTGCTCTCAGAAGAGACCCACAGACTCCCTAGCCCTTTCCATCACGTGAAGATACAACCAGAACTCTGAGACCAGGAAGGGAACGGTTACCCCGCCACACTGCCCTCGGAATTCCAACCTCCAGAACTACAAGAAATAAATTTCTGTTGTTTATGAGCTACCCAGTCTACAGTATTCTCTTACAACAGCCCAAATGGACTGAGACAGCTGGGAACACAAGTGTGCCTCTAAAAATGACAACTACTATTATTTCTACTTTACTGGGAACCTGAGAAGCTCAGATAAGTTTACAAACAAAAATGCTCAGTTTAACAGATGTTTAAACTGAGGGTTAGTCATTAATGATTCAAGGTCTCAATGAATAAGGAACAAAAATAAGATGATGAAACCCAAGAGTCCCAACTCTGATTTCTCGAAGCTACCATACCATCTAGTCAGCACTTCCTACTATCAAGGTATGACCCAGCATCAGGTTTTATTATAATCACGAATAAGCTGAAAACAATGGCCATGACATGTATTATCTTACCTTTCTTTGGGAAGTTAATTTTACTTGATAAATTATTAGCTGACAAATGTTCAGTCTTCCTTTACTTAGAGCACTTTTATCTCTTATAAACCAGTAATCATAACATGCCTCTTAGAAAGACTGTTAATGGATATTACTACCACCATTTCTGATGGAGAAACTAATGTGAACTAATTCTGATGGTCACAGTAGACAGGAGCAAAAACGGAACCAGACTCTAAATGCCATTTTTTCTAAGACAACACACTATTTCTCTTAAGCAGTCATTAGATTCATAACTGACATTTTCTGGTCACTATTTAATTCCAAAGTGCATATCACGTGTTTAAAATAACATCATTTGTAACATACCTTTCAATTTCCCATCAAACTCAGGGCTTGTGGCCACCTGGAGCCCTGGATGTGGCAGCAGAAAACAGGTGACATTGGAGAAACAGGAGTGAATGTGATTTCGGACATTCTGAATTTCTTCATGTTGATGTTCTTTCACCTGCCAATGAAGATCGACAATTCGCAAAAGACTATTTGTTTTAATTCACTAGGAACCAATAGTACAGGACAAAGGAAAGAAGACTTCCCAACTCTGATGGGTCACAGTAGCCTATGTTTTGTCCAAAGAGCAAACTCAGAACCCTAAGAAGCAATAAACGCATAACTTTGATTAACCATGGCTTGGCTCCTAGAGCTATCAAAGAATAGGTACTAAAGAGTTTTGTTTTTTTTTTTTTAAGAGTATTACACAATACTTAGGAAGAACAACAGAAGGTTTGTGGGCATAAAGGAGGATCTAACCAACTGGTAATAATTGACAAAAAACTGCTGTGCTTTAATTTTGGAGAAAAGGGTAATAAGCCTGTTTATAGTCATCCTGAAACAAATAAGAATTCTGAATAAGAACAACAGAACTAAAAGTTCTGAATGTGGTGTCCTAAAGGCACATACAAAACTTAATGTAGAATGTGAAAGGAAAGCTTGGGCTTTTGCCCAGAGTTCTCTATAGTCCCCGTGCATTATAGACCTGGCTACTTTAATCTAAAACATGAATGTTATCTACGGCCACGCCACCCTGAACACGCCCGATGTTGTCTGATCTCAGAAGCTAAGCAGGATCGGGCCTGGTTAGTACTTGGACAGGAGACAACCTAAGAATACCAGGTACTGTAGGCGTTAAAATAAACAAACAAACAAATAAATAAAACATGAATATTAGTGTGTGACTATTCATAAGTATCTAGCACACTTGAAATAATTTTCCATAAACTGCTTTACATACAATAGTTAAAGGAAATTAGAAAGTTATCACTACCTTTAGGTAATTTTTCAGGTTATATTTCTACTTACTTGTAGACGCTTATCCAAAAATGACATTCCTCCCTGTAGTCCATAGTTGTATTCATAAGGGAAACTCCAGTCTCGAACCAAAAACATCAGAGTCTATTTTGGAAAAGAGCAGAACATATTGTAATGTTGCATAAATGGATTTTCAAAATAACAACTGAAATTCTTCTTTGCACAATGCCAGCTTCTTCAAAGGGGACAAAAATGTGCTGAAGGACTGATCTATTCTGAAATATCTTAGAAACGTTATAAACACTAGGAGGACATGTACACTAAAAGCGAGTATGGGGAATGTGGTCAAGGACAAGTGAGAAAACAAAATGGCACTAGCTAGTCTTCAATCGGATCTACTTTCAACATTAGAAGGAAAAAGAAAACTAAAATAATAACAATACTTAAAGCTCCTCTAATTTTATTGAGGTTACTGTGCATTCTCATCCTCATGAAACCATTAGCTAAAGCAGAAGTCAGAAAATTTTTTGTGTAAAGAGCCAGAGTGTAAATATTTTAAGCTATAGCAGCAAGAGGCAGCCATGAACAGTTCAAACAAGTGTGGCTGTGTCCTAATAAAACTTTAGCTATAGACACTAAATTTCAGATAGTTTACACACATCATAAAATCTTGTTTGATTTTTTCAACCATTTAAATATGTAAAAACCATTCCTAATTCACAGGTCATGTAAAAATAGGAAGCTGGCTAGATTTGGCCCATGAACTGTAGTTTGCTGATCTCTGAACTAAAACAAATATATGAATGATATTTATAGTTAACATTTATACCTGAAAGGGTTTTTGGAAAATTTCATCCATTGCCAGACGACCATATTCCGTGAAAAGCTTTAAAAAGAAAAAAAAAAAAAAAAAAAAGAATAAGAGTTATGGCTTGTAAGGCAAAATTACTTAAAGAGTTTCTGTGTCTAGTCTTTGGCAAAATTCTTTGAACAGACTGAATACTACTTACATGAAACCAAAGTTCTACAGTTGCAAAAGCCCACAGGAGCCATTAACCTTAAAATAATCTTGGATCTGTCTCACATCTTACATCCCAATTCATTAGCAAATCCAGAATCCAATCACTCACAACTTCCATGAAGCTTGGAATATTTCAATAGCTTCCTAACTGGTCTTGCCAGCCCCACCCCCTCCCCCACACTATTCCTATACAACGGTTTAAGGGTAGTTAGAGCACACCCTGCCTCTGCTCAATCCCACCTCTATCCCGCCCCCAGCCTTATTCAGTATAAAAGCCAGTCCTTACCGCCTGATCCCTCCCTCCGCACTGGCCCTCCTTGCTGTTCTTCAAACACGCTGGGCACACTGCTGCCTTGGGGCCTTTAACGACTCCTTCCCCTGTCTGTAATGTCCTTCCCCCAAGTATCTGTGCAATCGAGTCCCTCACTTCTTAAGGTCTTTACTCAAAGCCTCTCAACGAAGCCTTCCATGGCCCTCTGCCTAAAAAGACTGAAATTCTCCACACAATGTTTCCTACCCCATGTCTCTTTAACTTTTCTCCTTAATGTATCTCACCATCTAACATACTATACCTTTACTCATCTTAGTGTCTGTCTTCACTACTAGCACTGGAACGCCATGAGAACAGGGATGTTTGTTTTGTAAACCTCTATACCTCTAGCATCAAGAAGAGTGTTAGACCCACAGTATGGACCCATAATATGTATGTCATTCGAATGACTGAGATTCCCTTAAGGTTAGAGGCAGGAGCCATCAAGAAATGAGCAGATTCTCTCAGCAGAATCCCTGAAAGGCTCAGAAATTAGAAGCACCAGTTACCTTGAAGGAGAGGGTGAGGGAGATAACTAAAATGTTTGAAACTCTGTGGAGAGAACATCTAACACTCTCAGATTCTCAGATCCTGCTCTGTCCTCCACCTCCAATGCTCTTCCACCCCCATGGGAGATGAGCACTGTACTATCTGGAGAGGATAAACCAAAAGGAATTGAGACTTTGACTCCAAACTCAGCTGAGCAAGAAATAAGTCCCCTGCCTCACTGGAAACAGGTACTTAAGCCTAAGTCTACAAACACACTGATCAGTGAGCCTCCTTGGCCCACTCACTCACTGGAGTCAGAGCAAGCTGCCCCCGACCCAGGCAGGAGTTTAAAGAAGAAAGAATTATTCTCTGGAGAAACCAACAGCCCAAGAATAACAGTCTGCAAATACAGGCATTTCGAGGTTGCAACAAAAAAAGCTAAATCGTCTTGCCCAATCACCTCACTGCGATCCAAACCAGTACACAAGGACTATCTCTGACCACAGCTCCGAGTCAGCTTTTCAGTGGCTCACTCTTAAACACAGATGGCCATGGACCAGCAGACCTTTGAGAAGAGCTTCTAGCCAAGAAAGACAAAAACTCATGTCCTTCAATTCTAAAATATCATCTGAACCTTATATGTATGCTATTATGTTTTTTTCCTATACACATATACCTGTGGTAAAGTTTAATTTATAAATAAGGCACGGAAAGAGATTAACAACAATAACTAATAATAAAATAAAACAATATCCTGTAATAAGTGATGTGAAATGTGGTCCCTCTCTGATAACTGAGAAAGCTATTAAGTGACCAAAGGCAGGGAGTGTCTACAGCATGGACACACTAGACAAAGGGAAGATTCACGTCCCAAGCAGGACAGAGCAGGACAATGCAAGATTTCAATACATTACTCAGGATGGTATGCAATTTAAAACTTATGAATTGTTTATTTCTGGAATATTTCGCTTGATATTTTCAGACTGCAGTTGACTGTGTAACTGCAACTGTGGAAAGTAAAACCACAGATAAAGGTGAAGTACTAAATCGCACTTATGGTTCAGAAGTATGTAATTTATACGAAGTCAAACCTATCCATTTTTTTTCTGTCTTCTTCTACCTTTGACGTCTTGCTTAGAAAATTCTACCTCATAATTTTATATTGGCCTACTTTTTTCTAGTCGTTTGTGGTTTGTTTGTTTTGCATCAAAATATTTAATCCACCTCGAATTTAGTTTGGTATTAGTACAAGGTAGGACTCTAATTTCTACTTTATCTAAATAGATAGGCAACTATTCTATTATCTATTGACCAATCCATCCTTTCTAATACAGCATATATTAAGTGGAATAAAATATATGAAAATGTACTATATCATAATCATATAGAACATTAACCTATTTTTCCTGGACTGGTGCGCCATGTTGTAATTACAGCTTTATAATATGCAGTAAGTCAATTTTCTCAAATTTCCCCCACACCTTGTAATTTTTTTGGTCAAACGAGATAATCTAGACACAGCACAGTGTCTAGAACAGAATGAGCAATAAATGTGTTAGCTATATGTATAGATACATATAGAAAATACACACACAGAATACAGAAAAATAGAGAAGAAACGAGGCACATTTCTGCATGTGATTAACTCTTTTATATGCCTCATACAGTCCCGAATTGCTTCAGATGGATCTCCTTAAGTTTATTCTGAGGTTTTAATATTTTTTTGCTATAGTAAATATTTTCCATTACATTTTTAAACTGGTTAATGTTGGTAGATAAGAAAGCTTTCTGATTTATATTTGTATTTTGTGATAGGGATCTGAGTTTTTTTTCTAGTTCTAAATAGTTTTACAGTTGATTCTTATGGATTTCTAGATACACAAGAATATTGTTATCTCCTTTTAACATTTATATTTATGTAATTTCTAAGTGTGACATCAATCAGCCTTGTCAAGTGAGACAAGTCCTCTAGCCATTATGCCCTGCAGCCACTCTGTAGAGCAGGGGTCCCCAACCCTAGGGCCATGGACCTGTACTGGTCTATGATCTGTTAGGAACTGGCCCCACAGCAGGAGGTGACCCAGTGAAGCTTCCTCTGTATTTGCAGCCGCTCCCCAGCGCCAGCATCACTGCCTCAGCTCCACCTCGGATCAACAGGCATTAGATTCTCATAGAAGCCCCAGTCCCTGGTGCCAAAAAGGTTCGGGACGGCTGCACTAGAAGCTACGAAGAGGTAAGAAAAGATTCTCCCCCACAGGCTTCAGAGCACATGGCCTCCAGAACTGTGAGACGATCCATCTCTATTTTAAGTCACCCTGGTACTCTGTGACAGCAGCCCTAATACACCGCCCATGCCTATTCACTTAAGTATCCCTCTCACGGACTGGGCTAAAAAAACCCATCAAAAATTATGTGCTTCAAACACTAGTGTATCTCTAGCACTTGGTCCACTGCCTCACTCAAGGTGGGCATTCAATGAAATGTGTGAAAGAAAAGAGCATAGAAAGGAATCAGTTTTAGGTGAAAAGGTGTGTCCAACTCAAGTTTTGATGGAAGTTTTTATAGAGCAACAGCTCTCAACCACTGAGTCACAGCACTGGTGCAGAACCACCAATTAGAAAGTACAAGTATGTGCTAGTAGTAACACTAAGGGCCAAAGTTTAGGAATTATTATTATTTTTTTAAAGAAATATAAATTAAAACTAATTCAAGGTATAATCTCTATAATAAATGACACGCTCGTTCTCTCATATTCTAATGTTTTCTTGAATGCCAGTGGGAGAAGTGAAATCAAAAAGCATGTCAGAAACTGCATCTAATTCTGCAATACCCATGGAAGAGTATTTTACAGGAAAAACATGTTAAGAACTACTGCTATGGAGAAGAGAAGACATTAACTAGAAACAGTAGTCATAATAGTAATAATAAATAATGACTCACAGTTACTAAACATACTATTTTCTGGATACAAAATTCTATGTATTTTGTAAAATTTAATATATTTAACCTAACATGGATTATTGCAATAGCTTTGTAATCAGTCTCACTGAATGCACACTTACCCCTCTAGAAATCTATCCTAAACACAACAGCCAAAGTGATCCTTCTACAACATGTTGAATAATATCACTCCCCTGCTCAAAACATGGCTCCCACCTCACCCAGAGGAAAAGTCCAAGTCCTTAAAAAGGCCAGGCGTCACCAGGACCTTAAGTCCTCTCTCACTTCATCGCTTAGCCTCCTCCTGTCACATCCTCGGATTCCACCCACTGGCCTCCTTGCTGCTTTATCCTGCCAAGCACCGTCCGCCTCACATCTTTCTCCTTCCTGTTCCGCTCTACTAACTAACCCACCTTTCCCCCAAGACGAATCTGCAGGACTTATGTGCCCACTTTCTTCAGTTCCCTGCTCCACGCAGTAAGGCGTTCCCTGACCCCTCAGCAACAGATATACAGAGTATAGGATTACTATGAACCAAAAGTCTTCCTCCATATTTCAATCTTTTGCTAAAAGTACTTTGAATTTTTCTCAGTCTTAAAACTTTTAAATGACATATAATGATGTTTTTATGAGGAATATATACCTGTAGCTGTTGAAGATCATCTTCCTGAATGTTCTGGGATAAATTATAAATCTAGAAAACAAAAATCCAGATTGATATGATTCTAGCTAACTTAAAACAAAGCTCAAATAAGCCTAAAGCATTGAAAAGTTTTGTACATTTAAAAATTTGCATGTAAGAATATGAAGTCTGTTCAAACAGTAATATTATGTCTTTTGAAAAACTATGTATGCGTAGTTGAAATAATGTAATTCTTCCTTTACAGTTTAAAAATTATTTTTCTTAAGTTCTTACCAAATGTACATTTCCTATATGATGTCACTGATATAATTTCAATTTCTACTTTGACTTTTCTTGGAGTTTTTTTATATATACTTATGACCAAAATGGGATAGTTTAGCCTGCTTCCTAAACTTGTAAGCATTAACTGATATCTGTAGTCTAAAAAGAACATTTATATATATCACCACAGGAGTTCTGATAACAGAATAATAACTAAAATTAGATGTACTCCCTTCACCTTATTTCCTCGACAAACTTTTTTCTCTAGTCAAGTGGTTTTACCTGAACAGAACTGGTCATGGTGCTCAGAGCGAAGATGGTAGCACAGTCTTTCACAGTGGACTGGCTGTCGAATGCCCCCTGGGTATCCATCAGAACAACTGCGACCTACAAAAAAAAGGGAAAAATACACAAAAAACATGTTAAAGAAGGGGAAATATGTGAAGGAAAAATTGAATAGTATAGGTAACATTTAAATGAGACTTAAACACTTGCTTGTAGGGTCTATCAGAAAGTATAATTATTTAGGTGCCTTTTTTTGACCAGAGAACTTTGCTGGAGATCATCTGTTCTGACCTAATGAAATGATAAAAAAAACCGGCTTACAGAGCAATACAAGAGGGGGGAATCACGCCACCAACTAAGACAGCCAAATGTTGAGGCCAATAAGCTCACTCACCAAGCCAGTAATTTGGATGTGTTGTTGTTGTTGAAAAAGAAATTAAAAATATTAACTGACTTAGTTCAAACTTAGGCATAATCCAATAAAAGAAAGCATATGTATTGGAATATTTTTGGCTTTTATTGGTAAAGCTGTATTTTCTCAAATTTCTGGGGTTTTCTGGTTGTTTGATAAAAGAAAATTAACACTGAACCTTTACAAAAGACAGACCGCACCAAAAAGGCCAGACTAAAGGAGAATCCAGGCTACCTTTACACTCTATAAACATAGCTAGGCTTCGTGAAACCTTAGGTTTTCCAAAAAGAACTTAATGACCCATTCCCACCCTGAAAGTGCAATTAAAAAATTTAGCAGCAAATAGCCAAAGACACAGTCAAAGTTCTACAAGTGGCTGCCTCTGGAAAAGGGGACCAGCCAGGAGGAAGGATGCTCTTTTTTATTGTGAACAATCAAATGCTAATCAACTATTTAAACTATGTCTATATATTACTTTTGTTAAAAAATGAAATGTTGCTTAAAAAAATGCAAGTAACTAATACATATAAAAACCTATAATACTACAAATAAAACACACATATGGAACTATCCAAAACCCATGATCGCCTATCTGTAATTCTGAAAGGTCAGTAGTGGCCAGGGGCCAGGAGAAGAGGGAGAAGAGGAATGACTGCTAATGGGGACTCAGTTTCTTTTTGGGGTGATCAAATGTTCTGGAATTAGATGGTAGCAATACTTGCACAGCTTTGGGAGCATCCCCAAAACTGCTGAATTATATACTTTTTAAAGGCTGAATTTTATGGTATGCAAATTATATCTCACTAAAAAAGAGCCAATCGTGGCATATATTTGCTAACTAGAAACACGAGGCTAGACAGAGGAAGCAAGGGGAAACACCAAAGCTCTCTGAGGAGCAAGTCGCACGCACACTTAGATAAAGTGCTGAGTGTGTGGGGGAACGTGTTCTCATCTCATGTGGCAGACCCCAAGTGCCATGACCGCGCTCAAGAACAATTTCGCAGTAGCTGGAAAAGGGAAAACGCATTCTCAGACCCAGCAATTCTACTTCTAAGTGGCTTTCTGATGTTTTTGGCTGGAACCCAAAGTAAGAAATATATTTTACATCATGACAAAAATGCACATACATAAAGCTGGAACTAAATTTGTATGTGTACTGCACTCTGACACTTTCTACTCTGTTCTAGTTCTTTTTTTTTAAATACTCGTCACAATTGTGTTTGCTTCGGCAGCACATATACTCAGTACTGGTTATAAGCCAATAAATTGACTTCTCTCCCCTAATGGGTTAGGGACAAAGTTCAAAACACTGTGGCCTGGAGACATGCTTGTATACTTACTCAAGGAGACATTTATCAAGCTGTTCACTGTAGCAGGATTATAAAAATTTTTAAAAAGGTAAATAATATAAATGCCCACCAGAAGGAAAATGGGTAAATATGATATATTTATGTGATGATTACTACCTAACAGTTAAAAGGAATAAACCAGAGCTACTTCTTTAAGAATGTTGATTTTTAATTTCAAAGTAAAAACACATGAATTATCTACTTCTAAAAACAGATAATTTCTAAACTCAAATCTCACCAAGTATATATATAAAAAAAATACAAGACAATCATGCTTAACTTTTATTTGGCTAACTTCTAAAGAACTGCTTATTAGTATGGCATTTATCCGATATTACACTGATTTTTAAAGTACTCCTGATCTTGCTGAATGTCTGAACATGATGCTTTCTAACAGGGTTCCTACAAAACACAACAATGAGATCCCACAGCACACCTAACAGAATGGCCAAAATCCAGAAAACTAGCAACACCAAGTGCTAACAAGGATGTGGAGCAACAGGTACTCTCATTCACTCCTTAGAGAGTTCAAAATAGTACAGCTACTTTGAAAAACAGTTTGGCAGTTTCTTACAAAACTAAACACTGTCTTACCGTACAAGCCACCAATCATACTCACTGGCATTTACCTAAATGAGTTTAAACTTATATCCACACAAAAACGGCACATGTTTAGAGCAGCTTTATTCGTAATTGCCAAAACTTGGCAGCAAATAAGATGTCTTTCAGTAGGTGAATAAAGTGTGGTACATCCATATAATGAAATATTATTCAGCAATAAAAAGAAATGAGCTATCAAGTCATAAAAAAAAAAACCATGAAAGTACATCGCTAAGTGAAAGAAGCCAATCAGAAAGGCCTACTCACTGTAGGATTCCAATTATATGACATGCTGGACAAGGCAAAACTGTGGAGACTGTAAAAAGATCAGTGGCTGCCAGGAACTGAGGGAGGAGGGGAAAGTGAAGGAAGGAACAAAGAGGTGGAGCACAGGCTTTTTAGGGCCGCGCATCTATTCTGTCTTATACAGTAATATAGCTACCGTCATCATAGGTTTGTCAAAATCCATAAAATGTACAACGCAGAGTGAGCCCTAACATAAACTATGGCCTTTTGTTAATGACAACATAGGAATATGGGTTCATTACTTATAACCAGTGAATCACACTAATTAAAGATGTAAATAACAGGGGGAAACTGAGAGGGGGAGAGGATGTGAGAACTCAGCACTTTATGATAATTTTCCTATAAACCAAAAACTGCTCTAAAACATAAAGTCTATTAATTTTTTTAAAAGACAAGAAACCACAATGATGTTGCGAAACATGGAGCTTTATAGGAGTCAATTCAATAAGATAAAAAAAAAAGAAAGAAAAAAAACCAAGGGAGCTAAAATGTCAGATACCTAAAAGCAAACCTTACTTACTACTAACAACATGTAAAGGCTTACAGACTCCCTGAGCTATTAAAGAGAATATACCAAATGCCCCCAAAATAAAAATTAGATCTACTGGTTCTATACAAAGGAATCACATAATCAAAAAACCCTAAAAACAAATTATGAAAACATCTACCACACCTTACCAGAAATGTAGAAAGAGAGCATAATGCAGAAAATCAGAACTGACATGAAAGTTAAAGGACCTTGCTGTATGTAATGCCAACTCTAAGAGTGGCTAGCTATATTACCAATGGCAGGCCTTTAACTCATTGAGTCTCATTTCAGCATCTCTAAAATGAAAAGATTGGACTTTCGCTTCCAGTCAAAATGGAATAACAGACTGGATTTACCCTCCAACCTAAAACCAAAAAATAATAGACAAAATATATGAAACACTTTCAAGACACTGGACATCAGGTAACAAAGGATAATGATCCTTGACAGAAAGGACACAGATAAGGTGAGCCCAAAGGTTGTCCCAGCTTACCGGGCAAGGCTCAGGGAGGGCGAACCAGGGCAGAGTCCAACTGATTCCCTGAGCCCAGGAGACAGAACTGAGAGTCAGGAAGACCAGGGAAACTGGAGCTCTCAGGCAGAGCACCTGGGAGGAGAGAGCCACAGAGGCAACCCCAGAGACCTGCAGAGTGTTCACTCGAATACTGACCAGTGTGTGTCCATGAGGAAACGACCTGAGTCTGGATAAAGAACCATTCAAAAGGTTTAGAGAAAACAGTCCCCACTCCTCACGAGAGCGAGGAAGAGTGCCTCTTCCCACCAATCAGAATGCAAAAAACCCCATAATATTAGAGTACTCAGGAGAGTCTTGCCTCAATAGTGAAGAATAGCTCTGGATTAAATACTGATCTAGTCCCCTTTAACATACCTTAAAAGCAAGACTAGAAAGGATCCGACAGTTTCTAAAATTCTTCACTGCATCCCAAAACGAGTTCAGTATTTTATAGGAATACAAAAATATCCAGCACCTAATAAGGTAAAATTCACACATCTGGCATCCAATCAAAAATTTGCTGGCATGCAGAGCAGAAAAAGATGATCCAAATAAGAAGAAAATCAATTAAAATTAACCCAGAACTGACACGGATGTTAAAAACAGAAAACAATTTCAAAACAGTATTCTGTATATCTGTTTCCATATATTTAAGCAGTTAAATGACATAAAAGACATAAAAAAGACCTAAACTGAACTTCTAGAGATGAAAATTACAATGTCTGAAATGAAAAATACACTGAATAGGATTAAACAGCAGATTATAAAGGTTGGTGAATTTAAAGACCTACCAATAGAAACTGTCCTAAAGGAAACAAGAGAGGAAAAAAAGAATTTTAAAAAATGAACGGAGCATCAGTGAGTTCTGTTCAAGTATCCTGATATATATGTAATAGGAATCCCTAAAGGGGATTTGGGACAAAAAATATTTGAAGAAATAATGGCCATAAAATGCCAGAATTTGATCAAAATTATCAACCTGCAGATTCTAAATATTTGAAGAAATCCAAACACAAGAAACACAAGAAGCATGAATAGGACTACGCTAAGACACAACATAATCAAATTGCTCCCCCAAAATGATAAAGAACATCTTAAAAGCAACCAGACAAAAAAGACACGTTAGGCACAGTAGAGTCCTCGTCAGAACCAATGACGAGAAAAAGGCAGGGGAATGACATCTCTAAAGCACTAAAAGCAAAATCTATCAGCCTAGAATTCTATACTCAGCATAAATTTTTCAAAAACAAAGGCAAAATAAAGACTTTTCAGACATACGAAAGCTAAAAGGATTCAGCACCAGCAGAGCAGCACTTTAAGAATATTAAAAGAAGTCCTTCGTGCAGAAGGAAAAATGGACAAAAAGATAGAAATATAAACACAAAAGAATGAAGAGCAGTTAATGGTAAGTACACAGGTAAATATATGGTTTTTTTGTTATTACTTAAATATCTTTAAAAGATAACTTTTAACTGCCCATTTAAACAAAAATAAAAACAATGTTATTAAAGTAAAATATGCAATAATAGTACAAAACTTGGAAGGGAAAATGGAATGTCAATTATGCCTTGATTAAGGTTGGATAAAATAATATCTAAAGAGCCTTCCATAAAAAAATTTCTAATGTTATATTTCAATGTTACAACTCTTTATTCTCCTAGATTTTTTTTTTAAATGTGTGTTAACCTCCCTATTTTGCTATACTTTTTCTGTATGTGTATCTACGCATAAAAAAAATTAGAGGGTTTTCCAATATACCTTTCTCCTAAAACCTCACTCAAAAAAAGAAATACAATGATTAATAAGGCAATTTATAAGGAAATAGAATAGAAGATGTGAAAATAGCAATCAAGAGTTGTATATCAACTTTCCAGCTTCCGAAATATTAAACGACAGCATTAAGGAAAACCTGGAACTAAACGACGTGCAGGGGGTGTCTGAACCCTTAAGTCCTGCAAAAATGAGAGGCACCAATAGCTGAGAGGCATGCCTTAGAGAGAATGGGTTAAAGTTTAAGAAACAGCAATACTCCAAATTCCCTCTTCTACTTGGGGAGACACATGACTTCCCCCCACCCACAATCCTTACAAAGAAATCTGGAGAGGCTCTACGACTACAGCTTACTGTTTTTTATTAGAAGCCTAATATCACTATTTGATCTTTTAAACTATACTCATGCATTACCTTTAAATCATGCACTTCTATCATTTTTGATAAAAATTATTTTCTAATTGGACTATTGGAGTACACGTTAAAGTTCTCATTTTGTTGTTTTTAATTTGTAACCCTTTTTTTCCTTACCTTCTTCCCACCTGGCTTCTCCACGGTGAAAACTTCATTCCAGATCTGAATCCCAGTGGTTTCTGGGTCAGAGCCCCCTCTCCATGAAAATCCTGTTAACGGTTCTTCTGGGTCACCCAACCAATTTGAATGGCCACCTTCCTTCTACAGCAAAAATAAAACAATTCCATTAAATCTTAAATTTTGAGTAATTTTACACATCAAGAATAATCCATGAGTTTATTTTGCTCTTTTGGACATAAATTCTAATTTTCTAATTTGCAAGGAAATAATTCTACCTTACCTGGAAATATAAGTATCGGAGCATGAAGTCCAGAAAGAAGGACTTGCCCTTTCGGAAGGCACCAGCCACTGACACCACCACCACATCGAGGTCTCGAATGTGATCCTGCAAGAGGATCCTGGCCAAGGCTTTCTCTTCTAGCTCAAAGGAATGCTGGTCTTTATGAACCAAAACCACCTGCACTGGACCAGGCTTTCCACTCTCCATGGCATCCCCTATGTTGTAGCAGAGAAAAAAATAGTTTCACATATTTTTGAAATATGTATTTTTAAATATGGGAAGAGCAAATCTTAAGGTACAAAAGTACTAACCATAAAAGAAAAAAATGACAAATTAGACTTTATTAAAATTAAAAACTTTTCTTCATTAAAAGATACCATTGAGAGTAAAAATGCAAGCCACAGGATAGGAGAAAATAGCACAATACCTATGTCTAAAGGACTCGCATCCAGAATCAGTATAGAAATCCATAAGGAAAAGACATATTCCAATTCTTAAAAGAGAAATGGACAAAAGATAGCAAACAGGTACTTCACTTAAGTTAAAAAATAAAAAAGAGAAGAAATCCAAATGGTGAATAATCATATAAAAAGGTGATTCCATACCATTGCTTATCAATGAAATGTAAATTAAAACCACAATGAAATCCACAACCTGCCCAACCTAATGGCTGAAATTTAAATGCTGGACAATATCAACTGTGGGAGAAGATGTGGTACAACTGAAACTCTCACCCATTCTGATGGGAATATAACCACTTTGGAAAAGCGTCTGGCAGTATCTACTCAAAACAAACATACCTATGAGCAGCACTTCTACTCCTAGGTATATACTTAAGAGAAATAAATGTTTATGTCCACCGAAAGACATATATACAACTGTTCACATTCACTTCACTCAAAATAGTCCCAAACTGTAAATAACCCAAATGCCCATCAACAGTTAGAAAGGGTGTTTGTCACTGCTATGCCTTTTGCACATGTTATTTCATTTAATCCTCAGAACAACTCTACGAGGTAACTACTACTACTACCCCTGGTTGGCTGGTTGCTCCCCCAATATGTGTTTGCTCCTCTTACTACAGCAATAGATTTTCATCCAGGCACATAACTGCCCCAAAGAGAACACATTTCCAGCCCAACCGCACAGCTACAGTGTCACCACGTAACTACACTATGACTGGAAATGATACAGCGGCTTCTGGGCCACGCATTTTCCCCTTTCTGCTGGCTGCAGAAGTGGGAGCGAGTCATCCTGAACCACGCCCGTGAGGGCAACACCCCGTAACACTGCAGCAGCAAGAGGGATAGGGCCTAGACTTCGAGCAGCAGAACTGCCATGCTGGTTCACACCGACGTGAAAACAACAAAAAAAGTCTTCCTTGTTTAAATTAAATCACTTATTTAGAGGCTTTATCGGATACAGGCAAACCTAGAAACCAACACGACGACAGTGCCCTAGGTCTTCAGAATTAAGTTCGTGATACTGTCTCTTTCAATTTCATCTAGTTCGCTATTAAAATTTACTGAGCACGTGAATGTACTGACACATAGCAGACTTACAACTGTGAAGAGAATGAATGACAAGTACGGCAATGCAGTTGAAGGCTTCAACCCGAAGGATGCAGGTGGTATTGTCAGAGCAACAGGAATGGAAGATAAGGTTACATGGGCTACAGACCAGACAGAATAATCCAACGACAAAAATGTGTGCAGCTGTGCACAATGAACTGCACTTCAAGGGAAACTGAAGCACTGAAGACGGTTAAGAAAAAAGTGATCAAGCCTTCACTCAGCTCTTCCTCTCTGCCCACAGCACAGCGAAAAGGAAGAGAACCGGCTATGTTTAGTTGGAGGAGCTGGGGTGATCCTGCACTTCTCTTCACAAGTGTATTGGGCACACCAGATTAAAAGAGATATTGTTCCTGTGGTTTGGGTCCGCTCGAGGGAAAAATTATTTTGAACTGTACAGATCACCGAAATTCATTTTAAACAAGTGGAGCTGCTCACTTTTCACCTTTATCTCTCACTTTCAACTAATCTTCCAGGTAAAAACTTTTTCTACTCACCACTTTCCAGGTATCATGTAAATGTCCTTTGCTGTTTTATCCTCACCTCTCAGACTCTCCAATCCCATAGACTCCTTAATCCAAAGCTTAGGGCCCTTTCCACCTGTTGATCATCCAAGCCACCATCCCCAACTGGTGTTTTAATGTCACCTTATCTCCTTAGGGCTTACCTCCTTCATTACAGTACATAAACATATTATGACAGCAACTACACAAAAGGCTATCTAAAAACATTCATGGATCAACAACTTAAAGCTGAAATCGCCATCCTTCTCCCCACTGCCTTAGTTCCTCTAATTCCTATTCTTCTCATCACCCCAAGCAAATTTATTCTCATTGGTCTTTCTACTGGGAGAAAGTTAGAATTCAGGTCCTGTCCTGTCCTGATTCCTGAATTTCAAGTGTACAACTTATTCAACCATTTGTTCTCATTGCCTGAAATGCTTCTTCCCCCTTGACTCCAAACAAATATCTGCTCATCCTTCAACACTCACCTTTATCTTCCCTTTGTCCTGATCCTCCCACCCCATCCCTCAGAGCCTATCACTTCATATGATATACTAGAAAGAAAAGAGGCTCTGGAACCAAGTCAGAGCAGGGCTTGAATCCTTACTTTCTTCTAGAATGTAAGCTCCACAAGGGCACAAATTTTTTTCTCTTGTTCAGAGCTATATCCCCCAAGATCCCAGAATACTGCCCACACTTAGTAGACATCTAATAAACATTTGTGGAATGAACTCCACCATTTAGTCATAATGTGACTATAGATAAATTTCTAACCACTTGAAACTATTTATTTATAAATCTAACACCCATCTCAAAGCACAGTGTCTGACACATATTAGGAACTCAAAGTGGACCCACTTTCCTATTTCTACTAAACCCTGTACATACTATACTATTATTCTACTCATCACAATATTATTATATTGTAATTATGATTTACCACCTGAACTGGAAGTTCTTGGGGAGAAACTGTCACATTCAGCCCCAGTATCTAACATAGGAATAATAGTTTCCTAATATTGTTAACATTAAACCCAAAGTACATCTTAAGAAAAATCAGTTCCTTCCCTTCCTCCTCCCAGGTTTTCTTTCATTGTCAAACTCCTTGAAGGTATGTCTTCATCCACTTATCTACCCATTCCTCTCTTACCACCTTGCAATCTGACTTTCCACCCAATCTCTCTGTCGAAACTGTTCTATTTATGACCTCTTGCCAAATACGATGGCCCTCTCTTCTCATTCAGCTCACTCTCTCATGACAAAACACAACTGCCACCCACTTATAACTTCTTAAAAACCTATGGACTCAGTGACAGGGCACATTCCAAGTTCTCTTCCAACCTCTTTATCACCTGTTTTCACTAGTTTCTCTTCTTTTCAGCCTCCTGTGATATACACCAATGCCCTCTGTTCAGTCTTTTTGCAGTTCTCATTCACTCTCTCAACGAGCTCTTTATTCTTATAATTTCGCTACGCCCTCTATTTTGGTGATATAATTTCATGATTTTGTAATCTGCATTCATGTCCAAATGTATACCTGCCTAAGGGGCAGATTCACCCGGATATTCTACTACCACCTCACTCTCAAAAGTAATATGTAGACATAAATGGGCAAGGAAACAAGATCCTGTTCCAGTTCTACCACCACCAATCTGTGTGATTCTGGGCATGTCTAATCTACAGTCTCAACAGGAAAATAAGTCAAGATTTAATCCCTAGCAACCCTATCAGTATTAACATTTTATAAGTTTATATTTGATATCACCAAAATGAATCCTCAGTTTTTCCACCTATCTCAAACCTCCACCTTTTCAGACTCCACATAATCTCTGACTCTATCTTCCTATATGCAATATATCACCAAATCCTATTATATCTTCCTTCCATAACTTAAGCTCCTGTTTTGGCAAAGGTTGTTATTCTAGTAAAGCAATATATATAGGAGAAAGGTCTTTCCCAATAACCAGGAAAAGCCAGAGTTCAGGCCCCAGTTCTGCACTGACTGTAACTGCATGAGTAAATCACTTAACTTCTCCAAGTCTCAGCTCCCTCTACAAAATCAAGCAGTTATGTGAAGCTCCTTTCTAGCTCTAAAATTCAACAACTGAACAACTGAAAATTTCCTGGATATCTAAATTGGCCAAACTTGCTAGGTGAATTATTTGCCCCTTGGCTTAAAGTGTATAGGCCTGTCTAAAAAACAAATTAAAATTAATGATGATAAAAACATTAAAGCAACTTGCTCAGTAAGGACCCATGCAAAAGACTCTGGGGTTTTCTCTTGGAGGGGAGGGGTCCCTAACTGCAGTGAAATCACTTCCACTTCTCTGGAATCTCAAACTCTGGAGATCTAACCTCCAGGGATGGTACTAGAAACCTTTACGCGGCAACCTAATATGCCTTCTCCCTTTAGTGAAGCAAAAGGTCTAGATATGTACTCTGAGACAACTGGAGTAGTAATGTTCACTTATCTGAACATCTAATGCTCATTTATATGAAGAGTTAATGCTACATCACATATGATGTTCACTTACATGAATAGATGTGTCATTTTTGTACACATAGAGATGTGGCCTGACCATAGTCGCATGTCATCCATATATATGTAAGGGAACTTAAAACCTCTGATTTTTTTTTAAAGTGAGTATTAGTAATTCTGTATCACACTGCCAGTTTTGATATTGCTGTAAATAGCTCATGGTAATACTGTATGAGCCATCATTTCAACAATGTGGAAATGTTGAAAATATTTAAATAATTAAAAAGCTCTCCAATAGTTTATGTGCAAACTACAACTTTTTTTCTAATTACTTATTTTTTTTCAGGCAAGGCAACCCCTTGGTTGACCTCACAGATTGCAAGGACCTTGTCAATTTACAGTCTTTTATTTTTTTATTTTTACGCCTACAGCAGCACCTGGTCTTCCTGGGTGGTCTCCTATCTAAGTACTAACCAGGCCAGACCCTGTTTAGCTTCTGAGATCAGACGGGATGGGCCTTGTTCAGGGTTGCATGGCCGTAGACCTAATTACTTTTAAAGTACTGATTTATCCTTTTCTTTTGGTACAACACACCTTAACCCAGATGACCAATAGATTTAAATATGCCTGTTTGAATAATCTCTACAAAAATTGCATTTAATAGATTAGCTCTGTACAAAAAAGACAACCCAGCTAGAATGAAGCTGAAAAACTAACAGGTGACGTTATAATAGGGAAGAATTTGTAGAGACCTGTATAAATTACAGTACATTGACTCTTAGAATTATCTAACTTTGAATTTTTAAAAGTCTTTAAAAAAAGGAGCTACACAGGTTAAAGTAGACACAACTACTGAATCATAATTGGCCTTTTCAGTCCTATAGAAAATTTTAAGAAGTAAGTTCCATCGGAAAAGCATGGAAAAAAAGTTTAAATGCCCCTCCAATATTTGAGACCACCTGAACTGTGATAAATTCAATGAAACTAGTTAATTAAAAAAGCAATTACAATTGCCTTTTCAGAAAAATTCATACCAAATTTAACTGAACAATTTGACACCACAGACCAGGGTCTCTCGACCTCTGCACTATTGATATTTTGGGCTGGATGACTCCTTGTCGTGGGAAACTACCCTACTCATTGTAGGATATTTAGCAGCACCTCTGGCCTCCACCCACTCAAATAACAGTAGGTAGTGCTCCCCCTGGTTAAGAGACCCCAAAACCGTCTTCAGATTTTGCTAAATGTCCCATCAGGCAAAATTACTCTGGGTAAGAACCACTGGGGTGCATGCAGCCAGCCTCAGTGCTCATCCTTAATGCCCAGAGAGTTCTGAGAAGCAAATTAACTACGGTTACAGAAACATTTCAGAGCAGAGCGCATGACTCAGGGTAAAGTTATGACCTGAGCTTTCCACTCTCTTTTTGAAATACCACAGTCTCCTAAAGGGAAAGAACAACACACCCTAAAACAGAAGCATGTTATTTCCATGCCTTGTTCCTGCTGGCGGGCCTTAAGTTCCTCCCAATTCACAGACAAGGCCAGAGAAACACATCATCATGTGTGAGGCTAAGTGCACTAAGCCCTCAGCCAACTCTAGAACAGCTGGGTGTGGTTCATTTTTGGTGATGGTGAGGAAGTACTTTCATATACTCTATTTTGTCTTAAGACAGAAGAACTATGATGGTAGATAACACAAATTTTTAAGTCTGTTTTCAATGAAAAAAAATTACTTAAACCCAACTAAATAGAATACTGGGGAAATTTTACATCCTAATTAAAGGGTTTAAGAGGAAGCTTTTTCAACTCATCTGTTGTAGAAAATCACTGCACTGCAACACAGAATGCTGAACAAAACCACATTTTGTCAATTAAGGATTTTGTAGTGCTTCACAGATTTATAAAGATCAATTATGACTAAACAGAATTGAAGATTCAGAAGTCCAGAGACCTGGCTGAATTTTAAAATGATGCCAGGCTATATATACTACAGGGGGGGGGGGGATCTTTTTAATAGAATGAGTTGAATATTCATCTCATTTGACTTCCCTAAAAATGAGACCACCAAAATCAATCTGATTACCTAAGGTTTTAATTATCTGTGTTCTAGTTGAATGAGGCTTTCTTAATTGGCAATATTTGTCTTTTGCCTTAGATTCCTTATCACTTCAAGGCAAAAGAATCAATTACTCCTTTGCTTATTGGCCTACTATACCAGTAAAGCCTGTTTCCCAATTGGTAATATACCATAGTTGTGAAATATTTCTAACATGTTTTAACAATCAAAACACTTGCCAATAAAAAGCATTTTTTAAAGAAATTTGCAAAGAAGAGCATCAACTTCTAAAACAAATATTGATACTATGAACTATACTTCCTATTAGTAAAAAATCAATTCAAATTTAAGCAACCACAGATAAGGAAATTTGATTATATATTAGTCCGCACATTAGACTCAGGTTTTTTAAACTGTTGCCTGGCCCCCCAATGAATTAAATCAGAATCTGAGAGTGGCTCCCAAGTACTGGCAGGTTTTAAAAATCCCCAGGTTATTCTATTCTAATCTGCAGCAGTGCTGAGAACCGCAGCTCTATAACAATTAAAAGATTTTTCTTTTCCTCCTTTATATTTGTTAGAGACTATGTTTCTAAAATCTCAACCATAATCTGAGGAAATGTTTTAAAATTCAAACTAATTTTGAAATGTAGTTGTTATTTGAACAATTTCTCAATATGAAACACAACGCCTTTAACAGGCATGCCTAGGTATAATAGGTAAATTCAAAACCAGTTCTCAAACAAGTTCACACACCTAGCGTTCCTTAAGGTACTTCACAGTAATCTTAAAAAAAATGTGATCAAACTGTTAATAATGACTAACACTGGGGAACTGGGGAGGTAGCCAAAACTCGGTATTTTTTGCTTCTTACAAACTTCTATTATTTTATTTTAAATAATCAGTGTGACTAGATCCTTTGATTTAAAAATCATAAAAATGAAAAATGCACGTGCTATACCATAAAAAATCAATATTTAAAAAGCCTAAAGAAGTCCTATTTAGTGGAAACTAAGAAAATTATGCTAGTACACATCATCACATTTATCTTCGTTATTTTCTTAATTTCATGTTTACTCCAAAGAGACAGTAAACCGTAGCTAATAAAACAATGTGCCGGACTAGTGTAACGCTTCATTACGTAGAGATCTTTTCATCCAAGCGTTTCCTTTGTAGGTGTTAAAAGCAGCGACAGGGATTTCTAAACTACCGTACAACTAGTTTCTATGGTTGAAAAAAAAAATTTCAATTTCAATTTCAGTACACTACAATGCTGAATATCTGCCAAGGATTAAAACTACTACGTAGGTACGTAGGTTCGTAGGTTCGCTTCTCCAAAAAGTCAAAATGCAAAATCACGTTTTGGTCCGTTCTTTTCTCTCCTTTCCACAAAACGTTTCACCCAACTTTGTATTCAAATTTGAGAGTTGATATTTATTTACTAAAAGATTCTTCAAACAATATTTTCTTTTGCCTTCAGATTTCTCAAGTGAAATTTCTGTCAATTTCAACAGCACACATTTAAAAATGCAGCCAAATAAATGACAGATGCAGCTGTATCTATGAATTTAAATGACTTTGGTTTTTGCTTAATACTTTTACTATTTTTACATCTTCAAGAAGCAAAAGATCAACGGACTGTTATCAAACGTACTAAAGGAACTTCCTAAAAACTAATTTAGGCCACATTCTTTTCTCTCTCCTTTATGGAGTTTAAGCGTGGGTTGAAAAACCAACTTTCCTAATACTTCTTGCTGTGTCTCAAGGTCGTTAGGATAAAAATAAAGCATCCAACTCTTAAAACGTTTTGCAGCTCTCCAATCTCTTCTTAAAAAGCTGAACAATACAGCATCTGCCCTCCTGCTCCCTCGGTGGGTTACACAAGGCCAGAGTTACACAGCCCAAGGTTCCCGGCTCGTAAGCGTGCGAAGCGCCGGGCCAGGGAGCGGGCG
Organism: Rousettus aegyptiacus; assembly: GCF_014176215.1. NCBI lineage: Eukaryota > Metazoa > Chordata > Mammalia > Chiroptera > Pteropodidae > Rousettus > Rousettus aegyptiacus. Next base: position 115,228,586 of record NW_023416308.1, read on the forward strand.
GCAGTCTCGGGGCGCCGATCTCTGCCCAGGGCGGGGCCCGCAGAGCCGAAGCCTCTGGACATCGTTCCCGAGACCACCACCCTTCCGGGCTGTCCGGGGGTGCGCTGGCACCAGACCCACGGCAACAGCGGGGAGGAGCATTAGTGGCCTCCCCGGGGCGCGGGGTCCGACCCCGGAAGATGACCACTTCCTGTTGGGGGGCCGAGGAAGGCACCGCCCGCGACCGACCCACCCGCTCGGCCGAGGGAGCAGCCCTGGACCCCGAATTCGCCGGCCGAGAGACCCCGGCAAGGGGCGTGCGGTCGGAGCCCCAGGACAAGGAGGCACGGCGGGCGGGCGGTCTCTTACGAGCTATAGCAGGGAGGGCGGCGGGGTGGCCTTGGAGCGGGCACGGGGAAAATCAGGCGCCTCACCTGCTCCTCCCGAGGCAGCCGCTACCGCTCGCTGAGGGGAAAACATGGAGCCTCCGCCTTCAGCAGAAGCAGCAGGGGCACAAGGAGGGGCGGGATAGGGCGGGAACGAACCAAGCCCTGGAGGCGGGAAACGGGCGGGGCCTGGGCTCTGGATGAAACTGAGAAGGAGGGACGCGCGGAGCTGCGAGGCAACGAGCGCAGGGTGTGTGGGCGAGGTCCGACGGGAGGCTGGAGCGCTGGGCGGGCTGGAGCGGGAAAGCGCACGCGGCCGAATCCCGCTGCCACCCGACGCCCGTACGCGTGCGCAGGAACGCCAAGCGCGCCGCCGACTACCTGGGGCTGCGCACTCAGCGACGGTGTTTTGGGAATTGTAGTCCTACGCTCTCTGGGTCCCCCGCCAACGGGCCTCGTTCTGCGCACTCATCTTGGGCAGGGTATGAAGCGAGAGGGACGGGGCTTCTCGCGGCTCTTCGACCGTTGAACTACAACTCCCAGCAGGCCGTGCGGGGAGGGGAGGGCCGGCCCGGGCCCGAGCCCGCCAGCGAGCCGAGCCCCGCCCCGCTCCTGGCTTTGGGACCGGCGCCAGGACTGAGCCCCTGGGATGACCCGCTTCCAGTCCCTACCTGCCGCGTTTGTGACGGTTTCGGTGTTGAACACTTGCTGGGGCCATAGGTGGGCGGCGCTCTGCCCTAAGGACCAAAGGAAGACCTCAGCCTTGGGTAACGTGAGCAACACTAGCTTTTTAGCGATTTTGACCTAACAAGGAGAGGAGGTCTTGACTTTATTACCATCATCGTTAGCTTCACCCCATATTCCCGTCGCTGCCCAAGCCTGATGATGTACCGTTACCACCCTAAAAGCTAAACCGCGTGGTAGAACACTACAAAACAAAGTTGTCCGAAAATGTTTTTATTCACACTTCACATGTGATTGAGAAACTGTCAGTTGCCACAATTGAATAGTATTGTTATTTTGTATTTGTTGGGTAGGGGCGGTTCTCTTGAGGGTAAGTAGCTAGTGGAGCTTATGAGAGGCTAAAGCATCTATCGCACCACCGCCACCTCTTGGCTTCACCATTGACAAATTATTCACTTTTTAAATTCTGCCTCTGCCTGAACTATAGCCCATAGAATCTCCTTACAGCTACCTCTAGGCTTTGCCAAGCCCTTAAGCTCTTTTTAACAGATGATGATTGGGTCAGAGGTGAAAAGGTAAAGGTAATTCTACCTAATCTCAAGAGGTCCTGTTTTGATTTCTTTACCTCTGCCCCTTCTGAAAAACTCTCAAGATTATTTGAATATCTCCAGGCTTTAGATTTAAGAATCTAGATTAGATCTAGACCAACTGGGGCCAGCAAGAAACTAGACATGAACATCAGGATAAGTGTTTCACATTGGGCTTGCAGAAGACAGGACCTGCAGGATGTGAAATAAATCCAGGGCATTATGTGGCAGGCTCAGAAAGACAGAGGGGCTAAAGGCCGATGACTTGTCAGAATTGCAACGCAGATTAAAATTTTTTAATTGCACATACATCCCAGAATTCTTTATTCCCCTTCCCTGTCTGGCTCCATAAGACTTCTTACCATCTGACTTATGTTTTCCTTTCTTTTTATCTCTTCCCACTAGAATGTAAATTCCAAACAGACAGGAATATTTGTCTGTTTTTGTTCACTGCTGTATCTCTAGCTATATCAAATATTTATTGAATGGATGAATGAAAGTGTATGTTAGACTTAACACTGCTCACTCACTTTCTTGTTCCTTTAATTATTAAGTACCTGCTGTTGCTTTTGAATAAAATACCTCGTTCTATTTTAAGGGCTACCAACAGAGATCCATTGAAATCCATCCTGTCAGGAAATGACCAGCAAATACTGACATTACATCTGTCTCAGTATAACATTATCAAGGTCAATGTTAGCATATCAGCCTTGCCTATACCTTGTAGAAGTTCTGGACATTTGGAACAATACAGGACAAGTTATAGGTAGACTTTACGATTAGTCATAACTCAAAAAGCAACCCCTGCAAACAAGAAACATGTTTTGTTGTTATTGCTATTTCACAGCCATCCCAGGTAATGAAAACAGTAGACATTTAATATGCTAAATGTTAATAATGATTACAGCCTGCCTTCAGCCATCTCACTCTGAATTGAATCATAGGGTATGACCAGAGGCTGAGCTTCTCTTGTGGTTTTTTAGAAGTAGGTGACATGCAGACATGTTTGAAAGGGTAAGGCTACTGGCTTTGGGGTCATACCTGGCTTTGAATTATTGCTCTGTAGCTCACTAGCTGTGCAACCTTGTGTGAGTTACTTAACCTCTTTGATGTCAAATGATTTGAATACTCAGAGTTGTAGGTTAAATGAGATGTAAGTGTTTGGCAATTATGACTGATGCACAGTGCTCAAAAGTTGGTAATCATATTCATTCTGGAAAAGCAAAACAAAGTCATAAATACTCAAGATACTCAAGTATTTTTATGAAGCACAAAAATCACAAAATTATTTTCTGCAATGATATCCACCGTGACTCAGGTTCCAAAGCTTTCAAAAAGAGGGCATTTGTTATGGGGCAGGGACAGGACTAGGCAGTAATGCTGAAACAACGCATAGGACACATTCTGGTCCTCCAGAGACTCACAGTCTTGTGGGTAAATAGCCAAATAAAGAACCAGTCACTGTGACTATGCTGGGACACAGTTCAGCCTTCTCTCCTACACCTATTTGCAGCATCCATGTTTAAGCAACAGTCTGGCCACTTGGAAGGGACAGATTGGATTACTGGCATCCCAGGGTGTCATTTAAATACTTGTAACTTATTTTGTTCATGTATAAAATGAGGTAATGACTTGCCATCCTGGTTTATAAAAAGAAGATAGGCAACCCCTATGCATTAGGTGTTATAAAGCTAAGTATCGGGCCCTCAACACAGTAACACATAGTAACAGTAAAAGCTCAAGACCTGTTTCATTCTTGTTATTTCAGCCAACAGCAAGCACAGCTGTCTAACACTTCAGAAGAACATTAGGAAAGATCACTAGAATTTATTGTTAAGGAAAGGCAGCTAGGTACCTAACTGTATAGCATGCTATCATTTGTATTAAAAAGGGTAAATGAAGATATAGAGTCACTATATTCACCTTTGTATTTGCCACGAAAAGCTCCTAACAGTAGTCGCCTATGTGAATAGGGGTTAGTGATAGAAGAAAACTTTGATATGTTGTATATACTTTTGAAAAAACATGTATATATGAACATATATACGATGTGATTATATTAAAAAAATGTTTAATTAAAACACATAATTTTTTTTTTCTAAGAGAGAAGAAAAAGATGGGGTAATGTGATGGCCTAGAAGCCGAGGTGGGAAATTAGCTGTGTGTAAATGCCAGTCCTCAAAGGATGGGGCCTAGGAAGAAGAGGCCCCCCTCAGGGCCTCAGCAGTAAAAATTGCTCCGCAGAACTGAAAAATGGCTATGCTCCAGTAAAAATCCCATGGGGGCCCTACTCTGCCTGAAAACTTTCACTGAGTCCCAATTAGCCTTAAGATGAAGCCCAGTTCTTTAACTCTATTTTACTGCTTCTCCACCCTCTGACCCCAACACATCTCCTCCATTTCATCTCTTTCTTGTCGCAATGCAGCCCCTCGGCTCTAGCCAACCTGGGCTGACCACACCCCAAACACCTTAGACACAGTCACACTTTTGAAACCGCAGCCACCACAGTGGCCTAGGTGTTACACTGAGGCAGTGTGGAGGGAATGGGCTGGAGGGGATCAAATCTAGACCACTTCTGCTTGACAAGCCAGCAATGACATGTATCACTGGCTGGGCTGGGAGGAAGGGGTGCTTTTTTGTGATTGGTCTGCTCAGAAGAAAGTCTTACTGTATACTTGCACAGAAGCAGCCCCTCCATTTCCTTCCCACCATTCTCCCTTGCTCTCAATAGCCTCCTTACCACTCCCAACCCTTATCTGCCTTGGGGCTTCTTCATAAAGCCTCCCCAAGCCATTATAACTCCACAATGATTCATTCCCCTCTAAAAATTCCTAAAATTCACTTGCCATCTAATTATAGCATCATAATTTTGTGTTATTTGGGGTTGTTTTTGGTTGCTATTTAATTTGTGAGTATGGTCTAAGCTCCAATTAGCTTATAAGCTCATTGAGGACAGGATAAACATATTTTGGGGATCCCTCCGGATTTCCCAGGATAGTGTGAAACACACAGCAGGTGATTAGTAAATATTTGTGAAACAAATTATACATATAAATAACATCCCAAGCACGTGTCAGTCTCAGGGAAGTTTACTAACAGCAAGAGAGAGCAGGAAGGAAAAACAGCTTTAGGGAATGGACCTAGCACAAAGGTCTCTTATGTAAAATCTCTGAAGGATCTGAAGAGATCAAGACCACATTAGTGTCTCTTGACTTTTAACTTCTTTTTTTCTAGATATCATGGAAATGGGCTGCCTTTCCAGCCAGGGGCATGTTCTGTCAGGGTTAGGGACCAGCATCATTCATTTCCTTATCCAGCACCTACTAACATAGATTTCTTTACATTTATGCACTCATCAGAGTGGGTAAATAAATGGCTTGGTTATCCAATTGGCTTGTATCTCCCTTTGCCATCTAAAAGGACATATTGCTGCATCGTCAACTGATAAAAGTGCCAGAGTAAGCTCTTTGCTACGGTTATTATGGGAAATATTCTTCTGTGCCCTTTTTCAGAGTGTTGCAATAGCCAGTTTTTTGTTTTTGTTTTGTTTTGTTTTCCCCCCTGTCTGGGCTTTACCTGACTTCAAAAACTGTCAAGGGCAGATGTAGTGCACTGTTCTAGATTTCCACTGGTCAGATCGTTTTTCCTTTTTGTGGCTGCCTGGCCGAGTACCTCACCCTTCATGAGGCAGCATCTTTACAGGATCTGCTGATTCTGCCAATTGCCCTTCAGGTCATTGATTGCTGCTTGAGAAACAATAAGGCCCACAGCCTTGATTTTTATTATCTCCAGTCTATTTCTATTTTTAAAATAATTATGCACATTACAAATATTTTCACCAAATGTAGGGGAAAGGCTTTAAATTTTGTAAACCAACCAAAGAGAAGGCAAAAATGAACAAGATCTAGTATAAGCTAAATATCTAGTTTCAAATACATTTTCTGCTAAGGACCCCGTTTAAGCTATGAATAAAAATCATGTGTATTTTGTGCTATATTCTCAAGTTTTAGTACTTTATTTTACCATTCCCCAAACACAGCCAGGACGTTATCACCCCGCTCTTAAATTTTCTGTTTTTTTTTTTTTCCTTCAAAATATGCCTTCTCTACCTACAGCCTATTCGTAGGAAAGGACGACCTTAAGACCCCAGGCGGACGCTTCTTTGGGAACAGTAATGAGATAGGAATACGAAATAGGTCGTGCGGCTGCATTGCAATGTGATTGGAATGAGTAATAGTTTTTCATTCTGTAGAGCATCTTTCTCCACCTACCAAAAAGGAGTCCGTGCCATCTCTGCCTCATGGTTATGAGATATTGCGACACATCCAGAAAAATTAATAAAGCTGAGTGGGCCTACTTCACACCGTGGTTTTAATATTTCATTTGGAGTCACAGGTGGGAACACATCAGACGAAAGACAACGGGCTCTGGAATTGATGGGAAAGATATTCCCCCACTTAATGAAAGCAAAAAGAAATGTCTCTCGTTAAAACACATAATTTGCCGACCCTAAAACATTCACAGAAAGAAGGAACACTAACCCTCCTGCTCTCCTCCCCCTTGGGCCGCAGTGCTGGGCGGAGCTTATTACTTGGTCACGCCCCTTGCGTCATGTTCCCCCCCCCCCGCGAGGGGCGCGGCTCTAGGCCGCTTTCGCCCCTCCTTCCCCGCAGGACCGCGGGGGGGACAGTTCCTGCGCCTGCGTCCTGCGTCGCTGGGCGCCCCGACGCTGCCGCCGCCCGCCCCCGCCGCCGCCGGGGGGCCCTTCGTGCGCCTGCGCGCTCGCGCTCCCGCCCTCTCGCTGCGCTCGGTTGAGTCAGTCAGTCTGTCGGAGTCTGTCCGCGGAGCAGGAGGAGCGAAGGGGCTTCGGAGAGGCGGCTGCCGGATTATTTGCTTTCCCCTCCCTCTCTCCCGCCCCACATCTCTCTTTACCCCTCTCCTGCCCTCGCTCGCGCAGCCATGGCGGAGCCGTCGGCGGCCACTCAGTCCCCATCAGTGTCCTCGTCGTCCTCCGGGGCCGAGCCGTCCGCGCCCGGCGGCAGCGGCGGGAGCTCGGGAGCCTGCCCCGCCATGGGGGCGAAGAGCTGCGGCTCCTCCTGTGCGGGTGAGGCGCGCCGGGGGACCCCGCCCTCGGGAGGGGGCGGAGGGGACCCGGAGGAAGGCGGATCGCCCTCCCCGCCGGAGGCGGCCGCCCCGGGAGACGGGCGTCTAAAAATGGGCTAAAGGGGAGGGGAGCGTAGGGTCGTGCCGGCGGTGAGGAAATAACGGGGTGTGAGGAAAACAGGGTGCGGGCGGGGCGGTGTTCTGGAGAGTGGGCGTCAACGCCAAGACCCGACAGGTAGGGGAGAACACCCGATCCGGGGAGCCGTCCACGCAACCGGGGTGACTGAGCGGAGGATTAGAGAGATTGAGAGGATCGGGCAGGAAGGTGGTAGGAGAAATGATTAGTTAGGACTTTGAGGGCATGGTGGAGAAAGGGTTGCACTGGAGGTTTGCGGGCAGGTGTTGACATAATCGGTCTAAAAAAATAGTCTTTTTTGTTGTTGTCGTTGCCCATGGAGGGGACGAGGAAGTTAACTAAACATTACAGCCATTTTCTATACCGAGTTCATCTGCTTTTACTATTTTGTGGCCAGACTCCCTCAATGCCCGATTTTTCTGGGGCTCCGAGGTAGGAGGCGTGATGAGAATAGCTGAGGGAAGATTTGGGGAGGGAGCTGCTGATGGTCCAAGATGGATCCGTGGCTGCATGTGCAACACCGCCTTCCCTTCCCTTCCCTGGCGCGGCGTGGGGGTGGAGACATGCAATCAGTCGCTTATATTCTAGAAGATAATAGAGTCCGGCCCAGCCATCAACGCATTTTGAATTCGTGCCGTCTGCAGGCTGTTATTGATTGCAGTATAACAAAAAGGGGTGTTTACCGCAGAAAAGGGGGAGGGGGAGAAGTTCAGACAAAGCAGGGGCTGGTGGAACCCCCTTCTTCCATCTCTCTGAAAGACGAGGAGGGAATTTGCAGGCCGCTTTTAGTTTCCATTGTATACGCGTCTGCCTGCTGGTGGGAGCTGGCTGGCAGGCTCCCTTCGGGCAGAGATCTGCAGTGCAGATGCCTTCTCCAGGAAAAAAAAAAAAAAATGCACCATGAGCAGATGGTGGTTCTTAAAGGAACTCAATCTTCGAAGGGGGTAAAAAAAAAAAAAAAAGCTTTTTGTGAAAGCAAAGGCCATAAGCTTGGGAGGCTGCAGGTGATTTTGCTGTCTGTTTAGTTACCAAAAAGGATTTTGAGAGATTTTAAATGCTACGTTGTGTCTTTTGCCAGAATCTAGGCGTGATCATTATAAAGAACATAAAATGTCTGATCTTAACTTCGTAATATATTCTCTACGAGATTTTCAAACATTGGATTTCCCACGAAGAGCTTTGGTACCCTGCTGGGTTTCCATTGTGGTTATGGCCATTTCGTAGAACCAGTAGCAGAGGAAGCTTCTGCAGGGTCAGGATTAGCTGTCCAGATAAAGGAATGAGGCAGCAAATTTAGAACCCTTGTTCCGTTTACACCACCAGCGTTTCTCCTCCAAATTTTCGTGTTCTGGGCAAAGGTCCAGGTGAACAGCAGCTTCCCTATAACTTAGCAAGTTGGTGTTTTGGCTTTAATCGCTTGTCATTGTTTACTGTTCGGTTGTTGGCCCTTTTGTGCGTATCTTTTTATTTTTCTTGATTTAAAATTTTGAGTGACCTGAAAAATAAACTAGATAGATTCTCTATCTTAAACTATTATCCATTGAAAATACGTATTGTCTAAAAAAATCATTAAGGCAGTTTTCGTTGGCCCAATGTAATATCCTCATTTGTCGGGTCACTACGTGAAGAGTTCAGCTTAAGAGACTGTCAGGTATAGTCGTCATTTCACTGCAGAAGCTGTTCCTCCCTCAGAATGTTTTCTCCATCTCTTAGAGGAAATGTCTCAGGCTTCTGCACCACAAAAATAAGCTGGACTTTGTTCTTCCAAACTCATTTAAAATGGGTACTAAAAAAAGCTACCTTGATTATTTAAAAATCTACTCTGTTGATGCCAACCTTCGGCTTCCATGTTCTTTCACCAAGCCTCTTGGTTTTGGAGACTTTCACAAAGTCAGAGAAAAGTGAGCTGTTGGTGTCCTTTAGGAAGCAATTTTATCTTGCCTGGCCAGTCCAGTAATGAATTTTAGAAATATTAGTTTCACTTAAAGGTAGAGAGTGAGGGACGGCACTCTCTGGTCCAGTGCCTTGAGCACTACTGCAGCTGGCAGTGTCTTGTGCTGGGAGAAGGAGATCAGGGGCCAGGATTGGCTTCCCAGATTTCTGCCTTTGAAGGAAACTACAGATTTCAAGGCAGAAATTTGAGTTGAGGTAAAAGAGTCTTAAATATTTAGTGTTCTTTTCAGGATGAGAATTGCCTTATTAGACCTTAAGTATACATAGATAATGTCTATTGTCTGAACTTTGAACGAGCTTTCATAGTTTACTGTTTATAGCCTTCAAAATTCTGTAACTTGCTAGAGACTGACTGTTCTTTATTATTGCTATGAAAATCATGGTGTCAAAGCTGCATTTTTTTGAATCTGTTCATGGAAATTATCTCAAAAGCAAAAACAGCTTGGACGATTAAAAAGGTTTTGTTTTAAATACTTTTTTCCTCACTCACGAAACTTAATTGTTCTGTGTACTTTTTATGGCATCATTTTGTTCTAACAGCTCAAATTATGAGTATGTAATTCGTATTTTCAGTCTTAACCCTTAAGGAATCTGACCACCTGTTCAACACTGACATTATCCGTATTACTCATGTCAAATTGTCAGTGGCAGTGTACTATGTGATAAAAACACAGATTTGAGCCCCAGAGACACCTTGATTTTAGTCCTAACTCTTATTAATTGTATGACCTAGTGCAAACCTTGAGACTCAGCAGTGTGACGTAGGTAAATTTGCCTCAGACCCTTAAATCCTAACTTTTATTGAATAACAATACCTAATATTTAATACACCTGTCTGCAGCTTACAAATTTTTGCATACAGATTCAGAAAAGCAATTGAATTAGAAGTGAGAAAACAATTTTCCTCATGATAAAGGAAAATCTTATAACTTTTTCTTCTTTCTAAAACTAAGTCAGTTTGAGCTTTTGACACCCCACGTTATCTTAAAGCTGCCACTTCTTTCGCTTAGCTGTTAAAAGAGGTGGTTTTGGGGAGCAGGCAAAGTCAAGATATTTCAGAGATGGCTTAGCATGGCATCAGCATGCTTAAATATTACCTGTAGCATTCTGACCATAATATGTATAGTTGTGATACATTATGAAACTCCTATCATGGAAGCAAGGGTACAGTAGACAGTAAGAAGGGTCGTGTCAATATTGTTTACAGAGGCCTGTTGACTAAGATGGTTTTTATTCCCCAGGAATAAAAGGATTCTCATAATGCTAGTTTCTTTTAGAGTCAAATTCACAAGTAATTTAACCACTCTGATCAAACAAACTAGTCTATATCTATTTCACATGCATACCTTAACCTGAAATTAAAATCTCTAAGGGACTGTTTTATAAGTTGCTGCTAAGAGCATCAGTGTTTTTATTTTTATTATTTTAGAGATGGTCTGAAAACAAAATTAAACTAATAAAATTTCTTTTATTATATTTTGTGTTGAGGAAATTATATATTTGGCCTGATGTGGAAGTCACCTGCTTAATCTCGAGTGTGTTTCAAGGACTTGTAAATGAAGTTTGGTAGTGAAGGAATTGGTGACATGTCTTTGAAGGGAAAGGGGAAAGTTAAGGTTTCCAGTTTTATTTGAGCCAAGAGGTTGTTGGTTCTGCAGAAGAGCACTTCTCTTTAGACTAGCTAGCATCCTAGACTTTACCATTTTTGTAATTCTGCTCAGAATTACAAAGGCTACAAATAAATGATTATGCATATTTGTTGTGTGTACTTATAGTTTATGTTCAACTTTGTTAACGATGAATTTATATTTGCCTCCTAAACTATACAGACTAAAAAATATAGTAAAACTTTTAAAATAAAGATTACCAAGTTGATATTATGTTCATATAATTCATTCATTCATTCATTCAGAAGTTTCCCAGGAAACTGACTGACTTTTTTTCTGTTCGTTTATAATAGCTCTTAATTTTAGAATTATTTTGGATCATTGAGTATGTTATAGATATTTTAGAAAAAGTGCATATGCTAATTAGATTTAGTCATAATCAGTATTGCTTGAGATTGCATCATTGAAGCCTTTCACTACATAGTCGTGACTTACATAAGACACGTTACTCTGTGACATTGCAGTTTCAGAGAGAATCCCTTTAAATATTGTATAGAATTTGCATTTGTATTTTACATTATCTGGGAGGGGATTGTCAGCAGGTAGCCCACATTTGTGGTCTTTTGAAATCTCAGAGATGTATTTTTATCTGTTTTCTCCATTTAATATCAATTGATTTTTTTTTCTCCCTGTAAAACACATCATCATAACCTAATGAGGAGGGGTGGGGGAAGTGGGGTGACATGCGCTTTTTGACATGTTTCTCATTGGCAGCTTGCCCTTCAGGATATATTGAAGGATAAACTAACACAGAGCTCCTTTTGTCCTGTTACCTGAAAGCATTTCAACAGTGAGCATTGTCTTCATTTTACATAGGAGGTAGAAATATTTAATTTTTATATTTTCAATTCGTGTGTTGGTTTAAGCTGTGCCCGTGTATTAACTGAATTCAGCAAATGTTTGATCATACACTAAAGGTCTTTGTTAGGTGCCATGGGAGATAAGAAGGTAAATAAAACACGACCATCCCTCTAAAGGTTCTATTCAGCGGTAGCAAGACTTTTGTTTATCTGTGAGGTAGTCAGGTAGTGCTGTAAACCCTCATTTTGCAGATAAGAAATTGGCTCAGCAAGATTAAGTGCTGTGCCCAGAGATTTGTGGCTACAAAGTTGAGGAGAGGATAAAACCAAGGAATTGAGGGCTAAATTCAATTCCCTCTCAAATCTACTGCCTCGCTTTAAAATTGGAAACAACATGTGATAAAAATGGTTCAGTTATCAATTTTAAAGCCTTTATTACTATTCCCGTGATTCCTAAGCCAGGTGCCTTTTTCCTCCACGTGTTCTACAGAAACTTCCCTTGTCGAGTTCACTGGTTATTTTCCATTGTTAAATCCAGCGTCACTTCTCAGTCCTCATTTTAAACTCCCTTTCAACAGCTTTTGGTAAGGTTGATCACTCCCTCTTCTTCGAAATAACCGGTTCCATTTGTCTCCCATGACAACACACATTTTCTTACCAGCTGCTCCTCCTGCCTCCTCTGTTCTTTTTCTTTTTAATTGAGACAATTCATACAACATAAAAGGCACATTTAAAAGTGATTTTTCTACAAGGTTGTGCAGCTATCACTAGTAATTTCGGAAAATTCCATCACCCCCAAAAGAAGCCCCGTTAGCCACTTTCCATTCCTCCCTCTCCCCATCCCTTGGCCAATGCTAATCTTCTCAACATCTAAAATGTAGAGTGCTCCAGGACTCACTTCTCAGAACTTTCCTCTGTTTTCACTGGTCTCATTTATGACATCTACCTTTTGATTTGAAACACCATCTATAACTTGATGACTTCCAAATTTTTATCTTCAGTCTCCATGTCTGATAGGCATCTCAAACTTACTGAACTCCTGATCTTCCCTTTTAAATCTGTTCCATTCACAGGCCTCTCCATCTCAGTAAAGGGCCATTCCATTCTCGCCATCATTTCCGCCCCCCACATTAAAGAACTCAGAGTCATCCTTGGTTCCTTTCTTTCCTTTGTACAACCATCAGCAAATCCGCGTGATTCTACCTTCAGAATATATCTGCACCTTATGAAAGATACGAGGACATGTCAGATGGTCCTTACTCTCAGGTGCTTCCAGTCAGGTTAGAATTTATTTCCAACAGCCAATAAATTGAATTACTTTAACTAGATATGAGATCTTCTCTAGGTTTATTGGTTCCAGAGGACCAAAATATTATTACTAATTGGTATATTTTTATAGTAGTTTGTATATGTTGGCTCTAAATAACTAAATAAAAATCAGTTTGCTGGTTTATGTAGTGTGGAAAGTTTTTAGTGACTTGCTTCCAACGAGTACTGTATGGAAGAGTCGGGGGCAGGGCACCATGGAGAAACCTGGCAGACTATCAGCCAGAGGAATCAGGGTGAACATCAGCGGTGAGTCACACCGATAGCAATACCTGTGACGTGATACAAAAGGATGGCCTTTCACCTAGGTAGTGTTTCCCCCCGAAACCCATAACCGTGAGGAAAGCATCAGACAAACCCAGATTGAGGGACAGTCTGTAAAATATCTGACCAGTGTTTCTTAAAGCTGCCAAGATCATCAAAACCATGTAAGATGGGAAATTGTCATAGTCCAGACAACAAAATGTGATGTGGAATCCTGGATGGGATCCTGGAACAGAAGAGGGGCATTAAGGAAAAATCAATGAAGTCTGAATGAAGTACGGGGTTTATTAGTAATGTATCGATATTAGTTCATTAGTCGTGACAAGTGTACGACCATACTAGCATAGCATGTTAACTCTGGGAGAAACTGAGTGCTGGATCTAAAGCAACAAACACTGTACTATCTTTGGGTCTTTTCCTTAAATCTAAATGAAATAAGTTTTTTGTTTTTTTTTTCCTTTTTTTTTTTTTAGCCTTTACCATGAAATAGAAATTGCTTTGGAAGAGGCAAGGAGGTCCCCTTTTTCCACTTCTATTTAGCAGTACAATGGAGATCCTAGCCAGCAAAAAGATAAACAGCGTAAAGTGCACGCGGATGGGGGATCAGTCTACCAATCCCGAAGCTCTGCTGCGGGGGAGGGCACTGATTGGCTCAAGTTTAGTTAGCAGCTTTGACTGAGCTGATAGGAGTCACCATGAGGAGTGGAAAGACTGCCTTTTTACATGTGTGCGTGTGGCCTAGCTATCAAGCGAAAAGGAAAACTAAAAGATAATCATTTGTTTTAATATTAGAATATTGATATTTGAGAAATCTAAAAGATCTGATCATTTCTAATTTTCTATTTAGATAAAATTTCAAACACTTTTCCTTATGTGTTGGAAGAAACTAACAGAACAAAAAAGTTTTGGGTTTAAATATAGAAGTCATTCTACAAAGTTGTTCCTGAAAGTAACTTGCTTCTATGTCTAAAAATACAGCGTATATTCTGGTATTGAAGGACAGTTATCACGAAAGTGAAGTTCATTGAAACTATTTTTACTGGGAGTTGGAAAATTTAAACAATTAGACTTATTTGGTGTATTTTCGCCCATCTAAATAAAACTTGAATCTCACGTCCAATCCAAAGCTTCTCTTCCCCTCCCCCGAACAACACAACTAGCCCAGGCTTGACCCAAATTTGAAAACATGAACTAATGTGCCTTTTTGCTGTTTTTCCTCCCTGTTTTCCATTTCTCACCTACTCCTTCCCTTTATCATCCATCCTCCTATCCATGCTTTTAAAAGTTCCCTTCACTCCTGTCTTCAGTGTCTGGCCTCTCTCCACCACTCCAGCTATCGAGTCATCAGTGCTGAGTTTCTTGATTACTTAATTTCAGTGACCCATTTCAAAGTCTCAGCCACTCACTGGCCTTTGACTCTGTTAATCAGTCTCTAAAGTTCTCCAGTGACACCATTTTCCCCTATATTGACTCTTTCAGTCTTCTTTACTAGGTCTTTCTTGCACCTCTTTACGTATTGGTATGTCTCAAGACTCCATGGTAAAACCTCTCATTCTCCCTGGACACATTCATTCACTCCGGTGGTGTCCCTTCTCACCCAGATGTTAAGTTCCAGATGTTTATGTGTAGCCCTTGCCTCTCTCCTGAGCCAGTCCATAGTGGGAAACAGTTTCCACTAAGATAGGCCTTAGATCTAATTTTTTTGGTGAAAGTTAATATAAGGAGTTCCTTCTGTTTTGTTCCATACCCCATCAGTGGCATTTCATTTAGTCCTTCAGTCCTTTGATTTTGACTTCTCCAGTCTCCAGCATCCAAATGATGTTAAGTTCCGTCCATTCTGTCTCATCGGATCTTGTCCCTTCATTCCTATCCTCAGTGCCTTAGTTCAAGCCCTCATGTCTTGACAAGATTATGCAGTAGCTTTTCATTTAAGTCCATGCTCTACACTACCACCAGAGTTCTTTTTTAAATACATGTGATGTCATTCCCTCACCTTAAAACTTCCACTGATTCCTCATTTTACATAGGATAAAATCCAAATTTCATTATGTGACCTTTGAAGCAGAGGTCCCCAACCTCTGGGCCACGTACCGGTACCAGTCCGTGGCCTATTAGGAACCGAGTGAGTGGCTAGCGAGCAAAGCTTCATCTGTATTTGCAGCCGCTCCCCAGCACCAGCATCACCGCCTCAGCTCCACCTCAGATCATCAGGCGTTAGATTCTCACAGGAGCCCCAGTCCCTGGTACCAGAAAGTTTGGGGACCACTGATTTAAAGCCATTTGGAATCTGGCCAGTTGTTCCTTCTCCAGAATGCCTTCCTCTGCCTTGCTCACCTTTATGACCAAGTTTACCATCTCTTCTGTAGTTCACTTTAGTGACTGCCTCTATGCTGCGTTCCCACAACTCATAGAGTTTTACTAGTTTGAATATTTTAGTCACTTATCTCTGTTATTACCACAGTGCCTGGACCTGGCTCCTTAAATATACTGTTTGGTTAATTTAATAGCATTTGAAAATTGAGATCATTCTTGGGTTCAGTTCCCTGTAGCATAAATATTGGGTGTGAGTACAATGTGCTGGTGTAAATTGGAAGACCTCATGCAATATTGTTGCAAACTATTACTGGTTATCTGTGTTCTGTATCAGAGTAGATGCTATGCATAAAAATGTATATGTTGAAATTTTCCATTAGGAGGAGGTGTTAGGTGGAGGTGAAGTGGCAAATTCATGGGACCTTTTTGGCCCTGGGCTTACTTAGCATTTGGTTTCTCAAGTTCATTCATATTTAAACTTATCAGTTGGCAGAGATTTAACGTTGAAGGTAAACACATAAAAGCATAAACCCATTGGGAAACATTAAAGAAATAGAAATGTTTGCTTTACAAAAAGAAAGAACTGTTTTTCATTTGTAGGAGTAAATGTGATGCTTCATTTTAAGATAATTAAAATTCTGATCTTGAGTTACTGAATTACTGCCTGATGTCTGTTAAATTCTGCCTTGGTGTTAATATGCTCCATATTCGGTGACTAGTTTTCTTAAATTAGTACTTATAGGTATGTCCCAATTTTTAATATAAGCTCCTTATTTTAATGTTTCTAACGCTTGCGAAAACACTTAAAAATGCAAGAAAAAAGGAGTTAACAAATGAAGATCAGTATACATAGGATCATTCCTGGTGGTGTTTTTCACATGCCGTTTTTATTAGTCTTTTTACATTTTTACTGAAAAGGTAATTTATGTTCTTGGTTTATCTGATTTTTTTTTAAGGGCCAAAGGTTGTAGTGAAAAGCAAATCTCCCTCTTACTGCAGACGCCAGAGTCCCTTTAACGAGTCCCTTGTGTTGCCAGTTACGGGGAGGGGCCGCACTACGTGCGCTCCTGCGTGCGCTCCTGCACTTTGCTTTTTAAAGTTAATGTATCTGCTATTCCAGCGTGCACAGCTATGTCTCATTCTTCTCCATAGCAACAAGTATTCCATTGTTTGGCTCTAACTACTTAGTCTACTACTAATGGTCATTTAGATTATTTCTAGTACTTATTATAACCAGTGCTCTTATGACTACGCTGATACACATGTCTTTACACGTGTATACAAATTTATCTGTAAGTTACATTCCTGGAAGTCTAACTGCCAAGTTAAAAAGTATGCATAGGGTCGTGGGAAAGGTATGTACACTTGAAGTTTTGATATATATGTTGCCAACTTTAGGAGAGTATAATTTGAGAAGATGATGATTTCTCATGTAGTCCTGTTTTCCCTGTGGATTAATTGTGAAGTATTCAGAGTCAACTTTGCCTGTTCGCCAACTGTACATTTAAATGCTCATCTTTTAGTAACTAACTCCACAAAATGCAGTTGAAAATGGTTAAAAGCCAGTATCGATTAGTACTTAGATACCTATTTTTCCATTCCCACACAGTTGCAGGGAAGCATCATCTTTCTTGAAGTTTTACTTGTTTAAAAATGCTAGGGGTCCCGCTTTTCTTCCTTTGAAGGTGAGAATATTTGACCAAAAAAAAAAAAAATGGATTAACTTTTAGGGATGCATCTCAAAATAAGAGATGGTTTTGCTGCCAGGTGAGTGAAAACAGTAATTGGAAATAAAGACTTGGGTTTTCCTCTCTTGCTTAAACCCAGTGAAATTATGATGCTTGGCCAAAAAGTTAAAATTCCTGTGTGAGGTTGTCAACTTCTCACGCTGTATATTTTCTTTCAGATTCCTTTGTTTCTTCCTCTTCCTCTCAGCCTGTATCTCTCTTTTCGACCTCACAAGGCAAGTCTGTCATTTTTTGTGTGCATTAATAAAAGAAAAATGTTGAGAAAGAGGCTGTAACTGGGGATATGAGGCACAAGTTTTCTGTTGCCCCCAAATTCCTTAAAAGCTCATTACAAGCCAGTCCTTTATATTTAGCAGTTTCCGATGGGTTTCCTGTAAAGTTTAGTAAAATAGAATAATGATGCTGCAGTGGACCCTTTGGCAAGCAGAAGCTTGAGATGTAGTTTTGACTTTCTTAAAAATTGAAAACTTGCCTACAAAATTTGGAACCGATAACATTGTGGCTCGAAAAACAACCCACCCCCAGAATGCATTTAACTTACTGATTTGCAGTTATGTAACTGGTTTGAAGAGGTAGTGGATTTGGAAAAACTGTAAAAGTGTGCTTCCACTGAACTGCTAGTATACCAGCCCGGCTAGAGAGTATTGTGCTGTGAACTTCTCTGAGATGCGCCCCAAGAGCGAGGCCAGTTCCAGATTGCCTAGGAATGTTGAACAAGTCAGTTGACTTTTTGGCAAGCAAGGTTTGTTTTCCTACAGCTGTGGCTTTACTCGTTTTATTAGGTCTGCCAACCAGTGAGGAAGGGAATCGGGTGCGATAGCTGTAGGTTCGTGGAGGTGGTAGCACTGCTAAGCTGGGCGAGGAAGTGCTTGTGCCTCGTTGAATTGCACTAATAAAGACGCGCTGTTTCATTTCCGCTCTTATTTGACCTCTCAGATGTAAGTCAGTGGAAACCCCTTCTTTTTAAAAAAGGTAATTAAACTCTCTAGATAAATTTAAGAAGCCCGGTGGAAAGATCTTGTTTATTGTCCCAGCTGAATTCTCTAGATGCAAAGTGTGGATGCTGGTTTGAGAGGAAGATTTTGACCTTAGAATAAAAACATAATGGGATAAAATGAACGTAGTAAAATTTTGTCAGGTTTAATCTGCCTCTTAGGAAACATAATAATTTGTTGCTTTTAAGTGATAATTTGTTGCTTTTAATTCAGGCTGCTAACATTAAAGTCCCCAAACCTCTTTATAATGTGCCTCACTCTGTGAATTTGGAATCCTTTGTTGGTCAAATCATGACCTTTGAAATTAACTTGTTTACATTAAAAGATAGGTATTTTGTGAATGTTAGCAAGTAACTCAAACCCACAAAGTGATTTTGACATCTGGAACCCAACTAGGTTGATATTTTTAAGGGATTTTTTTTCTCATTAGAAATTTAATAATTTAGGCAAATAAGTATTACATTTATTCTACTCTAGAAGATAAACCGGTAATAATACCGTGTAAATAGAACAAATAATTGTATTTTCTCTATTGTAAATATTTCAGATCTTTTAGAATACATCTTTCATACTTATAACTTCCAGTCATTTTGTTCACATAGAAAAGATAATTGATACCCTAAAAAGTGTAACAGTGCAACCCAAGCACAACATACTTAATACATGGAATTTTGCGATGATAAATATCTTAGCTTTAAAAATTACTTTAATCCCAGTTAGGAAAAATTACACACACACAAGTAAAATGGAGGTAGATAAAAAGGTTTTTTTAAATTAAAAATTAATTAATGTTTAGGCTTCAGTTTCACAGTATGAGAGTATGTAAAAGAAAATAGATTTATTTTTGTGTATTTCCTTTCAGCTTATAAAGAGTTATTTTGACTGGTGCAGATTCAAGATAGCGTTACTGCTAGAGGGATGTTGTGAAGAGGCCATTAAAAACATCCCTGAAAGTGTTCCAGTCTAGCCTCTATTCAGCATTTTCTTCTGCAAACACACACACACACACACACACACACACACACGAAAAGTAAGCCATTTGGTGCTTCATTGGCAGTTGTTTGAGGTGTCACCTTGGCAGGTGCTTGCATATATTCTAGAACAGCTGAAACTGGTACTTCTAGTCTGTCTTAAATAAAAATAAGGGAAGGGGAAGTTGTTGATGTACTTGATTAACTGAATTAAAACCCCTGGGGAGAATAGCTGGGACCAGTCTGGGTCAGCACAGGCCTTCAGAGCAACTGCTGCCACCCACAGGTACCTTGAGTCCATCGCTGGCACTGACCCAACTAAATAACCTTTGTCTGGCTTCCATATCCCTTAGTCATTTAGCCTTGGAGAATTGTGCCTTTTGTATATCTAAACCGTACTAATCAATATGTAGCAATAATTAAATGGGACATTTTCATATTTTAAAATGACATTTTTAATTCTGAAATATATACCTACTTATTATTGGGCTTCAGAGAGATGCCTGTACCCAAGACTGTTATTAATCTGGACTGAATAAAGAGAAGCAGTTAAATATTTCAAAAGGAAATTATGTAATATCTATTAAATTGTACTACTTTGAGGCGTGCAGCTACTTGAACTAGCAGGTGAAGCTTTTTGAAAGCCAATGATAGATTTGTGATGAGGATGTCAGTGGCATAATCAGTTGTGCCCCTGAGTAGGTCCTTTGTGGTCTTTTGCTTATTGATTCCTTTGTTTTGTTTTGTTTTTATTAAAGAGTTAAATTTCAACCTAACCTCTGAGAATTTCAACACAGGGGAGTAAATTTTAATGATGTTTTCCTATACTATAAAGATATTAACAGAGGTATGGATGCAGTATGTAGCTAATTTTTAATTGAGCTTTTGCAATGCTCGATACTTTATATGAATTATCTCATTTAATCTTCATAGCCCGCTTTTTGGAGGAAAGGTACTAGCTCTTTTACCACTTGAGGAAACGGGAGTTGAGAATGGCGAAATAACTTGCTCAGGATAACAACTGTAAGTGACAAACCTAGGACTTCAAAGCCCATACTCATGACCACTACCTATTATAAAAGATGATAAAGTATATTAGTTGTATTTTAGGGTTTACAGATATTTTTTAAAACATCATTCTGAGGTTAATGTTAAAATCATGAGAACAGAAGAGGCAGAAATGACTATTTTATCCATATTGCTGCTATTGGTTATATAATTTAGTATCACCTGGGAGATGTACTCCCTCCACCAGACACAAAATGAAACTGAAATTTGGTTTCTACTTTTAAAACCTTTGGTAAAAGTGTAGGTTGGAAAATACTGTGATTTTCTTTAGAAAATATTAGGGGAGGGGGACTAGGTGAAAATCAATAAGATGGGAGAGAATCCGTCCACCATGCAGAATTGGAAGCACATTTGCAGTAATGAACATTTGCATTCAGTTTGAGTAACTCAGTAGGCATCTGGAATAGGAAGTTAAACACCGAACTTTGGGGCAAGCATTGAGGGAAAAATTTTGCCAGTTACAGCCTTCTTTTTAACAAAAGCAAAACATTTTTCTTTGTACAAAAGAGACTTTTTGTTTAGGATCTAGCTTGGCTGCAAAGTGTCTGCTGGCTAACTTCCTATTTTGATGCTGTGGCTGAAAGTTGCTGATATTGTTTTGCACGATAATTTGTCTTTCTTGTTTTTGTGAACATGAGAAAATTCAAGTGTGGGAACACCTATACCTGAATATTTCAAGCTTCCCTTGTATGAATATGCGTAGTGTGTATGTGAAAAAGTAACTTAGTGGCTACTACCGGCTGGCAGCCTTTCTTCATTGATGTGTATGGTTTTCCATGTTACAGGGATCCTTCTAATAGTGATGAATTTCCTAAGGGAGGGGGAAAGTGACTAAATGGTAACCATAACAGAGCTCTGAGCTATTGACTCCTTTTAGGAGGAACTCTAATATAGGATATAACATTCCGTATTGCTTATTTGTTTTTAGATCACACTGCTTTCAGTAATTAAGTTACAAAGACTTGAGTATTAAAAGTCCTAGATCTTTTTCTGAAGGGCAGTTGTAAGAATACCATATACAGTAAAGAAGATATTTTGAAAGATAAAGTAAACAGCACAATATATTCCAGTTTGAATGTATTGATGTGTGCAGAGCATTCACTTGAAAGTTTTTTCATGTTATTTTAACTCCCACCTTGTTCCGTGAGGTAAAAATTGAGGGAACATTCTTCCTCAATTCTCACACCAGATTCTTAGCCAAATGGAGCTTGTGCCTTATTCCAGTCAAAGTTGCAAGTTGCTGTACTTTAAAATTGGCAGATAGACGTATTCGAAGCAGGCACAAAGGCCCGCTCCTCTCCCAGGCCCTGCTGATCCGCACGCTGTGCTCCTGGGCAGACGATCCGTGGGCAGAAGTCACAGTGTCAGGCCCAGCTGCAGGGTTTTTACAGGACGAGCTCCAAAGTACAGCTCGATTGTTCTACGCTTCTAAAACGAATATAATACAGTCAAGTTGTGGTTCTCAAACTGGGTCGATTATCTGGGAAACTTGTCAAGAGGGTTCCTGAGCTCCATCCTCCTCAGGAAATTCTGGCTCAGTAAGTCAGAGGTCAAGCTTGTGAAGCAGTAGTAGTTGCTTTAAAGTTTGAAAGGAACCGGGATTTTTGTGCTAGGTTGTCCAATTGTTCAGCTAGTTGTACATTGAACTAAAATATACTTTGACCTCGATGTTCAGGAAACGTCCTTTTATCCTTCAGCATTGGCTTAGAAATTTTTTTATGTATTGATTGGGCTGCCTTAAATGTCTTCATCTGAACCTAGCACAGTTCTTAGCATGTCGTAGGCATTTCATTTGTACTGATTCAGAAGTTGTGTCACCCAAAATTTTGAAACAGATAAAAGCTCTTTAAATCACTTCCTCTTATTTGTGAATGGTAGGAGGGAAAGTGTCTAAAACTCTGAATGAGGATTTTCTGTATTATATATCAGAGGAAGGTAGTTATGATTTGATGTGTGTGTGTGTGTGCGCGCGCACGTTTCTGTGTGTGTGTGTTCAAGAACGTGATGTTTGGGGACATTTATTGAGGATTTACTAAGTGCCAGATGCTGTTCTAAGGGCAGTTTAAAGTTAGGTGCTTCAGTATCCCCATTTTTTAGGTGAGGTTAAGCAGCTTGCCAAAGACACCAGATTATTAAGTTTGATGAAAGGATTTTTTATCTTTTAATTAATTGGAATTTTGAGTTTGGGAGTGGTAGAGAAACAAGTTAATTTCCTACCTAGTCTTATTTCAGAAAATATACTAAAATGGAGATTTATAAGGGTTTATAGTCTAAGTGCTGGATACATTTGGAGACATTCTATTATCATTGTAGGGTTATGACATTTTCCCCATCGTATACTGATTCCCTTTTTTAAAAAATCTATTAGGCATCTAACCCTTTTGTTACTAATTAGAATAATGCCATCTTAAATTATTAGGCTTATTGAAAATGAATATGTACATTAAATCCCATTATAGCAAAGAACTAATCTAGAAAATATTCATGAAGAGGAGATTTTTAGTAATATTGAAAGTCTCTTGCACTACAAGAGACTTTGGAAAGAAAAAAGGGTAGTGGACATTTCTGGAGATGTAAGATAATCCAAAGTTATTTCATCAGTGTATAGCATTTATAAACTAGCAATCTTCAAACTCCCTGGAGTTTTCTGCCATTTCGCCAGGTTCAGACTTGGACAACACCAATGATTATTAAGTACCATACTGACTAATTGAAGAGTCTTGGCTCATGGGAGCTGTTCCAAAGGCTTATTAGATTCTGGTCCTTGTACTACATAATGTTTTCCTGCCTTTATAAACTCTTTATTTCCAGTCTAGTTTTTTCCATTGTCTTGGTACAAGTCAGCTCTGTCCAAGTTTGTTAGGGTTTTAACTAGCTAGAGAAACTTTTTTTCATTTGCCGAAGTTCTAAACAAGATCATTAAAATTCAAGCACGGCTGAGGATGCCTACGTGGGAAGGTTTGATTGACAGCCGTGAGAGCTGGCACCTGCATCTTATGGCCACTGAGGAGTGAATGCAGCATCACACTCTGTTTACCCTCTAAGCTTGCCCCCCTAAAACACTACCCATCCCAAAATTAAGTCACAAAATTATTATTAGGGAACATGATTAAAGTTACTTTTGTATATGTAATAGTTGTATCAAAGACTCTTTAGTTAAAATGTTCGAAACCTGTTGGGCAGTCATGGCACCAGTACAGGATTTATTGGCGCTGTGAGAATAAGATTTCCCACCCAACCTTCTAGCCTCTCCTCAGATCGTTATACACCTAACTCACAACTTTCGGAGTATTACGAGTTCAAAGAAGAGAGGAGAGAAGCAAGGCTCGGAAAACTCACAGTCAGTTTGTGTCCCGACAAAGCACAGAAGGTTTCTACCACGTCCCCCCGCCCCGGTAGTGCGTGTTTTCTCTGATTAGCATTCAGTGTAGGTTGCTTCCTTTTTCATTTTGCCAAGCCCACCACAATATCATTCTCATTTTACTTGCTGTTTTTTTCTTGTTGTCCGTCTCCCACGCTGTATTGTAAGCTCCGCAAAGGCAAGGACATTTTCCGTTTTGTTCACTGCTTTTAACATAATGCCTAAAACAATTTCAGGTGCATGAAGGGCACTTGATAAATATTTGTTGAATTATAACTAATTCATTTTGCTCACTTTCCCCTGTAAGATGACAAGTCCAAATTGTGTGAAATCTCAGTTTCTATAAAATATATAAGCATTCCCTGTGAGGGGAACACCTCACAGTTCCATTCCTGTTTGTAGGGAGGGTTCCCAAACAGTTTGACCTTAACCCACATTTAGTCCATTGAATGTTTCCCGGTAGAAACAATAACCAGTGAATTCAGTAGCTCAGATTTTATAATAGTTCTGATTTAAGCGTAGCCTGTAGTTCTTTAAATTTCAGGTTTTTGAACCTTTTAACCTACAATATTATATCCATAACTCAGTCTTGCTGAGTATTTATATATAATGGTAGATGTGACTATGTTTACTACATTAGAACTAAATATGAATTACATCTTACTTCAAATATACCCTGTCCCACTGGTGCAGTTTGTACCACCAAACTTTCCTTCCTCATTTATAGACATTTCCGCCAATACCCAGATGACAGTTGTGATTCTAAAGATGTGATCCCATCGCATCAGATTTTAGTGATATGTTGAAATAGAGAAACTTCGTCTGACATTTGGAAACATTTTTATAACCAGATTTTTTTCATTGCAGTAGATATTTCATTCTTGTTCTCATCTTTGCGAAATAATTTTGAATAAAGTCATACTTGCTTTTGTCTAATTGTTCAGCTTCTCACTTGAAAAAGAACATAGCCACATACGGGTAATCCCAAAGGTTTTTCTCTTTCACATCTTCCCAGTTACTCACTCACAAGGCGTTGCTGAGCCTGCTAATAATACTCACCTGACCAAGCTGAATCTTTGATTCATTCTTAAGGAATGACCTAAGACCTACCTTATTCCAACTCCAGTGATACAGCAACGTGCAAGAAAGACAGCACTCACTGCCCTTGGAACAGCTGTTTTGGTCTTTTTCCCCAGTAAAAACTTGCGAGAGTGGGAAGTTGGAAAATGAATGACTGACAAGTATGTGCTTTCTAGAAGGATAGTTTCTGTTTTAAAAAGGATTTCCGGAGTTAACACTTAATCAATTTAAAGTTCAGATTTGGTTAAATTGGCAAGTTGGTGTAAGAGATTTTGGAGCAGGCCAGCCTTTCCAGTACCTTCAATTTCAAATGTTCAGGTCATATGTACCTGGGACCAATCATTCCTGTTGATGGAACAGCATAATTCTAGACTGATTTTTAGACTCAGGAAGGGTCCATTTTATCTCCTGAAAATCGAAAAGAACTCGGGCCACTATTTTTTCCTAGATTCTCTCTCAGACTTTCACACAGTGGATTTATAGAAGCGATGTGTTCTGAACTGTTCATCTTACAGATGAGAGTGTATCAGAATTTCATAATATCAAGTTGTTTGTTCTGTATAGATTACATCGTTTCTGTTGAATAGCTTTACCGAAAAACACAGAAAAAAACTTCCCCAGAATTCCCAGTCTTGTTACTCTTCTTTATGCCTTACCTTTACAATGGAAAAAGTAGACTGAAAATTTGTTTGTTATTTGGAATTTGTAGCATGATGTGGCTTTTCTGTTTCACTGCTGGCAATTTTATGCATGTGGTAGAGGATAATTGTTGACATTGTTTTGTTACATATTTGTGTGTGTATACATCCTGTGTGTATATATGTAATTTTAAAAATAAAAAGCATGCTGCTTGGCCTGACTAGCTAATATGTAATTGTACCTGGTAAACAATTTTTTTCTTTCAAATTCTGACCATAGAAGGATTGAGCTCTTTTTGCTCTGATGAGCCACCTTCAGAAATAATGACTTCCTCCTCTTTTTCATCTTCTGAAACACATAACACTGACCTTACAATACTACGTGGAGAAAAAAGCCAAGTGTTGGGCAGCCAGCCTATTTTAGCCAAAGGAGGAAAAGACTGCTTGGCTCTTCCAGATGTGAAAAAGATGGAAGAGTCTCAGGGGACCAGTGAAGACGTAGCCAGCCCCGCAGCCGCTGTCACAGAAGGTTACTGTAACCAGCCTTCCACTCCAGCCAGTTTCCCAGGTCATGCTGCTTCTCTCGCAAAGGAAGCCGGTCAAATGGAACAGCAAACAAATAAAGATCAAGCGCCCAGGAACACAAACGAGGCACCAAATAGGAATGATAAAACTCCCTTGGGTGCTGATGGCAAGTTCACTTTGCTGACATCCCAGAAACCACCCACCGAGCAGTCTAATGCAGAAGGCATTTGTACATACTCCTTGTCCCCGTCCAAAGTTTCAGGAGGTGGTATTATTGAAAAGGATTCCCCTGAATCACCATTTGAAGTGATTATTGACAAAGCAGCATTTGACAAAGAATTTAAAGACGCATACAAGGAGAGCATGAATGATTTCGGTAGCTGGGCAGTGCACACTGATAGAGAATCTGCAGACACCTCGGAGTCTAATGACAAAGTATTTCCACTGAGAAATAAAGAGGCAGGGCGTTACCCGACCTCTGGATTGCTCACTAGGCAGTTCTCACACACAACTGCAGCATTGGAAGAGGTGTCCAGATGTGTGAATGATATGCATAACTTTACTAATGAAATACTGACTTGGGATTTGGTTCCCCAAGTGAAACAGCAGAGCGATAAATCTGACTACATCACAAAAACTATGGGACTTGACATGAGCGAATATAATTCAGAAATTCCGGTTGTAAATCTTAAAGCTAACACTCACCAGAAAATTCCTGTATGTTCTGTTAATGGGAGCACACCCATCACTAAATCAACAGGTGATTGGGCAGAAGCATCTCTCCCACAAGAAAATGCCATCATTGATGAAAAACCTATACCAGACTGTCTCGATTCCACAAAGGATGTCGGTAGCAGAGGTGTGCGAGGCAGTGTGCAGAAAGAAGATGACACACTTTCAGAATTACCTGGGTCTCCGCTTGAGAAATGTGTCTCTCTGGGTTCTGGAGTGGCCCCAGTGAAAGTGGTTCTACCAGATGGCCACCCGAAAGATGAAATGAACTGGCCGAGTGCTGTGCTGGGAGAAGCGACAGAGGCTGATAGTTCTGGTGAATCCGATGACACAGTAATAGAGGACATCACAGCCGACACTTCATTTGAAAGTAACAAAAGTCAGGCTGAAAAACCTGTTTCCATTCCAAGTGCGGCTGTAAGAGAAAAAGAAATTCTCAACTGTGATAGGGAAAACAGAACATCCGAAAACTTTGACAGGTCAGTCAGTGACGTCGAGCCACGAGTTCAGCCTGATCTTGAAAGGAGCCCGTGTTCCCAGGTACCTGACCCGAACGCCACATCAGAAGGTGCGAAGCACTCAGGTAGTAGGAGTGAAATTGCTCCTGAAAAGCCTGTTGCAACTAAGAACCCAACACTTCCTGCAGCAGCATCTTCAAACATTTTTAATGAGACAGAATTCTCACTAAATGTGACCGCCTCTGCCTATTTGGAGTCATTACATGAAAAAAGTGTTAAAGATACAGATGATTCTTCCCCAGAGGACCTGATAGCAGCAGCCCTTACAGAAACCAGGGAGAGAGGAATAGTAGATAAAGGGGAAGGAAATGCCTTTGAAGCAACATCAGAGAAGACTGTGGACTTTAAAACAACTCTTCCTGTAGAAGTCTTACATGAAAGAGAGTCAGGTGGTTCTGAAATTAAAGACATGAAAAGCAAATACTCTGAACAAAGCAAAGAAACAAATAGAAGTGAGTTTCTGGATGTTTTCCCCACCCAACGTACTCCAGTAGCTTCTCTTGACTTAGAACAGGAACAGCTCACAATCAAAGCCCTTAAAGAATTGAGTGAAAGACAGGCCGAGAAGTCAGCTTCTGCGCAGGATGAAGTAGAATCTCCTGAAGAAATACGCAAGCAGACTTTCACATTTGCTTCAGAATCTTCTCAGCCACAGAGATCGTTTGATGTGCTAGAACACCCAGATGTCAAGACCAGATCTGATCTTGGGATTTCCGAAAAGCCCACTATGATCAAAGAGACTACTAACGTAGATATTTCCAGCCTTAGCAAGGCTGAACTGGTAAACAAGCATGTCCTAGCAAGACTCCTGACACACTTCTCAGGTAACCTTTTACATTAGAAATACTGCATGTGGTTAATTCTGCTTTGATTACTTATCAGAGTGACATTTTTTTTAGTCCCTGATTTCGATCACCAAAATTATGACTAGGAATAAAAACACTATATGGGGAAAGGTAGATTTCTTTTTAATGGTCGCTTGCTTTGGTTTTCTTAAACAGGTATTTCCCAAAGCAGTGGACCACTTGTTAAAATTAATATTCTAAAAAAATGTTTTTATGCTCCAGTTTTTTCAAGGGTCTCCTTTTCTTGTAGGTTGGCCCTAGGGCGATGGCTGCTTTTAAGCATATCATTAGGTTCTCATTCACAGAGTTTATTTTTAAATCTTCATAATAATAGCACTGCTTACTTAGTCCTTGGATTTTTTGCTTTGGGCCTTGTAAAATCTATTTGGCAATCAAAGATAAAGGAATTCCTGCTGGGATAGACAGTAAATTAAACTTTTAATTAATTTGATTTTATACCATAGAGATTTTATGCTCTGAAAGGAGGAAACCTGTGCCCTAGTACTGTTTTGTGTGTAATACTTGGAGAACTAGTGCATTCTTCTACTTTGGACCTCATTTAATATTCTTCAGGTGAAATTCATTATATGGTATTAGGCTCTTCTATTTATTTGAATGATTACCTTCCTAGCATTTGGTCTTGTAAATTACCTCAAGTGCTGTCTGTTCCGGGGTCTTAGAACATGTAAGAAGCAAAGGATATTTAAGGCCTCTAAAACGGACCCTCAGCCTCATCTGATACCAAGTTCTGGACTTACTGTGTGGTCAATGTCAGGTGCTATGTGAGGAGCTATGATTTTCCAAACCTTTTTGACCATAGAACCCTTTTTTCAAATGAAATCATACACACAGAATTATTAATATTTAAAACAAAATTGAGATTTTTTTTTTTAGGATCAACTTATAAGTGTGGTTATACTGCTTACCTTTTTTTCTATCAGGTTTCATTGTGCACAGAGTTGGGGGGTGGCCAGTCTTTAGCAATCATTGTTCCCTCTCCCCGTTTTCTCTCCTCACTGCAGCCAGAGCGCTGCTCAGCTCCTCAGGCAGGTGCGGCACCTCAAGGATCTGGTCCCACACTCGCTCACACTAACTAGGCGTGCTTGCCGGGGTTCGGGCACTGGCAGCCGAGCCTCAGCCTCCTGACGTTCTTAGTTACCTATGGCCCTGGGATGTCACAGAGCCACAGCTGCTGCAGCGGAAGGACACCCTTTACCTTTTATAAAGGCATTTCCTTACTCAGGACCTTGGACAGATTACTT
Organism: Rousettus aegyptiacus; assembly: GCF_014176215.1. NCBI lineage: Eukaryota > Metazoa > Chordata > Mammalia > Chiroptera > Pteropodidae > Rousettus > Rousettus aegyptiacus. The sequence continues at coordinate 115,257,527 of NW_023416308.1, forward strand.
AATCTTCCTAAATTTTCAGGTGCTATGTAAGGAGCTATGATTTTCCAAAACTTTTTGACCATAGAACCCTTTTTTTAAGGTTGTGAAGATTATGCGTGCAAACGCAGGTAATGCAGGGCCCATCCCGTAGTAAAGATTCATTCAGCACCAACTATCGGACCTGGCATAGAGTAGGTACTGGATAATTATTTGTTAATTAATTATTAATTAAGTAAATGAATTGTTCATTATCAGTGAAAACATTGCGGGTTGTTGTTGTTGTTGTTGTTGTTTTTTAACTCAAAAATGTGAAGTGGAAGTTAAGATTAGCGGTTATTCCCTAGTAACTGAAGATTGTTAAATTTGGGCTTAGGAGCGCTAAACTCTCATTGTTGCTTTACTGTGTCTGAAAGTGTGATGTCGAACAATCAAGTTACATCACCTTTGGGGCCTCAGTTTCCTTATGCGTAGAGTGAGGATGCTGAAGTAGATGGTCTTCAGTATCATTTCAGCAATATGATTCTCTTGCTCTGGTATATTTTAGGTTTCTTAGTGAGTTGTTATAATTCTTACAGTAGCTCTTGAGTGATGAGGCCTATGGGACAAGAAATCCAGTGTCTAATTCTGGCAAGTTCCTCCTTTAGTGTGACCTTACGCAACTAGCCTAACTGGTTCGGCATCTTCCTTTTTTAATATGGTAATAATTATCTTGTCCTGCTTTATAGTGTTGTAATAAACAAAGTTCCATGTAAATACTAATTATTAGTCTTTCTCATCTGAGTTATTCAATCTAGTTGACAAGGGCTGTGGAAGTTTAGGTTATTTGTCATTGACCAAATTCTATGATTAATAGATATTTTTGAATGGTAATTAAATAAGATCAGTATAATTAGACCAAGAGGCTGACAGATCTTTCTTTGCAGGTTCAAAATTAAAAATCTTTTTAATTGTCTTATTTTATGAATAAATCTTTTAAAATGTAAACTACTTCAGTAAAATAACCAGTCTCTAATTCTCTAGGAATATCTTCCTTTCTAAAGTAAAACCAGTTCTGTAATTATGTTCAGCCTAAAGTTGTTGAAGGAAATGAGCAAAAGAAATAAAAAAAAATAGTGGTATTTTTTTCTTTTGCTCTTTTACAGTTTATGTATACAAGTTCCTAATAAAGCAGAATTTCAGTCCCTTTATGACGATATTTTAGTTAGTCCAGTAGTTATGGTATGATCTATAGTGTGATAATCATTTGGGAAAAAATTATATCCCTGCCTCCTACACCTAATTGGGTGAAGACAGTTTTTGCATTCTAGTATCCACATTGGCAGGAATGCGAGGAAATAGGCAGGGATATAGTTTGGTGATAGGTGTGTAAGTTGTTACAACTCTCTTGGAAGGCAGTATGGCGATGTGTAACCAGGCCTAGAAATGACCTGGTAATTTATTGAAAAATATATAATTTATTCATTTCAACATATTTGTAGTATTTCATATTATCACTTATGTTATTTCCCTTTAGCTTAGGATTTGGGTTATTTTTCATTTTTTGTTTACATCCTCGTACTTGTCTGTTTTTACACATACGCACCTATTTCTCAAGGGTCAGTGTGCCACTCCTTATCAATTTCACTTCTAGGTATGTGCGTTATTTTTCTAATTGCTGTCAGTTTGCTGTCAAAGTTGTACTTTCTGCTGTTGTGTGAAAGTATACATAATTTATTAATAAAAACTTCATTTATGGAATACCTAGCAGAGTCTTTGCTGTATGACGAATGCTTTAAAGTAGGAGAAAAGAAGTTAGAAAACAAAGTATTTGGAGTAATCCCTGTTTTAGTATCATTAAAAGTGAATCTGTTTACCTATAGACAATGAATCTGAAGTAAATTTTTAAAAACAATATCACAGTGGTTTTTCTTGAAGTTTGGCCAAGTAGGCTTTTACTGGCCTTGACCCCCCTACATATGTACGCTGGATTGGAGAGAGAGAGGAAAAAAAAAGTCTCGAAGGCACTGGAAAATGAATGATTCTGAGAAAGGGCTGACACCTAAGAGAAGGCATGGAATTTGTTTTCCATTTTTTACTGCTTTTAGCCAGAGGACAGGCCGAAGTTAGTACATTGCAGGTTGGCTAAAACTTCCATAGGAAACTTACTAGAAGACAGAATTCAAGTCGGCTACGCCCATTCAGCCACTGGAAAGCGAGAAGAGGAATCCTGGAAAGAAGAGAGCCAGAGAGTGAGAGCCCAAAGTTTCGTGTATAAACCGTGTTTGTAAGCCACTGTTTAACCCCTGAAGCACACATGTGCATGGAAGACAACAAGCAGCCCAGCTAAAGATAAAAGAGCTGACTCTAAGGTGTTGTCCAAGAGACAAAAGTTGGCAGTTTGGGTCCAGCCAAATTTAATTGCATGCTGAAACAAAGATCAGTATTCTCCAGGGAATATAAGAGACTCCAGAGGCTATACACCATACTATATAACTCCTCAGCGAATTAAAGGAAAATATGCTTGCATCGAATGAAAAGAAAGGAAATCTCAATTGAGAAATAGAAACAAAAGAGCCAAGTGGAAATTTCTAGAACTGTAAAATACAGCAGCAGAAATTAAAATTCACCAAGTAGTTTTAACAGTAAATGGAGAAGATAGAGGAAAGCGTTCGTGAACTTGATGCTAGATAAACCAAAACTATCCAGTCTGAAGAACAGAAAAAATGGTACTGAGTTTCAGGGACCTTTGGAACATTACTATAAGACCTATGGTTGGAATCCTGAAAGAGAAGAAAATGAGACCCTGGAGGAGGACATATTTGAAGATAAATTGGCAAAATATTTCTCACATTTTATGAAAAACCACATACACCAATTAAAGAAGCTTAGCAAACACCTACTAGGATAGAGACAAAGAAACCCATACCTTGGCACATGTTACAGGGGTCCCCAAGACCACCCCAGGCTCAGTGATTTGCTAGAAGGACTCACAGGATTCAGAAGTCGATATATTCACAGTTAACAGTTTATTACAGTAAACGGACACATTATAACTGGCAAAGGGGAAAGGCACATGGGATAGAGTCCAGGAGAAACAAGCTTTCAGGTGTCCGGGGGAGTCACACAGAGGATGTCCTTAATTCTATCAATGATGTGTGACAGCATGTACAAAGTGTTGCCAACCAGGGAATCTCAGTCCTCGGTGCCCAGGATAGCATGCAGTGCCCACGTGACTGACCTCAGCCTCCCACAGCAAAAATAAGTGTTCGCCGTAAATCATATTGTTAGGGTACACTTACCCGGTCTTAGTAGTACAGCATGGCCCAGCGACTGGGACGTGCAAAAACACAGATCAGCCAGAACACTCCAAGGGCGCAGAGTTCATTTCACAGGAGCCAGCCAAGGGCCAGTCCTGAAGACAGACCTTTCTTTGGCATGTGCAATGTTTAAGCAACCCAGGCCTGCAGAGTTAACCCTTTCCAGCACAGAATTTCACAGTCAAGTTGCAGAAACCAGAGATAAAGAGAAAATCTTGAAAGCTAGAGGAAAATGACACCAAAAATGACAATTAGAACTTCTTACCAGAAACCACAGATGCCAGAAGACAGTGAAATACAACATTTTTTAAAGTGCCAAACAGGAAAAAATGTCAGCCCAGATTTTTCTATTCAGCAAAAATGCCCACCAAGAATTAAGGCAAAATAAAGACATTTTTTAGATAAAAGAAAACTAAGATAATTTGTCACCAGAAGACATACATTACAAGAAACACTTTAAGTTCTTTAGATTAAAAGGAATTGACACCAGGTAGAAACTCAGAGTTTGAGGAAGTAATGAAGAGCATCAGAAATGGTAAACGTTTGGATATATATAAAAGACTTATTTTTGCGCTTCTTTAAAGTAAATATGACTGTCTAAAACAGAAATTATATATATGGAAATTCTAATGTTTTTTCATATAACAGTTTTTAACAGAAGAGTCCAAGAGTATGTGGACCTATACTGTAGCAAGGGTTACTACATTTTTTATGAAGTGGTACAATATTTTAAGTAGACTGAAAGTCAAGAATGTATAGTGTATTTCCTAAAATAACCACTAAAATAATAATGCAAAGGCATAGCTAAAAAGTCTAGATAAATTAAAATCTTCAAATAATCAAAAAGAAGGCATAAAATGGGAGACCCAATGTAACCATCAATATGTTAGTGAGCTAAACACTACCAATGAGTGGCAGACTGCATAAAAATGCGAGACTCAACTATGGCCCGACTATAAAAAATGTACTTTAAATATAAAGACACAGATAAGTTGAAAGTAAATGGATGGAAAAGCTGTACCAAAAACACACCATGCAAAAGTAAGCATAAGAAGACAAAGATTATTATCAGGAATGAAAAACGAGATGTCATGGTAACAGCTGTCAGGAAGTCTTGATGGTCATAAGTGTGTATGTGCCTGATGATAGATCCAAAATACACAAAGCAAGAATCGACAGAATTAAAGGGAAAAATAGACCCTTCTGTAATCATAATTGGAGGTTTCAGTACCTTTCTCAGCACTCAGTAGACCAAAACACACACAAAGATTTAAACAGCACAATCAACCACTATAACATAAATCATAGTTATAGAGCACTGTGCCCTACAGTGGCAGAGTGCTCATTCTTTTCCAAGTGCACAAGGTTCAGATTCAGCAGTATAGACAATATACTAGGTCATAAAACAGCTCAGTAAATTTCGAGGATTAAAATAATACAAAGTATATTCTAAGACCATAATGAAATTAAATTTTAAAGCTGAAATAAGATACTTAGGAAAATTCCCAAGTATTTGGAAATTTAGCAAAGACACTTTTACATAATGGATAGCTTAACAAAGTCCCAAGAAAAATTTTTTAATGTTTTAAACTGAATAACAATGAAAGAAACAGTCCACAAATCAACTACCGCAAATTTAGCAACTTAAAACAATCCAACTTTATTATCACACGGTTTTCGTGGATCGGGAATCCAGGCACGAGTTAGCTGGGTCCTCTGCTCAGGATCTCATCCAAGGCTCGGGGTTCCCTTCCAGGCCCACAGTCCCTGGAGGGCGCTGCAGGATCTCATATAATAGATGTAAACACCAGAGTTGCCATCCCATCACATTCGCAGGTTCTGCTCACCTTTGAGGGCAGGTGGAAGTATTTCACAGTATGTTATATGCCACAGGGCAAGAGTTTTGGGGGCCACCTTAGTTACCATAATGCCTACCACAACCCTACTGCACATGATAGGCAAAAATTAATGTAAAATGGATCAGAGACCTGAACATAAAAACTAAAACCATAAAACTTTTAGACGAAAGCATAGGAGAATAGCTTCATGACTTGTGGGTAGCCAAAGATTTCTTAGGTCACAGAATGCACTGGCCATAAAATTAAGAATCAATAGATTTCACCAAAATTAAAACGTACTCATTAAAATAGGCCCTTGATTGGGAGAAAGTATTTACAAAACATGTATCTGGATTAGTATCTAAGAAGTATTAAAAACTACATTTTGATAGAAAAATCAAATATTGTCCTTATTTTGACAACTTGGATGGTATATATCATTAAGCCTTTAAAAAAAAGGAAATCCTTTTAAAACAATGTGGATAAACCTGGGACGTTACGCTAAGTGAAAGGAGCCTGACACAGAAAGACAAATTCCGTGTGATCTCACTTACATGGGGAGTCCAAAATAGTCAAACAAAGAGTAGGATTGTGCTTTCCAGGGGGTGGGAGTGGGTACAATGGGAGATGCTGGTCAAAGGGAGCAAACTTCAGTTACGTGGTGAATACGTTCTGGAGACCTCATGTTCAGCATGGTGATCATTGTTAATAATGAGGTAGAGTATATTTGAAATTTGTTAAGACAGTAGATCTGAAGTGTTCACACTATACACAGACACACACCCATAACTATATGAGATCATGTAGATATTAATTAGCCTCATGCGATCATCTCACAATATTTACATATGTCAAAACATGTATACCTTAAATATGTATAGTTTTTGTCAGTTTTTTTAAAAAGCCTATTTTAACTAAATGACAACATAAAAAAATGGGCAGAAAAGATTCTGACACTTTACAATAGAAGATATATAAATGACCAATGATCCAATGAAAATATATTCAATATCACAAGTCTTCATAATTAAAATAAGATGTCACTCCTTAATGGCTGACATTAAAGACTGACAACACCTAATTTTGATGAGATTGGGGAGCAGCTGAAGCTCTCAAACTGTTGGTAAGAATGTAAAAATAGCACAGATACTTTGGAGAAAGATTGGTTGGTTTCTTAGAGAACTAACACATGCACCTACCCCATGATCTAGCAACTTCACTGTTGAGAAATGAAAACGTAGTCATTGAAAGGCTTGTATATATTCATAGCAGTTTTATTAGTAGCTCAAAGCTGGAAACAGCCAGTCCTCCACCAAGAGGGGAATAGGTTACCCGTGGTATAGCTAGTTACCTTTTGATACTTACAGAAAAGTATGGATGACTCTCAGAAATTATGCCAAGTGAAAGAAGCAATATAAAAATAATTCATGCTGTGTGATTTCCATTTAAGTGAAATTCTAGAACAAGGAAACTTCTCTAGGGAAAAGAATCAGAGCAGTGGTTGCTTCTTGGGGCGTTGGCTGGGAAGGAAAATGAAACTTTTGGGGCGATGGTTATGTTCACTAGCTTGATAGGATTGCATAGGTATATGCATGTGTTCAAACTCTGTATTATGTATTTTGTATTCAAGAAAACACTGAATAGTATCTAACTTTAGTTAACGACATGTAAGGTGAAGTAGATTTCCTGATATTATTTACTTTGAAATACATTTAAAAATTTTAAATGGACCAATGGACAGATAAGAGGGACAGATTATAATTTAGTAAAACATTAATGGATAGTGATGAACTGTATACCCTATGGTTAAGATGGTAAATTTTATGTATATTTTACCACAAAATTAAGAAGACATTAATGGTAAACTCTAGGTTGTGATTATGTGAGTGTCCTAACCTCTGCAGCTTCGCTATATGTTGCGGGGAGATTAAATGTCAAGGGGAGAAAAGCCGTGCTACTTACCCATCAGTCCCCATTGTTTGCATGGGGAGACACACTCACCAGAGCTGCCAGGAAAATGTAGAGAATAAGATCTCAAAGGCCAAGGGCATGTGTAGTTCATTTCTTTTGCTTATTACTGGTAAAGATTTTAGAGACTGTTAGCTCATTATAGTCTGAAACTGTCATTTGTATTAACTTCACAGACTGTCAAAGAAGCATACAAACCCAGATGTAGCATAACCATATGAGAAATGTCGTGTAATCTAACTAGTGTGGAAGGTTGAGTTATAAATGTGTACAAAGGGCATAAAATCACTTTAAGTGCAATTGGGCTTTCACGACTATTAGCAATTAACTAGCGTTTCATTTCATTTTAGATTGGATCTGATATCTTCTGCAGACTTAAGTCTAGACCTTAGAGAATTTAGTAATTGTCCAACGTATGCAAAGAACCAGCTGGACCTAGAAGGAAAGAAAGAATAGAAAAGGAAAGCCAGAGTTTTGTGCCTTTATCCATTCCATCATGATTCAGCACTGCATTTAAATTTAATTGTATCCTTTAGATAATGAAGTATGAAAGTTCACATTTCACATCCACCTGGCTGTCCTATTGGGAAGGAGTAGTCAGTGCCCTTTTGTTTTCTGTGCTTTATAAATCTGAAATTGAGGTCAAAGGGGATGTTAGGTTATTTAGTGAATAAAAAACTATTTTTTCCTCACAGTATGAGAGAGATGCTAGTTTGAAAGGGGTTCCTACAAATCTCCTTGGCCTGCTGCCAGGTGCGTCCATGGCCAGAAGCATGTGCGTCGTTTCTCACAGTGACAGCTTTGTATTCTGTCAGAGCCATTCTGACCCTTCTGTGCCCTTTTGAGGCGAATGATTTTGGTTAAGGGTAAATCTGTAGCAGAGCAGACTATTAACCCATTTTGGCAGCCACTAAATTTGGATCTGAGTTTATAAATATTTGCCAGTGTCTCTTGCAAAAGTGACATCATTTATTATGAACTATTAATGTAAAAGTAACCAAAGAAAAATAATCAGGATGTGGTTCCGTAGTGTAGCGATTAGCACGTCTGCTTTACATGCAGAAGGTCCTAGGTTTGCACCCCAGTGGAGCTACTGTCCATGGCCTACGGCCATGCCACTCTGAACAAGCCCAAAGTCTCCCATCCAGAAACTAACCAGGCCTGACCCGGCTTAGCTTCCGAGATCAGACGGGATCGGGTGTGTTCAAGAGATTTATTCTTTTTTTGGAGGGGAGGGGTGTTATTCTTAAAAGTGAAGTTAAAGCTGTTAACTACTAAGCCTTGAAGTTTTCTTGCACATCTATTACTGTTCAGAATAAGCATTTTGAAAAACCTTTCTTTTCTTCCTTTGAGGTGTGTACTTGGGAAAGTAAATTACAGACAGTGACCTTTGGGAATATCTGATGTTGGAATCAAACCCACAGTTTTCCCCAAATTCAATTTAAAAAAAAAAAAATGGGTTGAGAGTCAATAAGGTTTGCTGCTCTTCTCTCCTGAATTAGGGACTGGTATCATTTTCCTTTGCCTCTAGATTACCATTGGATGTGTTAGTGCCCTCTGTTGATGTAAGAAGGGTACTGCAGCTGTCATCCTTTATTATGTGCAAAAGGGAGACATCCTCTGAAGCTTTTAAAATAAAAGTAATATGGTCACATTGTAGAAGATTTGGAAAATACAAGGAAAGAATGACTCATCCTACCAGAAATATAACATTTTTGATGAATACACAGAATCTTTGTCAGATGCTTTATCTGTCATTAGCAAAATAAAGATAACATGATTGATTTTACTTATAAAGAGGATCTGTTATGTATTGAAATGTATTCTAACAAATAAAAGGCATAATTAGTACAGCACAGGACTTTAAACACATTGAAACACAACAATAGGTCTTTTGCAAAATTTCCATAGGAATTTTAGAATCAGTTTGTCCATTTCTACAACAGATACTAGATACTTACTGGGATTCTGATAGAAATTACATAGAATTATAGATAAATTTCAGAGTGATTAACATCTTAGCAATTTTTTATCCCCTCCCCCTCAACGTCTTAGCCATTTGGAGTCTTTTAACCCATGAAAACAATATAGTTTTCCAGTAATTTAGGTCTTTATTAGTTTCTCTTAACAGTGTTTTATAGATTTCAGTGTACAATTCTCATACAGCTTTGGCAGATTTATGCTTAAGTATTTCATATTTTTGTACTATTTTAAATGGTATTTTTAACTCAGTTTCTGTTTGATACTAATATATGGAAATATAATTGATTTCATACATTGACCTTGTATTCTGCAACTTTGCTAAACTCACTTATTCTAGTAGCTTTCTTGTACATTATATCAGATTTTCTACATTGGTGATTGTGCCATCTGTGAATAATGACAGTTTACTTTTTCCTTTCTAATTTGGATGCCTTTTCTTTCTTTTTCTTGACTTCTTGTGCTGGCTAGAACCTCTGATATAGTGTTCAATAGAAGTGATGCTAGGGAACATCCTTGCCTTTTAATGAACACGTTGGCCCTAGGTTTCTTATAGATTCCCTTTATCAAGCTGAGGAAATTCTCACCTGTAGCCTAGAAGTTTTAGCCAAAGGGATATTGGATTTTGTTAAATGCCTTTTCTGTATCTTTTGAGATGATCATATGGTTATTTTTTAGTTCATTGATATGGCGAATTATATTGAGTGATTTATAAATGTTAAATCAATATTGTCCCCCCCCCCCCAAAAAAAAAAAAAACCCACTTGGTCATGATGTAGTCTTTTTATATATTGTTGAGTTTGATTTGCTAAGTTTGTGTCAAGAATTTTTGCATCTATGTTCGTGAGCAATAGTGGTTTGTAGTTTTCTTTTCCTATAATGTTTTTGTCTAGTTTTGGAATCGGTAAAACTGGCCTCCTAAAATGTATTGGAAAATATTACTTTCTCTTCATTTTTCTGGAAGAATTTGTGTAGAACTGGTATTCTTATTTAATGTTTGGCAGAATTCCCCAGTGATGCCATCTGGACCTGGAGTTTTCTGTGTGGGAAGCATTTTACCTATAAGTTTTATTTCTTTAATAAATATAGCACCTATTCTGTTTCTTTCTTGAGTGAGCTTTTGGTAGTTTGTTTCTTTGTCTACTTCAACTAAATTGTCTAATTCGTTTGTATTACATTGTTGATACTATTTCCTTATTATCCTTTTAAGATCTGTAGCGATACCACCTCTCATTCCTGCTATTGGCAATTCGTGTATTTCATTTTTTTTTTCTTGATCTGCTAGAGTTCGATCTATTTTATTGTTATTCTCAAAGAACCAACTTCGGTTTCATTGATTTTTCTTTATTTTTCTGTTATCTGTTATATTGATTTCTGGTCTGATGTATAATATTTCCTTTTTTCCTTTTACTTGGGCTTCAAGTTCTTTTTCTAGTTTTTTAAGATTGAAGCTGTGATTGCTGATTTCTCATCTTTTCCGATAGAGTCATACTATGTACTGCTTTAGCTAGATCTCAAATATTGATTTTCTGTCAGTTCAGAATTCTTTCCAAGTTTTCTGTAGATTTTGATTTTTGTTGTTGTTTAGAGGTGTTTTTAGTTGACAAATATTGGGGATTTTCTCAATATCTTTGTTATCATTTCTAATGTAGCTACTTTCTAGTCAGAAAATACATAAAAATGACTTGAATCCTTTTGAATGTATTAGGGCTGTTTCATGGCCCAGGATTTGGTTTAACTTGGCAAATATTCCACATGTTCTTGAAGAGAATGTGTATTCTGCTCTTGTGTGGAGGAGTGTTCTATAAACGTCAAGCCAAATTAATAGTGTTCAAGTCTTCTGCATCCTCTTTGGTCTCTGCCTACTCATTCTACCAGATGTCGATAGAGGGGTGTTGAAATCCCTGGCTGTGATTCCATATTTGTCTGGTTTTTAACACTTTCATTGAGACATAATCCACATATTCTACAAGTCATCCCTTTAAAGTGTACAGCTGAATGTTTGTCGTCACCACTCTTCAATATTAGACCGTTTTATTCCCCCCACCAAAAAGCAACCCTGTACCTGTCAGTAGCCACCCCCCTTATTCCACCAATACCACCACCGCCCTAAACAGCCACTACTCTGCCTTCCACCTCCATATATTTACTTACTCTGGATTGTGTATATAAATGGAATCGTGTAATGTGTGGTCTTTGTAATTGGCTTCTTTGACTTAGCTTGACGTTTTCAAGTTCTACCCATGTGGTAGCATGTAACATCAGAAGTTCTTTCCTTTTCATTGCCAAATAATAATTCCATTGTATGGATATACTGCATTTTATTTGTGCATTCATCAGTTGATGGACATTTGGATTATTTTCACTTTTTGACTTGTGAATAATTCCTCTACGAACAGTGGTGTACACAAGTGTTTGTGTTTTATTTTTGTTTTATTTCTCTTGGGCATTTGCCTAAGCATGGAATTGCTGGGTCATATAATAACTATATATTTAATAACTACATATTTAATTATGGCCATTTATTAATGTGCTCACTGGCCATTTATATATCTTTCTAGAAATGTTTTTTCAGGTCCTTTGTACATTTTTCATTTGGGCTAATTTTCTTTTTATCGAGTTATAATTCTTTATACATATATGTATATATATTTTTTGGACACAAATAGTTTATCAGATATATAATTTGCAAATTCTTATTCTGAGTTTTCTTGTCACTTTCTTGGTACTGTTTACAGCACAGGGGTTTTTAATTTTGACATAGTCCAATTTATCTAGTTTTTCTTTCATCATTTGTGCTTTTGGTATCGTATCTGACAAACCATTGCCTAACCCAAGGTTACCAAGTACACTCCTATGGTTTCTTCTAGGAGTTTTAAGACACTTTCTCACTTTTCTTAAAGAACCATTTCATATCTTTGCTCCCTCCATAAACCTTCTTTGCCCTGCTGTCCGCCACCCCTGTCCATGACCTCAGCTCCTTTTTATTGAGAAAATAGAAGCATTCAGAAAGAAACCCCTCTGCTTCCAATCTTCAGATCTCTGCACCCCGTTCACTGGTGACTCTGACAAGGGTCAGCCCCTCGCCTGGGCTCCGGCTCTCCCTCCCTCCCTCCCTCCCTCCTGGACTTCCCTGCTTCTGGCCCCATCTTCGGCCCTTCCTGTTTGTGGCTGCACACAAGCATGCTTCAGTGTTTCCCATCTTTAAAAAACCCTCCCTTGGCTCCAGATGTGTCTGCTTCCTTCACAGCCGAACTTCTCAGGCATCTTCTCTCACATCGCCTCCCACGTTCCACCATGAATTACTCTCCAGCTCCCTCCAGTCGCTCATGTTCCCGTCGCTCCCCTGAACAGCGTTGATCAGATCAGCAGCTACCTCCATATCGCCAAGTTCAGGGTCACTATTTTCCTTATTTAGCCTCCGCAGAATTAGCCAGTTTGCGCACCCTCCTCCGAGCTTCGTGATACCTCCCTCGTTCTCTCCTAGTTCCTTTCGCCAGCTTCTCTGCTTGACTCAGCTACCAAATATTGGAGTGCCTCCAAATTAAGACCTGGACCTTCTTCCCTTTCAGTACTAGGTGACCGCATCCATTTCAGTGACTTCTAAATATTTGTGTTCTGGTACCTCCAGTTCACACATGTCCTGTGTGCTCCACACTGGTGGCTCTAACTGCCTTTTTAATAATGGATATCTCTAGACATCCATCCCCCAAATTAGCCTGCTCTGTTCTCCACTTCTCATCTCAGTAAGTGACGCCGCAGCCACCCATCAGCTCAGGCCCCACACCTAGGGCTCATCCATATTCCATCACCTTCCACATCCAGGCCATCATCAAGTTCCGCCTGTTCTACCCCAGAAATGGAGCTCAAATCTGTCCACTCTTCTCCGTCCGGACTGCCTCACCCTAATCTAAGTGACCCTCGTTTCGACCGCCATGTTAGCCTCCTGTTAGTCTCCTGCCCCATGTCAGTATAAGTGTTCTTCGTCCTTAAAATACGATATGCCCCTGTTTGACGTTCTTCAGCACGCCCCATTTGCCCGGAGGGGAAATCCAAGCTCCTTGCTTTGCTGTCTCACACGCCCCGCCCTCTCCGCGGGCCACGCCCCCTCCGTCACTGCCCGCCGTCTGCAGCGGACTTCGGTTCGGGCGTGTGCAGGCGGTGTACCACCACCCCCAAGGGGCACCACTCACGTGTTACTGTTCCAGCTCTGAGTGTTTCTTATGACAGTTTTCCAGCAGATGGCAGTAAAGTTCGTGAGGACAGGATGGCTTTTTCCGATTTGCACGAGGTAGGTTTACATTCGGGCTAATGTCTTCACCCCTTTTCCTTTCCCTGATACATCGAGGCCCTTTTCTCTCCGAGCTCTAGCCTTATCCTCTAAGCTTTTCTTTATTTTTCTCTTTCTGCCTTTCAAATATTCCAGACTTAAAGAATGACAAGCATAGGACAACAAAACTCCCATAAAACCTTTGCTCCAGGTCACCAGTTCAGAACATTTGGCCACTGTTGCTCTATCCCTCCCTCCCTCCCTCCCTCCCTAGATGACGTGTTTCTTCCTGAACCATTTGAGAGCTGGTCGCAGACATCCTGCCCCTTTTCCCCTAAACACTTTGGAGTGTGCTTCTTTCTGACAAGAATTTTCTTGTTTTGCGTAACCACAGTATACTCACCAAATTTCGGGAATCGAACATGGATACAGTACTTTTATCAGTTATAGTCCACATTCAGCGACGTCTTTTATAACTTTTACCCCCTCATCCCGTGTCCAGTCTGTGATCATACTTTGCACTGATGTGTGGTCAGGCCCCCCCACTCGCTTTTAATCTGGTAGAAGTTCTTTCGTTTTTCTTCGTCCTTCAGTAGGCCGGCTGTGTCAGCGACCCTTTCCGTCTGGGTTTCCCTGGATGTTTTCTCGTTAGGTTCAGGTTATATGTTTTTGGCAAGAACATCACAGAAGCGACATTGTGTCCTCAGGAGGCACGTGGTGTCGGTTTATTCCATTACTAAGCGTTCTGTGTTGAAACTGTTCTTGGTCCTCTAAGCAGCCTGTGTTGAAACCGTTCGTGTCGCCGTGTGAACTGTGACATACATATCCTTGGACTCCGACTGCGGGGATGGCTCTCGTGAGTAGGCAGCTTTCTGTTCGGCTTTTCCGTTCGGTCAGGCGGCCTGAGGCCGCTTACTGGTTTCCTCTCTCCTTTTCCACATCACTGTCTGGGTCTCTCGGGTTCCCATCAGCCATCACGACACCTCTTCCTTCTCCTAGTAAGTCACATCCCCTAGCCGCAGTGTCGGGACTGGTGATCGCTCCTCAGTACAGTCAGCATCTCTCTAGTGTTTTCTTAGTTTCAAGTTCAGTTTCTTGGCTCTAGCAAGGTTGGGCTTCAGGGGAGACTATTGTCGTTGAATACAGGGAAGAACTAGGTGCCAGTGGGTCAGCTGGAGTCAGGTTCAAGTTCATTTTACCCTCAATCACAGTCTATCAGGCTAACCATATTTTGATTATAGTTCAAATTGGAGTGTTTACTGTGTGTCATTTATAATGCTAAGCATTCTACATACGTTACCCTTATATATTTCTTAAAACAACTCAGGAAATAGATGTCACTTCCTTCATTTTACAGGTGAGGAAACAAAGGTTTAGAAAGGTGAATTAAGGGAATGTAGCTAAAAATTCCCAGGACTCATGCTGAGGTTTCTCCAACTCCGACGCCCCTGCTCTTCCTCATGGGCAAAGAGTAGCACGGGAGGAACGCAAAGCAGAGTGTTTGAGATCTCTTCAGACAGAACTTACACTCTTCCAGTTTGGATGTCCCCGGCCATAAGACCCACCTGCCTGGGACAGTCTTCATTTATTTATTTCCTACCAGTTACTGATAGTGTCCCCACGCATCCTCAAAAGTATGGTGGTTTAGATAATTATATGGTGCCAGGCCCACGACCCTTCCTGAGTGCTCTTCAGACCGACAGAGACTGGTGTTTCATTGTAACTAACATGGGTGGAGCTTGGTTTGTTTTCATTCACCGTTTTCTCTGTCCCTGCCCCGATTTATACACTTCAGTTTGGCTTTGGTTGTATGTCTGTTGACCCAGCTGATTTATAAGCGCGATCTGCTTAATCTAGTCGTCAGTTACCTAGCTTGTACCACGCTTGCTCTACCATCGTTTCTGCTGAAACATTTAAAGTAAATGACACTCCATTCCATTGTACTTCAGTAGCTCCCTCTGAAAGGTAGATTCCTAAATGTTTATAAACCTGCCCAAAAACCAGAGGAACTTTCTGCAAAGTGAATCATCACCTGTGGGATAATGTGATTTTCACTCATCAGGCCTCTGGAGGAGGGACGCACCGCCAGCTGCATGCCCTGGTGCCGCTCTGCAGGCCGTGGCCGGGGAGCACCGGGCCCGTGGCCCGTGGGCGTTCGCGTGACGTGTTCCCTTTTCTCTTGGCAGTGCACGATCTGATTTTCTGGCGAGACGTGAAGAAGACCGGCTTTGTCTTTGGCACCACGCTGATTGTGCTGCTTTCCCTGGCAGCGTTCAGCGTCATCAGTGTGGTTTCTTACCTCATCCTGGCTCTTCTCTCTGTCACCATCGGCTTCAGGGTCTATAAGTCTGTCATCCAAGCTGTGCAGAAGTCAGAAGAAGGCCATCCATTCAAGTGAGTTGAAGTATCACCAGTAGCACTCTACAATTTAGTGAAGGGGGTTACACTGAGGCTGGTCAGGTGTATAAAGACGCCCTGACTAAACACCAAGAATGATCGGTCCTCCTGCAGCTGAGCAGGAAACGTGAACTGTAAAGCGTGAGACCAGCTTAAGAAGTGGCAAGTTAGGAGCCAAGTTTTTTGACAAACTGGAGTCTCGCTTTAAGACAAAAGAGGACTGTCTAAACATCTGATCAGGGTCGGGAATACTGAGCGTCCAGGACAGCACTCCGTTGGATGGGTCCCAAGGACAGGTTTCAGCGCCCACATACTTAACTCTTAAAATGGTTTTGAAATCTTGTTATCAAGGCTGTGCTCTTGGTGATATCAGAACTCGGTGTGATTATGCTCACGCTCGGGTTTATTACTGATTTACTGCTGATTTCCTCCTCCTCTCTCCTGTATTTTTCTTAATACTCAAGGCGGGGGTTGGGGGGGCAGGCGGTAGTCTTGACGAAGTCTGGAGGGCATGCCTTTCCAGAATCCAATGGCCAGCTTTTCTGACTGTGCTGTAATTAAATGTATTCCTCATACTTTTCTTGAAAATCTTAGCCCATAAAAAATTTTAACATGAGCAAATAACAGTTTTTTAAAAACCCTTTTGTCTTAGAGAAAGAAACCCTGTTGTGACCTCTTAGGACTGTGATGGAATAGCTGTGGCTGTCCTCGTATTTTCTCTTGGTGAAAAGAAAAGGAATAATTTAAACTATATGTGGCATTTAAAAAGGCATTGCAAGTTGGTGTTAACAAATCAGTATTAGGAATACCAGGTGCTGTAGGTGTTAAAAAAAAAAATCAATAGTTGAATGAATGAGTGAATAAATTTTTACTGTTTGCCACAAGTTCAGATGTCTTAGTGGGTTTTTTTTCCCTCTTGTATGGCACCGTTGTGGATTTGTAAAATGTGTTTATCTAAGTTGTATTAATTACAACATCTAATTTCTGTAACTTTTATATTTGGTAGTAAATAGAAAAGAAAAACATACCTGTTACTCTTTTGTTTTTTCCACAATAATGTAGGCCCTCTAAGGCAAAAACAGTCTTACCTTTCGTGATATCCCCAGATAGGTACTCAGTAGGCACTTGGTAGATACTGAGTGAATGAAAAAGTTGCATCTCAGTTCATTAGTGCAAGGGTTCGCAACCCCTGGGCCTCGGACCAGTAGAGGTCTGTGGCCTGTTAGGGACCAGGCCGCACCGCAGGTGGTGTGAGCAGCAGGCTAGCAAAGCTGCTTCTGTATTTGCAGCCGCTCCCCAGCGCTAGCACCGCCTCTCGGCCTCACCTCAGATCATCAGGTGTTAGATTCTCAGAGGAGCACCGGTCCCTGGTGCAAAAAAGGTTGGAGACCGCTGCTCTAGTGCATCGAGGAATAAAGCCCAGGTCTTTTTTTCCTATAGTTTCAATCCTTTCAAGCTCAATATCTGCACCCTCCTTTTTGTTTTTTAACAAGTATTTTATAATGCTTTCCTTATTTTGAAATGAAATTCAGAAATAATATGTCTAGAAACAATTTTAAAAATAGATCATGATTGTGATGTAAAGAAGTGATAAAATAGCCATTTGTAATAAAATAATATATATTCCAGTCAATAGGTAATTGCTTGGACATGACAACACCAAAAAAAAAAAAAAAAAAAAACCATAATAAAGACATCAGATAATTGCACCTACATGTATAACTCCAGTGCAGATGATATTTTTCCAAGATGGTGAAAAAACATTAGTGAAGTTTAGCGTAATCAAAACACAGTTTTAGAAAATTCAGGATATGTTAAAACTGGGGGAAAAAATAGCTTGTGTTTATATGTTCTGGGCTCTCAATAATTATAAATAGGTTCACCTTCATGAATACCCGGTGAGACAGTAAAAGTGATACAGACATAGGACATTTTTTTTATTGCTCATGACTGTCCCACACTTTGCAGAGACATCTGGCATCTGTGCCACTGAATGACAGTAGCTCCCCCACCCCATAACAGCAAAAAGTGCCCCTAGAGATTTCTAAAATGTGCCCTTGGGGGAATTGTACACTTCAGAGAGCTGCTGTGCTAACAGAGGTCTTCTCCTTTCCTGTCTATCGTGTGACTGTTTCTTCTGGAAGAGCCTACCTGGATGTGGACATCACTCTGTCCTCAGAAGCGTTCCATAATTACATGAATGCTGCCATGGTGCACATCAACAGGGCCCTGAAACTCGTCATCCGCCTCTTTCTGGTAGAAGATCTGGTTGACTCCTTGAAGGTTAGTTGCTTCTACGTTTTTGATGGTGAGGCAAACCAGGGACTCTGTTATAATTCAGAGGAAAAACATTAAAGAGGGTTTTATCAGGCAAAAACCAAAGTATCTCAATCAACCTGTAAAAATGGGGACAGGAGTCAATAAAGAAGGTCTCTCCTGCACCTGGAGGACTAACATCAGACCAGGGATGCTGTAAATGACAGAAATGCAATTGCAGTCTGTCTTCGGGCCTAAGAGAACTGCAGGCTTCTCATATGCACCTTCAAATGTATAGTGCAAGCGGGGTAACCTTCATTTTGAAATTATTTATTTATTTATACATCACTAAATTTATGCAGACGTAATTCGCTAGAGGAAAATGTCATCAGTTAGGTTGAATTTTGCATTATAATTATTCCTGCTTAACCTTCTGATGTTGGCTTTCCCAGCTCGCTGTCTTCATGTGGCTGATGACTTATGTCGGTGCTGTTTTCAATGGAATCACCCTTCTGATTCTTGGTAAGGCG
Organism: Rousettus aegyptiacus; assembly: GCF_014176215.1. Classification (NCBI taxonomy): domain Eukaryota; kingdom Metazoa; phylum Chordata; class Mammalia; order Chiroptera; family Pteropodidae; genus Rousettus; species Rousettus aegyptiacus. Next base: position 115,276,041 of record NW_023416308.1, read on the forward strand.
GCAAGGAAAATGTCTCCACACACCCCGAAGTAACCGTAAGGGAAAGAGCGAAGAGAATGCCCAGCACGGCTCCAGGCCTTCCTCATGGGCCAGGCTTTGACATCCATAGAGACCTTGAACTAGATATTGAAGGAACCTATATTTGTGGCCGTAACTTATTAAATGGTTCTAACTATAAAGAGATATCAAAACAGGTAGAAGTAAAGGAGAGTTGTCTAGACTTGACTTAAATATGGCGATCTTATGTATAAAAACCATTTTCGTAATTTGCAAATTACCTGTGGTACAAAGAAGGCAGCCTATGTATCTGTAACTCACTGTCCTTCATTGAGAGTTCTAGCCAGAATTCTTCACTGAAGAAATTCTTTCATGAGGAAAAATGTGTGTGCTACTTAAGTCCTGACACTTCGGGACTGTCTCACATGGGCACTTGCCACGTCCTGTGATTCTGTCTTACAGCCGAACTGCTCGTTTTCAGTGTCCCGATCGTCTATGAGAAGTACAAGGTAAGCGTTGACCTGTTTTGAGTCAGATATCTGTTGATGTGTGACTAGTGTTAGTTCAATTTTTAGGTATTGAAAGTTCAGAGTAATCTTCTTTTTCTACAGTCTAATTTTATATGCCAGGTGCCTATAAGAAATGGTCACCGTGGTTTCACCTGGTTTCTCTAAGGAGAGAAACTGAAATATCTAGGAGAGATAAGGGCAGGATGGAGACTTAACTTTTATGCCTTATTATGTGCCTTTTGTGTTTTTATTGCTTGGATGCATTATCTGCTCAAAAATATAAGTTGAAAATGTTTCAATAAATCAAAGCTCTTGTCTAAAAAGAAACTTAAACTATTAAGAAACCATTAAGGCTATTCTGGGACTCCATTGGTTTGAACAGATGTTTGCTCGTGGAATGGTGTATACAGACTATATTAGATTTTATGGCATTGTTCTTTCTGGATTAAGTCATCCATCAACAGACTTTATGTTTTTTTGGTATTAAATGAATTAGTCTTACCAAGAGCCAGAACACATTTATGATTACAGAAAATAGATTAGATGCACAGTTTCTAGTATTCAGAAAATGCTATTAAAAGTCCAGTGTCTCTAAAGGAAACACCTAGCAACTAAGACTTACCTCTGCAAAAGAAGTGATTTTTTACTCCAACCGAGTATGGGGTATTTATAGCATAATTTAAATTCTGAAACCTGCAGTTTTTTAAATGCTTTTAAAAGTTGAGCATTATTTTCATTTTCCAGAATATTCAGTAGTGTTTTTTAAAAAATGATTAAACTAGACAAAAGAATATAACCTTCAGGAAAATTGTTTATCTGTGTGTTGCCACAACTGAGTCATTTTCCTTCCTTAAAGACCCAGATCGATCACTATGTTGGCATCGCCCGTGATCAGACCAAGTCGATCATTGAAAAGTAAGTATGCTGAGATTCCACAGTTGACCCCGGCGTGTGCCTTTTCTCCCCCAATGACTGTGTAAAATGCTGGCGCACACTTTCACCCAAAATGTGATTTTCACCCTGAAAAAAAATTTTTTAATTTGTAGTATGATGTTACAAGATACTTCTTTAAAAAGAACATCCTTTGTGTCTTAGACTAAAAAAGATCAATGGAATCAGGACCACTTTGCGTTTTAAACTGGCTTTTAGACGTTTCGGTTGTCTCCCTCCTTTATTTTCATATATTCAGTTCTAAGCCGAGCTCTTCCCTCTTTGCAGAAATCAAGTTTTAGTGAATAAAAGTCTTAAGGCTCAACACTACCTCTTTCCTAAAACCACCAAATCTGTTTTCAGTTTTTAAAACCAATTTGATATTTAAATCAAGGAATAAAATGTTGGTAGACATTTTATGACTCCCTACATCAAGGAAATTTGTTTTTTGTCTTTTGTTTTTTGAATTATTTATAGCAAACACTATGGATCCAGCGCTTCAAATTAAAATGTCAACATTTTTTCATGTTTCCCTCAGATATTCTTTAAGAACCCAAATGTCACAGTTAATCTGCCCTTTGCGTCAGCCCCTCGCACACCCCAACTGCAGTGCTTTCCTGCCGCTTTGATAAGAGGAAGCCGTGACTGTGGTCTGACAGCTCCGGCCTGAAGCCAGGCCTTTACCTGCCCTTTTGCTTTGCTAGGTACACATCCGAGCTAAAAGCAGGCAAGGACACCGGGCACAAATACATATCTGCTTGCTGTCCACCCCTGACTGTGAAAGATGGTCTTGATTAGCAGCTTGGCTGACCAAGCCGCTGCTGTGGGACGTCACACCTAGAGAGTAGCTTTGACATTCGCCGCGGGGTGTAAATGACCTTTAGTCATGGGAGTTTTAAACAAAATAGAGGGCAGCTTTACTATCCTGTGAGGAGCTAGGAACTATTGCCAGCTCCTGTAGGTTTTTAATATGTCTCCTTGACCTTGACTCCTGGTTCCTTGTGGCACTAGTGTGTGACCTGGCATTCCCAGAGAAATGGGCCCTTGCATTGCCAATATGGAGAGCAGTCAGCAAGCATTATGTTCAGATACCCCTTTTTCTTCTCTGGAACCCCCAGGGAAGGACTCACAGGGTTCTGGCAGTGAAAGAGGACAGGTAGGCATGGTGGCAGGGAGGGAGTGGACCTTTGTGGACCCACCCAGCTCATCCCAGGACAGATTCCTACCATCCAGCGTAAGCCCTGTGGAAACGGGAGAATGTTCTTCGTGCTGCTCCAGCAAGTCACGGACTGTCTTCTAGCATCACTGTTAAGATAAAAACCTAGAGCTAATATCTGTTTTTACCTTTTTTTCCCCCTTGTCCTCAATAGGATCCAAGCAAAACTACCTGGACTCGCAAAAAAAAAAGCAGAATAAGTACATGGAAACCAGAAATGCCACAGTTACTAAAACACCATTTAATAGTTATAACGTTATTACTTGTACTATGAAGGAACTGCTCAGTGTCAGCTTGAGCCTGCATTCCAAGCTTTTTTTTTTTTTTATTTGGTATTTCCCCTCCTTTCCCTTTACCCACAGTATCAAGCACAAGAATTGTTGGACTAAAAAAAGAACTGATATTTTAGAACCCAAAAGAATAAAGACAGAATCAGTTTAATAGGCTAAATCAGAACCTTAATGGTGGTGGAGCTTTTACATGTAGCTTGAAAAAGGTGAAAGAGTTGGAGGTAAAGGAGAAAATGAAAACACATTTGTGTTGTTCTGTTTCATTTTCAGGGACTAGTCTTACACAGCTTCCCATCGCAATTTTGCTCTTGTTTTTAAGTTAAGAAATAATGGTTAACTTATGAAGAAGTTATCTGGGGACAAGAGTGGGATCCCTTCCTTCCGGGGTTGGCGTGTGGCAGCCCTCGACCCCTCTTCCTGCCCCGCAGTGTGAGCAGCTACTCCTCATATTCCTCTTCTTCACTTAGAGACCTTTCAACTCTATGGGTAACTCCTAGGTGATAGTGATAATTCCTGGTCCCCAGAATGCCGCCCGATAGCCAAGAATGGAAGCAAAGTGGGGCTGGAGAGGGAGTCAACGGGAGCCTCTCTGGCCACCGCGCCCTCTCTGCTCGTCCCTGGGAAGGGAAAGGCTCCGCCATTTGGGAAAGTGGTGTCCATGTCGCTGCTTTTGGACACCAGTTCTGAGCTTTCGTTTGAGAACTCGTTCCTGGATGTGCTTTCCTCTCTTTTCCCTACCCACCTCACCTCGAGTTTAAGAAACATGGTTGTACTTTTATTGTTATGAAATAAATGTCTGTAACTGCTGTACACTGCTGTAAACTTGTTAGAGAAAAATAATAATTCTGCATGTGGGCTCCTCAGTTATTGAGTTATTGTAATCTCATCTCAGGCCCATGGGGGGGAACATTCTCAAGAGGCGAATACAGAAACCCAAAAGGCTTTTTTTTTATTTTTATTTTTTTTATTTAATCTTTTCCCTGAAGCTTCTTCCTTCACAGGCTACATTTTTAACCTGTGCTCATCATTTTACCCTGAGGACCACAGCCGAGCTGAGCTGGCTTGGGAGGAATTGTGTGTGTTTGTGGTTAAGAGACCACAAATTAGTATAGAGAAGTGCATCTTGTGGTTCATGGGAGTTTTAACTTTGAGGCTAGCTTCTGAGTGTGTTTTGTGGGTTCCTTTCATTTTCAGGCACGTAAAATGTTCTAGCATCTCTGCCGTGGCCCAGGGTGCTGCTTTTGAGAGTGTTTCCCAAGAAGCTCTAGGGAAGGGTGACCGGGCAGGGTCAGAGGGTATTGACGGGCTCCACGTACAACTAAAAGACAACAGAACTCCTCACACTGGCACCAGATGCAAGAGTGATTGGGAATCTGGGGTTCCTGTGTGAGACTAATAGATGGCTTCCTCCCCCTTCCAACATGAAAATTTAGTAAACTTGAACGTCATCTGTGAGTTCCTTCAGGTTGTTACTCGTCATGATAATCCAGAAGGAGCATGCACTGATGACTTTAAAGTAAGGGCTATAATCTTTGATGGTCCCAAAGCACTGCAGCTCTGTACAAGGTGGTGGAAGAAAATTTTCTTTCCACTTTTTTGGGAAAACTACTTAGAGATTTAGTTGGGTAAAAGGTACCCTTGCCTTACTCGGTTCTTATTTTCTTAGCCCCCTTTCTTTTTTAATTTTCAAACCAATTTCATGTCGTAGTGTAGGAAATGCGCCTTCCCTCCCCATCTTTTGCCATCCCAAGAAGTCAGTGGACTGGTCATCTTTTTGGGCTTCCCCTCCAAAGGACCTTTTTCTGCACTGGAAGCCTCCACGCGCAGCTCTTTTGTTTTATTACTGCTGTGTTTAGATAATTGGACAGATCTTTGTGCCACATGGGAAATTTTTTGTTTTTGTTTTTTTTTAAGAAACTATAGATGAAAAATTACTAATGAAACTGTGCGTGTATGTGCGTGCAACATAAAAATAGAGTAGCACCTAAGGAGCTTGAATCTTGGTTCCTGTAAAACTGCAAATTGATGTGGTATTAATTAAAAAAACAAAAACAAGAACGAATGTCTGTGGTGTCATTCTGCTAACTTTATTCTTTATACACAGTTTGGGTAAAGTAAGAACCAAACAAGGCTTCCACCAGCCCCCACCCCACTCCATTTTTGAGGCTTAAAAAAGCAACTAAGAGTTGATAGCATAATGATGCCCAAGACTGAAGAATTTCCATAGAGCAAAGGTGTGCATTTGGTTTCTGAAATAAGAGCCCCTCCTAAGAGGTGAGCTTAGGAGAAAGATGAGTGGGAAGGGCCAGAGGGGTCTGTCGTCGCAGTTCAGCCCCACGCCAACCTAGGAGGGTTCCCTGCCTGCAGCATTCGAAGCAGCCTCTAAATCAGTCACAATGCACTTACTTAAATTTGAGAGTCAGTCACCATGGACAATGGAAACTAAACACATCAGGTCTTTGCTGAAACAACCTGTCACCTGGGATTTGCTCTTCTCCAAAACTAAGGCTGTCGTGACCCTTAAGCTGGATTTCAAATTTTTATTCAACATACCTCTTAGAAAGCTTAGGCTGAAATGAAAAAAAATAACTGATGCAAACTTCACAAATACACATACAAATGTTTGAATAATGTCACTAACTTGGCATATAAATATGTATTCAGAGTAACATTTACATATTGGCTGTAATAGCAAGCATACCATTAACAAAAAATCATGAAGAAACTTCGCCTGTTCAGACCCCCAAGGCAAGGAGGCACACCTAGAGATGAGGGTCCCCTGACCCCTAAGCCGTGAGACCTTAGCTCCAAAGTAGGAATCATGACAGGGGCACTTCCTAAATCACTGGTGCTGGGATTTCAGTGAGCCTCGTGATCACTGGAGGGCTTTTGTCCAGAGTGCTGGGCCTGCCCGTTTCGATTCAGGGAGGTGCTGCCTGAGAATGTCCGTTTCTGGTAGATCCTGATGTAGTACCGTTGGTCTGGTGGCCACCCAGCACCTGTCCACGAAGACGTCCACTCCTGTCCTAAGGCCCCTCCCTGCCTACCAAGAGGAATAAACTTCCTTATCAGGTCTCTAGCCTGGTTTACCTGAACTTTGGCAGTGGTCTCAGGTGGCTAGAATGGATCGCCCCAATATGCCTACTGTTTTTGAACAGGCAGAGTAGCAAAAATGGGATAATACTCATTCTGGATCTGAAAACATGCGTGAAGGAAAATAAAAGAATGGCAGTGCCCAGCCTGGTGCCATCCATAATCCCTGTTCTCAAGCTTTTAATACTGTCTCAAAAACCCTGGAGATTCAAACACTAGGAATTCACTTTTCGGTCAACTAATGCCCCATGCAGTATTTCCTGGTGGCATCAACACACAATGCCAGAGCCCTTGTCCTACAGGGGAGGATTTGGGCCAGGAGACAGCCCCACTTCTGGAGTTCTATTGAAGAAGGCAGCTCCTACACCCTCCAGCTGAAGCCCATGGTGGCAAGGGGAAGTATGCAGTTCTTGGCCATCCCCAGCTCCCAGCTCATGCCATCCTTTGGCAGACCTAATGGGAAATAACTTACCAGAGACTGGGAGGCAGTTCCCTATTGTGCAGAGGAACTGAGGAGTTTTGATTCTTGGACTGTTCCTACCTGGCTGTGTGATCATTTCAGTTTCTGGGCTTTATTTTTATGTATCTGTGAAAGGGGTGGGGACAGATACTAGTTAATCTCCAAGGTCTTTCCAACTCTGACAATCTTGAGTTATATAAAAATGCTATAAAATCCGTGATATAAAATCCAATTCCCAAATCAGGAAGAGTCAAGGGGACTGGGCCTGAGGCACTTGAACCTTGGGCTCTGACCTGGGGGTGGCGGAGGGCAGCTGGGATGAGAGGAAGAGCTTCCTCTTTCCTCTAGATTTTCCCTCCCTCAGAGGCAGCCCCTGGCCCCAGATGCCAGGGCCCCTCCCCACTCCAGGCCCCGCCCTCGGGTCCCACCCGCTGACCGCCCAACTCCCAGGCTGCAAGACCAGAAGAAATGGCCTGGCTGTGACGAGCAGACATTAGGGCGCCGGTGAGGAGAGGCTTGGAGAATCATGGAGAGTCAGACATTGGTTTGGGATGTTTGGGGTCCTCTCAACCCCCCCCTCTGTCCTCGCTCCTTCCTTTAGGTCCTTCCACCACCTCACAGCTTATCTCTGATACACGCATAATAAATAAGACATTTGCACATAAGGGTAACTGGGACAGCTCTCTCCCCGCCCTCCCCCTTTCATATAAAAGCATTAAATACAATTTCAAAATAAAATACAAAGAGCAAAAAGGGCCTGATCTTGGGGCCACCTGTTCTCCACAGGAGAATGAATCTACACATTCCTCTCGGACCTGCCTGGGAGATCGCGGGGCCCCTTCCCAGCCTCACAGGGCCTGGCGCTGCCGCCGGGAAGAGAAAGGAAGGGCGAGGCCCGGCCCCAGGCCCTGGGGGCTGCGAATGGGTGGCGCGTCCACCGCGCACAAAGGGGTACAGGGAGGGGACGGGGATTTGCCGCCAACTACCAGGACCTCCAGTGCCCCGGGCTCGGACCGACGCGAGCGCTGAAGCGGCAGCGCCTGAATGAGCTGAGGGGTGAACGGAGGCCTCTGGAGCGGGAGAGGAGCAAAGGAAAAAAGTGCTAACCCCTTTACGAGATCTCGGTCCGGCGGGCACGGCCGGTGCGGGGAGGCGGGTGGGGCCGCCAGCGTGCGGTCCCCACGGAGCCCGCTCGCGAGGCGGGCGCAGCCCGCGGGCCCGGCCCCGCTCCGCCTGCGGGGGTGCCACGGGCCTGCCCCGCCTCCCTCGCCGGCCTGCGTCCGCAGTCCAGATCTCCGAGCGGCTGAGAACGCCAGTAAGGCCAAGGGCAGCCGGCCCGATCCGGGCGCCGTGCCTGCCGGCGTGCGACGCTCCCGAGCTGGGCCCCCGGCCTGCGAAGGGGCTGGAGCAGCTTTCCTGCCCTTTCTGCCACCCCCTTTGGAGTCCTAATACTGACTGTCGGCGCCCCCACCCCGGCCCGGCACAGGATCGCCTGGCGCGGTACGGCCGGACACCGGCCGGGGCTAGAAACGCTCCGTGCAAACGTCGGGAGGCCGCTGTGGCTTCTCGGGAAAGGCGGGGGCCCTGCGCGGGGAGGACCAGGACCTGCGCGGTCGGACTAGCTCCAGGAGCTCCGTGGCACCCCACAGATCCCCAATCTCCGCCCGGCCCGGCCAGCGGGGGGCAGCAGCCACGCTCTCCCGGCCCGAGGCCCGCCCCCTCCCGGCCCGCGAGTCCGCTGCGCGGGCTACGCCCGGCACACTGCGCCCTTGAGGTCCGCGCCGCCGTCGCGCGGCGCCGGGGCGGGCGGCCCGAAGCCCTCGTGGCCGTAGCAACGCAGCGCCGCCTCCTCGTAGGCCTCCAGGATGGTCTGGCGCTCCTCGGGCGTGAAGTCCATGGAAAAGGGGTGCACCTGCAGGATGTGCCGCTTGATGGTGCTGACCTTGAGCGTGGCCAGCGCGCCCCCGCACACCATGCACACCAGGCCGCGCCGGCTGCCGTCGTAGTCCATCAGGTACTCGCCCCGCCAGCGCGGCTGGTAGTTCCGCCGCTGCTCTCGACTGCGGGGAGGCGGCGGCGGGGGAGGCGGCGGCGGCGGCGGGGGCAGGGGCGGGAAGGCAAGTCCCCCGGACTCTTGCCCGTCGTCGTCCTCCTCCTCTTCCTCGGCGGGCCGCTCCGACGGCTCCCCAGGGGAAAGCGGGACATCACCTAGGAAGGAACAAAGGGCCGTATTAGGGCCCGCGGGGGAAAAGCAGCCCGGTCCTGCGTCTCAGCTTCACCTTTGCCCTCACCTTGCCCTCCTGTCCCATCCTCCACAATCTCCCCTCCAACCTTCCACTCACCACCCCCTTCTACCCAAGCGCTCCCCGCCCCGCTCTCCCCGCCTGGCCTGGTCCCTGCCCCTCTCCCTTTCCACCTGCTCTGGCCCTCCACCAGCTCACCCCACCACTCCTCCTCTGGCTCCTCCTCCTCTTCCCCTCCCCCCTCCTCGGAGGCTGCGGCTGTGCTGGGGGCGGCAGGGTCCCTGGGGGACTCGGGGCAGGGCAGCCCCAGGGCAAGCAGGTGGGCGCCCTTCTCGCTCCACTCCTGGGCGATGAGGGCCTTCACAGGCCCGCTGAGGCGCGTGGAGCCTGGGTGGCGCTGGCGGATGTGCCGCTTGATGGTGCTCATCTTGAGCGAGGCCAGGGCGCCCCCGCACACCATGCACACCAGGCCGCGCCGGCCGCCGTCCAGCTCCATGAGGTACTCCAGTCGCCAGCGCTCCTGATAGTGGCGACGGTGGTCGCGGCCCCGTGGTGACCGGCCCGGTACCCCCACCCTCTCGCCCTCCTCCAGGTCCTCCTCCTCTGCCGGCCCGGGCCTCTCAGGGACCCAGCCAGCCTCTTCCTTTACGTCTGGGGGGCTGAGATCCTGAGAGGAGGGGGCTCCAGCAGCAGGGGCCGAGTCCCGGCTCTTTCTGGTCAGGTCCTGGGGGACGAGGTCATCGTCTGTTGGGGAAGGGGTGAGGGAGAGGGGCTCAGCCTGATGGCCGGGTTGCCTTTACCCACGCAGAGGGGGTCCCTTGCTCCTCACTCCAGCCCCAAGCTAGAGGCCCCAGCCAGTGTGAGTGTGAGAGTGTGCGCATGCGTGCGTGTGAGGGGAGCGACGCCCTTCCAGTTTTGGCCACAGACCCCTTAGCAGCCCTTAGATGAGGGAGTCTTGGCCCTGGGATGGGCCTCGCACCTGGTGGGGACTGGGTGAGCTCAGACAGTGTCTCAGGCTGGCCACCCCAGGCCTGCAGCAGGGCGCTGCGCTGGGGGCCGCTGAGCCCCAGGGAGCTGGGGTGCACCTCCAGCACGTGGGCACGGATGTCATCCAGGTGCAGGCTGGGCAGTGCCCGGCCACAGGCCATGCACACCAGCCGGTTCCCCCGCGGGTCATAGTCCATGAGACACTCTGCCCGGAACCAGTTCTGCAGGGACTCCTTCAGCCTCCGTTCCAGGCGCCGAGCCCCCAGCCCCCTGCTGCCCCCGGCCCTCCGGGAGGCCGAGTGGCGCCGACGCCGAGCCCGGGGTGCCACTGGGCCCCCTCGTCGCTGGCGCCTGCTGCCCCCACCAGCTGGGGCTTTGCCTGAAAGGGTTGGAGGGAGGGAAGGAACTGAGATGCTGGCCCTCTGGGGGAACCCCCACACACCAGCCAGGTCCTCCAAAGGTCTCTCCCTCACTCTGACTCTGAGCCCAGGCCTAACCTTAAGACTGAACTCCTCCATCTTCTAATCCTCCTGCATACAAACTCTAAGGCCCACCTTCTTCCTCCCCAGACCCAGATTCTAGCCCCTTCTCTGGACTTCACTGTCAGCCATACCTTTCTAGCACGCTCTGCTCCCAGCCCTTCCTCTCCCTATCCCTGAAGCCTCCACCATCCTTGATCCTTCAAAACCCACAATATCACAGCTGTCAGATATTGGAGACCCCCTGGTCTCACTGTCCACCCCCCACTATGGTACAATAAGAGCAATAAACAGACCACACCCAAAGAAAGTCAGTTAGTTGGCTGAGAGGCCAGGGCTGTCCCCACTTGGCCCCACCTACCCCCCGTCCCCTGCCTCTCCATGTCCTGCGTTACCTGGGCCCTTGGGTGGACAAGCTTGGAGGCTAGCCCCATCCTCCTCCTCTTCCTCTTCTTCTTCCTCCTCCTCCTCAGCCCCCTGGGCCCCCAGGCCCTCAGCCTCTCCACAAGCCCCCAGCCCCAAGTGGGCATCCCAGCTGTTGCTGATGACTTCCTTCTCCCGGGGACTCCAATGTAGGGAGTAGGGGTGCTTTTGGCGAATGTGCCGCTTGATGGTGCTGAGCTTGAGTGTGGCCAGGGAGCTGCCACACACCATGCACACCATGCCGTGCCGGGCAGGGTTGAAGTCCATCAGGTACTCCAGCCTCCAGTGGTCGTGGTAGTAGCGCCGGTGATCACGGCCCGGGATGCGGCTCTTTCCAGGCCTCGAGGCCCGGGCCTCACAGTGGTCTGAGTATTTCCTGCCTGAAGATGCTGGTCCCCTGGCCCTGGAGGAGGGCAGGGGGGCACTCCCCCAGGACCCCAAGGCACCCCCTTCCAGTTGAAGATCTTGCCCTGAAGAGGGGAAAGGGAGACAATTTTTCAATCTCCGATTTCCAGGGAAAGATCCCAGGGCTTTGATTTTGCAGCCTGAGAAAGGGGAGAGGGGTCTTTCAGGGACAGGAAAGGGATGACAACAGCAATACAAGGGATGTGGGAGGGCAGGGAGTCAAAACATGGGCCTTTTACAAAGAGCGAGGGCCCTTTAAGAGAGGATCAAGAACAAAAGGATGCAGGGTCCTCAAAGGGACTAGCTTTGACTTTTTAAAAAATAAAGTGAAGGCCAAGGAGGCAGCCGGCTCTGTAAGGCACCCTTTTTGGACGAGAGCTATAGGGGTAAAGCCAGGAGAGCAGCATGCCGGGGCGGTTACAGCTGCAGCGAGCGGGCAGCAGGGTGAGAACAAAGGGGGCATCTGTCTGCATCCAGGGCTGCACACAGGACCCACCCGCCTGAGGCCGTGGCCAGGAGGGCCCCACCCATAGAGCTTCTTCCTTTTACCAATCCAGCCTCCTGAGAGTCTCATCTTAGGGGGCATTAAGCATTGTCAGTTCCCAAATGTAGGCACCCATGGGAGGGATCCCCATCACAAAGCTGTCGACACCTCCAAGGAAAGGAGTTTGTAGGACCCTGACCTCCCTAGAGACTCTGAAAAGGAACGGCAGGAGGGCCACCAGAGTGGCCACTGGAGCTTCTGTGGCAGGGAGTGGCCCCCACCCATGAGAGCCCATGACGTCTTTCTGGGGATGTGTTTTTTGCTCTGGCAGGGAGCCACCACTGCCCAGAAATCAGAGGGCGGGCAGGGGAGAGGCCAGGGCAGAGCCCACCAACCCAGTGATGTTTCCTTTCGCCAGAGACGCTGAGCAGTCCACCACCCTCCCTACAGGTTGGACCCCATTTTATTGAGAAAAGGGTCTCCTGGCCATGTAAGCTGAATGGACAGGTGTGGTTATTCTCCAGGTAGAAAATCTCAGGGTCTGGGAAACAAAAGACAGGATCAGAGAGGGCTCCTGTCACCATTGTGCTGTTTTGGGTTTAAAGAGATCCCTCCAAAAAAAAAGCACTGGTTTCAGAGTCAGAGACCTGGGCTGGAGTCCTGGCTTCACAGATAACTTGCTCTGTGACCTTCGATAGGTCATGTCGCTCTCTGGGCCTAAGGCCTTTGTCTGCAAAGGCACTGGATAGCGAGCTGCTGGTTGGTCTAAGCATCCTACCAGCGCTGGATCTATGTAAGTGTAATGTGGACTGGCCCTTTAAGAGCCGAAAAAAGAGGAGGAGCTGAGATTCTTTAAAAACAAAAGGGGATGGGGAGTTTCTGGGAGGGGAGCTCCCAGATTGGAGTACTCTCCCTATCTCTGACAGAACCTTCACGGATCTTAAGGCGTTGACCCTGCAGCACGGGAATGAAGAAACAGTCTCCTTTGAGAGTGAATGGGGAAGACTGGCTGGTCCCACCAGAGCTGACAAATCGTGGCAAAATTTTCTGAAAAGACGGGAGGAGAAAACACGCGGGCAGAAGTGGATGTCTGCCTTTGTGGGCGAGCCCATCCCTTTAAAACTGCCCGCGGTGGGGAAGGCAGTGGTGCCCGCCCTCCCGCCCCGAGGAGCGCTAGGCTCTTTCCCAGGGACGACGCGGGGAAAAAGAAAAAAGGGTTCCTCTCTCTAAGCAAGAGGAGAGGGGCAGCCCGGCTTAACACAGCGGAGTTCCCGGCTCCGCTCATCTAGGGGAAGCCCCCGAAAGGGACCCACGGTCTGGGCATACTTTTTTAAGAGACAGCCGATTAGAGAGACCACCAGGGAGTCTAATCTGAAAGAGAAAGGGGCGGAGGCCGCAAGTCCAACAGCCTAGAGCGCACGCCCCGTGGCGTCTGGCCAGGCCCTTTGGGGCCCCTGGGGCCGAGCTTGCAAGGCGGGGGCCGCGGGGACCTTTAAGGGGGAGGGGATCCGCCCAAGCCCCACCGGTCGACCCCGAGAGCTGGGCGGGGGGCTCCCCCGCTGGCCCTGCAGTCGTGATTCGTGCCCGCCAGGTGGCGCCCCCAGCCGCCCTGCCCGCGTCCCCCCCTTTGTTCGGCGGCGGAGAGGGGCCCGGAGCCGCAGCCCTCCCCTCCCCCATGCGGGGGCCCCCGCCCGAGCCGCCTGCCCCAGCCCTTACCGCCGTCGTCCTCCTCGGGCTCCGCGCCGCCACTCGATCCGGCAGGCGGCAGCCGTCGGCCCCGTGCCGAGGCCGCTGCTGGCCCGGGGCCGCCCCTGCCGCCGCCGCTTCGGCTCCGGTGGTCCCCGCTGGGCTCCATGCGCTGCGCTGCGGAGCGGGGCCCCGGGGCGGCGGGGCGCGGGGCCGCGGGGCCGGCGGCGGCCCGCGCAGGGCGCTCGGTGCGCGGGGCCCCGGGGCGCGGGGCGCATGCACGGGGCGGCCGGCCGCACGGACGGCTGGCTGCTCGCTCGGCGGCGCGGGCTGGACCGGGGTGGGGATTCCTGTCTGGGGCCCCTGGGGCTCCTTTAAGGGCTCCTGGGTAAATTTAAAGGGGCCGCGCGCTATTTCCTTCTGCCAGCTCGCGGGGGGCTGGGGGGAAGAGGCGGGAGGCGACGAGCCCGATCGAGGCTCAGCAGCCGGCGCCCTCCCCGGACGTTAGGAGCACGGACCTCGCCGCCCTCGTGGGTCCCCGCCGGCGCCTCCGGGGCTCGGGTCCCGGGTCCTGAAGGGTCACGGAGGTGGCAAGGGGCGCCGTGTCCGCTGCAACGCGCTTCCACCCAGTCTCGGCGCGCAGCCACTGCCCCTTCGGGGCATCTTAGTGCACCGGCGCTGGCAGGGGGTCGCCCGGTGAGACTGCCTCCTCCCGCGCTAGCTCGGCGCGGGCCCCGGAGCGGACGCGACTGGCAGGGGCCCCAGATGGCTGCGGCCCCGCCGAGAGGGTGGAGCCGCGGGGGCGGCCGCGCCCCCTCCCGCGGGAGCCGCCCGGGAGCGCTGGGAGTTCGGGCTTCTCCATTGGAGGGGCCGACGGGCGAAGCTCGGAGGAGCTGGCCGAGGGCGGGGGCGCGGAGACCAGGGCCGGGAAGAGGGGGCGCGCAGGAGACCAGGGGAGAGTCGGCGCAGCCCGATGCTGCCAGGAGGAGGGTGGCCGCAGAATGAGAGCCGGGAGGAGAGGGCGTGCACCGCGGTGACTCAGGCTCCTGCCCCCGCAGGCCTGGGGATGCCAGACGAGGCCCTCGACGCAGCCCTAGAACTCCCCTCCGGCCTGAGGAGGCGAAGAACGCTGCCCCCGAATGGGGTGTCGGGCACCTGGCGACGCGCGCTTCCACGGCTGGGAAGCGCTGGGGCGGACCCTGGCTGTGAGCTCCGGGATGTCTCGGGCCCCAGCTGTTGGGAAGCGGAGAGAAGGGACTCCGAGAGGCGACTGGAGGAGCGGCAGCCTGGGGTCCTTCCGCGAGGACCGGCTGGAGGAGCAGGTGCTGGGTTTGCCTGTGGTTGGTCGCCCACAACAAAGGCAATTCCTAGAGGTCCAAGTGACAGGGTATGGGAGGCCATGCAGGGACTTATTATCTAGAGGTGGGTTATCCCCTTCGCTTGGCAGTTCCCAAAAATCTTTTAAAGAAGTCACACTTGACATTCATTCGCTCACTCAACACCTACTGTGTGTCTACGGGCTATTAGGCGCTGGACACACAGCAGTGAACGAGGTAGACCAGTCTGATACTGTTTATGACTTAAAAGGCACCCACGACTTATAAAAAGGCAACAATCCCAGCCCTCCAGGAGTCATGGGAAATATTAAATGACTTGGGACACAGGAAGTATAGAGTATGTTTGTGAAGAAGGAGTTGAAACTAAAATTTCTTAAGTGCCTAAATGTATCCGTGGCCACTGGATGCGCCCTATCTCCTCCTCAGTCTCTATGATGACTTGCGAGAAACATCACCTTGGGTAAACTGAGTCTCGGTCCTGCAGCCGTGCTCTCTGGGCTGCTGGCCTTGCTCTAAGGATAAAGATGCACTCCCTCTCCCCCACTTGGGAGCAGGGGCCCCAGTGATGATGGGGTGCCAGAAGGGGCCATGAGCTGGGGGATTCCTTCACTCATTCTGTCCTTCACTTGTGCCAGGCCCAGGGACACAAAGAGAAAGTAAGACGCAGACCTGGTTTTCACAGTCTCCTAAGTATGGTTTTTTCAGAGATTACAAAGGTAACCCATGCTCGGGGCTGGCCACTGTGAGCTACTTTGTTAAACATCTTTCCAGTTTCTTTCTATGTGTATAAATAGGACGATTTTATTTGTTACCAAAAGAAAGCTATTGAAGCCACCTGGAGCCCTTTTTAATAACCTCTGGCTCTCCTCTCCTTGCCCACATCCTGCACAGCTCCAGGACTGGCTCCAAGCTCCACGGTGCCGAAGCATTCCCCGCTCACCATCTGATCCTGGCAGTCACCCTATGACCATGAAGCTTCACTTTGCAGAAGAAAAGAAGACTCAGAGTCAAGAGTCTCACCTAAGGCCATTCATTCATTCATTTTCTTATCCACTTCAGATAGCCCTGACTGAGCCAGTCCTGAGTGCCTAGCCCTGCACTGAGGATAAAGGTTTGAAAAAGCAAATGCAGCCCTGACGGGGTTCATCCTCCTCCCCCCTTCCTAGGGGCTCTACTGGGTCTTCTGTGGGAAAGGAGGAAACAGTGGCAACCTAGAGCCACATCGTGACCTTCATGGGCCCTGGGTACTTTTGCTTCCATGGGCATCTTCCTCTATACAAAGAAAAAACGATTTAATAAGACTTTGAGGGCCTACAAAAATGTTTTTCTGATGTGCAGAAAAATAATACATTTCCTTTGACCCTTAAAGTTCACTTTGTTTTCTGATTTCAAAATAAAACATTTTCAAGCACCCCTAAAAGTATTGTGGGCTCTAGGCACTGTGCCCAGTGCCCAGTGGTTAGATGACCTTGACGGCAATACAGAATGATAAACACTAAGAGAGGCCAACCTGGGAGGACTTCCGAGGGAAGGTATTGCATCAGTGACCAAGTCCCGAAAGATAAGGCGGTGTTGCCAAGAAGACAGAGGAGCAAGGGCTTTTCATGCAGAGGCCGGGGAAGCTCTGGGGAAAAGGGGGTTTCTGGGAGAGGCAGAAGAAGAAAGGGAAATGAAAAGGTGCAAGAGCCTTGGGTGCCACGCTGGGCATTCCGAAGGCATGGGGAATGCCTGGCACCAGCGTGCGGGGCGTTCAGGAGGCAGCCCTGAGAACACGAGGGAGGAAGGGAGAGAAGGAAGAATGGACGCTGTTTGGGCAGTCCCCACCACCGAGAACGACTTGAAAGCAGCAGCAGCAGGGCCCATGGAGTGGAGGCCAGAGATTTGAGCAGGGCCACAGCACGTCTCGGTGCAATCTTCACCGCACACCAGGGGCGCTAAGGAAGGCCAAGGGGTGTGAAATGCCACCTGAGCCATGCAGCCTTGTGTCTGCCAGGGGGAAAGGATACCTGTTCTCACCAAGGAGCTATCTGTTACCTGCTTCCTGTACCTGTACCTGAACATGTACCTGAACATGTACCTGAAAGCTGCTTCCACCCAGAGGGAGCATCTTTCCCTAGTTTTCTAGCCCAGCGGGGCCCTTTTAAGTAATTTCTAACAGAGGTCCCTGAGAGGCTCACAGTGGTCCTAGATTGAGCCATGTTATAAGGGTAGAATCTACAAGACATGGTACCTAATTGCGATGATCAGAGAAAGACCAGGCTAACTCTCAAGTATCAGGATTGGAGGGACAGGAATATAAAAAGAAAAATAGATTTGGGGAGAGTGGAGACAGAATGAGGTCACAAGCTGGAAACTTTGGAGCCTGTATCAAACCCAGAACTCCTCATTTTTGCACCCGCCTCTCCCCCTCCTTTCTCTGACTCCGGTTCTTAGTCCACCGCCTGGTGTCTCCAGCACCGTGGGCTCCTTAGGGTGGCTGTTCCCTGCCTGCAAGGGCCGGAGTCTCCAGGTGGAATCAGAGCCAACATCCCAGTGCATAGCGGCTCCTGGGGCAGTCCCCTTAAAGAAAGGACCTCGCTGATGTCTAGAATGGAGAAACTGTGAAAAGTGTTCCTAAAGGAAGATTTTAGGGTAGTATATACAAAAACCTTATTAGACCCAAATATGCCACAAATTCTGAATTCTACTTTCCAGTCTGTCTCAGACTGTCAAAGGGACTATGCCTGTAGATTGTAAATTAAATCGCCCCTGTAAAATCCCAAAGGAATTCCAAACCTAAAGATTATGTCCAGGCATAAGCCAAAACTTCAAACTTTGTGCGTGTCGGGCGGGTGGGGAGAGGGAAGGGAGGAATTTCGACCCCAATGATTTAAATTTGAAAGTAAAGCAGCCAGTAGCATTTTCGATTTTGGAAAAGAGAAAACTGGCAAGTTGTTTCCCAGCGTTAATTAAATCTAATGTCCAGAGCAGGTGAATAGGGTGTGACATCCCAAGAGGTACACTGACAGATGGGAAAAGAGGTCGTTTGTCCAAAAACACAGCTAATAATTGATGAAGAGATGACTTGACCCCCAGCCTGCCAATGTTCAAATACTTGACACTTAAAAACACTTTGTTAAATCATAAACTATTTCAAACATACAGAAAACCCTATTATATTTGTACACATAGATAGATACTCATACCTCTCATCTTGAACAGATCTAACCATTTTGACTTATTTGCTATATAACGTTTTTTAAGAAATAAAATATCAGAGACAGGTGA
Source organism: Rousettus aegyptiacus (assembly GCF_014176215.1). NCBI lineage: Eukaryota > Metazoa > Chordata > Mammalia > Chiroptera > Pteropodidae > Rousettus > Rousettus aegyptiacus. Next base: position 115,293,847 of record NW_023416308.1, read on the forward strand.
CGCTCCTTCAAGAGCCTTTTGCCCCATTCTCCCTCTCTTCCCAAGTGACCCCCCCTTCCTGAAGTGGGTGCTTATCGTTCCCATACTGATACTTTCACTGCCCACATATGTATAAACAATATAATGACTTTTTTTATACATCAACTTTCATGTGTTTAAGTTTTAAATAGATGGAATCACTCGTTAAATTAATTAAATAAAGAGGATTCGAGACTGAGGTGACTCTAATGCTGCAGCACCCACTAAGCAAAACAAAATCTAAACCCGTGGATACTTCAAAGTTACAAAGTAGAACCTAAGGACAACAATCACAAACTAGGATTTAAGCTATAGTCAATCAGTTCTTTATAGTACTCCTCCCTTATCCTCAGGGCATATGTTCCAAGGTGCCAAACAGATGCCTGAAACTGCAGATAATACCAAACCCTCTATATACTATGTTTTTCCCTATACGTACATATCTATGATAAAGTTTAATTTATAAATTAGGCATAGTAAGAGATTAACAATAATAACTAATGATAAAATAGAACAATAGAACAATACATTGTAATAAAAGCTATGTGAATGCAGTCTCTCTCTGTCTCTCTAATGATCTTATTGTACTGTACATACAGCATGAATACACTAGACAAAAGGGATGATTTATATTCCAGGCAGGAGAGAATAGGACAGTGCGAGATTCCATCGCACTACTCAGAACAGCGTGCAAGTTAAAACTTTTGAATTGTTTATTACTGGAATTTTACATTTAATAATTTCGAACCGCAGCTGACCGTAGATAACTGAAACCACACAAAGTGAAACTGGAGAAGCACTTTGCTTCCACGTTTTCTCTATAAAAAATAATTTTACCCAGATATAGTGAGCGGAGCACTTCAAACCACTTCTGATTTGGTGCTGCCTGAACCCAATTGATTTTTTCTCAAATAAACTCCTAAACTTTTAATATGCCTCAACTTACTGTTTAATATATCTAGTGTCAGAAGTGGGATCTGAAAGAGACCCTCCACCCCTAAAGAGCTTCTGGGAGCAACATGAGACTTGCCAAGGTACCCGCTGAGCCCCTTGATCTCACTGCCTCCTCACTGCATCCGAAGGTCACAGGAAGTCCCTCTTGGATCTAAGCTCTGCAGTTTTTGATTTTAAAAAAGCTTTCTTAATTTATTTGAGCATTCCTTTCTCTGGACTAGGTCTGGGGTTGGCCAATTTACAAGAAATTGGACTGGGTCCAGAGTTGGACTGGGTCTGACTTAAAATGGACTTGGTACAGTGTAAGGCCTCAGGTAATAAAAGGTGGGGGAGAAAAAAATGGGTTCCTCTCAATCCGTACAGTCTGGGACTCCTCCATCTGGGACACCAATGATATGTATAAAAATTGTGGGCCCATAACTGTGTTTGTCTGAACCAGTAGGGTAACCTTACCAAAGAGAATTTTTTTTTTAATTTATGCCTACAGCACCTGGTCTTCCTAGGTGGTTTCCCATCCAAGTACTAACCAGGCCCGACACTGCTTAGCTTTGAGATTGGACATTGGGCTTGTTCAAGGTGGCATGGCCGTAGACCATGGACCGTGGTTCCACTGGGGCGTGAACCCAGGACCTTCTGTGTGTAAAGCAGACATGCTAACTGCTACACTATGGGATCACTTCCACCAAAGAGAATTTTAAATGACAGTGACCATAGCAGGGAACTTTTAACCTAGATAAACTTACCCATTTATGAGGTGCTCTAAAGACAAAAAAAAGGTGCTGAATTTCCTCCAAAACAATGGGATGCATTTTTTTATTGGTACACAGAAGCTTTTAAGAAACTAAGTGAAGCAAAAATTGCCTCTTTAAAAGATTCTTTACAAAAAGCAGATGAAAAGCTTAAGCAGCAAGCTGATGGTGAATCTAAAAGTGGGGTTCATTGACTAACTTGACTCCACTCCGATTGCGCCCTCCCATTCCCCTCGCTGGGTAAGTATTCTGAACCTACTAATCCTTTTACTTAATTGCCTTTTCACTCTGAAGACTAACCGGAAATTAAACAAATGCCTTTTAAAGTGAGACCCTCCACTGGGCCTGGAATACCAGGTGTAACTATCTTTTCTCCTTGGTCAATGGCTGAGCTTAGGGCCATCATCAAAGATTTTCCAAAACCTAAAGAGAATCCTCAAACGTTTTATGAGGAACTTAGAATTCTAATTGGAGCTTATGATCCAGGACTTTATATCTCTACCAACTTATCCATATGACATTAGGACCTGGCAACTCTCAAAAATGGATGGCTGAAGCCAAATGGGGAGATCCCGAAGTCGGTAGTAAAGATCCACATACTCATCACTCTGCCAGGAATGGCCCAAAACACACTGGAAAAGTAGCCCAAGACCCACCTGAAGGTATTGGTAAGGCATTCCCTCAAAAGACTGACTGGTCTATCATTCAATCTCACAAACAAACAAACAAACAAAGCATGAACCAGCCTCAGACTATAAGCCATGATTGGAAGCCCTTTTTGTGAAACATTCTGGGCTTTCTTGATTGAACACAAGCACAGAAAACACCCTGGCTTCTTTATTCATTAGCAGACCCCATCCTGAACTAAGCATCCTAATAAAGAGGTGCAAGCTGGGCTGGGAAGCCACCCCACTTGCTGAATTAACAGCTCTAGCTGAGCATTTTGGGGGGAAAAAAAAAAACTTGGAGTGAGATAAAATTCAAAAAGCCAATAAGCATGTGACCTTGCAGTTACAACAGCTCCAAGGGCCAAGAGGACCTTCGCATACATTTCAAGCCAGAACCCAGAGGTCCCTCACTCAGGACTCCTGCACCTGTAATGGCTGCTTTTATTGTCAAGGGAAATAACCAGGGAGGGCACGGGAAAAAGGAATGCCCCCCGCTGAACTCATCATTTGATAGACCTCCCCTTATTATCTAGACTGTTTTTCCATCTGGAGAAGTCTCAAACACTTGATTACTGAAATAATAATAAGCATTAATAGGGTTCTCAGGGACCTCCAGTAAATTACTTCCCGTGATACCTTTAAACGAGCAAGGGGAAACTAAGATAAAAATTAATGGAGAACCCAATACAGTATTGGTGGATACTGGAGCCACTTTATCTGCATTAAATCCCACTTTCGTAAAACAGCAAATCGCTCAGAGTAGAGAGAATATTTCTGTAGTGGGAGTTCCTAACCAAATTCAGAGGGCACCTGTGTCTAAACTAGTCCAGATGACATCAGGGCCATTTTAGGGAAAGCATACTTTCCTTCTGTGTGACACAGTAAACCCGTTACGATGAGGTTTGCTTTCTAAATTGAGAAGTCACATAAAATTTAACTCAGAGGAGAAATAAAAGATCTTAGAATTTCTTTAAAAATAAGAAAGGTAGATTAGATAGATAGATAGATAGATAGATAGATAGATAGATAGATAGATAGATAGTAGATAGATAGTAGATAGATGATAGGTAGGTAGATAGATAGATAGATAGATAATAGATGATGATGATGATGATAGATAGATAGATAGATAGATAGATAGATAATAAGATAGATAGAATGTCCTGACCCTCTGCTCTGCTCTCTGCAAGCAGGAATTGGTGAAATTGAACCCAACAGTATGAAAGCTCTGATCTCCCAGAAGGGCCTGAATGCTATGGGCTTCTTCCTCAACTAACAAAATTAAGAGTGCTGAACCCATAGAAATCCAAACCCAATATCACTAAAACCAGGGCTCTCACCAGCCATAGAAGACTTAATTAAAACAGGACTCATAATTCCATGCACTAGTCCCCATAACACTCTGAATTTACCCATTAAAAAAAAAAAATAGACGAGGTTAGAGATTTGTCCTGGATTTGCGTGCAGTTCATAATACTGTGATATCAAGGGTCCCTGTATCATCCTCCTAATAATCATCAGTATAGTCTCCCTCGTGCGCTGTGTTCTTTCAAAGATCTTAAACGCATGTTTGCAGCCATCAGCAGCACATCGGATGGTCTCAGTGCACTTGGAGAAACAGAAATAAGATGAACGACAGGATAAACAACACCAAAGGCAGTTCTTCCACAGACATGATACCACAGCCTATGAGTCTCGTGATGAGACAAGCAATTCAACTCTGAGAGTGACTGAGAATGATGCTCATACCAAATTTCTCACCGAAAGGGAGAAATTGTTTAATTAAGCAAGGAGGACACTAGACTGAGGTGACTCTAATGCCGTTGTGCCTAGGTACGGACGCCAAAACCAAAGCCTGTAGATGACCTCAAGGTTATGAAAGCGAAACCTAAGGACAACCAATCATAGCCAATAAAATACTTAAACCAGGGTTTAAGCTATAGCCAATCAATCATTTCCTTTTTTTTCATCTCAAGAGTGTTTGCTGGTTTCTGTTTTGAAAGAGCTGCACTTAGTACCAATGAAGACCAGCCACGATCCTGTCTTTTCAAGCTAATAATCGGAGGACCTGGTTTCAAAGAATAATGCAAGACGTGTCGTCACATAGATTCTGCATATATTTCTGTTCGTTCTATGCAGGACTTATTAGATGGGTGTCATAGTTTTGTGCTGTGCGTTTGGCTCAGATAGGACTACGTATCCCAAAATCCCCTTCCCCACGTGGTCCTGGGTTAAAATTGTCGCAAAGAGACAATTGCGGGAGTTTGGAAAGGAAGACGTGATGAAGCAACAACCATTGCACTTTGGTTAAAGATGCCAGTGGATCCTAGATTGTCCAGCTCTTCTTTCCGACCGCTGGCGCTGTTAACCAACAGTAACACCATATACAGGCCAGCGCCAGATACAGAGGCGGCAGCTTCCCCGGGGCATCTGTACCAGCTGTGCTTCCTAGTCTAAGACTGGCAGCTGGATGTGCCAGACCGCCTAGATTCCTACGGTGCCTACTCTGTCTAATACGTTACCTCTTCTCTCTCAAACTATCCCTCTATCTCATAGGATATTCCAAGGAGCAGCTCCCTAAGGAAGACAAACTTTGGGTGTGGTTTACAAGTGAGTTAATTGGCTTACTATTTTGAGTACACAGGGCTATGCGCAGCCACAGCACTGCAGTCCCACTCAGGATTGGCCCTAAAAGACAGTGGTAAAGGGAAATTCTCCCAGGAGACGGAACCTCCAGTACTTGGCGGCTCATTTTTTTTTTTTTCTGGACATAGAGATAGCCAGAGGTACAGATCTACCCTGATTCATGAAGCGTTCATGGTTTGGTTGGTCAGGGACTTAGAAGAAACAAATTTGGAAAATCGGGAGCCAGGAGGTCTAGGAAAGCAGCAGGTGGCTGGACCTCTCTGGAGTGGCACAGGTTGGGGAGATACTTTGCTTCGTGTGAATGCTCACTGAGAAGACAACCCACTAAAAATGGGCAAAAGACTTGAACACGTTCATCTAATAAAGGATATTCACATGGCCTAGTGGCCAACATCGTTAGTCAGCTGAGAAATGGAAATAAAAGCACAATAAAATACCACTGCACACTCACCAGAATGGCTCAGATTAAAACGACTAAAAAAAAAAAAAAAAAAAAAAAACGTGTTGGTGAGAAAGTGGACAACTGGAACCATCTTCCATCACTGGTGTGTTGGTATATTAGTACAAACATTCTGGGAAAATGCTTAGATGGCCCTAGGAAAAGTAAATATACCTATACCCTATAATTTGGCAATTCCACTGAGGGGTAGATGCTCAGCAAAAACAGATGCATATGTTCACCAAGAGATATGTACAAGAATGTTTTGTTTTTGTGGATTCAAGATGGCTGCCACAGCTTCAAGCGTCTCTTCCTCACGTGACAATATTCCAAAAAGGAAAGAAGGTGGGCAGAGGTTTGTCCTTGATGGTTTCCCTCATTTCTTAGGGAGGAAAATCTTTCCCAGGAGCCCTCCGGTAGACTGCCCCTTAGATTCTCACTGGCTAGAGCCAGGTCACATGCAGACCCATGAAACAAACAGTACGAACGCAATGGGATTCCTGTGCTTGAGTTAGACCAATTCCGATTCAACCCTGAACCGGAGCAGGGGAAATGTGTTTTTAGACACACATGCTTATTGCTTCCAGAAACTTTTCTGCGGTCTTTGAAAACTGTCTTTACTTAAAAAGAAACCTAATAAGGGAACCAGCAGGATCCACAGCTTTTGCTTTTCCAACAGAGTTAAAATTGAGGCCATTCATCCTTGAGGCCATTCATTCATCACCCAGAGCTTGCCGGGCTGGCAGGAAGTGAACATCAGTGTCCTTCCTACTGAAGCCCAGGATCCAGCTTTAGACCACAGGATGCAGGAAGGAACCCAGAGGCAGAACCTCCTCCCATGGAAAGGGGTGGAATCTTTCTTCAGAGAGACATTGTCTTACTTAGAGACTAAGAAGGAAGTTCAAGTATACACTTAGGGTGAACCTGAGGACCGGAGAGCCAGAGCCGAGTCAGACGAGGAGGAGCAGCTGTGATGATGAAGATGGAGAGAAGGCCCGAGTCACACAGCGGTTTTCTGTGTGATACAAGGAGATGATTATGTGAGCCAGAACCGTAATCTCTGCTTCTCTTGAAATGGAAATTCCTTCTGAAAATTCCCTAATTCAGTGTTTTGCAAACTTTATAGTGTGCATACAAATAATCTATAGTGCTTGTTGCAAATATACATTCCCAGAATCCTTCTATAGATTCTGATTTAGTAGAAAAAGGGGATGGCTGTTTATACCTGATCAGCATCTTTCACCCCTTCTTGTGGTATCCTTTGTGGAAACAAAGTAGGGGACAAAATACATAAGCATTTATTCATTAGCTCCTGTCCCTATTGGTCAAAGATGACCCCTTAGGCATCATTCGCCCACTTCTGGGAAGCACATGTGTTAGCTTTGAGTAGGTTCCCACATGCTAAGATGTCCGAAAAGCTCCAGAGCAAGAAGCAGGAGGTACAAGGTGTGGGCAAGGTGCAATCGGGTTATACCTGCACAGAGGTGACAAAGCCTGCATAGAACTGGTTGTGGCAGTAGCGGCCTGAGAAAGAGGTATGGCTGAGAGGAGTTGGAGTAATGCATAAGGGATTCCCAGTATATAGCCTACTTCTTGAACTCGCAGATCTTCTCAGATCCTCTGTTAGGTCCAAAGCATTCCAAGAGGATTCGTGGAACAAGCTCTGTTCATTATCTTCCTCCTCCATTCCCATTCACGATTTCTCTCAACTACACCCAACATTTTGCTTATCCGGTAAGTTCGCGTTGACCCTGAGACAAAGAAACCTCCATCGTTAAGTGGTAGATTTGAACCTGCACAGTTTGTCTCCAGAGCCTGGACTTCTAGCAACTACGATGTCTGCAGCACGGTGTTGAGAAAGATTTTAAGGAGGTGGCATCCAGATTCAGGGAGAAGGAATGTCATAACTGCTTAGAGATGCCTGCCATGAATGAGGAGGTTGGTGGATAAACCACCAAAAGCACAAATGACCAAAGGAAAATAGATAAATTGGACTACATCGAAATTTAAAACTTTTGTGCTGCAAATGGCACCATAAAAGAGTGAAAAGACAAGCCACAGAATAGGAGAACATATTTATAAATCGTATATGGGATAAATATCCAGAATATATAATGAACTCTTACAACTTAACAATACAAAGACTAATAACATAATTTTAAAATGAGCAAAGAATTTGAATCGATGTTTTTCCAAAGTCATACAAACGGTGAAAGAGCACATGAAAAAGAGCACATGAAAAACGTCATCAGTCATTAGGAAAATGCAAATCAAAACCACTGGGATGTGTCACTATGCACCCATCATGATATAAGTACTTATATCTGGTACTATACTATACTGTACTATACTATACTATACTATACTATACTATACTATACTATACTATACTATATTATACTATATTATACCGTACCATACAAGATAGACAATAACAAGTGTTGGCAAGGATGTGGAGAAATCAGATCCCTCTTACACTGCTGGTAGGAATGTACAGTGCAGCAGCTGTGGAAAACAGTTTGGCAGTTCCTCAATAAGTTAAACATAGAATTACGATATCACTCGGCAATTCCACTCCAAGGCATATACCCAAAATAATTGAAAACAGATGTCCGAACAAAGACGTGTACATAACTGTTCATAGCAGCACTATTCACAGATGCCAAAAGGTGGAACAACCCAGATAACCATCACTGATGAACGGATAAATAAAACATAGTAAATGCATACGACAGCAATAAAAAGGAATGAAGTAGTGATACATGTTACAGGGATGGACCTATGAAACAATACGCTAATTAAGAGAAGCCGGTCACAAAAGGCTTTACTATATGATTCGTTACATGAAATGTCCAGAAATGTAAATTTATGGAGACAGAAAGTAGATCAGTGGTCGCTATGGAATGGGGCTGTGGATCGCTGATGGGTATGGGATTTCTTTTAGGAAGGATGAAAATGTTCTAAAATTAGGTTGCAGTGATGGTTGTACAACTCTATGACTATACTAAAAACCACTGAATTGTACACTTTAAACAAATGAATTGTATGGGATGTGAATTATATCTCAATAAAGCTGCTTTTGAACACTTGAAAGTCCCACATCTCAAGAAACCCCTCAATCACTCAGGCAAACCTGGAGCGTTAGTACCCCTTATGCCACCCATATAAAATTTTTTTCGAAAAAGGAACAAAAAGGTTTGGGGAAAAAATGCAGGTTCTGGAGTGCTAGTCAGCTTTTTACTGTGGTAATGCTGTGTAACAAACAGCCCCGAAACGTAGTCACTTATTTCTTGCTCACAGATCTGTGGGTCAACTGTGCCTCTGCTGAGCCACCTGGGCTCAGCAGGACTTGGGTGTCTCTTGCTCTAGGACCCAGGCTGCAGAAGCAGCATTTTTCCCTGGGGCAGCTCTTCTCCTGGCAGATGGCAGGAGAGGCCAAGCCACACCACACAAACACGCATGAAGCCTCAGCTAGGATATAGCTTACCTCGTGGCTGTTCACAATCCATTGGCCAATGCAAGTCACATCGCCAAGCCCAAGGTCAGTGGGATGGGAAAATGGTCACTGGCAAGAGAAAGGCACTGAAAAGTCTCCAGGTGACAGGGCCGGGGGTGGGGGGAGTGGAAGTACAGCCATCCCAATGTAGGATGGTTCAAATTTGTGATAGTACAAAAGTGCTATGCATTCAGCAGAAATGATATTTTGAATGTGAATTTTGATTTTTTTCCCTGGGCCAGAGATATGCGGTACAATACTCTCACGATGCTGGGCCGTGGCCGTGAGTCACAGCTCCCGGTGGCCACGTGATCACAAGAATAAACAACCGATACTCTGGTGTGTACTGTGTTGCCAGCATTTTGGGGATATTGTGTTTTGTATTTTCAAACCCCTTCATGTCTACAAAATGCCCATCTGTGTCCCCAGCTTCTGGTAAGAAGAGGAAGGCAATAACACGACATAAAACTCAAGATAACTGCCCAGTTGTAGGCTAACGTCGGTATTCTGAGCAGATTTAAGGCCAGTGGTGCTTGGTGGTCAGGTGTATTAAACACATTTTCAACTGACAGTATTTTCAACTTCCGATAGGTTTATCGGGAAGTAACCCTGTTACAAGCTGAAGAGCCTCTGTAGTTGGAACAAGCCAAGTCCTTGCTATTCCCGCCCCATGAGACATTTGTCTAATGTCTGCTACACTGGGATCTTCTTTTTTATTTAATAGAAATCACTGTATTTTAAATTTTAATTATAAAAGTAAAAATAGCAGACAATACAGAAAACTTTAAAATATAAAAGTTAGCTATAATTCAGTTAGCTGACATTAATGGCTTCGTATTCATTCTTATACAATTTCTTGTACAGATAATCACATTGACATTATTTTTAACATAATCAGGATTTTATATACTGTTTTGTGATCTCTATTGGCAGTTAAAATTTCATGAATACGTTTCTATGTAAAAATAGAGATCATTATTCTTTTTAACGTGCGAATGGATTTTATGGTACTTACATCTTGAATGTGTTTATAAACATTTTCTCACCAATAATTCTGCCATCATAACAGATTTACTTCCATTTCTCATGTTTATTTCTGATCTGTGTCATTATTCAGTTTTTGCTTCAGCATAACCATAGTGTAAATGTTCGTGGCCTGGCATACATTATTTCATAAATGCTTTCTCATATCATTACAATTCTGATCTCTCTCTCTCTCTCTCTCTCTCTCTCTCTCTCTCTCTCTCTCCTGATGCTAACACATCATCATGTAATTAGCCAATTCCTGTGGTTATTTCTAGTATTTTACTATTAATTCATTCCAAAAATTCTTATTGCACTAGATTGGCTGAGTTTTTTTCTGCCTTCTTTTCCCAGCATTCCTACCCTCCTGGCAAGTGGAGGTGGTATGGCCGTTGGCATTTTCCAACTGTTGAACTCAGGGGTAGTTTAGAAGTCATAGCAGCAGTTTACTTGTATAGATTTACGTAGTTCATAGCTCCTTCCCCATACAATTATTGGTAACAATCCTGAGTAGGAATGGCTGCAGGAAATTCTATTGCCTGCTAAGCCGATTCGACTCATGTTGTGACAGCAAGGTGCAGGACCGGAAGTCATTAGCTGATGTGAGTGTATCCTACAGTGCCTGGCACCGGAGGCACATGTGGACAGTGGACAGTGGAGGAGAAACGAGGTTTAAAATGTACAGAGCTAGACACTAGTCTATGGGAAACAATGTTCACAGCTTCTGCCATGTGGAAAATGAGAGAATGAGACTGATGTACAGAAAGAGGCAGAGACCAGGGTGAAAAGCACGCCCTGGTGGCATTAGCATCCTGGGGCCGATTATTCCTAAGGCCTGTCTGTATCCCTTCTCTTCCCCAGATCGGGCAGTCAGTCCTTCCTTAACTCCCATGAACCAGTAAATCCCTCATCCTGTTTGAACAAAAACCCTGAAGTGTGGGATAGGCAAACAAATAATTACAGTCCGCTGTGCCAAGTTTCATAACAGAGGTGTTCCAGCTGCTTCAAGAGCCAAGAGGAGGGGACCCGCCACCACGTAACTGAGTGAAATTTCTCCCAGGAGTGTGTCTGCTAGGTTTTAGGGAATGAATAGTTCGAGCTGTGAACACTTCTATGACATCTTTGTTAAGTTATTATTTTTCTTCTTTTGGATGACTTTAGGGTTATCCCTTTACCCTTAATAATAGGATTACTGAGCTAAAGAGCATGGACATGTATTTATTGTGGCTTTTGTAAACTGCTATAAGATGCCAAGGAAGTTAGGAGTAAAGTCACGTCCCCCACACACACACTCAGCCTTCAAACAGCCCTCTCCTCACTTAGAGCTTTTGTGTGGCCTTATTTCCTGCAGCAGCCCCACTCTCTGTCCCATCTCATCACTGAGACCCTAAAATGCCACCAATCGTAAAAGCTGTACTGAAAGGAAAAGCTTTATCCCAGCCCAGGGGACCTTATAGAGAGTGGCCTCAAATGACTAATTGCTGGAACCGAGGCCGTTCTCACCTCTCCTACCTCCAGTTCATTCTTCTTGTTTTAGAAATCTCCTATTCCAAGGTCAAATTCACTCTAAGTCGAGTTACAGACATACTTGTCTGGTAAATCTGTACCTCTCTCCTCCATGTGGGGCTATCTCAGCAATTAAGATTCCAATTCCTTCTACAAGGACTCCTTTAGCACCACGTAGGCAGTGGATGGGAACTCATAAGTCCATCTAAGATACCTGGGTCCCCTTTAGACGCTCGACACAGATCTAATGGTCAGCCGCAGGCGTGATGGAAGAGCCCCACGTCATAGTGGGACAGAATCATTCTGTGGATTGAAATCTTTTTTTTTTTTTATCTCAAATGACTTATTTCTCTCAAATTCAATTTGTTTGTGCATATATTGGAGCGAATAATATTTACCCTTTCATTCTACTTAGAGCTCACTAAGAAGCAGTATGGTACGATAGTGGAAAGAGCAAAGACAGAGGACAGAGTCCTTCTTTAAGGAAATGCAACTAACCGCATTTCGTTAGATCCAGGACATCAGGATTGCAAGACGAACCATTATTTTATGTGCCCCTAGGAAAAAAAAATTCCAACTCAATAATTTCTTCTCTCTTGGAGTTCTATTTTACAGTATTTAAAAGAGATCTCTTAGACCAACTGATATTTCGACATAGGTTTTTATTCCACATCACTCTTCATATAGATAAAGATGAAAATGTTAGCAAAATAAATTGGTAGTCAAAACCCTCTGACCAAAGACCACCAGAGATACACCTATAGTCAAAAAAAAAAAGTTCTGTTTATTTAACTCGCTGCAGTAAAGGAGGAGGCAGGAGGATCCAGGCCCAGCTAGAGGGATCTTTGGTAAAGCAGCAGCAACCACTCAGAGAAAGGCGAAGTCGTTTGTGTGGTTGCGCATTGGCCTCATCTACATCTCATTCCTGGCATGGTTCACGTTCTGCTAACATCACTGTCTGAATGAGACCCTTCCCAGACCCGACTCCAATGTGCGTACGTAGGAGTGTTGGCTTCCCCACACCAACGAGCAATTCTCCTCGCCAGCGGGGTGTCCAAGAATCCTGCTGGGTTGACAGTGTCTACCCAGGGATAGAACCAGATTCCACAGGTAAAAGGCTCACTCCCAGAAGACCACCCTCCAACTTCAGATGCCGGTTAGGCTACAAATCGGAGGTTCCAATGATCCCCTCCAACTCAGGATGCTAATCACAGTCCAGGTTGTTACCTGTACTTCTCTGACAGAATGGCTACCAATCAGAGGTTCCCATGACCCCTTCCTTGGGTTTGGTAAATTTGCTAGTATGGCTCACAGAACTCAAGAAAACCCATTTACTCACTAGATTGCCAATTTGTTACAAAGGATATTAAATGATACATATCAATAGCCACATAGGGTGAGGTCCCAAACAAAGGAGCTTCTGTAGAGCTTGGGAACCTGCACGGTGGCGTGTGGAAGCTGTCCGGTCCCCAACACGGAAGCTTACCTATAAAGGGCGGATGAGCTGTCTTTTTCTGGGCTTTCATGAAGGATTCATTGCTAGTCATGATGGATTCGGTCATTGGTCAATGGCAATTAGTTCAACCTCAAGCTCCTCCCCCTCCCCAGAAATCAGAGCAGGGGACTGAAAGTTCCAGTCCTCTAACCACCTGGTTGGCTCCTATTTGGCAACCTGACCCCACCCTTGGGTGAGGTCCAAAAGTCACCTCATTCACATAACAAAAGACATCTTTATTAGTCTCAACTCTTAGGAAATTCCAAGAGTTTGAGGAGCTGTGGGTCAGGAACTATGGACAAAGGCCACATATATGTGGAGTATATTTTGACCAAATATATATTTCTTATAAATCACGATATTGCACTGTTTGAATATCAGAAGGACCATCTTATACTTCTTGATAGTCCTAAAACTTCACACTGATGTCCATTACAGAAACCATCCCCATTTTAAAGCTGTTAACATATGAGAGGAAATGTTCATCTTAGATTTGATGAAATAGGATTCTTGCTGATTATTTGGGCAAGAATTTAACCCTTGAAGCCTCAACTTCTTGCTCTGTGTTGATGTAAGAAATGTCCAAAACAGGAGAATTTTTATAAGAAGTTTATTTGAGCCAAAATGATAGCATGTGCCAGGGATCTAGATCCCAAGCGGTCCAAAGAATTAACTTTGCAGCTTCTTTTATGCCTTTGAAATTAAGAAGGGAAAGTAAGGAAGATTACATGAAGGTGGGGGAAGGAATCAAGGGAAGTATTACAGGGTAGTTAACAAGATTATGTGCTCTCTTTAGGGTTTATTTCAAAGGTGCACTAACCTAGATGTACTGAAACAATAGACAGGGCTTGCTTAAGGCAAAGATACGGCTTTTACTAAAAAGTTATATGCTTGGGGCAGGACTACCCACCACAACCTGCCCAGTTAGGAATTTAAGATCAAATCACCCTGTGAAATTTCTTTACAGCGAAGCCTTTCTTTTTTTTTTATCCACATTCGTAAGTGAGAACAATACAATCTACCACACAAGACTTGCAAGGACTGAGAAATAATGTGTATAATACTGAGTGTATCATTCAGGGTTCAACCAGGTAAAGAGGAACCACTCTAAGGATGTAAAATGGAGAATTTAATACAGGGTATTGGTGATACCAGTGATGATGGAGTGATGGAAGGGCTGAGAAGCCCCACAGGGGGAACTGAGGCAACCCAGAGATGATCAGAAACAAGAAGCTGCCCACTGCCCTAAACTGGAAGAGATGGACTCAATGGAGCCCTGGGGTGAGGCTCACCCTTCAAAGTTGGGACCACAGCAGCCTATCGAGTAGGAGCTGGAACCACAGAGGAGCCTCATCACCTGCTGGAGACCTGCCTGAGCCTGAGCAAGAGAGATGAAGAGAAGTAACAGCTCGGCTTTTTCCTTCCTCCCAACCTCCACTGTCTACCACTGTCTCCCCTTGGCCAGACCCAGGCCTGGAGGCAGTTGTCTTGGAAACCTGAGAAGCTGTACCCTGCAGGGCAATACGGAACAGGGCACAAGGCTAGGAAGGGATCAGCCACAAAGGGTAGAGGATGACCATTAGGTAGAAATTAGTTAAACAGGCTTGGTAATACCTTTGTTAGAGTACTGGATACACTTGAAAGGAACAAAATTATTCACTTAAAAACATACCGTAATCCATATAGGTTAGTACATCTGTAATCCATATAGGCTAGTACATCTCCTCTCCCGCTCCCAACCCACTACGGTCACGTGTCACTTAATGAAGGGGTTCGTTCTGAGGAATTCGTTGTCAGGTGATTTGTCGTTCAGGAAACATCACAGAGTGCACTTACCCAAACCCCGGTGGTATCGCCTACTGCACACCTAGGCTGTATAAGCAGCAGCCTATTGCTCCTGGGCTAAAACCCAAAAGGCATGTTACTGCACTGAGCACTGTCCGCACTCGTGACACAATGGTATTTGTGTATTTAAACATAGAAAAGGTACTGTAAAAATACAATATAAAAAAATTAAAAATGGTACATCTGTGTTGGGTACTTACCATGAATGGAGCTCCCAGGACTGGAAGTTGCTCCAGGTGAGTCGGTGAGTGGTGATTGAATGACGTTGTGCTGGTATCATGAGGCCACACTAAATCTACACAAATACTTTTTTCTCGTTTTAGTAATAAATTAACCTTCGTTTACTTTAACTTTCTTACTTTATAAACTTTTAAATTTGTTTTACTTTCCTACTCTTGTAATGACACTTTAAAACACAGACACTAAAGGGGGTCAAATACGTGGTGACAGGAAGAAATCTAACTACGGGAGGTGAACACACAATGTAAATATATATATAGACCTTACCGTTAAAGTGTACAGATGAAACTTATTGGATTTCGTTAACCAATGTCATCATAAAAAATTAAATAAAAATTTAAAAATTAATTTTTAAAAACCCCATGAACACATTGTACAGCTGTACAGGCATTTTATTTATATCCTTCTATAAGCTTTTTTTTTCTATTTTTAAATTTTAAAAATATATATTTTTCTACTTAAAAAAATTTTTTTAAAAAACCTAGGACACAAACATACACATTAGCCTAGGCCTACACGCGGTTGAGATTGTCAGTATTTCTGTCTCCCACCTCCACATCTTATTTTCCTGAGGCCTTGGAGGGCAATGACAGGAAGGGAGTTGCCTGCCATCTCCAATGACGACACCGCCTTCTCCCGGAACACCTCCTAAAGGACCTGCCTGGGGCTTTTCTCGAGCTGTCGCTCTTTTCAGGTACCACTACTACTAGACCTACTTACTTACTACTAGACCTCTCGAGGACATAGGAGTTTTTCATCCCCATTACTATCACAGGGGACCATTGACGTATTTGCAGCGCATAACTGTGCATCATTCGGAGTTACTACTGTGCTTGGTTTGATGCAGTGGCATTTTACGGTGGATATTCAGTGTCTGACATTTTTCTCAACTGAAATCTCAGAGGGAGATGCCCATCTATGTCACAGAGGCGAAAGCTCAGCCACAGAAGGATCGTCATCCAGCAGTGTCATGGTAACTGGACGCTGGTCATGGGGCTCTCAAAGATTTCTCTGTGACCTTGTGGAGGGTTACAATCTCTGGACTCACGTTTGAAAACTGGAAATCATAAATATTGGGGGTGCTTTGCGTGCCCCCACATTCCATTTGGCTCTTCATCTTTGCATGACCTTGTCCAGAAGGCTCCGTGATGTTTTTCCGAAGAATGAAGTAGTCTAAGAAAACAGATCACGTGCCCAAGATCACAGAGCTGGCAAATGGGAAGGAATTCCATTTCCACTCTTTCCATGCCAAGGTCCTTTCCACTCCCCTACTGTTTTTTTTTTTTTTTTTCCCCCTCCGCCTGGGACACCTTCTGGCATCTTCTAGGGAGGAAGCCTTGGTCAGGGAAAGGCAAAAGCAAGCGACAGCAATCAAAAGCTCTTCATGCCAGCAAAATATGCCCGATTGCCATCTCGACGGAGGGCGACCCACTGGGGATCAGCCGGCTTAGGATGACCATGTCTGGGGGAGCCTGGGGTCCTCTCTCGCTGGCCCCGCGACCCCCTCCGCGATGGAGGGCCGCCAGCAGCCAATGCGGCCCTTCCCGCCACCCGGCGGGTCCAGAGATTCTAACGGAGCCGCGTGCACCGGGCGGAGCCGCGCGTGATTGGCCGCTCGGGAGTCGGGGGCGGGCCCGCGGCCGGCCGGGCGGGCGCCGACAATGAGCCTCCATAAAAGGGAGCGGCGGGGGGCTGGGGCCCCGGATTGAGCCCTCCCCGCCCGGGGTCCCGACGCTGCAGGTCTCGGGGAGGCCCGGACGCACCCGTCGCAGGCCCGGCGAGAGGCCGGCGGCGGGGAGGGGGCGGCGCGGGCCGGAGGCGGCGGCGCCCGGCTGCGCGCCCAGGGCCTGCGCACCCGTCCTCCGGCGTCCGGTCACCGCGATCCCCCCGGCCGCACCATGGCCCTGAAGGCCGAGGGCGCCGCGCTCGACTGCTTCGAGGTGACGCTCAAATGCGAGGAAGGGGAGGACGAGGAGGAGGCCATGGTGGTGGCCGTAATTCCGCGGCCCGAGCCGATGCTCAGAGGTAAGGATGGGAGGGGATCCCCCCACTTCCACGTCACGGTGCAGGGCTCGGGCTTGCCCCCCATTCCGGTCTGGCGCCCGGGCACCCCTCCCCCGGCCTCGGATCTGAGGCCTGCCCCCTCCCCCTTTCCCCCTTTACCCCTTCGGCCTGGGCCCGGGCGCGCTCTCGCTCCGCCCCCGGGTTTGGAATCTCAGGCCTCCCCGAATTCCCCCTCCCCCGCCCCCGCCCAGGGTCTGGAGCCTTCGATCCACGCCCCGCGCTCTCCGGATCTTCCGGTGCCCGAACGCCCCCTCTCCCGGGCCCAGCACCGGCGGCTCTAGGTGTCTGCGGCCGCGGACTCCCGCCGGGTGGAGGCAGGCGCGGGGGCCGGGCGGTGTGATACAGGCCGAGGGGCGGCCAGGCCTCCAGGCCCGAGGCTGGACGCCGCAGCCTGCTGTCCGGAGCGTCTCGGAGGGTGGAGGCAGGCGCCACTGCCTCCTGCCCAGAGGAGGATTTTGAGCGGCCAGCATGCGTAAAGCTTTCCTGCCCCCACCTTCATTCCCAGGCCTTCCACTCGCACAAGCCACAGGTGTCAGGCTCGAGAGCTTCAGGGGTGAATGGGATTGCTTACAGCACCCAGTTTTGGAAAAGACGTGCTCGTAGCCACCGTAGGAGACTGGCTTTGGGAGGGGATTTTGGGAACGGTCTGGAGCACTCGTTTTCTGTCCAATTTCTTCAGATCTCAGGGTCTTGCCGATCTTAAGGAAATAAAGGGCCACCTTAATGGAAGACTTAACAGTCATGAACATGCATATATCTTTCATTGTCTTTTCCCTTTGTAGGGAGAGTACTCAAAAGAGGTTGAGAGGAAACCCATTCATTTTCCCTCACCACCTTTCACCCTTTTAAAATCAGGATTATAAAATGAATGAGAGATGTAAAGGCCCCACCCTTCTCAGAGCTTTCGATCCTGGAGATTCTTTCCCTGCTTCCCCTAGCTTTCACGGGGTGCTTAATGCTAGGCTGTCTCAAACCTCTACAACCAGAGAAGCTAATTATTGGACACCTACTATATGCCGGGCACTATTTTAGGCTGAACATGCTAATGGCTCCAAACAAAGGTGACACTCTGCCCTCCTGGAAAGTGAATCTACTAAGGACCAGAGGCAGCCAAACATGAAGGTGTAGTGTGTCAGGTGGTGACAAGTGGTTTAGAGAACACTAAAGCAAAATATGAAACGTGCAGTGGGTCTCATTTGGAATATAGAGAGGTCAGGGAAAGGCTTCTCTAATAGGGCGAAATTTGAGCACAGACTCGAAGTGTAGGCGTGAACCTTGTAGGTAGTCAGAGGAAAAGCATTTTAGGCAGAGAGAATTGCAAGTACAAAGGTCCTGAAGCAAGAAGCTTCTTGAAAGATTTGAGGTGGGAGGAAAAAAAAAGATAAATTCAAGGTTTTTGGCCTGAGCAATTGGAAGGATGCGCTTCCCACTTCCTGAAGCGGGGGGCCGCGTGTGCAGGCGAGGGGAAGGTTGGGAGTTCAGGTTGGAGCGTGGCAAGTTTGAGATGCTTCTGACGTTCAAGTGGAGAGGTCAGATAGGAAGTTGGACACGCAGAGTCTGGCTGGAGGTGTAAATATGGAAGTCGTCAGCAGGCAGTCCATGGGACGAGACCCTCAGAGGAAGAGGGCAGACAGAAGGGGTCCAAGGACAGAGCTGTGGCACGTTCCAGTGGTTCCAAGTTGAAGATGGGAGTCAGCCCCTCATCAGAAATTTCTGAACCCCCACTACTTGTGGGGCACTGTTCTTGGTGCTGGAAATACAGGTGTGAAGGATAAAAAAATTAAGCTGTCACGGAGCTTACAGTGTAGTGAGGAGACGCCAGGAATGAGTATACGACGTGTCATGTCAGGTGGCGATGTGTGCTGTGGAGGAGATGAAGCAGTCAAGGGGAATGGGGGGCTCGAGTGGGGCAGATGGCTTTCTACGGGGTGGCGGAGAAGGCCACGGTGAGAAGACGGTGCCGCAGCAACGACCTGGAAGAGGCGAGAGAGACATGCACGGACCTGAGAAGAGGTGACGAGGAGGGGAAACGAGGAACCAGCAGAGGTGACTGGAAAAGAGCCCCAGTGAAGTGAGGGGAGGACCAAGAGAAGGCGGCGCCCTGGAAGCCGAGTGACAGAAAGGAAGATGGAAGAAGGGAAGAGCTGAAAGATGAGGTTCGAGAACCGATCGCTGGGTGTAGCATTGGCGACCTTGACGAGAGCCGTTGTGGAGGAGCGGTGGGAAGGAAATCCTGATTGCAATTCGAGGGTCAAGGTTTCTGCCCACGGTCGCATGGGAGACAGACACAACCCAGCTTTGGACCTAGATCTTCAGACAGCGAGCCAGTTACTATACCCGTTTCAAATGCCACCTCTTCTGTACGGTCCCCAGGCGTTCGGGCCTGCCATAGTTGTGTTTCGTCCCACCCTCTCCGGTGGGAGAGAGTTTCAGCCGTGAGAGCTCATAGGCACCCAGCTGCCTGTCTTTGCTGAGCCACATGGAGCTGCCCTGACAGCTACGGGCCACGTGCACATAGGGCAGGTGCCAAGCAGACAAATGGGTACGAGGTCACAGCTGCAAATACCCTGGGAGCAGTGTAAGGGGAGGCTAGTTTTGAACGGATGGGATGGCTTTCTGAAGGGGCCTCGGCAGGTGGAAAAGCAGACAGAATGTCATTCCCTGATGAAGGTTCACTGAGCATTTCCTTTCCTATGCGCCAGGCCCCATGGAGACAATAAGATGATAAAATTTACCATCTTTGTCCTAAAGAGAGTGCACACTGTGGCCCGGAAGTTGGATATGGATATAGTCACCTGCTGGGGCAGGGAGGTCAGGAAAGCTTCCTAGGGGTGAGGATTCGAGTGGGGTTGAGAAGGAAGTGTAGGAATGTGCCAGGCTGCTTGGGGGTCTGGGTGGATGTGCCAAGGCTGAAGACAGGCAAGAACATCGTAGCCTCTGGGAAAAACGTGTGGACTTGTGGTCTGAGACTAGATCGAAAGGAGAGATGGAGGTACTCCAGTGGGGTCCCAAGGCTGTGTTTAATGTCACTAGCACCTCACGGGCTCCAGCGGAAGAGAGAAAAAGATTGTGGGTGGTATTAAAAAAGAATAACGACTTGGGAATCCCTGATTCAGGCAGAAATCCAAATAATGTTCCAGTTAAGAAACAAAAGCAAGGGGTATTTATGAGACAGGGAAGGGGAACAATTACCTCAGTAGAAGAAAGGCATTTTTATTGGTATAGAGAAGCTAAATAGTTTTTAAATTTCAGCCTGGTAGTCATAATAATCTGCTTTCTTGCCATCTTTGCAAACATTTCTTTAAGACAGTGTTGCTTTAGGCCTAGTCCAAAGGTTATTTTTTTTACAGTGGGAGTGCTCCCCCCTTTACACCACATCACCAAATTTGGGGACTTGCATTCTAAGTATTATTGACCGTGAGCACCTTTGCTGATGAAATCACTCCCTCTTCTCCCTCCCCAGTGACCCAACAGGAGAAGACCCCACCGCCTAGGCCCAGCCTGCTAGAGACAGGCAGCGATAGCTGTGAGGAGCCCAAGCAGCAGGTGTCTTGGGAGCAGGAGTTCCTGGTGGGGAACAGCCCGGGAGGAGGTGGGCGGGCGCTGTGCATGGTGTGTGGGGCCGAGATTCGGTCCCCCTCGGCAGACACGGCACGCGCGCACATACTGGAGCAGCATCCTCACACCCTGGACCTGAGCCCTTCTGAGAAGAGCAACATCCTAGAGGCCTGGAGCGAGGGGGTAGCCCTTTTGCAAGATGTCAGAGCTGAGCAGCCATCCTCACCCAACTCAGGTAGTTGGACCTGGGGTGGGGGCAGGGGAGTCAGACCTGCGGGAGCACCTGGAGCTCATGGAGCGTTTGGCACCTTCAGACTCAGGCCAGGATGTTGATGCGGACCCTGACTCCACCCCAGACCCTGCCGGAATGCCAGCGGAGATCGTCGTTCTCCTTGACTCTGAGGACAATCCATCCCTCCCTAGAAGGAGCCGGCCCAGGGGACTCCGCCCCCTCGAGCTTCCTGGTCAGTCGTGGGGGGCCAGTGAGGCTGAGCTGGGGGAAGGGGAGCACAGGTCTGTTCTAGGGGAAAGAGGGAAGGCTGCTGGGCAAGTAGCTTCAGCAGCCCTAAGGTCGTGGGATTCAGGCATGTCTCCCTAAAAAGGTGTGAGGCCTTTTGTTTTTGCAGCTGCCCCCGTCGTGGAACCAGTAAGTAAGAAGCCCCGTGGTCAGAGATGGAAGGAGACCTCTGGGGAAGAACCAGTCAGAAAGAAAAGAGGCAAATCCATGACCAAAACCCTGGACCCGGACCCGGACCCGGACCCGGACCCAGACCCAGGTGAAGGGGATGGGGGCAGGCTCTCGAGAAGAGAGCCCGGGAGTGAGGGTGGGGCAGGACCAGTAGCCTCAGAGGGGTTAGGCCACCCAGCCTCCCGGACTCACAACTCCGTCCTGTCCTCCCTTCTAGACCCCCCGTCACCCGACTCGCCCACGGAGACTTTTGCAGCTCCCGCCGAGGTCCGACACTTCACTGACGGCAGCTTCCCTCCAGGCTTCGTCCTCCAGCTCTTCTCCCACACCCAGCTCAGGACCTCAGACAGCAAGGATGCAGCCAGCGAGGGGAGAGCAGCCGAGGGAGGCCTTCCCCAGCCGGAGAGCCCCTCTCCAGGTGAGCTCCCGAGAGGGGGCGACAAGGGGTCAGGCAGGCTGCATCCTGGGCTCTGGGCTCCTTGAGGCTGCTCTGCAGCCACATGGCTCACCAGCGTAGAGGGGTTGGTGCTTGGGTCCCCTGGGGCATCGGGCAGGGGCAGGCGGATTTGAAGGATGGAGGCTGGCCAGAGGGCTTAGGCTTTTCTGAGAGCTCCTCAGCAGTATCCTGGCGTTGGTCATTAGGCTGGGCTAGGTCAGTGTGCCCCAAAGCTTGACACCCATTGCCACACTTAGGTTGATTCCAGCTGGAGCCCAAGGGGTGCCCACCTTGCCTTGGTGGAGCAGGGGCTCAAACGGGGCCATTAACAGGAGCCTAGGCCAGTGGTGAACACTCAGCTGACGCCTCTGGGGGGGAAGCAGCTCGGCCAGTTAGCTGATGACAGCAGTGAGCACACGTTTGTGGCGTGCCCTGCCGATTTCGAGCGACCTTTACGTGCAGTTCATTTGTTCTTGTAGAAATACCTCTTCCCGATGGAGAGTCTCGGAGAGGTCATTCCTTCTTTCCTGTGGTGCTTGGGTTCTTGTCCTGTGGCTGCTGTAACAAGTCACTGCAAACTTGGTGGCTTATGACCCCACGAATGTGTTCCTTCCGGTTCCGGAGATCAGAGGTGTGGGGTGGGTCTCAGTGGGCCAGATCAGGGGATCGGCAGGGTCGTGTTTCTTCTGGAGCCTTTGGGAGGCAGCCTGTTTTCTTGCCTTTTCCGGCTTTTGGAGGCAGCCCGCATCCCTTGCCTCACACCCTTCCATCTTCGAAGCCCAGAGTGAGCAGCAGAGTCTTCCTCAGGATGCCATCTTTGGTCTGACGCTTCTGCCTGCCTCTCCCCCACATAAGGGCCTTTGTGATTACACCGAGCCCACCCAGATCATCCAGAATATTCTTGAAGTCAGCTGATTGCACTGTTAATTCCATCTGTAGCCTTAATTCTCCCTTGCTGTGGAACATACCACAGTCACAGGTCCTGGCGATTAGGACGTGGACGTCTTTGGGGACCAGTGTTCTGCCTGCCATAGTCATGTAAACAAGCAGTGGCAGAATTCCCGAGACCAGAACACAGTAGGGCGGAGGCCGAACTTGGTCCCTCCCTTCACCTCGCCATGCCAGGCTCTGCTCAAAACATCTCGGGCTCAGGAAATGGTTCTTGAAGGAGGGAGAGAGTGGCAGAGTGCCTCGTGCCCCCCGTCCCGCCCCTGCCAGTCTGAAATGTGCTTTGGAGTTTGAACCCCGAGAAAGATGGCACCCGAAAGGGTGAAGCAAGCCTGCCACTTCTCCAGCCCACGTCACTCCCCGGTGGTGACTGCTGTCGATAGTTTACTTAGTGTCCTTCAGACCTGTCACAGCTCTGTGTGCGCACGTGCGAGCATTTGTGCCTTTCATTTATTTCTTACCAAAACAGGCCGTGCTTTTCCCAGTCTCGGGGCAGGCCTCACCCCTTCGTGTAGATCCCGGTTTAACTGTCTCAGGTTTCAGCTTGAGTCGCAGCGCAGTCCTGCCCCCCGAGACTGCGCTCTGCTGGGACTTAAGCATTTCCGAGCCGCCTCGTTCTCTTCGGTGGATCACTGCTCTAAGTGGCTGACCTCTGCCACTGTTCAGTGGGTCTTCTGGTTTCGTTCTCGAAAGGGACACTTCATTTTGAGCCCTGGGGTGCCCTGTGCCCAAACTCCACCTATCTAGAGTGGTGAGCAGCTGAGGAGGGAATCCCTGAGATCTCAGGTTCCTTTGGGGGGAGTGGGCAAAGCCTGAGACTTTGGGGTTCAACAAGCTGATTGAGTGACGTAAGGGATGGAGGGGACCGACAGGCGTTCCCAGCAGTGGCGGGATCTGTGGAGGCTGGACGTGGCCCGGGAGCCACGGAAGACACTAAATGATCGAGCAGCAAGCGTTCCCGCAGCCCGGCCCCGAGCAAAGCACTCTGGGGAGTAACGCCAGCGAGGCAGCATTTGTTCCCGAGAAGCTCCCAGTCCGTCGGGGGTACAGGTCGGAGGCAGTGGGGCAGATAGAGGATCGCGGGGCACCCGCGCCGGGTCTGTGCAGAGCGAAGGCTCCAGACCGGTGGTTTCGGGCTGTTTCAAGATCCCAAAGCTTGAACAGATTTCTCAGAAACTTGGGAGGCTCCACCCAGCATGTCCCTACTTTGAGTTGTTTTATTTGAAGACTTTATTTGAATAAAGATCCTACCACTTTAAAAAGTTTAAAAACCAAGGATTTAGAAGTTGGAAATTTCACTGTGGTCAGGTCAGCTGAGCTGATGGATAGGAGTGTGAAGCAGTCAGAAGATTTTCTGGAACTTTCCAAGGGCCTTGCAGGATGAAGGTGGGGAGGGCGCCCAGGCCAGGAGAGAAGGTTACCCTGAGGGTCCGCTCACAAATACCGGAAGAAAGCCTCTTTGTCTTACTAATGATTAATTTGGGTTGGACCTTGAGATCTGGCTTAAGATACCTTGGCCAGACCCCATGAGTTCCCAGGCCAAGGAAGAAGGAGTGAGAGAGAGAGAGAGTGTGTGCGCGCGCGTGCGCGCGCGTGTGAAAGCACGTGAGTGTGAGCTCCACGAAGGGCAGGGGCAGGGTCTGTTCACTGCGGTGCCCTCAACACCTAGAACAGTACCTGGCTCAAAGAAAGCCCTTAGTAAAGATTTACTGACAGATGAGTGGTTGGATGGTGGCTGCCTTCACCTGCCATTCTGGTGGTGACATTTCCAGGGTCACCGCTCAGAGACCAGCCTCAGTGAAAAACAAGAGAAATGGAGTCAGGCCCTCCCAAACGCACAAATGCAGAAGAGAGCGTGGAAAGGGCTGGGCGAGGAGGGAAGGGGGCGGTTCTGGGTTGGGGCGCTAAAGGGGCTCAGCTCGACTGAATCTAACTCCTTTGTCTTGAGGTCTCTAACCTAGCTCTTACGATGTGCTGGACTCGTAATGTGTTTCATCCACACACCATCATGTAATAAGTAACGTGATTTCCATTTTACAGAAGGGGAGGCAGCCTCGGGGGGTAAAGCACTTCCCTCAGGGCTCCTGACCTCGTAAGCAGCAGCCTCTGTGGGTTTCCTTTATGCCCACACAGACACCCTGCCCGTGGTGCCAAGGACGTCCACCAGCTCATTCCCTCCCCCACCCAGGCCGTACCCTTTGCCTTCACTCCCTCCACGGCGACTGAACTGTCTGCAAAGGCCGGCACTTCTCACTCCATCGTTGGAGCCAACCCCCTTTCCCTGGCCATCGGTTCTCTTGGATCTTGCTCAGCAGCCTTCACGAAGCTGGTATTTCTCTCTCGACCCTTCATTCCTCCTAACCACTGTCCCGTTTATCTCTAAAGCTTTTCGCCAAAGCCGAGAAGCATTTTCTGTACTAACCGCTTCCAGTCTCTCTTCGGCAACACTTCAGTCAAGCTCCCATCTTCACCCCACCACATGCACTCAAATTTTTTTTGGCAAGGTTGTCACTGACTTCCATAAAATTAAACCTGACGCTCAGTTCTCATCGTCTCCAACCCGGCAGTAAGCGTGAACCCACCCCTCCCTCCTTCCTGGAGGCACTTTCTGCCCTTGGCTTCTTGGCAGCGACTCCTGGTGGTTTTCCTGTCGCAGTAGCTGTCCCGTTTCACTTGTCTGTTCACAGCTCCCCGGGTTGGAGCCTACTGTCTTCCTTCCCTGTCCTGGAATAATAAGCGCTTGGAACGTCAGGATGTTTGCCTGGTCCTTTACTGTGATATCTTCAGTGCCTGGCATAGAATCAGTGCTGCTTATATACGTATTCAATGAATGAATGAATGAATGAATGAACGCCTTAACCACAGGGTCCGTACTCACTCCTCGGGTGTCCCCACATGGAATCACAGCTTTAAGTACCTTCATATGCTCACAGTTCCTGCCTTGACCTCCAGCCTGGACCTCTCCCCTCGATTCTAGCCTCCCTGTTGGTCTAGGTGATGCCCCTGCTTGGTCGTCTAAAAGGTCAAACTTGACATACCCGAATAGAGCCCACGGCCCCCTCGCCCCAAGCAAATCTCTCCCAGCAAGCTGGCCGCTCATTCTCCATTTGGTCTGGGTCTCTCTCTCTCTCTTAAACCACCACCTCAGTCCAGCACATCTGGTAGCCCGACCTCCACATGTGTTCAGAGTTCACCCTCCTGTCACCGCCTCCACCGCTGCTACCCTAGGCCAAGCCGTCTCCCGCCTGGTTCCTGTAGCCGCTGCCAAGCTCGTCTCTGGCTTCTGATCTTTGCCCGCCGTGGTCTGTTCTCATGCAGCAGCCAGGGTCCCTATTGAAAACAAAGTCATATCCTGTCTCTTCTCAAAGCGCTTTCCATGCTGGTCCCAGTCTTGTTCCAGAAAAAAGCCAGGATCTTCGCGGTGGTGCAGTTCTCACGCCAGGATCTTTACTCCCCCTCAGCCACCCACTCGCTCTGGGCAGGCCCTGGCCTTGCTGTTCCCGCATTAGCAGGAGTTCTCCCCTGGGGTGCCTGCACTTGCTCTTCCAGCCAGGATGCTGTTCCCCAAGCTCCCTGCGTAGCTAACTCGCTTCTTGTCCATCTTTGCTCAAGTATCACCTATGTGAGACCCGCCCTGTCCCCTTCCCTGGCCTATGTCCTTTGTTTCTGTCAGTATATGTCATGTTGCATCTTTTGTTCATTCTGTTGGTTGGCTCTCGCCACTGGAACAAATTCCAAGAAACCCACTTGGTCTCCTCCATGACTTGGAAGTGTTGAGCACTGGTGGGCCAGCAAGTTATTATTGAACTAAGGAGCAAATGAGTGGGATTCAGCCTGCCCTCAAGGAGCTTATGTTTTCTTAGGGAGACAAACCAGCTTCAAATACAAAGCAGAATTTGTTCAATTGTACAACGCCATGGCAGCCATTAATTCATTTAAACCCTAGCAAACTGGACAATAAAATCGTGCCTGTTTCTCTGTCACATTTTAAATCACTGGCTCTAAGAAATAGAAAACCACACACTGGTGCGCTCAGTACAGGCATTGCAACAGTCGCCCTCTCCATATTCCTGTTTTGCTCTTCAACATGAAATAATTTGGAGGTGCCCCTGTCACCAGAGACATTTTTGTGGCCGGGCGGTAGCTATCAGCAATCCGCTTTCCGCTGCCTTGAGGCTGTTTTGTCCCTCATGAGTAGCTTCTCCACCAGCCACGGCAGATACCTGGTGCCTGGTGGTAGGTGTCGACTCTCAGAAGACGAAGAGCCTGGTCCAGGCTGAAAGCAGAGCCAGGTGCTGCCCAGGACTCTGCGGCTCTCTGCCCTGCCCTGCAGATTCGCTCGAGAGCTCCTTGGTGGGCAAGGCCAGGTTTCGTTCTCTTGGGTGTTCCCTACCCATCACTTCTGCCCATACAGGGCAAAGCCCATCAGGCTAAGATGCCCAGTAAGATTTGGATGAAGTGGAGCCAGCTAAAGCTCAGAGTTGGGGAAAGAAGGTGGCACCAGCCAAAATGCATGAGGGGGGAAGGCGATGCTAGGCGTTTGGCTTTTGTTCCTGAGGAGGTGTGATCCTGCCTTCTGGATGGTAGTGGTCTTTGGTCCAACGAAGAACGGAGCTTCCCCTCGCACCAGGCACTGGGCTCTGGACGTGGTGGGGTTCTGGAGGGCCCTGACTCTGCCCTCTGCTCCCCTTCCTGCCCAGCTCCCCCTCCGGGGCTCCGAGGGACACTGGATCTCCAGGTTATCCGCGTGCGGATGGAGGAGCCCCCGGCGGTCAGCCTCCTTCAAGACTGGTCCAAGCACCCCCAAGGCACGAAGGGTGTGGGAGCAGGTGACACTCCAGACTGGCCCGCGGTCCTGTCGGAATCCAGCACTACGGCGGGGGGACAGCCAGAGGCGGGCAGCGGTGTGTAGGTTCCCGCTTTCCCAGGGAGGGGATGGCGGAGGGGGTGGAGGGGGTGGAGGAGGCGGCGGCCCCTTTTAGCTTCTTACTCGGAGCCGCCAGCTCTGCCACCTGATAGAGAGCAAAGCCAGGTGCTGAGGCAGGATGAAGGGGAGGAAGGCAGCGGAGTCCAGTTAGTCGGGGGCCCTGGAAGACGGCCGCCGGGCAAGGTGGGCGAGGGCAGCCGAGGCTGTCGTGAGGTAGGGCATTGGGCCTGTGGAGAACACCCACCCCGATCCTTTTGCTGACCCAGACCTCTCTGTCCCCCGACCTCCCACCCTCTCTTAGCCCCCCACCAGTCTCCCTTGGCACAGTGCCTTACATAAGAGGTGGTCATCATGGGGTTTGAACTGAGTCCCACTACCTCGGGGGACGCCTCTCCTCCCCCACCTGTTCAGGCTCCCTAACCAGGAGGCCTCCATTACCTCTTCCCGCCCCATCCCTGCAGGAGGCCCAAGCAGCCCACCTGGGGCCTCCAGTCACTCCCACACTTTTTTCCTATTTTCCTGTTGTATATATCTCCTTTGTTGACAATAAATTATTTTTTTTTATTAAGAGAGTTCCGTCTGGGCCATCATTGGGGGGTGGGGTTTGCTAGCAGGATATCGGGCCTCCTGGAGCAGCCTTGACAGGCAGGCAGGAAGGCCGAAAGGTCCTGGGTGGGAGCCAGAAAGCCACTAGTCCCCTGCCCCAGAGGTGGCCGGGCTTTGTTGGACCAGAAGACTGAGGCAGACTTGGTGTCAGTCACAAAGGAGCACCTTGCCCCCTTCCCTTACCCCTGCCTTGGAATGGGGTCAGAAATCCCTCTTCTTTAACATATTCCACTGTCTGACTCTTGACAGACCCCTGTCCAAAAGAGGCCACAGTAGGGGTGCCCAGGGGCTCACACCCTAGAAGCTGAGACTTAACCTTACCCTTCTAAAGTGAAATGGTTGTGGCCAGCCTGCAGCAGGGGACAGGCCTCCCTCCCCCGCCCCACCGTGGGGGGGTGGCCGCTGGGTCCCCGATGCAGCCCTGCCTTCCACCTTTCAGCTCCACACACTCAGCCGCGCAGCTTCGTCCCACCCCCACCGGCCCCTCAGTTTAGTTAAATCCGAGCCTTAGCCTGGTTTCCCCATTCCCCAGGCCAGGAGATGGCCCACTTTGGGTCTCTACCAGACTCCTTACCTTGCCTTCCTAAACTAACCATCACAGGCCAAATCATTTGCAGGGTGGTTTTTCCCCTTTGGTAATACGGAGTTCTGCAAAGGGGCTCAGGGAGCTCTCTCAGGCCCCAAACCCCACTTGTCGAGAATCCAGGGGCCAGTGAGATGAATAGGACAGTGCCCCTCTGCACCTGGACTGCTGTCTGTTCCTGAGAAACACTGCGTGTTCAGGGAGAGGGTGCAGCTAGGACTCGAGGGCAGTGGTCCTTGAATGACGCTCGGCCAGATTTTGAGACTATCCAGAAACTAATTTCTAAGTCAGGAAGGATCTGGACCTAGGTGTTGTGCTGTGTGCTTATCAGAGCTGGTGTCACCCTGGACCAGCATGGGCCAAACCTGTCATGCGTGATCATACAATGTGGTTGACTGAGGGGGAATGGTCCCTTCTCCCCATCTAACTTGCATGGAGCCCAAGTATGTGTGGGGCCTTTGTGCAGGAGAGATTAGAAGACTAGTGTATGGTGGAGAGAAGGTGGGCCAAGAATCAGGAACCCTGTGTGAGCCTAAGGTGCCTCCACCAGTGCGTGATGTCAGGCAGGCCGTGCAAGTCCCCCGGGGCCCCAACCACCATTTCTGCAGATTGGCAAAACTTGTATCTTCCCTCATAAGAATGGATAAATAATGCTGAAAATCTGGCTCTGAAACGAACATGAATTCTTGCAGGTGATTTCTGTCCATCCTTTCAATCCTGTGACTGTGTTTACATTTATGCCGATGTGCTTTTAAACAACGTGGCTGTGTTGCTGGATGTTCACAATTGAGAAAACGTATATACAAGCTCGTTGTAAACTCGTGAAGCTAAATGCACCTGCTCTGCTGTTAATGTGATTTACGGTTTGGCCCACTAGACTGTGAGCTCCTTCTGGGCAGGGACGAGGTTGCAGTGACTTTGTTTTCCTAGAGCCCTGCATAGGGCCTGGCACGCAGTAGGTGCTCAATAAATCAATAAATGTCTGTCAAGTGCCCTCTTGGTGTGTTTTTCCTATGCGACTTTTTTCAGTGCTAACTGGTCTGTGGAATGCTATTCTCTCTGTTCTGGGTGGCTGTCCCAGTGACTGGGGTGGCGTTCTGTGACCTCAACCCCACATCTCAGCTGGCAGGACCTTAGGGACTATATGAACTGGGCACCTCTAGGCTCCCAGAGAGAGGTGGAAAGTGTGGAGCTGAGGGCATGACCACCCGGAGTGCAGAAAGAAGTTTCTGAATATAGGCGACTGATTACTCGGAGTCCCCCACCTGGCCCAGAGCCACCATCCTGGAGCATCAAGAAAGCCTCCCACGCAAATATCAACCCCACACCCGGGCTGTGGATGGCAACTCCAGCTGCGATGCTGAGAACAAACCGAACCGTGACCTGGAGGGAGGGGGTGGGGTGAGGAGGTGCCACTGCCCTGACCACTGACACCCGTGCCCCTCGTCCCCAGTACTTCTTTGTGCTCTGAAGCTGGCCACCTCCTGCACCTCCCACTTGTCCTCCTTGGGGGTCTAGGTGGAGGAGATCTTTTTGGATGCCGGTGATAGCCCTGTGGGCAAAGCTACTCTGAGACAAGGGAAGAAGCAGCCCCTTCCCTCAGAGAGGAACTAGAGCGTGTAAGGGTGCGATTGGGGACACCGGCTGGGCCCCTTTGCAGCACTCTGGTCTGTCCCAGGCTCTGTGGTCCCACCGATCTGACCTCTGTCTTCTGCATGAAATGCAACCGTCACGTCCCCTTCACCCTCCCCCCCCCCCCGCTACTTCCACACTCACACAGCTGGGCTGCTGTGTGGCTGAAACGAGATGGCATTCAGGCCCTTTGTAAACTGTAGAGTCCTGTACACCCCTAAGGCGTGGTAGAGGGATGAGGCTGGGATAGGAGAGTGTTTCCGATGGGATCGCAGCCTCTCTGTGTCCCTCGCTAGATCTGTTGGGAAGGGGGGGGGCCCAGCCGACCTCCCCAACACAGCACGAGCAGGGAGGGGGCTGCTGCTTGCAGGTGTAGTGACAGGTAAGGTGGCTCCCCTGCACCCTGTGTATCTTGTGTCTTTCCGCCTCGCTGGAACCAGGTTCCTCAGCCCTGAGTCTTCGCCACCAAATCTGCTCAGTGCTTCTCCCCTGGAAGGAACAGAATGCACCAGCCTCCGGGGAAGGAAGCAGAGCAGGCCCTTCGGCCTCCCCAACACCAATGTCGACGGCTCAGACCTCGGGCTCCACACCTAGGAGACCCAAGAAGCGGAAGCACAAGGGGCGGCGGGCGGGGGCGACCACCTTGCCGGCTCAGATTCCACAAAAGTGAATGAAGGCCCCGGGGGCAGGCGCTGTGCTAGGAACTGCGGCGTGCAGACAGGGTACCTGCCCTGGTTCCCACTGTGGTCGCCTTGCCTGTTGCACAGGTGAGGAAACTGAGGCGCCACAAGACGAACCAGGTGATCTGTCTGCTCTTCCAGAGTTGATAACGGAGCAGAGGTAGGCCAAGCCCAGGTCTGTCTGAGCTGTTGCCTCCTGCCATATACGGCCTGTTTCTGCTGTAAAAAGATCATGACATCTTTCTGTGACAGCCCTGGGCGCCCATAGGTTCAGGAGAAAGGGCAGGGGTAGACTCAGGTGGGAGACGGAAAGGTTACTCGCAGTGACAAACACTCAGCCCCCACCCCACACTATACCATGCTGGGGGTGGTGCCCAGTGCCCTCGCCATCCCAATTTCCAGAGTCCTCGGGGTCCTGGCGCTTGCTGGATCATGCCCTGCACTTGGAAATGCCAATTGGAGAGGATCAGCACAGATGTGGAAGATGATTCACGTCACCTGTCCCAGGTGACAATGGCTGAGAACCAAGCTGAGGCCTTTAGAGAGGATGGAGTCTGTTCCTCACCTGCCCCCTTTCTCCAGAAGTTGGGTCCTGGGCCCCTGAGTAGGCCCCGCCTGCTAGCCCTGGCCTCACTCAACAACCTGTGGCCCAGCTCAGGCCGGGCTCAGTATTTGAAGACTACAAAGCAGTAACTGGTACAACAATGTCCACATGAGCTTGGGCCACCCATTGGGCCTTCTCCCATCTAGACTCTGCCCTGTCCCCTCACTCCCTCTCCCTGGCCTGGGGTGAGTTCTCCTATCCACCTTAGTACCCACGTCTTCCTGGGTGAGCAGTTTGCCTCTGCGAGACTCACCCATGGCTCTCCAAGGTCAGAGCCATGGTTTGGACAGCTGTACGGGGCCAGTAGCTCAGACTCGAAAGACCACACAGACCTAGGCCCGCAGCTGTGAGCTGGGGGAGATCACGTGCCACTCCAGGCGCTTGGAACACAGCGGTGAACGCAAGAGACAGCCCTGCTCCCCCGGTACCCCCACTCCAGAGGGCGCACAGCAGACAAGGTTCTTGATATGTCCAGCAGGGATGAGTGCTGGGAAGAAAAACAGGGAATGATGGAGAGGCACTGTTTTTGTCATTTTTCTTTTCTTTCTTTCTTTCTTTCTTTCTTTCTTTCTTTCTTTCTTTCTTTCTTTCTTTCTTTCTTTCTTTCTTTTTTATCATGTACATTTTCAAACACACCCAGAAGAAGAGAGAGAATACTGAGCTTCGACAAATATGGTCAATTTGGGTTCATCTTTATCTCCCCATCTCTCTCTCCCTTCTGGATTATTGTAAAGAAAATCCCAGACTTAATGTCATTTCACCTGTAAATACGTCCGTTGGTTTCACTAAGAGATTCAGACTCTGTTCCTATTATTATCACACTTTAAAAACGAATAATCCCTTAATATCATCTGATATCCAGTCGGTGTTCACATTCTGCAACTGATCCATGAATATCTCCTAAAAATTAATGTGGGTAAAACACACATAACATAACATTTGCCATCTTAAACCACTTTCAAGTGTACAGTTAAGTAGCCAGTACGTTGACATTGTGCAACCAGTCACCAGAAGTCTTCACGAACATCTTTCTACAGTCGATTTGTTTGAATCAAGATCTAATAAGATCCACACGTTGCATTGGGTTGATAGGTTTCAACCTGCAAGAACCTGTCTTTCCTCTTTTCCCCCTTCTTCGCTTTTTCCTTGTTTAAGAACACAGCGACGTGTTCTGTGGACAGAATTTCCTCCATTCTGTTCTTGGCTGGCTGCATCCCCCTGGGCCGGGTCAGCGTGTTCATCCACGGAGGGTCGGAGGGTCGTAGCGTTTAGGCGGAGGCTGGAGAGGGCTTCCTTGGGAGGAGACATCAAAGCAGAGAGAGAGCCACGCAATTAACTAGGGAGAGGGAGTTCTGGGCAGAGGGAGCCCCGTGGCTTTCGTTCCCCAGGTCGTCACAGACAGCCTGCTATGTGCCAGGAAATGTTCGAGGCACCAAGAACACCACCAGGAAGCAGGAAATGCCCCTGCTCTCCTTGGGGCAGGAGACCTCAGGCACTGTCCTCTAAGTAGGATGGTGGCGAGGAAAGCGGAGTGTCCCTTGCAGACACCCTGCCTGCTGGCTCCAGGAGCAACTGCCCAGCTGTGTGAACGTGGGGACATCGTCTTGGCACACTGGTGAGTCATTGCCCAGCCTGTCCCCT
The DNA here is from genome assembly GCF_014176215.1 of Rousettus aegyptiacus. Classification (NCBI taxonomy): domain Eukaryota; kingdom Metazoa; phylum Chordata; class Mammalia; order Chiroptera; family Pteropodidae; genus Rousettus; species Rousettus aegyptiacus. The sequence goes on from NW_023416308.1 coordinate 115,327,293, forward strand.
ACCTCCTCTAGGAAGCCAGTTAGAGGCCTGAACACCAGCTGGGACCGACTCTCCTCTGCCAGTTCCAAGCCTGGGGCTGCCGTTGGCCCACCCAACCTGCCCCTGGATGGGAGCTCCCTGAGGGCTGGTCTCTATGCTTCATGGGTCACTCCCATTCCCACCAGTCCTCCTCCTCTACAGTCCTTTGCTTATCCTTAGATCAGATTCAGCATCACCTCTAAGAAGCCTTCCTTGCGCCTCTCTCTAGTTCCCATACTCCCACAGGCCTCAGATGATTCCCTTTGGGTATCCACCTCTGGGCCTCTGCCAACATGGCAGCCTGGCTCTCTGTCCAGGATGCTCAGCCTTCTCAGCAACGGAGGTGTCTGTACCCTCCCCCTGGACAGTGACCCGGTGTGGGGGTGTGGGTTGGTTCAAAGTGTACCTCCTCCCAGAAAACAGACTCTGAAGGTGCCCTCCTTCCTGATGCCCCTTCCCCTCTCTACCCCTCTCCCCAGGTTGGTATGCAGTGGCCCCCGTGGGCAGCTGGACCTTTCTATTGCTCTGCAAGAACATATGATCAAGGCTGGCAGGGACGCTGTCCCCTCCATCCTTGGCTGGGGCCAGGTCATGGGAGAGAACAGAATCAGCCGAGAACAGAACGGAGGAAGGGAGAGATGGGCGTTGTTGCTGGGTTAGGGTTTTGGAGTGCGTCTTAGTCCATTCAGGCTGCCGTCACAAAACACCCTTGACTCATGGTTTATAAACAACAGAAATTTATTTCTCATAGTTCTGGAGGCCACGAAGTCCAAGATCAAGGCTCTGGCAGATTCAGGGTCTGGAGAAGGCTCTCTCCCTGGTCTACAGAAGGCAGTCCTCTGCCTGTGTCCTCACATGATGGAAGGGGCAGGGGGGCTCTGTGGGGTTGCTTTTCTAAGGGCACTAATCCCACCATGCCCTTATGACCTAATCACCATCCAGATGCCCACCTCCTACTACAACACCTTTGGGGTTAGAACTTCAACATGAATCTTGAAGGGGTACATTCAATCTATTGTGTTAGAGAAGACCCCAGAGAGAGCAAAGGGTCCAGCTCCCCCTCATTGTACAGACGAGGAGCCTGAGGCCCCAGGGGGGGGAAGGGAATTACCTAATGGTTCACGTGATCCATTAGTGACAGAGCCGTGACCAGAATGGGCTCTCTTCTGATCCACTGTTGTCCTTTGGGGAAGTGGGGAGGATACAGCAGAGACTTAAAAGAAGACTGGGAGGCAGGCTAGAGTACGCTAACAAGAACAGCAGCCCACACAAAGCGCTGGCCACCCACCGGGTTCGGTCTGGGCATGTTTCATACATTAACTCATTACGCCCTCACAAATCAACCCTATAAGGTAGGGGCTTTTATTATCCCCATTTAACAGATGGGAAAATTAAGGTAGACAGAGGTTAAGAGCTTTGCCTGAGACCACATAGCTACGAAGCGGCAGCCTGCCTGCGGTCTCCGTGTGTTTGCTCTCTACGCTACGCTACCTGCCTCTCACAGGCTGACTCCCCTATGCTCACTCGCCTCGTGAGGGACCGAGCTTCTCTATGCTTTGATTTCCTTATTAGCAGACTGGGGGTAATAACAGTGCCTCCTGCTCATTGTAACTGCGATAATGTCCACGCAGTACGCAGCTCTCAACCCATGTTAGTAAAGAAAGGGGAAGGAGAATGAGACTGGCAGTCCCTGTTCTTGTGCAGCTCACGTCCTGGTGGTGGTTGGGCAGGGGGCACCGAAACAAATATATTCTAGTCCATCGATTCTAAGATGCACATTTTTTTTTCACTCTCTAACGTCTCTGAAATGCTCTGAATTCAACACGATGTATGGCAAGTGTGACGAAGCACATGCTAGAAAATCGGAGATGCCAAAAAAAATAAAAAATAAAAGAGTTAAGCTCTGCAAGATGGGAGGGTCTTTGATGAGAGAGAGGGCAGGAGTGGGTCTTGCCACTCCTTGATCAGCAGCCAAGTCGAGGCCACTCCCCCCCCCCATCCCCCAGAGGCCTGCCAGAATGAGCATGCCCTCTGGCCCCACTGGTTGGGAGGAGAAAGACTGAGAAGTTTCCACGTTTCAGAGGGGTGAGGCTAAGGACGTCTTCCACTCCGGCACCCTTGCCTCCCTTTGCTTCTTTCCTCCCTTCCTGCCCACCCGAGGAATTGCTACCCTAGGCCCTTCTACCTGCCCGAGCTGGGAATCCCGTACCTCTGCCTTCTCCATTCTAGTGGGTAGAACCTTGTCTGCCCTTGGAGCACTGGCCCTGTGGGGTGCTTTCTACCTGGTCTGGGGCTGTGCTAGATGCCTTTACTTTGGGGTCTGTTTTGTTTTCAGTTGCTCAGGTTGGCAAACTTGGAATTATCTTTAACTCCTCTCTCTCACACCCCTCCAAACCGCTCCATCAAGAAATCCCGTTGGCTCTACCTTGCGAATGTGTCTCGTATCGGACCACTCCCACTGCTGCTGCTGACCCCAAGCCACTGCCGTGTCTCACATCGATTATCATAAAATCCTCCTTCTTGGCCTCCTGGCTTCTGCTCCTGCCCCTTCACTCTGGTCTCAACCCACCAGCAAGTCAGATCACGTCACTGCGGCGACTCCCCTTCTGACTCTGAGGGAAAGCCACGGCTGCGGCCCACCCTGGCTCCGCATCGCCTTTCCGCCTTCTTCTCCTACTACTCTCCCTATCGCTCTCTCTGCTCCAGTCTCATTGGCCTCCTGGTTCTTTAAATAGCCGGGCCTGTCCCTGCCTCAGGGCCTTTTCACTGGCTGTCCCCTCCTCCCAAAATGCTTTTCCCCAATACCTGTAGAGCTCACTCCCTCACCTCTGCCAAGTCTTTGCTCAAGTGTTGCCTTCTCAGTGAGGCCTATACAGACCACCTTAATACTGCAACTTGTTTTCTGCCCCTTCACCTTTGCAATTCTGATCCCCTTTATATAGCTGGCTCTATTTTTCCCCCATGGCGTTTAATACTTAGTAGTATGTTGGTTATCGTTTTCCCTCAATTGAGATGTAAGCTTCCTGAGGGTAGGGATCATTGTCTATTTTGTTCACTAATATACCCAAAGACACTAGAAGGGTGCCGAGCATGTTTGGAGGTGCTCGACAGAGATTTGTGGATGAATGAATTTGCAAATTAGAGAGGAGTAAATGTGTGGCAATATATAATTAATCTCTGAGGAGAAGTAGGTGGTTTTAGGAATTTGAGACGGTGACACTTGAACTGGATCTTTAAGTATACCTGGGAGCTGAGGTAGGTAACTGGCAATTGATCAGCCTGGATAAAAGCATGAAGGTGGAAGAGCTTGGGGGCAGGGCAGGATCTGACTGGAGGTGTCAACAAGTGATACCTAGTCAGAAAGGATATTAGCAAGGTAAGTTGAGGCCAGACTGTGCAAAACTTTGAATCCGGGCTAAAGGCTTTCCTACCACCAGGAGTAGCTACAAAATTTGTAGGGTCCAGTGCACAATGGAAATGCAGGGCCCCTTGGGAAATACTTTAAGAGAGTGACAGCAGAGCATTAAATCAAAGTCAAGGCCTTTCTAAGAGTAGGGCTTTGTGTGACTGCACAGGTCATAGGCCCATGAAGCCAGCCCTGTCTATCCCACAAGGGGGCCACTGAGAGCTTTCCAGCAGGACAGAGATATAATTGGAGCTGGACTTTAGGGAGATTATTCTGGCATGTCTGGTGGGGTAGGTTGGAGGGAGTCTAGGCAGGTAGACCAGTTAGGCCTTCTTGTGTGGAGAGAGAGTGAGGAAGAGGAGGGGGCAGGTGGGGTAGGGCTGGATCTAAGGGGCAGAGGGCAGGGGTGAGAATTTGAGTGAGTAGAAGAATGGAGGAGACGGAGTTTACTTAGACTGGAGCGTGGGCCTGGGAAGACTCCTGAGTGCACCTTCCTTCACTTCTCCAACTACTTCCTTTTTCCATTCTTTCCAGACCCAAGCCTTAGAGGTGAGATCCCGCACAGGAGTTGGCAGTGTATCTCCTGTTGGCCAGCAGAGGGCAGATCATTCTCAGGGATTTTAGGGATGAATTGGGGGTGGAGGGAATGGAATAGCCTGTCTTCACCTCTTCCTCTCTTTCATACTCACCTCTTTCTGCAGTTCTTCACCAACTTCTTCCCCCATGTCTGGGTGCCCAAATGGAGCTGCAGTAGGGCATAAAGAAGTGTCCTGGAGGCTGGGACATTTACTAGGGCTGTAGACAGTACCTGTTGCCTTAGGAAGTACTTTCTACTATCTAGCTGTGTATTTCTCTCATTGCACCTACCTAGCTGTGTAGTTCTCTGGTTGACTTGGCCAGGGGGTCTGCTCGAGATGCTCTGTAGCTGGGAGTTGGAAGTCAAGTGTCAGAGGTCCGACAAGCACTTTTCCTCATAATCCCTGGGACCTCTCTGCTCCTGTACCTTTGGGAACTTGTTGGTTGAGCCTGGCTTCTGCCCACCTTAAGCTGTTTTTTGAGCTCTTGGATGGGGTGGCAAGTTCCAACATGTCCAGAGTAGGATGGATGGGGCAGCTTGTAGCCACAGGAATCGGACCAGCCTACTGCCTCTCCTTGGTGAGACAATCTAGAGGAGAGTGTAGAGTGGATCCAGGTTGCCACATGGACTTTATCTGTTACAGTCAGGGGCTCTCCAAAGATGAGAGAGGCCTCAGAGCTCATGAATCCAATTACCTCACTTGATTGATGGGGAAACTGAGGTTCAGGGAAGGAAAGGAACTTCTCCAGGAATCCATTGTTTGGGCCATCATGAGGAACTCGCATTTTAAACCAGTGTTTCTTTTCTTTGCCATGAATTTCTTTGTCTTAGAAGGGATAACTGGAATATGAATTAAGATGAAAATGTCTCTCCTGCCTTAGCTTGCAGTATTTAAAAAGATAACCGGCATGATTCACTATTTCATAGTGCGATGTTGTTTTGTGCGATTTTGAACATTGACAGGTGACACACGTGTTGATAGACAAGTTGGATGTTAAACGAGATGGATTTTATGAGCCGATAGACAACGAAGGGACATGCAGATGAGAAGTTGCTTTAGAACCAAAGGATGCCAATTACAGGGACGGCTAACAGCCTTATTTTCTATTTAGTCAAATAATAACACGCACTGCCGATCCACGGTCCTTGCCCAAGATTTGAAAATACCCGAAAACTGCCGGAAAGAAACGAGGAGTCAGACTCAGTATCACCCGAGGGAGTGACCCGGGGCTCGCCAGGCCTCGGGTGTTGCCGGAAATGGCTGACGACCGCTGTCGGCTGAGGGGCGGAGCGGGGGCGTGGCCGGCTGCCTGCACGCGGAGCGGCTTCGGGTGTTTCCGGAAACTGCCGAGAGCCGGCTCGAAGTGGGTGGGGAAAGGCCTGTGGGCGTGGCTGGAGAGCCCGGAGTCGCTTCGTGGATTTCCGAAAACAGAGCCGAAGTTGGGTCTTCGGAATCGAGGAGGCGCGCGGGTCTCCAGGGCTTACCTTCTTCGGGTGTTTCCGGAATTCACCCGTAGCCCGTGGCCAGGAGGAGGAGGCGTGCCCCCCTCCCGTTCCTGGCAGCTTCGGATGTTTCCGGCTGCTGCCGGCGGAAAGAGCCGAGGGCCGGCGGTGGTGGCGGCCATGTTGGGAGCAGCAGGTCCGGCGGCGGCTGCCTGTGTGCCGGGCGCGGAGCAGTGCCGCTGAGGGCAGGGGAGGAGCGAGGCAGGCGGCCGGCTGCGGCGGCAGAGAGTAGGCGGAGCGGCGCGGCCCGGCCGAAAGGCGGCACAGCCCAGCCGGGGGTCGGGGGGGTGCGGTCCGGAGCCGCTCGGAGCCGGCGCGGCCTAGCCCGAGCGGCGCATCCCCGGGCTGGCGTGAGCGGCTGCCCGGCCTCCCCGCACCCCCGGCCGGGGCCCATGCGGCGGGTGCCCCTGCTGTGAGAAGCCCCGCCCGACCGGGCTCCGCGCCTTCCCTTCCCTCCCTTCCTTCAAGCTTCTCGGTTCCCTCCCCTGAGATACCGGCGCCATGTCCAGCGCCCGGACCCCCCTACCCACGCTGAACGAGAGGGACACGGAGCAGGTAAGGAGCCCCGAGGGCTCCCCGAATTCCCTGGTTGGGCCCCTGCACCTTGCAGAGCCTTCTCCCTCTTCTGCTCACCTCGTGCCCCTGCTGCCATCCTGCAAGCCTCGGCTGCCCTGTCATCTGGCTCCCGGCTCCGCACATCCCCCTCCGAGTTCTGTCCTGGGACCCACCTGGGACCCACCTTGTCCTGACTCCAGGCTACACACTTGTGTTTCTGCTTACCCCCGTTCTCTGCTCGCCGCCCTCCTGCGCTCTTCCGTGTTACCTCCCCAGCTTCCCCTTCTCTTCCCTTTTTCTCTCAGGGGCCTTTCTGGTCTTCCTCCACCCACGCTTAAAGCAGCCACCCTCCTACTCGGTTAGCACCCAGCGCTTTGCCCCAGATCCTTGTCCACCTCTTCTGTCTCTCTAGCCTTTTCCCCTGCGTCCGCACCGGTTCTCCCAGCCCCTGATTATCACCCTCAGGGTCCTTTCCTCCGAGTGTGTTCTCGATCGCTATCCCTTTCCCGTTCCCCAGCTTTTTTACCCTGCTGCTGCTTTTTCCAAATTGTGCTCTCCCTCTTGCTTGCAACCCACCAGCTCCACCCTCATCACCTTTCCAAATTGTTCGCCTACTCTTTGCTCATCACTTTCCCTTCTTCTCTCCAGGAGCTCCCTGGTGCTTCGCGCTGGCATTTGTTGCTTCCGTGTTTCCTACACAGCTGTCATGCGCATAGTTTTTCCCACAGGTTGTCTTTGGGGTTCCAGTCGTCACTCCCTTCAGTCTTCGGATCCCCTCATGTTCTCTTCCCCCGGGGTTTGGTGTTTAAGTCTCCCGGCCTTCTGTTTCTCACTGCGAGTGCTTTGCCAGCCTTCTCCCTGGGCACTTTCCACCAAGGGAAAAAGACACTGCTATTTCAGCCCGCTCCATTAACACAACCTGTTGCTCTGTCCCTTCCCGGGCCTCCCTCCATCCCTGTCCTTGCCCTTCTGCCTTCTCGCCCTGCAGCACAGACCGTGGTACCTGCTCGTGTGCTCACTCCTGGCGCTTCACTTTTCATCTCGTCTTCCTCTTTGCTTCTTCCCTTCCAGTTTGTCTACCCTCACCCCATCTTCCGTACTATGCCTCTTAATCAGGATTGCTTTTTATCTCCGTATTGGTCTCTTGTCTGCTTCACGTATGTCTTTTTCCCACACATGCCCCTGTTCATCCCTTCCTTTGGGCTAGTCTTTGTAACTTCCCATCCAGGCATTTCGCATGCTGCCTGCTCGGTCCCCCTCATCCCGACAGTCACTGCCTTTTCTGTGTCATCTCACCTCTGAGCTGAGAGGCGTCCACATTCCACCCCTCCCCTTTCTTTCACCGTCTCCAGTGTCCCTTGCTTTGTGGAGTATTTTCTGCCTGTCACACCCTCCTTGGTGGAGAACTTTTACTAGGCCAAAGAAACTTAACTTGAAAAAGGAGCCCTTCTTCCCTGGGGCTGTAGTTCTTTTGCATCCTTTCCCTCATTACGTCCTTTTCTGTTTTCCTTTTGTTCCTTTCTTTCTTTGTAGCCCAGTGGAACCATTGCTGTATTCTCTTGCATGTTAACATCCTTCTCTGAAAAATCTTCCTCTTTTTTAATCAGTCCTAAGTTTTTCTCTTTTGTTACCCCCCTTGCTCTCTGTCACCTGGGTAGTCAGGAACTCGCAAGCTGTTCTGGACCGAGTTTTTCTGTACCATGGTTGGCCCTTTCATTATTGATGGATTGATGGCCGCTGAGGGTGAAGCAGGGGTTGAGAGGGAGGGACGAAGGGAAGGAGGGGTGATTTCCGTTTCATCGCGGGGTTTGGTAGCTGGTTCTGCATGTGTTGGGACCGAGGTCTTAGGAGCATGGTCTGCACCTCACCGGCTCCCTTGCCTGCCACCTGTTTCTCTCCTTCCTGGGAACCACTCTCTAAGCCCTCTCGAGGTCGCCTGTTGAATTCCTTTTCCTATCACAACTTTTGTTTTAGCAGGTAAACCCTGCTTAACCAGAGAACTTTCTCAGACTGTTGATTATGAGCTGGTAGGAGGAGGCCAAGTGACTGACTGGCACCTTTAGGCATTTGGGGAGTGGCCGTGGAGAGCCTACTCTCAGCTAGGCTGTGGGGGGCATTGTGTTGAGCGAAGTAGAGTAACAGACTGCCTCTGTCTGTTTCCTTTGTGCTGTTTATGAAATGTAAATATTCATGCCGTGGTCTTTTTCTTGAGTTGTGGGCGTCGATGTCTTCTCTTCCCTCATGCCTACCATACTGCTGAGTGCGTAGTAGGAACTTGGGTGCATGCGCGTTGGTTTATGATGGCAGTAATCAGCGAGCCATTTGGGAGTGTAAGCTGCTCTTTGATAACTTCGTCCAGAGTGGCGGTTGCATACGTTGTCATCTTATCCAAATTATGAATTACTCACCCTGTTTCTGCTCTTCAGGGACTTAGGGTTCCCACGAACCACTTCATAGCTTTTGTTGTTCTCGCGGTAGCCAGTCTCACCATTGACTTGATATTAAGTCTTATCCTAGTAAAAGTGCGGACTTTGGTAAGCCTTGGACACACCTATTACAGGCAGGTGCCCGTATATTTTTAAATAAGAAAAAAGACAAGTAGCAGCTCCTTTGGTTACAAGACCAGGGATGCTGGAAGCATTGGCCTCCTTTAGAATAATAGATCTTGCTACCAGGTGAGATCAAGAAAGCTCTTTCGGTCCCGTTGTGATTCTAGCTGAAGTAGTCACGGAAGCTTGGTCATTGCAGCAAGTCTTAATGCTATGAAACGAAAAGCAAAAAAGCAAGGGATTTGGTTGGGCTGATTCCTTCCCCCCAAAGGTCCTCTATCACTTTAAATTATTTGAACTAGTTTCACCAGAAAATAGGTAAACAAACTCCACTGTTGTCTTTAAGCTCCGGTCTCTTTTTGCTTTTCCTCCCCAGTCTTTACAACATGTGTCTGATGAGAAGCTGTTTCCAGGAGCTCTTTGATCACATTGAATTAAATGCACGTGCGTGCACACACACAGAGAAAATGTTGAAGCTTAAAAATAAACCTTGTGTTGCAGGGAGATTGCCTGTTTGCTGTTGACTCTGCTTCTAAGAGTGAAAGTAAGAGATAAAAGAAAGTTAGGCTCCGTCTTTGAGATTTCTGTGACACCTGGTTCCAGATGTACTTTTTCACGGCCACAGACTCATCTTCCTTTTGCAGAAGGAGGGTTGTAACCTGGGGCTGGTAGTTTTGGGATTGTTAATCTGTGAGCTGAGCTTTCTGTTCACTTTTCCAAATGGCTCTTCTGGCCTGGAGGCTTGGCAGCAGTGACAGCAATCAGCGAGATGACTGTTGTCCGGACGGCAGCAGTTATAGGCAAGTGTGGAGAGGGGTCAGGCTTCCAGAGTTCACCTGCCGCTGCCTGGAGCTTTCTGTAGCATCTGGCAGAGGGGCCGCGTGGCTTCAGGCCTGCCCCACCTCTGCGCCTAAGGAGCCACCAGAGATGGCTCTTGAGAGGAAACAGGAGCCTTCACTGCCCACCCTGCTTCTGCTGTAGTGGGCAGAGGAGGGCGTTACTGTCATTATTCTAGGGAATGAGTGACATTGTTCATTCTCTCAGAGTTTGGAGCTCTAAGGGAAGAGAGCGAATCGAACATATAGGATCCTGTGACGAACAGCTGAGCCACTCCAAACACAGGGAACCCTAGGCTCCCAGGGGCGGTTCTGGCTACATGTTGCACTGAGCAGTTTGATTTTAGTGTCAGCTTGGACAGAGCGTGGTTAACTCTCACTCCATGCCCTGTGAGTTGTGCACGACCTCGCTCTGTGTGCTGACTCTGACCGCTGCCCTTTGACTCTGGCCCAGGGGCTCCTTGGCAGTGCTGCCTCTGGTCAGGGATGTGGGTGACTGTCAGACCACATATTCCCATTTAACGCTTGGCTCTAGAAATCAGGAATGAGGTGTCGTTAGAGTAAGGGCTTTAGAAGTTCCTGAAGTTCATAGAATTGCCATACCTTTGAACTCAGTAAAGGTAACTATCTAGTAAATTGTAACAATTTCTCCTTAATCTGTGGACTTTGAGAAGTAGCTAAACATGGCTACGAGGCAGTCATTGAAACTCGGCCTGCTTCAGGCTACACTGAAGTTTACGTAGGGATATCCGAATTTTTCCAGTGGTGACCAAAGCTTGTTGGGCCCTAGATGTTTTTCAGTGTAAATGTCTCAGGCAGAGTTGATGCCTGTGAGGTAGGAAAAGGTCGAGAGTTTGTTTGCCTGAAAGGTCTGCGTGGTTCGATGTCCTGGGAGTCGAAAGCTTCTCAGACTAAACTTCTCCTTGGGACAGAACAAGCTATTCGTCAGGAGGCACTGGACCAGTACTCACCCAGCGCCGTCATGAACCCTTTCGCATCGAGCACTTAGCCACCTGTCTGGCATTTCTGCCCTCCCAAGAGCTTCCATGACTTTCCTACATATATATTATGTCAACTTGAATGAATATTTTATGCCTAGAGTGCAGCCAAGCCTCAGACTTCGTGGCCCATTATCGACAAGTGGGATGGGGGCTGGGCGCCACCTTTGGCCCCACGGTTGTCTCTTCTAAATGGACTCCCCCCAGCAGCACTTTGAAACCCATTAATGGATTGGGATGAAGTAACCTAGCAGATGGAAAGGGCCAGGACGGTGGTTATCCTTCCCTGGGTCTGCCTGGCGAGGCTTTCCTGCAGTCACTGGGTTCGGCCCTAAGTCCCTCTGCTTGGTTAAGCTGAAGACTGGCCGCTAAGCCTCGACTTTGAGAGGAGATGTGGAAACGATTTCATTTTCTCTTAGCTGTGATGGTGCTGCCAGTTTTGCCACTTTCCTGTCAAAGCAAAAATTGAGAGGTATTGGGACAGAGTGGGTGGAGTTTAAACCTGGCCTTTTCTCCTTCAGCAGAAGTTCAGCGAAATGACAAACCAGATAGGTGGCTGAGTTTTCTTCTTTTGATGGGAGATTCCAGTATTTGTACATTTTGCACTTAAAGCTTGGATTCTCCAGGCTTTCTCTCAGCCTTCATCAAACATGAGTGAGTCACCGAAGTGTTATCTATGCGTTCTCCCCTTCTGTCTCAGCAAAGGGAAAAAAGCAAGCCCTTACCAACAGCGAGGGGGAGGCAGCCGCTGATTTTCCACTTCTGGCATGGGAAGAGGCCATCTACCCCTGTCAACTCTGAAAGTTCTAGGTCCCGGAGCAGAATGTCACTACCCCAGCCCACAACCGGTTGGATGTCACTACTGCTTCTTAGACGGCGTCGAGATGGCACATTTGATTCTGAAACAACACCAAGGGAGAATCTGGTCCCTTGGTTTCCAGTTCTCTCCCGGAGGAGGTGGGATCCCCATGCTTTCTCTTGCCCATTAGACCTGCTCCTTTTGGTGGTGGGGGGAATAAATAGGCTGGATCCCTTCATCTAAATGTTCGTTTTTGTCTAGAGTGTTTGAAGTTTCTTGGTCACTGTGGGCAATTCTTTCTACAAATGTGGTCTTTGGGTTGCCACTCATTTCCCCCACTTACATTTATTCCTTACATTTCTCATTAGAAAATAGCGAAAAGAACACAAACAGATGTATTTTTTTTTCCTGCACAAAATGATTAATTTTAGGCTTATAAAGCCGTGTAATCACAAAGTTTGGTAGGAGATAGGGCGACATAGACACTGATATTGGTGGGTAGGTGCATGCTGAGGGACAGTGTCAGGTGGGGGGAGAGGGAGAGGGCGGGAGGGGAGGAGGGGTGTGTTTCATGGCTGGCTCCAAGCCACCTTTTTCTTTTTAACATAAGGAAGGCGGAGTAGACCAGAGGCTTCTCTGTAGAACCAGTCAAGCTGGTTTTGAGCAGCCTCGGCCTATTTTTCTGTGTTCTTTGGGAAGTTGGCAATACAAAGGTCTGCCTCCTCTGGGGCTCTGCTCATTGAGGCGTGAGTTTGGCCGGAGTCTGTAAACAACCCCTTCCCCCTAATGCCGAATGGGTCTCTGAGCTGGGCCTCTCCACGCGAGTGGGCTTTCCCCACACCCCACGCACCTCAAGGTAACTTTGTCTTGCATACCTTTGACCTGAAGCTCACAGATACAGCTCCTTTGCTTGGGCTGCCCTGGCAATTCACAGCTTGGCAAAAGGCCTTCACCCTGGCCAGGGGGGTGGGACTGGGTCTGTGATTGGCTCCCCATTTGTGGATCTGGAAGGGAATCCGGATTCCTGACTCTTAGTTGTCGTGATCTGCCTGCTAAACCCAGTGGGACCCCAGACCTTTTGGCTCGGTGCTGTGGGACTGCCTGTCTGTCCAGGCCTGCAGGGGAAGTGAAAAGGAGAGAGTAGTGTTCGGTCTTTGGCAGCTCAGCAGGTACTTCAGCATGGGGAACAGTTTGAGTTTGTCCCTGATCGGGGTACCTGTAGGAAAGGTGGGAGGCATTAGTCACCACATGCAGGCACTTCTTGAACAATTGTAAGGAAAGGACACAGCAGATTCTGAGGCTCCTGTGACCCTCGGTGCTGCTCATGTAGCAGGATTGTTTTCCTGGTCTCCCACTAAGAAAACTCCCAAGTCTGGAAGTTCAGTAATGCCTGAGCGAGGCTACCTGCTAACAGCTCCAGCCCATGCTCTGTCCTTGGGGGCGCGCAGGCTGCTCCTGTTGCTACTGCAATGAGATATTCATTGCTTCTCCTGAGCACCATTTTGCTGGTGGTTTTGTTTGGTTACTGATAATCCTGTATGCAGAGAAACCCCCTTCCTCGTTTACTTTCTTTACATCCAAGGGTCTGTCGCCCTTCCCTTACCCTGTCACTTCCCCACCTCCCGTCCGCAGATGGCCATCGTTTGACTGTTTTTGCATGTAGTGTTGGTAGCACTTGTGGCTTATTGCTTTGTTTGTGCCCACAAGAGTTAGAATTACTGGTTCTCCAGTCACAGGAAGTGGGCCTCCTTCGGCTCTCTTGGTCTAGCATAGCTTCCGATTGAGTCGAGTTTATGGCAGAGTTGAAAGGAGATCCGAGCACCTTTGGACTTGAGTGAGTGGTTTTGTTGTGATTAGAGCAGGCTCTGCAGCTCGATTCCCTGTTTTGGAATCTGGGGTCAGCCCCTATTGTGACCTTGGGCTCATTAAACAACTCTAGACCAGCTTGCTCATCTGTAAAAAAAGGAGTAATAATAGTACCTATCTTATAAGTGTAGTTGTGGGTATTTATTAATAGAGTGTATGACTATCAAGCACTTAGAATAGTGCTCGGCAGGACGTAATCATCATCACTGTTCCAGTTGAGCAGCTTAGTGGATTTTCCCTGAGTACCGTTCGGTGTTAAGGGCTATACACTGGAATTTCTCCGTCATTGATCGCAAGACTCTTAGTCTCTTCTGGCCATTGGGGTCCCATAGGTGCTTTTTCTAACATTAAAAACAAATTTATAATTTTTATTATTTATTTTTACTAATTAGCCATCTGAAAGAAAATGGAATATTGGAAAGATTTATGTACTTTTGAGAGCACTTGAAAAAGGTAGTTCATTTATTTATAAGTGTTAATATTAGGCAATTTTTATTGATGAAAGAAAAAAAAGCCACACTACCATCTGCCTGCCCATATTTCTGTGTCTCAAATGTCGGTGATAGTGGTGGATCTGCAGCCTCATGTATGGCCGGAAGGCCAAATCCGAAGTGACCAGAGCATGGACTTTTCTGAGTGTGGGAGGAGGCCCCACGGAGGGCAGGGATTTCTTTCATCCTGTTCCTTTCTTCAAGTGCAGTATTTACCTTTGGCACCAGGAGAAAGCTCCCTGTGTCTCTTAAAGACCACACGGGAACTTAGCAGCTAATGATTTTAGGTTCCTTTTTCACTAGCAGAGGGGCCTTCAAGGGCAGGTTCCCGTTACCTCTGTTGGCTCCTCTGAAGTGAGAAGAAAGCCTCCCCTTTGTGAGGCCTGGAAGGGTGGCAGCCATTTCTCAGCTGCTCCTGTGAGTTTGTGGACTTTGAATCTGGGGCTGAGATTCTGGTCTCAGTTGGTCCCTTGTTCATCTTCATCGCTGGCCACTGCTAGAGCCTGAATACCTGGTCAGAATAGCAAGAAAGTTACATAGTTTTTCACATTGCAGCTGTGGCCGGGAGAAAGGTAACAGTGTTGCCTCAGAGCTCATCAGGGAATATTTTTCACTGTAGTTTTCTCTTCCTTTTGACCCCTCTGCTGACACACTTCCTTTTTTTTTAATTTTTTTTTTTTTTTTGGTTTGGTTTCTTTGAACTCCCTTCCTTCATTATCACTGGCCATATATAGGGTTTTCATCTCTGTGTCCCACTCTGCCTTACCTGTTTCTATGCCTCTTTTGTGGCATAGCTCAGGAGGGGAATTTTGATAGTCTGAGATCTCCTTCATGTATAGAATCCCAGAACCACCCAGTTTTTTCTTTCTCCTATTCCTCTGATTTCTGTAAAGTTAAGGATTCACTGCTTTAGAAAACATTTTCTTTTTATGTCTTTGGAGCCACCTTCCTCAGTAAAGCCAGGCTTGGTAACCTGATAACTTACTAGGGACGGCATCCCAGTTTACCTGGTGACAGGGTCTAAGCTGTTTCCTCTGGCCTATCAGGAATGCCATAACTCTAGACCCTGTCTTGGGAGAAAATTTAGGAGGCTCTTGTTAATTTCAGTAGTGCAGTATTGAACTTGGTTCTCAAAGTGTGGTCAGGGGACCCAGGGATTCCTAAGACCTTTTCGGTGGTACACGAAGTCAGAATTGTTACATTATAACACTAATGCAGTATTTGCGCTTTTTTCACTTTCATTCTCTTACCAGTGTACAGTGGAGTTTCCCAGAGGCTAAATGATGTATCTTGACATCATCACTCTTTGCGAATGAAATGCGTGTTTCTGCATTCTGGTGTTTTCTAGAATTTTTAAGATAATACTTTAAGGCATAAATACGAATGTTTTCAATGATGAACATAGTTTGTTCTCAGTACTTCTACTGTGCCCTTAATAGCTTTCTTTGGTTGTATCTATAACCTCTGCAAACTCATTATTATTCAATAAATTATTATTTCAAAATCCCAGCATTTTCCTGGCATCTTCAAGGAAACATAAGAAGTAAGTACAATATGTAAAAACTTTTGGGAAAACGTCTCATTTCTAAAATTATTTACAACTTATTTTAGCACTTGATTCTCTTTTATCTAAAATAGAAGAAAATTTATAATATTTCTCTTATATTTAAGGATGGATTGATTGTTGGCTTAAAAGGGAGATTAGAAGAATTGCTTTCTCAACACATAACTGTCACCTCTATTTACTGAAATGGATGCATGAACAAGTAAAAGGGAGGCATCTACTCAGAGAAACCGGGCAAAACTGTAAATAAGAAATGAAAAAAAAAAAAAAAGAAATCACAATGAAACCTATCTTCTCAGCTTCATAGATGTTAATAATGCACCTTATCATGTCTGCGCAACAGAACATTTTCATGGCACGTAACAGTGCCAGTTAAGTTGCAAGTGTCATTGCAAGGCCCATCGTTCCGAGTTTAGAGAAAAAGGAATTGAATGTTTTAGGCGTATACACCATGAACTCTTCTTTTAAAGCCAAAATGAATTCCATATTCCAGCTTTTCAACCTAGAAATGAAAAAGTCACTGAAGCCCCGTATAGGATAAGTCCTCACAGTGCTTCTACTGGAACGGCGTACCCAGTAGCTGAGAGACTATAATAAAGTCTTGAACAGCTGACGTTCACGAATGCCCACTGGATGACAAGTTAGTTAGTTTCGGGGTCCTGCTGCAACCTCACATGTTACCACCGCTCGTGGAATTAAAGATTTAGCTGGAAACACGCAGATTGAGTTACTATCTTACTTACAGAATTTTACTTTCACCTTACAAACGAGCGCATTTATAGATGTGGCTCAACTTGTACCAGCACCAGCTACGCTTCAAAGAGTATCTTCTGTTGTGTGAACGCTCAGCAGCAGACACAAGTGGTGATAAATATGAAAGGGTCGAGTAACTTTTTTGACTCCGATGGTTTATCCTGGACCGACTTCGTTTCCATTTGCTCCGATGTGCAGCAGCGACAGCAGAGAGAACTAACTGCTGGCGCCTGATGCGAGTCGAGGCAGCGGCCGCAGGCTCCTGGTGGCCGGTGTCCTGGACTTCGTTCCTTCCACTCCGGTGGTTAGAGAAATAAAAAGCCATTTTCACGTACTGCCCTGGATGAAGCACTAAAAATCATTAGTTTTTATGAAGCTCGGCCCTCTAGTAAAGATTTCCTTGCTCTTCCGAGTGGTGAAACGCAGCGTCCGTGAGCACTGTGGCTGCACGTGGTGCGGGGCTGGCCCGAGGAAGCGCACGTGTGTGTGGGAGCGGAACCAGCTGCGTGGGTCATCGTTTTCCCTTGCAAGAGCAATGATGGACAAACCCTAGCTGTTCATACTCGAGTATTTTGTGGACATTTTCTTGAAACTAAACAAAAGTAAGTCTGTCATCTTTGCCAGTGATAACATTCAAATTTTCAAGCGAAAATCAGAATTTTGGAAAGTTTGTATTTGTTAAAGACTCTTTCAATGAGATTGGTGGTAAAATTAATGGAATGTGATTTTTTTTGACATTGTGTGAAATGCCAGTATTGGGAAATTCTGCATGAGTCAGTGGAGGACTATTTTCCAGATTGCCAGTGGGTAAAAGAGCCATTGAGAGTGCAAGATGACCAATGGATTTTAATGTAAAAGTACACAAAAGCTTGATAAAATTTCAGATTGCAATTAGCCTTTAAAAACTACCACTTGTTGAGTTTTGGTATAGTATCAAAGAAGGAAATTCTCAGGATGTATGAATGGCTGTTAAACTCCATTTTCCAACTTTGTGAAGTGAGTTTTTCTTCCTCTCTTTGAACCAAAGTGACATACTGAAACACATTGAACGCAGAAGCAAATGTTAGACGTCGACTCTCTCCCATTCAGGCAGGCATTAAAGGGAGATACAAGAATGTAAAAGAATGCAGCTCTCGTTGTGAATTACATTTTGTTTTAGAAAACATAGTTTCTTCATTAAGAATAGGTTATTCATGTAAACATGTAATGGTGTACTGTTACTTTAAATGAATTAATAAAAATATTTTTTAAAATTATCAGTGTTGGTTTTTAATAAACTAACTCTTGGATAGCTATAACCCACATATACAAAAGTTCTTTGCAGTCCCCAGTAATTTTTTTTTTAAGAGTCGTAAAGAGCTCTTGAGACCAAAAAGTGAGAAAACCTCTGTTGCAGACAAAACTTGATAGTCCCTCTTGGGTTGCTTTCTTGTGATGACTTTATAAAGAGCCCTTGTTTATACTTCCCAGCGCCTGTATAATCTCTGCTTAAGCCTCAAAGACTTGAACTCAAGTTAGTTTACTTCCTTCTAATACATATAGCACCGGCCTTGTGAGGTGTTTATTTTTGTTGTTTTATCTGTGGTTGGTTGGTTTATTCTTTTCCCTCTCTTTTTTTCTTCCTTAATTTTTTCTTTTTCTCATTTTCCCTTTTACTTTGAAATTTTCTCATTTTTTCCAATTTTCTCTTTTTAAATCTTTTTTTAGTTTGCTAGTATTTTTGTTTTGGGTTTTTTTTTTTTTTGGTCTGGCTTTGTGTTTTGCTTGCATTATAAGATCAGTTTATTGGATGGACTTCTTTAGTGTGTGAGAAGTTGTGGTTTGGAAGGTATAGTTTTTCTATTAAAAATATGTTTATATTTGACGGATTATTAATGTTCTTTTAAATGAATGGATACATATTTAAATCTCATTAATCTCTAATGCATTGAATGTTGATAGATAAAATATGTATACTCAAAAGCTTTTGAGGATAATCATTTTTAATAGTACAAAGGGTTTCTGAAACGAAAAAAATCTAAGATTCATGGTTGTAGACAACACTTGGGTTAATTCTCCCTCGCTTTGGTTGGTCAGTTTCTTGGTAATTTCATAAACGGTTATATTGCAATTCCCAGCCCGTTTAGTCCTGGCTGGGCCTCAGGAAGGCACTTGCTGCCTTGGTTTGCTGTGGTCCTAGCAACACGAGAAAGTTTGTTCTCTGATCCCAGGGACTTTGACCAAAATTGGCTCAGTTCCTCCTCTGAATACATAGCATTGGCCTTGTGAGGCTTTTTAAAGTTAAATTTTATTTTTTAAATTTTGAGATAATTTTAAACTTAGAAGAGTTGCAAAAATACTCCAGAGAGTTCCTGTACATTCTTCACCCAGTTTCCCCTTATGTTAACATCTTATGTAACTATAGAGCATGTATCAAAACTAAGAATTCCTCTTCATATAATACTATTTACCAAAGTATATAACTCATTCAGATTTCATCAGTTTTTCCACTGATGTGCTTTTTTTTGTTCCAAGGTCCAGTCCAGGATCTCACACTGCATTTAGTTGTCGTGTCTCCATAGTTTTTTCCTCAAATCTGTGATCATTTCTTGGTCTTTCCATGCCATTCATGATGCTGACAATTTTGAAGAAAACTGGTCAGTTATTTTATAGAATGTTCCTCAGTTACAGCAGTCTGAAACTTTCTCATGACCTTATGTTAATTTTATTTTTTTTCCATTGTGATAAAATACAACATACAATTTATATTTTAATAATTCTTAAGCATATAGTCCAGTGACATTAAGTACATTCACAATGTTATATAATCATCACCACTATTTCTAGAACTTTTCCCATTATCTCAAACAGAAACTCTATCAGTTGAATAATAACTCCCTGTCTCCCCTGCCCCCAGCCTCTGGCAGCCTCGATTCTGCTTTCTGCGTGTATGAGTTTTCCTAGTCTAGATGTTTCCTGTAAATGGAATCGTACGGTAGTTTTTCTTTTGTGTCTGGTTCATTTCACTTAGTGTACTGTTTTCGAGGCTCATCCATGTTGTAGCTTTAATTCCATTTTAAAAGTTAACTTTGATCTTACTATGATGATATGTATTGATTTGTTGGAAAATATAGTTATTAAGACTTGTACTATGTTTAGTAATATCATTTTAAATGAATTAATAGTTTAACAACATTTAATAATTAGGAGCGGAAAGGGTTTCCAGACAGACCTGTGAGAATTACTTTTGTAGACAAGTGTGGGGTTGATATCCCTGCCCTTGATTGGTTGGTTTCTTGCCGTGACCTCATAATGAGCCTTTGTTTTGCAATGCCGAGTCCTGGCTGAGCTGCTGGAAGGCACTTGCTGCTTTACTTTGCAGTTGTTCTAGCTGAGGAAGCTGGTTTTCAGTGACCCAAGGGACTTTGACCAAAGTTGGCTTGTTTCCTCCTCCTGATACAGAGCATTGGCCTTTTTTTTTTTTTTTTCTTTCCTATTCCATTAAAAAGATCATTTGGCTTACTTGGATTTCATTATGACAGTAGATTTTTTTTTAGGCTTATGTGTTGGCTATTGGTCAATTCCAAATTTGAAAATTGCACAGCTTGCTTAGCCTCTAACCTTGAAGAACCTTGGTGCATACGATAGCTGAAGGCTTGTAGGCCTCAGTCAGTCGCTAAGCCAGAACACACAACAGGCTGTGTACTAGGCGGCTGTAGAGACTACACTCTTCGGTTTCTTCTGTACTTAAATTTTTGTTAGCCCTGTTTCTTAATGCCTGCCAAATCCCACACTTCTGTAGGTATACTTTATTGTCTCCTGTCAGAGGGAAGCAGATTTGGTGTCTGTAACAGCGTGTGAACTCTATCATTGCTTCATGAGTCTGAGAGACAGATCAAATTGCATTGGTTATACAGTTCTAAACTATTATCATTCTTGACCTCGTTCTTTTGCTTGTACTCATCCTCCAACTTCTGTAGCACCTCTGACTTTTGAAAGCTTCCCTTAGTACCATTAAGAGTAGACCTTTGGGCCTCCAATAGTCACTTGGACCAGCTTTAAGCACATTTTTTTAAATGATCTCATTGGCTCAGGATCACTTTTCATTGGAATCATTTTTTTCAAAAACAAACTAATCAAGTGCTTAACCTATATCAGTTTGAGTCTACATATAGACTCGCAGGATTATAGCTCCATTTCTTCTCAGTCAGCAAGTCCCATAATCCTGTGCTTTTTACACAAAGCATATTTCTTTTCAGATTCACATGTGGCTTTCATTTCAATTCCAAAATTGAACTTGATGTGCTTTTTTTCTCTCTCCGGCCGCTGGTCTGTGTGGAAGATAGACTTTTGCTTTCAAAGGGGATTTGTTCACTCTATTAGCTAAGGCAGTGACTCAATAACGGTGCCTCCTGGATGGCCCTCTAAGTACATTACTCTGTTCCAAGTGGCTGGGAAGCTCTTAAAGGGACTGGACTGAGTACTTGAAGAGTAGAGAGTACCCCCCACTGGTTCCCACTCATGGTGTGCCCCGAGACTTGTGTCTTCAGCTGTAGACATAACAGCTAACATTTATTGAGCACGCACTTTGTCCCAGATCCTTGCTTAGCTGTTTTACATTCATCAATTCATTTAATCTTTGTGCGATAGTAGGTCTTATTGTTTTCCCCACTCTACAGGTAAGGAAACAGGGCCCAGAAATGTTGAATAACTTGTTTAAGGTAAAAAGCCCAAGTGGTCCTGCATGTGTGTGGGTGTCAGAGCCCATGGCCCGGGCTTCGGGTGTGTCCAGGCACGAGAAGATAGAGGCTCCTTAGGATTAGCTCCCAGCCAGTGTGGGCAAAAACGCCTTTCCCAGCTAGGCTTTAGGGCCGCGTGGGCGCACGTCTGCCTGGCTCTTTCTGCCCTCAGTGGCCTGTTGTCACAGTGGCTCCAGTGGTGGAGACGTGTGCGGCAGAGGCTGCTCTCCGGCTGACCTCCCTGGTCTCGACTGCACCATACAAGAGCTGTGGGAAACTTAAAAAAAAAAAAATCCTGGCTACTTATTCTCCCCTTTATCTCTTTTCATCTTCTGGAATTTCAAGAACTCCTTTAGAAAAGCCAGAGGCCTGACACCTGACATAGGTAACCACCAAGTACGCACCCCACAGCATAGGACAGTTTGCATTCCTAGATTTGACTGCCCTGCACTGGGGCACCCATGACATGCTATGATTCTAGAACTCTTTTCGTAAGCACTCTTCCTCTCCGCCACACAAAAGAAAAAAGAAGAAAGCTTCTGTGTGTGGTTTTTAACTGTGTACGTGTTATCCCTATGAAACTAACATTCTCTCTTGACAACCTTCTGCGTGCCGCTTACACACGCAGAGCCCCAGAGCCACTTGCTTGCAGCCTTGACTGCCGAGGGCGCCGAGCGTTGGAGCTAGGAGTGTGCATTCGGGACCTGCCAGTACAATCCTGGCAGCTGAACTCTGGCCATCCTGCTGTGTCTCTCTATCCCACTGCCGAGTAAAGTGCCACCAGCTCCTGTTTGCTTCTGTTCGGTCTTTCATTTGGCTCACCTCTCTCCTTAAGCTGGTCCGCATCGCTAAGCACGAGGTTCGCCCAGACATCTGTAGTAGTTTCTTGGTGAGAGTGATTGCCGTGCGCGCCTCTGTGGAATTTCAGTTAACTTGAGTTTATGAGTTTATGGTTTGATTTACTTGCTTGTCTCACCCTGGCAATAGCGCCTTTTCTTTTATCCTGTTAGAGGTTTTGATTTTTATTAGCTAAGTTCTAAAATTTCGAGCCTATTTTAAGATAGCTCCGTGGGGTGAGGATAAAGAGGTGAGCCGCTGCCCTTGATTTAAGCATCACTTACCCACGTGTGCCCCTCTGCTGCCCTAGCAGGGAGAGGCAGCTCTACTGTATGATTGTATTTGTGTTCAAATCTGATTTATTTCTCTAAGATCACAGTTTTATGCCATTTCTAAATTATTTTAGAACCCATCTTTTTGTTAAAGTGGAAAACCCAAAGTCCACATAAATTACTTTGACAAGCACAGCTACTCATGAGTGGTCCTCCCCCCTCCCTGCTTCCTGTCTCGGCACATTTCTAACAACAGAGGTAGCTGCTGTTCACACACAGGTATTCTTCAGTGACGCGGGCCACTGCCTCCTCGGAGAGCGTATGGCAGCGTTTTCTTGCTAATGAAAAGGCTGTCATAATGGGTTAGGTCCATAGGGGCTCTGCCCTTCTGTACTTGTATTCCCAGGGAGAAAAAAATCTACCTTAATTACCACATCACACTGGCAGAGAGGTGTGGCTGCTAATTGATTAAATGACAGTCCTTTGCACTGATGTGGAACTGCTGGGGTTGTTTTGTTTCTAAATAAATAAGTAGATTTGAGCTGGGTAAGTTTATTTTGGAGAGGTGAAGATCTGTATAGGGATTTCCCTTTATTAATCTCATGTCTTTGGTGCCATTTCTCTGTCCTTATTTTCTAACTCAGTAATAAGAAGTGCTCAGTTTTTGTTGCCGTTTTGGTGCAGGTGATGAACAATGTCTTTTTCTCCCAGAGCCGCTGGTGTTCTCCCTTTCTGTTTGGTAGCACCAGATTCCTTTATTTGGTTTGGTTTTCATTCCTTCATTCTGTCTTGGAATGGTCTAACCCTATTCTGAAATATATTTTTCAGATAGTGCTTAAAAGCAAACACCCTGCCTTAAAACCACAGAAACTGCTTGTGAAACAGCCGATAGGGCAAGCTGCCAAATCCACACTATTAAAACCAATCCCTTAATGACAAAATGTCAAACACTGATGTTAAACCTTCATTATGATTGTGGTGTGAGGGTTTTTCTCAATAATAAATGTTTAGGTGCTGAGCTCCCAGTTTCACATTCAGAATGCTTACATTATAAAATTCTTCGTGGCAGACCATTCTAGAAGAGGCTCGTGTAGCTAATCTGCTGTTGACTGTACAGGAAAGGTTTTAAACAAACCAATTCCCATTCCCCCTCACCTACGTTTTCTTTTTTTAATTTCAGGAAGTGGTTTTCTTTCGAGGTGATACAGACCAAGCACCAGCTTTCCCACTTTTAAGATTGACCCAGCTAGCTGTTTTTTCCCCAGTGGAGGAGGACTTCAGCCTTAATCTTTATCCCTGGGCTCTGAATTAACTGACTCCTTTTCTTTTTCAGTTGGCATAGAATCTTCTCTGTCTAGGCAGTGTTATGTCTTTGCACATACTTTCAGGAATGAGTGTTTGTCCCTCCTTGCTACCTTCCAAAAGTGCTCTGACACTGCTGGTAGCCTGATGGGTAAGGATACCGTTTAAAAACTGGTATCGGTGTGCGCTGAGCTAACACTGATTGAATGGCAATTAAGGAAGGAGACCAGGCTTGACAACCAACAATTGGGAAATAATAGGAAGTGTATAAACGTATCTGCCTAGTCACAGGCAGCACGGAGATGTGGTGGTTCCAGATGCAGGCCTTCAGAAATTCCTTCCAGGACATGATTCCATAGTGTAGCGGGTAGCACGTCTGCGCACAGAAGGTCCTGGGTTTGCGCCCCAGTGGAGCCACAGTCTGTAGTCTCTGGCCGTGCCACCCTGAACAAGCCCGATGTCTGATCTCGAAAGCTAAGCGGGATCGGGCCTGGTTAGTGCTTGGATGGGAATCCACCAAGGAAGACCAGGTGCTGTAGGCGTAAATAATAATAATAATAATAATAATAATAATAATAATAATAATAATAAAAGAAATCTCTTCCAGATCTTTTCTTCTTGTTTTCTTCTTGTGCTCCATTGCTGGGTGCTTTTTCTGACTTCATTTCCATGACTTGAGTCCTGAGCAGCTTTTTTGACTGACTGTCTACACTGTTCCCTTATCATCTTTGCTGGCATATTGGGTCTGTCCCCAGTTTCTAGATGGGGGTTAGGTGAGGAAGGCTAAACGAGACTCTCAGCAGAGAGTCTCCTTGGGTTGTCTTCCTCTGTCAGCATCACACGACTTGCACCATGGTCAACTCAATGGTCCAGCATCCGCATTCATTGAAACCATGGGGTTTTAGGTAGAACTCGGCAGCACTCATGGTCCCAGCTAGAAGTGAGACCTGTGGGCATCTCTCAGCCTGTGGTTCTTCTGAAAAATGACAAAAGCTACAGACTTCTAGCAAATTGGGGGGACTGGGTAGACTGTAACTTTAGTTCTGGGATTTTGTCCCATATCAGACTGTGCTTTGGGCTTCTCTCTTCTACTAGACAATGATCTTTTTTGCAAGATGGGCTGGATTTTATCCTCCCCTTGGGTCTTCAGATGCTTTGTGTGTGGTCATCTCTCAATTATTTGTGAAATAATAAGAAAAATTATAACATGGGCATTATTCTCCACTTGTGACCACCCTTGGGGAAGTGTGACCATATTGATTTGTAAATCAGACATCTATCCAATTTTTGGCCATATAAGTCACAAGTCTTAATTGGTATCTTAGTGTAATAATGACTAAAAAGGACTTTTTCAGGATGAGAGAATGAGGGAGAAGGTTTACACGATTACTGGATCGTGATAAGAACTCTGAAGGAAACCACAGGGGGAGAACGCGGTGCTAAGGAAACTCTGCCTGCCTTTCCAGAGTAGGGACCTGAGCCAGAAAGGCAGGC
Organism: Rousettus aegyptiacus; assembly: GCF_014176215.1. Classification (NCBI taxonomy): domain Eukaryota; kingdom Metazoa; phylum Chordata; class Mammalia; order Chiroptera; family Pteropodidae; genus Rousettus; species Rousettus aegyptiacus. Next base: position 115,351,831 of record NW_023416308.1, read on the forward strand.
CCCCTGGTTTTGCTGAGTTCTGGCCCACAGCATCTGCGGCGACGTTGTCGCTTCTGGTTAAACTGGCCTCATCCTTTCCTCTTTTACGATGGGTGAGCAAGAACACCGAGGGGTGAGAATTTTGTCCCCAGTTGGAGAGATCACGTGTGTCAGCGTCCGCGGGCTGGCGTCAGTTACAGTGGGAGAAGGGCTCAGGCACTCGGCCCAGGAAGGACTGCGTTCACGCCACCTCCGCGCCTGGCAAGGCTGAGGCCCAGATTTGTCTTTGAGCATCTCGGGAGATCTTTTGCTTTCCTGAATTGACCAACAGCTGTGAGGAAATTGGGCACCACGTTTTCCAGGACCATCGTGGATAGGGCAAGAGTGAGAAGGCCGACCGTCTTCTCTTTTCTTCTTGACTCCCTGGTCTTTGTGACTCAGGGTGTGAAAGCTCCACCTGATTTTTGACTCTCCAGTTTTTGAGCTGGTGCAGAAGGCGCAGCTGTGTAGGGTGGTAGAAAAACGACTGGTCGGACTGGTCTGCTGGGACCCGCCTCCCCCTCCCCCCACTCTGGGCAGGGAAACTGAAACTGTTGCTGCTGGGCTTTGCCAGGTCAGTTTCTCCTCCTGGGTCACCTGCCCATGGGACGCAGCTCCCCCCACCCAGGAGCCCTCCGAGGAGCCAGCTGCTGGGGAGTCATGCTGAGGGTGGGGCAGGTGCTAGGTGTGCCGGACCCTAGCAGGCCCTGCACCTACTCAGATCAGTTCAGACCGAGGCTACGGAGCCCTGAGGCCTGCTGCTAATAGACTGTGTCATGGTGCCTTTCCCTGGGCCTCGTGGCCACGTTTACGGTATGCAGAAGGGTGAGGAGCTTGTAAATTGTGGGTAATTGAAGTTTAGGGAGGGAACGGATCCTTCCCTAGGGCGCACTGAGTTCAGGATTATAATGTTTCGAAGTCCTGTAGGTTAATTTTAAAATTTTCAGCCCTGGGCAGAAAAGATTTTCTAGTGTGTGAGCCTGTTGCCCAGGGCACGTTAGATGAGGTTTACCTAGGGGGCCAGACTTTTCGGAAGGTTGATCCTATGTAAGCCAAGGTCAGGATGTGGTCTTCAGGACATGCAGACCATGCCCACTTCCTGCTCAGGTCTCAGGGACAGGGTTGGAAGGCCTGTGAGCACAGAGGCACCGAAGCCCTCCCATCTGCACAGGACAGATGCTCAGAGCTCATCTCCAGCCCCTTATTTTAAAAGTGGGGAAGTGCAGGTCCCAGGAGAGTGAATGATGTGCATTGGTGGTATAGGGGTGAGCGTAGCTGCTTTCCAAGAGAGTGAATGACTTGCTCAAAGTTATGTAACTTGTTTGGGTGGAGCTGGGTCTAGAATCATTCTCTTGGGGACCTTGGCATTGTACCCTGATTGCTTCCACTTCAGAGGCAGTCCTGTTGCTTAAAAGGCCTTTGTGGGGGCTGCCTCAGACCCCTTTGGTAGACAGGAGGCTGGGAAGGGACAAGTGGAAGGGTGGGTAGCAAGCCCCAGCTCCATATACAAGTTCTGAAATCCTGCCAGCGCCAGAAGGCCCTAGAGGATGGGTTTAAGGCAGTGGGCAGAGTTGTGCTAAGAGTTGTGCAGAGTTGTGCTAACAGTTAGGAGTTGCTCAAGAGAACCCAGAAGACCCTGACCCTGACTTTCCTTCATGGATTAGGAAAGCCTTTTTTGGGAACCTCAGTGCCCAGTCATGGTGCCTGGGCACTGAGGACAGATGACTTAAGTCCTGGAAGTTTCCCTTAGCTATAATGGTGAACAAGACAGCCAGCAAGAGTTGTGAAGGAGACAGGCCATTCAGAAAGCGGTGAAGTCCTAGTGCAAGAAGAGTTGACCGTCAGACTCCTGGAGACCCACGTAGGGACCCTGTGATATTGGAAGGATGGAGCAGAGAAAGCTTCCTGGAGGAAGCGATGTCTGAACTGAGGCTAACCAGGAAGAAGAATGGGAGTGGATGATGGAGGGAAAGGGTTCCAGGCGGTAGGAGGCTACAGCAAAGGCAAGGAGATCTGAGAGAACATTCTACATTTGTAAACAAGTGGCAAGAGCCCAGAGTACGACTCTAGGAAGGGACAAGGGTGAGGCTGGGGCTTCAGGCCAGGAAATGGAGCCAGCCAGCTCATAATGCCGCTGAAGGAAAAATCCAGGAACCATGCGGGCTGAAAATCAGTTTGACATGTCTATGTATGCATACATGCGTAGACATTTATACATATGTGTACACATACATGCACACACACACACAAATCTTGCACGCGTATCTGTGTGTGCGCATTTAAGGGATGCCTTGAATACGAAGCCATCGCTTTCCATTTCCAGGGTTGGGTGCCCTGCTGAGATGACTGTTGGTGTCTCCCCGCTCCAGCCCCCCACCCGTATTGTAGAGTAAAAGGCACTGGTTTTTCTGTGAGTGGGTTGGGTGGAGAGCAGGCCGTTCTGGGTTTGTGTCCTGGCTGGTTTTAGCTTTGTGGCAGGGCCGGCCGAGGATACCGTGGGGCCTCCTCGGGCCGCGGCAGCTTCCCTCTTCTGGGGGAGTGGCTCACACCTACTGTGGCCACCACAGGTTCTGTGCGCTTTCCAGAGGCAGCCTGAGGAGGCTGATGGTAGCAGTTGGTAAGGAAGAGGAAGTACCTGGTGGCCATCCCTCCTCCCACCCCTGACAGACCTTTCTCTCGCTAACAGCACCTCTCAGTGGCGGCCTTGGGCTGAGCTTTGGCAAAGGAAGAACGCTCCCCTCCCTGGGGGAGGGTCCGTCATCCGTAGCTTCTGCTCTGCCCTTGGTGACGGAATAGATTGCACAACACAGCCAGTGAGAGTCCTCCTTCCCTCTGTTCGGTGGCAGTCAGAAACAAGTGCATGAGTAGCAGACCTTAACTTAGAGGGCTGTAGAAAAGACTGTGCTCCAAACCGTAGGGTCCAGGGCACAGCCAGCAAAGCATGTGAAGATCGCTGTACGGTCGGAGTGTGGGCCGTCCGCCTGGAAGGGTGTAACAGGACAGCGTTTCACGTCTGACCACGTACGGATGTTGCCCTTTAGACAACTGGGCTGTCCCCTCTCCTGCCAGGGAGCGGGTTTGGTTCCCATGCTCGTTCTGCTTTCGCCATTTCCCACTGCCTTTCCCCAGAGACCGTAGCCTGCCCACCTCCTGTTGTGTTCCAGTTCTGATAGGAGTACCATTCACAGTTCTTGGCAGGAGACCAGCCTGCTCCTGCCCGGTCGGTTCCCCTCCTTTTCCCAGCGTGTTTGATGTGCACGTTCCCCAGGGTTCTCCCGCAGCTGGTTGGCTCTGTGGTGCCCAGAGAGTGGAGCTCTCCTGAAACGGGAACCCAGCTGCTTCCCTCCCTGTTTTTAGGGGCGGGGCTTGAAAACAGAATCATGATCTCCCTCCCCCCCCCCACCCCCCAACACTGCCAGGCAAACTGGAGTGACTGGCTCTGAGCCTCTGAGCCGGACTCAGCCCACCTCACTGCTCTGCATGACAGCAGCGATCTGGAGGAAGATTAATGGACGTGTGAGTATGTGAAGCACGTTACTGGCCCGGCCTGCTCCTCCGCGGCAGGTGTGGACTTATTCTGGTGTTCGGGAGACCAGGGCTCCTTGGAGGAGATGGCGACCCACCCAGGTGTGTGTCTGCCTAAGGCCACCCTGTTCTCTAATGTGTAGAGAAATAGAAAACGCTTCTAAACACCCCTGCTCTTCCGAAGAGCTTGGTGCGTGGACGGGGAGTTTAATCTTGGAATCCCTTGCAGCACAGTCTCCCTTTTTTCCTAAGCCAGTTGCTTTAGTTCTTACGCTGGACTTACTACCTTCAGTTTTCATAGGAGGGTTAGGAAAGTGGTGGCTGCTCCTTTGATGAAAGGGCATGTTGGAGAGGGAGCACAGTGACCAGCGGGCATACCGTGTTCTGGCTCGAGAGGGGACACCACCCGAGCCCTCTTCTGCTGGACTCTTCAGCCAGCCATGGGAACACCCACATGGAAACATCCTCTTGCTGCTAAGGCTTGAGTGCCTAAGGCAGAGACCCCATGGAGCAGCCCAAGCTTGCTGAGGAGAGGATCGGTTATTTAGGGGCTGTGACAAATGGTTTTTGCGGAGGAGCGTTGGAGAAGGAATCTAATTTCGCAGAGCCAGGGCCCAGCATCTGCAGAATCACTGTCAAGTTCCTAGACTACCCGGAGCTGTAGGCTCAGGGGCTGACTGTCTTACCCTCTTGCTGTGTCATATGGCTAGTGTTGTCTTGACCCTCTGGTCAGAGAGAACAGCCCTGACCTGGTCTGCAGACTCCCTGCTGCCTGAGCCCGTGTGACTTGGAGCTGTCCCTAATTTGTCTCCCAGTTCTGACTTTGAATGGGGTGAGAAATGGTCATTGGAAGTTGTGTTTTGGTGGTTAGACTTCTGATTGGGCATTTAGGAATCTAAGAACGAGTGCTTTCTTTATCCAAATTGTACCCTTGAAAGCTCCCTCTTTCTTAAGCCCTACACCACATTTCTTGGTGGGCCAGGAAGGCTTTGCTGGCATATTAATTTAATTTGGGGCTCTTGATGGGGTCCTGTATTACTCATCCATGTAGTCTCTCCACCCCCTAAAAAATCCCAAATCTTTCATACGAAGAACATTGAAAAAATTGAACAGTGCCTCAAGGTCACTGGATCATAAGTGAGTGGTATTTGGCATAGTTAGCTGGTTTGGCATTTGGTGAGAGATTTCTGCTTTATATTTGAGCAAAAGATTTCTTGGCGGGAGGCCTCTGTGCTGTGTTCCCAGTGCTGGCCCTGTATAAGGGTTTGCCCCCTCCCCTCCCCGGACAGGTTGTTTTAATCCTCTTGCCTATAAACAAGTGCAGCAGAACATGTCAGGCCAGCTCACATGACCCTGGTTATCTCTTCATGGGGTAACCAGCATCAACTTGAGATACCACAGTCACTTGACGTGGTACAGCTGTCAGGGTGAAGAGGTGGAAATGCCAGGAGGAAGCCTGGGTCGGCCAAGAGGGTAAATGGAAGCGATTGTGATCCTTAGTGTCAGGGAGGAAAAGTCAGCTTCCATCGACAGGAGTGAGAAAAAGATAGCTGGACAATTTCATTCCTTCTTGCCTTTATTATCCCTGAATTCCTGCTCCTGGCATCTCATTTGTCTTTCTCTTTCTCGTATATCTCACATCCAGTTTGCAGGGGCCCAGGACATGCAGCTAGTTCAGGAAAGTACCCCTGAGACAGATTCACACTAGTTCATGGGGTACAAAACCCAACCCCCAAAATCTCACCTGCCCAGACAGTGATCTCGTGGTCTTATGTGAAGGACAGCTGGTGGTGGGACCCTGGCCGCCACAGAGGGCTGTCGAGTCTCCAAGCCAGAGACGCCTGGGCGCTGGGAGTGCAGCCACGTTTTCACCCCTCCCCCCAGAAACAGGTTTCTTCACCTCCCTACCGAAGGGGCACCACTTTTCAGTACATAACAATTAGGGGTGCTAGCCACACTCTGCATGCGTGTATTTCTTAAATGCTAATCACATTTCCCATTGTGACTATTAATTTGCAAAATTTCCAGGTTCAGATTATCTAGAAAATCTTGGCACGATTGTTGACATTGTATATATCAGGAGCTGTGTTGTGTACTCTGGATTTTCCTAGGGTGAGATATGTATGTTTAAAGTGTTTCTTATCAGGAGAGAGTAGAGTGGCCTTTTATGGAGGGGATAAAACATTTGAGCCTTTTCTGCTCTGCCAGAAACCCAAGTTCAAGTCCAAGCCATGCGAAAATCGATGACCAGAACTTGGCCTTTGACTCTAGAGCTCTCCTAGGCCAGTTCAAAAAGATCTATCTCTTTTTAGAAATACAGAGCATTTGCGGTAGCATTGGGGAAAGAAGTTAGAGCCCCAAGCCATATCTTTTTCTGGTAATCGACAGATGAGTTAGGAAAGCATTTGCTATTATAATAATAGCTAGCATGTTGTGAGCATTTAGCATATGCAGGCATTGTTCTAAGTATTTTGGATGATGTTGGATAATTGATCATTTGTGCCTTAACACCTTCTCTTAGTAAAGACCCCTTTATGTGCATGGGTTGGTCCTTGGTGGTTGTATGGACTAGTCAGGACAGAATATGTAGTGGTGGCCCCCTGCTCAGCTAGATTCTTCTGGTCAGAGGTATCCTGGTTGGGTTTTTTTCTCTCAGTCTTCAGGTCTTTAAGTGACCATGCCTATTGGCAGTTAGAGCTGCCCTTCAGGATTTGTTGGGGGAAGATCTATATTGCTTTTTGTAGATCCATCCTTTCTTCCCTGCCCTCTAAGTGAATTTGGAGGTGAAGAGCTACAGTCTTGGCTGCTTGCCTCCTTCGAAATAACCAGCATCGTCTTGTCTGCAGTCTGTGTAAGAACATCGAACAGTGCCCAAAAGTGGCCCCCTTCCTCCGAACACTGCCTGGGCTTCCACCAGCACATGAGCTAATCTGTGCCAGAGTCCTGCTCCCAGGTTTATATCAATCACGGAGGTCAGAAAGCTCAGACCCTCCAACACTGGTCCGAACGCACGTCTCCCTGCTGCCTTGGCCAGCGCCAAGCCGGCCTTTTCTGGACCACTCCCTTCTTTTAGAAACCAGTACAATCAGACTCTCTGGAAAGATGAATTAACTATAAAAAGTGCTTTTTATAAAGGCACTTGTCATGGACAATGGCTGTCATCTCATTTACCATACTCTGCTCCTAGGCCAAGTGCACAGACACCTAGGGGCTTCCTGGAGTAGAATTGTCATTTCCACTAGAAGATGACAGTGTTTGGCTTTGGGGGGCAACATAGGCCTAAAGTGAGAAGCTGACATATACTCAGCTTCACTGAGAAGCTTGTGCTTTCCAGTCTCCTCCTAACTTCTGACCAGTGAGTCCTCCTCTGTTTATCAGGCAAGTTAGCCAAGGCACCTGCCCGGGTCACGTCCACTTAGTAACAGGGTCCAGCAGTCTCTGCCCTCGGCCCAGGGTTGAGACTGCAGTGGCAGCGACAGGCCCGGGGAGGTAGACATGAGGCGTATCCCCAGCTTCAGTTGCTGAGCAGAGAGACTGTTCTAAAGAGCATTTGCTCCAGATATGTTGGGGGACTGTACAAGGCCCCCATTTTTTTCTCTGACTAGAAGTTCTACCTGGTCTTCCTTAATTAGCTCTCCTCTCCTGTAAGGCACTTCGCAGTCACAATTCCTTTTCTCCAGCCTCATCTCCGCCTGGGTTCCTTTCTCTTCAGACCTTTCCTCCGTCCCAGCCACCTCAAATGCTTTGAAGTCCCCCTTCCTTACCTCAAGTGCTCATGTGTCAAGCCCTCACCCAGAGTTTGAAGGTTAGGGAGCCCCCATTTCTGCTGCCCATGCAGCTTAGAAAAGAAAGGTATGTTTGCTTGGGAACGCTGAATCAATTTCCTCGTTCTGGACTATGATTAAAATCTTAAGTATAGTTAATACACTATTTCAGGTACAATGGTGGGCCCTCATGGGCTGCCTTGAGAACACAGACACCATTTGTAACATGTTTCTGTGGATAAGTAGTTCCTTCTCAGAACGGAATTTTTGGTAAGTTGGGGATTTCTTGACTAATATGCTGCGAAAGATTTGCATGTGCCTTGTGGAAGTGTTCGTATTGCTTTGTAGTCATAGCACCATCTATCACAAAAGTAAGTTGTCTTTCTGGATCCCAAATGACAATGATGACCAAAAAAAAAAAAAAAAAAAAAAAAAAAACCCACTTCCTACCCAGAAAGGTTGCTAGAGAGCTTTTCTCATCTCTTATGGTGGTTCTGAGGGACAGGTGAGACTGAATTCTCAAGTTGGGCCAATTTAACCCATTGTCACCTAGCACCGGAAACAGGTGGCGTTACCTGCTTGGGTTTTTAACGATCCATCTGCTGTAGGAAGGAGATAACGCTTCGCCTATGAGCAGAGACAGCGTGGTGGAGTTTTGCTTATGGAAAGAGCGGCCCGTTGGATTTTTAGTGGTCACTTGAGTGGAGCAGCCACATTACAGCCCAGCTAGGTGGGGACAGTTCCGAGGCGAGAGTGGTGGTCACAGTCTGTTCTTCTGTCTGCGCTCTGACCTCTGGCCACGGCAACTTCTAGGGCAGCACACTTCATTCCCGTGTCTTTTTCTGACATTTCCTCCTTCGGCTCCCTCTTTGAAACTGGAGGAGTAGGTCGGCAGTTCCCTTTCCAGTTCTAGAGGACGACGGAGTGGGAGCAGGCACGTGCCTTCTCAGCGTCTCCCAGTGTGGGGCTGGGCCGGGTAGGCCCCGGAAGGCCTGTGTCCCAGCGCGGGGCTGGGTTTAAGGAAACCACACTGGAAGGGGCAGAGACAAAGGGTTAAATCTGCACCCAGGTAGAAAGGCTGTTGCATAAACGCTGTTTTTTTTTTTTAAGATCTCGTGCTTCTTTTTTACTTTGTGTTGGCAAAAACCCTAGGAGAAGATGGGAGATTCTGGGAGGAGATGATTATGCTGGGTGAGTCAACTGAGCTCCCCAGCTGCCGTTTTTAGTTCCTTTGCTTTTTTGTACCAGGAGGCAGTTTGGGGAGGGAGGAGGGGCAGGATGGGAATGCTGATTTGTGCAGCAGGACAGGGGCCAGGTATATGTCGATGACTTCTTTTGGCCTTCGAGGGTTGACAGGGCTTTATCATCAGCACGCTGGTTCGAGGAGGACATATGAAAGCAGAGCCCTCAGTGCGGCAAACATAAATATCTCCTACACGTCCACGAGTCACTCACTATTGCTTCCCCAAATCAAGAGCTCAGAGAATGGCTCCAGCAGCATTTCATTGTCACAGCAAGACACAATGGTTTTGATAGCAAAGCAGTGGAGGGATTGACTGTAGAGAGGCAGAGAGAACTGTCTGAGGTGGGGAGGGCCTGATGGTGGTTGGGCAGCGGGGAGTTCGGAGGAGGGGGTTCCCCCAGTGTAGTGAGAGGAGGGCTTGGGCTTGATGGAGGCTGGGCCAGAGATGAGGGTGTGTGTGTGGGGGGGAGCTCTTCTAGTCCCAGGCTGTGCCTGCATTCTGAAGCCGTTACCGGTTAGCCGTGGTTACCATCTTTGCCTCAAGCGTTGTGTCAGGAGACAGCATGAAGGGCCTTAGCACCGCCTGAGAGAGCTTGTTAGTGGAAGTGACACTCTGTAGGTGGCATCCATCCTTGAGACAGGAGATCTCGGGGCCACTGCCCCTCGGATATTATTGTGTGCAGTGTACACTGGTGCGGGTTATTGGTGTGAATCCTGGAGCCATCGTGAAGATGCCCCAGCACGTTTTCTCATTCATTTGTGCACATTTGTTTAGTACTTTATTGAATACTTCTTCTCTGTGCTTAGGCATTGTTGTGGGCCGTGAATAAGACAGACCAGGGTCCCTCCCTTTGTAGTGTTCCCTAGTGGAAGGAGTGACAGTAACCAGCCAACTTCAAAGGGCAACAGATACCTTGAAAGAGAGGAAGGGGGTCTCATGACAAGAGGTTTGCTTTTCCTTCCTCTGCCTGTGTTTTATCTCCTTGCGAGGGGAGAGGGGTGGGATCAGAAAGTTGTACTACTTCGATTCCATAAGTATTTTACCATGGGCCAGCTAGGTGCAAGCACTGTTAGCACAGCGGCGTGCGAGACTCGCTCTGACCCGTTCAGAGTGCACGGACAGAGACGTAGAGTCAGAAGAGATGGATGGGTACAGGTGGCGTGAGAGTCCAGAGACGGGAAAGGTCACTCTCAGCTAACAAGGTGTCTGGATAACTCCTTGAACAAAAGGATTTAGGATGAACAAGGGATAAGAGGGTTTACTTACCTGGATCCCTTAAAAGAAGGCATTATACGATAGCTGGAGCGTTACATTTAGAGTGTGTGTGTCTGTGTGGCTCTTGATACTGCGGGCCTGGTCCCTTTCCTGCACCGCAGCCAGAGTGGCGAAGCAGGGGTCCCACCGCAGGTCTGACTCCAGAGGACGCCCCACCACACCAGGTACAGCCAGACAGTGCGCTAAAACGTAAATTACTTGGCAAAGAAAGGGAAGTTAGAGGGAGGCCCAGGACCTCAGCTGCACTGGTTAGTTTCCATGAGCTCCCCACAGTCTTCTGTAAAGTGAGCCAAACCTTTCTGCTGCAGGCTGCCTTCTGCCTCCCCCAGAGCTCAGGGCTGCTGGCAGGCTGGCGCGCTCCTGTGATATGGAGGAACTTGTTGGTCTCCATGGTTACAGTAACTCACTGGTAGGGGAGGAGCTGAATGGAGTGCGAGGCTGGCAGCGTGCGCTTCCCCCAGCCCTTGGCACCATGTGGTACGGGTATGTCAGCTGTTTCTCGGGTCTTCTCTGGGAGGGAGTTTAGGAACTGTTGAAGGGAAGAACGGGCACACCTTCCTCCTCTCGGCTACTCGAGGGGCAGAGGCGTGGCCGCCTTCTCATTCACCCGCTCCTCTTGGCTAGAGCGGTTTTGTTAGGAAAGGGTCCTTTTGGTGTGACCGCCTAGCCATGGTAGAAATGTGACTTTTCCTGATTCTAGAAGGAGTACCCGCTTTGCTGGACTGGCAGTTGTCTCAGAGGACTCTTTGAGATGGGAAACAAAAGTTCCTGCCCAGAAGTGACGGGAGGTCATAGGAAACGTTGTCGAGACTTTATCGCACAGGAGACACCGTGGTCAGCACTGTGCGAGTTTCCTCATTTCATAGTCACACCGATCCTGCGAAGTGGTTACGGCTAGTGTCCTCGTGTCTCAGATGAGGAAACCGAGATTTAGAGATGGCAAGTGACCTTGCTCATGTTAAATCAGCTAGTAAGGAGCAAAGACAGGGCTCCCGCCCAGGTCCGTCTGCCCCCAGAGCCTTGCCGTGCTGTCCCACCTCCCTTTAAACAGCGAGCGGAGATACCGCAGTGAGTCTCGTGTGCAGTTCCCCTCCTCCAAGTTTCTAGAAGGCCGGGACCAGATCTCTCTGAACTTTGCAACTAGCCCTGGCTCAGCACTCAGCAAAGGCTCGCTGAAGCCAGCAGTAATTGGGGAGTGAGATGGAGACCAGACGTGGTGAGCAGATTCTCAGGAGCGAAGTGGTGCTGGAAGCTTCTGAGGCTCTGGTTACTAAGTAGAGTCCACTGGGTCTCAGAAGGAGCCCAGCATTTCAGGTGGCTCTGAAGACAGGAGACTGCGGGGTGCTTATTGCATTGTGGCGTCCGTGCACCTAGGGGAGTGAGCTGGAGGTGGCTCGATTTCAATCTCCTGCCAGGTTAGTTCTTGTCTGCTGGTCTTCCTGGGCAGGCCCCGGCTTCAGCTGTGGCTGCTTTGAGGCCCGGCTGCAGTGCTGGTCTCCCTGCTCTGTAGTGAGGCTTGCAGCTCAGAGAGTAAAGGCCAGAGACCTTACCCTTGCTTTTGGCTTTGTGCTTCAGTTGCAGGCTCTGCTGGTCTCCTTTGTTAGGGAGGTACCCACCCTGGCTGGGAAAAGGGAATAACCCTTTGAGTTTGACACAGCCCCACCTCCCCTCTACAATGGGGTGTTAGGGGAAGGTGGGGGTCCTAGGTGGAGCTATCACAGTTAATTTCAGGGGTGGGAAGTACATCCATCCTCTCTGCAGGTCAGTGCTTACCACAGCTTTACAAGATCTCTCCTACCCAGAATGCTCCACTGGTTTATTGACTGTTGGCAGTTGAGAATGACAGTTGCTCAGGATCAAAGGATGCAAAGAAAGCTCCTGGATGCAGTAAAGGAGGAAGGGTTAAAGAACTAGTGACTTGCCATGGCCACATGACTTCTCAGCTCAGTTCTACCCCATCTCTCTCCAGCCTCTCTTTGAGGTCAGTGCTTGGTACTTTCTCAGTATAGAAAACCCCTTCCTGCCTCCTGAAAATAGGATTGGGGAAACAATCCTTCCGTTGCACTGCAAAGCCCTAGGGACTAGAGAAATAAAGCCGTTTGATCCTGCTCTGGCTTCTGAGTGAAGGGGCACAGGTGGTCCCAGGCCAGCCTGGGCCCGGGGTCCAGAATAAACCCCAACATCTTCCACTGAGATCAAGGCCCACTTTAAGGAGTGAGAGGAAGGGTCGCTATGGGACCACCTGGGTAGGCCTTCACCACTGGCCTTAACCTGACATTGGCATTCTTGTGGTCCCAGGCAGCTTTCCCGCGTCTTCACGCCTTGCCCCTTCTAGTCTGGAGGAAGAGCCAGGGACTTATCTTCCTTGTGGGGGGAAAAAAGAGCAGATTAGGCATCAAGAAGGGTCGGTGATCTGGTAAAGGGGACAGCAGAGTGAGGAAGTAGGCACGGAAGCCCTGGGCTCCAGTCCCAGCTCTGCACGGGAGGCCGTAGGACCTTGGGCGAGTCTCTTCACCTCTGTGCTTCAGTTTCCTATCTCTGAAATGGGTGCTTGCTACCCCGTTGGCCGCCGGTATGGAGAACACAGAAAGTATGTGCTGCCTGATGGCGGTATCGGAAATGTTGAAAGTTGTGTGTAAGGCAAACACGGATGTAGCATGGTCTCCAGGTGTCTGTGCTCAGGTGCTGGGCACAGAGGAGCTTTTGCCCTTCCCTAGAGGAAATCGTGGCCTAGCAGCATGTGGTCTTCAATGAGTTGCTTCATGCCAAGAGGAGTAGAATGAATACGAAGTTGATCAGGGAACCAGAAGAAAGGTGGGGACTAGAACACCGCAGGGCCAAGGGAGGGCCCCGCCTCGCTGCACAGCCAGCAGGGGTTTTGCTCACAAAGGTGTGAGGAACTAACTGCCCTGAAGAACGGCCGCCCCTGCCGCCCCTAGGCCCTCCCAGGATCAGGGCCGGGAGGGTCTCAGAGGGACTTTTGGTTCGTTACCCCGCCTTTGGGCAAAATTTAGGGTTAAACATCTCAGTCTCTTGTCAGTAACAAAGATTCTTAGTCTAGAACCCATAGACCTCTAAGGGGCTTCAAATTCCCCAAACCCCCTGAAATTATGTCGCAAGAAGGATATGCATTTTCCTGAGGTTAAACACAGCTTTCTGTGGAGTAGGAGGTCCATCTGCCACTGTTGGATGGCTGCTTCTGCCCAACCCCTCCCCCACCCTTGTTCTCGGTGGGTGACTTGCTGGCCTTGCCCCTGTCTGGGTCAGCAGGGCTCATTCACTCAGACTCCTTCCTGCCCCACAGCAGATTTGAGCCCTAACCCACCTCCCCACCTGCCGCAAGTGAGATAAAGACTTTATGACAGCCTTAGCTGTACTGCGTCTCCTCCTCACCCTCTCCCAGCTGTTACCCAGCCCAGCACCTTGGGGAGGGTGGGGCAGCCCACTTCCGGGGAGGGGGAGGGGAAGGGAGAAGGAAGTTGATCTAAACCCGCCCCTTTCTCTCTCAGTCTCCCTTCCTTCCTGTTCCCCTCCTGCCCCTTTCCTCCCACCTGGCTCCTGGTGTAGTATCCTAAATTGCATGCATTTCCTGGCCACCAGGCTCTGGCCCGAGAGAAGCCGCGGGGCTTCGTACCCGTTGCTCTCCTTGCCAAGCCCGGTCTCTCTCTACTAGTGGTGGTTTCGGTTGCGACACCGTCCAGGTTCCCAGGCAGGAGCCGCTGGGCCTGGCTGCTTCGCTACTTTTCTCTGAGGAGGTGGTGTGGTGGAAGGTGTCGCCTGCTTCGGCTGAGTAAGGGTGGCTGGCGGAGCCGCGGCCCCCGCCCTGGGCCTGGCTCTTCCCGGCCTCTGTACTTTGCCCTCGCTGCCTGACAGGTTCTGCTGTGGGTTCTGCTGAATGGAAGTCGCTGGTAGTCCTTGTCCCTTTCTCCAGCCGGGTATGTTTTTCCCTTTTTTTGCTCTGAGATTGCCCTTCCCTCTTTCTTGCCACCCAAACACAGGATCTGTAAAGAATTGCCAAATGGAGCCAGGCACTGACACAGGGTAGTAAAATTCACGGGAAGGGTAGAGTCATCGGCTAGGACGGGAAGAGCGGCCGCTAGGAGGATCCCCTTAGATCGAGTCAGCAGGCTCTACCTGAGTGAGAGAAAGGTGCTGGCGGCAGACAGGCAGAGGCCCAGGGAGGGCACGCCGGTGTTCCAGTGAGGGGAGGTACTGCCGTGAGGGGAGACGGGGCTCTCGGCCCAGGGCTAGTGCCCAAGGGACACTTTTCTCCCTCCACTCCACAGCACCTGGGCTTACTTTGCCCCTGGCCAGGGAGTGCTTGTCACCCCTCCCAGTTTGGTCCTTTCCCAGTCCTGGGGAAGCCTCAGGACACTCGAGGCCAGCTGTGCATGCAGAGCCCCAAAGCAGAGCTTTTCAGGGGCGAACTGACGGTGGGAGCCTCCAGCATTAGGGAAGGGGCCTTGCCTACCTGAGTCAGCGCTGGGCCTCTCGGGGTGGAGACTGTCTTCCGGGCAAACCTGGCACCACGCCTGGGCCGAGCTGTGAGATCCCAGGTTGAAGGGCCCACTGGATGTGGGGCTCCTTTTCTTCTATCCCTCGCATCCTGTTCTCTCCTCCCCTCTACTGAGGACCCCAGAACTGTTTAGGCCCTGCTTCTGAACCAGGCCTGCGTGGTGTACCATTTGATTCCAAATATTACCCCGAAGGGTAACCCCTTTTCCTTCTGAAGGCTGTCTGGGAGCCCTGGGGTTCACTTTCCACAGACGCCCTCAGACCTCTGGGGCCTGCCTGGTTGTCATGTCGGCCAGAGCTCTGGGAATGGCTGGTGTTCGTATCTTAACTACAAGCAAGGAGGCTAGAGGTGGAGGGGAGAGCGTGGCTTTAGCCAGGTCTTGCTTAGCTGGCCCTCAGGGGCAGCTGATCTTCAGCCCCGCATCCTGTTGGTAAGGTCTGGGTCCAGGCTGAGGGCACCTAGGCGGAACCATGGCAGGGACCCTGTAGAAGCCACCCTGTTCGCTTACCTCCTCGCCAGCCCTCCAGGAAGCAGCCTTGCATGGGGCCCTGGTCGGAGAAACATCTTCTACTGGAGACTGTCTCCTTGCCGTCCTTCCTACCTGTGGGCTTTCCTCACCCTCTCCCCCATCCCTGCTGCGGAGACATCTTACAGCCTAGAAGAGGCAAGGGGATCAGAGGACTGCACACCTGGAGTCCTGAGAGCTGGCGCTTCAGTTCTGACAGGGGACTCAGCGGCTTTTGGAGCAGGGGATCAAAGAGCACACACCAGTGTCCTCTGCTTCTCTGGGTCCAGGACAAGTAGAATCTTCTCTCTTAACTGTCCTGATAACACCTAGCATCGGGGAACCAGCCCTTCCCAGCTGCCCTGTCCAGTCTCCTCCTGTGAAGGCTAGGAGTGCTAGTGTGGGCCAGCAACAGGGACCAGACGGGAGGGTGGCCGATGCCCAGCCCGGACCTTTCTCCAGCAGGAAGGGCCATGGCATCTCTTGTCGGCCTCTGTCTGCGCTGCAGCCGGCTTAGAAGGGCTGGATTTAGATACAGAAGTCTTGTTGACAGTGAGGCTTCTGGCTTTGTGGACGGTAATATTTGGGAACAAAAAGTAATAGCAGTTGTGGTTGCTCTTTACTGACCGACGGCTGGGTGAAGCATTTCATGTGTGTTCTCTCACCTACCCAGTGTGAAGCAGAGAGTCTTTTATTGCCACTTTACAGATGGGAAGCTAACACTGGTAAGCAAGGCGGTCAAGTTCTGTGGGACAGAGTTCTTCGACCTCCGCAGACTGTCTGCCGGCCCGGACGGGGGGACCACACCACACCATCCTTTGCGTGCTTTCCTTCCCCCTCTGTAATAATCTCTCCTCCCTCTTAATCGTAATCAAGTTAACACGTGCTGAGTAAGTGGCAGATTTAGGATGCGCACCCGGCAGTCTCTCTCTGGCATGGGCACTCTTAAGCCCCTCCTGTGGTGGCCGATGTTCCTTGAAGTCCAGCGTGCCGCCGAGCCTGGCGGGGAATGCTGTCCTGCTGTGCCACACAGACCAGCCCCTGGGGCCAGAAACACCAAGAGGGATGGGCAGAGCGCAGCGCGGGACGGGCAGCAGGACCCCCGGTGGGGCCTCAGGCGGGCACAGGGCCACGTCCTTGGGTGGCCGTCGACTCCCTGTTCCAAATTTTGAGGACTTGGAGACTGCCAAGTCATATCCTCGAAAAAGAGGGGTGTGACAAGGATCGAAGGAGGTGAATTCGAGGTTGCCAAGGAAACTTTTCCACTCATCTTCCTCTCGTAGGAGTTGGGGCAGAGGGGAGGTTTTCCCTGTTTCTGGCCCCTTAGGCAGGCCGGGCAGGGCGGGAGGCAGTTGGGCGGCACCTGTAGGGAGATGGGGCCGAGACAAAGTAGGCCATGGAAGCCAGGTGTTCGGGACCCCGCTGGATGGGCATT
Source organism: Rousettus aegyptiacus (assembly GCF_014176215.1). Lineage (NCBI taxonomy): Eukaryota > Metazoa > Chordata > Mammalia > Chiroptera > Pteropodidae > Rousettus > Rousettus aegyptiacus. The sequence goes on from NW_023416308.1 coordinate 115,368,113, forward strand.
GTTCTTTGGTAGACTCACCCAAGTGCAAGTACCAGCAGGGCCTAGAAATGTCCTCTTCAAGGGGTGCGAACCCTAGAGTTCCTTTTGGAGGGAAAAATAAAAACAGGTATTTGGAAATCTGCTGGTCTAGCAAATGCTGTTTGAGGACCAGCCGGGCTTAGGTGAACTACGGGTGTCTGGAGACCTGAGCACTGGAGAGCGCTACGGTCCAGAGTGGACAGATGGCAGAGGCTTTGGGGCCTTTGACTCGCAGAAGAGAGAACGCTCTCTGAAGGACCAAGGAGGTTAAAAGATGTCAGGAACCTCTCCCTTCAGAATCTACCATACCCGTGAGGTCTTTCTTCCTTGTGCTTCTGGGATCCGAGTTGAGCAGCTCATCCCAAACCAGCCAGCAGCTAAGCTACTGTGCAGAGAGAAAAGAAGGCCCTCTGGACACAGCCAAGACGCGGGGACATCAGTAGAGGGGCTTGCTTTGTGTCGTCGTCGTTTTTCTGCCTGAAAAGCAGCTGGCTGGAGAAGCAAGCTTCTTGCTCAGGAACGCTGGACAGTTCCCGTGTGGTAGCAAGTCATTCCCTGGCCTCTCTGAATGGTTCTGGGATGAGGCTCTGGGAGCAGCTTTGTCCCAGTACACTGGAGCGGTGGCACCAAGTGTTCTTTGAGAGGTAATCGGGGCTTCAGTCAAGACTTAGCCCAGAGTCTTAACAGTTTTACTGAGATGCAATTCACATACCATATGGTTCACCCACTGAAAGCTCACAGTTAAGTAAGTGTCTTTTGCCAAATTCAGAGTTGTGTGTCCATCACCACAATCCTCCGACCCTACTTTGTCCTCCTTAGCCCTCGACAAGTCTCCTTCCTGTCTCCGTGGATTTGCCTATTCCGGACATTTCATAGAAATGGAATGATAACTACGTGGGCTTTGTGACCGGCTCCATTCACTTAGTACCATGTTTTCAAAGTTCACCCAAGTTGTAGCATGTTTAGTGCTTCATTTCTTTAAATCGCCGACAAATATTCCACTGCATGGCTATTCCGCAGTTTATCTGTTCACTAGTTGATGGACATTTGTGTCGTTTCCATTTTCTGGCTATTATGAATATGGGTATCACGAATGAATATTATTGTATGAGGTTTCGCGTGGATGTGCATTTTCATTTCTCTAGGAATGGAAGTGCTGGGTCAAGTAGTAATTCTGCGCTTAGCCCTTTGAGGACAGCGCAGGTCTTTATAGGGTGTATAGTTTTTTCTGGACCATACCTTCTTTGTATTATGTTTACATACCAGTTCAGTGCTGTTGTCATAATTTATGCCTCCTCACACCCTATTTGAGCGATGGGTTATCTAAGGAGGGCAGACTGTTGCCTCGCTCGGACCCTGTCATTCGGTTCATTCATTGCACAAGTATTCACTGGGCATGTACCATAGTCCGGTCTGTGTAGGTGCTGGAATGTATCAGTGAGTAAATGATACATCTTGAGCTTCCATTCCATCGGGGTCGACAGCAAATCAGTGCAAAGCGAGAAATAATAAAGGTAAATGTAAAGCCTTGGGTGGCAGTGAGTTCTTCAAAGTCATGCTGGTGGCGTTGCTCCTGCGCCTGTGGGACGCGGCCTTCTCACAGTGAACAGGCAGCGGGGCGGACGGTAGGAGGCGCTGTCCCGGGTGCGGTTAAGGAGCTGTTGGGTTATCAGTGGGGGTTTGTCTCGCCAGGCGGTGGAGCCAGATGGGACAGCTCAGGTCCTAAGCTCTAACGCCCACAGGATGTTGGCACTGGACCTTGGGTTGTGCTCTTTTGGAGGAAAGACTGGCTCTCTTATCATCATCATCTCCTTTTTAACCCGTCGTGTGCTTCTTCGATTTTTCGCATGCCTGCTGGCTCCCTGGAATCAGCCCCGACACCCCCAGCCTTTTACCTGTTCTGCAGAGCGGTAGAGGGTGTGGGCACTGGAAGGGCAGCGCAGTTACAGGTGTGCGTTTTCCACCCCGCAGCCCACCTTGGGACACCTCGACTCCAAGCCCAGCAGTAAGTCCAACATGCTGCGGGGCCGCAACTCAGCCACCTCTGCTGATGAGCAGCCCCACATCGGCAACTATCGGCTCCTCAAGACGATTGGCAAAGGTAACTTCGCCAAGGTGAAGCTGGCTCGGCACATCCTGACTGGGAAAGAGGTGAGTTGGGGACATGGCAGCATCGCCCAACTGTTGACACCACCACAGCCAGCCTCTCGTTTGTCAGACAGAAGTGATATCTGAAGAAATGGGGATACCGAGAGGGAGGGGACAAAAAGGAGGCGGAAATAGGAGAAAGGAGGTTTCAGCCCCGGGTTTAGCTCGGTTAAAGAGGTAACCTTGGGCTTTTCGTCCCATCTTCAGGTAGCTGTGAAGATCATTGACAAGACCCAGCTGAACTCCTCCAGCCTCCAGAAAGTAAGTGTATAGCACCTGTCAGTCTCTCAGCCTCTCAAGGGTCGGTGACTTGCTGATCCCATTCGGACCTCCTCTTGAACACCCAGTTTAAACTCTCTGGTCATTGTCACTGTCCCACCACCTCTCTCTGTGGCGCTACTACCTTTCATTGGCTCCTCTGTGCTGGCGCCTCCCGGTCGGGCTTCCTGGTACAGGCTCTGGCTCTTCTTGCCGCCCCCTCCCTGCCACGTGGCCTACCTGTCCGACCTACTTGCTGTATCACGCTATCTCCTGGCCTGTGGCCAGCCCTATGCAAACGTACTTGTTTGTAGTTATTACTAGAAACACATTCCAAGATCTGGAATGATCCAAGGTGGGTAGCTCTAGAAGTACAGGGATAAGAAAATATAGGAACCTGCCCCTGGATTCTGTGCCAGCTGCATTTTAGAGAATGAGCATTCATGACTGGGGTTTTTAGAAGCTAAACTCATGTCATGCCTCCGACAGTGAGTGCAGACTAAGGACAGGTGCTCCCAATTTTCCTTCTCACTTCTAGGCTCCTCTTGGCTAAAAGTCACAAAATCATGTGCACGTAGTCTTAGGTAGATGAGGTTGGACTTTTTCCTTCCCTCCTTGACTTACAGTGGGAAACCACTCTGTCTTAGCTGGTTGGGGAACCCCTCCCAGTGGGAACACGTGTCCCCTGCTCAAGAAACTATGAAAAGCTGGTAGGATGGAGGAAGGGGTCCAGCTTCCAGTGACTGGTTGTTGTAGAATGCGGAACTCTGTGCCCCTGCCTCCATCCTGGGCTCTGGCAGCCAGCAGGAGGAGGAGGTTTCCCATCTGGCTCCCACAAAGCTGCCCCTGTTCCAGTCAAGTCAGGTTTCCTCGGTGCCCTCATACTCCCACTAACCCGGTTCACATTTCTGACCTGGATTCACCTGGTACTTGTCATCTTGTGGAAGATTGAAGTTTTCTTTTCATGAGCACATTGTTATTTGAGTTAGGAAGAGGGCATAACCTCGTGCTCACAGAGTCAACTACAGTGACACCTGGCAGCTTGGGACTAGGGGTTGGGGGCTATGATCATGAGAGATGCTCTCAGAGTCAGTGTGTGAGCTGAGGTTTCCCGACACTGACAGCCACAACCCAAGTGTTTATTACTTTTTATTATTTGTGGGATTCCCTTAAGGTTCTTTGGTTTGAAGGAAGCACTGCTGTCATCACCAAGCCTTCCCTGCTTGGAGCTTTCCGAAGGGAAGGGAAAAATGGCTACTCTTAACAGGTTGGCTCAGACCCCCCAGAGTAGGACCCAGGTTGGTGCAGGCCATTTGGTCCTAGGAGCAGTCTGCCTGCCGTCACAGTGACTGCCAGAGTCAGCCGGGCCATCTTACTTCCCACCTCTTTTTCTCCCTGACTGGATGGGAGGCAGCAGTACCAGACAAATGTAGCCATTTTAAATGCCTTTCACCGTACTTTGTTACTAAGGCCAGGCTGATCTGGCCAAATCATTGTTTAGATTTGATCCCAGCAACGATCCCTAAACGAGGAACACTGAAGAAGCTAGCCCCCGTAGGGTTCTAGACAAGCCCAGAAAACTCCATGCTGTCCATGGAGAAGGCCCTTCCAGGCCAGGTGGGCACCTCCTCGGGGGAAGAACCTTGGCAGCTGCCTCCGGGCCCCATGTCGTCGCTGCTCCCCACGACTGCCCTGAGGTGGTGTCCAGGATCTTTTGCCTCTTCATCCAAGACAGCTGCTGGGCTCTGGCAGGAGAAGGGTGCGACGGTCAGAATCAGGTTCCCGAAGATGGGAAAGCCTGTCTTTTCTTCTCATTTCCAGCTCACGAACGCTCTGGGATCTCATTAAAGGAAAAAAGTGTCCACTTTATTTCATAAACTATACTCCAGACCCCCGTCTCCAAACAAAACAAAACAAAGCTAGTTCTGCTCTTTGTGCAAATGTTGAGGCCTGGAAGTTACAGAAGCCCCGCCTCCAGCTCTCTGGCCCCCACAGAGGGGATGGAGTTCATTTCTGTCATCTTTCTTTATGGAAATGTATGGTTTGGAGTCCGTGATTTTGTTTCACAAAGAGAGCGTGAGTGTGTGGAGGTGGATTTGATTAAAATTGGCATCAGCTATATATAGGAGTGGCTTCTTCTGTCCCCACCCAGAGGCCCAGGAGAGAAAGGCCTGCCCACCGGTGCAAAGCCCTCTGACTTCTGTAAATCAGAAGACGACGGGGTACCCCTTCAGCACTCCCCCCACCACACGCAGACCAAGCTGGAGTCGGTTTTGTCACTGAACTTCAGTTCTTAACATTCATGTACGTGGCTCACGCTCCCTCCTTCAGAGGAACCCAACCAAACCCGTCTGCTGTGCGGGGGCAGGATTTGGGGTAGACTGCGGCAGAGGGCGCGGCCGGCTTTCCCAGCTGCTGCATCTCCGGCACAGGCCATCAGAGCCCAGCTATCCCCCCGCTGACCCTTCCTGCCCTCCTCCCCTGTCACCTGCTTCTCAGCCATCAAGGGTGGGCATGGATGACCCGGACAACTACTGCGTTTCTTTTCCTTGCCCGTTTTCTCTTTTGGAAAAAGAATTCTAGCAGTGGCTCTGTTTGGAGGTGACCTGAGGGCATGACCCCTGGTATTTTCTTTTCCAGCTCTTCCGCGAAGTAAGAATAATGAAGGTTTTGAATCATCCCAACATAGGTGAGAACCAGCTGTCATTCCTTTCTTCTTCCCCCGCAGCAGGGCTCCACTTGCCAGCACGTAGCCCAGCATGTGGTCCTCCCCGCGAGGTTCTTGCTTCCTGGAGCCCAGAGTCTTCAAGGATGCTCTGGGGCGCTCAGGCCCACATCCAGCTCTGTCTCTGACACACAGGGCTATTCTTAGGGGGGTGGCTGTTGTGAAAGGAACATGTCCTTGGGAAGGTGGAGTATGAAAGGGGGAACTTTATCCCTAGGGTGCCCTGTTCATGTTGGGGCTTAACATGTGGCCCCTGTTACTTCTCTGACTCCTAGCTTGACCTTTTCTCTTGTAGTTAAATTATTTGAAGTGATCGAGACTGAAAAAACTCTCTACCTTGTCATGGAGTATGCCAGTGGAGGTAGGTATGGAACTATGTCTTCCTGCTACGTGCCTCCTTCCCCCAGCTCCAGCAAGCTCTGACCCAGACCTGCCCCTGTCTCTTGCAGGAGAGGTGTTCGATTACCTAGTGGCTCATGGCAGGATGAAAGAAAAAGAGGCTCGGGCCAAATTCCGCCAGGTGGGTGACTTCCTCCCCGGAGTATGGGCCCGACCTCAGCCTTTTGGGCTGGCATACAAGTAGGGGCTGCCTGTCTATCAGTGGCCTTTTGAGGGTTCTTTGTTTTCTATGTGGCGACTTAGAACTAGGTCTCGGGGTCACAGCTCTGCCAGCCCCTGTGGCCTGTCCTCAGGTGGCCCTGGGCTAACCCGTCTTCCTTCCTTTCAGATAGTGTCTGCTGTGCAGTACTGCCACCAGAAGTTTATTGTTCATAGAGACTTAAAGGTAAGGCTTGCTCTTACCCCCTGTGCCCAAGTCAGGGCCAGGTTCACCCTCCATTCACCATGACAGGTAACTGTCAGGCCTCACTGTTCAAGGAAACTCCAGCCTTGAATTGTTTGGAGACCCTTCCTGAATGAGGAAGCCCCTAGGGCTACTTCTGATTTAGGCTTTATAGCTGGACGTAGGATCCCCTTCCAGCCAGTGAGCAGAGGGTCTCTGCCATTTTACCTCTCAGCCGTCACCCTCCAGTGCTGCCAGGCATGGCAGGAGGGCTCCAGACTGTGCTGGCCCTTCAGGCAGCCTGGTGGCCGAGTGAGGGAAGTGTCGACTGTTCTCAGGGCCGCGTCACAGCTGCTTTGCAGGCATGAACATGCGCTCACCTCTTTCACTGAGGTGTTAGAGTGCGGGGCTGCCTAGGAGTGTCCCAGCCCGAGTCTTCGCAGACGCCTGTGATTGACCCAGGTCTGCTCCAGAGGCTCTCCATAGCTCGGGGCGTCTCCGGGCCCGCAGACCCCAGCTCTCACGTGGCCGCCTGTGTGAGGAGGGGCATGCTCCGCCCTCTTCCAGCTCGGCCTGTTCACACTGATCGAAGGCCTGCCCTGGAGCTGGTGAAGAAAGTTCTAGACTAGGGATGATTTTGTTTGTTTTCCCATGGCCCTCAGCTCCTTCCTGTCCAGCGCCTTAGTATGCTACACTCGGTCCCCTTACATCTTCCGTCTTACCTCCCAGGCAGAAAACCTGCTCTTGGATGCCGATATGAACATCAAGATTGCAGACTTCGGCTTCAGCAACGAATTCACCTTTGGGAACAAGCTGGACACGTTCTGTGGCAGTCCCCCTTATGCCGCCCCAGAGCTCTTTCAGGGCAAAAAGTATGATGGACCCGAGGTGGACGTGTGGAGCCTGGGAGTCATCCTGTACACCCTGGTCAGCGGGTCCCTGCCTTTCGACGGACAGAACCTCAAGGTGCAGTGCCACGCAGGCCGCGACCGTTTTTATTATTCCTCATTTCCTCTCGTGGCCTCCAGTCTTTCCCCAGACTTCTCTACATTTCTCCCATGCCAGAGCCTCAGAGAAGGATTTGTAAAACCTAGTGATTAAAAGGGCTTCTGCACCCAGCGTAATGACCTTACTTCTTTTCTAGCGGGCCGGGATCACTCGTGTGTCCCGTTCACCCTCCAAGGCCCTCAGGCCTGCAGGCCTCGGGCTGGCCAGGCCAAAGGGCCCAGGGCCTTTGACTTCACTGCATCTCTGGGAAGGGGCCGAATCTGGGCTCTCTGCCTCCTACCGTATTTCATTTGTATCTGCCTGGCTCGTCTTAAGCTCTTCGGAGCCTGGATATTAGGTTTCTTCCCTTGGCCTTGGGCTGATTTAAATTTCCCTCCTACAGGAGCTGCGGGAACGGGTACTGAGGGGGAAATACCGTATTCCATTCTACATGTCGACGGACTGTGAAAACCTGCTTAAGAAATTTCTCATTCTCAATCCCAGCAAGAGAGGCACTTTAGAGGTGAGTAGCCGAGAGCCCCGCTGGCTGGGAAGTCCCAGGTTTCCAAGGAAACTTTCAAGCTGAGTCTCCCTCCTCTCTGCCCTTTCCCTTCCCTTTGCTCCCCAGCAAATCATGAAAGATCGATGGATGAATGTGGGTCATGAAGATGATGAATTAAAGCCTTATGTGGAGCCACTCCCTGATTACAAGGACCCCCGGCGGACAGGTGAGGCTGGGCCGGGCTGCGGCTGAGCCTGCGTGGATGTCGGGACCAGCCTTAATTGTACGTCCCCCCATGCAGAGTTGATGGTGTCCATGGGTTACACACGGGAAGAGATCCAGGACTCGCTGGTGGGCCAGAGGTACAACGAGGTGATGGCCACCTATCTGCTCCTGGGCTACAAGAGCTCTGAGGTGTGTGCCCCGCTCCATTCCCCGGTCCGGCCAGCCCTGCTGGCAGTGCCACCCCCGTGCTTCTAGCCCCAGCTGAGGGCCGAAGGCCATCTCTGAGTAGATGTGCTCTGGTAGCCAGCATCCTCTGGTCTTTGCTTTCGCTGATCTCCATCAGTCAATGAGTAGGGAAGCTGGTGGGGTCTGGGCCTGGGTCTGGGTCTCCACATGGGTGAGTAGATCTGGCTCGGTCTGTGTTGGTTAGATTGGGTCTAGGCTAGTCTGGCCGGGTCAGTTTTGTTTTGATGTAGAAGTTTTCTTTCCACATGTTTGTATCTCTGTTTCTGGAAGGGGGCGTCTGTGGGTCCGTGGGCGCGTGGGTCCCTCTCTTCCTTAAAGAATCTCGAGACTGTACGGCTTCTGCCTGGTGCTCGTGTCTGGGTGTACGTAGCTCTGGGCATGGATGTCTAGCCTGTCTGTGCATCTGGAGGCTTCGTCAGTGTGCTGCCCGTCTGGATCACCATGTCTGTGACTGAGGCTGTGGGTCTCTGCAGGTGGGGCTGCTGTGCCTCTGCTCCCACAGGCGCTCACGGCCTCCCCACCCTGCGCTCCCCTGGCGGTTCTCTTTTGGTTCTCCCCTTAACCCGCTCAGGAGGCGTGGGGGGTGGGGTGTCTGCGCCCGGATGTGCGTTCTTCTGGAAGTGTGCATCCCTCTCTGAGGACGGGGTCTTTGTGGGAGGTGCTGCGACTCTGGCTGTTGGTCAGGGTCTGTGTAGAGACACATGTGTCTCCACGAGGGTTCAGTTGCACGTTGGTCTTCCAGGGCCTGTGTCTTATGTGCGCCCGGGGTGGGTTTGTGTCGGGCAGGGCGGTCATCCATAGGCATTTCTGCCTGACTTCCGCCCTCCCTTTTCTGTTCTTGCAGCTGGAGGGCGATGCCATCACCTTGAAGCCCCGGCCTTCAGCGGATCTGACCAACAGCAGCGCTCCATCCCCTTCCCACAAGGTACAGCGCAGTGTCTCAGCCAACCCCAAGCAGCGGCGCTTCAGCGACCAGGGTGAGTGCTTTGCAGAGCTGCGGGTGGGAGACTCACCCTCTGCTGAGAGGTCACAAGTTCTGGGGGCTTTGGATGACACAGCTGAGTTTCCGTCTCTGTTCAGCCACTCACTGGACAAGTCCCCTCCCTCGGCGAAGTGGGATTTGCCGCGCCCCTGGCAGGACCGTAGGAGAGCACCGGCACGGGGCTCCGCCCTCACCCATGTCTGTTGTCCCTCTGGCCCAGCAGCTGGTCCTGCCATTCCCACCTCGAATTCCTACTCTAAGAAGACTCAGAGTAACAACGCCGAAAATAAGCGGCCTGAGGAGGACCGGGAGTCAGGGCGGAAGGCCAGCAGCACAGCCAAAGTACCTGCCAGTCCCCTGCCCGGCCTAGAGAGGAAGAAGACTACCCCCACTCCCTCCACGGTGAGCCACGCCATCCCTCTCCTGCCCCAAGCCAGCCCTGCTCCTCCTGCCCGGCCCCGGCTGTGGGGCCCCCACAGCCGGGCCTGTCCCCTCCAGGCGGCTTTTCTCTTAATCCAGACCCACTCCCTTTAGCTGCCTGCCTGACCTTCCCTCCTGGGCCACTTGTGCTTACTGTAGAAAGCCTAGCGCCCCGCCCCCCAAAGTAAAAGCAAAACCCTTTTTCCTGCCTTTGCCTCTCGCGGTAGAAGGTAGAAGGGAAACAGGTTTGCTGAGCCTGCCGGTAGAGCGCTCTGGCTTTTGTGTGACGCAGTCCTGCCCTTTATCCCCACAGAACAGTGTCCTCTCCACCAGCACAAATCGAAGCAGGAATTCCCCACTTTTGGAGAGGGCCAGCCTTGGCCAGGCCTCCATCCAGAACGGCAAAGACAGGTGAGCAGGCCCAGGCCCTGCCCGCCACGCTCCCCAGGAGCCACCTCTCACCGCGGGGACATCTGTCAGCAGCATCACCTCCCCTCCCTGCTCCCTGGAGTTCCATCGTGGCTCTGTCCGGTGCAGCTTTCCCCACACCAGCACCTCCTCTCCGCCCCCCAGCCCCCGTCTCCTCTTCCCTGTGCTCCGCGGCCGCTCCTCGCGGTGCGCCACGGATGACTCCGTGGTCGTCTCCGCCGCCGTCTTGCTTCTTGACCGCAGCCAGGCGTGGCTGCTGTGCTCCTCTAGGCATCAGTGCTCAGGCTTTGTTTGGGGGGCCCCAGCTCAGGGCAGACCCGAGGTGCCCACCTGAGGAGTGCCCGCAGTGAGGGTAACGGCAGCTGCGCCCATGAGGGCAGCGCCACCCCAGCCCGACCGGCAGCATCTCTTGGTGTGTCACGTTCCTGGCTCCGCGTCTTCTGAGCTTAATGATGATTCCTCTTAGCAACACCCTGCTCTTCCTGAAGAGGAGACACCCTTGTTCTTAGAATTCCTAGGAGACCAGTGCAGCCCGGAGACAGTGGCCCCGTCGGCTTCCCAGCGCTTGCGGTTCCTCCCCAGGCCCCGCTGCCTGGCCTTCCTCACCCTGCCCCCGCTGCCTGGCCCTGCCTTCCTCGCCTCTGGCTGGCGTCCCCGTTGCCGCTGCCTGGGCTGACCTGCGTCCTGCCAAGCGCCCAGCTCTGGCCCTTCCCGCCCCCCTCGCTTCTTAACCTGAGCCCTCCGCCCCACCCTCTGCCCTAACCCAGGCCTCTCCGCTGCTTTTGTCTCCTAGCCTAACCATGCCAGGGTCCCGGGCCTCCACGGCTTCTGCTTCTGCCGCAGTCTCTGCGGCCCGGCCCCGCCAGCACCAGAAATCCATGTCGGCCTCCGTGCACCCCAACAAGGCCACTGGGCTGCCCCCCACGGACAGTAACTGTGAGGTGCCGCGGCCCAGGCAAGTGTGCTGGGGCAGCTGGTGCACCTGCTGCCCTCTGCCTGTCCCACCCCCTGCCCCAACAGTTTCTTCCCACTTGGGGTCCTGCTCTGTTCTTATCTTCTTAGCCACAAGAAATGGCTTTGTCCTTTGCAGCCAGGAAGTGAAAGGAACAAAAAATAGCTTAATGCCCCTCTTTTCCTCCAGTTCTCCCTCTCAGAACAGATATGCCAGAAGCCGTCCTGAGGCTCCAGAAGGAAGCCTTTTTGTTCTGAGCCTTCCTGGATTTCCTTAGGAGCCCAGGGACAGTCAGCATCACAGGGACTCAGTCCTTGAGGGTTGGTCAGCATTGTCCCCTTGAGGTTCCAGGCTGCCTAGCTTCCAAGGAGCCACTGCTCTCCAGCCTGTACTGCTCTCCACACAGTATCCGGCCTCGCCTCCCTCCCTCCCCCGCACCGTCTCCTCCCACCTCCCCGAGATGTCCTCCTTACTGGCGTCCTCAGTGGTCACACCCTACCTCGTGTGTCCTCCGTGATGGCTGCCTCCGCCCGAGCACCCTCCCTCCCTGTTCCCACCCCAGGGCTCCAGGTGCTTGGTGGCGGCAGCTTCCTCCCGCCCTGATGCATTTCCCCCACCCCCACCTCTTCTCCCCACAGCACAGCCCCCCAGCGTGTCCCTGTTGCCTCCCCCTCCGCCCACAACATCAGCAGCAGTGGTGGAGCCCCAGACCGAACTAATTTCCCCCGGGGTGTGTCCAGTCGAAGCACCTTCCATGCTGGGCAGCTCCGGCAGGTGCGGGACCAGCAGAACTTGCCCTACGGTGTGACCCCAGCCTCTCCCTCCGGCAACAGCCAGGGCCGGCGGGGGGCGTCAGGGAGCATTTTCAGCAAATTCACCTCCAAGTTTGTACGCAGGTGAGTAGGGGCCTTAGGACGGCACTGTGAGACCAGGCCTTCCTGCCCACCTAGGGGTGGGAACAGGGACACCTGGAACTGGGCTTGGGTCCTGGGGTTAGAAGAGGCCTTGGGAAGCCTAAGAAATTGGGTCTTTGTCAGCACCTCAGGTGTCCAGGCTCTTCCTGTCCCTTGTCCCTCTCAGGCCTCCCCAGCCCCATATACACACACACCCCTGGTTCTCTGGCCCCTGAGCAGATGGCCGATGCTGATGCCGCCTCCTCTCTGGGAGAGTGTGAACTCGGATGCTAAAATAAAAGCCCCCCTCTTCTCTCCTGGGTTCCCATGGAAACTTATATTTGGTGACGCAGCTGCAAAGTCATGAGGTCTGAGCCAGGCTTGGCCGGCAAGGAGTTTTTCCTGGTCTCTCGTTTCGCCCCCTCTGACCTCCTTTCCCCCGACCCAGTTGGTCAGGCCCGGCTGCGGCCCCTCCGCTCCACCGCGGCCGTGTTCTTCGGCCCAGGCTTGCCAGGATGAAGGCCATGATGCAACAGCTGGTGGGGGCCCCGAGCGGCCCCGTCCCCTGCACCCCGATGCACTGATGCTTCCCTGTGCGGGGTCCAGGGTGGGGATTCTCTTCATGAGCTTTCTCACACCTGACCCCCGACCACCCCAGAGAGACAGCTTTGATTCTCGAGTTGCATCCAGCAGCCCAGCCTCTTGGGTGCTCCCTGTCGGTCCCACGCCTCTTCTCCCACCTTAGCATAGCTCAGGAAGCAGCTGGAGCAGCCAAAAGCCGTGCCCCTTTGTAGCCCAGGAATGTAGGTGCGGGGCTGCGGGGAGGGGCGTGAGCAGACCGGGTGTCTGGGACTCTGGTCTCGCTGAGCGGCTCTTCCACAGGTGGGGTGACCCTTGAACCTGTAAAGCCCACTCCCCACCTGCTTATCCACATACCGTCTTGTTGGTTTTTTTTATTTCTTTTTTTATTTTGTCTTTTTTTGTTTGTTTTTTTTAGAAATCTGTCTTTCAGGTTTGCCAGAAGGTAGGCGTTGAGCCCTCTGCGTGTGTGTCTGTGTCTGTGTCTGTGTCCTGCCTCTGTCACTGGCTCCCCTTTTCTGGCTCCCGCTCCCTCCTCCATCTGCTAACCACATCTGTGTGGTCCCCTCTGCCATCTTAAAGGGACGAAGACGGCTCTGACTGGGCGCTTCCACGAGGCCACGTTTGCGTCTCGGCAAATAGCTTTGGAAATGATGGGCCTGTCCCCAAGCAGAGGGGGACCGTCTCAGGGAATTCTCCCTTTAAGATTGTCTCCTGCCCTTTGCCCCTCATCCCTGGGTTCTGGTCTTTGGTCACAGTGTCGGGTTCCTTTTTTGGCCCTTTTCACCTGTCTGTGCATGTGCTCTGAAGGGGCCACCCGGGTCGAAAGTGCATCTGCAATGGTATCTCATTCTGGGTCTCCTGGGGTCCCCTTCTCTGTTCCCCGGAACTTCAGGGCTCTGTGATCTCTTGCCCCTGCCCTGTGGGAGGGTAGGACGTTGGAGGTGCCACAGGGACACTGGGGTCCCAGGGCTTCAGTGTGATGCCTCCAGGCCCAAGGAGCCTTTGCCTCACGAGTGGGGCACAGCACCCCCTTCTGGCAGCTCCTGCAGAACTAGGCCCACCGCGACCCCAGCACACCTCGTGCCTCCATCAGTATCTGGATGGACCAAAATGCCTCCCCTCTGGGCCGTGTTCTCCACATATGGCCCGTGGCTTCCAGAGAGCCAGGAGCTGGGATGTTTAGGGCCGGGTCGTCTATCCTGAAGCCCTGGCGAAACAACGGGAGCTCCCCGGTCACCCAGTCATCTCCCTTCCTAGCCCGGATCCTGGCTCTGCCACCCCTGGCCCTGTCCTCATCCTCTCTGGAAGCCTGGGTGGGCCAGATACCAAGCCAGAGACCCAGGGCCAGGTTTGGAGCCGTGGTCGCCCACGGCTGTCAGCCCAGTCCCCGCTCTGGGGCTGGGACACCTGGCAGGCCCGTCGGTGCCCCAACTGACAAATGGCCAAGGCAGGGTCTTCAGGCTTTCCCCCTTCCGGCCACTGCTCCCCACCCAGCTCTTCACTGCATGGCTAGCTGTTGACTCATGGGGCCCAGTGGGGGCCTGCCCGGCAGGGCGCCTCCACCCACGGCGGGAGCCAGGTTGGGGCCAAGGAGAGCAGCTGGGCTCCTCCCGCACAGCCCAGGCTCCCGGCGCACAGCGCGCTCGTCTGCATCTGTGTGTCTCTGGTGTTTTTGTGTTCCTTTTACATGTGCTGCTGCCGCTCTCTCTCCTCACACCCCTGCCCTCTTGCTGTCCCCAGTTCCCAGCTCCAGGCACCCCCCTTCTGGCCAGGAGCTGGAGAAGCCGCTCAGTGGGGCCAGACCTCTTCGCCACCCACCCTTCCGAGGTGTCTGCCCTGCCCTCCGTCCTCCTTTCTGGACAAGCAGACGGCCGGGCACCCTGGCAGGAAGGGGACTTACCGCAGAGTGGGGGAGGCGGCTTATCTGCAGCTGGCCTCAGGGCCTTCTTGTCCCCACCCCGCCATCCCCAGGCATCTCAGCAGTTCCAGAGCTTGGCCCCTTGAGCCTCCTGGGAGAGGCCTGTTTGCCCCCAGCCCCTTCCCTCCAAGAGGACTGTGGTTCTGAGACCTGGTCCAGTGGTGCGGAGGGCCACTCACAGCGGGAGCCCCGGCAGGCTTCGGGCCGGCCGCGCCTCGGGCCGCGGCTGTGCTGACACACGTGCCTGCGCGCCCACGCCCCCCTCTGTCCCGGAGCGGAACTCCTCCCTGGCACAGCTCTGGGAGTGTGGGGAGGGCCCGGCCCCCTGTGCGGGGCTCCCTGTTGGAAAGGGACAGTCGAGATGCCAGTGTGAGGTGCTGCAGAGCCAGGTTGGCCTGCCAGGTAATGGGCAAGTGGCCTTTGGGCTTGGGTCCTGCCCACCTACCAGTGGCACCTCCCTGGACCGCCCTCACCTGGGTCTGCGGCGGCTGAAGGAGCGAGAGGTCCCAGCACTAAACTCTCCCTCGCTCTGTTTTTTGAGGAACCTGAATGAACCTGAAAGCAAAGACCGAGTGGAGACGCTCAGGTGAGAGGGCCGGAGCCAGCACCGGCCCTGCCCAGGCCACCGGGCTTGCCGCGCGCCTCCTGCTCCTCTCCTTCTGCCACCTGGCTCTTCCTCTGGTGGTTCTGCCCTGTCGCCACCCTCTTGGGGCCTCCCTTTCCTCAGAGAATCCCCGCACCCCAGCTCAGTAGGTGTGGGCCCCGCTCCTCGGATCGGGGGTCTTCTGGAAGCAGGAGCCCTGGGCACCTGTTTGTGCCTCGGCCGCTTCTCCTGTCCAGCCTGTGGACTGCTCAGGGCTGCTGATCAAGTGCCTGCCCCCCTCTCTTCCCTGACCCTCCCGTCTTTGAAGGAAAGCATGGAACCGTCACCCTTGTCCCTGCCAGGGGCTGGCTCTACCTTCTTTGCCCCGGGAGGCCGAGGCGAAGGACCGCCCGCACCTCTCGCCCTCCCTCTGCTCCCTGAACCAGGTCTGCTGCTCCCTCTGCCAGCCCGGCTGCCTCCTGGGCACCCTCCCGCTTTCCTCTCTGGTCTCAGGGTCCGTGTGCCAGGGTGGCTTCCCCATGGGTGGGGTGCCTTGGCCCCCTGCTGACGTGGCCTCTGCCCTCTCTGCAGACCTCACGTGGTAGGCGGTGGAGGCACCGACAGAGAAAAGGAGGAGCTGCGGGAGGCCAAGCCACGCTCCCTCCGCTTCACGTGGAGCATGAAGACCACGAGCTCCATGGAGCCCAACGAGATGATGCGGGAGATCCGCAAGGTGCTGGACGCGAACAGCTGCCAGAGCGAGCTGCACGAGAAGTACATGCTGCTGTGCATGCACGGCACGCCGGGCCACGAGAACTTCGTGCAGTGGGAGATGGAGGTGTGCAAACTGCCGCGGCTCTCTCTCAACGGGGTTCGGTTTAAGCGGATATCGGGCACCTCCATGGCCTTCAAAAACATTGCCTCCAAAATAGCCAACGAGCTGAAGCTTTAACAGGCTGCCAGGAGTGGGGGGGCAGCGGAGGCGGGCCCGCTGGACTTGGCTGCCGGGGCCTCTGCTCCAACCCACCTGGGCGAGACTGCAGAGATGGATTGGCGTGTCTCCCCCTGCTGGCACTTCTCCCGCCCCGCCCTGCTCAGTTTTTCTTCCATGTTCGTGGGGATGAGAGATGGTTCTTTCCCCCACACTTACCCCTGCCCGGATGTTCCCCTTCCCCCCTCTCTCCCACAGGAGGCAAAGGAAGGGGAGGGGGGGCAGGGCTCCCCCTCGGTACTGCGGTTGCACAGAGTATTTCGCCTAAACCAAGAAATTTTTTATTACCAAAAAGAAAAAAGAAAAAAAAAATCCCAGCGGCCACCTTTCCTCCCTGCCCCATTGGGACAGTCGAGACTGGATCTGTGGGGTTTCCCGGGAGGGTGGCTCAGGGCTGGAACACTCTCAGGCAAGAGTGGTGGAGTTCCCTGTCAGGCCCTCCGCCAGGCCCACTTTGGGCTTCTCCCCTCTCCTCCCCTCCTTCCCCTCCAAGCAAACCACCAGAGGTGGCCTTCCCCTGACCTCAGGTCCCTGGGCTGGAGCCTGGGGGGCTGGGGGCGGGGGCGGGGGTGCTGCGCAGCCCTGGGGCGGGTGGGCTGGCAGCGAGGCTCGGGGCTCTGGCCCCCCCTCCACGCTGAATCCTCTGCCCCCCTTCCCCAGAGCTGGGCATTTCCTTCCACAAGCTGCTGTGGGGACTTTTGTTCCCCTCCTCAAAAGTCTGTGCCATCTTCTCCCACCCCCTCCCGGGCAGAAGGCGGGGCTGACCCCAGGGCTGGGAGAGGGGAGGGGACTGCAGGGCAGATGGGCTCCTGGGCCCCCAGGGGGCCCCCTGGGCTGCTGGTCTCCGAACAGGGACACTGGGCATTCTCCGTGATGGCAGAGCCTTTGTCTGAAAGCACAGCCCCCCTCGCCCTTCCTCTGCCCCCCCCCCCGCTGCTCCCCGTCATTGGCATTAATCTGGGCACCAGCTAGTTCCATAGCAGTGACTTCCCTCGCCACTCATCTCGGCCTTGCGTTTTCTTCCTGACACTGTCGCCCCTCCTCTCAGGAGACACTGCCCAGGACCTCCGGGGCCACCTGGCAGGAGGCTGGATAGGGCAGCAGGGCCGGGAGCCTCTGCCCTCCACAGGGTGGGGGGACAGACAGGCCAAGTGACTCTCAGCTTGCTAACCTCTGTGGCCAGTGTGGGAGTGGCTGGTTATGGGCGCTTGGCTGGTGGCGGCCGCGGCATCCCTTAATTTATTTCTCTGCTGTTTTTCTGTTCTTGAGAAATTAGGGGAGGGGTCCTGCACAGAGGCCGCCCCTACCCTCACCTGAGTTGTACATTTTTTTGTGATGGGTTTTATTTTTTATTTTATTATTTTATTTTATTTTTTTTTTGATTTACGATGACTCCACCCCTACTCATCCCCCCACTCCCAGGCCAGGCTCCATGGCAAGTCGAGCCCTTGGGTCCCAGGAAGGGGCCTTGCCAACCTCAGCCCTCCTGCCCCAAGCCCAACCGGGCTCTGCTCGACCAAGGGCTCCCCCTCCTTCCTTCCCTCCCCGCTCCTGCCCTATGGAACAGCCCGGGTGCTCTGAGGGGCTGGGAGGGCATGGCTTGGCTCCCAAAGTGGGTGGTGGCCGGGGGGCTCCCAGGCAAGGTGGCCCCTCCCCACCCAGCCCCGCCCCCCTCCTGCACTTAGTTTCTCCTCTGGATCAAACACGTAATAAAGAGAATGTTTGGAATCTGAGTTGCTGCCTCCTCTTCCTTTTCCTAACTGGGCAAGGACCCAGTCCCCATGGGCAAGATGTGGCCCAGCCACCATCCTTGCAGGAGAGAGTGGATTCCTGTCTGGGGCCAGGGAGATGCCAGCGCTGGGCAGGTGGGTGCACCCTCCCCCCCTCAAGGCACAGGAAGCGAAGCCCAGGGTTTGACTCAGTGAGCTCGGAAGATTTTATTTCTTTTTTAAAAACATTGAAAAATAAACCCATGTCTGCGTGTCACCGACCCTCCTTTCTCTAAGCTTTTGGGCGGTGGGCATAGTGGGCACCCTCGGCGCCCACGGGAGAGCCGCCCCTCCAAGCCTCCGCTACTGTCAAGCCCCAGGGGATCGCTCTTCCCATCTTCCCCCTCCAGCCCCCTCCCTGTCTCACCCCAGACTTTATTGCTAAAAGAAAGAGGAAGAACAGCCAATAGTCCAAACTGTCCTCTCCCTCACCCCACAAGCTACTGTCACTACCCCCTCTACGCAAAGGGCAGGGCTCAAATGCCAAACCCCAGCAGACTAGGAGGCAGCCATTCCAGTCCCATCCAGGGAAGAGAAAGTACCCTCAGGCCAGCTCTGAAGGCCCCTCGAGTCCCAGAGTCTGGCTGGGGTGGGGGCAGAGATGGGCTCAGCTGCCAGAAAAGGGCAGAACCCACAGGTCCACGCTATGCCCGTCAGCAGCTCTGGGTCTTTGAAAGACCTGGCAAGATCTAGTCCCTTTTGTCCTCACTGGAGCCAGAGGTGCCCGAAAATGTCCAGCAAAGCGGTTCTGGAGCCTCTGGTTGGTAGAGGGCCTCGGGGCTCAGAGTGAGGGTGTTGGAGGCTCCAGAGGCGCTCCAATCAGGGTGGGTGGGGGCTGAGGGCCCGGGCGGGCACTGTGGCGGGAGGCAGCCAGGGCAGGGCGGATGAGAGGCGGCGGGGGCTGGTTGGGGGCCAGCCGAGGCTGGAGGAAGCGGCCCTGCTGTAGTGGGGGTGGCTGGCGAAGAAGGGTGGGAGCCGTGGGCAAAGGTGGCCTCAGCAACGGGGGCGGCTGGGACAGCGAGGTCGGAGGTGGAGGGGGGGGTGGTGCAGGGGGCACGGATCGGGGCACAGATGTCGAGACGGAGGTGATCTGGACCTGAGAGGAGAGAGGAGAGTGAGAAACCAGGCTCCGCCGCACCGTCAGCCCAGCCTAAGGACGGAGGCGGTTCCTCTCCTCTCTTCTCTGAAGGGTTTCTCTCACCCCGTCTCACCTCATCATCTTCCTCTAGGGCTGAGGCTGGCAAGGGAGCCCCTCTCCTAGCCTCCTCCATGGGGACCGGGGCTCCAGGGGCCCCATCCTGCTCGGCCTCCCATTCCTGCAGCACCTCCTCCAGATTGAAGCGGCGCCGGTAGCTCACAAAGAAGGTCTTCACCTGGGTCAGAGTCTTGTTCCCAATCACCTCTGCAATAGCCCCAAAGTCTTTGCCATACCTACGGATGGCTGCAAGGGTCAAAAGGGCAGCAGAGTGTGAATACCCCCTTAAAACTAGTTACTTCCTGATCTTTCCCCTCTGCCCCAGCTCCTTGGAAGGTGGGGAGGTTCCTGGGGCCCTCTGTCCTCCTCACAGTCTAACCCACCTTGTACGGCCAGAAGCTGCTCATCTGTGGTCCAGCGGGAGTTGAACTTGGTGTTGGCCTGGAGAGCAAGGAATATATCTTTTTACACTCAAAAACATGTTCCCGGCAGAACTCTTTCTGTTCCGCCTCCACAAAGAACCCCTCCCTGCACCCCAACTATAAGAGCAGGCCTACCTCCGGGGGGCGGAGCGGATCAATGCCGCCCTCCAGGGCCTGACGGAGGCTGCTATTGGTCTGCTTCATGCTTTGCACCTGGGGAGGCCAGGAAATAAAGGGCCGTCACACTGTCGGTGCCAGGGAGGCCATCGGCACCAGCCCTCGCCGGGACCCTACTTCTGCAGACACCAGCGCCACTCCCCAGCAAAGCTCTTTGCCACCCACCATCTAGCTCATTTTGCCCTCACAGTAGGGAAGACGCTATGGTTCGCCCCTTTTCGTAGACCAATTTTTTTAAAGGCCCAGAATACGCTTCCAAGTGACCCAGAAGCCCAGAGGACAGGGCAGGGGCAGAGGCAGGCTTGGCACCTGCGCCATCTCCCTTACACCTCAGGTGACCCGGTCACAGTTCCCAGAAGCTGACTGCCTCCTCCACACGGCCCCTCCTTTTATTGGTGCCCTACCTGGCGCTTAAGGGAGATGAGCTGGGAATCAAGGCCTCGAAGCGTGAGGCTGGCAAGGTCCGGGCTTCCTGACACGGCAGTGAGGCCCTCCGGGCTCAGGTACATGCCCTTGGGCGGACGCCGCCGGGTGCGAAGCGGGTGGTGGCGGTACTGAGACCCCTGGGCCTCCTTCTTCCCAGGGCCTGGGCGGGCATTCAAGGGCCGAGAGGGCAGAGGCTGCCAGAGGAAGGAGAAGGGGAGGGTGGGGCAGAGCCCAAGGAGCGGGCAGATGGGCGGGCAGGTGGGCCGATCAGCTCTGGGGCCTCACCTCTCTTTTGGGGTCTCCAGCATCTGGCTCTCCCTCACTCACGGCTCCTCGTCCCTCTTCAAGCTCATCACTGCGACACAGGGGCCAGGGAAGGAGTGAGGCAGGGGCAGGACCCCCCAGGAGCTCGGCTTACCCCTACCCACTTGGCTCGTCCCTGGACGCCCACCTCTCTTCTTTGTCCTTTCGGCCCCCCAGCCGCCGAGCCTGTCTGTCCATCACGCTGGTCCGGCTGCGAGTCTTCTTCCAAGAGTAGTAATACTTCACCAGGCTGGGGATCAGCTTGTCAGGCAGCTGGAGGGGCAACGCCAGAGGCTGGGGCCACCCGAGAGTCTGGGCCCCGGGCAGGCTCGTCAGAAAGGAGGGGCTGAGGAGCAACGGCGGGGGCGGAGGGCTTTACCATCTGTTGGATCCGCTGGAAGCACTTGCCATGGAAGCCAAAGGCCTGTTCAAACAGCACCTTGTCCTCTACGGTCCACTCGTCAGGGAATGGGGTGAAGTTGGCCAGATCGGCCAGTGACTTCTCCACGTCGTGCTTATGCCACAGGAGCATGCCCAGTGCCTGGCCCGTGAAAGGGGACAGCTCAGGCTCAGCCGCCCCCAGGACTGTCCGGGCCCCAGCCCAAATCCCTTCAGGGCCAAGGCTCACCTGCTCAATGTTGTAGCCATGCTTCTCCTTGGCCATGGCGATGTACTTGTCAACTGCAAGCGGTGGGAGGGATCGGGTCTTGGAGGAGGGGTTGTAACTCCTGACCCAGGCCCACCCAGAGAGTGCTACCCTCCCCGGCTCCGCCTGAGCTCCAGGGTAGGGGGTTGAACTCACACCTCAGCCCCAAGCCCCCTTCTGAGAAGAGCTGGCCCCTGGCTGGCATGAAGCAAAGCCCCCAGCTCCCAGGGATGTGCGTGAACCTGGGGGTCCCACCCACTCACGCTTGGCATCCGACACACAGTGGTTGGGCGACCACACCAGCATCCCCTTCAGCTCCTTGTTGCTGTAGCGGGCAGGGCTCTCTGGAAGGCAAAGGAGAAGAGCAGGGAAGATACTCTGATCAGCCTGGTGACACTGGCCTGGACCCATGGCCAGAGGGTGGCCTGTGAGGTGAGGCCCAGAAGCGAGGGAGGGGCAGAGACCCAGACAGGAAAGCAGAGCAGGAAAACTAACCATGCCACGGGGCCACCCACCCCCGCCTGCCTGTCCTTCCAGTGAGCGCCAGCCAAGGGCTCCCCCAGGTGGGGCTCAGGGCCAAGCCATGGGCCCTGCGCTGCCCTCCCTTCACAGCCTGCCCTGCCACTCACCAGGCTTGCACTCCGGAATTACGGCCTGGTAATTGGTTCCAACGCGGATCATGCTGTCTGTGGAGCCAGGGGGAGGCAGTCAGGACTCCAGGGAGGGAGGGAGGGAGGATGGGAGGATGTGGCGGGGGAGGTGGCTGGCCTGGAGTTCTCCTTCCTGAGCACCCACAGCCCCCACCTTCCAGGAGGCTCACTTTTCCCTCATCTTCTCCCTCAGTTGCCCTCAGCCACAGAAGGAACTGGAAGAGGAGGAGACCCTGCCTAGTCATAGCCTATGGGGGGTTGGTGGGGCAGAGGACAAGGGGCCAGTTTTGGAGCCCAGGCCAGGCAGAGCCCTTTTGTTCTGGCTGGGGGGTGGGGGGAGGTTGGAGGGCTGCCCCTAGACCTGGACCGCAGCCCCGCAGGGAATCCAAGGCTCCTCCCCACCACATGAGCCTCACACCACGGTGTGGAGGTGTCTTTCCAGGCCCTACCCCTGCCAGACCTCACTCCCCTGCAAGGTGGCAAGGTACGAGGGGTCCAGCTGTGGAAGCAAGGGGCGCCCAAGTCCCTCCGGGACTGAGGAGGGCGCGGCGGGCAGGACCGCCTCCTTGGCAGATGGGGGCAGAGCCTCCAGATTCCCCGTGCCGGCAGCCCCAGGCTTGAGGGAGAAGCAAGGCAGAGACTCTAACCCGGGGGGTGGGCAGCACGAATCATCAGTATAATACGCCGGTGGTGGGCAACTCCCCCACTCTGCCCCGCCCGCCCACTCCGCGCCCCCGAGCCGGTGCGCCTTTAACCCTAGGCCGCGGGGCTCACCGTGAGAGTGCTCCTCCTCGCTGCTGTCATCCTCCGAGTGGGGCTGTCCGCCGTTGGGCGCCGTCTTGGCCCGGCTACGGGACAGGATCCCGGAGCCCGCGCTCGGCTTCTCCATCACCGAGGGCATTACCCCGCCCGACTGCCCCAGGGGGCGCGGGAGCCTTGGGAGAGCAACCCGGGGTTGCCGCGCTCGCCTCGAGTGCCGTGCCCGGCCCGGCCTGGAGAGGTCGCCACTGAGGCTACGAGAGGCAGGAGGTCAGCGTGGCTAGGGTCCCGCGGGGCGGGAGCCCAGCAGGCAGCCCAGCGCTCTCCGCGACCCCCACGGGCGAGGGCGTCGGAAAAGTTTGTGCAGAAGTGGGGTACGCAGGGGATGAGCGCAAGGTCCAGTGCGGATGGGGAGCGCGCTCGTTCTGTGCGCTCCCCGGGATTGGGGCTCCGCCGGAGGAGTCGGGGCGTCCTGCCCTCGGGGCGCCACGGAGCCCCACCGCCCTCCTTCCCACGCAGTTCAGCGGGCGGGCGCTGCAGCGCAATTGGCGCCCCCCGCGGGCTCCGCTGCACCAGGGTGCCCCAGTCCCCAGGCGGGGACCCCTGTCCCAACCAGACCCCTGCCTGCGACGGCAACCGGCGGGGCCCCGGCGGTGGCGGCGGGACGGCGCGCACGGCGCGCGGCGCTGGGGCAGAGTTGCCGGGAGGCGGGCGGAGCGCAGCCGCGGGCGCCGCCTCGCACCCTCCCCGGCGCGCTCGCTCTCCCTCTCCCCGGCGCGCTCGGGCTGCTGCTCGCTCGCCCGCCCGCTCTCCGCCGCCGCTCGCTCCTCGCGCACACAATGAAGCTGCTGGCAGGGAAGTAGTGCCGGCTGCGGCCTCAGCACCCCTCCCCCAGCCGATGCCTCCGCCAGCTGAACATCTGGCCCTGGGGTGGAAGGGAGGGCCCGGGGGGCGGGGCCTGGGGGCCGGGGCTAGACCTCCAGGGGGTGGGGTCAGGCCCGGGGTAGCGAGCGCTTCCCTCTGTGGGCCCCTAGGGCTCCCAGACTTGCCCCTGGGGGGAGACCCCGCTGCCCCCCAGCAGTAGCTGGGGGTCAGCCCCACCCACGCGTACACCAGCCCTACACACCAGTGGGCTTGGGTTACTGCCGCCTGCCCTGGGGGCCCCGAGGCCGCTTGCCCGCCCGCCCGGGTGGAGCCCAGCTTTTCCTTCCATTTCTCTTCCTGCCAAGGAACTCCCCGTCCCCCCTTCCGCAGGGGGACCCCCCCTTCAGGCGCCCTTGGGGGCCAGAGCGGATGGGAGGCCGGACAAACGAGGAATGAATTCCTCCAAGAGCTCCCTGGCCAAAGCCTAGCTTCTGGTGCATCTGCGGGTCCCCAGGGGTCACTCCATTCCCTTTAACTGCTTCAGTGTGC
Organism: Rousettus aegyptiacus; assembly: GCF_014176215.1. Lineage (NCBI taxonomy): Eukaryota > Metazoa > Chordata > Mammalia > Chiroptera > Pteropodidae > Rousettus > Rousettus aegyptiacus. Next base: position 115,391,513 of record NW_023416308.1, read on the forward strand.
ACCCCAAAACAGTAGCATAAGGGACTGAAGGATGGAGAGTGGGAGGTGTAGGGCAAGGTCTGGACTGAAGGGAGAGGGAGGAGCTGGGTCTCCTCCCCAATGGGTTCACTGTCACCCCAGCTGGGAGCAGCATCCCCCTCCCCCAGGACAAGCACGGGCAGAGTGACAGACCGGGAAGCGGGTAGAGAGGCACAGACGGAGATGGGGGAGGGGGTGGGCAGAGACTTTCAAAGCCAGACCCAGCCACCCTGCCAGGCACACAAAGAGCCAGCGCACACACCGGCGGCGGCTCAGAGCCTGCGAGCTGTGCGGGTGCCCGTCCCCGCCGCCCCGGGCACGTGCGGCAGCGCACACAGGCCCAAGCCCCCGCCCGCCGCCCCTCCCACCCGGAGCCCCAGACTCCTGAACACACCTCCACCCGGACACACCCCGCTGTGCCCAGACGGAGCCGAGACTGCACTCGCACCCTCCTCTCCCTTCCCTTCCTCGGCCACTCTGTAATCAGATTCCTAAATTTAGAAGCAACCCAGGGCCCAGCCAGGGATCCCCGCCCCCACCCACTGCCTGCGGTGGGCCGGCCGGGGTCCTGCGGTCGGTCCACGACCCGGCTGGGGCCTCTTGGTCCTGGGGGCTTCTGGGGACTGCCGGGCAAAGTCAGCCACGACCCCACCCAGCTGTGGCGCTGTCGGGCCACATGGGGCCACCCTGGGGCCGGCCACCCAGCCCTCGGCCACGTTGCCCGCCACACCTCCAGCCGGAGCTACAGGGCCTTTTTCCTCCTCTTAAATCATGGATTGGGCACCAAGCCGCAGGGTGGGGAGGTCTGGACAAAGGAGGAGAATGAATGGGCCAAGGGCAAAGCTGAGCTAAGGGGGTCTGCTACGAGATGAAAAGAGCCTCCCAGCCTGACCCCTCCTGAGTGGCAGGGTGCCACCCCGCCCCCAGCACCTCTAATCTTTAGGGAAGCTGTCATCTCTGTCCCCTCCTGCCTGGCAGGCGGCCATCACTGCACACAGCCCTCTCCTATGATGGAGTCTTCCATCTTGCCCACACCGGCCAGATTAAGCAGAGCCTCAGTTGGGTCTCCCATACCCAGACTCTTGCCTCCTCTTTGTACTACCTAGGGCCCAGGGCCCAGCCAGTCACCCCCAGGCCTCGGCATCATGTGTATTCTGGCCTCCCTCCTCCAGGGCTGCCCCACGTGCCCCCAGCCCCTGGTGTCCCCGCTTCCCCAGCATCTTTCCCCCACCCCCGCCACCATAAGAACCTAATTCTGCTCTCCTGTCTCCCTAGAGCCTGTGGCTCAGGGCCAGATGAAGATTCTGCTCCGGAGGTAGCAGCAGGGAGGGGAGGATTATTCCTTGGAGCTGGCAAGGGTAGTCCCCAGGCCCTGGTGTAATGAAGCTTCTGCCTAGGAGGTGAGACACAGCATGGGAGGGGTGTCCTAGGCATTGGGGGGGGGGGGGCTGTAGGTGCTACAGTATTCAGATAGGAGGGGCATCATCCCTAGTGAGGAACCCCCTCCCCAGGGGCAATGGCACTGCATTAGGAGGAGGAAGGCCAAGGCCCCACCCTCCCACCTGCTGCAGCCGCCCCCTCCCCAGCTGGCCCCCTCTTTTGTGCAAAGCCACACAAAGGACAAGGGGCCCTGGCCGGCCTGGCCATCTGCTCCCAGCAGCCTGAAGGCTCTTAAAGAGACAGCACCCCCTCCCTGCCGCCCTGGGGCTGCGGGGCAGGGTGGAGTGGGCTGCTCTGCAGAACCTGGTCTTAGTGGTACCCCAAATCCCACCCGCTTTTCCCTGGCTCCCCCAACCCCCAGGTCAGGAATCATTCTCCCCCCCAGGCCCAAGGCGCAGAGGTGCCACGTGGCCAGGAACATGGGGGTGTGGGAGGGGAGAGAAGGAGACAGCCCGGAACCAGTCCCTCCTCCCCTTCAGCTTTAGGCGGCAAAGGGACCAGCAGAACTTGGTAGCTGGACCGTAGATCTGGGGTCCCTCACATCCCTGAGGCCACCTCTGAGCTTGGTGAGTGCTGCTGTCTCTGGGAAGGCCCTCCCCGCCATTTTCACTGGTGAGCTCCCCCTCATCAGTGACAGCGCCTTCTTTCTGAGGCTGCAAGCCAAGACGCAGGCCGCCTTGCAGCAACCCCGTGATCAGGAGCACAGTTATTCTCTGCTTTTTCCAGTTGAGGAAACTGAGGCTTTGCTCAGCCCACACACAGGCCTCCGCAAAAGCCCTTGGCCATGTCTGAAGGCTGCCTCCCTCCCTAGGCCAGCTAAGGCTCTTTACCCAGAGATCCCTATGGAAGCCAGACAAAATCCCCACTCAGGGCCTTTGTCACACTGCTAGGGACACAAGTTTACATTATTTGTTTGATTATTTCTCATCTGTCCCTTTGCTGGGCTGTGGGCAGGGATCATGTCCACCACGTTCACTTCTGTGTTCTCAGTGCCTGGCATACAGTAGGCACTCAATATTTACTGAAAGAATAAATTCAGGAGCCCAAAAAGCCTTCCTCCTCCCTGCACTCCTTGGTCCTCTGCCAGTCAGGCACCTTACCTCCGGGCCCCTCTCAAGGTGAGGCAGAGAGACAAAGGTTGAACAGGGATGCTGGGAGAGAAAAAGAGGGTGACCTTGAGGGAGCCACCGCCCTCCCCTCACAGCTCCCTCCTCCCAAAGGCAAGGGCAGCTCCAGCCAATCCTGAACCCGGAGCCCTGCCAGACAGACTGGGACTGTCCCGAGCCCTGGCCGCTGCGGCGTGGTGCCTGGGACCCCAGCCAGGCCCTCAGTGGCCACAGCCAAGGGGCTAAGCTTGGGGAGGGAGGGAGACAGGCAGGAGGCCCTGGGGTGGGGGAGGGAGGGTGACAGAATCTAAGCAGAAACCTGGCCGAGCAGTTGGGGGAGTTGGGGGAAGTGCTCCCCTGGACTGAAGGCCTGGGGAGGGGTGAAGCAGGACTGAGAGATGGGTTACGGAGTAGAAGGAGCTTGGGGAGCTCCCTCCAGGGCCCCTACCCCCTCAGTCCTGCCCAGGCAGGAATGCGATTCCTCCCTCCCTCCCTCCCCCCACAACCCCCAGAGCCCACTGGCTGGATGTGTGGCCCAGGGCACTGCCCTTCCCCTTTGGGCCCAGTTAGTAATGTCCTGGACTGATCCACACTCCCAACCAGGGTTGTGAAGAGGCCGAGAGAAGGTGACAGAGGTGACAATCCAGTGCTTGGCACCCCCTTAACACTGCGGGCCGTGTGAGGAGGGGGGCTAAAGACGGCACATCTGTGCTTGGTACAGGGGAAGGGCAGAGCAGAACCAGGCGGGAGGTCAGCAAGGAGACCCCAGGCTTCCTGACACCCACGCCGAGGAAACCTGACTCCCCGAGCCAAGCAGGAACTGGGGTGGAAGGATCAGCAAGACCTTAGCCGAGGTCGACAGGAGAAGGTGACAGGGGCTCCCTAGACCCACAAGGGGGCAGTTTCCAGACCAGCGAGCCCAAGCTATTTCTCCAGAAGCAGGGAAGGGGACCTCCCCTCACCCTCACCTGGGCAACAGCCAGCGCCCTCTGGTGGTGACAGTGTGGACCTAGGGGTCCCACCTCAGCCAGGCCACAAGAGTCCTCCCAGGGGAGGCCGAGCCTGGCACCCTAAGGAGCCGGTTCTCCTGGGAGAAAATGCATGGATCAAGGACCCCGCCAGTCATCTGAATTACTGAGCTTTAGACATAATCTCCAGCAAGTCTCCTTGGTCTAGAGCCGCCCAGAACCTCCCAGAAAAAAAGTCGGGGGGAGCGGAAATCCCTAGAGCAACGGCAGGAGGCAAGGCACAGCAGGAAAGGTGCAGGAGCAGCGCAGGCCAAGGGGCTCGGGCCCGAGGTGGCTCCTGGCTTTGCTTCTCACTTGCTGTGTGGCCTGAGGTGAGTTACTTGGCCATTCTGAGCCTCAGCTCCTTTGCCTCTCAAAGGGAACAATGATTCTGACCTCATCTGACTGTCGGGAGGATCCAGCATCGTTTCAGATGGAATGAAATTACAGCCTCCTTGAATGCCGGTGTCCTTCTGAAGAAGGGGTCCCCTCTTGAGCACCCCAAGCAGGGCCGGAAATCCTGTCACTTCTCTGCGAGGCAGCCCCTGCTGTGTGGCCATCTAAAGACCATCGCCGCCCCAGGCTGCCGGGTCTGACCTCTGGGGCCAAAAGCTCTTCCTCTGTGACGTTTGACGCTTGACCGCCACCGTTCAGCCTTTCCGATAGCTCGGTTTCTGCCTTCAGTCTGATGTCTCCAGTCCACCATTCGCACATAGGTGGATACGGATTCTTAAATTCCGCTTTGGTCACGTCCTACTCCTGCTCAAGAATGCTGCATGGCTCCCTATTGCCTTCCGGGCAAAGCTGGAGCTTCTTGCCTAGCTCAGTACTCAAGGGATTCCTAGCCTGTTTCTGATCCAGCCAAACAGGTCTGCTCTCCATCCGCTGAGCCCTACCTGGTGCGCCAGAATGCACTATCCACCCTGCAAACCCTGGCCCGGCCCACCTATCTGCATGCCTCATGCCCAGTCTGGTCCTTTGGGACTGGTGGCTCCTGCAGGAGAGCGCTGCTCTCGCTGGGCACATCCGTGGCTCCCAGGGTGGCAGCGAGCATACTTCCTGCTCCCCCCTCAGACTCCTCCTACACTCCTCCCCCCACCCCTGCCCACCTGCCGCAGGGCTCTTGGCGCATGACCTTGCCTCCCACTTCCAGAGAGAATTGAGGCCATCTGGCAGGAACCCCTCTGAGGCCTGCCCCCACAGCCAGAGGTTCAGCTCTTTCCTTCTCACCTCCGGGTGTCGATGTACCCTCCCCCTTCAAGGCCAACCTAGCTCTCAGGCCTCCGCATCTCTCCCCTCACACGCACGCACGCACGCACGCACGCACACTCCTGAGCACCTCGGTCCTCATTTATCCCCCTCCCTCACTGTTGTCTTTCCCTCAGCACATCACCCCGATGACGTCCCTCCCTCCTAACCCCGACGCACACAGCCGCCCTCCCCTCCGCCCATGGTCATTTTTAGCTAGCCCTTTCGGCTAACGCTACTGCTGCGCTTTCTCTTCTTTTTTTAAGCCGGGCTTCCTAAAAGAGTTGTTCGCACCCCTCCATCCTTGCTCTCACCTCCCACTCCCCACCCCACTGCAGTGCCACTCCACCCTCTGCCACTTCAGAGACTATTCTTGCCAAGGTCACCAGCAGCTGTCATCTGCAAACCTGAAGGGCCTTTGGCAGGTGTGGTCTCACTCCACCTCTGGGCAGGACTGGACAGAGAGAGGGCTGCCCCTGTCCTCATCAGCGACCCACCAGCTGCTCTCCTGGCTGCCTCCAAACCCTACTGTTGGTCCTTCAGGCCCAGCCTACAGCCTTAACTCCCTGAGCTGTGGACGCTCCAATCTCCATCCCCAGCCCAGACCCCTGCCCTGGGCTTCAGAACCCCATATTCAACCAATATGGGACTGACTTCGGGACCTCGGAGCTTGGCTATCTCTCAGATTCCTCAAGCCTAGCCTGTCCAAACAGGCCTCAGGCTCTTGACTGCTCGTTTGTACTTCCTGCCCCCTCCCAATTCCCCTTCTCACTAGCACCCAGAGTAGAGACTTGGGAGCCGCCCCGGACTCCTCCATGTGCTTCGCTTCCTCACCCATCGGTCTCCAGTTTTTGTCAGTCCCCTCCCGCAGAGCCACTCCCCCTCACCCATTACTGCTGCAGCCTCCCAGCTGGCCTCCCTGCCTCCTCACTAGCCTTCATCTAATCTAGTCTTTATTCAACGGCCAGGGTGATCTTTCTCAAATCCAATCTGATCAAGCCAATCCTCCACTTCCCATTATTCTTGGATTAAATTCAAGCTCTTGAGCATGATTATCTCCTTCTGAATCTGGCCTCCTGACCTCTATTCCCTGTTTGCTTTGGGGTTTATCCCGCCCCAATGTCAGCCTTTCCTAACACCCTGGACACCACAATTGACTCAGAGAGTGGACCAGCGACCTACACCGGCCCAATTGACGCATTACAAACATGGGACAAAGGCCAGGAGGCTGAGCCAGGAGTGTTGGCTGCCATCTTTGATCCACAAGGAAAGCCAGCACTGTGGAGACCAGGGAAAACCTGGTTTCTCGGTGATGTCATAGAGCCACCGGATCAACCTCATCTGAAGCCACTGAACCTCTACACTTTTTAGTCATATGGCCAACACATTCCCTAGCTTATTTGAGCCGGTTGATTTCAGTCTCTTGTCATTTGCAACCACAGCCTCTAAAATAATACATTTCTCAACACCACCCCACTATGCTTTCGCCTCGCTCAACGACCGGCCATTCCTGATCACTGGGAAGCGATCCTCCTTTCCTCTTGACTAATTCGGGTTTGCCTTGCAAAACGAAGCTCAGATATCACCTTGTCTCGGACATCTGTCCCTTCCCCATTTTAGCACTAGTCACACTCTAATGTAACCACTTACCTGCCTGTCCTCTCCCCCGGCCTGTGAGCCCAGAGAGAGCGGAGCATCTGTGCACGCCCAGCTCCTCACACAGCTCCACAGCAGCTGCCATACAGTAGGCGCTCAATAAATGGCTGCCGAGTGAATCAGCCTCCGGTCTCCCAAACATCGCCTCCTCAGGAGGGCCCTCCTAACTGCCCAGCCCTTCTCGCTGTGCAGGTGCCTACACTGCCGGGTCCAAGAAAGTCATTTCTGCAGAGTCCACCCTGATCTTACCAGCATGTTAGGAGCTCCTTATAGGCAAAGACTTAGAATAATAATAGAAAGAGCAGCATTCTTATAATAAGATAACAGCCAACTTCTTTGAGTTCCCATTATCTTTTCAAAGCTACATCCTTAGACCCTGGTACAAATACATAGATTTTTAATAACTGTCATTGAATAGTGTATGAATCAACAAACGAATCCAGTGCTCAGAGGTATTAACCACTGTGCAAAATGCTTTACTTAGGTTATCTTGTTCTCCCCACATTAGCCCTATGAGGTAAGTATTCTAATTATTTTCATTTCACGGGTGAGGAGCTGAGACTTCAGGAGGTGACCTGCCTGAGATCGCACAGCTTGTAAGTGGCAGAGCTGGGACCGACCTCAAACCAGCTGCTGTTGGAGCCCCGTTTTTCATATCCCTGGATCCACATCCTTTCAGCAAAGATGCTTTCGGCTGCTCCTCCACTCAACGGTGCTTTGAGGAACCAGACATGTTATTACCCCTTCTAAGCAGTGAGGAGGTGAGTGGCCACCACGGACAGCGCTCAGTGGTCATCACGGCCTCAGGCACTTCTCATGCCTCAGCTCTGCCTCTTCCACGTCTCAGATTTCCCCTCATGGTCATAAGGAGATGGCTGCAGCTGCTCGGAACATCCCGCCCTCGGAGCCCAATTCCCAGAGTGAGAGGAGAGGGCCATAGGGCAAGGGCTTTCTCCCTGGCATCTCTCTTTTATCAGGGAGAAAAAGCTTTCCCAGGAATCCCTGGGCAGGCCCATGCCCCTTAAACTAATCCCCAGCAAAGGGGCATAGGATTCCCATGCTGGGACTGGACCCATCAGGTGTGCGATCCAGAACACCTGCCATGACATTGAGGGATCTCTACCCATCACCTGAGTAGATTTAGGAAGGCAGAAGGCAGAAGCATGGCTGCCCTGACCCCCCTGCCCACCTCAGGCCCTGACATAGTGCCTTCCCTGCGTCGGGGCATTGAGAAATATTTGTTGGCTGAACTGCAGCAAAATGGGTGGCAGGGAGGCAGAGAGAAGGAAAGAGGCTGGGAAACAGAGCGAATTATGGGCAGAAAGACCTTGACCCTAAAGAGGGGGTCCTAAGTGTTGCAGGTTGAATGGTGTTCTCCCCCAAACTCACGTGTTTGTGTCCTGACCCTCAGTATTCCAGAAGGCAACCTTATTTGGAGATAGGGTCTTTCCAGAAACAATCAAATCAAAACGAGCTCATTAGGGTGGGCCCTAACCTAATGGGACTGGTGTCCTTATAACGAGGAGAAATTTGGACACAGACACCATGGAGGGAGAATGCCATGTAACAGTGACGATGGTCTACAAACCAAGGACAGCAGCCTGTATAGAACCTTCTTTCCCAGGCCTTGCAATGACCCAACCTTGCCAGTCCCTTGATTTCGGACTTCTGGTCTCCAGAAGTGGGAGCCGATAAGTTGCCATTGTTTGAGCCACCCAGTGGGGGTTACATTGTTACCGTAGTCCTGGGAAATGACATGGGGCAATGGCCTCCAGGCAGAGGAGACTGTTCAGACTGGTCATGACTGACCTGGACAAGGACCTGAAGAGGCTGTGGGCCTCAAAGTCAGGACATCTCCCCCCGCCCCAACCACCTTTGGGCCTTGGCTTCCCTGGCCCTCAAGAAAGCATAGACTCAATGACCACTTGGTTCCTCCCAGCCCTGACAGTTGAGTGGCCTCCCACCTTCCTGAGGTCAGTGAGGCCAGCTGTCACCATTAAATCCAATCACCAATTGTCCCCTGTTGACTTCCAGTTCCAAGGGTGGGGCTTGAAGACCTTGATGTTAAGAACAAGCATGAAATTTAATTGGGGCTTTGTATCAGTCGTGCAGCAATAGTGCTGCCTAACAAATGACCCCAAAGCTTCTGTAAATCAGAATCTCAGAAATGATTTCACTGGGTGGTTCTGCCTTGGGCGCTTCTATGGGTTTGCCATCAAGATGTTGACTGGGGCTTCAGTCTCCTGAAGGGACAGTTGTCTTCCAAGTGGCTCACTCCTTGTGTTAGCAAGTTGGGGCTGGCTGTTGGTGAGACGTCTCAGTTCCTCACCACGTGGACTTCTTCGCAGGGCTGCTCATGCATCCCGATGGCATGCCACCCGGGAATACTCCAAGAGGCTAAGGCAGAAGCCTGGTCTCGGGGTTTATAACCTGGTCTTGGGAATCACACACCATCACTTCTGCGGCATTTTATTGCCATACAGCTCAGCTCTATTCAGTGCGTGTGGTGAGGTTACTACATAAGGGCAAGAACACCAGGAGGTGAGGACCACTGGGGCCATTTGGGTGGCTGGCTACCGCAGGCTAGATAAGAGATCTGGTATTCTAGGGAGCTCTGGGGCAAGGGGTCATGAAGAGTTATAGACTGAGCTTGGGAAAGACAGAGGCTTAGGAGCATGTTGGCTTCCCAGTGCTGCCATAACGAAGTACCACAAACTTGATGGCTCGGAACAACAGCTATTTATTTTCTCATAGCTCTGGAAGCCGGAATCAAGGGGTTAGCTGAGTTGCTTCCCTTTTGAGGCTCTAAGGGAGAAGTCCTTCCATGCCTCTCTCCCAGCTTCAGAGGGCTCCCGGAAATCCTTGGTGTTCCTCAGCTTGCTCGAGCTGCATCGCTGCGATCTCCGCCTCTGTCTTCACACGGCCATCTCCCTTCTGTGTGTGTGTGTGTGTGTGTGTGTGTGTGTGTGTGTGAGTGAGAAATCTCTCTCTCCTTTCTCTTATAAGGAAATCAGTCACCAGATGTAAAGCCAATCCTAAATGCAGGACGATCTCCTCCTGAGATCCTTAATTTAATCACATTTACAAAGACCCTGTTTACAAATGAGATCATGTGCATGGGTACCAGCGGCTAGGACTTCGGCCTGTTTTGTTGGGAACACCATTCGACCCACCGCAGGCGATGTCCCCATGGAGGGGCTGGTTGAGGCCATGACCCAATATCGCCATCTGCTTCGGCTCAGGTGTCATCTCCTCTAGGGAGCCTGCTACCTCTCCTTTGCGCCCTGCAGCACCTGCGCCTGTCACCATCACTGCCACCATTATTCCTTCAACTGACGTTTACGGGGCGACTGCTTGATGTCAAGCACTGAACTGGCTCCCAGAGGTACAGCAGTTAAGGTTGTCAAATTTAGAATCCCAAAACACGGGACACCCAGTGAAATCTGAATTTCAGATAAAGAGTGAGTTTAAGCTTGTCCCGTGTGTTGCATCTGGCAGCCTTAACGACAGTGGAGGAGGGGAGCATGGCCCCCAGCTGCAGTGGAGCCCGCAGTCTGACGGGGGGAGTGAGTGACCTTGATGCTGTGTGGTAGAGCCGAACAAGGCATTGGCAGGAAGTGTGCCCAGGCCGGCTACATGAGTAAGAAAAGGCTTCCAGTGTTTAAGCTGGGACCCCAGTGAAGAAAGAGGGTTTCAGGTGAAGGGCCAAAGGTGGGTGTGGAGAGGGGGCCCTGGCCAGGCAGGCAGAACCCTAACACATAGCCCCTAACCAACCCTCACGGAGCCCAGAACCTCAGAGGGCTTTAACTGGCCCGACCGGATACCAGATACGCATTTTAGAAAGAGGGGGATGTGTGGTGTCACGAATGTCAAATAGATAGATGATGATAGATAGATAGATAGATAGATAGATAGATAGATAACAGTGTTTCAAGAAAGAGGGAGCAAATAGCAGGCTGGATGTTGCAGGGAGGGCCAGAAAGATAAGGACCCCTATGTGTCTTTTGGAATTTGCGAAACTGCCGGAGGCTTCAGGCAGAGGTTCAGTGGGTGTGAGAATCCCACAGCAGCAGGTTGAGGATTCGCTGGCCTGAGAAACAAGGAGATTGAGGCGGTAGGCCACTTTTTCCAAAACTTTTTGAGTAGGAGGGAGCCCCAGTGCAGGCTGGAGCTGGAGAGGGACAGGGCTGAGGAAGGCTGGGGGGATGGAAGGACGACTGCAGGGAGGGACCTTGAGGGGACGAGGCCCAGGGCCAGAGGTCTGGCCTTGGAGGAGGCTCAGCTCCCCGGGTGGCGGGAATAGGAGGGCAGGAGCGTTCAGATTCTTTCTGGGAAATCAAGGGACTCTCAGGGCCCACTGATCACACAGTGCAAAGTCTGCCTTTCGCTGGTCGTGCTGTGACACATCCTCCCATGGGCAGGGTTTGTCCCCCCAACCTGTGGTTCAGCTCACAAGACAGCACGGAGCACATCGTGGCCCCATGTCTCCACTGAGCAAATTACCAAATGGACTGTTGGGAGCAGTTGAGGGCTCTAGAGTGAGAAGCGCAGAGCTTGGGGGAGTGGCTGTCTTGGGAAGGAGGAGAGACCAGGAAGGAGGTGGGAGGGGTGCAGAGCCTGGGAGAGAGGGGTTCAGAAAGAAGGAGAGTGGAGAAGCCCCCCAGGCCGGCTGCCTGGGAGCTGGAGGGAGTGGCTAATGGGACAGTGTAGACAGCCTGGTCAGTAGAGGCAGATATCTGGCAGGGAAGGGATGCAGGGAGGGGCGGGGCAGGGGCAGAGAGGGAGGGGAGATGTACTTTCCTTTCCTGCCCTAGGCCAGGCCATGCCAGGTGCTGTCCCCCATCCCAGCTCATTTAATTTTCACAGTTCCCATGGAAGATGATGATGAAAATGATGGCTGTGGGTAGTCTCTCTATGGAAATAAGGAAACTGAATCTCGAAAACTTTAGGCACCTTGCCTAAAGTCACAAAGCCCCTAAGTAGCAAAGAGGGAGTTTAAAGCCAGGCTGGTCTGATTCCAAAGCAGGCTCTGTCCATTACCTCAGTAGATGTGGGTAAGGGGCAGGCCATGATTGGGGGTAGCCCTCAAGGACACTGCTGTGTGGCAGGAACAGGGCCTTGGGCTTTCTCAGGCCTCCAGGGGGCCTAGCTGATGTCACCTCCCCACGGGACTACTGGGCCACCTCCCAGGCCTTGTCTGGTGTCCAGCAAATTCCAGCAGCCTGGGGGAGGACAAGTGGACCTAAGAGTGGGGAGTGGAAGAAGAGACAGGGGACAAAGCAGTCAGGGTGACAGGCATCCGGTCCCTGAAACAGCTGACTGTGAAGTTCGTTGTGGGTGAAGAGAGAAGAGAAGCCAGCAGAGGGCTGCGCTGGCTTCAGGGCTGAGCCTCATTCCCGCCTTGCCCTGCTGCTCCCTGTTTCCTTGGCTCTGCAAATACCGTTCCTTCCCCTGGAATCTCCTTGCCTCCTTCTCTTTCAGGAGCAAGTTCAGATGTTCCTCTTCCCACCTTGGCCACCCGCCTCCAGCCCTTAGCTCCCAGAGTGCTTAGCAACCCGATTTTCAGAACCGTGAGGACTAGAGTGCAGGCTGAAGGGTCATTCTAACCCACCTGCATCCCCTCCATGGTCTCATCCATCCTCATCCAGCTTTCAAAACACTGACTGTGCTGGTATTTGTACCTCCTGCCTGGACCTTTCCCCAGAGTTCTGGACTCGGATTTCTCCACACTTCCATGTGAAGATCTAAGAGACATCTCAAACCAGACATGGCCAAAACACAATTCCTGATCCTCCCCTTCCGCACCCGCACCTGGCTACTTGCAAAGCGGTCCACATCTCAGTCGAAGCCACTCCATTTTTTCAGTAGCACACGCTAAAAATATTGACGGGACCTTAACACTTTTCTTTCCTTCACACTCCACATCCGATCTGCCCACAAGTCCTCTTGGCTCTGCTTTCAACATGCACCCAGGTTCTCACCCCTTCTCCCACCTCCCCTGCTACCCAGCTTGTTCCAGCATCACCACTCTTGCCTCGATTACAGCACTGCCTGTCCTTTGACCTCACCCTACGCTCTCTTCTCCGCCCAGCAACCGGCGTATTATGAGCAGCCCTCCTGCTCCTCCACTCAAACTCTCTGACAGTGACCCAGCTCGCTCTCGTCTCAGTCAGTCAAAGTCTTTCAAAACCTACCAGCCCTAAATGATCCTCTACTTGCCTGTCTGATTTCACCTCCTGCTATTCTGCTCCGGCCACATTGTACTTCGTGCAGTTCCTCAAATATTCCAACTATGCTCCTGCTTGGGTGTTTGGCACTGGCTGTACCACCTGCCTGAAACGTCCTTCCCCCAGATAGCTTCATGACTTGTCCCTTCTCTCCTTCGGATCTCGACTCAAGTATCACCTCATGTTTGCCTTCGCTGAGCATCTTAGCTGAAACTAGAAACCCCAACCTCCTCTCCCCTCCTTCCCTGCTCAATTTTTCTTCGTAGAATCTGTGTCATCAAATGTTATTAGAATACTCCTTCTAGAATCACAAGTTCCATGAGAGCAGTGTCTTTTCCGTTTGTTATTGCTTTCTTTGCTGCCAGAAACAGCGCCTAGCATACAGTAACCACTCAGCAAATGTTGCTTGCATACCTTTTGGGGGGCCTTCATTATACTGAAGCACTGCAGATTAGACAATGAGCAAAGTCTGATAGTCTGTGAAGCTTAAGTCTAGGGTAGCGTTTCTCCAATTTTCCTGTGTTCGACCCTACTGGGGAGATCTTAGAAGCCAAGACTCTGGCTCCTCCCCTGGATTTTCTGGGGATAGGCCCCAGGGGTGCGCACAGTGCACAGGCTCCCAGGGTGGTTCTGATGCAGGTCATGCAGGGGTCATGTTCTGGTTTTTGGGAATAGACTGAAAAACTGTCTAGTAGGCCTGGGGTCTCACTTTCCCAGCACCAGCCACTTTCCATGCCTGTCTCCTCTCTAAACAGTGTTTTGGACTGCGACGGGTATTTTGCTTCTCTCTGTGGCCCCTGGGCTCGGTTCAGCGTAGGTGCCAGTAAACGTTTATTGAGAGAGCAAATGAATGGAGAGTGAATGAATGGTGACAAGATGAATGAATGAATAAAGGGACTCTGGTTAGAAAAGAATTTAAAGAGGTCACGATTTAGAAGGTCGGAACGGTTCCAAAGAGTTCCCCACTGCCCGAAAGGTTACAGGAGGGGCTACTTCAAAAGAGTACTTCAGAAGTTGTGACGCGTTTGGTCGTCTGTGAAGGTGGCTGCTCCTCTGGCCGACTGGGGCTGGGCGGGGCCCCAGAGATGCGGAGCGCTGGGGTGGCGAGGCCACCCACCCCGCCGCCCAGAGGCCGGCGGCATTCAGCCCGGCGCGGCCGTTGTCATGGCTACAGACGCAGCCTGACCAGAAGGGGGCGGGCCCGGGCTACGTCATTCGCAGCGCGACGCTGCTCGGCGCCTCCCGCCTCTTTAGGCTGCGAGACCCTCGGCCCGCCCCCGGAGCTCTCCACCTGCACGCCGGCCCCCGCGAGCCCCCTCCCCGCGTCTGCGCAGGCGCAGTGCCCACCGGGGCGCGCGGGAGGCCTGCGAGGCGCATGCGCGGTGCGGGGCCACGGCCGCTCTGGTTTCGCCGCTGCCGCCGTAGCCACCGTTGCCGCCTCCCTGCTGGCAAGTGTGGGAAGGAGGAGCTGAGGGCTGCCGCCGCCGTTGCCGCCATGGGGGTGAGTGAGGCAGGGAGAGGAGACTCGAGGGCTGGGAGCGCTCCCCGCTCCCCTCGCCCCCTGCGCCCCCATTGTTCCTGACCCCCCCTCACGTGACCCCGATCCCCTCCGGCCTCACGTGACCCCCAGCCCCCACATGACCTGATTCCCCCATTCGAAGAGTCCCCATACTGGTCCCAGCCCGGGAATCCCCTGTGGAGGCCCCTTCTCCAGGCCCCACCTCCTTGGGTGCCCCCCGCCCCTCGCGTCGGTCCTGCCTTCCTGGATGGATGACCTGTTACCTTCTTGGCCTTTCCCTGCCCCAGCGCGAACCTTGGGGTATCCCTGCACCCCCAGGGGTCACCGTCACCTGGTTGTCACGAGCTTAGCGGCTTCCGCATCCTAGGCCACTCCTGGCCTGGAGGTAACTGAGGCCCAGAGAAAAGAAGACACCCAGCCAAGGTCATACAGGCAGTGACTGGGGCCAGACCCCGACTCTGGTCTCCCGAATTCCCGGCCGCTGTGCCTCCTGCTGCTCGGATTCTCAGTGGAGCCCGTTCCTCTACTTTCTTTCGAAACCTTTCCACCAGGCTCCACCTCCTGAAACGGTCTCTTTCCAACAGAGGCCTGCCTTCCCGGCCCCCTAGATGCAGTGAGGTGGTGCTAATTATTACCTGGGTCGTTAGCAGTCTTAGTACAGCCGGTGGCTTTGCACGGAGAAGCTGTTTAGAAGGCGGGCCGGGGACTGAAGCGGGACCAGGTGGTGGCCGCAGCCGCGGACGCACAGTGACCACCTGTTCTGTGCAAGGCCGCCTGGAGTTGCATTTCTTGCCCTTCCTTGGCACGTGCTCATAGAGGTTTGGCAGAAGTTATGCACAAGTTTCTATGAGTTCACCATCCCAAGTGCCAAATAGAGTAGCATCAGTCATTCTCCTAAAAATGTAACCGGCGCTTCCTGTGTATATTATTAGTTTTTACATGGAATTTCCTCCACCTTTGGGGAGCCCTGGCTTTGGAGCCAGAGCTACCTCAGTTCCAATCCCATTCACTGGCTAGCGGCATGATATTGAGACATGGCCTTTCTGAATTCGAATTTGAATTTCCTCATCTATGTGATGAAGATGATACCCATTAGAAGAGATTCGAGGATCAAATGAAATAGTGGATGTAAATGGCCAAATAGGTGGCTGGTATTTTTGTTTGTATTCTCAGTCTTTAGTTATCCAAAATAGATTTGTGCTATTTTTAACCCATTGGGTTTGTCCCTACTGTTAATAACCTATATTTTTTTCTCACTCAGTTATTGACTGAACAAATCAACTTTGTTAGACAAAAATAGTTGTCTAATCCATGTCAAAGCACTTTATGTAATCCATGTCAAAACATTCACCATATTTCAACAAGGGATTTCGATACTATATACTTCACATGCAGAAAATCAAGTCTAGAGACTTCAGCACGTTTAACCTAGACTTGGTTGAAAGGTCCCAGACTCAGCTCTTGAACGTAAATAAAACCCGTGTGCCAAGTATCACTCGGTAAGTGTCTACCCACCCTCAGCCACTACAGGCTAAGCAGAAAACAAGAAGCATGACGTGCCATTTTGGTTTAACACTTCCTCGTTGGCAGGCTTCAGAGATACTGTGATCCTTGCTTCCCTTAGGGCCCCAGTCTTACTACTGATAGTTTACAAGTGTGTTTCTCGGAACGGCCCCTACCTAGTCTCTTCTGGCCTAAAACTCACTGCAAAAGAGACTTGAATTTTCCTCCCTGAAATGGAGCTGGAAACCTCTCATTTTCCTCATGGCCTCACGAGTCGGGGCTGTGGACGCCCCACTCCATTGTGGGGAAGTTCGTCACCCTCCAACAGAGGGCCCAGCTCCATCTGACGGCCTGACCTCAGGCTTAGAAAGAGAGCCGTATCAGATGGAGCATCTTTCTCAAAGTTCTTTTGCCCGCTGCCACAGATATGTTGTCTCTTAGGAATTAGAATTTAGATATGTCTCCCTTTGCCCACAGCAGGTTCTTTTTGAATCCTGAATACTTTGTGGGATGCAGGTATTGACACTGAAAATCTACAAGATGCCAAATCCTTTTTCTGAGAGGTGCCTCCTGCCCTCATCTGATGTTTTTGTGTTTTTAAATTCCTCCGTGTGAGCCGAGCAATCAGAGAACTGCTTGTGGAGATGCTAGTTTGATAAGAGTAGCAGAGGGAGGAGTTTCATAGCTGCATGTGAAAACAGTTTATGTCACGCTTTATAACAATGAGTGCCATATAAGTGTAATTGATGTAGTAGAAGGAGCATGAAATCTAGGTTTCAGACCTGGATTTGAACCCTGGATGATTCATTCATCAGGTATGAACTAAGTACCTATGGTTTGCTGAACACTGGTATACACTGGGAAATAATGCAGATGTGACCTCTGCCTGATGGAGTGTGCAGTCTAGTGGCAGTGGAGGGAGCGCATGAGAGCAAGACCTCTTTGAGAATTCTGTTCACTGGTTCTGTGACCCTGAGTGTTCTCTTATCTCTGCGCCTCAGTTTTCTCATCAAAGAGGTGGGCACACACACGTACCTTGTTCAGTTACTGTAACGATCAAAATAAATCATCGTTATGGAAGCGCTGGCAGAGCATCTGACACTAGTGGGTCCTTGTAAACAGAAGTCCTTACCGTAAAGTATTTCTGTATCTAGTACCTTCTAGCATTTTGTCCTCAACAACAGTCCTGGGAGGTGTAGGCATTGTTAGCCCCATTTTTTAGATGTGGAAATTGAGGTTCAGAGAAACTGAGTTACTTGCTGAAAAGAGATTAAATAACTTGCCTAAAGTCACACAGCTATAAAGTAGAAGAGCCGAGAATCAAATCCAGGTCTCTTGACTCAAAATCCCACACTCTTGTTATTATATAAAGCTCCCTTGGGAAAGACACTTAACCACAATGAGCTTTACTGTTCACCGTGCTTATTTCCCATTTTAATTAGGAGAACTTCTCTGTGTCCCCACAGGACAGTCTTACCTCCACAAGGCAGGGCAAAGCTAATTGGAACAGTAGGAGACCACTTTCCCTCGTGTGCGCCAGGTTTGTAGGGGAGCCCGTGCCTGTCTGGCCCAGCCTGCCGCAGCCTGCCTCACCCCGTGTGCAGGCAGCAAAGCGCTTAAAGGGGCTCTTTCATGGTCTGCAGTCTGGAGCCGTGGCAGCCCCAAGCCTCGCTCTGAGGATTGCCTGGCTCGCCTGTTGCCCTGCATGAATGAGCCCATAAATCTGGAGGCCCGGGGTTGGCCCTCCTGCTGATCGTGCTTAGGAATTACTTACTTCATGTGCTCAGACACGAGATGCTACGGAGGGAACCCACATCTCGGCGCTGTCTGGATCCCGGGAGTCTCTTTCTTTCAGCACCTTTGATCCTTCAGCTCTGCATCCTCTTAAGAGAGAGCCAGCATGCAGCGTGGAGGAGGGGAGCCGCCTCTGCCGTGGAGGTGTGCTGACTCCTGACCGGTTCTTGCAGCTGTTCTGTGAGGCCAGCATTGCAATACCATTTTCCTGGGGGTTGAGTTGCTTTCACAGGCCATGCAGGGGGCGGCAGGGGGAACATCGGCTTGGCCCACTTGACGCCAAAGCTCATGTTCTTTCTGCCCGGTCACACAGCCCTGGAGGCCTTGTGTCTCAGGTTTCCCTGTTCCTCACCCCTACCCCAGTGTGGAGGTAGGGCTCGGGGTGCCACTGTGTTGGCGTGTCATACCTGTGGTTACCAAGCCAGAAGGGTAATGAGAAATGAATTGCTGAATAGCTGCCTTGAGGACTCCTTAAGTCTCATCTTGACCTTAACCTTGGCCAGGCTGAGGTCTTTGACACTGACCTAGGCTCTCCCTGGTAGAACGAACCCTGGATCTGCTGCCGACCCCGGGAGTTGAGTCTCCCCTTTGGCATTTACTTTCTGGGGAACTCGGAATGAGTCACACCATCCCTTTGAGCCTCAGTTTCTGTATGTGTAAGGGCGATGATGGTTTCTGCCCTGGGAGTTGAACCAGACAATGCTGTGAAAACGCTTTGCAAGCTGAGCGTATCTCAATGTTGTCTTGAAACCCAGCTTCCCCAAAGAAAAAGATAGATGCTCTAAAATTTGTATGTGCTAGAGAGGGGCTTATTCTGTCTGCCCATCCCAGCATTGTGCAGACAGCCTGTTCCCTTCCGTTTGTTCCTTCCTTTAGGGAGGTAAGAAATGGGATCTAGTCTGGCTTCCAGCGCAGGGCTCAGCCTGCAGATAATGAACAGCTGGTGCTGGGCGAGTTTGCACCCAGGGGAGCAGTCTCTGTGAGTTCCTGGTGTCCGAACTCTTGCCTCGGTGTCTTGAGGTGAGAGTCAAGCAGTGTCCCTCCTCGGGGAACCGAGGATGCAGTTTATCCTGAGAAACATTCCCAGCCACTGGTTTTCAACTTACCCTTTCCTGGGACCAATCAGTCTGCTAAGGTGTGGTTGGAGGTAACAGAACCTCTTTTTGGTGAGCTCAGGGAAATGAGGGGGGCTGTTGGTAAAAAGCAGAGCCACCTTACCAGTGCTTCCGGGGTGCCTCTGGGTTCGGGCTGAGTGTGCTACTCTGGTCCTTGGGAGTGAGAACGGGAACTGTCATTTATTGAGCATGTGCCATATTAATCCTCATTTTCATGGGCTTAACACTTCCAAGGAGATGCGAAGGGCCCGCCTCGTCAGACGAGGGAAGGGACTCAGAGCAGGGCTGTGTTTTGCCCGAAGACCACAGGGCCTGAGAAGCAGAAAGAGCCTTTGGATAAGGCTCGTCAGACTCCAGGGCTGGGCTCTTTCCCTGTGTTACCAGCTTTCACAGGAGGACAAGCAGGTCCATTTAGGCCTGAGGGAACCCCACACGGGCCTCAGGATAGGATCTGCTCCAGATGCGGTTATGGGTGGTTCGCCGTTTGCCCCTCTGTGCAAGGACAGCCTCCCTTTGCTCCTCCCTGCTGCCCACGTGGCTGCAACTTGGCCTTGCTGGCCATGTGTCAGCATGGCCTCTGTCCCCAGGTGAACCCCTTGGGGCCCTTCACTCTCCCCTGTCCACTAGGTGGGTGGTGTGCCTGCCACTCATTGGCGTTGGCTGAGCAGCTCTTCTGGGGAACGGCTGTGTCCTTAAGCCAGAGTACTCTGGCCTTAGTTTAGAAAGGGGCGCAGCTCCCAGAGGGGCTGCCCCCACACCGGAAGCTGGAAGACACCGAAAAGCCTTTGAATAAACCTATACTCAGGAACAGCTGTCAGCAGCCACCTCAGAGGCCATCTCTTCCCTGAAACTTGCACTGATTGTGTCTAAAATTAGTTGCTCCCTCCTTAGGGGGGGATGGGGGGGTGAATATTTATTAGGTACCCACTCAGGCTGGGCTCTGCTGCAGGCATCGTCACGTAGTCTCACTGGGTCCTCACAGTGACCCAGCTGTCCTAAGGGTCGATACTCTTCCTTCCTAACAAGGAAGCTGAGCAGTTGGTGACACTCCCAGGGTCTCACGACTAGAGCGTGCTTGGATCTTTCCCACCCCAGCCAGCGTGCAGCAGCTGGGACTGGAAGTTCTTGCCGCTGAGGCCAGGCCTGTGGACACAGACCCTTCAGTTCCGCAAAGGGAAAGGCAGGTCTTGGTCGGCCACAGCCCCTGCAGCCAACTTTGCCTTTCCCTGTTGCAGAGGAAGTCGAGCAAAGCAAAGGAGAAGAAGCAGAAGCGGTTGGAGGAGCGAGCGGCCATGGACGCTGTCTGTGCCAAAGTGGATGCCGCCAACAGGGTGACTTTCCCCTCCTTCCCCAGGCCCTTCCTCCGGGGACTGCAACTTGGTTCTTAATTTTACTTCTTTTGGCGCCACCGTGTGGCAGAATTGTGTCACTACCCACCCGCACCGCTGCCTCCTTGCCGAGGAGAATGCGCCAGAAGGAGCAGGAGTTTGGCTGGCCCACGTGGGCAGGGAAATGCAGATTCAAATGGAAGGGGCCGCTCCTCTCTGGGGGTTTCCTCCTTACCAGTAGAAGAGAGTCTGGAGAAATTTTCGTTAAGATTTTGCATTTTAGGGTGGAAACGTCCCTTGTAAAATGTATTATTTTCTCATTCATTCCTTCAAACATTGACTGGCCACGAAGTCCCAGAGGCTGCGCTGGGCCCGGGAAGACGCGGCCGCCTGGTTTCAAGGGGCTGCAGTCGATGGAGTAGCCGTGAATCTGAGCTCCACACGGACCCAGTTTTCAAGCTGAACCGGAGAGATTCTGGTCATGCTTCCTGCCACCTTCATCTCCCATTTTTTATTCTTCTTCTAGTCCACTCAGTCAGTAGTCCACACTTACGAAGATGTGTCTCAGGGGCGTGATTTTCCATTTCGGGTTTTGACCGGGTGAGGTTAGTTGGGGGCTTCTTAGACATACACAAGTTGATTGAGTGGCCTCCCTCCTTTGGGTCCAGTGAGTGCTGAGCAGGTCGTATGCCCACGGGCCAGTATTAGCATTAGGCTTATAAAGTCTTGTCAAGTGAAGCTAACTTACCTCTCCTGAGCCTCCGACACGTGACCTCAGAGCTGAGGCAGATGAAGGGTCTGTCTGAGGGAGTCCCCGGGCCCAGGGGCTCAGCCTCCCAAGGTGGGTTGTAGCAGACTTGGACGTGAGGGTGGAGTCCGTGACCCTGTCACACCTGTGTCTGTGCTAATCCTCTTTTCTTTCCCTCCATAGCTCGGAGACCCCTTAGAGGCTTTCCCAGTGTTCAAGAAATATGATCGGAATGGGTGAGTGTTCCGCGCTCCTGACTTTGTCTCTTTGCATGTCTTGAGGAATTTCCCTTTTCCATAGTGGGCTTCCTCAGACTCCAATTTTCTCGTTCTTCTTTGTTAGGAAAAAGCAGAAATGGTGGCTGGTGTCCTGATGATATAAAATGCCCCCAGTGAGGGTGACAGAGGAATCTATAAATGAGCAAAGATTGCGTAATCTCAGACCGATGTCTCTAGGATGTGTTATTCTCTCCAGACGAAGAATCATAGAGCTGAAACACTTGAAAAATCATTTGGGCTGACTCTTTCCTCCTATAAAGGGAGAAACTGAGGCTCGGAGAAGTTGAATGAAATTCGAGCTTACAGAGTTTCTCTCTGGCAGCCAAGGGGGCTTTTAATTCCCCATCCAATGCTCTTCCCTTCAGTGTATGGTATACTTGTTAAAAGCCACTTACTGGCTTTGTGACCCTGCACAAATCACTTAACCTCTCCGTGTTTCAATTTTCTAATCAAGAATGAGTCTAATAATAGCACCTTCCTAATAGAATCCTCAGGAGGATTAGGTATAAAGCATTAGTGCCTGGAGCATCCTAAAAGCTAGATCAGTGTTCGCCATATTACCACCGAGTTACTACTAATCCAATTTATCGTGGGATCCTGATTAAAGCCCCCCTCCCCTTTCTGTCCTCTTGGTTTATAAAATGGGATGCATAATTTGTCTTATCAGAGATGCTCTGGCTGAAGGGGAAATGGGGGTTTTGGTTTTAGAGAATCACAGCTATGGGTTTGAATCATAACCATGCTTCTTATTATCTATACTTGGACAAGTGAGCCATACTCTGCAAGCCACATTAATTAATCTGTTAAATAGAGTGAAGATGCTGACCTCACGAAATTGTTTTAAGGAGGAAAAAGAATGTATCCAGCTCTGTAAGTAGCAGCTGGTACAAATTTTTACCGGACAAGATAGATAAATGCAAGTATATGAATTATGAAGCAAAGACTGAAGTAGGAAATGCTCTCTGCCTTTCTTGGCGGTGTCTTGATTTCATAACATCGCATCGGTGTTTTCATTCACCTTCCTGTCTGCACCAGACACAGTGCAGTTCCTCTGGTAGCTTTGTCATTCAGCTTCCGGGAAGGCCTTTGACATAGTTTAGCCATCCCGTCCTGTGCTAACTCTTAGTATCCATGCTCCACATTCCTACCGACTTTCAGAAATATGCAGCAGCTCTGAAGCGGTCAGTGCCAGCTGACTCGGGGGTCCTTCAGCGCCCGGAGTTTTGTGTGCTTCGCGTGGCCGCAATCCTCCTTTCATGAACTTGACTCAGAGTAGCGGAGTGTTATGCCTACAGACTGCTTTTTAGAAAATAAAAAGCTTAGACAGATGCAGTGCCGTGTTCAGGCATCTCTGACTACTGCATGGTCACTACGTACAAAGAAAGGAAGACTCAACGAGCCAGGAAGTTTCAGGCTTACAAGGCTGAGCACATGTGTGGCTCAAAGAGTGTGCCCGGCAGCCGAGTGAGGGCGGGTTCCAGTGGGAGCCGCCTCTGAGGGGTCGTGTCAGAAGCCACAGAGAGATACTGCTGTGTCGCTCTGCGAGGACTTCGAGGAGCCGACTTCGGTACTTTCAGAATGCGGCACTTCCTGGAGAATGCGATTTCACAGTGTGGCCAAGGCGTTTAACTGTAATTTACTTAAAATTCACTTAGAAGTAACTAGCAGATTAAGACACCTGAACGCCTATAGCATTTGTTAGCTTAGGAAAACACTGTGAGGTTGGACCGGGTTCCACCCTGTTTGATCAGCTGAGACCCTGCTGGCTGTATCATCAGAGCGGGGTATGGGCCACAGTCTGCTCGGAGGGTCAGAGGTCGCCCAGACACTTTCAAAGGAGAGAGGTAGATAAGAAGGAAGAGGTCCCAAGGGAACCCGGTGAGGAGTCAGCCCAGAATTAAAGTAAGAATAAAAATGCCTCAAGGCAGGAACCAAGGGAACAGAGATGAGTGTAAATCAGGAACTACAGACGAGGCCGGACAGAAGGAGGTGGCAGGGCCCGGGGCTGTGCAGGGGAGGCAGGAAATGGGCCTCGCGGTCAGGGTGGTGGGCCCGTGATGGCAGTTGTTAATCTGAGCCCAAAAGGCTTAGTTCCTGCCCAGGCAGCTGCCTCAGCCCTGTCCGCCCTGTCCGAGAAGGCGAGGCTTGGCTTTTCTGTGTGGATGGACTGCTGTCAGGCCCGCCCACTGCCAGCGTGGGGCCAGCAGCCGGCTCCACCTGCCTCCTCTCCTCCGCCCAGGTTAAATGTCTCCATCGAATGTAAGCGAGTGTCGGGACTGGAGCCAGCCACCGTGGATTGGGCCTTCGACCTGACCAAAACCAACATGCAGACCATGTAGGTGCACCCGACAGGACGGGTCCCTGCCCCAGGCCGCTCTGCTCTCCCAGAGTCCCTGGTCCTGACCGCGCCCCAATCTCCCAGGTACGAGCAGAGCGAGTGGGGCTGGAAGGACCGAGAGAAACGGGAAGAAATGACAGATGACCGAGCCTGGTACCTCATTGCTTGGGAAAACAGTTCCATCCCCGTTGCCTTTTCGCATTTCCGGTTTGACGTGGAGTGCGGGGATGAAGTCTTGTACTGGTAGGAGCCCCAGCTTGGGGACGTGGCCTGGGGGGCGGACAGCTGGACAGTGCTCCAGCCGGGTGACAGAGCACCCTGTGCCTGTCGGGCTGTGGGCCCGCTGTCAGGACCCGCCGCCGCCTCACGCTCATGTCTCTGCTTCCGTCACCCAGTTATGAAGTGCAGTTGGAAAGCAAGGTGCGGCGGAAAGGCCTGGGGAAGTTCCTCATACAGATCCTGCAGCTCATGGCCAATAGGTAAGGGCCCCCCACGGGGAAGGAGCTGCGTTTGAGGCATCTGCCGTCCTTCGAGCCTTCACGGAGGACACGACTCATGGGAATGTTCTGAAAGAAAGGATCTAGAAGTATCGGCAAGATACTCCCGGCCCTGCTGTGACCCCAGATCTTGTGCCGTCAGCTCAGTGCGTGATGGGGGTGCAGGCAGGAGGCGGAGTAGCCAGCCAGGTGCAGGGGGAGCGGGGCCGCTGCCTGTGCAGTCTCCTCGGCACCCTGACGGGGACACTGTGCACTGTGGGTGCCGGGACGGGGCTGGGGCTCGGGAGTGCTTCTCGGGCAAATGGGAGAAGGCAGGCAGAGGCCTGGGGGAGAGAGCACGGCTTAGCATCTGTCTCTTTCTGGAAGGTGTTCTCTCTGCTTTCTTCCCAGCACACAGATGAAGAAAGTTATGCTAACGGTGTTTAAGCACAATCATGGTGCCTACCAGTTCTTCAGAGAAGCACTGCAGTAAGGAGCTGGGCCCTGGTGTGGGACTCGGGGTGCGGGGGGGTCCTGCCCGGTGCCCTTCTCCTGGGCCCAGCCCCCATTCATCTGGACATCTGAGCTCCCAGTCCAGTGGTCTTGGGGGTTGGAGACTTGTGGGGTGGCGTGGGAGTGTCCTCTGGCTCGGTCACTGCCCTCCTCCTGCACCCTTGCAGCTGGGGGTCTCGTCAGTGTGGCTGGTGGAAAGTCGTGAGGCCGGGGAGGGAGGCGGTCACCTCCCTGTAGCCGACCTTGTCCTCCTGCCCCACAGATTCGAAATCGATGACTCTTCCCCCAGCATGTCCGGTTGCTGTGGGGAGGACTGCTCCTACGAGATCCTGAGCCGGAGGACCAAATTCGGGGACAGTCAGCACTCCCATGCGGGCGGGCACTGTGGTGGCTGCTGCCACTGAGTCCCAAGCCAGAACGCTCTCTCCAAGGCCTGTTCTCCTCCCTCGTCTCATGCCGCTTGCCAGGTGCCCTCAGCTGTGGCCTCCTCAGCCCTGCGCGTGCCAGGCTGCACCCTGAGGGCACGGAACCCCGAGGAGGAGCAGCCCGAGCTGTCCCTCCTCCTGGCTCCTAGAGGAGCAGAGTGCCAGGAGGGAGCACAGCCCGCGGGGTGCTGAGGGCGGGGCTGGCGCAGGCCCAGGCATGAAGCCGTCCGCACGCTCCGCTCTTGCGTCCTGGAGCGTAAGATTCCCTGACTTCTCTGTAGCTGGATTCCTGACAAGCCCCTCCATCCCCTGCCACATGCTTGGACAAATGGGGTGTTTGTGCCCGCCGTTATGGAAGTCCTAGAGCCCCGAGTCGGGTCTGGCCAGTCCCCGGAGAGGAATGGACTGGGTGTAAGGTCTGGGCGTAGAGCGAGGCTTCAGAGAGACTCCTGCTTTGTGGATGGAACGTGCTGATGGAGACCGAGGGAAGGTCTTTCGTGCCATGACCCAGGGAAGCAAGGGTGCTCTTTCTAGCTTTTATGGGTCTACAGAGAGGAGCCGTTCCAGGAGACCAGTCGACGCTGGAAGAAGGCTGCCCGCCTCTCCTGCTATCAGTGAGAGAGGGGCTGAGAGGACCAGGAACAAGGTCTCGAATGCGGCCCGTGTGGGGACAGTTGCTGCTTTGGGCTTTTGGACTTCGCCGCCTTCTATGCTGAACCTCTTGATCTCATGGCAGTGACTTGAGTTTTTATTCGTAGAAAAAAACAGAGATCTTGCCTCTTCCTCTCCATCGCCCTTTCCCTGCGTCTCTCCCCCGCCCTAGATACCTCCGTCCTTACCCTCAAGGGGGGAGTAACATCAGGGAGCCCACGGTCTTCCCCCAGAAGGACCCCTCACTCCTGGCATCTTCAGTGCTGTTTCTGCTCGTATCTTGGTGCTGATAGCTCTCTGCAGATGGGGCGCCCCCCTCCAGAGAGCCCCCAGCCAGCAGCAGGCCCTCTGCCTGCACTCCCCAGCCGCGCCCCTCGCTGCCTCAGTGAGGCACTAGAGCCACTGCCCTGGCCAGCAGCGCAGGCTGCAGCGGCAACGCCTAGGTGGCCACATCAGCTGCTCGCCTCTCTTTGGTATCGCCCTACGCAGTGGGGTGGAGCCAGGGTGGGGCGGGGGCTTCCTTTCCTCACAAGACAGAGAGTGCAGGGTCAGAGCTTACACTTGTCCTCATCTCTAGGCCTTGTTCCCCATCCAGGGAAAAAAATGACCAAATCCTTATCCAGGAAAAAGCACCTAACGCCTCCCCCAAACATCCTGGGCTCTGCTTTCAGGAATGTCTTAAAGTTCTCGCCTTGTTGAAGTTGCTGTCCTGGAGGGGTCTGTCGGGCCGTCTGACCTCAGAGTCTGCCCACAGCCCGCCCTCTGCCCTGACTCAGGCATCTGTGCTGGCGGGTCTCCGCGGGGTTGACCTCGCTTCTCCCCTGGGTCCCTGCTTGTGTCGGGGCCTATGCACACAGCCTCCTTCACCTGGCCCAGCCTCCGCCGAGCATCCCCCCCCCCATTGCTCTTGACCCCACCAGCTGTGGCATGGGTCACTCCCTTGGGCCCTGCAGCTTTACACTGGAATAAGCCCACCTGTGCCCTCGTCCTACTGGCTCCCAG
The DNA here is from genome assembly GCF_014176215.1 of Rousettus aegyptiacus. Classification (NCBI taxonomy): domain Eukaryota; kingdom Metazoa; phylum Chordata; class Mammalia; order Chiroptera; family Pteropodidae; genus Rousettus; species Rousettus aegyptiacus. Next base: position 115,417,905 of record NW_023416308.1, read on the forward strand.
GGACTTTACTCGAAAGGGAGAGTTTCAGTTTCTGAGAGGGCATCAGTGGGCTCCTTCCAAGAATCATGGAATGACAGGCATGTTCAGGAAGAATGTTTCCTCTGATCCCAGCCTCTCGAAGGACACGGAATGATAACTATTTATTGTCTTAGATCATGGATTTCTGATACCTCCCACTCAAGGGGACCAAAAGGAACTCCCAGTGTAAGTCCCACATGAGGTGAGTGCAGTGTATGTCGTCTCTTCAGCCATTGGACAGCTGCCCCCCAGCCCACTGATGGCCGGGCGCGTGGTGCCAGCCGCTGCTCAGCCTGCCGTGCAGGCCGCTTTGGAAGGGCCGCCCGGGAGGTGAGGGCTGGGGCGGGCGAGGTGCTGCCGGAGACCAGCATGCCGCTCTGGTCGGCTGGAGCCCCTCGTTCTCAGCCGTCAGTCTCTCTCCACGTCTCCAGGTCTTGGTTTTGAGAAACATCGCAGGCCTTTGCCAGGCTTTCTTATTGTTTGTTTGGGGCACATTACAATATTTTTTGATTCTTTTTCTTAGTTGTATTCACTCTATTTCAGGTTATTTTTGTTGATGTCAAATGTGCACATGACATGTATGGTTCTTTTTAACCCTTTGTGGTTTTTTAGAGGAAACTTTGAAGATAAACTCCTTGATATATGTTTTTTCTTTAGCAACTTGTTATCACTGGAATCAAAGGGAAAACATGATCTCATTTTGCATTGGTTGTATTTGTACGTCACAAATAAAAGATACTTTGTGCAGCTGCTGGGGTAGTTCCTGATGCTCGGGCACCGGGGGCAGTGTGGGCTCGGGGGATGCCCCAGACCACAGACTGTCACAGCTTTGGGCCCAGATGCTGGGAGCCACGTGGCTGTGACGGCCCCACACTCCTTCCTGTGAAGGCAGCTTCAGGCCCGAGAAACCTCGGGGCGTCTGGGGCGAGCAGCCAGAAGAGGGAACCGAGACCCGATGCGTGTGCTCGCACCACTTTCCAGAAGCCCGGGTAGAGGTCAGAGGTCTCCCGAGGGGCTCCTGCTTTGCATCCCAGAGAGACTCCCACGCCAGGCGCTGCGGCACCTGACATCTGCGGCGTAAGACAACTTGCCCAGTACCTGTGCGGGAGTCGGATGAGAGCAGCGGGGTTTCTTCCCTCCCTGTACTTTACTGCATCAGAGTATTCTTTCTCTCTTAGACTCCAACTCCCTCTTCCCTCCACTCGCAAAGACAAAGGCCCAGAGGAAGGGTAACTCATGTCAGTCCTGACAGCAGGAAAGTTATGAGCTGGGGAGGTTCCTTCCAGTCCCCTGAGTGTGACAGATGGAGCTTTCCAGCTTCTCTCCCAGGCGGGACTCCTGCCAGTCCCGGCCCAGGGTGAGCTGGGGGGAGAGGCAGGAAGTGGGCCGGGAGCTAGAGCTCAGAAGCGCTTCCTGTGGACACTGGAGCGGCCGGCCTCATCGTGCTCCTGCGTGGCCACATCCGTGGAGACCACATCAGTTGGAAGGTGGAGAGGGAGGCCAGGATGGAGCCCCCAAGCCACGCGGAGTATTTGTGCTGTGGCAGGGCAGTTACCTGGGGAAAGAGGAGCAGGGGTAATAGCTGCCTGGTGGGTGCCAGCGTGCTGTGGCCACGGCCCTGTGGCGGGGCACACCCAGGGGATGGTTCATGCAGCTGCTCTATCTTTGAGGCACCAAGAACGGCATCCCAGCCCGTGGGGAGGGACAGTGCGTTTTGTTGGCTAATCATACAACAGATTTCTCAGGCGACAAAATTTTACCCCCACGTTCCTTGTTGACACCCCAGGCAGGGAGCCCCTGGAATGGCCGTCTCTGTGCCACAGGTAAATGGGCAGAGTTGGGAGGGGTGGGGCCCTTTCTGCATCGCCGCTGGCTGGGGGCTGCGCCTTCCACCTTCTTAGCATCCTTCGGTCCTCCACAGCCGGCCTCCAGCCCTCCCTCCAGCTGCAGCACAGGCCACGTCTCTCAGTGGCACTCGCTGGAACGCCACACCTCTGTGAGCAGGTGGAGTGAGGTGCACAGCTGCCGGGGAAGTGGCCAGAGCCCGAGCGACCTCCCCAGTGGGAGGGCCCTGGGCGCCAGCCGGCTTTCACAGGTGGGCTGCGAAGGAGGTCCATGTCCCCAAGGGCGGGTTTACCCCAGTTCTCTAATTCCTCTCCACGCTCAAGAGGCTGTTCTCGTACCGCCTGAGGACAGAGGTCTGGGCAGGTGGGAGGGAAAGTGCCGTGGAGGAGACTGGTAGACTGGACAGCCCAGTGTGGACGTGCTGCTGCGTGGTCGTGACAGAGAAAGACTGGCGTTTGGTCAGCCTCTGCCACGCCAGTGACGACTCACACTCAGCGCTGCTGTGTGCCGGGCACGGGGGGTGCTTCCGCGGCTTAATCCTGCAACGGCCGTCCCCTCATGGGGGTTCCTTCACCCCGCCTTGATCTTCATGGTGCCGGAGACTCGTGCAGTGACCCACATCCTGTCTGCAGTGCCCAGGAACGAGGTCGGGCCCCAGACGGGCCAGGACTGGCGTACAGGCCTCCATAGACGTCAGTCACACTTCATGATGGAGCTGTAACCTGTCTTGCTCATCTTGGTACCTGTTGGTCTTAAGACCCTGTCTTCCTTTTCAGGGTTTGGCCTGGAGGAACAAAGCTGGCTTGTCACCAACCAGAGCACTGTTATCTCAGAGGGGTTACTGCTGTCCTGTGTAGAGGACTGCCGAGAAAGATGGGGACTAGAGTTGAGAAAGCCAGTGTCAGGGAGTGGCCACCCCGTGGAGCAGAGGCTCACCCACCGAGGAGGGCTGGAAGAGGGTCTTGGGATGTGATGCCCGCGTTGCCAGTGGCAACGAGCTGTCTGTGAGGCAGCTCATAGCTCTTCTCCTTAGAGGAGGAGGAGGCAGCCGGGCCCTGTCACACTCAGAGTCCAGGGCCATTGTTCCCCAGCTGTTCTTTGATGTCCCTGCACAGTCTTCTGCTCAGCTGGATGGGGGAGGAAGGAGTGATGAGTTAGGGGAAAGGTGAGCCCGACCCTGCTGGCTGCCCTGGCTTAGCCCTGCAGCCCAGCTCAGCCCTCTCTGACCCGGGCCCCCCGAGTCCCATCACCAGGCCAGGGAGAGCGGCATCTGTGGGAGCCTTCCGCCTGCACGTGCATGCACACGTGGTCCCTCCGTTTCCTGGACTCTGCCTGTGCAGAAGTGGACAAGGTGAACCTGTAAACCTGTACTGGGGCTTCAGGAATCCCTGCTTTGGGATCTTAATCTACAAAGGTGAACATTTGCTGCCCTCTTCGGGGCTGAGGTCAGACCACACTGCACCATGCTCAGTGTAGGGAGGAGGCCTTGAAAGTCAGGGACCAGGCTGGGAAGGACCTGGAGCCTGATGGAAGGGGGTCGGGGCACAGCCCTGAGCCAAGGCCAGGGACCAGAACTGAAGCTGGCCGCAGCTGCCCTGGGGGTTGGGTCCCACACCCCACTTTCCCCCAAGGACTGTTAGCCCCAGGGCCCTGGGAGAAGGGCTGGTGTGCCAGGCCCTGTGCTGAGGTGCGGTCCTGCCCTGGCACAGGAGGGCACTGTTGCGGGGAGAGGGTCCCGGGGGTGGCTCCTCCACCCCACCCCTCACCAGTGGGGACGAAGAGAGAGCCGCACTCAGTGAGAACCTTCGTGAGGTAGCCGGTCATGTCCAGGCAGGCACTGCGTGGTGAGGGGCAGCACGCAGCCCTCGGCTGGGCGTGCCGTGAGTGCTGAGTGCTGCCGTCTGGAGTCCAGCGTGACGCCTGGGCAGTGAGTTCCACAGGGGCTTTGGGGAGCGGGAGCAAGGAGGCGGCCCTGCACTCCTGGGCAGCCTGAGTCCTGACTGTTGGTTGCAGTGAGGAGGGGTGCAGGAGTCCAGAGGTGGAGCTCTCAGGGACAGGGCCTTAGGGTCCTCTGGGGGCCTGGGTGCAAGACGGGGTATTGAGAACAGTGAAAAGGAGCAGGGTGCTCGCCCTGGGCTAGAGGTCGGAAAAGAGCTCAGGGGCCTGGAGGTGGAAAAGGGTCCCCAGGATTTGGAGTTGAGTCCAGGCTGGGGTCCCAAAGGCAGGCGGACCTGGATGCGGGTCATGGCGGGGTAGGGATGAGCCGGGGCACGGTCCTCCTGCTGGTGCAGCCGGAGGCATACAGCAGCCACACAGGTTCGGACGCCCGTACGTGGCAGCAAGGGTGAAGGTCTTGAGCATGACCTGGGTCATCTTTTCGCTGGTGGCCTTGGGGCGAAGTGGGGCTTTGGTGAGTGGCGCCTGTGCTCCTTCCAGGCCACACACTGCTTGTAGAGGCCGTGGCGGCATTTCCTCTCCCCGTCCTCCCGACCCTCTTCTAGTCTCAGTTTACCCAACTCCTCCCTGGGGGCTGGTGGCACGGGGAGGGGGAGCACGCGGACACTTGGTGATCTGATTGTCACCTCCTCGGTGAAGCCAGCCTTCGCCAAGCCCAAGGTGTCACACATGAGCGAGGTGATCTAGTCCTCGTCACATGTGGCCACGGGCTGCGGCTGCAGGGCGGAAGGGGGTAGCCAACACTCGGCTCCCTGTGGGACCCCTGGGGCAGAGCCGAAAACAGCCCTGTCCTCCTGGGATGAGCAGCACCTGGACCCCGCCCCTGTCTCCTCATTTCCTCCGTATTGCTCAGCCCAACAACTGCTTCAGAGCCTCCCCCCCCCCTCCCGGGTGTCTGGAGCCTGGGGAGAGCTGTGCTCCAGGAGGAGCAGGTGCCCCTTCCAGGACCCTGCCTCTCGCTGTCCCACCTCCAGCCTGGGGGCTCCTTGCTCCCTGTCATCCCAGACCAGGGCCAGCTCAGATTCAAACCAGACGGGCTTGTCCCTCCTGCCCCTTTGTCTTGCTGGACTTTGCAGGAATGCTCCCATTTTGCAGATAGGGAAGCTGAGGCCCAGGTAGGTGAGGGAGGTAATGCAGCAAATCAGGCTTAGACCTGTGGCCATCCCTTCTTGAACCTTTGTCCTCTGGACACTGGGCCCTTCTTGATACTCTTGCTGCAATCCCCACCCCAGGGAGATGGTCCCCCTACGCCTTAGCTGCCCTCAATGAGCGTCCTGGGTAATCTCCTTCACCCTACCACCCTCCCCCTGGCAACCCCAGGCTCGGTGCCTGGCACCCACTTGACATGCCAGGAGGAGAGTCCAGGCCAGGTGGGGAGACTGGAGACCCCAGCTCAGGTTTGTACCAGCTCCATGTCAGATGTTCTGGGAGGCTGTAGGCTCCAGAAGGTGTCAGGGGAGGGGGTGGCGTGCTAAGAGATGTGTACCTGCTGACCCCATGGGGCTGGGGTTTGGCCACGTTCCCAGGACTCAAAAGCTCCAGAGGTGGTGGGTGGCACCTAGTATTTCTCTAGCCCAGGGGTCCCCAAATCCCAAGCCATGGACTGGACTGGTACCAGTCCATGGCCTGTTAGGAACAGGACCACACTGCAGGAGGTGAGTGGCAGGTGAGTGAATGAAGCTTCATCTGTATTTGCAGCCGCTCCCCAGCGCCAGCATCACCGCCTCAGCTCCGCCTCGGATCATCAGGCATGAGATTCTCATAGGAGCACCAATCTCTGGTCCCCAAAATGTTGGAGACCACCACTCTAGCCCATGTATGGCCAGTGGGTCTAGGGGCCAGCTCTGGGATGGGGCACCTGGGATCTTCCCAGCCCATAGGTGATCATCAGGGCCTGGGGGCCTGGGTTGTGAAGCTGGTCTCAGGAGTGGGGACCAGCTCCCCTACCATCCCCAAAGCTTAGGATCTGTTCCTACTGCCCCACTCAGGGAAGGGGGAGTTGGAGGACCGCTTGGATCAGAGCCGGGACCCAGGCTGGGGCCTCTAGGCCTCTCCCCCCGCCCCCCTGCAGGGAGAGACTCCCTGCAATCTGGTCATGGTGGGCAGTCCCAGGGTGGGAGTGCGCTCCCCATCCTTGTGGACAGCACAGAAGTTGCCAGGGTCTCAGAGGAGATCCCTGCCCTGTGGAAGCCAGTCCAAAGAGTCTGTTACCCATAGGGCAAACGTCCCTCATTGGACCAGCGAATCCCCATCTCCTTGCTTGCTTACCTAATGCCGTAAGGAGTGCCCGATGTGCGATCTTGGCAACTGCAGGAGAGAAAGGCCAAAGATGTTCCCACCACCATCTAGACAACACCATTGTTCGGTCTGTGTGTCCTTTTAGACTTCTGTCTTTCTCTAGATATTTTTTCTTTGTTTTAGAAAAACAAGATCATATCACACATTATGTTTTCCTTGCTATTTTTTCTCGTCTGTTTTAAAACAACTGAAATGTGACAGGCATACAGAAATGCGTACAAGTTTTTGAACGTCTAGCCACTTGCAATGAAATTATCACAGCGATCACATTTGTGTAACCAGCACCCAGAAGCCCCATCACGCCCCTCCCAGCCCCTACGCCCTCCTGCTTCCCCCAGGATCCCCACTACCTGACCACCCCCCCCACACACACACATACCATGGCTTAGTCCTTCCTGCTGCTCTTCATATGAATAACTAGCTGTAGGTGGTTCGTTTTCACTGCTATAGAGTGTTTGGTTGTATAAAACACTACATGGTCCCCTACTCTCTTGTTGAAGACCTACCCCTGCTTTTTTGGAGGGGTGCGCTGCTGAGGAGCCGGGGGAAGGGCAGAGACGTTAGTATTAACCCAGCAGACCTAGGTGCAAACCCTGTCCTGGCAATCGTAGGCTCAGCCATGGTTCTTAACCTCGGCCATCTTCTTTCCTCCTCTGATGGGGGTTCTGAGAGAAGCCACGTCACAGGGACCTTGAGGAAAGTCCTGGAACAGAACGCCTGTGTGTCTGCTTCACAAATTTTTACTTCTTTTCCTCTGGCTGCTGGTGAAGGAGTTGAACATATGATTCTTCAGGGAGTAACCCAGGGAACCAGAGAAAGGCCCCTCCCTTCCTCAAGTATATTAGGGTCCCTTGCCTGACTGCTCTCTAATATGGGCGTTATTACTTTGTTCTTAGGACAAAAGCCTGACAATGCCCAGTGGGCAACAGGGAGGTCCCTGCCCCTTCCTTCTCCCAGTGGCAGGCAGCCCAGCCCTGGGCCCCCAGGCTGTGTCCCTTGGGATTGGGGTGGGGCGGGGAATTTAGAAGCATCTGTCCTGGGCTGTTTGCCAGAGCCCAAGGCAGGGGAAGGGCAGGGAGCCTGGTGGTGGGGGTAGGGGTGAGGCGGGGCAAGACTGAGACCAATGGACTTCAACAATGCCCACAAGTGGGTGGGGGAGGGTGAAGAAAGGCCCTGATATATTCCTCAGGGCCTGGGAGCCCACTCCTCCAGAGGAAGCTCAGGCACAGCCCATCCTTTGGGGCCCTCTGGGTTCATTGCCACCTTTCTGTGAGGCCTCTTTCTGTCCCCATGGGGCTGAGGTTTCTCCTCCAGCGCTCCTGTTTTCCCAGTCTCTTGCTACCCCACCTCACCCCTATCCTCTGCCACAGCCTTTGATGCTATTGACCACAACATCAAAACTGGAACTTCTGGAAACTCTCCTCCATAACAGCTTGCGTGACAGTTAAAAGCATGGGCTTCTGAGCAGACAGACCTGCCCTGGAATCCTGCCTAGGCTGCCTTTTAGTTGCGTGACCTGAAGCAGGTCACCCAGTTCTCCGGGTTTATTTCCTCATTTATAAAAAATTTGAAAGAAGAGTATCTTCCTCATGGCAATGTTGTGAAGATGGAATGAGATTATATGGGTAAGTCCTGGCTCGGTGGGTGGCTCCTTGCCCCTTTCCTGTTCACCTTATACCTACTGTTCAGTCTCCTGCGATTCATGAATGTCCAAGTGTCTGATGTATACCCGGCCCTTCGGTGAACCAGACACAGACTTTGCTCTCAGGTGGCTCCCTAGTCCAGGGATGGGCACCGACCCTCTGGGTAGTGCTACCACAGGGACTGCTGGGCACAGAGGTGGCACAAGGCCCGGGGTGGCCAGTGAAGGCTAACTGACACAGTGCCACCCCATTACTTCCTATCATATCACGGCACTTTCAATAGCTTCTCATTAAGTTCTTGCTTATTGTCTGTCTCTCCCCTCTGGATTGTCAGTTCTTGTTCACTACAGGTCCAGAACAGTTTCTGGAACACAGTAGTGGCTAGTAAATACTCGTCGAATAAGGTAAGATGTATCAGTAAGTGGAAGCTGGAGTGGCGGAAAAGGAAGGCTAGCTAAGAGTTGCAAAAGTGTTCCAGGTAGACCACAAGATACAAAGAACTGAAAGGATTAGGGGAGGGCAGGGTGGGGAGAGGGAGGATCAGTGAGCAAGGAGGAAGGTGTGGAATATTTAGAGATGAGGAGTCACATTCAGATATTGGGGCTTGGTCTAGCAAGCGATGGGAACCAATCAAAGTTAAGGCGGTGTACGACTTGGTTAGATTTAAGTTTAAAAAGAAGGAAAGAAGGAAGAGATGGAGGGAGGAAGGGCGGAAGGTCGGCTGCCACAGCATGGGGGCTGGGATTAGAGAGGGTAATAATAGTAAATCAGGGAGAGTTCAGTTAGGTCAGTGTCAGACGTTCCCGCCAGAAATAATAGTGGCTGGGCGGAGAGGAGGGATTTCTGAATAGAGAGAGAGATTTGAATACTGAATGAATGGAGGGAGGAGTGTAGACTGCCGCCTTGATTTCTGACTTATGTGATAGGATGACTAAAGATGTCGCTCAGGAAGATAGGCCGCTTTTGGGGCGGGGAAAAACGGAAAGGGCCGTTCCCCGATGCCCCGCCTATCGGCGGTAGGATGGCTTTAATTGGCTGTTTCGAGGATCGCGCCAAAAACTGACAGGGGCGGGTGGGAGGCGTGGCCTTGCGTCACTTCCGGGACGCCCTCTCGCTGCCTCCCTGACTCGGGAACTTCCGGCCGCGAGCTCCATTTTGACTTCCTGACCTTGGGTTTGCGTTCTGCTGTCTGCGGTCTACTCAGTGCAGTCATGTCTGTGCTGGCGCCGCTGCTGCTGAGGGGCCTGACTGGCCCGGCCCGGCGGCTGCTGGTGCCGCGTGCCCAGATCCATTCCAAGCCGCCGCGGGAGCAGCTCGGAACCATGGTGAGGAGCGGGTCGGACCGTGGGTTCCGCGGCGGCTTTGGGGCGGCCGGGTCTGGAGCGCCGGGCTGCGCGGCCTGGGAGTGTCCTGCACTTGGCGACCCGCAGCATAGCGGCGTGGCAGTGCTGGTTTTGGCGTGGTGGAAGGGGCAGTGCCCGGGCCAGAGTCGTTCGGTCAGCCCCGGGATCTCGGGTCACCCCCTGTCAGTCCCGGTCCTGTTGCTTAGTCGCTGTGCAGCCTCGAGCAAGCCCTCTCTGACCCCGTTTACTCATCCGTTTATTAGGGGCGCCTGACGACAGTCAACTCCCCCTATAGATATTAGGGAACAGGGTGGGCAGGAGGACCCCAATAGGTCTTTGTAGTCACCAGAGATGTGGGAGGGTTTAAGCCTTCGCGACAGTTTTCACCCGTTTGACGTTTTCGTACGTTGCCTCAGCGGCGGAACCCGGCCTTGAATGCAAGTCTTCAGGATCCAGATTAGCGGACCTGCAGTTAAAGCACAGCCGGGGGAGATCACTGCGTTTGAGGAAATAATAGTGAAAATAATAGCAACGGCCATCTGCTGAGCCCCTCTCCGTGCCAGGCGCTGTGCCAAGGCTGCTGTGCTGGTCTCAGTCCTCCCAGAGACCCGGAGAAGACAGGGCCGTTATCTCCATGTCGTGGTTGAGGAAACTGAAATTTAGGAGAGGGGGTAGGTGGATTTTGAGAGTTATTGGCCTATGCAAGGTTTCTGGGTCTCAACAGATCAGCTCTAAGCAGGTTTAAATTCTCGTTCCTGTCCCTTTACTTTATCAACTGATGGTGGATTTCTCCATGGATCCTAACCCAGGCTGGCCCCCACCACTGTATCTGACACTTTACCTTAGGACCTAGAGTGGACCTTGGATCTGCTACGTCCCTCCTCTGGAACCTGAGTCCTGACTTCCTGAGGGGGGCTTTCGGCCGCCTGAGAAGGCTGCTGGGACTTTGGGAGGCCTGGGGCAGTTGGTCCTTACTCTGGGGGTTCCTTCTTCCTTGTTCTCTGTGTAGGATATCGCCATTGGGCTCACCTCCTGCTTCCTGTGTATCCTCCTACCGTCCGGCTGGGTCCTGTCTCACCTGGAGAGCTACAAGAAGCGAGAGTGAAGGGGGGGCCTGGCCTCTCTCTTCACCCTGTGACCTGACCACCCCTGGCCTGTCCTGATCATGTCTGCTGCATTCCTGGCCAGCCTCCCCTGGACCACGTCCTTCAATTACTGTGACCTCTCGATTTCTCCATTGCGACATCATGGGACCACATAAATTGATTTATAAGGCCCTGCTCGGTAGGGACCCCATTATAACAATAAAGTCTATTTAAATCTTGCTTCGGAAGCTCACCGTGGCTTTGACCTGGGCTCCTGCCCCCATACTTGAGCTGAGGTTGGTGTTGGGTGGGGGTGTGGGGAAGAGGGCCTGACCGGCTGCATGTCCCTGCTGGCTGACTGCCCTGTGATGGGTTGCATGTGCTCAGCCATTCTTGCTGCTGGGGAGTGGTGCTTCCTTTGCATACTTTCATAAGTTGACATGTTTTATGGCTCCTTGGGAAAACAACGCCTGCTGGCATTGGGCAGCCTTTCTTTCTCATCCCTTCTGGTACCCTTGATTGTGTCAAGCTCAAGGCCGTGTGTGCATGCCTGCCTTCTGCCATGGGGCCGCCTGTGCTGCTGGAAGCCCTTCCCTACGGGTGCAGCCTTCCCTGTCCTCAGTCCTCAATCCTTCCTCAGGTGGTGGCGTCCTTCCTAGCTGGAGGGCGGGAGAATTTAACGATGTCTTATTTTATTATGTCAGCTCCAGGGCCACTTTCCTTTTAGCACTGTTTGTAAGTGCTTATGGATTGACTGGCTTCCTGGTTTCCCTATCTGCTTCGCCTCTCTTTGTTGGCTTGGGGAACTTGCTGCTCCTTCATCCCTAGGCCCTTCCTCAGTGATTTTTCCTGGGGTATTGGGTGGGGTGCTCCTTAGCTGGGGCAGTGTGTGTGAAGTGTTCCACACGAAACTGGAATCCCGACTGTCAGTGTCTGGAAGGAACTCTCAGACCTGGCCCCAGGCCTGTAGGACTTCAGGCTGTCCTTTGTATTCTCTTTTACTGGAGTAACGTGGCTGATTTCTGAACAGACACAGGTTCAGTGTCCCCTGTGGAGCTGAGGCTGCCAGGACTCCTGGGGCCCAGATGGTGTGTAAAGCTGCCAGGTGAGAGCTGAGGGGCTCTAGGGTGTGGTAGGCTGTAGGCCCTGGGTGTCAGAACACACGCCTTCCCAGCCCCTCTTTTGCAGAGCTCTTGTTTTCTGATTTATGTTGACCGAAGCTGAAGGCGGACCTTGCCCTCCTTCCTTTGTCTAGTTTTTCCTGGCCTTTTTTTGTGTGGTGTCCAGTGATGCCTGTGGGGCGCAGTGCCTGGATACTGTGGCAAGTTTAGCTTTTGCCCATGGCTGCTTCCCTGAGGGGTGGGCAGTTGGTTGCTAGGCTTGTTTCCTTCCATACAAGCCAGGCTTTGTGTCTAGTCCTGGAGGGACAGTGCCTAAAATGCTGGGAGGTGTGCACAGGTTGGGAGATTGGCCAGGGGAAGAGGAGAGCCCTTGTCGGATCCGAAGGGCCAGCCTGAGCCAGCCCGGGTGCCGAGCAAGGGGCGTCCACCTGTCACTTGCAGGTACTTTAACAGCACCCTTGTCTCTGGGGAGAGGGGCCAAATAGCTCTCTCCTCCCAAACAATGAGGGCACTCCATTCCCTGCCTCGCTCTGGGAGGCTTTCCTGTTGACACTTCCTGAGCACAGAGAGCTGTTTGGCCCTTGGTTGGCTCAGCTTGTTGTGGGCACAGATTAGGCCACAGGGGTTCCCCGTAGCAAGAATCTGACACCAGGAGAGAAGAGCTATCTTGGATTTCTGTGGTAAGTCCACTGCCCTGTCAAGGGTTTTGATTGGGTGTTCTGCAGTTTTGTGCCCCTGGAACCTATAGGGACAGTGGTCCCTCTATCCCAGGAGATCTACTCCAGCTGTGCATCTCGAGCCACCGCTCAGGTTGATGGGAAGCCAGCGGTCACAGGCAAGCCCTTCAGAGCCCTGGTCTGAGAAAGTCCTCACAAGCCCAGCTGCGCCTCCAGCTCTTGTTCTCCCACAACCTGCAGGGCCCCGGATATGGGTGTGGGCAGGGCCATGCACAGGGGGGTGGATGGGACAGCGTAGGGTGCAAGTGACCTGTCGTGCTCGAACCCCATCCTCCCTTTGGTTCTCAGTGTGGCCACTAGGCCTGAAATCTGGGCACCTTCCAGTGTCCCGCTCTCATCCCCCACCAAATCGGGGGCCCTGGGACCATTCCCTATACAGAAAATGCTTCTCGTACTCCCAGGGGCATTTTCTGTGTCTGAGGTCTCTGTTGGATCCTGAGTCTGGAGGGGTGGGCGTCTGTGCCCAGGTGCGCACCCTGAACTGGGGGAGACTGCAGTCATGGCGGATGCTGTAAGGTCAAGAACACTGGCCTGTGAGTCAGAGGCCTGGCTCGGTCACGTACTGTATGACCTTGAGCAAGATGTTTAGCCTCAGCCTCAGTTTTCATGATATAAAATGAAGGTGGTGTGTCAGAATAATGTCTTCCCCAAAGATATCCGTGCCCTGATTTTTGGAATTTGTGAATAAGTCACTTACCTGGCAAAGGGGACTTTGCAGGCGTGATTAAAGTTAAGCATGTTGAAATGAGAGGTTATCCTGTGGGTCCAGAACAATCGAGTCATTACGGTGGGTGAGAAAGGCAGCGTGCATCTCAGAGATGCCACCTGAGAAGGACTGCCCACCCATGCTGGCTTTGTAGATGGAGAAAGCAGGCCAAGAGCCAAGGAATGCAGCGGCGTGTAGAAGCTGGTGATAGTCCTGGAGTCACAGCCAGCAAGAACATGAGAATCTCAGTGGTAACAGCTGCAAACAAGTAAATTTTGCCAACAACCTGCATGAGTAGGAAGCGGATTTTCCCTCAGAGCCTCCTGAAAAGAATGTAGCCTGCAAAGACCTTGGTTTTGGTCTGGCGGAACCCGTAGCAGACCTCCAGCCTCCCAACTGCACATCACGATGTGTTGTTTCTCAGCCACGAGGTGTGATGATCTGTTTACGGCAGCAATGAGGGAGCTAAATGCATCATTCTGGTGGCGCAAGGCTCCCCCCGGAAGGGGCTGGGTCCTCAACAGACCTGAGATGTTTTGGAATATGAGGCACTTAGAGGAGGACGTGTGAGGAGGAGCGTAGGTGGTATGAGTCTGAGGGGTGCCTCTTCCTTTGCCGCCCCTGCCCCTCTGCTCGCTTTCTGCCTTAGGTGGTCTGGACCCTGCCTGCAGGTATCGACCCAGACAGAAGCCCAGACGTATGGCCTCTACCGGCTTCATCAGTCTGGCCTCTGTGCCTTCATAACCTCGCAAGGCCATGATTTTGGGGCCGGTGGCCTGTGGACCATCGTAGGTTCCTGCAGTGACAGTTCAAGAGGTTCACTGGGGGCCGGGCACGACCCCACTCTTCGCATTTGGGCAGCTGCCTGCCTCCCAAGATGGCCTCAAAGGATCCCTGAGCCCTCGTTTTTGGCCCATGTTTGATACTTTCTCTTGGCCATGGCCTCCCTGTGAGGTTTGTGACTGTCGGAGGGGCTGCACTGTGTCCTTGTTGCCTGGCCTCCTGCTCTGAGAGGTGGAAGAGGTTGGGTGGGCCTGAAAATGTGTCCCCCTGGGGGCTCTGCCATGCTGTAAATCCTTCCTCCGAGGCCGAGGCCGGGGTTTCACAGCCCCTGGGGCCTGGTTTGGGGTCTCTTCTCCCTCCACCTGACAGAAGCCGATGGACGTGGATGTGGGGTCTGGACACACTCCTGGGCTGTGAAGAGGTATCTGTGCCATGTTGGTACTGTGGAAAATACAGCCCTGGGCTGCTGCCCGTCACCTTCGTGACTATCCAACAGCTGCCGGAAACCCAGTAACGGTGCCGCCTGTTTCACTGCTGGCCTCAGCAGCACTGCACCATTTCTGGGTTGGCAAATTGGGAGGCAGAGAAAAGTCTGGAGCTGTGCTGGTGACTCCTGACAAATGTGCAGTTGGTTTTAGATGCTTCAGAAAAAGAGAATCGAAACCCCCAAATGGTAAAAGTAACACCAAATAAATTTGTATGGAAAAAGAGTGGCGCAAAAGTTGAGCACCGCGGGCTGGATCAAGAGCAACGGTTTCCCTCCGGCCATTTCCTTCCCATCATGCCTGAGGAGAGGAGGAGGGCTGGACGGCAGGTAGGAGGAAGGACCCTCTTTTTCAGGCCCTTTGTATGTGAGGGTGCGGGTCTGTTCTGCAAGCCCCAGCCATTTAGGAGGGAGGTATTTACTTGCTGTTGGCAGCTTGGCTGCAGTCCAGCACTGGCCCACAACTGGGATCCCTTCTGACTCACCAGAGCAGCTGTGTTTCCTGTCCTGACCATTGGTCCCAAACCCAGCTCCCCGTGTGTCCTCCTTGACCAGAGACTCCCAGTTGAAGTAGGGGTGGAGTTGTTTTATCGCTATTTTCAAGATTTTAAACAGCCCAATTGTGTGTTATCATCAACTATCTTAGCTTTTCATTTGGTAATACCAGTTTTAGTCTACCGACTGAAGATCCGTTTGGCAGTTACAGATTTCATTGTTAAAATCCAAGCAAAGAATGAACAGTTTGGTAGGCATGGGGTCCAAACAGGGTGGACTTTTGCTTTTTTTGAATTTGAAAGAAACCCCATGGCTCAATGACCCATTAATAGCAATTTGCACTGCTTCTGGGACACAGATTTGACATGTGTAGCATTACTATGAGAAGGTCACCGTGGGCTGTGTGGGGAGCCCAGGCACCAACTGTACCTGCTCCAGGACTGGACAGAGCTCATGAAAACATTCGGCCATATTCTACTCCTGTACTCTCACGGGGACTCAGGCGCAGCCTCCTTGAGTGTTAGAAGACCATTGCTCTGTCATGAAAAAGGCCCTCAGTAGTGAAAAGTTGGGAACTAGAGCCCCGGACTGTAACCTCTCTAATTAGTATCTTCAGCATCCGAAACCTTGCCACTCTAACCCTTTTTATTTTTACATAACTCACAGGCAATTTCAGTAGATCACACGGGAAGATCCCGTGTACCCTTTACCCAGTTTCCCCATTGGTAACATCTGCAACCACACCCCCTCCTTAACCCCCTCCAGCCCCCACCCCCTCCTTAACCCCCTGGCAACCACCAATCTGTTTTCCATTTTTATTAACTCCCTGTTTCAAAAAAACAAAAAAACACTTTTCTCATAACCAGAAGTCCACGGAGTCCAAAGTTAGGTCTCAAGGCTTTGGCCTTGACACCAGGGGACATGTTGTCCCTGCAGGAAGCTGGGCACCAAAGCCCGCTCAGGAGGACCCAGACTGGTGGAAAGGGGCGGTGGTGTCTCAGGCTCGGATCTTCGCATGATTCCCTGTCTCCTCGGCCAGGCACCCACTGCCATCGCCTGCCGTGAGCTCTGGAGCCCACCTCAGGAACGCTGCCTTCGGTGATTTTAATTTCACTTTCCTACTTATCTCAATCCGCGTTTCAAACTCCAGAGAAAACTGGACAGGTTCCATGAGGCTCTTCTTAGCACCGGGGGCTTTGGGAGCCTG
Source organism: Rousettus aegyptiacus (assembly GCF_014176215.1). NCBI lineage: Eukaryota > Metazoa > Chordata > Mammalia > Chiroptera > Pteropodidae > Rousettus > Rousettus aegyptiacus. The sequence continues at coordinate 115,433,626 of NW_023416308.1, forward strand.
GGAAGATGGAGCCAAGCAGGTGCGCGGGTAGAGGGTGGGTGGGGCAGTCGTCCCTCGCTGGGCCTGGGCTCCCACGGGCCGGGGAGGCCACAAGAACTGCGAACGCCTCCGGTGACAACGCCTGAGGGGATCTCGTTGCCAGGGGCGTTGCTAAGGAGGGGCCACGAGGAGGGGCGCTCTTCCGGGAGGAGGGCAATCGGTAACCCGGAAGCGGTCGACAGTGCGGCGCTGTTTAAAGATGGCGGCGGAGGAACCTCAGCAGCAGAAGCAGGAGCCGCTGGGCAGCGACTCCGAAGGTACTGGCCGAAGGAGGGCTGTCCGGCCCGGGCTAGCGGGGGTGATGCCGGGCCGCTGGTTCCCGGAGGGGCCGAGGACGGGACGGCCGGTGGCCGAGGATGAAGCGAGCGGACGGCCCTTTCCTCCGCCGCCGCCGCCGCCTCCCCTCCCCCTCACAATGGAAGGAGCTGCCGCCGCCGCGACCCCCGGCCGAGCGGGCGAGCGAGCGGGCGGGGCGGCCCTGGCCCGCGGCACTTCCCCATCGTGCGCGCCCGGGGCGGGGCCTGGGCCGCCCCGCCTCCCGCCCAGCCCCCTCGGCGCCGGGCTCCCGAGTCCCCATCCCTGCTGTCCTGGTCCCTGCTGGCAGGCCGAGGCCTACCTAGGCTGGGGTCCGGCCGCTCTCCTTCTCTAGAGCAGTCCGCACCCGGGAGGGTGTCGAGTTACTCCGGGCTGCGGAGCATATAGGACTGGGCAGCCGCTAGGGATGCGGTGGCCCAGGGGTGTGAGCGGCCGCGGGTGTGCCCATGAGGACTGCAGCCTGCGTGTCCGGTAGAGCCCCCTCTTCTGGCCTTGCAGCCCCTTTCCGCCTGCCTGGGCATTGTTTTCTTAGACCTCTGACGAGTTGGACCTTTCAAAATGGTGCCACCTTCTCCTTTATCACTTACGAGTTAGGCCCTGGGGACTGAGTCGCTTGGGTGGGAGGGGACAGCACCATTGCAGGGCAGTGAAAGTGAAAAGGCTGGGTCCAGGCCCAGCTAAGGATCCAAGATGCTCAGGCCCAGAGAGATTGGCCTTCGCAGTCATTCAGCAGCCTGCGTCCCCCGCCCCCCATTGTAACAGCACACTTGAAGGCCTGAACACTGGGAGACCCAGGCCCTCAGAAGGGACTTGTTCAGGATCACATAAGTTAAAGAGCCAAGACCAGAATTCCTGGCTTCTGGCTGCTCACCAGTGGCTGCTCAGATGGGGTCCATAGGGTGGACCTGTCTAACTCACTGATGAACTCTTAAACAGTACCTGTCTCGCGTTAGCCCCTTACAGCCGAGGAAAGTTCTGTGCACTGTGGTGGCAGAGGAGAATAGCTGTGGCTGAGAGCTCAGCCTTTGGAATTAAGCAAACCTGGGTTTGACCACAGGCCTTCCTTCACTAGTTGTGAACCTGGGCTGATTACTTCACCTGTCTGCATTTGTTTTATCTGTAAAATGAGCACTGTTTAGAATACCCGGGACAGCAGGAGGAGGAAGGGTGTGGTCAAGTAAGGTGCAGGCTCACAGGAAGCTCTTCATCCAGTCCAGGACTCTGCCTCCTCATCTTACTTTTCCCAGGAGACCTTGCCTGGCCCCAGAGCATTTCCAGGCTGCTGGGAAGTGATGTTAGACAGCTGGGGGCAGGGGTGTTAGAACTGGAGCAGCACACCCCCAGCTCTGTCACCCCCACCCCCAAGCTTTCCAACATCACCTCTGCCCCCCATTTTAAAGATGAGAAAACCAAGGCCTGGGAGGGGAAAGGACTCTGCCAGGATCACATGGTGGGGGGTGAGACACATACTTCCAGATTCTAAGCCTGCAGGCTCTCCTGGCCGCTTTTGTCCTTGGTCTAGCTGCCTGGAGTGGAGACAGCGAGGGTCCACTGTAATCCTCGGCCTTCTTCCTTTTTCCAGGTGTTAACTGTCTTGCCTATGATGAAGCCATCATGGCTCAGCAGGACCGAATTCAGCAAGAGGTGAGGGACTGTGGCCAGTGGCTCTGTCATGGGGACACATAGGCGAGGCTCGAGGCCTCTTGTTTATCTCTGCTTTGGAAGCCCCCCTCCTCTCCCAGCTGTACTAGATGCTAGATGCCTTTGTGGGGGGTCACTGTGCCACTGGGTGACTGGCCTGGCACCCCTGGTGTAAGTGTTCTGGCTGGTAGGTGTGGATCACTACATCCGCCTCTGCCTGCCAGAGCATGATGGCTTTCCTGTTCTCTGCAGATTGCCGTGCAGAACCCTCTGGTCTCGGAGCGGCTGGAGCTCTCGGTCCTGTATAAGGAGTATGCTGAGGATGACAACATCTATCAACAGAAGATCAAGGTGGGAGCCTGGCCAAGGGGGCAGGAAGAGCCCTGGGGGCGGGGGCGGGGGTAGGAGCACACCTGCTTCACATTTGCTTCTTGCTGGGCCTGGCCTGGCAGGGTAGGGTGTTGGAGGAGCCCTCTGTTGCTGGTTAAGTGCACAGACTCTGGAATCAAAAGACCCCGGTTCAAATCTTGACTTTCCACACAGCAGCTGTATCCTTGGCAGATCCTTCAGTGTCTCTGAGATGTGGGGTCCTTATCTACAAAATCAGGATGAGGAAAGCATAGGCCTGTGGTTGTTGAGGGTGGTTGTGAGGTTGAGAGAGGTAATACCTGTGGGGCCTGGAGCTGGCTTGCAGGGAGCTGATGGTCTGAATACTGAGTGGGCTGGGGCTGTGTCTGGGCAGAGGATTGTGGCAGGAGTGTGTCCCGTAGCCTGTCTCCGAGAGCTTTGTGGAGAGGCAGGCAGCAGTGGGGAAAAGGGGCCTACAGACCTTTGTGCCAGGCCTTGCGGCATCACTTACAAACAGGTAAGCCCTTTGCCCACTCACTTTCTTCTCTGTGAGCTGGGAGGTGGAAATGTGACGTGGATATGTGTAAACAGTATCCATTGGCATAGCTGAGGGCTCAGTAAATGTTACTCCTCCCTCTCCCCCTTCAGATCAGAGATATTTAGAACCTTCCATTTGAAAGGAGGGACCTTTGGGGCCAGGCAGGTACCCAGGTGACTGAAGGTGGCCAGGTCAGGTGGTGAACAGCAGCACCACAGCTCTGGATCAGCCAGTATCAGGAAGTGGGAGCACCTGGGGTAGATGGGCGGGTCCATGCCCATCTATTGTTGCCAGATGTTTGTTCAAGACAAACTAGAAATTATTTTGATGTGAAATCTTCAGATTCTTACAGTCGGCGGCTAGTTCACATGTAAAATGTGTGGACCAAACAACACACTTGTGGGGTAGATCAAGCTGTGTGTGGCTTGTGGTCCACTCTGACCCCTTGTTCAGCGTGTTTATGATTTACCCAAAAGGCCTGTGTAGAGATGAAGGCACTGGTTTGGGGGCCTGACAGACCTGGGTTTGAGTCATGGCCTCACCACTCCAGCCGTGCGATCTTGGGCAACACGCTGAGCTTTTTGGAGCCTCTGTTCTCTCACCTCTGCGTGGAGACGTCTCTGCCTCACAGGGCGAGCTTAAGGCTTGAAGGAGATGGTGGCGGGCGGTGCGTAGCGCTCAGCCAGGACTTAGGAAGCCGGGGGGCCCTTCCCCTGCGGTGGGTTAGTGGAGTGGGGCCCCCATTTCAAGATTTACCTGTCACACCTTTGCCACCCTTGTAAAATCTACAGGGTAGGCCTTGGGTTCTTCCCATCGAGTAATTCAATGAATATTCGAGTAGCCACTGCATGCTGTCTGTGCAAGAGATCTGACACCCCTACTCTGTGCTGTGCCTGCGCCCACCTTTATTTCTGGGTGCTGAGCCTAAGCCTAGGTGGCAGAGCCCAGGCAGAGCTGAGTGACTGTGAAATGGCTCCCTGTGAGGATTAATAGGATAATGGACACCAGCCCGCAGCAGAGGGCCTGGCGCAGAGTGAGCGCGCAGAAGGATCCTAGTAGCAGAGCTGGTACTGCAGTGACTTGGGCTCTTTGTACGCATCGTGAGCTGTTGATCTCACATTTATGAGTGAACCATGGGCCAAGCACTGCTTTGGGTACTGGAGATAGAGTGAAGGCGTCCACTGACAAAATCCTGCCTTTACAAAGCTCACAGTTCACAGTGGAGAGACAGCAAGCCGGGGTGACTAAAATGTGGTGAGTGCTGTGGAGAAAAGCGACGTGGGACGAGGAGCCGAGGAGCCGAGGAGCCGGGGAGCGGGAGGGTTTGCAGCTTTAAGGAGGGTGCTTGGTGAAGGGCTCGCTGAGAAGGCGGCGTTCGAGCGAGGAGCCGAAAGAGGTGCAGGAGCAGCTCGCGACCGTCAGGGCGGAGCGGTGCGGGCCGAGGTCCCGGCAGGACTGCCCTGGTGGTGCTGGTGGTTGGAGGAGCGGCGTGGAGGCTGGTGTGACTGGGCGATGTGGGGGCTGTAGCCAGAGAAAGGATTTAGAGGGGGATGGACGGAATCCCCGGATTTCCTGGGTTGCTGGTGGCTGGGGCGAGGATGGACGGAGCAGCAGGTGGAGGCAGGGAGGCCTGAGGCGGAAGCTGTGCCGGAAAACTGGCGGGAGGTGGGAGCGGCAGAGCTAGGGAGTGAGCAGCTCTTGGTACTGCGTGCTAGGGAGTGAGCAGCTCTTGGTACTGCGTGTGTTGAAGACGGAGCCAAAAGGATCTGCGTTGGGTTGGATGTGGTGGGACAGAGGAGTCAGCAGTGACGGTTTGGGCTTGAACAGCTGAAAGGCGGAGTTGCAGCTGATTGAGGGGAAGGCGGGAGGAAGGAGCAGGCATGCGGAGGTCAGGGCACACCGGGTTGGGCTGGGGGCTCAGAGGAGGTATCAGCGAGGCGGTCGGTGTGGGAGTTGAAATTAGAGTTCAGGTGAACCCACAGTGTAAATATATACATGCCTTACTGTTAAAATGTACAGACGAGACTTAAGATTTCATTAGTCAATGTCACCATAAAATAAATAAGTACTACCTCACCACAAAAAAAAAAAAAAAAAAGAAAGAAAAGAAAAGAAGTCGGAGTTCAGGGCTGAGATGGAGCAGGGGGAAAGTTACATATAGGGCCATTTAAGTCCCAAGATTGATGACATCAAGAGTGAGTTTAGTTGACAAGCAGAAGCTGTCCCAGGCCTGAGCAGGGTTGTGCCGTGTTGCAGTCACTGTGGATGGATGTACGTCATGACCATCTTCTGGCGGATGACACGTGTCTTGAGGAAGGGTGCTCTGTGGTTTGGCGGCGGCCTTGACCTGCACGGGTTAGAGAGATGAGGAGTGGCAGTAGGGTGGGAGGAGGGCAAGGAGGAGGTGGGGTGGACAGGCCATGTGGCGGCGGCATCGCCGTGCTTGGATGCCACTGGGGGGCCAGTCTGGGGAGGTATGAGTTTCACCCTTGGACTCAGGGAGGGTATCCATGACCTCGAGTAGAGTAAAAGCTTGCCTAGGTGGCATTCACGGGAGAAGGGAAGTGGGGACCGAGCCCAGACTTCACGGGCAGTTTTGCTGTAAAGGAGAGCAGAGAAACCGGGTAGTCGCCGGAAAGGCATTCATGTGAGGTAAGGGATCTTTTTTTTTTTTAAGGTGGGAACTAGCCCTGTGTTTATATGCTGATAGGTCTAAACTGTAGAGAGAGGAAAACTGATGATGGAGGAGGGGGAGACCTTGGAACAATGTCCTTGAGTCACCAAGGGAGGGGACTGGCTCTAGCAGCAGCCTCAGGGGCTCAGGGGCTCAGGAGAGAAGGCCGAGGGCGGCTCTGCTGGTGGGAGTGAGTGGTTCTCAGGGAAAGGCATCGGGAAGGAAGCAAGGGCGCCTGGAAGATGGGTTGGGGTTTAAGGAGACTGTAGCAGGGAAGAAGTGGACGTCGGGGAGCAGGGGAGGGTGCCCAGGCCAGGGAGCGGGGCCTGTCCCCAGGACTAGCAGCCTATTCGCGGGTGGGTCTGACAGAAGAAATTCCATGAAGTTTGCAGAGGAAACTGGGAAGATCGCGCAGAGATGGTACCTGTCAGTGGGCAGGGTGGCGTTGAGGAGCCGAGGGAGGCAGTTTCCCACCCTGGGGCTGTGTGGCGTGCACCCAGCACTGCGCCCCCACCCTAACCAGTTCGCCCTGGCCTCGCATGGTTTGAAGGACTTGATTCACTGGAAAAGCCGCATCAGTCAGAGACCGATCCACGTGCCCATTTTTTGAACAGATAGCTGTGCAGACCCAGGCACTGTTTTGGGTACTGGAGACGGAGCATGGTGTGGCCAGTGGCTGGTGACTATTTTGGTGGTTCTGCAACCAGTGTATCCACAAGTTATAGTTTCCTGAGGCTTTTGGGGCTCTGGGCTGTGGGTCACTGACTCCCATCACCGGAGTCAGCAGGTGGCAGCTAAGAACTCAGTTGCCACTGCCGTGGTGTGCCCTTTGTCGGGGGCTTCCTTGGCCTGCCCTGCCTGATGTTGACAGGCATGGGCTGGGGCGGGGGGCTGCCTCTGCAGGACCTCCACAAAAAGTACTCGTACATCCGCAAGACCAGGCCCGACGGGAACTGCTTCTATCGAGCTTTCGGGTTCTCCCACTTGGAGGCGCTGCTGGATGACAGCAAGGAATTGCAGAGGTGAGGGGGTGGTGCTCGGGTGCTGAAGGAGGTGGGTGACGGTTCCGTGAAAGGGCTTGTGGGGCTCCCTCCTCCCTCGACACCTAGAAGGTGCAGTTCCACCTGAGGCCGGACAATAGGCTGGGCTCCTGATGGGGGGGGGGCTTCCCTTCCGAGCTAGGGATGAGGGCCACTCGCCACCCCTGGGCTGGCCCCTCTGGGCCCCCGCTCTACTGGCTGAGGAGCCCATGACGGCCTCCTTTTCCCTTCCACTGCCAGGTTCAAGGCTGTGTCTGCCAAGAGCAAAGAGGACCTGGTGTCCCAGGGCTTCACTGAGTTCACAATTGAGGATTTCCATAACACGGTGAGCCCAGTCGCCTATCACCCGCTCAGCCAGGGTGGAGGAGGGTGGGTGGCCTGGCCATGGCGGGGTTGACCTAGCTCCTCCCTCATCTTGCCCTCTGTCTCTACTGGTGGCAGTTCATGGACCTGATCGAGCAGGTGGAGAAGCAGACCTCAGTAGCTGACCTTCTGGCCTCCTTCAACGACCAGAGCACCTCGGACTACCTGGTGGTCTACCTGCGGCTGCTCACCTCCGGCTACCTGCAGCGGGAGAGCAAGTTCTTCGAGCACTTCATTGAGGGTGGGCGGACTGTCAAGGAGTTCTGCCAGCAGGTGCGGCTCCCGCCCCACTTCTCAGGCTGGGGACCCTCCCTTCTCTCTCTGCAGGGTGGGGAGCACCGGGGCCCGGGGGAGTGCTCCGGGGTCAGTGGGGGCATGGGGAAGGGGTGCTGAGACCCAGGCTTTGACCCGTACCCTGACCCGTACCTGCGCCGCAGGAGGTGGAGCCCATGTGCAAGGAGAGCGACCACATCCACATCATCGCGCTGGCCCAGGCCCTCAGCGTCTCCATCCAGGTGGAGTACATGGACCGCGGCGAGGGCGGCACCACCAACCCGCACATCTTCCCCGAGGGCTCCGAGCCCAAGGTCTACCTTCTCTACCGGCCTGGACACTACGACATCCTCTACAAATAGGGCTGGCCCTGCCCGCCGCCGCCCTGCTGCCCTCCCCTCTGCCAGGCGCTAGACATGTACAGAGGTTTTCGTGTGGTTGTAAATGGTCATATTTCACTCTCCCCTCCCCTGTCACACAACCCTCCACGTTTTATTAAAGGGGATGCTGGTGGTGAGCCACGTGTGCGTGTCCCTGCTCTGCCGCTGCCCGCCTGGCTGCTATGTGTCTGGCTGTCCCTCTGCCCCCAGGTGGGCTCCTCTCGGCCTTCCGCCTGTCCACCCCTAATCCTCCCCCCAGCAGCAGTTTCGAGGGGCTAGGCCTCTTGGGGTCCCCTCCTGGTTATTGGGGTTCTGCTTCCTTCACGCCTCCCGCCTTCTTTCCTTAGCTGGGCCAGGGGCTTCCGTGGAGATTCGGAAGCTACTTAGGGATTTGCCCAGGGACCCGGGACCATCGAGGCTTCGCACTGTCCCCTCACAGGCTTTGCATCCGCCCCGCCGTCTTGGCCAGGGTGCCAGACCCCAGCTGCCTGCCCTCCCTCCGGGGGCCGCATGGTCGACGTGATGCGGGGCCTGGCTCAGCAGGTCGGGGGAGCCGGGGCACCCCCAGTGCACCCCACGTGACCCCAGTCTGGTGGCAGAGGGGCAGCCTTCAAACCTGAGCTGGGTCCGGTCCACAGGTCTAGGCAGGGCTTGCCAGGCTGCCACCCCCCCCGTTCCCCCAGGACTCCTGCCTGTGCCTGCTTTGCACCCCCTCTGCTTGGGCCGCGGTGTCTGCATTGCCTGCCTTTTTGCCTTCACCTCCTTTCCCCCCCATCCCAGCACATGCGGGGGCTTGGCCCTCAGGCTGTGAGCTCCTTGGGGGCAGGCCCTCAATAAATGCAAAGTGCTGCTGCCCACCTCTGCCGTCCGGCCCGTGCCTCCCCTGCCCAGCTCACCTAGAGTTCTCGCCACCCACCCCTCTGCCTCCCTCACCCAGCCAGAGCTCGACAGCAGCAGCTGCACAAGAGTGGCCTTTATTAGGAGGCTCCCGAGGGCCGGGGCTGAGGGGAAGGGTGGTGGCCAGGCCCAGGCCCAGCTGCAGGCTGCGGTGGCCTCAGAGCTGGGAGCGAGGTCCGGTGGGCTGCAGCAGGTCTGCGGGCAGAGCGGAGAGGTCGGAGGGTGTGGTGGGCTGTGGGCTGCCCTCTGCCTCCCAGGTTGCCACCCTGCGTGGGGGTGAGTGCGAGGGGGAGCGGGTGTATTAGTGGGCAGGAGGTTAGTGGGCAGCTGCGCAGCGGGCCAGGCCCTGCTTACCAGTCCTGGTCAGGGTGGGTGGCGGGGTGCCGTCAGGCTGGAAGGCAGAGGACACTGAGAACCTGCCTGGGGTGGGTGGGTGGGGAGGGGCAGGGGCTGGCGGGGACGCCGCGCCACAGCAAGTACGTACCCACGGGGAAGTAGTGGGGGAGCCGCTGCAGGTAGATGTGCTCGTCCTTCTCCAGGAACACACAGATGACCAGCCGGTCCACCTGCAGCAAGGCCTGCTCAGTCCGGGCTGGAGAGCCGCCCTCCCCTTGGGGCTGGGTCTTGTCACTGACTCTGGTCCTGCAGGGTCACCTGCCTTACCCTTGGGACGCCCCTCAGCCCTGAACTTAGAGCTGCTAGGCCATGCCCTTCCTGGAAGGGGTTCATGGTGTGTGCAGGAGCAGGGACCAGCCAGGGAAATAGAGGGGGTGCAGGAAGAGCTGGCGTCAGAACTCCAGGACCAGGGGCTCTGCACCCACATTCTCCACCGTGACTGATGGGGCTGGTCAGCCGAGCCTGATGCGCCCCCCCACTCCACCCGCCCTACCCCGTCCAGTCCCCTCGACTGGGCCCCAGCCTCACCTTGTCCTTGTTCTGCTCTAGCCACTCGCGCAGAGTGGTCAGCACTACCTCGGCTGCCGCCGCGTTGGGGTAGCCTGGGGACCAGGTGAGAGTGAGTCCCGGCTCTGGCCCGCCCCGCGCGGCTCCCCGACTCGCCAGGCTCCTCCGCACCACCTCCCCGCCCTGCCGGCTCCTGCCAGCGCCTGGGCGCGCCCACCGCCGACCCCGCCCTTCCTCTCCTGACCCCGCTCACCAAACACGCCGGTGGAGATGCAAGGGAACGCCTGGGCGGGGGTGGAAGGGAGAGGGGACGGGTACAGCATCACTTTCTGCCCAGCCGCCCCCCACCCCACCTCAGCCCCCGCCTCCTCCCGCGAGGTGGTCGCCCCGGCCCCCTCACCACCGAGCGGAGCTGGTGTTCCAGCAGCAGGTCGAGGCTGCACAGGTAGCAGCTGCGGAGCTCGGCGGCCTGGCTGGCGCTGGGCTCTCCGTGGGCGATGGGCCCCACCGTGTGGATGACATCTGCAGGAGACGACGGGGTCAGGCCGGCCGGGGTCTCCCTGCGGTCCTCGGCTCTCCCCTGCCGGCCTGGGCCCTGGACGAAACAGGAAACGGGCCCTCTACCCCTCGCGAGTTACGAGGCTCCCCAGGGGAAGATCTCACCTTTGCGGGCATACAAGTATGCCCCTGAGCCCCAACGCACACCCCGATAGACCCCGGACCAATCTCCACATGCATATGCACGAGGTGGGGCGTGACTGGGTTCGCGAAGGCCCCGTCCCCTTAGCTCCCCTCCCCCTTTCAGGTCCTTGCGCCTCCCCAGCCTCCACGCACTCGCCTTCCACCTGCTTCCTGGGGTGCGCAGGAAGCGGCTAGGTGCTAGGTCCTGGCACTTTTGGTTAGAAGTGTCCCCTGAGAAGGACTCCAGAAATTCCGAGAAGCGCGCCATTAGCCCCCAAGGACACCAAGCGCCCTTTCTGCTCCCCACCGGTCTAGGGGTGTCGGGACTCACACTTAGCCGGCAGCCGATAGCCCCCAGTAATCTTGGCCTTGCCAGTCTCGCAGTTCTGCAGGGTCCGGCACTCGTCGGTGAGCAGGGGCCCGGCGGCCCGGTGAATGCAGCCGTCCACTGCAGAGGAGGGACAGTGAGCAGTGGGCTCCCCGCGTCCCACCCGAGCTCGTTTTACAGAAAAAGCTGATGCCCACAAGTGAATGGTCTCAGACCCCTCGGCTGTGCTGGGTCTTACCCGGCACCGCGCCTTTTCCCGCCCCCCGCAGCCTCCAGCCGCTCGCGTCTCTCCCCCATCCCATTGTTTTGCATCTGGGTAAACCGGTCCCCTCCAGGCGCAGAGCGCTGGACCCCTACGGGAAGTGACGGGGAAGCGACGCAGGGAGGCCGGCAGGGGGCGCGCCCGGCCCGCCCTGCTCTTTACCGGCTTCACTGCTGGGGCGCTGGCCGGCAAAGGCCTCCCCGCCCCGGGCGGCTCTGGGAGGCAGGGTCTGGGTGGCCAGAACCGCCATCCGCACGCGGCCAGGGGGAAATTCCTCCTCCTAGCTCGGTCCAGGTAGGCCAGCCAGCACCGCGCACCCGATCCCATGCCCAGGCGAGGCCCCTCGGGGACGCCCAAGCTCTAGGATCCACTTTACAGATGAGGAAACTAAGGCCACCTAGTTACAAGTGGCAGATTGGGTCGAGCCTTGGGCCCGGTCTTCCAGTCCCTTCCCTGCACCGGGCATAGACGTGGACAGTCCGTGGCTCCCGCCACGCAAGAGTCTCCTGGCGCATGCCCTGCTCGTTAATGAACCACCTCGTTAGTGCATCTGACTTAATTGGGGCGGGCCTGGGCTTGTTGATGCGAGGGCGGCTCCAGGGCCTTGGCAGCGACCCTGGGGATCCTGGCACAGGTAAACAACTCAGGTGCGGCGGGAGGCGGGGAGGAGATGCTCCTTCAGCCAGGTGGCCAGGGCCTAGGAGGCCCTTGGGGGAGGGGCGGGGCTCAGCCTCAGCAGACATGGGTTGATTCCCCCATGCCTTCTCATCGCCTGTGCGAATAGCACACACCTTTCCCCTCTCTGAGTGTCCACCGCCTCATCTGGAAGATAGGGACAGTGACCTCTGCTCAGGGGCGGAGCTGGTATCCTGGCCAGGAGAACCTGACCCACCTCTGGCAGCTCCCGGCTCCCACCACAACCTAGGCCTGTGTGGGGAGCTCCTTGGGCACCAGTGGCTGAGTGCTCACACTGCTGGGCAGCGGGAAAGGACTGCCATGTCCCCATTTTACAGGTGTGCAAACCAAGGCCCATCCTCCTCCATCACGGCCCCATCCCCAACATCCTGGCACACATCCAGGGACACCAGCTGGACCCTCTCTTTCTCCTGTTTTCTTTTGCGCCCTGTGGGGCCCAATTAAACTTAATTTTGTGGCTTCACTCAGAGCTGGCACCAGGTGATTTCTCAGAGTGTCCCATAGGTGGGGGTGGCTGGGGTAGAGGAGTTGGGAGAACCCTGGGACGGGCTCTGAGACTGGGTCCCCCCGCGCCCTCCTCTCCCGTGCAGAGATAAGGGCAGCTGCAGCCCTGGGGTGCGGGAGTGTATGGGTGCCACACAGTGTCCACGTGCACTGCGTCTGCTCCGGGCGAGGGTGTCGGGTGACGGCCCAGCACAGCGAGCCCCAGCAGGGGCTGTGGAGCTGGGCTGCCTGAGTTCAAATCCCAGCCCTGCCAGTCACAGATGTGTGACCCAGGCACATCGCTTATCTCTCTGGACCTCAATTGCTCCATCTGTAAAATGGGATAATAGCAGATGGTCACCTCACGGGGCCATGGGAAGGATCGGGTGAGTTTATTCTGTAAGGTGCTTAAGCCAGTGCCTGGAACAAGTTAAGGCGATGCGAACGTTGGCGGTTATTTTAGTAGGATAACGTGACAGTCTGGGCATGTGAGTATGATGGCAGGCGGGTGGCCAGGGAAGGTGTGCTCGGGGCGTATGGGGATGAGCAGGCGATGTGTCTGAGCCAGCTCTCCTGGGGTCTCCTGGCCCTGCCCCAACGGTGTCAGCCACTTGGCACCCTGCTGCCTGCCATCTCCCGGAGCTGTCCGCACTGCAGGTGACCTTGGCCCATTCAGGGAACTGTGTGGAAGTGGATCTCACTGAGATCTGTGTTTCAGTGATTTAATGTTTCCTGCGGAAGTGGACAGGCCTGCGGCCAGGCCTTTGGGGCTGACCTGGGGGACGAGGTGGGGAAAGGAGGGAGGAATTGGAGCTATCGGAGGCCGGAGACGGAGCCCCCCCAGCAGCAACCAGAACAGGACCAGGCCCAGTGACTTCTGTGCAGGTGCCAAGGGGAGCAGTCCCCTCAACACAGAGATGAGGGACAGGCCTGGGGCACCACCCTTGGGCCGGAGCACAGACTGGCCGGGTGTTCAGGGTCTCAGCAGCCTGGCCCCTCCTGCCTGCCCTCTCCCTGTCCACACACCTCTGAGTTGCAGACGGGACCCTCCCCAGCCTGCCCTACCCCCTGTTCCCCCACATGACCCGCAGTACTCCTGGCTCTGCCCCCAGGCCCTGTCCTGGGTTTATGTTAATCTAAACTAAGCCCTGGAGACTATAAAGGAGGAGGCTTCCTGGGGCTCCAGCTAAGAAAGAGGTCTCTCCCCTTCCCACCTGATCTGGGGAAGCATATGGCCCTGGCCCCTGCGAGGGAGCTGTCCTCAGTTCATACCAGTTGACCCTTGGTCCCCTCCCTGGGCCCCTCAACCACATCCAAACCTCCAACCTCCCACTTAACCCCCAACCCACCCCGATCAGCAGAAAACCTGAGGTCTCTCTTGGGGAGACTGAGGCACGAGGGCAGTGGGGCTGTCCTCAGAGTCTCTCTAGCAGGTCAAGGCTGGATCCTCCCTCCTCCAGGAGACTGCCCTGGGACCGCCCTGCGTCCTCCTCGGCCCCCTCCTAGGTCCTCCCCTGCAGAGCTCCTGGATCTGCCTCCTTCATTTCAGCCTCTTATTGAGCCCCTGCCAGGTGCCAAGTGGTTTATATCCGTCCTCGCAGCCACCTAGGAGGTGCTATTATTATTTTTGCTTTAGAGAAGGAACTGAGGTACAGAGAAGCCGAGAGACTTGCCCAAGGTCACGCAGCTGGACCACTCTGCTTCCTCTAGGACATGGAAGGGCTGTTTTCCCGCCCTGGCCATCTGCCTCCTGCTCGCCCTCCTCACCCACTCTGGGAAGACGCTGTCTATACCTGCTACGTCGGCATCCCCTTCTTCTCACTGCCAGCCCTATAGCCTGGCTCACGTCCCCCTCCGCACCTCAACACTTCCCCCTCCCAAGAGAGGGACTGCTTCGCGGACCTCTCCTTGCTAAGCGGTCTGGGCCCACTCATCTTGCTCGAGTGTCCAGCTGTGTCCACACGCTGACCACTGGCTGCCTCCACCCAGCAAGGCTGCCTTAGAGACCCCCTGCCAAAGACCTCTTGCCTCCCTATCTCTTCTACCTGCTTCCTGAACTCCTCAGATGCTGCTGCTGTCTGGGGGTCCTGTCTGCCCTCTCTGCTCTAGCCCTGACCCTCTTCCTGGTCCTAGGCACTTCCCCCGAATAAGCGCGGCCACCTTGGCTTGGGACTCCACCAGCCCACCCGCCAACAGCACGGCTGCCACACCCCACAGTCAGCCTCCAGGACTTCAGCTTACACCCAGCCCCTTCCTTGAAAGTTCAGTCGGGAAGGGCACGGGGAGAGGGCAGGGGCTGCAGCCAGGCCCTCCTTGTCAGAGCCAGCAGAGGGAAGGCGGGCAAGTTCCTATGGGGGCCATTTGCCAAGGCACTTAGGATATGTTGGCCGCTATTTAAGGTGCTGTAATATTCATGAAAGGAAGATTAGATATTTAAATTTATTCAGCAATAAATGCGGCTCAGTGGGGGAGCATTCCTCATGCTAAACAAACAAGCAAGCAAGGGCTAATTAATTATTTACAGGAGTGAGAGGAGGCCTGTGGCCTGGGGGAAAGGGGGCAGCTGTGTCCCATCAGAGGGCAGGAGACCCACCTGACTGCTCTGGGCCTGCCCATCCATCTCCCCAACTTCTCCCCTGCCCCCTCCTCTGTTTGGTGGGTCTGGCCCCTGCACGCCCCTTCTGGGATTCCTAGTCCCAGAAATCCTGCCCACAAGCTTGCTGGTGGCTTTGGGCAAGTCACTCCACCTCTCTGAGCCTCAGAACTAGCCTCAGAGAGTGGCGGGGAAGGCTGAGACATGCTGAGAGTTGGCCTGAAGGGTGGGAGAGGAAGCCCAGAGTGATCTAGCAACTAACTTATCCAAGATCTTCCAGATAGAGGAGAGCAGACGCCCTAGGAGCAGCTTCACCAGCCCCTGCTTGCAGAAACAGGGGTGAAAGCTCCTGGAGGCGAAGCCACCCCCTCAGCCAGGTGGGGGCCAAGGCTTTGCAGCAGCCGCCCTCAGCCCTGCCCTGCTCTGCTCTGTCAGCCCTGGAGGAGGGAAGGGAGAGGATGGGCCTGGGCGGCGCCCGGCTGGCCATCGGGTTGGCTGAGTCTCAGAGCCTCTGAACTGAGCTCGCTGGGGCTGTGAGGGTATAGCTCCCGGTGACAGCGCAGACCCCGCAGACCCCGCCTGGAGAGATCCAAGTCCCCTCCCCCAGCTCCCCCAGCTCCCCGACTCATTGCATGGCTTCACCTTTTTTTTTTTTTTATGCCTACAGCACCTGGTCTTCCCAGGTGGTCTCCCATCCAAGCACTAACCAGGCCCGACCCTGCTTAGCTTCCGGGATCGGGCGTGTTCAGGGCGGCGTGGCCGCAGACATCACTTCACCTTTCTGCACCTGTTTCCTCATCTGCACAAGGCTGGTGACAGCACCTCCCTCCGGGCTTGGCCTAAGTGTTCGGCGAAGACACTGCGCCGGAGAGCCCTGTGTTTTATCACACCGTCGCCCAGTTTTACAGATGGGGACACCGAGGGGGCCGAAGACTGCACCCCTCACTCTGGGGCCTTCTTCGCCAGGCATGGCCCCGAGAAAGCCCTGGGTGCAAGCTCGAGGCCTCAGGGGGCTAGGGGAGGGCTGTGCCTCTCGAGAGCAGGCAGGCACCTGGTCTGAGCCCCAGGGACCACTGCCCACCCGGACATCTGTGCGCCTGGCCTGAGGCGAGCCCACTACAGCCACCTTGTTGCCGCCCAGGCCCCAGGCGTCTGCACAAATACCAAATGCCAAGGCTGAATGGGCCAGGGCTGAGAGGGCCAGGCTCCGCTGGGCATATGGGGAAACGGAGGCCTGAGCTGCTGCACCCGGATTCCCCTAACCCTGCAGAAGGGCCCAGCCATAAAGCCTGGGTAAACGACCCGCCCCAGGGCCCCTTCTCTCCCAGCCCGCCCTGTCTGTAGTCTTCCTCTGCTCTCTTCCCAGACCCCGGCTGAGCCTTGGGGGCCACAGCCCCACGTGATGCCTCAGTACCAGAGTCACTGTGGTGCTTCTGCCCGTAACCTCCTGGTCACTCATTCAACCAACGAACCCATGTCAGCCCAGCCCCCCCTGCTCTGTGCCAGGCTTGGGCTCAGCCCGTGGGGGGATGCAGAGCCCACCATTGCCAGGCCCCACCTTCGCCAGGCCCCACCCACTCGGTGCCAAGGCGGGTGGGCGCCCTAGGGAGAAGATGGATGGACGACAGTGCCGTGATGTGATCTGAAATTCATTACGGGGTGAGATCAGCTCCTTAAATGGGGATTTGAAAACATTAGGGCTTCATTATGTACACAACGGCAGCGCCTCATTCATCATGCAAAAATCACTCCCGTTATTAAAAATCCCCGTGGCAGCTGCACGCAGGGGCTTGGCGGGCGTCTCGCCCGCTGGGGGCAGGGCAGGGCCCCACAGGCCTACGCTAGCGGCCCCGCAGCCGGAGACTGCGTCCGGTTAGCCTCCTACCCAGGAGGGCCAGCGGAGGGGTGGCGGTGGAGAGCGGGATCCGGCTCCAGGGACTTGGTGCCTCGATTTCCTCATCCTCAAAGTGGGGATTCTAGCGGGACAAGTATGTGAGGTTCCGCAGGGAGAGGCCGGGCAAGGCCGCGGCATCCACACAGGGGTGCCGGGGAGGCCTTAAGGCTCCGCTTGGGTAGCCCGTTGTCACTCCCCTGCTCACACCCCCCCCCACCCCCGCCCCAGAGCTCCCGAGAGTCCATGAAGTAAAATCTTCAACTCTGAGCAAGGCTGGGGCTCCCTCCAGCCTCCACCTCAGATGCCTGTGCACCCCCCACCAGCATGGGACAGTGGGGAGGGGCCACCAGGTGCCAGGCCTGGTCTGAGGGAAGGAGGAAGCAAGGCTCTAAAGCCATCTGGGAGGGGAGGGAGGTGGGAGAGGGCGGGTGCCGTTTTGTGGTTCAGAAGGCCCTTCCGAGGATGAGGCATCTGATTAGAGATGAGGAGAATGGCAAGAAAGAACTGGCTTCTGGAAGATAAGGGGAGGAAGAGTCCAGCAAAGGGCTCAGCAGGGTAGTGGGACCTGCTGGGCAGCGACGGGAAGCTGGCATTGATTCCATCTCAGCGGTAAGTTCTGAGCAGGGGAGGGGAGTGGTCTGAGATGTCCTCTGGGCCTCTGGGGCCCTTCGCTGTTCCCTCATCCCGGATGCCCTTCTGCAAAGCAAGCCTGGCCCTAGACAACTCCAGGTCAGAGGCCGCTGGCCACGCCCACAGGCCCGGCCTGACGCACAGCTGTGCTCGGTGCTCATGGGGATTGTGGACTGGCTGGGTGGCCCTTTGGGCCACCTGCTCCCTCTGAGCCAAAACCCAACCCTGGGAGGGGCCGGCTGCACATAGCCCGGCCTCAAGGGGACTCGCTGTGCCAGGCCCGACCAGATTAATCGGAGCAGTCGGAGCTGGCCAGGAAGCAATCACGGCTTAGCGGTGAGGGGTGGTGGGAGACGGAGCTGGGCAGGGGCCCCAGGATGGCACGTGAATGGAGCAGAATGCTCAGAGGCCTCGCTAACTCTCCTGGGCCGGCCTGTCTACGAACCGAGGAAAGAGAGCAGGCGTGCGAGAGAATGAACAATGGAGCGCGTACATGCCAGAGAGACAGCACGAAAGGGGGACGGAGAGGAAGGGGGTGAGAGGCTGGGACAGCGAGAGGCGGAACCCGGGGCGTGAGCTGGGGAGGGAGACACACAGAGACCGAGTCCGAGACAGAGGAAGTGGGGGGCGCTGAGAGAGAGACAGAAAGGGGGTGCCGCCTGCCCCCCAGGGCCACGGGTGCCTGAGGGGGGAAGAGAGAGGCGGTCCAGGGCGGTAGTTTCCGCCTGTTTCCGCCTGTGGCGAGGGCCCACTGTGTGTGTGTGTGTGTGTGTGTGTGTGTGTGTGTGTCGGGGGGTCATTCGCGCGCACACGCACACAGGCTGGGGGTGGGAGGCGGGGCCGGGCAGAGCCGGGTCACACACAGGTCTGCACGGAGCACCGACTCTTTGCCAGGAGGTGGACAGACAGGCGGCTGCGCGTGCCCTTTGGGCGGGGTGGGGGGTGGTCTGATGGAGGACAGAGGTACCGAAATAACTACATAAACGGGACTCTGACTATCAAGGGCGGCAGAATGCCGGCCCGAGAAGGGCAGATTTCTCTGTGTCCCAGTGCCCAGGGCAGTGCCAGGAATGCGGCAGGTCCTCAGGAAAGAGAGCAGGGCTGGGGGGTGGTCTGAGAGGCTGCGCTGACTCAGAGAACGAGGCGGGAAGGCACAGCGGCGGCATGTGCAAAGGCCCTGCGCCGAGAGAGAGAGAGAGAGAGAGAGAGAGAGAGAGAGAGAGAGAGAGCGCGCGCGCGAGCGAGCTGTGAGGAGCCGCCTGAGACCTTGGGGTGCGCGGGACACACACAGAGACCACCCTGACAGCAGGGGAAGCAGGGGCGTGCAAGGCCAGTGGGCTGCAGGGCAGGGCGGTCGCACCCTCACGGGCAGGCGCTGGCTCCTGCAGGTTCGGGTGGGGCCTCTGACCTCCGGAAGGGTGGGGCAGGGCGTGTGTGGGGGATGGGTCGGGGCTGCATCCTGCCCTGCCCACCTGTGCCTGCCCGGGACCTGCCTGACCCGGGCCCTGCGGCCCTGCCACTCCTCGGCCGGCCCTCTGGGGCACTGGCCAGGTGGAAACAGAGACGGTGACCACGCAGGCAGAGAAAGGCGGCCCTGAATTAATCTGTCACTAAAGCTTGGCCATGGCAGGCGCAGTCATGATTTAGATGAATAATTGAAACGCTCCGATACATTTATTATCCCTTTAGTGCAAAAGTGGCAGAGAAAGACGAGGGGTAATTGAAAAAGAGCGCACAAATCTTCGCGAGAAAGCCGGCTCCTTATCGCCGAGTAAACATTTCAGTCCTAATAAACAGGAGAGACACTCGTCAGGGCCCTGTCGATTCCCATCCTGATTTAGGGCCCGCCTCCCTTCTCACCATACAATAGGAGAGCCCTTAAAAATTTTTTTTATGGAGTCAGTCAAAGAGTCTCCAGGAGGGACCGGGGAGAGCAGGAGTGGGCCTGGCAGTCGGCAGACCTCAGGGTGGGCCGGAGGCTGAGTGGCTGCCCCAGCCCCGTATGTCCCCACGGACCACAGACGCTGGGCCCTCTGCATGATGGGCCTCTCCATCCCACTGTACCTGTCAATCTCCTATTCATCCTTCAGGGCCCAAGTCCAATGACCCCTCTGCTGGGAAGCCTACCAAAACGGGCCTCTTTGAAAGCGGAGCCAAGTCCAGAGTCCCGGTGTGGGACACAGGTGGCCCTCTACCATACGCACACACTCAGAGGGAGCCCTGGGAAGGGACGGGGCAAAGGGGGCTTCCCCAAGACTCGCCGTTGTTAGAATCACCTAACTTGGCCCCAGGACCTGGTGGGGGCCCAGCCCTGGTGCGAGGCAAGCCCAGGAGCCCCGGGCCCTGTGGATTAAGTCCTTTTGGCCCCAGCAGCCCCTGGGGGCGTCCAGTGAGGCTGGGAGTGTCCAGCAGACTCCCTTCTCTGCTCCCCAGAGGCCGCGGTCCTCTACCAGCCCGAACCACCACACATTTGCAGTAAAAACTGTGGGCTTGCTGCACGGAAACCCTGCAGGCCGGGTCCTGCCCTGCTTTTGAGGGCCCCCTTCTGAGCTGATAGCTGTTCCAGGCTGGACGATAGCCCGCAGGCCTGGAAGGGCGGGGTGGGGGGCGTTGTGTCTGCACCCAGCTCCTAGGGCTGGGCCCAGCACACAGAGACGCCACTAACTGCTCCACAAAGTTTCCCAGAGCCTCGCTGCTGGGGAGACAGGCAGTGAGAAGGACAGGAGGCGCCCATCTGTGAAAGGGGGTGGCTGCCGTGGACAGCGCCCAGGGCAGGCCGAGGGGCGGCATGGCGGGCCGGATCTGGCTGGCGATTTAAAGCGGAAGGCGTAACCTCGGGGACCCTCCTGGGAAGGCCAAGGTCTGTCTGGGCAGAGTCAAGTGCGGGCCAGGGTCCCCCAGTCCGAGGCTACTCCCACCTCTGTCCCCCACGCTGGCGGGCAGATCGGACTGGGGGCGGTGCAGGGCACAGGTGGCAGACAGGTGGGCAGAGACGGCCTGGGATCCGGGGCCTGCTCCCTCCCGGCCCCGGGCAGGTGTTAGGTGCCCGCCGGCCCCCCAGCCTGGCCCCCATCCCAGTCCCCTCCCTACCGCCTCCGCCTTGTTCCAATCACATTAGCGGAGTGACAGCCCCAGCGAGCACTTGCGGCAGCTCCATAAATCTCCGCCGGCGTTAAAAGGCTGGACTCGAGGCCCACTTCCTCCCAGGTCCCGGCTCACCCCATCCATCTCTGCGTCAGGCGGGCCGCTCCCGGGGCCTGCTCTAGCCCCCTCTCACCCTCAGGGACGAAGGAGCAGGAGCTAGAGAGACCCCCACGGTGCTACCCCTCTCAGTCTGGCCAGAGCATGTGCCCTTTGACCTCCCAGAGTGAAGTCGCCAGGCCATCTATGAGCTACTCCCTGCCCTGCCTAAAACCTCGGTGGCTCCTACTGCCCTCATCAGCCAGTCCTTTTCTTAGCTTTACCTGTAGTTCATTCATTCATTCAACAACCACTTATTGGGCACCCGCTCTGTGGGCCCGACCCAGTTCCAGGGGCCCTTGGCGCTTTCGTTCTCGGTTGGGAGACAGACGATAAACAACGAACACAGAAAAGAAGTAAATTATATGGCAGGTCAGGAGAGGGGTGTTCTAACGAAAATAAAAACTAGCGAGGTGAGGGGCCCAGGGAGGCAGGGAGGGGACCTGTAACTTCCGTTAGGTGTCGGGGTGGGCCTCGGGAGAAGGTGGCATGCAAGCAGAGACTTGGAAGAGGTGAAGGGAGCGGCCACATGGCTGTTTGAGAGAGACCACTGAGGGCGCAAAGGCCCCGGGGCAGGAGCGCCAGGCCCGTGCCGGGAAGGAAGGCCAGTGTGGCTGGCGCAGAGAGGGGGAGCGGCGGGCAGTGTGGCGGGGAGTCTGACCTTGTGTGCGAGAGCCCGGGCAGAGCTTCGAGCAGGAGAAGCGTGTGACCTGACTTAGGATTTCGAAGGCCCACGGCTTTTTGTGATCCTTTGTCTTCGGGGACTGAATCCAGCCCCTCCCACGGGCTCAGGCTTCTGAATCGTCTCCCGCCTCCCCTCCTCCTGGCTGGGCTCTGGGCCCTCCATCTTCGGAGTCCCCCTCGAGTCCTCCGTGCTCTCCCTCGCTCCGGGCCTCACCCGCGCTGCTCCCCCTGCCCAGGACGTCCGTCCTTCCCGCTGCTCCTCGGCGGCTCCCTCCTCTCCGTCCGCCAGGTCCCAGGGGAGGCACCGCCTCCTTCCAAAGCCTTCTTGGCGCCCAGGCGTGAACAAGTGCCGCCCGCTGAGCCCCCACCAGGCCTGCAGGTACCCCCCAGACCACCCTGTGCGATGGTGGGCGCTCTCGTCCTGACTGTGGCAGGGACAGGCTGCCCCGGCGCCTGGCGGATCCGTGTCTGCCCCCAGCTCAGGGCCCGGCACGCAGGAGGTGCTCAGCCACTGGGTGCTGAACGAACCAGTGCAGGAGAGGGGTGGAGACCACGGCAGGTGTCACATCAGTAGGACCCCCGAGTCCTCCAAAAAAACAGGCTTTGGAAGAGGGTCCTCGATGGCCTACCTGGGTAGCTGTGACCCCCCCTGCAAAGCTCCCGCATTCTGTGAGGCCTCCGGGGTAGCTGTGACCCCCCCCCCCCAGGGACAGCTGGAGGAGAAGCGGGGAGGGCGGGCGGGAGGGAAAGCAGCCCCGGCCACAAACGCGCCCCTCCCCCCGCGTCCCGGCAGGTCGCGGACAGCTCTTAGTGCTGTTCTTATTTATTCCCGACCTTCGCTGCCCCTTTTATTTTCCCCCTTTTAAAACCTGGCCTGGGCCCCGCCACCGCTGCCGTAAACACGGCCCCCGGGATTTATCCTATGGCGCATTAACCCCTGCCCCCTGCCTCACCAATCATCCTGCTGCTCATGCAGACAGCGGGCAGCCCAGCCAGCGACAGGCCCAGGGGCCGGGGGCGAGGGGTCCGTGGGGCGGCCTGAGCAGGGCCACGTAGGGGCGGTGGCCTTGGGGCATAGGGACTGCGCCCCACGTTCTGGCTGGCTCTGGCCCGCTGCGAAGCCGCCCCCTGACCTCTGACCTCCTGCCCGCCCGGCCCTGCTGGAACCCCTCTGCCTTACGGTGGTTGTTAACAGTGTGAACATGAACATTGCCGAGAGCCCTGCAGTCGACAGAGCTCTCCCCGACTTTCCGAGGCCTGGGCGAGGTTCCAGGGCAGAGACAATGATTTCGCCCGCACGGGTGGGGAAACTGAGCCAAAGGGGCACAGGACGTGCCAAATGGATGTGAAAGTCAAGGGCAGGGCCGGGCTGCTCTCACCAGACCCGTGGCCTATCCAGTCCCTGGCCCGGGCCCTTTTAAGCTCCACATGTCCCCCACCCCCCTGTTATAGACCAGGAGGCTTCTGCTCAGAGGACGGGTACCTGCCCGGGTCACCCGGTGGTGAGAACGCCGGGCCTGCCACCCAGACGCCCCGCTTTGTCTACAGTGATGGCAGCCCAGGCCAGGCCGAGGGGGCGGGGGGCAGAAATGAAGGGCAGAGACGGAGAAATGGGGGGCACCGTCGGGGAGGTGAGAAGGGCTGCGGCATGAGGGGCGGCCGCGAGCTGGGCGCCACAGGCGAGGGGACCAGGGGGAGAGAAGCAGCCGCGGGAGGAGAAGCCCTCCCACCGCACCCCGCTCCCACAGCCCAGACCGCGGGAAGGGTCCACTCACCGCCTCCGCCTCCGAGCAGGGAGCTGTTGGCTGCAAGAGAGAGAAAAGGCTGGTGAGGTGGGGGGTGGCTGGTGGGCAGCGGGCTGTGTGGAGGGGCGGTGGGGGGCTGCCAGCTGGGCCTGCAGACTCTGGGCACGGGGTCTCCTCTGAGGCAGGGGCGGATAAGGGGGAGGTGGAGCGGGGTCTGGGGTTTGTGTGGTGATGAGGGCGGGCCAGGGAGCCACCAGGGTCCTGCCTGCTCGTCCCGGAAGCAGCTGCATCTGGGGTCTAGAGTGGCAGATGACCGCAGCCACGCTTGCCTTTTCATGCAGTCATGCTCTCACCCCACAGTGTCACCTGAGGCCCATCTGTGCCAGGCCCGGTGCAGAGATGTGGGGTGAACAGGGCAGCCCTGTCTCCTGCCCTTGGGACTCACAGGCTGCAGAGGGACACAGACTCTAAGCCACCCGGAAACAGAGGGCCGCGGTAAGTGCTGCCTGGGGAATGAGGGTGAGCAGGGCGAGGGCATGGGACCGTGACCCAGGGCTGGGCGCCTGACCACGTGCGGTGGGAGGGCCCGGAGCACTGGGCCTGGACCCCAAGCCGGGTTCAACGGATGGGTGACTCGAGCCACGCTGCTCTGTGCCTCAGTCTCCCCAGGGAGGACAGGCCACCTTAGAGGGCTGGCATGAAGGCCAAGGAAGAAAGAAGGATCCTCAGCTCTGGCCCCTGCCCCCTCCCCTCGCTGAGAGCAGGCCAGCTGCTGTGGCTGCCCTGTCCAACCCGCTCTGCCTGGCTGGCTGTCCCTTCCCGCCTCTCCACAGGGCTGACGCGGGGGCAAAGAAAAGCTGGCAGCCTCTCCGCGAAAATGTCAGGGCCGCGCAGGTCAGTGTCTCTCCCCAGCTGGGGACCCAGCTCTGGCCACACGGCTGCATCTGTGCTAACCGCTGGTGATAATCAGGCAGGTGACGGCGAGACAGGACAGGTCATCCCCAGGCCCAGGTGCTGCCCAGGTGGGGAGACCAGCTGTGCCCAGGCAGGGCCTCCGGCTCCGGTACCCACCCTCCCTCCCCAGTCGTGCTGCAGCCCCATCTGTATGAGGGGGTCACACAGGGCCGGGGTGGGGGCCATTTCCAGCCGGCCGGGCTGCAGGCCCTGGGTGCCATGTGGAAGCTTCGGACATTGCTAAGTGGTGTCGGCGGCTCCGAGTGGCTGGTCTCCCAGAGCTGACAGTTCTTCGCTTGGGGAATAATTAATTCCACAGCCCGAAAACCCAGGGCTGCAAGTTGCCACGTTACTTGCAAGATTAATACAAGCAGCTAATTAAGATGGAGAGGCTGGGAGCGGCTGGGCGCTCCCAGAGCAGGGTTAGGGGGCTGCAGGGAACTCGAGGCAGCCGGAGCCAGATCTGAACAAGAGCAGGAGAAGGACCACAGCAGGACACCCAGGGAGATGCTCAGGCTGCTGAGGGGCTGGGCCAGCAACGGCCCTGGCTGTGGCCCCGGCCCCAGGAACACACATTTCAATGACAGAGCAAGGGCTCTTTGCCAAGCAGAGACCGAGGGCTTCACACGAATGATCCTGTTCACGACCGATCGTAAGCCACACAGGAGGAACTATTGCTCCCACTTTATAGATGAGGAAACCAGGCTCAGAGGTCGAGTTGCACGTAGCAACAGCAGGATCAGAACTGGGTCTGTCCGGCTCGAAGCCCGGCCTAAAAGTAGGCTGACCTTGAGGCAGAGTGCCCAAGGGACTCTCACAGGGAGGCTCTCCCCTGGCTGGGGCTGGGACCCTCCACGCACTGGCAGAGCAGAGTGCACAGTAGGCCCCGCCCCCACCGCAGCAGGTCCGGCTGCAGAGCTGAGGGTCAGGGGATCTGGACAGCCCTGCCCAGGGGCCAGTACGGGAGGCTGGGCACCTCAGGTCACCTGAGTCCAGCTCCCGGCCCCTAAAGTGCTCAGGACAGTCCTGGCGGCTGTCGGGAGCTGCCCTCCATGGCCCTTCCCCGTCTCCCCCATCACCTCTCTCTCTTAATTAACACTGGCCGCAAACGAGCTGGCTCCCGCTCAGAGGGCTCAGAGCCAGCCGGGTTGGCAGCTAGCCTCGCAGGGGTGGGAGGGGCGGGGGCAGTGCCCTGCTGCTCCGCAGGCCCCTGTTGGGAGGAGACGCCAAGCCCCCACCCGCCCGGCATCGGCATCCCCTCACCGTGCGTGGCCCTGCCCAGGTGCGGAGACTAGGGTGATCGCTCTGATGTCCACAGCCCAGGGATATCCAGGGGCCACGGAGGTGGGCCGAGGGCGGAGCAAGGATTTCGCCAGGCTGAGCCGGGGGAAGGGCTGGCCAGGCGGCCAGGTGGCTTTACCTGTCACGGGTGCGGCTGGCACTGGGGCTCAGACTTGGGCTGCACAGAAGAGCTGGTCATGGGCCTGTTCGCAGCTCAGTGGGTATCTTAGGAGGCGAGTCTACAGTGTCCCGGCCCCCAGCCCACACTGCACCCGGCAGTCCCATGCGTAGGGGGTCCGGGGGAAGGGCAGCGATCCAGGCGCCCGGACCCAGTTCTTCCCACGCTCTTTCCCTTAGGCCCCTGTCCGGCCCTCTCCCCATGGGGCCTGGACACCTGGCCACACGGCGCCCCCATAAGGCTCCCCAAGGCGCTCACGGCTGGGCCAGGCTGCCTGGGTGAATGCCCTGGAGCCCTAAGGAGGACACTGAGAAAGGAGGGCAGTGCTAAAGCCACAAACGGGCCACCCGGACTCTCATCCGAAGCCAAGTGGTCTCAGGCCTTCCTGCTTCCCAGGCCCGGGCTGGCTCTTCCCACCTCGCCTCACCCCTGATGCTGCCCTCGAGTCTCCCGCTCCTGCCCCTTCACCTGTCTGCCCTCCCACGCTCCCTTCCGTTTGGGTTGAGGCTCTACATTGCAGCTGGTCGTTAGCCCTTTTCTCAGATGAGGAGACTGAGGCCCACAGAGTGACCGGGGAGCGGGGCAAGGGGCTTGACTAGGACGGTTGGTGGTCAGCACCCACTTTCTTCACCTCTGCTCCCTCCCTGTGTCTGAAAGGGTTCCTGTCACCGCGCTGAGACATGGCGATGGCTGAGCAGCCGCACGATATGGGGACATGGGGACGAGCACTGGATTCCAGCCCAAGCCGGGGCTCCCGACCCCGCCCCACCTAAGAGACCCAAACCTGTCCCAGCAAAGCAGAGGTCTTTGAGCTCGTGAGGGGCTGGGTGAGCTGGGGCCAGGCCTCGCCTTGGGGGCCTGGGGAGGGTGTAGGTTCCTGAGACAGAGGGTGCACCTTGGGGGCTGGGGGTGCCTGGCTGGAAAACTGCCACCTGAATGCGCTAGTCTGCCCCCCAGGGCGAGGCGGGCCCGCCCAGCTGCGTCCCTGCCCGAGACGTGCGTGTGGCATGCTCCACTAGACTCGATTAACTGGCTCTGAGCCTCAGTGCCGGGCCTGTGACCTTGGAGTGGAAATGAGGTCCGCACCCCTCTCCGCCGGTCACTGCCAGATCATCTGTCCCCTGATGGTGGCCCACCAGGCCAGGGGCTGGAGGCCCTGGGTACCTCACTCCCAGGCTCCCCCACATTCTGCCACCCCTTCTTCCCTGCCCCACACTTACCGCTCACGCAGTGTACTCCCCCGACCCCCCATGTTGCGCTCTGCCCACTCCACGCCTTCTTAGGTCCTATGCACCTCCTCAGGGGGGACCGAGACCCTCTGCCAGCCCTGGCACTTGCTGTCCCTGTGGGCAGGGTGGAGCTGCTCCCCAGTCTGGGCCCCAGCTCCCGACTCGGTTCAGGGGCTGGCATGCGGCCACTACCCAGTGAATGAGAGAATGTTTGGCCACTGTCACTGCAGGTCAGAGGAGGCCCCAGGGCCAAGGCAAACCCAGCTCACCCCTTCTTTCTCTAACACAAACATTTTAATTGGGTGCCAACCATATCCCGGGTGCCACCAAACATACAAAGATGAACCCGACGAAGTCCTTGGGAAGAACGGATCTCTGAGTCCTGGGGGTGGGGAAGGGAGGAAGGAAAATGCCATGGGGAGGGAGGTCCACGAGCTGGTGCAGCCTGGAGACTGGCGGGCTTCATGGAGGAGGCGGCCTGCAAGCTGAGGCTTGAGGGAGGCTGTGCGCCCTCAAAGAAAAGAAAAGGCATATAGGGAGGGGCACGGCAAGGGCAAGGGCAAGGGCAAGGCGTGAAAGGGTCTAGTGGGTTGGAGCATTTCCCAGAAGGGATGAGGAGCCAGGGTGTGTTTAGGCCAGGGAAGGTCAAGGTCGGTTGGAGCAAGGACCAAAGGGAGCTGTGGGAACTGGGGTGGGGAGGAGACAGAATTGAGGGGGGCAGAGGGAGGCTCTGGGGCACACGGGCACCTCTTCATCTTCTGGTTACCTTCCCCGCCCCCCTCCTGAGAGTATCACCTCATCAGAAGAAGAGCCCCCACTCTGAGGACCCAGGCGTGTGTCTTTGGGCCCGTAATACTTTTAGGGACCCACAAAAAGGTTGTAATTTCTTTCAAAACCAGAAAAAAATTTAAGGTTGAAGAACATGTTTTAATATATACTGTTAATATATTTGTCTTTATGCCAACAATAGACGCTAATGTGAATATTTTTTTTTTTATGGAGGAAGGGCCCAAATGGCAGAAGTGCCCGGGCAGAGGACGGGTAAGCTCAGACTCACGTGGACTCATTTAATCCTCACCCTGTGGCAAAGACACCATTACCGGTGAGAGAGCTGAGCCTTGGAGGATAATCTCACAGCGCAGACTTGAGCATCTCCTCCTTTATCCCCAGCTTCCTGATCAAACCCTCCCTCAGGTCCCCTTGGCTCTCAGGACACAAAACCGGTCCCTGGCACGCCCCGGGCCTACGGGCCCCGCCGGCTCATCACCTCGTTTCTTCCCCTCCCCCTCATCTCCCCCTCACCCACACGCCAGGTCCTCGAACTTGCCTCGTTCCCTCTGGCCCCAGGGCCTTTGCACGGGCTGGTACCGCCCCCTGGAAGATGCCCTCACCATCCCCCACCCTGGGAGTCAGGCTCGAGGAGCGCAGCTGCTCCCCGCATCTGCTCCCCTGCTCTAGAGCTAGCTCCTGGCTACGCCCTCCCGTGCGCTGTGAACCACTGCCTCCAGCATCTTCACCTCCAGGTAAGTGCCTGCCGCGCTACCCGGCCCCTCGGCCCTGTGTATGTCACCCGCAGCGAGTCCCCAGCTCCCAGCACAGAGCCTGGTGCATAGCAGATGACCACTAATAGTTTGCTGAATGAACCAAACAGGTTCCATATGGATTGTGCCCGGAGTCACTTAGCTAGGCCGCACGGGGTCTGCCTGGCTCTGAAGCCGGGCTCTCATCCGCTGGGCGCCGGCAGAAGAGCCCACCCCTAGGGCTGGGGCCGGGGCCCTGGGGAGGCAGGACCTGGCCTGGAGGGTGTGCAGGCCACAGCGCTGGTCCAAGGGCAGTGGAAGGAGGAGGTGCAGGAGCCGCCTTGGCTTTTCCCTGCTGGGAAATAAATCCTCCAGCCCCTCCCCCTTGCTGTGCGGGAACACCGCGGGGGGGACGAGGGGGCACCATGCGGGGACTGGGCCGCCAGGGAGGACACTCAGTGACCTGAGGAAAGCGCTGAGCAGGTTACTGGGCCAGGGAGAGGCCTGCTCTCGGGCACAGCGGTGACAGCGGTGACTTTGAGCAGGCATGGCCCCTCTGTGTGCTTCGGGGGCTGCTGAGTCGTTTCTGACCGCAGCTCCAAACACCCCGCCCTGGTCTCAGATGCCTGAGAGGCCACCAGCCAAGCTCGGGGAGCTTGGGGTTGCTCCCCCACATCCCCCAGCCCTTGGGCTTGGCCCTCTGGTCGCCACCCTCCCTTGCGAGGCCAGATCTCAGCTTTCTTGACATTTGACAAAAAAGCATCCAGTCCCTACTATGTGCCAGGCTCTGGGACATGGCCGGGCAAGGCCCTGCAGGCACAGAGCTCATCGTCTAGCAGGGGTCAAGAAACAACAGGATAGGAATAAACGAGGACAAGATTACTATGGGCACTAGAGAGATTGTGAAGAGAATAAAAAGGAGAGCGTGGCCGAGGGGCGACGGGTGGGCGCGGGCTGGTCTGGAAGGGGTCGCGACCTGCTGAGCTGAGGGGCACACCCTGGCAGGGGGCAGCCTGCGCAAAGCCCCCGAGGCAGCAGTGAGCTTGGTGGGTCTCGGGCACAGTGAGGATGCCGCTGTGGCTGAAGCAGAGAGTGGGCAGGAAGTAGGGGAGAAGGTCAAAGGGCAATGGCGACAGGAGGGCGACCTGCTGGCTATTGCTCCATCCAGGCGGCACCCTTCCGGACCTCCCCGAGGGGGTGGGAGCCACCTCAGCACACTCCCAGGGCCCCAGCGTCCCGTCACGGCCCCTATCGGTCCGCTACGGCCGCCTGGTCCCTGGCCTGCCTCCCCTCGGCCGGGCCCCCCGTTGCGCCCCTTCACAGAGCCTGGTATGGTACCTACGAGGCGATGGTTGATGGAGGCCCCGGCCCCACCGGCAGATTTGGGTTTGTTTTGGGGAGGTCAGCGCTCTGGTCTCCCCCACTTCCCACGGGCCGGTGGTGGGGATCCACGTCACTGAGGGTGAGTCGAGGGTGAGCCGTTTAAAACATGTCTTAGATGCGCAATGCCCCAACGATGGGCTAAAATGTAAAATGTGCCGAATTTTTAAAGATAAAACAAGAGACTTCAAAGGCATCTCAAGCTGTGAGCAGTTGCCGTACTTGACAAGCTCTGTCTCCTCAGGCCAAGGTCACTGTCCTCTGAGGTGCCCGTGAAAGTGCGAGGCTTGGTGCGGCCCGGGGGCCAGCCAACTGCAGGCTTTTCACGCAGGACCTCTGCTGGTCATCTGAGCACGTGTGTACATGTGTCAGGTGGGGAAACTGAGGCCCAGAGAGGCGAAGTGGCTTGCCCAAGGCCACCGCCCTTAGCGGGAAGAACCAGTGCCCTGTGTTTTGAAAGCCTTGGTCCTGAAACCACCAGCTGTGAACTTGAGCCACGTGCTCCACGCCCTGGGGCCTCAGTCTCCTCATCTGCAGGGTGGGGCGGTCAGTGAACTGAGGCCCTAGTGGGCACAGACGATAACATTTAAAATGCCCGTAAACTGTTATGGCCTCACAGAGCGTCATGGGGGCAACGGGCATGGAAGCCGGGGTCTCTGGGCGAAGGGGGTCCTCAGCCGTCCCTGGTCAGCAGGGGAGAAGAGTGAGCTCGGCGTGCCGGTGTGCCGACAGGTTGGATCAATCGTTACAGTTACAATGAGGCGGCTTCTCACCACCAGCTTCCTAGGGAGAGCCGCGGGGGGGCGGGGGGGGGCCTTGCTGGATGTGCTGCTCTGATGAGTGTCTGGCCCGAGACCACGCGGGTTAGGGCGGTGGAAACAGGATTTGGACCCTGCTGATCTGACTCGGAAGCGTGGACCACAGAGCCTCCTGCTCAGCCAGACTCGGCTTGTTTGCTGCCAGGACTGAGCCCCTCATTCCTTCTTCTCTAGGTGGAGCTCTGTGGTTCCCCAGATCTGTTTGGGGTTGGACCCAGCTAGGTTCCCATGTTGGACTCCCGTTTCCCACTGGCCCTGTGCCTTCACCTCCCCTAAGGAGGTGTCCATTCTGGCTCTGCAGCCCCCTCCCCGGTCTACCCCGGGCATCTCAGCCCCAGGCCTCTCCCTACAAAAGCTGCCCAGTCAGCCACTTAAGCTGAAAGCCCATGACTTGGCTGTGGTTCCTGCCTCTTTTTTGTCCCCTCCTGCCTGGGTTCCTTGGGCTCTGCCCCTGGAGACCCAATCTTCCAGCCAGCTACTCCCAAGCTGGACCCCAAATCCTTGGCCCCCCAAACCCCTTTAACAAACATTCCCCAAGCCCCGTCCCCAGGCACCTTCCACTTATTGTTTTGTTATGCAAGAAATTCATGTGCATCGCTCCAAATTGGATAACATACATAAACAAAAAGCAAAAGAAAAGTGAGTCACGCATTAGCTCATCACTCAGATTCAGCTCTCCCCATTCACATTTTCCTATAGGACCTTTTAGACTTTAAACAAGAACAAAAAACAGTTAATAACACATTTATCGAGCAAATTCTCTGTGCCCGGCACCGAGCCAAGTCTTGCAGGTGGATTCTTTCATCTCATCTTTCCCTCCCCTGAGAGCCTAATAAAAGGGCAATATTGTTTTTCCCACTTTACAGATGAGGAAATAGAGGCTCAGAGAGGTTAAGTGACTTGCCCTAGGTCACGTAGCTGGGAAGTGGGCGAACCGGGGTTTAAATCCAGCAGCGCGATTGCCAAGGGACCACTGAGTGCTGCAGTGCCGTGGGACCCTGGCTGCCTGGGGCTTCCCTCCCCCAGGAGTCAGGGGGCAGACGCTCAGTGTCCCACCATTAGCATAACTATGAGCATGAGCATCCCTGAAACCCAATTACCAGGAGATGGCTTGGGCCCCAGCCAGGCGGGTCGCTGTCTCCATCTCTGCAGAAACGAGGGGCTGGGGCCCAAGGAAGCCCTGGGGGGAGGTGTGGATGGCTGGGGGGAATGTCCTGGGGGAGGGGCCCCCTGTCCACTGCTCAGGGTTGGTGTGGGTGGGTCCCAAGGCAGCCTTTACCCCTCTGCACAGCCCCAGCTGGCCAGGCTCAACTACCTCCGAGGACAGGGCACAGGTTTTTCTGCCCCTAGCTTGCTGGGTGACCTCAGGCAGCCCCTTGCCTTCTCTGAGCTTCAGTTTTCTTAAAAGGAGAAAACCAGGGGCTGTTTGAGCAGAAAGCAAATCACGGGTTTGGAAGAGGAAAGAATTCCGGCTCTGAACAGCCAGGCAGGCTGGCCCTCTACTTCTGACGCCCCCACAGGGCCGCCACTGTCTCTTCCCTCTGGGGCCACTCCTCTGCTGCCCCTCAGCCTCTACTCTATCCCCTCCATCCAAGAGGAATCCTTTTCTATTGATTTCATTTGCATAAAAGCCTTGCGCACACATGGCCCCTTGGACCCGCCATCATTGGCTCAGCAAATACGCCATCATGGAAGGATGGAAGGCTCCCCCTCCCCAGAGGAACCCAGCACCTTGCATTCGGCACGGGTTTTCCTGGGGGTTTTGCCCCTTAGCAGGGTATGTCTTTGTTTTATAGGAAGTGGAGCTCCCGGCGTTGGCTGCTATCGATTGTTGATTGTTCACGGCGATGCTTGGGAGACTGACCCGGGCCAGCGGTGCTGCTCCAGGTGGTCTGTTTGCACTGCTTTATAATGTCACGGATGGGGGCTGTCCCACGCTCGTCCACCCGTCCTCCCACTGACCAACGGGCGAGTGTGCCCAGTTTCGTCTCTTGCAAACACAGCTGCGGGAGCACCTTGCACGCGACCCGTGCACACATGTGCCGGAGTCTCGCGTGCACGCCTCGGAGCGGGACCGCTGGGCTGTGGTACGCGCACATCCTTAACTTCACCAGTTATTGCCAAATTGCTCTCCAAAGTGGTTGTTCAGATGATCGTTTTAAAATATAAATTAAATCATGTCACTTCCCTGCTTATAACTCTCGGATAGCTTCCGATTACACTTAGAATAAAATCCATATTTCCCTCCATGAATGCCTGGCTGGATCCCACACTCTGCTCCCCCCAATTTCCTGGTCTCCTTTCGCTTCTAATAGGTCTGGTTCTTTCATGTCCCAGGGCCTTTGCACATACTGCTCCCTCTGCCTGGCACGCCCTTCTTTTAGCTCTTTCCAAACTGGCTCCTTCTCATCCTTCAGGTCTCAATGAAAACGTCACCTCCTCCGAGAGGCCTTCCCTGACCACCCACCCTGTTCCTCTTGTCATCCTGTTTATTTCCTTCGGAGCGCACACCACGGTCCTGTCATGGCCTTGTCCTCAAATTCGTTTGCTTATGTATTACCAGGATGGCAGCCTGTGGGAGAGGACCTAGTCCGCTTTGGTCATTCCTGTACCTGAAGGCCAGCACAGGCTTGGCACTGAAGAACTGCTCTTGGTGTCATTCATTCATTCATTCATTCATTCAACAAACGCGATTCCAGCCAGTCTGGTCACAATATCCGGAGGGGTGAATGAGCTCTGTGTGTCGGGAAGGGTGAGCTGTGGGGGAGGGGCTCTGCAGAGGGGAGTGTGGCCTAGCTGAAGGCAGAGGGGCAGCCGGACCTCAGGGCCCTGAGCTTTCTCCCACGGCCACGGGGAGCCATGGCAGGCGTTGGAACAGGGGAGCAGGTGGAAGAGGGTAGGCCTGGGGGCGGGCGCTGGAGGATGGGGCCGGCCGAGCGTGGGTTGACAGAGGGCCAGGGAGAGAGGCGATGCTGAACCTACAGGGATCGATTAGAGGACCATGGGTGACAGGATCGGATCACCTGCGGGTCACCGGAGTCAGCTGCCAAAGGGGGCTCGATCGGGTCCACGGGGGAAGCACTTTGTCTGTGCATCCCAACCCTGCTGCCCCCACCACCTCCTACCACTGCGGGGAGCTGGGAGCGCTCTTCCCCGATTTCAGAGGGGGTGGCAGAGATCTCGAGGCTGCGCCCTGGACCCCGGAGAGGCATCCTTGACCTAGTCCAGCCCTTCGCGTACAGATGGGAAACTGAGGCCCCAGGGGAAGGAACCGGAAGAAGGCCACGCGGCTGAATCCTCACCCTGTTGCTTTTGGAATAAGAGGAACTGAACTGAGATCAGACATAGCCTCCTCAATGCGCACAGAAGAAAAGCGGCGAGCACCTGCTGGATAGGGAATCCAAGTCAGACGCCAGGAAGGACTTCCCGGGACGCTGCCCGCCAGGCGGACCTGTCAGGCCGGGGGGTGGGGGAGGGGGTTCCTTCATGGCCACTGAGCCAGGAAGAGGCAGTTTCATCTGGTTCTAAAACTAGTTCTCCTTCACTGGGGGGTCAGGGGTCCCATCGGGAGGGCCGGGGGGGGTCAGGGGTCCCATCGGGAGGGCCAGGGGTGGGGGTGGGGGTGAGGCCCAGCTCACTTCCGTCCCTGGAGCCTGGGAGTCCAGGGCACTGCCTGCCCAGTGTGCCTCAGGGAGGCCATCTTACCCCCTCCCAGGTCATGTCCACCCTCCCAGGCTGTGTCCTGTGGAGGACAAGATAGGATCCCAGCTGGGTTCCTGCCTTGACTGCCTCAGGTCCCCCTGGGCTGGGTGCCCCTCCTCTCTGCCTTCCTGACCTCCCAGCTGGGGCTCCGCTCAGAGCAGGGAGGAGGCGGCTGGCAGTAGCAGCCATTGGTATGCGAGGCTGGGCCTCAGCCCCTCCACGGCCCAGCCTTTCTGCTCAGCTCTTTAAGAATCCCTCCTCGGTGGTGGCAGCGTAGTGGTTGCTGGGCAACCCCCCCTCGCGGGCGCCCTCCCCCTCCTCCCCTTCCCCCTCCTCTGTGCCTCTTCCCAGGCCCCGTCTCAGCAGTGCACTTAGCTCAGAACCTGACAGGCCTGTGCCCAGCAGGCGAGGGGCCTTGAGTGACCCCACCCAACCCCAGCCCCGGACCATGGCTCCATGCCACCAGGACTTGGGGAGGGGGGTGGCCCTGGGTACGGGAAACACCATCTGTAGACTCCCACTGCC
The DNA here is from genome assembly GCF_014176215.1 of Rousettus aegyptiacus. Lineage (NCBI taxonomy): Eukaryota > Metazoa > Chordata > Mammalia > Chiroptera > Pteropodidae > Rousettus > Rousettus aegyptiacus. The sequence goes on from NW_023416308.1 coordinate 115,467,860, forward strand.
CCCTACTATCTTCAGTGGCTTCAGCCACCCTGAGGTGTTGGAACCTGTTGGGGGGACAGAGAAGACCCAAAGGGGAGGGCCCAGGAGCTGAGTCGTCAGGGAGATGGCCTGCTCAGGGCCTCAAGAGGCCCCGGGTGGTGGAAAAGATCAGATGGTAAACTGAGACTGGAGCCGGGGTGGGAGAGGGAGGGGTGAGGAGGCATAGAGCTCCGAGTCCCTGAAAAGAAGGTCTGCAGGGGGCCGGAAGAGGCACAGTGATGGGGTGTCCCTGGAGGCTGGGTCCTGGCAGAGGGCTCTAGGGCTCCAACCTCGAAACCTTGGCATCATCCGCCCTACCCCATCCTAGCCCTGCTCTCCCCTTCTGCCTTCTCTGACAGTCACAGGGGCCCTGCCCTCTGGCTCCCCCATATCTTGAGCATGTGCCCTTTCTTTGCACCGCGCCCCCTCCCCCCCCCCCCCCGCAACAACTTCCTTCCTGACAGGTCCGCACTTCTGGCCTCCCCTCTGCTTCTCCTCTCCGTGACCCTCTCTGCCCAGGAGCTGCTCACCGCCCGCCCCTCCGTGCCTTGGCACATTTGTGTCCCTCCACCTGGATTGTCCTTCAAGACACAATTCAAGTCTCTCTTCCTGAACTTGGGATGTATGTAACAGGTGAATGCTAGCCAGAGTCAAGAAATGCTTAAATCACCATAAAAAGCATTACCTCTGCTGGGAATAATGGCCCAGGAGTGAGTGGGTGAGGGAGGGAGGGAGGGAGGGAGAGACGGTCCTGGGTGTCTGGCAGAGACAGGGGGTTGGGGGATGGTGATGTCATTTATGGGGAGAAGAGGAAGCTCCTAAGGGAGGGAGGGCCCATCGGGGCAAGCCTGGGCAGCAGCTTCCGTCCTGCCCGGGGCCAAGGAAGGCGGCTGGTGGGGAACCCTGGCCCCAGAGCAGTACGGTCCTGCCTCTGCCCAGGCCTGTTCGGACCCTCTCTGATATCTGTTTTTCCACAACCCAGTGACTTAAAATCGCAACTGTCAGTCCTGCTCTCTCCCCATCACCCCTCACTGTATACACCCCCTCCAGACCCCATCCTACCACTCCCCAGTGGCTGGAAGTGTGTCTAGCCCCCTCTGAGCCCCTAGATCCATCATCTTGGGGGCAGTTCCCAGTTTGGAGCAGCTGTCACCATTGCTTGGCGGGGCTGCTTCGGTCTGACACTCGGCAATATCTGACTGCTCTTGCCACATGCCAAGCCCTGCGGCAGGTGCTGGGGACATGCAGAAACCACAAGAGGCCCCGGCTGTGACCTCAAGGTGCTCACAGTCTGTTGGGGGAGACGGATGCCAACAAAACACGTCACTGAACACGGGCTCTGTCATTTGAGCCTTCGCCACTGTTTCTGGTACCAACCAAGGAAGAAAATGAGCCGCCAGCCACACCCCGATCTTAGAGATGTTAAAGTGTTGTCCAGTAGATGAAAAATGTAGTCACACAAGTCACATGTGATCACAGACTGAGCTAAGTGCTACCGAGGAGAAGCCAAGGGAGCAGAGAGGACACAGCAACCTCATTAGGAAAGACGGGGTCAGGAGAGGCCTCTCGGAGGACAGTACGGTCACGGCCAGGGCTGAGGGGTGCGTGGGAGCTGGCCGGGCCCGAGAGGCCGCCGCGTACAGGGAAGCAGAACCCCGGTGTCAGTGCCCGGGGCAGGAGTGTCCAGATGCGGGTGGTGGGGAGCACCGAGGCAGCGGGAGCAGAAGTCCTCCCACCCTGGCCAGCGGCCGCCCCAGGCCAGCTGCCGAGGCCGACCCTCCCCTGGTCCCCCCTGCTCCCAGCGCCCATCCTCAGGAGTGGCCGGCTTCGTCCTTCCTGGTCTCGGTCCCCGCCGCGCCTGCTCCCTGGAACACCCTCTCTGGAACTTTCTCTTGGGCTGGGGGTCTTGCTCTCTGCTTTCCCTGAAATTCTGCATTGGGGTCCACCTCGCTGCTCCCGTACCCTGACCCTGTGCTTTTGGGGAGGGCCCTCAAGCCTCTGTGCTGTGTAGGAGGGAAAGGTTTAGCGCACAGTGGGGGAGAGGGTGGCCTTAGCACTTGGGTCGGACAAGTCGCCAGGATGTTCTGGTGAGGGCCGGTGTGTCCGGCCAGGTACGCACAGCCAGCCTGCCTATGGCCACTTGCCCATGGTCATGGAAACGTCGCTGGGTGCACGAGGCGTCCCCGGAGGCCACGGTCTGGGAGCCAGGCGGGCCAGGTATTCAGTGCTGAGGTTCTCTGGAGGGCGCCTCAGGTGCCCCCAGACCCAGGGGTCCCTGGGGATCTTAGAGGGCCGAGATCGGGTTCCCCTGCCTCCAGCCCAGAACAGGCCCAAGCAGGGCCAAGGGTGGCACAACCCTGATTGGCAACAGTCTGATAACAGTGAGTTGTGTGGGCACAGCACTCCACAGTATACAAAGCACTTTCTTCTTGGGACCGCATTAGACTGTAACACCAGCCCCAGGAGGTTATGATGGCTCTGTTAGAAAATCGAGGCGCTCTGAGGCTGCGCTCGTGTCTGGGGTCATCAGTGGGAAAGTGGGGAGGTGACGAGCAGAATCCGGATCTGGGGACTGCTGAGTGGTAGGCGGGTGGTGGGGGAGGCAGGGGTGCTGCAGGTGGGGACCGGCGACCTTGGCTACCCGTGGTAGGGCCCGCCGCATCTCGCTGCTGGGCACTGCCCAGGTTACTGCTGCCCTGGAAGGAGCAGGGCTGGGGCCTGTCAACCCCAAGGTCGAAGCCACATATGGTCCCCAGGTGACTGTGCTGCCTGGGGCTGAGAGCATCTCCTGAGCGCCCCGCTCAAAGACTAGCTAAGACCTCCTGGCCCATCTTCACTGCCGACCAGCGCACACAGGGGCTCGGCAAGCATTTTTTGAACAAACACGTGATCTTTCTGAATCTCACAGCTGATGGTGCTCAGGCTATACTTACACTCCCTCCCTGGACCCTGCTCCTTCCAAGATAAAGGCCAGACTCTTCAGGCTTGTTCAAGGATGTGCATATCTGGCTTGGCTGATATAAGTCACCTCATTTTCACTGAGGTGACTACCCCCCAACTCTGACCAAGAAAACCCCAGGATCTTTCACATCATAGCTCCCGTGAACAAGCCGGAATGAGCTTCTGGAGTCTGCCCAGAACATTCCTCCTCACCCCCCAAGACCCAGATCAAAGCCACGGTAGCTGACTTGGCCCGCCCCCCCCCCCCCGACTGTGGTAACGATGTCTCAGTATGATCTTGCTCAGCCCCAACTATCTGGGTGCTCATCCCTCCGGCTGGATTTCCAGCTTTGTCAGGGTGCGCGTGGGGAGGCTCCAGCAGGGCCCAATGCAATTCTGGTCTTTGTATCCCAAAAGTGCTCGGGACATAGTGGACCTCCATAAATATCTTGTGAACTGTATGCAGCCGCCAGGCACGACTGAGCAAGTTACGGTACATCAGCTCGAGGGAATATCATGCAGCCATTAAAACCATAATTATGAAGATGGTATTTTGATATCTAAGAGCAACGTGTCACATAGAGCTATATCCCTACCACCCATTCCACTCCGTGGCACCGAGTGCTTGGCGTGTGGGTGGCAGGGACAGAAGGGGGCCCCTCCTTCAAGGGATTATAGTTAGAAGAGGAGGAAGACGCACACACAATTCCGGAGCGACATGCCGAGTGCCACGACGGAGGGATGACCGCGCCCCGCGTCCATCTGGGGGTCTGGACAGGCAGAAGGGAAACCACGGCTCTGTAAAAATTACAGCCGACGGTGCGCGGACGAGCCTGGAAGGGCGCGGAGGAACCAAGGCTGTCGGCGCCACAGGGCGGTGGCATTGTGGGCGATTTTTCTTTCCTTTATTGTCGGTATAATGCCGTTGGGCAATAAATAAAAATTGGGAGGAAAAAAATAGCTGTGAATTGAGTAGAAAGCTGAAAAAGAAGAAAGGGAGTTCAGGGGAGGTAAATGGGGAGGGAGAAGTGAGGCGGGGGAGGCAGGACGGGCGAAGGCAGGTGCGGACCGAGAGGGCAGAGGCGGCAGCCGGGCAGGGCCTCTGTCTGCTCCTGGGCTGGGGGCCAGAGGGACGGACGGACGAGCAAACCCCTTACCTGACCGTACCCCAGGAGGAATCTCGCAGGGCACCCAGAGGAGAGGTGGGCCGGTCAGGCCTTGGAGGTCCTAGAAGGGCCCGTCATAGTCCCAGAGTTGGAACAGAGGCTGGAAGGTGTCAGGAAGGGTCTAGGGGGAGGGGTCCCAGCCAGATGTGGGGAGTCTGGGTGTGGACTGGGGGAGGGAGTTTTACGCAGAGGCAGGGACTCAGCTCAGAGCAGCCCTCCAGGGAAAAGGATGGCAGAATGGGATGATGGCGCTCAGTGACAAGGTCTGACCAGGGTGAGGCTGGGCACACGAAGAGCTCCTTAGTATCCCAGAGATTGCCAAGCGCGTGAGGATTTTCCCGGATAAGGAGGGAGGTTTGGTCCAACAACCCCCCTCCACCCTGCAAGACCCCACACGGCAGGTGCAGACATTGCCTGGGTCCCTAACGTGTTCCCGGCACCGCCCTAGCCGCCTTCCCACCCAAGGTCTCCTCCAACCCTCGTCTCAGCCCTCTGAGGTAGGTGGTTAATGCTCCCATTTTCCAACAGAGGATGCTGAGGCTCGGATCAGTTAAGTCACTTGCTCAAGGTCACAGTAGGCTAGCGAGAGGAAGGGCGGGACTGGGATCTCACAGGGGCACTGCCAGCTTAGGTAGCTGGGTGGGGCACAGCACGGGGAGAAGAACCCTGTTTAGAGCAAGCGCAGATGAGGGGCGTCTACATGGGGAAGGGGCGCCAGGCAGGGAGGAAGGGGTTACCTTGGCACACAGAGTAGGCGGTGGGTACCTGTTAATGAATGATGCATAGGTGGACGGATGAATGAATGAATGGGTGGTTGGAAGGACGGATGAATGAGTGGGTGCGCAGAGGAGGGGTGTAAGGAGAAGCTGCGCGTGAGCGAGAACCCCTTTCTCCCCCGCCCCCGCGCTGGAGGCTGGCGTTGGGAGCCTCCCTCCTCGCACCCCGGGGGGTGGTGCCTGCTCCCCAACCTCCTGCCCCCGCTCCCCAGCCATCTTCGCCGGGGGAGGTGAGCTGGGGAGGAGGGCGCGGAAGCCGTTTCTCCCGGGCTGGGCCAGAGTCCCCGTGCGGCGGCGCAGCCTCCCGCGCCGGGTCCCGCCGGCCAGTGCGCAGCGCGGCGCCCCCGCCCCCGTCGCCTCTTCCCCGCCCCCCCCCGCCCGCTGCCTCCCCCTCCCCTCCCTCCCCGCTCCGCGCCTGCACGCACGGCCGCCGCCGCCGCCGCCGCCGCCGCGAGGGGAGAGGCGGTCGCCCAGCTTGGTTCCCCGCGCCCTGCTCGCCGCCGCCGATCGCGCAGGCACCGCTGCTGGCCCTCGCCCGGCTGAGCGCATCCGCCTGGGCACAAGCACCCGGCCGCCGGGCTCACACCCGCGCACGCCCCCCGCGGCTCCGCCGGGCGCCCGAGCCGGGCAGATGCACCGCCGCGCGCCCCTCGCCCCGGGCCCGCCACCGCGCTCCGCCGCGCGCCGGGGGCTCCTCTCCCGGGCCCCCCTTGGCGCCCTCCGGCTCCGGTTCCCGCCTGCTCCTTGGAATAACCCCTGAGGCTCCAGCCATCGCCGCAAAGTTTCCCGAGGAGACCCGCCTCCCCGGCCGCTGCGCAGGTAAGGATGCACGGGACCGGGGTCGGGGGCCGGGCGAGCGGGACGGGGCGCCGGGGCCAGCGGGGCGGGGGCTGGGAGTGCAGGAGGCGACTCGAGGTCCAGCTGCCAGGCTTTGCCCGGGCGCTGCGGGGGCCGTGCCACCTTTGAGATTTGGGGTGGGGGGTCCCGGAGTCGACAGCTGAGCGCCAGCAACACTGGCCCCGCCGCGGGGAGGCGCGGGGTGCGCAGTCGGCGGATCCACTCTTCCCAGCCAAGGCTGGAAAGGGCGAGGACTCGGTCGGAGTCCCCGCCCGAGCCCTCGCTGCGTCCCCAGGGAGGCGGCCGGCCTGTGGGGTCGCCAGGTTGGGCTGGTCGGTTCCAGCTCCGGCCTCGAATCCAGGAACTGTAGGGCTTGGGGCGCACGGAGAGAAGCAGCCGGCCCAGGCTCGGCGCTCCAGTCCCCACCGACCGCGTGAGTCACGGCTGGAGCGAGGTTTTATTTTTAAAACGACTTCAAGGGGGGCATAAGCAGCCTCCAACTTCCCTCCCGTGCGCGCCGTGGACTGTCAGCCCTGTGCGGGGCAGGAGGGCCAGGCGATGCACCTGGCGCTGGAGAGGTGGGACTGCCAGGCTGGGGGGCGCCAGGGTGGGAGGGGAGCCCCCTCCCCAAGCAGAGCCAGGCACACGCTCCTCCTCGAGGAGGCTGGGGAGTGTCGTCGCCCAGCTGCAGGGAACCGTGGCTGATCGCAGCTCTCTGAGGAGGAGAAAGTTGTGGAGCAGCCACATCAGGGAGCTGCCCCAGGCTTCCTGGGGCCCGGAGGGCTGCGAGGCTCTCTGGGGTGTGTAGTTTTAAGAGAATACAGCTCAGCTGGGGTGTGCCAGGCCCCTGAAGCCCAAGCCAGAGCCCTGATGTGAATAAATGAAGGCCAGGCTTGCGGGGAGAGGCCCCACCCTGGCCCCTGCACCCTCAGGGAGGATGGAGACCTACCCCTCCTGGCCCCCTCCTCAGGTGGCTTAGGAGTTTGAGGAGGTGGCTGCCCTGAGCCCCACCGGATGCAAGAAGCCTCTGACAGAGGGATGTGGGCTGGGGCACGCATGCCCCTCTGCCCAGCAGCCCTGGGGAAGGCAGTTACGCTCAGAGGCTCCAGGCTTGGGTTTCTGGAGTGAAAGCCAAGTGCTTCTCTCCCTGCCAGCCCCAGGAGGAGAGGCGCAAACATCACCTGTCAGCTGGTGCCGACTCCGTGGGCGACTGTTCAGGGCTTCCTCAGAGGTTTAAAATGGAAATGGCCTGAGCTGCCAGGGCCTGTGCCGGGGAGAGGTGCTGCCCAGTGAGGCGGGCAGCGAGGGGGCCCCGGTGGGTCCGAGGGGGAGGAAGAGCAGAAAGGCTGTCACATCCTGGCTGACGGACCAGCCATGGGCAGGTCTGAGATCAGGAGAGAGGGCAGACAGGGTGCGAGTACAGGGGAGGGGGGAAGGGGGCTACGTGTGCGCCCCAGCCCTTGGACAGAGACTGGGCGCTTCTGTACAAGGCCTCTGTCGCATGAGGTCAAGCTCGGGGCTGTCGCATGCAGAGGCTGTGCCCGTGCTCTACCACCTACCGGCTCCAAGTCCCTCCGTCTCTCTGAGCCTCAGTTTCCCTTGGTGAAATGGGCTTGACTGTCCCCACCTCCTGGGGGGAATGGGACTGCAGTATAAAATGGGGGGAGGTGGACAGATGCCCTATTTGGGGCTAAAGAAGTCCCTGAGGTCTGAGGGCAGCTGCAGAGGCCTTGGAGTGCTGGGGGGGGGGGTCAGATTCCCCCCAGCCAGGGATTGCGGGGGGGACTTCGACCTGACACTGACCCTCAGCGACAGCAGCGTCTTCCGCTGAGGCCCTCTCACGCCTCCTCCGCGGCCTCCCCTCGCAAGCCCCCGGGAGGTCACCTAGCTTGTTTCTAAGGCAGCGGTGAGGCAGGGTGCTGCCACCCATCACAGCACCTACCGCCAGGACGCTACAGGGAGGCCATCAGCTCCGTGGGGACCGAGGCCTGGTGGCTGAGCCTGTGTCACCTACTGGACCCCGCTTCCTTGCCTGCACAGGGGGATACGGTGGCTGTTCTACCCAGTGAGGATGTGTGGGCACCCTGAGTATGGGAGGGCAGGGCAGGGCAGGGCACAGGAGACGGGCAGGTGGTGCCTGTGCTCGCTTCCAAGGGAGCTGAGAGTCAGACCAGAGATCCAGGGGACCTGTTGGTGGATGTGGAAGGACAGAGAGGCGGGCCTGGAACCTGCTGGCTGCCCAAAGAGGCCCAGTGCAGGGAGGATGATGCCCCTGGGGCCTGCTGGGCACAGCCCCCTGTACCTGGTCAGGTAGGGCAGAGGCAGGGAGGCAGGGAGAACTGTGCTGGGTGAGGCATGCTAGGCAGGCTGTGGGTCCTCAGGGGCGGCCTGCCCCCAGCCAGAGGAAGGGGCAGATGGCTCAGGAACGGTGGTGGGCAGGTAGAGGCCTCGCCTTGTAGTGTGGATGGCCCCGCTATGTGTCTCTGGGAGCTGGGGACCTGCTGGCTGCTGCCTCCCCAGCCGACCAGGAAGCCCTGGAGTCAGGGCTGAGAAAAGGCCTGATCTCTGAGCTGGGCCTGTCTGGGGCTGTGTGGGGGTCTGGCTGGGCCCAGTGTGCTAGGGACTTATGGTTCCTGGAGAGGTGTCTCTGCTTGGCCTGCCGATGTTGAGCAAGTGACCAGAATCACGGGGCCTTGATATCCTTATCCGTAACGTGCTCAACAGTTACAGCGGTGCTCAACTTGGGAGCACCCACTATGAGGTGATGCCCGTGAAGCTTCTAGCACAGACTTTATGCCTGGCTCGCTGTCCTGAGTGCCTGCAGCGGGGTGGGTGACAGTGGCCCAGAGTGCTCACCGTCAGGAGAGGCCACCAGGGCTCTGGAAGGGTGGGGCTGGCTCAGGCCCAAGGCCTGCTTGTACAGCCCTCTGTGGGTTTGGGGGTCCCCTACCCAGAACCTGGCTTCTTCTCCCAAAGACAAAGTTCAGGACTGCTCCGGCCGGTGACGGGGCACGAGGCAGCTGCATTCTGTCCTCTGCCACGGGGTAGTCACCCTGGGAAGGCTGGAGTGGGGAGGGGAATGACCGGATGGCTGGAGGAGACAGGGGCAAGGACAGCATGACCCCCGGGTGCCCCGACTGTGTGCCCGCCCCACTCCAACGGGCCTGGCATTCCCCGGCAGCGGCTGGAGCGGAGGGGGCTGGACGGAGAGGAGCTGTGTTTGCGCAGGCCCGTGTTTGCTTGAGCGGCCGGCGGACGCCTGTGTACGCCGTCGGCAACCCCCAGAGCCCAGCCGCTCCCCAGGGTCAGTGGCTCCACAGATGATGTCAGCATTTGGGGGCCTCAGCTCACCTTGTGGAAGTTGCTTGCTGGATTTGCCGCAGCCCTGGGTTTTGAAACTCCCACTGTTGGGCTTGCGTGTGCTGCCCTGCACCCCTGAGGGCTGGGGCCGGTGTGGGGGGCAGGGAGGGTGGGCGCAGGCCGGTATGGAGGGCAGGGAGGGTGGGCGCCCGCGTTGCTTTGGCGGGTGGAGGCGGTCGGCCCACAAGGCGCCCTGCCCAGCACCTCTGGCTTTTCTGTCTTTCCTTCCCTCCCTCCTTTCCTGCTCGTTTGTTCATTCATTCAGTCACTCATTCGTTCATTCGATGGGCACTGAGCATGAGTTATGGGCCAGGCAAAGGGCTGGGTGCTGGGAGAAGAGCGGGAAACCAAAGCAGCCGTAAGTCTTGCCCTCAGGGAGCGTACGGTTGGGAGCGGGGGTCAGGCAGCGATCAGATACTTCCCCTCCCGCTGCAGGGCCTGGGCTCTGAAGGTGAGGGCAGCCCTGTGAGGCTGGGTGATAGAGGAGCCTGCCGGGTGTTGGGGTCCAGGAAGGGGGTGCTTGAGCAGGGGCAGGAGTCGGCGAGGAGAAGGGACAGAAATGAGGGGCTGCGTGCAGACACTTGGCAGGTGTGAGGAGCCGGGGGTGCTGGGGGCTACGCAGCACCTGCAGGCATCCAGATGGTGGGTCTGTTCAGAGCTTGTGGTCTTTGTGTCCCTGGGTCTCTGCTGGCCTGTCCATCTCCGTCTCTCAGGACTCCTGGGCCTGCCTCAAGGGCCATCTGCCCCGTCCTCGCAGGCGAGTGGGCTTCTTCGGCCTGGGGCGTGGGGTCCACTGTTCGTGAGAGTGGTGTTCCACGTATGCGGGCGGGCTGACCCAGCATCCGATGGGCCGGGAGGGAGACGATTTGGGCATGTTTGTGCTGTGGGCAGTAGCTCCGGTGTAGACTGAGGGGGTTTCTGAAGAAACCCTCTTCTGGACCTGAACGTCCCCCAGTGTGGAGATGGGGCACGGGACGGAGGGCGTGGTGCTGGGCGGAGAAGGGAGTGAAGGCCTGGTCTCCTGGAGGCACTAGGACCCAGCTGTATGGGGCTCGGCTAACCACTAGGGGACACTGCCTCCCAGGCAGAGCGCAGGACCCAGGTACCCGGCAGGCTGGGGGGGGTGTGTGTGGGGGGGGGGGAGGGTCGGCGCCCAGGTGCTACAGGCTGTGCTCAGGAGGGGCACTCGGAGCTTTGCGGACGGCTTTGGACTTAATTAAGACTGGGATTGGAACCGGGGTCACCGAGGCGCTGGGCCCGGCTGGCCCTGGCTGCTCCGGTCTCGAGAAGCAGCTCTGTGGCAGCAGCGTTTGCTCCCCGTTTCCCTCCTTCTGCCTGAATTAATGGTTGGCACCAGATTACAACAGATTTAGCAAACTGTAAAGAGCGGGGAGAGAGAGAGAGAGAGAGAGGAGAACGTGGGGGGGGGGGCTGACTTTGGAGAGGAGATGGCATTTATCCACAGAAGCAAATTGCTCTTGTCGATCCGACCCCCTCGCCCTCCACTCCTCATCCCCCTGCGATGCCTGGGAAATGCTGCCTGCAGAAAGGTCCTCGAAATGCCGCTGGGTGTCAGTGCCGGGGGGCTCTCCAGGGGCTGGTCTGCCGAGCGCTGCCCGGCAGATGGAGCAGAGGGGAGAGCGGAGTTTTCTGGGACTGTGGGGGGCACCCAGGGCCGCTCCGAGGGTAGAGGGGAGACACCCGGCTGGTTGGTCCTGGGCGGTGCCGATACTGAGGGTGAGGCCTGGCCAAGGGCAGAGGCCGCATCTGTCTGATTCCCTGGTGCTTCCCCTGGGCCTGGGGTGGGGCAGGAACCCAGTAGGTGCTCAGTGCTGTGCAGGGTGAGTGAGCAAATGAAGGAATAATGAACCTGCATTTGAACAACCCCCTCAGGGGCTGGCATAGGTGGCAGGGGAGGGTCCAACCTGCCAGCTGGGACTCGCGGGGATGAAATCCGCTAGACTGAGCCATCCTCAAGAGATACACCTTCCTGGGCTCTGGACTGAGTGTAGGACAAGGCCCCTGCAGGCTCGCCCAGAGCTGCCCGCCGGCCGTTCCAGGGTGGTCCAGATCTACAGTACGCTCCTCTGTGGCCAGACCAAGGGACCTGGTTGTGGCCCAGGGAAGCTGGCTGCTCCAAGCCCCAGGATACTGGGGAGCTGCCCCAGCCCTGGGTGCACCTGCCCCACTCAGCACAGGGTGGCTCTGGTCAGCCCAGGGCCCCCAGCTTCCTCAGTGGGCTGGGCTGCCCCTGCTGTGAGTGAGGGGTCGGTGGGGGGACAGGGTATGTACCCTTCGAAACTGTGCACGGTGGGCCAGGCCTAGAGCTGGACACAGATGGCTTATTAGGGTCCAAGTCCTGGCAGGGTCAGCTCAGGATGGGGCACAGAAGTTCATCGTGTTCATACCTCTCACACGCTCACATACAGTTTTGTGCACAGTCTCACACCTAACCCTCCCAACCTGCCTTCCCTAAGCCAGCCGGAGCCAGGCTGTGAGGTGAATGAACCTCACCGCCCCTCCCCCCAAGGCTAAGAAGTGGCTGCCCCTACCCAGACCCCGGGCCCCTTCCTGAGCATCCCCCTGCCTGTCGGACAGAGCTGTCTGTTGCCACAGCTCTCCCTAGGCCCCTCTGTGGGGACGGGAGGTGGGGTACAAAGGAATGAAAAGCTGGGGTGATAGCCCCCTCTCTGAGCCCTACTCCAACCAAGGAGGCCTGGCCAATGTCAGCTCTGCAGCCTAACCTCTGACCCCAGGGCAGGAGCAAGGCAGTCAGCTGAGCAACTGGGTGGGCACTCTGCAGGGCCACCTGCGTGGAGCCAGCAGAGAGGGGGCTGGCCAGGGAACAGAGAGAAGGCTCCGGGGTGGGTGGCGGGGGTCTTGGAGGCCATTCCCCGCCTTGCTGAGGCTGCGCACCGTACCGACTGCCCACCTGTCCCGGTGAGACAGGCCACACACACTTCCCTGCCCCCGGCCCCAGCGGGGCTCTCTGTGCCTTTGTTTCTCCACTACTGCTGGCCAAGGGTTTGGACTGCAAGGCCCCTAAGGGCCCAGCAGGACCATGGCTCTGAACCCTTAGATTCCCCAGGCTTGGGCTATTGAGAGGGCTGGGCAATGCTATGCCCAGCTTCCAGAAACTTCTGAGGGACAAGCTCTGCCTGGCTTGGCTTCTTCCCGCTGTGAGAGGAGGGACATGGGGGCACAGGGTGGAGGAATGCCTAGTTGCCTAGTTCAGGGCCACGTGGGAGGCGGGACCCACCCCGAGGCAGTGGGCCGTGGAGTGCAAGTGCCTGGGCTCTGGAGTCTGGTGGACGTGGATTCGAATCCTTCCTCTGGTGCTTATCAGCGGGGTGCCCCTGGACGCCTCCGTGCGCCCCGGCCTCCACACCAGTGGAACAGAACCACGGAGCGCACAGCCCAGGGTCAGCATGAAGACCAGATATGACAGTGCCCATGGAGGAGCTTTGTGGGATCCAGTAGTTACTGCACTTAGGGGAACAGGACAGGCTCCCCCGGACGCAGGGCTGGAATGCTGACTGCTCTGGGGCTCTGAGACAAGCCTGGGGAGGGGCTGCACAGACAAGCCTCTCTACCTCAGGAGCCCCCCACCCTTCCTGGCAGGCAGGCTCACTGGGCGGAGGTGTGGCTCTGAGGTCTGTAGCCACGTGGACAAATGGGGGAAGGGAAGGATCTCTAGACCACTCAGTTGTGATAAGGGACAGGTTGGAGTGTGGGTAACTGGGGGGGACTGGGGAGAACTGAACCCCTGAGGGCTCCAGGAAGCAGTAAGGATTGAGGGGGTGGCAGGGGCCACAGGTGTTAGGGGCCAAGATGTGGAAAGAGAGAATGTGGGGCTCAAATGCCACCTTCTCCCAGGATGGCTCCCCTGGAACAGGGTCAGGTGGGACCAGCCCTGGGTATTTTACTGGGCGCCTGCTGTGTGCCAGGCCTCCGGGTGGAAGCTAGGCCATGACTGTGTACTGTCTACACTGCATGTCACGGAGCGCCACACTCAGGGCCCGATCAGCGCAGGATCTCCTTGTGGCCTTACAACAGCCCACTTCACGGAGGAGACAGCTGAGGCCCAGACAGATAAAGTGACCGCACCACGGCCACTCAGCCCGGACGCAGCATCACGTAAGGAGATGTTGGTCATTGATCCAGTCGTACTAGTCCACACAGACTGCACTTGCCAAGTGCCAGCGGTATTAGCCGGATTAATCCCCCCGCGAGCCTCTGAGGTGGGCACTCTTATCCTGATTTTACCCCAGGAAGCACACGCAGGCGAAGTGACTTGCCCAAGGTCACACCGAGGCAGGGCGGCCCTCGAGGCACACAGGTCCCAGCCCGTCCGGGACCTTACGCACACTCTTGCAGACGGGAAACCACCACGGCGCAGAGACAGCGGGGAACCCCGAGGTCTGTCTGTCTGTCCGGCTTTCCCCTGAACCACGCCCCTTCCCCAGCTGGGGCCCTGCCTGGTCAGCGAGCTATCTCCTCTGGTCTCAGAGCTTTGGCCTCCCCGCCCCCACACTCCTGAGGCCCTACTGTGTGCAGCCCCAGAGCTGGCCTTTAACACCAGTCGGGGAGGCGTCAGGGAGGGGCTCACAGCAGAGGGAAAGCCTGGCGGTTCGGCCTGCGGGAGGGGGCGGTGCGCGCGGGTCTGGCCTGTGGGGCGGGCGGAGAGTGAGCAGTTTGTGGGGGGGGTAGAGGCATGGTGTTTCTTTCCAGGCCCAGACACTGCCTGTGACGTCAGCAGGTGGCCCAGCTGGGCCCGGCTGCCTGCGGTGCCCCTGGAGGAGCTGGGCAGCCGTGAGGGGACCGGGGGGGGGCGCGAGCGGCCTGTGGTCACGGAGCAATCTCCATTAGGGCCCGTGAGCGAGCGGCTGCAGCTCCTGGAATCCTATTAAAAGCTTTTTCATTGTTCCCTGTGATATGCTCCGCTCCACCGGGACCAGGGCATGTTGATAATTTATTTGTGGAAGGGAAAGGGGCTCAGAGTGCAGGAGAGAGGGAAATGTCATTATTTACTCAGCCGCTTTCTGCAGCACGGGCCCCTCCTGGGGCAGCGTGAGTGGGGGGCACAACATCCTCCCCCAAGTCAGGAGGTGGGGGGGCGGGGCAAGGCTCTGCCAGGGGGCAGCTGGGGTGGCCACGGCCAGGGTAGGCCGGGCCTTGGGGAGGTGAAGGCTGCGTCCTCTGGGGGCTCAGATAGCTGTGGGGGCCCCAGACCCACACCTGCAGCTGAGGTGGGCCTCCCGGGAGTGGCGTTCAGCCCAGCTCTAGTGTGTACGGGGGTCGGGGGGCTGAGGCTGTTGCTGCCCTGACTCTGGCTTGGGTGGAGGCAGTGGCAACCCCACTGGGTCCTTCGGGTGTAGAGCTGAGCGACAGCTCCTGGGGTCTCTTGGGTGTGGAGCAGAAACCAGTTGCTAGTGGGGTGAGTGGGGACCCCACATCCCCACAGCCTCCAGCTGGGTCCCTGCACCATGGACGCTGTAAAACAGGAAGAAGGCTCGGCCTCTCTGGGGGACGGAAGGATGCAGAGCTCACAATAACACGACCCCCATTTACCAAGTTCTTACTACGCGCTGAGTGCTTCACGGGCGGCGTCTCATTTACTGCTCACATCTCTGTGCACTGGCACCTTATTACTGCCTTTTTACACATGAGGAAACTGAGGCACAGGGAGTCACGGTCGCCCAGCTTCTAAGTGGCTGGGGTGGGATTGAGCCTCAGCACGGTTACTGCCTCTGGCGGGGGCTCCACAGAGGCCCGGCTCCCCGGGAGCCCACAGCCCCCTTTTCCGAAGTGAGGAAGGCCCGCGGAGGGAATGGGGTTCCTCCCTGCAGATGCCTCCGAGTGTCAGACTCAATCGTCACAGCAGCACTGTGGGGTATGGCAGTCGTTACCCCCACACGCACACAGACGAGGAAACAGGCCCAAAGAAGTAATGTCATTTGCAGAACGATGTGGGGCAGAGCGGAATTTGGACCCACGCTGGCTCTGGGCTCTCACAGTATCCCTTGTGCTGGGTGCAAAGCTGCCCAGAGGGGCAGGGGAGCCCCTCCGCACCCCAGGGGCCTGCAGAGGGTCAGATGCCAGTGGCTCTGCTTGACTGACTCCTTTACGCCCGCCCCTGACTGGCCCGCTCTCTAAACCGCGGCGATGCGACAGGCATGGACGTCCCC
The DNA here is from genome assembly GCF_014176215.1 of Rousettus aegyptiacus. Taxonomy (NCBI): domain Eukaryota; kingdom Metazoa; phylum Chordata; class Mammalia; order Chiroptera; family Pteropodidae; genus Rousettus; species Rousettus aegyptiacus. Next base: position 115,483,145 of record NW_023416308.1, read on the forward strand.
CCATGCCTGCCTCTCTGGCACAGATATTGATCAAGTCACCCACTGGCCCTGAGATCATCAGTGGCTCCCTGGTTCCTGAAAACTCGAGTCCAAGGCCCTTGGCCTGACGCTTTACACTTCCCCGGCCCGGCCTCTTCTCCAGGCCCTGCCCGATTACCCCCGCGCATGACACATTCGCACCTCTGAGCCTTCCTGCGCTGCCCCTTGTGTCCAGAAGGCCAACCTCACTCCCCACGGGGCTGGACACCGCCTCCTCCCCTGGAGCGAAGCCTTCCCTGACGAACGGAACCGGAGGAAGTAGCCCTTCCCGCCTCCCATCGTCCCAGCACTTGGCAGGCCTCTCCTTTGACGTGTGACATGTGATGCGTCCGTGGCTTCGGTTTACGTCTCCCCCACCCTGGGCGCCCCGCGAGGTTCCGCTTCCTGCCGCTTAGTGGAGGAGACGACCTGGGGTTCATTTGTTCACCCAGCCGAGGCTTCCGAGCCTGAAGCGCAGTGGTCAGTAGCTTTCTCCCTACAGCAGGTGGGGGAGCAGGTGGCGGTGGCCCATGCTATAGAGGAGAAGGCAAGACCCAGGGGGGCTCAGGCACCTGGCCACGGTCACCCGGCAAGTCCAAGCCCCAGGCAGGAGCAGCAGAGATGGGGTAGTGATCAGGCCGCCGTTCCGAGCTCTCCCACCTGCCTGGCTCTGAGTGGAGCATTAAATGCTGGTCTCATTGGATTCTCCAAGTTGCTCAGGGAGGGGTGTACTCGGAGACTCCATTTCACAGATGAGGAAACTGAGGCTTAGAGGAGGAGAGAGGCAGAACTCCAGCTCCATGACTTCCTGAGAGCTCCCTGTCCCCTGGGCCAAGCCTGGAGCTGTCCCTTTAGAGTGGGAATGGGGGCAGACTCTATCCCCTGAGGCCCCCGGAGGCCCTGCCTGGCTCTCAGGCCCACAGCCTGCCCTGGCCGGGCGTCCTCCGGGTGAGAAGAGGCTGGGGAGGCGGTGTGCCCAGCAGCAGGACAGGCGTGGGCCCTGCCCCCACGGCAGCTGCCTGCCTGGCCTGGTGGCCTCACAGACAGACAGGGCTTGTGAGATCTGGGGGCCTCCGAGGAGAGCTTGGCTCCTGCAGCAGCTGCTCAAAGGCTTCATTGTGGCAGGAGGGCCCTCCGTGGGCAGCTGCCCCCGCGGCGGGCGCAGACGGAGCCCCGCCTTTGTGCCAGCTCTGCCCCTGCCCTGACCCGGGGTCTATTCTGGGAGGCTGGGGGCCTCCTGGGGAGGGGCTGCCCTGGATGCGCCGATGGCCTAGGATGGGTGTGGTCTGAACCCCCTCCCAGCTCAGAGACCCAGCCGTGGAGGGGGCCGGCCCCTGGCCCCCGGCCCGGGCTGCGCAGGGCGTGTGGAAGCTGGAGCGTTGATTAACAGTAGCGGTAGCAGCAGCAGTAATCACGTCTGCTGCTCTTCCAAGGACTCCTGCCATATGTCTGCTGATGGGCATTTGTGTGGATTATCTCATCGATCCCTCAAAACAGCCCTACAGACTGTGAACTATTAATCTGCCCCATTTTAGAGATGAGGAAACTGAGGCTTTGTGAGGTTTAGACCTTCACCCACATCACATAATGCTGAGGAGCGCGCTGGGTCCCACTCTGGAGCCCGTTCTGCCATCCCTGCCAAGCCCCCAATGGCCTCCAGGGCGTGCAGAGGCCGAGCCACCCCGCCCTGCGCCATGGGGCTCCCGATCATCTCCCAACCATCTCACTGATCTGAACTGCAGTCCTATGTGTGGGAGGCCCTGCCCGCCCATGTTAGAGCCGAGGAAACTGACGCCCCGAGAGATGGGCAGGCGGCCTGGCGCAGGGCGGTCACGGGCCCCTTCCACCCTACATCTCTGCTGGCAGCCTTCCTCGGGCTTGCCCTTTGGGGCAGGCGGGATGGCCGCCTGGACTCTGCGTGGGGCAGCGAGGTCCCAGGCTGCGGATGGTGGGGGTGACGGACTCCCAGCGGGACACTGGAGGGACCTGGCGGCTGAGCCTCCCCCACCAGCGGTCACTCCTGGGAGGGCCCTCAGAGACCGTGTGTTAGATGCCATCATGAAGTGCAGAAAGGGGAAAAGGGACTGGCCCGGGTCCCACAGCCTGGGGCGACCATGGGCCGGGGCTGTGCTGTTCACCAGGACATCACTGCTTGTCCTGGGTGGGGACTGGGGGTTACAGCCAACTCTGAGCACTTCCTGTGCACCGGCCCGTGCTAAGCGTGGAGCTGCATAACTAACTAATCCTCACAAGGATCTTATAAGGGAGGTGCCATTATTATCCCCACGATACAAACGAGGAAACTGAGGTACCTGCCGCCAGGCCACAGCCCCGAGGGCAGACTCCCATCTAGTCTAGGTCTCCTAGTCCATCGGCCCCTCCCTCCCCCAGAGGGGTCTGCTGTGGGAGGATGTGGGGGGAGGGCTTTGGGTGGGGCCAGACAGACAGCTCAGGGACCTTCTGCGGGGCAGGCTGCAAAGCAGCTGTGTCCTGCTGCTGAGTCTGCCTTCTCATCCTGAGCTGGGTCAGTTTCCCGATCTGAGAAATGGGCGTTGAGCCTGTGGGACTCCTTCCTAGGGGGCCCGCAGATGAAATCCTGTCTGTAGTTCATTGCCGGGACTGGGCTGAGCATCTCCGGCACTCCTCAGAGCCTGGTGGCCCGTCCAGGCCTGGATGCCAGATTAGAAATAATTAATGCTATTAATATCCATCACAAGTGGCCTGGTGACATGATGGGAGTGATCATCTGCACCTCCTGGCCAGGGCCCAGGTGACCCCTGCAGGGAAGCGAGGTGCCAGGCTCTCCCCGACTCTGCTGGCTCCCTCCCTGGACCCTCACACCAGCCTGGGGGGCCTGAGTCTCAGGTAAGCAGCTCCTGGAGGACTCCCAGCCACCAAGGGCCCAGCCAGGGCTCAGTTCCAGGGCTTGACTCCGAGTCCAGCGCTCTCCCTAGTGGCCCTTCTGTGCAGGCCGCCCAAGGGCAGCTGGACGGCGCCTGCCTGCGGCCCCGGGGTATCTGCTGTCCCCTGCAGAGCCTTATGCAGCCCTCGGTAGGACGCAGTGATCCTGGCTCTGCTCCTTCCTGACCGTGTGGCTCTGGACGTTTCTGCGCCCATGCCCCGCTGTGCCCCAGTTCCCGCGGGTTACCTGGGGAGGAGAGTCCCCCTCACAGGGCTCTGTCAAGCCTGGCAGAGTCAGGGCCACACAGCAAGTGACCGGTGTCACCCAGCCAGCAGACTGAGCAGGTTCCTCTCTGGCTGAACTGTGCTGGGTTCCAGATGGCTCGGTCCCCACCCTATGCCTGAGGATTCACAAGGGGAAAAGACAGGCAGGTTCGCAGGGCCCGGGGCACACTGCACGGGCCTGGCGGGGCGGGAGTGGGGGCCGGGCGGTGCTCGGGGCGCAGAGGGGCCACTGGCCCCGGGCAGCGGCGTGGGACTCACAGTGGGGACTGGAGGCCAGCCCTCCTTCGCCCTGCTGACCGAGCCGGGCCTCCTACGGTCCCCCGCTTGCCCCCTCCCAGGCCTTCTCACTGTCGGTGGCCTGACCTGTCCTCCACTCCTAAACCCGCCTCGCTCGGCCTCGTGGGGGACAGTGGCATCCCTCACATACGCTGCAGGAGTTTGGGCCCGGTCTTGTCCCTGCGTGGGGGTTGACTCTGGACACCTTGGGGTTGCCGCTCCCAGCTCCACTTCCCCTGGCCACCTCGCCTAGCCTCAGCTTCCTCATCTGTAACGTGGGACAGGACACCAAGGCAGGATAATGTGGGCGGAAGCTTGCCCCGCATGGGTGTCTGGTCAGGGCAGGGACGGGGCCGGTCCCTCTGGGTGAAGCAGCTCTGGGAAGGCACCAGTATCGATAGCCCTCTGGGTGACTGGGTGGGCAGTCTGGGTGGGCACGGAGGTCTGCGAGCCAGGGAGGAGCTGGGGAGTAGGTGGGGCCTCTGGCGGTTTGGTCTGACACCTTTCTTAGTGACAGCCTTGTGGTGGCTCCTCCTGCCCCAAGGCCTGGCACCGATTAAGTCTCATCATTGTAGGGCAGGGGGCACCCTCGCTGGAACCTCACTCTGGCTTCAGGGGTGGGTAGCAGAGCTGAAGGCTGAGTCGGCTAACAGCTGTTTGAGCGGAAACTAAATTTGTCCGGGTCTGACAGACGGCCACGCACCACCACTAATGCAATTGCAGCGTGGGAGAGGCCTGGGAGCTGATGGCTACGTGTACACCGGCCCTGGGCCCCGATGACACTGCTCTCTGAGCTCAGGGTCCCTGAGTGCATGGGGCATAGAGGGCCGAGGCTGGCGATCCCCTCCCTATACACTGCGCTGGCCAGACTGCCCTTAAGCCAAGTCCATCGCATGGGCAGGGCTGAGGCTTAGACCCTCAGAGGTCCCCTACTCCCCTCATGAACCCTAATTCATCCTAAAACAATGAACAGAGTGCCCATGGCCTCTGGTATTACTCCCTGCTCGCCCCCCAGGGACTCTGGGGCCTAACTGGGTTCCTTTGGATCCTGGGGGCCACCGCTACCCGACCCCTAGATCCTGTCTTTTCTTGCTAGAGGAGCTGAGAGAGGGGCAGTGAGTGAATATCCGGGCCACTTAGTCCCTGAGCGCTGTGTTACAGGTCTGTGCCATTTCCGCTTAGACGAGAGGTGGGGGCTGCTCATGAACTTGCCTGGCATCTCGGGCGGGGTCCAGGGGAGGAGGCAGGCAGGGTCCCCACACCAGAGTGCATTTCTCCTCGGAGAACGCCCTCACCCTCAGGGTTAGGGGATGGCTCCGGATAAGCCATCCCAAGCCTCCAGTCTAAACCGGGGGTGCCCAGTTCTGGATCTTAAGGATGGCAGGAAGTGCGAATGACTACTGTCTGTTAAAAACCTATCTGAGCTGTGAGGCCTCGTAAAGATGCGAGGAGTTATAAGAACTGTTTCCCTCCAGCTGTGGGAAAGATCTGAAATGTGGACACGGAGACTGGGCCTCTTCGGCGGCTGGCAGGATGGGCAGGGTCAGAGGGGCACACATGCCCCCATTCCTCACTGACCGCTGTGGGCAGACATGGCTAATCGATGCCAGCACTCTCCTGCCAAGCCGGGGGGTGGGGGTGGGGGGCTTGGGAAGGGACTCTGCCAGGCAGGTAAGTTTTGCAAAGGAAGAATGGAGGCTCAGGGAGGCGAAGCATCTTGCCACAACCACCAGCCTCTAGAGGTGGAGGTGGGACTTAAAGCAGGTTCTCCGGACTCTAGAGCTTCGTGATCATGGAAGCTAGTGGTCTAGGGGCTTCTTGCCCCGGTGGAGTTCTGCCATAGTGCCAGAAGTGCCGCTGCTAAAGCCCCCCCGGCTCCCCATAGGATAGGCGCAGTGTGGCCAGGTCACACTCCCTCCTGGCCTGTTAGCCTTTGTCAGTTACGACCTGCCTGTGCTCGGTACATTCTGGGCTCTGCAGCCAAGCGGTGCATGTGAACCCAGGATTAGCAATTCCCGCCAGCATGCTGAGCCCCACCGAGGAGCGTGTGGGGCCCAGCGAGGGTCAGCAGTCACCGGGCCGATGTTGGCTGTGGGCTGCAGGAAGCCAGGGGCTGAGCTCAGGGCCCTCGGATGGGCATGCTGGGGGGCTAGGCGGGGGGTTCCCCTCTTCAGCTCTAGGGATGCTTCCGCCTAGCCCTGTGCCTCATTAGGAGGTAGTTCTGCTGGCTTCCAGGTTACCCTTTTAATTAAGCCAATTAATTAGTGCCTTTAATGAAGCAGATTAACTGGGCCAGGCTCTCCAAATGGGGCTGTCACAGCCCACAGTTTCCTGCAGGGGCTGCTTTGGAGGGGCTGCCAGGCCCAGGCCTGCCATCCTGAGGGGGCTGAGGCGCTGGGTCGGGCTGGACTGGGGATGTCCGTGTTCCCCGTGGGAGCATGGCCAGGGACCCAGGCCTTGTGGGCAGGGGAGGCAGGGCTGCTTTGAGGCCTCAGGGACACCTCTAGGCCCAGATGCCTCAGCACCAGCAGCCCAGGACTAGTGCTGGCAGTGGGGACCCTGCCCTGGGGACCCACGGGGACGCTTGCCCAGTGAGGTCCTCAGCAGGTGTGACTGCCCGGGTGAGGGGGTTTGGGGGACCTGGAGTCTCTGCCTCTCCCCCTTGCCTTTCCCACTCTGGGGGCTGTGTGCTGAGCGGGACCCCAGGGCTCCTTGGCTTTGCGCAGTCACCCCACTCCAGAGCTCCTCACTTGCTTACAGATAGAGAGAGACACCTGAAGAAGGGAGGGGACCTGCTCAGGGCCACCTAGGAGCTAGTGGCCAGGCTGAGATCCGAAGCCACATCCTGGGTTCCTTCCATGCCATCCTGCCCGCCACCTTGATGGCTTGGAGCCGGCTTCCTCACCGAAGGCTCCCTACGGACTAGGCGCTGTGCCGAGCACTCCGCCCAGGTGATGCCACTGACCCCTGTCTCCAGGCCAGTTGAGGAAGGGAGGCCTGGCCTGGGGTGGCAGGAGGTGCCCCAGCCTGTGAGTGGCCTCAGGCTTTCTCCACCAGGCAGGAAAGAGGAGGAGGGTGCTAGCCGGAGCCATAGAGCAAGTCTCCACTTAGAGAGGAGCCACAGGTAGAGCCCCCAGCTCCCTGGAGACGCCTTCATGAGACGGGGACCCGCTGGGGTTGTGGAGAGGGTGAGGCCTCAAACACGCTCTGCTCTTCGTGTGCCCAGCAAAGGGCATGAGAGCGAGGGGCCTGCCCCAAAACACTGGGCCGCGCGGGGACAGTCGGCTCGGCCATGGCAGGAGAGATTTAGGTTAGACAGAGGAAGGACTGCCTGGCGGCGGGGATCCCTGGCAGCGGGGATTGTTAACGAGTCTGTGGCTGATTCCCTAGGAGCCAGTGTGCCCGGCAGCAGGCCTGAGCTGAGCGCCCTGGCAAGCCCGCTTCCCGCAAAGCCAGGCTGGCCTTCCCAGCATGCGTCGACAGAGCGGGCGCTGGGCTCCTCACAGGATGCCCTTGGGACCCCCATCCCTTCCTCCCCTCAGCCTGGGGCGCCTGACGGAGGGTGGGCCAGCAGCCAGCCAGTGGGCCCCAGAAGGGCTCCATGCCGGGGCAAGCCAGGGACCCTCCCTGGGCCTCAGTTTCCTCATTTTTGAAATGGGCGAGTGTTTCCTGGGGAGAGAGATGGCCTCGTCTTTCATGTCAAAGAGAGGACAGAAATTCCCCTCTATCTTGCTACCGACCGATAACTATTCTTGTTCCTGGCCTCCATCCCCACCTGGCCAGCCCTGTCCTGCCTCCCTGGGTCCTCCCTTTGTCACTCAAAGCGGCCGCCCCGCCTCTGGTGGTCCTTTCCAGTCGGCTCTGAAGGACATTTTAGTGTCTCCTGTTAAAAACGACCCCCAGCTATGGCCCTCTTTCTCTCCTCCCCTCCACAGCCACGTTTCTCAAAACGGTTGACGGGTTTCCCAGCCCACTGCAGTCTGGCTCCCACCTGCCTGTTCTGCCTTTTCTGTGCTGACCTGGCCTCCTTCAGGAAGCCTTCCTTTCTTGCCCCAGCCTGGTCCAGGAGTTGACCCATATCATGGCCAACCAACATGTCCCGAATCTGCCATGCCCAGCACAGGACCTGGCACAGAGCCCAGCCTGGATGAGGCGCTCTCCTGGGGCCAGGCTTTGTCTCTGATTTACCTTGAGAGGATGCTGTGGGGTGGGCGGGAGACGGGAACAAACCATCATCACTCTCAGAGACACCTCTTTGAATACCAGCTGGAAGCAGCCCAGTTTCTGGGTGGGTGGAGTGGCCCTTCATTAGCAGGAACCACAGGGGACAGGTGCTTTGCACAGGCCGGGGGCGGGGCACAGCCGGAGCTGGGGGCGGAGAGTGGGCAGTAGGCAGCACAGGGTCTGCCTGTCTCTATCCCACATGGCGCCAACCCCCCCCCCCCCCCCCGCCGCCTGGGGCCAAGGAGGAACTAGAGAGCATCTCATCCATGTCCTTTTCCAGCACTGGGCACAACGTGACATTTTCTATCTATAGTCTGTTGCCACCAGGCCATGAGCTCTGTGGGGCAGAAGCCTCAGTACCCTTCTGTTCTCCAGGCCCTGGCACATTAGACAAGCAGCGAATGGCCACAAACGAACGGGTGGTGGCCCATGGGCTGTGTGCCAGGTGTGCTCCCTGCTCTGCTGCACTGCCTCGGTTTCCCCTCTGTATAGAGCGCACGGCTCTGGGTACAGTTCCTAGCACCAGGCCTGGTTTGTGACTGCTGGGTCTGCTCTTGTCCCTTTGGGGCTGCTGGAGCAGGCGGGGCACTGCAGGGCGGGTCGGAGGCCACACTGGCTCCCGCCGACGGCCACGTGGGCAAGGCACTCGCCGAGCTCATGTGAGCAACAGGCCCCCAAAGGACTGGTCGGTTATCTGGCCCTTAAGCCTCCCGTCCACAAGATGGGAAAACGGTTTGTCCCCGCTGCAAGGAAGGGTTGGCAGGAGACTGTATCAGGAGAGGAGGAAGGGGAACGGCTCAGGAGTCTGCCCTGAGCTACGCCCTGTCCTTGATATGCAGCTGGGACAGGCGGGCCCACAGCCTACTTTGTTCTGTCTTCTTGGCCATCTAGGCTTGGATGCCATCACCTGTGTGGCTTATTCAGAGGAGCTGTGTGGCACGTGAGCCTGTGGGAGAGGCCGAGGAAACTGGACCTTAGCCCTGGTCTGCCGGGTTCCAGGGCTCAGACACTGCGCTCCCCAGCCCTCCCCCTCACGGCTTCCGGGCTCCCCCGCCCCTCCCTCCCGGGCTCTGCTTTAGTGCCAGAAGGAACAAGCTCTCCCTCCCAGTGGAAATTCACACCCACAGCCCAACCAAGCTGTCTGAAGGGAGGAGGATGGCAAGGAAGGGGGAGCAGCTGTGGGAACAGGAGGCTCTACAAGAGAACGGACGGACAGATGGAGAGATGGAGCCCAGGTCTCCATCTGTAAGTGACAGCCGGGGGCCAGGTGGGCCACCGTTCCCACCCCCAGCCCTCACAGCTCAGAGAGATGGGGCTGGGGGGTGAGTTCTGAGTATGAGCGGCAGCAGGCAAGGCCGGTCGAGAGGAAGATGCAGAGCCGAAGGGGGCCCCTGGGGGCCCTCCCCACTGGCAGCTCTCACTGGGGACAGCTGAGAACCCAGTGGAGGTGATAACCCAATCCTGGGGCTACATGATATGAGTTTGGGGTGGTGTGAAGCCCGGGCTGAAGTCAGGGGTCTGAGGCACCTGTCTCACCGCCCTGCGAAGGCCCCCGTCTGACTCATCACTTCCTGCCCCCCAGACTCAAGGCTCCGGGCTCCAGCTGATCTGCACCCCAGGCTCACGGCCACCAGGACAGCCCCTCCTTTCCACCTTGCCCAGCCCAAGGCCTGTCCTGGCATTCCTTCTGGCCTCTGCTCCAGAGTCACCTTCCCCAAAAGCTGCCCCTGGCCACTCCACTGTCAGGCCTCTCCTTGCAAGCCAGTCTGCACCACATCAGGTTTCACTAAACGAGGCTTTCAGTATGCTCACCCAGTTCCTTAGCACCGGGTGGCCCCTGTGCCACTCTGGGTCTCAGCTAGGCTCTGCCTTATAAGGCTGGGAGGAAGGGCAGGAACAAGGTCTCTGGGGCCGGCTTGCTGGGGGCTGGATTTAGGGGAGGGGCATCCCACTGCCGGTTCCTCCCGGTTGCCCCACCTGTGGACTGAGGGCAGGTGGGGTCCCTGTGCCCAGGCTGGAGGGGTCCTGGACCTCCATCTGTTGTTCAGGCCGAGCTCCTGCTCAGTAAGCAGTTTAACCTGCCGATGTAGAATGCGAACCTCGCGGGGAGTGACCACACTTGATGCCAAGCTCCGTGCCAGCTCCAAGGACAGAGAGGAGTCGGGTACCCCAGGCCTGGTCCTTCCTGGCTAGTGAGGAAGCCTGGCAAGGAGACGAGTCAGTGCTCTCCAAGGCCAAACAAGGCCAGCATGGTCCCTTTTCAGATGAAGAGTGAGGGGCAGAGGGGCTGACTTCCTGAGGCTGTCGGGCTGGTGAATGATTTAGCAGGACCTGAAGCCAAGGGGCCTGACTCCAGGTTCATCCCTTCTCTGTCTCTTCTCTGCCAGCTGGAAGGGGGTCTTCAGACAGGAAGGGGACCCTCTCACTCTCTGTGGCCCCCAGAGGACACTAAGTGTGTGCCGTGGGAGGGGCGGCCCTGCCAAGCAGCCAGCACCACTGGGCCACAGTGGAGGGCCAGATCAGGAGAGGGGGCTGCGAAAAGGTGTCCCTCAGGCAAGGTCCCTCTCTCTGTGTCTCCAGACCTGAGGGAGACCTTCCCAGAAAGGTGGATCTGACGAGGCTCCTGTGGGAGGGGAGGGAAGGGGACAGTCATTTGTGGCGCGTTTCCTCCGGGCTCAGTGCTGTGCAGAGCGTTACGTCCGCGAGCCCACTGGATTCCCGGGCAGCCTCTGAGCGGGCAGCGGCACCTGCAGCGTGAACTGAAGTCCCAGGATTTGAACTCAGGCGGGTTTGATCCCTAAGCCAGCTATCCTTCCACCATGCCACCCCTGGGCTGTGGCCGTCCGGACGGCACGGCCGGGTACCTCGCCATCTCCGGTCGGAAAGGGCAGCCTCGCCCCACCCTCGGATCGGCCCCCCGGGGATAGCCGCCCTCTCTTCGATCTGTGAGCCACAGTGTGATCTGCTGATATTGGGCTGCGTTACGTACAATTGCAAACCCATTATAGTCCCATTTACCAAATAGATGACACCCTATCACAGCCCCCAGTGGCGTTGTATTGTCCACCCACGGAATTACTAATCATCTCATTTGGTGGCTGGTAGAGGGGGCCGGTGACCTGCTCCTCCTGCCCCGAAGGAGCCCTGGGACGGGGCAGCCGGGGACCCTTGCCAGCCCAACTATGAGCCCCTCACCACTCACCTCAGCTCCTGGACTGAAGGGGTAGCTAGGAGAGGAGGCGGCCCAGGGCAGGGTTCGGCCTGGACAGTCACCTGTGGGTGGAGAGGGCCTTGGGGGTGGGACCTGTCCATCGCTTCCCTGTATGGCCGGGCGGGGTTAAAGGTCACCTGCAGCTGCACACTTGGAGCGGGGAGTATCAGGGCAGGCCTCTCTCCGGGCAGTTGCCTCCTGCCTTCCGGAAGGGGCAGCAGATGCCCCAGGCCTGGAGATACTGTGAGGACACTGGGGAGGGGGCCGAGGCGAGGCTGGCAGCTGCTGAGTGCAGCGGGCACGGCCCTGTAATTGGGCAGCCTGTTCCCAGATAAGGCCAATGACACTGAACAGCTTCCCGCTCCACACGCGCTACCGCCGCTCATTTCCTGCTCCCGCAGCCGGCGATGCCAATTACCTCGCCTCCTGCTCGCCAGAGGCGGCTTCTGGGGCCGCCAGACAATTCCTCTGTCATCGGCCCAGCCTGCGTCCTCTCCAGAGGGTGGGAGGCCATGGGAGCAGCAATGGGGGGGGAGGGGGGCGGCGCACTGGGCATGGCCGGAGGTAGGGGTGTGACGCACAGACGGAGGCCACCCTGGGATGGCCCCATTTTCTTTCCTGTACCCCACCCAAGAATGGGGTCCACTGTTTGCTGAATGAGCTGCAGAATGGCGAGTGGGCACGTGAACAGAACAGAGACTGAGCTTTGCCCATCCCTGGTTTTCCAGCAGCTTCCTGGCCTTACCCTCCCTTTCCTCTGCCCTCTGCCCCTCTCCACTCTCCGACCAGCTTTGGACCTAGAGGACCTGGGCCTCAGATGTGAGACCCTGAACAAGTCAGTGAGTCCCTAGAGCCCTGCTGCCTCACAACTGGGGTACCGGGGCAATGCTGTTGTCACGTGGGCGTGAGGACCAGGCGGGAGGGGAACTCAGGGTGCTCAGCTCGCCCAGCGGAGCAGACATACTCCTCCTGTTTAGTGCCCGACACTAAATGGATGAGGACAGGCACTCATTTCGCACTGGGGAAACTGAGGCTCACACTGCTTGTTGACCAGGGCCGAAAGGACAGAACACCCCTGGGCCATTCTCTTCCACTGAGACTCCCCAGGAGGACAGACTTGGGGCAACAGGGGAAAGGGTCAGGCAGTCTGAAGGGACAAAGGCTGGCTCCAGACTCCCCTCTCCCGTGAGGGAGGCGGAGGAAGCATGGAAGGGGTGTGGGCTGCGAAGAGGCAACATACAGGTTCCAGCTCCACTTAGGGTGGCTGTGGCCAGCCACCGACTTGGGGGGCTGTGAGCACCGACTCCAAGAGGGGTGCAGCAGGGCGAGCTGCCTTGAGACCTGCAGGGGTGGTGGGAGGAGGTGTCCCCAGGGCGGGAAGCTGGACAAGGTAGGTTCGCCAGCTCTGAGGGGGCATTCCCACAGCCTTTCCCGCCACCATGAGGGCTCTGGGTCCCCCGGGCAGTCCCTGACTGCATGGCACCTTCACTCTTACTAGGGGGAACAGGCGGCATGGAGTCTGTGGGCAGGGGGGTGTCTGTGCTAGGGTGCCTACAGGGGTCAGACTGCCGTGGTGCAAATAGGGAAATGGAGGTGGTGGCTCAGAGAGGGATGGATCACCCAGCCTCTCGAGGCTGAGCGAGACCCAAATTTGGGTCCATTTCCTCTCCAAGGGTGTCTCACCCTCCTTTTGAGGTGGAGCACAGGGGAGCTGGACTTCAAAAGGTCTGCCCCAGGCACCGACTGGTTGCCGGTCAGAGGAACCTCCACGACCCTGGGGGTAGAACTCGAGACCCAAGACGCCAGGATCAGCGCAGGGGACCCTGCCGGGCAGGGCGCGCCCCGTAGCGGTTGCTCGGACAGGGAAGGGCAGCGAGGGCGGCACAGGAAGGCTAGGCCCCCCCCCTCCCCCCGCCTCCCCCCGCCCACCTGGAGCGGGGAGTGGGCGAACAACTCCCTAAGGGGCAACTAACAGACCAATTAAGCTGCCAATAAAAAATTTAATCAAGTAATAATGCACCTTACTTTGTTTAATTAGTGTTCTGTCAAGTGAATGAATATTTAAGGCGCGGGTGGCGGTGCCAGCATCTGCCCAGCGGGCAGAGAGGCCGAGGCCCACATTTCAATCTGTCTGACAGCTCCCCGCGCGGGCACTGATCTCCGCCACCGCTGCCCAGGAGGCCCGAGAGCGCCGGCGCGGCGGGGAGCGCTCCATCCCTAAACGAGCCCACCACAGCTGGCGGCCCCTGTCTGGGCCTCAGTTTCCTCATCTGCAAAATGGGGATATGAGTCCAGGCTAGCTCTGCCAGTCCTAAAGAAAATCTTGGACTGATTCTGTTTCTGGAACCCTAGTGTCCCAAGTGGATGCAGAAAGCATGTGGAGTCCGAGAGCCCGCGTTACCCTAGCTTACCCTAGGATGCCCAGCAAATGTCAGCCCCGCGGCTACAAGGTCAGAGATGTGTGTTCCTGTGACTTGGAGAAGACCCCAGCCAGACGACACCCTGGGAGGTGCCCCTCCACGTGACCCCAGGCCCCAGGCTGAGGACCGAGCATGTGTCCTCCGGGCTGCGTGACCCAAGGCAAGGCCTGTCTGGCCCATACGTCTATTTACCCCGCTTTTCATTCATTCAAGAATCTGAGGGCATGTGCTCTGTGCTAAGCCCAGGGTTTCTTTCCCTGGCAAATGCGAGACTTGAACTGACTCTCGAAGGCCCAGTCTAGGAACCCTGCGAATCCCAGGTCGACCCTGTTTCCGCTCGCCTCTCCCAGAGTCAGCAGGTGTGGGTGGTGGCCAGGGCCCTCCCAAACACGGGTGTAGCTCCGCCCACGTTTTACTTGCATATTCATGACCTGGGTGAGCATGCGCGCCGCGGCGGCGGGTGGTGTCTCACTCCCCGACCCAGGCATCCTCTACCACACGCAGCCTCTTCCTTTTCTTCCAGCAAAGGGCTAGGCGCCCCGCCCCCCACCCCCCGCCGCCCCAACCACCTGAGAGCCTCGTGCTGGAAGGACTTTGGTAATTATTTGTTTCAGTTGAGCTGTTTTCAGTCTAGGCTAGGCTGAGTCTTGTAATGAGTATGGATTTGCCAGTAAATAAGTCCCCAGCTTCTAACCCCTGTAATAAATGCATTTGGAGTAATCTGGCGATCACGCGGTGTAATTGCTGGCTGTCAGGGCAGATGGATGCGCCGCTCGCTGACTTTGCTGCCGTCCGTCCTTCCTTCACGCTGCGCCTCAGTCCCTGCCCCCAGATGGAGGGGAGGGCCCTCATGTTAACCGAGAGGAGCGCGCCTGGTCTGCGCGGACCCTGGCCCAGTCTTGGGGCCCTAGGGTCCCTTCTGCACCCGACATGGACTTTCAAACCATTGGCCTCTCACCCCATAGCGCTCCTGGACAGCCCAGTCCACTGCCTCGGCGCCAAACTGCAATCAAAAGGCATGGTCCTCCTTGCCACCCCAGACTTACTAAATTGGATTATCTGTGAGTGAGGTCCCCCTGACCCCACGTTAGGCAGCCAGGGCACTTTTGGGAGCATCCCTCAGTGAATGGAACATCAAGTTCCAAGTTCACTTTTCAGGGGAGTAAATGAGACAGACACTCTTGGACTCCCCCTCCGCACCCCTACTGATTCTGTTGGCTACTTTTCCAAACACTCCTTCGTTCATGCCTCTGAGACCTTGTCCCAGCCTCTGCCTGGCATGCTTTGGCCCCTTCTCTGCCTGGAGGATGTCCACTCGGCCTTGCTCAAATGCCCCCTCCTCCATGAAGCCTTCCCGAACTTCCCCAAACAAGGGTCTCTACTCTGCACTTCCTGGCCGGGCATTGCTGTTGTTTTTCCACACAGATGCCTGGTGCTGCCACTCGAGGAGGGCTGCACCTCCTGTGTGCGTCTGCGAGCAGCCTTCTGCGCCTTGTAAAGTGCCTGGCACGCAGTAGGTGCTTCATACACACGAGGTGCATGAATCAATGAACAAGTGATGAGCCTTGGCTGCCTCCCAGAGGGAGCCTGGAGTTTGCGGGCTGACACAGCTAGGCTAATGCAAAGCTCTTCTCCAATCCTGGAGTCTGCCAAGCCGTTGCCCACACCCTGGGACCACTTGGGCACTCTACATGTGGGGGGTGAAGAGAGGAGGAAACACTATCCCTCTTTATACAGGGCTGAAGGAAACATCATCGATTTCAGCCAATTCAGCACCGCCTCCTCCTGCACTGTGGCATCCAAACTGGGGTAAGCGTGAGATTCTTGTAACAGCTTGGTCAGGGTTTACCGAACGCCCACTGTTTGCAGGCACAGTCCTGGGCGCTGGGGGTGGAGTCACACTGACAGGTGCTGACATCTGACGAGACTCACAAAGCCCCACCGGGCAGGGAGGTAGCTCTGCTCCGTGTCTCCAGCTCCGAGGTGAAGCTTTCAGGGAGGCTGTTAGTGCTAAAGGCTCTCAGTGCACTTGTCCCTGCCTTCTGACCAAGGCCTCAGGTCGCCACCCAAAACCAGAGCAGCAGGGGCTAGGGAGAAGGCAGGAGAGGCCGGCTACCCTAGCACCACCTCCCAGACCAGCCCCTCCCTACCCCGCACCCGGGCCCTGAGCCACTCCTGTGCTCTGGCCTGGCCTGGGGCTGAGCTACCACCCTTCTCACCGTGAGATTAAATGAAACAACTGGAGGGAAAGTGCCTGGCCCAGTGACAGTACGGTGTGAGGGCTCTATTGCTAGAGTGCGGTCTCAATAGAACGAAGCCACTATAGAGTGGCCAAGGGCATGGATGCAGCGGCCTGGCGAATCTGGCTCTGTGTGCCCTCGGGCTGATCCCTTAACCTCTCTGGGCCTCAGTTTCCTCATCTGAACAGTACGGAGAGTGATGCCAGTGTTCTCAGAGGATCAATACGGACTCCAGAAACGTTGAGCTTTCCTGGAAGGATGAATAGGGATTCATCAAGGGGTGGGGGAAGCGCAGCCTCAGGCACCCCAGGAAGCCTCCATTACTGGCCAGCAACCCTGATTGTAGCTTTTTTCCCCCCTCTACTGGCTGGAGCTCATGTGGGAATAAAGTCACCTCTAGAGGAATGAGGTTCGGGTGACATGGGCGTGTGTGCTACAGGGGTGAGAAGCAGGGGCAGCGGGGAGAGCAGGGACACACCTCAGTGTGTGCTGAAGCCTGGCTGAAGCCCTGGCTGGTTCTCCGCCAGCTGTCAGCCAGCAATCATGTTTAATAAAGGCCCCAAATTAGACAGCCGAGCGCAAGCACCTTCGCTCTAACAATGCAATTAGCACAGACAAAGCCTCCCGCTTCCTCCCGGGCCCCAGAGAGGGTGGCAGAGGGCGGGGGATGAGCGGGGGCCCTCCCCAGCGAGCCGTGGAGAGGATTGAAAAGGAACTGGTGATAGACCGAGAGGTGACAATGAATCGCATCCGAATGACGGCCCCTCTTGTCGTCAAGCCGCCATGGGGAGCGTGCGTCTTCACTGAATCTTTCTAGGTTACTCGGCTTTGAACGGCGACACCCACACATACTGAGGTCTCCTTCCCGTCAGCTCTATCTCTCCAGCTCCTCTATCTCTCCCTCTCCTACATCTTCTCTCTCTTCTTCTGAGGACATATTCAGGCTGGATTTACATGAATAAAACATCAGTGAAGGGGGAAAAAAAAATCCCAAACTGCACTGCCTGGGCTTGGGGACAGAAAGCAAGCAAGCCCCACTGCTGGCTCCGTGTGCCTCCCTGCTCGTGCCAGGGCTGGGGGTCTCCCCTGGGGGGAGAGTCTGCTTGTTTAGGGTAGACCTGTGTCCAACGCCTCTGGCCCCACAGGGAGAGGGAAGTGAGGTCTGGGAGGCTGAGCATTGTCCGAACTGGGGCCAGGTTCCCGAGGTCGCGACTCCTGGCACTGGACAGGCCGTCCCTGATTCCTCCTGGCCAAAGAGCCTCAGGCCTCAGGCCCTGCTCTGGCTGGGCGTGCACAGCGGGTGTGTTGTATGCGCGATGCGTGGCCCTCACCAGAGACCTGCCAGTCGGCTGCCACGGTGCTGGCTTCTCATCATTGGCCTTATTAAAACCCAGAGCGTGTCCTGACAACACTCAAGCGGGGTGCAGAGGGCGGGGCCTCTGGCCAGACATTAAACCGTACAGCACGGGAGGCTTTCTCTGATTTCTCCCCTCCCCTCTCCTCTACCTACCCACCCCGAGGAGGCAGCCGGGCCTGGCACCCACCACCCAACGGAGAGACTGGCAGAAAAAGTGCCAACGCCTTGGGCACTCAGTGGCCGGGAGCCCAGAGTTCCGCAAGAACCTTAATCATTCCTTTGTTCATTCATTCCTTCGTTGAGTGCCTTTGGAGCCCACCCACAACACATTAGGCAGGAGGGACACCATGGTCCCTGAGACAGACTCGGGTCCTGCCCCCAACTCCCTGAGAGTAGTCTAGTGGGGGGACAGGCCAGACACAGGGCAGTGATGGTGCTGGGGACATGAATTGCGATGAAGCAGCCTGGGACAGGTGCCTGACCCAGACTTGGGGGCCTTGGGAGGTTTCCCGAAGGAGAAATAGGCTGAACTCGGGCCTGGAGGTACAGTGACGGTGGCCAAGGAAAGGGGTGCAGGACAGCATTTCAGGAGAAGGGTGGGGGTCAGAGAGGCCAAGGAGTGGAGGTGCAGAGGTGAAGAGTAGGGGAGTGTTGAGCGTGAGAGGCGAGGCGGAGGGTGGCAGGTTTGGGCCGGGGAGGTGGCAGCCTCGTGCAGGAGGCTGGGCTTGGCTCAGGGGCGGCCGGGGCCTTGGAGGACTTTGACCCAGGGCCTGTCATAGTCAGCTCTGCCTTTTATGAAGAGTTCCTTCCCTCTCCCCTCCAAAAACAAACATTCACTGAGGCTACAGTGAACATGGCAGGGTAAGTACTTATCCGGAGCTAGAAAAGGTTTAAAAGATGTAAATAAAAGAGTCTGCTCTCCCTCAGTGTACAGCCAGCCAGGTAGAAGGATGTAGCAAGGTTCGCCCGGTGCCAGGTGGGCTGGGGCAACTCAGAGGACAGCATGACCACTCCTGCCTCAGGAGGGCTTCCTGGGAGGCCACCTTCAGGTGGGCCTTGTTGGATAAATAGGAGATTGCCAACCAGCTACAAAGGTGTACTTAAAGAGTCACTCTCCTTAGGACACGTCTGCCTCCCAGGTGGAAACATGGCTGAGGCTTACTGCCTTCCAGGTGCTTCTGAGAACTTGGACCCATTTCCTTTTCTCAGTGTTCCCCCGAGGACCCCATTTTACAGAAGGGCTGCAGGACAGAAGGCAGATGGCTTAAGGTCATGCAGCTGGACTTGGACTTGAGTGTCCAGCTCCGTCGCCCTCACGCTGAGCTGCCCCGACACCTGCCGTGTGGCAGGCCCCTGCCAGGTGCTGTGAAGGGGGGGCCAGCATCCAGGCGCTCCTCCCTCATGCTGGGTGGTCCTTGGGGAGACTGCAGGAAGTGTCCAGAAACTCCCAGTGATCATTGTCCTGGTCCATTAGCTAGATGCTGGGCAGCTTCCTGGGGGATGTGAGGTTTAAAGGACAAAGTTAAAGTGTCCCATCTGCCCCCAGGTGGGGCTGGGAGGCCAGTGTGCCCACCTGTAGGAAGATGCAGGTCCAGGAAGTAGGCGCGGAGAGGCCTTGCTCGGGGCACCCACTCCACCCAAACAGCAAAGCAGCCTCATTAACAGCCCGCTCAGCCCCCTCCCCGCTGATTCGGTCTCCGCAGAGAGTGGTGAGGGGAGAGCCCATTATTGGGCAAATAGCAACTGCTGATGTGAAAATGGATTATAGATTCAATACCTGCACCTTTGGACTCACAAATCATGGCCCCAGCCCAGGTGATAGCCGGCACAGATGCCAGCTAACAGAATGAACGGGCGCAGACCTCCCCCCAGTTCCCCAGCACTTCTCGGTGCTCGGGAACTCAAAACAGAGACCAGGCTCTGCCTCCCCGCTGCCCCTCGGCAGGGTGACGGCACCGATGTGCCGTGGCCTGTGCGCTCGCGCCCCGTGGGGCCGGCCGCCCCGGCCTGTGGCAGCCTCCCATGTGCCCCACGGGGGTCCGGCGGGCGCAGCCCAGCTTGGGAACTGGGAGTGGCCCCAGAGCTGTTTGCTTCCCTCACTACCAGAGGAAAAGCGGGCACCGAGGGGGTCCCGGAGGAGCTGGGCGGCTGCTTCCTGCTGCTGGCCGCGTAGCCAGCGGCTCGCCCAACTTTTACGAGTGGGCTGGCAGTGAACTCATCCCTGTTACAATGCACTCAGGGACCCTGACAACTAATTCAATTTAAAACAGCCTTGCAATAAAAGCTCAGAATGGAAAACCGGCGAGTCTTGGGGGTTATTTAACAAATTGCCTCACAGATAAATACATTAAAGTGATTCTCAAACTGGAGTCGTGCGAAGTTGAAGTAAAATTAAGAAAGTCGTATCAAAATGTAAATTAATGGCGTCGAGACACGCGTTTGCATTGGCAGGAGCCGTGCGCGGAGAGTGTTGGAGGGTTGGCAGAGGCTCTGCCTTCTGTTCAGGTGACGTGGCGCCTCCAGGCAGTGCCAGAAACCCCTTCGGTACCAGGCGGCGGGGAGCTGGGGACCAGGCTACGCAGACCCCACCCGGTACCGGCCTGGCTCACCCTTCTGCCTCCGGAGACCCTCACACCTCCCAGCACCGGCAGGAACCTTGGCCCAGCTCCGGGCACACCCCAGCAGTTGTGAAATGGGGTGCCCGCTGCACCCGCCTGGCCAGCGGCAGCAAGAAGTAAAGGAGATTGAGCACGTCAGGGCCCAGCGCAGACCGGAGCCCGCCGTGCGAGGTCCTCGGGTGACAGTGGTTGTCACTATCGCACATCTTTGCTGCTGAATGAATCTTACAGTGGCATGCCATTTGATTGACAGCAGACTGAGGCCAGGGAGGTGCAGGCAGAACGAGTTGGGCTCCAGGGCTGAGAGCTTCTGCCTCTACCTCCTCCAGCCAGCACGATCCTGACCTCACTGTTGTCTGTATCTGTTTCTCTTCTTGCTGAAGGCAGAGGGCGATGGGCTCAGAACCTGGCTGCACCCCTAAGGGCATGGTCCCCCCCACCCCCTGCCCCCTGCCCCATGGGCTTATGCCCCTGAGCAGCACCCCCCCAACCCTGCCTGGCCTCTGGGCTTCGCCGGAGGTGCTCAGAACTGTAGGGGGCTTGGCAGGAGATGGGCATCCATGTGACCTCCCCTCCCCCAGCCTGGAGTGGCCCCAGGTGCTGACAGATAGCGTTGGGAACATTATCTAGAGCTGCCTTTCCTGATAATGCCAGTGCTCATCAGTCTTGGAGAGAAAAGAAGAGGGAATCCCCGGGGAACTGCAGGGAGGAGTGAGGAAGGGTGGGGCAGGAGTGGAGCCTGGGAGACCTGGGTGGCGGGGGTGGGGGGGGTATAGGTGACCACCCTTGCCCTAGGCTTCGAATGCAGGGTGGTCAAGAGAGGTGGAGGAAGGAAGAGTGGGAAGGCGCTACATGTGCGCATGCGCGTGCGCGCGCGCGCCTCCCCCCCACCACGGCGGAACCACAGGCCCATCTGACACCCGAGACAGCTCTGAACCAGGAGGAGAAGCCGCTGCCAGGTCTGGCCGAGGTGCAGGCTGTCAGCTGTCGGCGCCTTGTGGGGTGGGCAGCCTCTCTGGGCTTGCCAGGCTGGCGGGAGGAGGGGATGGGTCTCAGGGTGTGCACAGCCACCAGAAGCCTGGGTGCGGAGGGGAGGGGCTCTCCCCACCCAAACAGTTCCCCCAGGTGTGAGACTAGTTACAGGTGTGGGGAGAACCAGGACTTCTGGCTCTGCCCCGCAATGGCCTGACTCCACCCTGGGCATGGGGGAGGAAGTCCCTTCCCTGCGGGGACACAAGCAGAGCTGGGCGCTCATGTGGGGGGACACAGGGATACCCCAGGACCTGGCCCGGGCAGCTGCATCACCTCAACGCTTCACGGGAAACTGCTGCAAGCTGCAGGCGCTGTAGATGCAACAGGCTTCTTATTGACAGTCATTAAATCTTTAGCAAATGGTTTAGGGAGAAAAAAATAGCCAGGATGAGGATTTATCTTGGGCGTCCATCCCAGATCTCAGCTGTGAAGGCGTGTGCTGCCCAGACCCTCAGTGCTGTATCAATGTCCCTCCACAGGGGAGCAGAGCAGGGGGTCGGGAGGCCTGTCGTGAGCTGGGGAGCAGGTAGGGGGGTGGTCGTGGCAAGAGGCATGGGCAAGTACTAAGCTCTGTGCTGAGTGAATCTAAATCCTCAGGGAGCCCTTTGGAAAGGAGATGCTATTATTATATTCCTTCTACAGATGCGGCACCTGAGGCCCAGAGAGGCCAGTCGAGTGCTCGGGGTCACACAGCTGGTGGGTGACAGAGATGGGAACCGAGCTCCTACTGCACCAAATGGGGTGGCTGAGGTGGACGACCAGAGCCCAGCCAGTCCCCTCTCCAAGGAGGCCAGGCCAGGCCTTGCTCCCTGGGGCCCGCAGAGCTCCCCCAGAGGGTTAGGGTTCTCCTGGCCTCGGCAGATCCCCGAACCTTCCTGAGCTTTAGTTTCTGGGGAGGAACTCCATGAAGAGCAGCTGCAAGGGCATGTGCAGGAGGTGTTTAAAAAACTATAAAATGGCAAACGAACAGGAGGCTGGCGGGAAGCTTCCCCCACCCTCCTTGAGGGCCCCCTGATGGGGGGAGGGGGCAGCAGGTCAGGCAGGACCCAGCCAGCCCGCCAGCCACTCCAGCCCGGATGGAGGGGGAGAAATGCGCGGGCCTCGGGGCCGCCCAGCCGATCGGGGCAGATTTAACAGGACTTTGAAAAATAAAAAGGTAAAATAGCAAACCGCTGCCCGCTCCTCCCGCTGCAATAAAAATGGATTTATTTGTTCGTGGAATGAAATTTAATAACTTCGATGAGAGATGAGGCGTGAACAGTAATTGTTTTTTGCGCTTTCTCGATGTAGAAGGGGGGGAGAGGAGGAAGGAGTGAGGTGGGACCCCGTCCGGGACCCCGTCGAGGAAGGGGGTGCTCGTGGGTCCCCACGCTCTAGGAGTCAGGAGAAGCTGTCTATCCAGTGCTCCGAAAGGACAGTCCATACAGTTCCCCGAACCTTCACATGTCCCATGCGGCCACACTCATCGGTCCCTCCCTGCACGCACGTAGGACACCTGGCCTGTGACCCTGATGCCCGCCCCCGCCGGCCGCCTCTCCGCCGCTGTTGCCAAAATCCTATTCATCCCTCAGAGCCCCTTCAAAAATGCTTTTCTCAGGCTCCCGTGGTGTCCCAGCCGGGGGCAGCCTTCCAGCTTCCCCTGAGCCTCCCAACACCCCTCTCGGGGAACCCGCCGGTCTCCGCCCAGTGCAGGGCTGCGTGGGGGCTAGGGTGTCCTCAGAGGCGGGGTCCCTGGGCCTGGCACACAGCCGCTCGCTGGCACTGTGCTGAAGGAATGAGCGAGAGACAGTGAGGGCTGGCGACACAGTACCCACCGTTCCCTGGGTGCTGGTGTGGTCGGGGCGGGGCCGGGGCCAACCTGGGGCCCACCCGAGACCTCTGCTCCTCCGCCTGCGGCTGGCGTCACTTCGCCTCGCTGGGCCTCGGTTTTCCCACGAGCGGCAAGGCTGTGGGTTCGCCATGAGACAGGGCCCTTTGTGGAGCAGGAGGCCCGAGGGTCAGATGTGGCGGGAGACTGGGCCACTCTGTCCCAGGACCATGGAGGGTATGGATTTTCAGGGGCCGGGAGTTGGGACTCGCCCAGGCTGAGCACAGGGGTGGGAATGGCAGGGGGCCTGGGAGGGGCCCTCAGGGAGCCCGGCGACCCGCGCAGTGGCGGCCTGAAGAGGCGCGAGTGGCCGAGGGGACCGGCTGGCTCCTGTGCTGTGCGGGCGGGTCGATAACAAAACAAACGCACTATTGACCGACTGCTGCGCACTAAATCCTCCCGGCAGACAAGATGATGTGAGCCCGAATCGACTGCTGAACTCATAACCCGCTCAGGCGGCCACTGGAGGGGCGGCGGAGTGGCGGCTGGGGCCGGGGAGGGAGGCAGCGGTGGGGCGGAGGGGCTGGCCCTGCACCCACTGCACAGGCCGGGCCGCCTGGGAGTCCGGCTTGGGGACAGCAGTCGGGCCCGTGTGTCAGGCTCGGCTCCGGGGGCTGCCTCTGGCCTAGGGTTTGGAAGCCCCAAAGTGCAGGAATCCCAGAAGCTAAAATTAGGTCCGCTGATCCAGGTCTTTTATTTTTTAATTAAAATAATTACATAACGTCAGATAGATACGGAACACATACATACATGCGGCCTCTCTGTAAGTTACGGAGCGTAATGGTAAACCACACACTCTGAACCTGCCATGCAATTAAGCCCGGCGGTTCAGTGCGCAGACCGCTGGGCTACACTGGCTGTGCCGCTCCCCACCGCGTGGCCCGGTACGTCACCTCTCTGTGCCTTGGTCTGCACAACTGTAAAATGGGGATAGAAAAGAGCGCCCCCCACCCCCGCCCCAGTAAGACTTGCTCTGAGGAGTAGGTGAGTTAAGCTTTCTCAAGCACCAGGAGTGCAGGAAAGGGCAGCAGCTCTTAGAATCTGGGATTTATTTTTCCCTCGCTTCCTATTGCAGCTTCACCCCACATGTGGCCCAGGGGTCCCTTAGCCGGCTGGCCTTTTGAAATGTCTCCGAACCCCAAGACTCCCAGGTAAATCTGAATGCCTGGAGAGTCACATTCCAGTAAGAAGATCAGATTCTCAGGATGGGCCCTCCTGAAAGGAAGACCCTCAATCTGCTCCAACTGCCCCACGTTATGAAGGGTCCTGCGGCCCAGAGAGGCAGAGCCCCCTGAGGTCAGCCAGCGGCAGAATTGGCAGGCCCAGCCGCTGATGGCTCAGAGCCACTTAGCCCTGCTCCGGGATGCCCGGCCACATGCGGGGAGCCTGGGGAGGGGCCAGAGACCAGCCACTGCAGGTGCTGAGGGCCACGGGGGACCACACACAGACCCCCCCGGGCTGTGCGATGCTGAGCACCGCTGTGTGCTGATAGTGTCCAGCTGTGACCAATGGGCTCTCCTGTTGCCTCCGTAGATCCCCGCTTTCTCCTTATACCCACCCTCACTCCTCTCTGAGGCAGCCCCGGCCAGCCCGGGGGTCCCAGAGATCGGCCTTTGAACCCCACTTGCTACTTTCTAGCTAATGCTCTGGCTAAGGAACTTAGAGCCTCAGTCGGAGCATCCGCAAGATGGACAGAATAAAACTGGGAGGTTTGGGGATGGATTCACTGAGGTCACAGGTGGCACTTATTAACTTGCTAATTCGAAATCAGTGCCAGTTCCCTGCTGTGCGGAGGCCACGTGGCCTGGGCCCAGGTGCAGGAGGCGCAGCCCGGAGGAGACGCGCTGGGGGTGCATCGGCGGCTGGGCTGGGAGCCGTGCGGTCTGGCGCGTCAGATGGCGTGTGAGTGTGTGCATGCGTGTGGGTTCTCACCTCCTAAACACACTCCTGGGGAGTAGAAGCTGGGCCTCGGCAGGGTAAACACTGCAGCTTCCTGGGGAGAAGCCCAGGAGAAGCAGCCCAGCCCCGTGCATGGGGGGGGGGGGGACGCGTGGCCCCAGAACTTCGCAGGGGCCAGAGCCACAGCCGGGCCACAGCCTGGCCCAGCCACCCCAGGCTCTGGGGTTAGACTGGCTGGACTGAGAGTGGGGAGAGGGAGGCCAGGGCCCTGACCACCAGGAATGCCTTGGAGGCCCAGCCACAAGGGAGCGGGGGGCACCGCAGGGCACATTCCCATCACATCGACACCTGGAGTAACCTGTCAGCCTAGCCGGTCAGAGGGGTATTTGTGGGGGGATATCCCCTCTCCATGCTAGTCCTCCCCACCTCTCCACGGAAGAGTCACCTAGAATGTTGTAACTAGACATGAAGCTGGGTCAGGGTAAGGTCTCCTTTTAGGAGGGGGAAACTGAGGCACAGAGAAAGGAAGGGCCCAAAATCTAAACCGCCGGGTTCTTCCCTCTCTCTGCCAGTGAGCGAAGTTTATGAGGGAGGTCCAGGGCCGCAAAGGGACGTCTGGGATCCAAGACCCTGCCTCGGCCACCTGCGGGACAGAGGAAGTGTGTGAGGGTGGGGGTGGCGGTTTGGCCCTGGGGAGGCCCGGGCTCCCCTGCGGCCCCAGGAAGCATTGTGTTCTCTCCGAGCCCCTTTCCTCTACTCAGAGAAAAGGGGAAGCAACGATGACTCCACAGGGCTGGGACCGACCTGGGGGGCTCTGCTCTCCCCAGTGATCCCCTCATTACCCCGTCTGGGTAGAATGGTGCCCTGGGTGGCCCTCCTCTGTTCGAATCATTCCCTGGGCACCATCCAAAGCCTGGCGCTTGAAATATGCTATTTCTTTGGGTCTTCTTCACAATCTGTGATTGTCCCCATCTTGCAGATGGGGAAACTGAGGTTTGGAGAGGCTAAGTGACTTGTCCCAAGCCACCCAGCTGGTAGGTGGCAGGCTCAGACTGAGGGTATGGGCAGAGGTGGATGGATTATCTGGCCCCCCTGCCCCCCTCCTCGGTGGCTGGGTGCTTGTCCTTTTCCATCCTAATTGAAATGACAATCTACCTGGCTCCCGAGGAGGTGGAAGAGGAAACCCCAGACTGGCCCTGGGGTGGAGAGAAACTGGAAGGAACAGCCCAGAAGGCCCCCCTATTGTTCTCCTTTAGCTCCACCTCACTGGTGCCCCCCCCCCCCAACCTGAGGCATCTCCCTAAAATGCAGTTTGACCCTGCCAGTCGCTTGCCTTTGGCCCCAGCTCCCAGCCCTGTCACCCCTCCCCCACTCTCCCTCTGCTCCTCGAGGAAGCCATGTCCATGCTCCTCGCCCCCCTCACCTCACCCTGAAGGTGTCTACTTCCTCAGCAAGGACCTCTGACCCTCTCATCAGGGGCTCCCCACTGAGGGGGTCCCCGCTCTCCCCCTCCTGGGTCAGAAGAGTCCCCTCACTGCACCCCGCTTCAGCAGCTCCAAGGTCTGGAGGCTCCCCAGGTGTCCAGAGCAGCCTCATGCTCTGACCCCTGGTCCATCTCCAGCAGCCGCAGCCTGGCATATCCCAAGCGGGCCATGTGCTCTGGGCGAATGGCCGAGTGAATGAACGAACGTACATCTCCTCGGTGCTGGGCTCTGTACTGGCACTGGGGAGCCAGAGATGGCCGATGGCCGATGGCCAATTTTTACGTCACCGCCCTAAGCTTTCAGCATGTATCATATCAGCTCATTTAATCCTCGCAACGGCCTTAGTCAGGAGACACTGTTGTTATCCCCATTCTTTAGAGGGGGAGACTGAGGCACAGAGAGGGAAGTGAAATAGCCCAAGATTTAGCAAATAAAAATACCAGATGCCTAATTAAATTTGAATTTCAGAGAAATAACCAATAATTTTTGTAGTGCAAGTATATCCCACGTAACCTTTGGGATTTACGCGTGCCAAAAAAGTATTTGTTTCTTATCTGAAATGCACATTTATTTTTAATTTATTTATTTTATTTTTTTAGGCAAGGCAACCCTTAGTTGACCTCACAGATTGCAAAGACCTTGTCAGGTTACAATCCCTTATTTTTACACCTACAGCACCTGGGCTTCCTAGGTGGTCTCCCATGCAAGTACTAACCAGGCCCGACCCTGCTTAGCTTCCAAAATCTGACGGGATCGGGCTTGTTCAGGGTGGCATGGCCATATACTGAAATCCACATTTAAGTGAGCGCCTATATTTTATCTGCCAGCCCTACAAAGAAGAAGTAGAAAGCACCCAGAAGGTTAAAAGATTAATCAGGGAGACTGAGGCCCAGAGCATGCAGGGCCCTGTTACTGACAGAGCTAAGGTGAGACCCAGGCTCTGGACTCCTGTTCCTCCGACTCAGTGGGCTGCCCCAGGGCCAGGCCAGGCCTGGTGCCACCCCCAACTCCATAACTCAGCAGAGCTGCCCCATGCCCCTCTGCCAAGTGCCTGCTACAAGTCACAAACCACATGGCCCATGGACCTCCTCTCCAACCTCCCCTTCCTCCAGCCCTCTCCTTCGCATGCTCCTGCCTTGCTCATCTCCTCAGGCAAGACTTCCTGCAAGACTTCCTCACGTGGAAGGGATCTGCACAGAGTGAATTTTCACAGCTGGGTTATCACCTCCTAAAAATAGGGCTGAGTGATGGATAAGAGCTGTCACCAGGCCCTCTAGCGTGGGGGGAAATGGGAGGGAGAGGGATGGGCAGGGCGAAGGGGTCCACAGACTCCAGCCCAGAGCCTCACCCCAGAGCAACTCCCAGCCCTAGGCGGGCCTGAATCCCCTCTCACTCATAGGGAAGAAGCCGGTCTGTGCCTGAGGTCTTCAGAGCTGGGTCTGAGCCTCCAGGGTGAGCCTCCTGCACAGGCACCAGCCACAGCAGGTGGTGAATCATCTGTCCAACAGGTGCCCCTGATGGGCAGCCAGAAGCACCTTTGTTGGGGCAGGTCGGGGCTGTGCCTCCGGAGGGATGTCTGAAAATCAAGAGCCCTGCCATAGGACGGCCTTGCCCTTTTCCCTTCCCTAGCCGTGCCCAGTTCTCGATTTTGTTTTTTAGTGTCTTGGTTTTTAAAGACCCATCAGCCTGACCTACAGAGCCAGGTGCCGATGGGTCTTTGTAGAGGCATGGCCGGGCTTCAGGCTACGGATGGGAAGGTGGGGGCACATAGCTCCTTGTTTCCAACACACACACACACACACGCTCAGCCCAGACACTGCGGACACACTGATGGGCGCACGCACACACACATACAGACACACTCAGAGACAGACACACTGGCATGCACACACCCCTTGGTCTTCAAAGCCACTAACATTAAGTGCAGGTGGGGGAGGGGCTCCAGCTGCTGTCACTGCATGGTTACCTAGCATTAAGTGATACTGCCGAGGGAAGACCACCCCCCCCCCCCCAAACCATGGCTGGGCCTCTGGCTTCTCAGGAGCCTGAGAAGGCTGCCGCCCGACCACTTGGGCCAAGGGCCTCCTGCGGCCATGGGCGGGCACCAGGAGCCCATGCTGACCCAGCCCGGCTTCCTTTCCCGGTATCTCCCCAGCCAGGGTCCCAGGGGCTGCCCTATATCCCAGGCCTGGGTGGTCCCATGTCAGCTGAGTAGCTCGCCCCGTCCCCAGGTGTACTCTTGGTCCACAGGTATGTCCAGAGAGCC
Source organism: Rousettus aegyptiacus (assembly GCF_014176215.1). Lineage (NCBI taxonomy): Eukaryota > Metazoa > Chordata > Mammalia > Chiroptera > Pteropodidae > Rousettus > Rousettus aegyptiacus. The sequence goes on from NW_023416308.1 coordinate 115,511,243, forward strand.
CTGTGTGTGTGCCTGGTGTGTGTGCTAAGGACAGCCCCTCCCTCTCTTCCTCGTGCCCATCCCCCGGCCCGGTCCAGAGATGCCGGCAGACGGGCCGTGCCCCTTGCCAGAAGGGTGATACCCGCCGGGAGGGAGATGGGCACACTCCATCTCTGCACAGTCGGCGACGTGAGACCCCACCCCAGCCTCCTCTCTAGCCCAAAGCCTGGGCCCAGCCCCGTCCGCGTCTGCAGTGACACTCTCAGGGGGCAAGGCGGCCTTGGAATTACATATTAAATGCAGCTGCACCGAAACATGGTCTCAATCCAATTACACCAGGAAACAAGAGGAGCCGCTTAGGCTAATCTGGTTATTCCGGCCTCGCCTCCCTCGGCAGCCTCGGAGGGATGCCCAGGAGGGCAGCTGTCTGGGTGGGCATCAGTGTGAGCGCGGCCCTGTGCCCCACAGGGTCCCAGGGGGTGGCTGCAGCACTGCCTGCCTGTCTCCTGGGGCAATCTGCCCACAAACTCAGCTCCTGCTGGCAGAGAAGGCATGGGGCTGTGGAGAGGATTCTCGGCAGGCAGCCTGGCGGGAAAAGTGAGTCCTTCATTGATCATCCCCAAAATATTTACTAAGAGCAGAGCTTGGAGGCACTAGCCTGATTGGGCGGGGGGACCTAGCAGTGTGGGAGAGAAGATTCTGCCTCAGGAGGGCACCCTAAGCTGGGGGGACAGGCAGAGGGTGAACCTGAAAAATGGTTTCAGATGGGATATGACCAGGAGGGAGGCCGCTCTGGGTGGGATGATTTGGGGAGGCCACAGAAGACAGAATGGGGGGCCGGGAGCAGTTGATGGCTAGGGAAAAGCCAGAAGGGGACGGAGCCCTAAGCAGCTAGACCGCATGCAGACAGGCTGAGAATCCCCACTAGAGGAGATGATGGTTGGGGCTTGGAGGCAATTTGGGACTGGGCCCAGGAGCTGATCCTGGGGGGTGAACAAGTCCACGGGGGTCAGATTCTGGGTGAGTCTCAGGGGCCAGGGCTGGAGACCTCAGCCCTGGGTGTAATCACTAGGTGGGAGAGTAGGCAGGCCCCCTGTCTGGAACCCCAGATCTCAGCCCTTCTTCATCCTGCAGATGCTGGGTACCCCACGAGGGGCAGGAAGGGTTGGGGTGTCACCCAAGGGGTTCCCTTCTAAGAGGAATATGGGAGAGTCCTGGACCTCAGCGTATGAGAAGCTGAGACCCCTGCCCAGGCCACTTCCCCTCGGCTCAGATTCCGCCAGGACCTGCAAGTCACGAGGTTCAGGGAAAGGCGGGTCCGGTCCGCGCCTCCCCCCTCTTCCACCCCGCCTGTCCCACGCCCACTCCTTTCCCCGTTCACCTTCTCTCCTAAACACGAGGGCGCCCGGTGGCTGTTTGCCCCTCCCATGTGCCAGGTGTTCCCTGGCGGTTTCTCATTTCATCCGTTAACAGCCCCCTGGGTGGGCACCAGCACCCCCATTGTACAGGAAACCAAGGCTCAGAGAGGTGAAGTGACTCCACAGCAAAAATAAGTAAGTAAAGATGAGGATTTGAACCCAAGCCCGCCCGCTCAGAGCCCAGCCGGTCCACCCCACGATACTCCCTCCTCTTTGGCTGTGTTTCTGTAGGCTGCCGCGCATCTTTTGGGATGAGATGGGAATAAATAAACATGTGTAAGTAAACGATAAGGCTGCAGGGAGACGGCGTGGACAGCGCTATTTCTGGGCCCTTCTGCTCGTGTGCAGGGGTGGTAGGGAGCTCCCAAGGTACTCCAGCCCCAAGGTCAAGAGTCAGTGGCTGACATGTGGCACCCACTGGGGCCTGCGGGTCGGGCACCGGGCAGGAGGGGGACAGCTGGGTGAGGGTGATGCCCTGTGCAGGGGGGAGTGTGGCTGGCAGTGGCAGGGGCAAGCACGCAGGTGTGGGCTCCCACCTGCCGGCTCTCCTTAGAGCCCAGACCCTGGTGCTCCTGTTATAATGCAAATATGTTGACACATTAATCCCTCCACCCTCTTGGGCACAGTGGGAGGATTAGCTCAGCACTTGCCAGGGACAGAGCTAAGTCCCCAAGCAAAAAGACACAGGGCCCTCCAGCCCAGACTGGAGCAGAGGGCAGAAATGGCAGGTGCAGCTGGGGAGGCTCCCAGATCCCTGAGGGTGGCAGGGTGGACTACAGGGTAAAAGAGACCCCCAAGGGTGCCCTGTCTCTGCTCTACAGCTCGGCCCCAGCTCTGTGTGCAAAGATGCTAGGCGGCCCCGACTAAGGACCACTAGTGGCCAGGAGCTGGGGACCACCCGCTCCTCAGTGCAGCCTCCCTGCCCCCATCCCAGCATTGCTGTGGGCGGCGTGGAGAGTCGTCACACAAGGAACGTGCCAGGGTCAGGCCAAACCTTGACTTGTCCTTCGGGAGGCCAGGCCAGTGGCGTCTGAAGCTTGTCTCTCCCGATTCTTCAGGCATGTGTGAGTTTGTGCATGTGAGCGTGTGCATGTGGGAGGGTATGAGCGTGCACGGGTATATGTATGCTGGTGTACGTATGCATGTGTGCATGCACACGCGCCTTGTGCTATCCTGGACTGTTGCAGCCTCCCGCTTAGAGCCTCCTCCTTAGGCCCCGCCAGAACAGCCAGAGACAGGCACTCAGCCTCCAAAGGTGACACGGCTATTTCCGGGCCTGGATTCCTGCCAGTGGCAGCGTGAAATGTGTGTACGTGTGCACAGTGCGTGCGTCAGAGGGCTGGGGGGGCTGCCTCCGTCCTGAGCCCCTCCCAGCATCTCCTGCCCGCCCTGCCTCCTCCCTGCCCAAGCCAGCCGGCTCCCCCTCCTCTCTCTGTAACCCCCCACCTTGGACAGGAGCTGGGAGGCAGCAGAGAAATCTCAGGGGCAGTGGGAGGAGCCTGGGCTCTGGGGTCAAAGGGCCTGGACTTGGGTCATCCCGGTTGACCACTGTAGAAGCTTTGGGCAGTTTCTTCACCTTTCTGTGCGTAAAGTGGGTGCACAGCGCCCACTCAGGAAAGCACCTGGGAGAGTCCCAATACACGGCAGTGAGGTAAGAGCAGTGACAGGGCCACTCAGGCAGGGGGTCAGCCAGGAGGAAGCAGGTTTGTGCACAGGGCTGCCAGGGCTCAGGCTTGGCCGCCATACCCTACGCCTCGGGGACTCCGACACTGTTCCTAATCCAGCCACTCGGGACAAACCCAAAGCTGCACCCTCAGGTCAAAAGATGGTGGTGCCTGACCCAGGCTGGAAGCCAGACCGCTGGATTATTGGAAAGTCAAAGACCCCTCCCTGGCTCTGGATACCCCCTGCCCCCCTCCTCTCCCCTCCCCTTCCCTCCCCTCCCCTCCCTTCCCCTCGCAGCCTGGGCACTACCCTGTGGCAGTAAGGTAAATAATGTGCAAGTCCGTGGTTACATCACGACACTAGCTAATAATAACAGGTCCGATTTTGCAGACTGTCCCATTTTACGGATGAGGAAACTGGGGCTCCAAGAGGTGTAGTTACTTGCACAAGCCTGCCAGTATGTCTGGGATTCAAGCCGAGACAGTTAGGCCTCAGGGAGGATCAGGGTGCTGGGGTCAGAAGGTGGCTGGGTGGAGCCCGTCTGAGCGAACAGGTGGGGTGCCCAGGGCCACATCCCCCAGCAGGGGGGGTCAGTGCGCTTGGCGGGGCTCCCCCAGAGGCGGCGCTGTCCCTGGGCGCCACAGGGAGACCCTGGTGAAGGCAGTTCCCGCCCAGAGCCGATTCTGTCCTGTTCAATTTGGACCTGAAGTGCAAACAAGGCTCAGGGACCCGCTGCTTCCACCCCAAATCGAATTCGGTGCTATGATTGCTCTGTGGGTGGCGGCCCGCCTTCCGGGGAAGGGTGAGGAAGGCTGGCACGGGGGCCAGGCCCAACCACGGGCTGGCGGTCAGGATTCGGCAAAGGCCAGGCCATTTGTCTGGGGCAGCCAGCTGGGCTGGCTGTGATCTTCTACCCAAATTAAATTTTAACCCAGCTCATAAATCTTCCAGGTCCGTTCCCTGCTACTCGCTGAGTCTAACACTCGCCTGGGCCGGCATGAGGAGAGCCTCATCCGATGGTCTGTGTAGCTGAGGGGCAGCAGGGCCTGTCCGCCCTGGGGAGAAGGGACGGTCGTGCACGGACAGGCCTGGGGATCCTGCCAGCCACCCGCCGCTGGGGCTGGCTAAGGGCCCAGCCTGGCTATCCCGGGCAGAAGCTCTGTCATGGGTTGGGGGCCCTGAAGGCCTGGGCCAGGGTCCCAGCGGGGCTGTGGGTGGCTCTTCTGTAGAAAGGCCCGGGTTCAAATCACAGCTCCGCCTCTTCCCAGGCAGGCCAGCTTAGGTGGGTTCCCTAACTTTCCTGGGCCTCAGTCTGCTCAGCCGTGGAGTGGGGGTATAACAGCACCTCACGTAGGGATGTGGGAAGGAAGACGACACCCTGGGGGCGAGGACGGTGGGCTTCTCTTGGGGCCGCCAACCTGGTCTGTCAAAGAGGTGGGCTGGGCACTCCTTCCTGTCCCCGTAGCCTCTGCCCCCAGTAGAGGGCAAGCAGCCTTGCAGGGCCAAGGGAAGTGCCCTTACTTGTTTATTTGTCATTGTGTGGAGGTGTGAGGTATGCAGTCAGCCACACCACCTGCAGGGCACAGCACGGTCCGCCTGGGACCCTGTGACTACCATGGCGCAGAGGACACAGCATTCCTGGCGGCTGCGGGCCCCCCTCCGCCAGCTTCAACTCGCAAGTCCCAACCTGTGCCCCGCCCCCCGCCTTCCCTGTGGAACCCCGTGCCTCAGCGTGAAGTCCAGACCCCTTCCCCACGCGGCCCCCAGCTGACGGTTGTGCCCCCAAGTGGGCTGGTCCCAGCACCCTCCCAAAGCCAGCCTCTCCCTGCCTGCGGGTCCTGCCCAGGCTTCAGGTGTCAGCCTGTGCGAGTTCAATCCCCGTGGAGGGAAGAGAGAGAGAGGGAGCTTAACATGCCCGCGCTGCAGCTGACAGCACTGAGGGGGTCTGCGACATGCCCAGGGCCCCAGGCCGGGCTGGTGGAGCAGTGGCAACACTTGCCTCCCCACCTCCAGCGACTTCTGCAGCCGGTGCAAGGTGGTAGCAGGAGGGGGCCCGCCAGCCCTCCCCCGACCCTGCAGGAGCTGACGCTGTCCTCTCTCCTCCATGGCAGGGCCGCAAAAGAGAAGCCTGTCCCTGGCCCCCCACAGCTCCTGGCTGATGCCCCCCGGAACAGGTAGGGTCTGACGCACGGTGCCCTGCTCCCCACCCTTCACGACCCCCTGCGCTTGGCCCGCCTCATCTGCTGGCCTTTACCCATGCAGCAGCCACACAGCCACGTCCCGAGGAGCTGTCACCATAATCTACAGCCCCCAAATGCATGTTTGTCCTCCACCAGTGCAGCACAATTAACATCCCCACCAGTAAACAATGCAGGGCTATATTTCACCCGCACCCATATGCGGACCACAAAGGCAACAGAATAAATGATGGCGCCATTACGTGAGGGCTGGAGTTGGTGGGTGTGGAGGAAGCGCACCTGTACCAGCCTGGAAGCCCCGGCCCCGCAGTGCCCGGAACTGGGCCCTCTGCGAGGCCCCCAGGACATAAACCCGCTGCTGTCCTCTCTGAGACCGGGACAGATTGGGGGGCGCCGCTTCTGCTGCCCAAGGGGGAAATGGGGGTGGATTGGGGCAGGGCAATTGTCTCTACCTGGGGCTCACCATCTAGACCTCCATCCGCCCCTTCTACACCCTGCCCCGCCTTCCTGGGCTGCAGGTCAGGCCAGCCTCACGCCCACCGCCCGGGTGCGGTGGCGGGAGGCGGGACCTCTGGCCCAGCACGGCCTTCTCTGTGCTGACTGGTCCACTGACCACTTTCCCTGGGCCTGTTGCAGAAGACGAGGAAGGGCAGGCAAGGCTCAGCTCCCGTTTCTGGGGACAGGAAGAGGCGAGAGAGGCCTGGATTGAGCCAGAGGGGACCCTAGGCCTCCTTAGCCGTTTGGGGTGTTGGGCGGCGCTGTGCCAGGTCGTCAGTATGACTAGATGGCAGGTCCCACATCACTGTCCACCTCCCCTGGCTGCCTCCTTTCGCTCCTCCCATAGGCTCTTGGGTCCCCTTGAGTCTCCTGCCCCCTCCCAGGACTCAGAGGACTCTTAGTCGGAAAGTGTTTGGCAAAAATAAAGTGGAGTCCCCTGGGGACTCCTCCAGGTGAGTAGATAAAAGTTGCTGCCTCCTCTGGGAGGGACCAGGGAGCCGTAACCAGGAGATGGAGGGGCCCTGCGTCAAGAGGCTCAGCTGCCAGGCGGGGCTGGGGAGGGGCGGCAGGGACCTGGGGACAGAGAGGCTGGTCCGGCCCCAGCTCTGCCCCTCTGAGGCCGAGAGCCCTTGGACACGGCTGCTCTGGGCTTCGGATTCCTGGCCCGTGAAGGGAAGGCATGCGTGCGACCCCCGCGGGGCTGCTGGGTGGGGGCCGAGCCTCAGCAGATAAGGCAGCAGCGCTGAGTGACCAGCAGCCTCACCTTCGCTGCTCTCATCACACGTGGTGGCTGGGACCATGGCCACCTGGGGCGGGGCCACGTGACTCTAGTCCCTGTGCCCTCCTGGACAGAGCCGTCCGGCTCAGGGGCTCCTCCTGAGGTACTTGCATCTCCCTTCCCGCCCTGGAGGGCTCCGCAGAGCCTCCTGCTTTCGTCTTGGTCCCCAGCGCCGCCGTGCCAGCCCTTTGGCCTCCACGCCTGTCCCCTGCATCCCTCTCACAGGAAGCCACAGGGCCCGGCCCCGTGCCGCAGGCGTGGGAAACCCGGGAAGGGCTGGCTGCCCGGCAGCCCCCACAGCACAGACCGTGGCTCCAGGGAGCGCAGAGTGATCTTGGCCTCGAGCAGATCTCCCCTCCTCTCTGGTTTTAGGTTTTCCATCGGCGCAGACCCAGAGCCAGGCTGTTCTTATCACACAGCCGTGTGACCCAAGGCAAGTCACTTAGCCTCTCTGGGTCTCCACTGCCTCGTCTATGAAATGGGGACAATACGCTTCCTCGTGAGGTCATTAAGAGTGTGAAATGAGTCACGCAGACAATAAAGGGCACTGGACATGCCTGATACATAGTCAGCTCGGAGCAGGTGAAAGCAGGTGTTCTGTCCCTTGGCAGGGGAGCGGAGTGTATTGAAGGGGCTGTTCACAGAGTTGTGGGTGGGCTTGCGGGAACCAGCAAGGGAGGGGAGGCTCTCCGGGTGACAGTGGGGAGCTATCGTCATGCGGACCTGAGGGGCAGGGGAAGCGGTGGTTACTAGACCCACAGAGCGGGTCACCAGCAGGGGAGGGACGCAGCTGGGGACTCCATGCTTCCCCTGGCTCTCCTCCCTCCCTCTGAGCAGCTGCTGGGGCTCCCAGGAGCCACACCCAGCCGGAAGCCACGGGTCCAGGGACCCGCTGGTGACCAACGGCCTCGTGGGCCCAGAGCAGGCTGGAGAGTGATCTGAAGGAACAGCCACACAGACTGGCAAAGTCCAGCGGGCCTTAGAACAAGATGCACGCGGGTCACGGTGAAGGGGGTGGTGGCATTTCACAGCCATTAAGAGCACCTGTGGGCTTTGGGTCAGAAAGAGCAGGGTCCCCACCTTGACTAGGCTATTTACCAGCTGTGACACCAGGGCCCGGTGACCAACTGTCTTGGGTTGCCTGGGATTTGAGCTAATACTGAGAAAGTCCTGGGCAAACCATCACCTGTGGGTCACCCTGGACCTGGGGCCAGGCCCTAAAGTGTCTGAGCCTCGGTGTCATCCGTAACACGCGAAAGGAGCCCCCTACCTGGTGGAGTAAGGCTGGGGGCTCCACACGGTACAGGTTGCTGGGAAAACCGATCCGAACCCAGCAGGGCAGGTGGAAGGGTGCGGGTCTGCAGCCTCCGCCTGTCCCCGGGGAAATGGACCCGAGGCTCTTTTTCCCACCCGGGAGCTTAACAGCCAGCAGTTATTTATCCTCGCGTTTCCAGTGGGTAGGAAAGCCTCAGTAAGTAAATTCAGGCAGCAGGGCACAATTATTGAGTTGGTGCTTTATTTCCCCATCTGGTCTCCAGCCCAGGCCGGCACCTGGTCGATAATAATTTATGACGCAGCCCCCGCAGCAGCGGGGAGGTGGCCAGAAAGCCACGTTCACTCGGAGTCACCCTCCCTGTACCAGTTCTGCGCTCACAGGTGGCTGTGACGCTGGGGTGGGGACCGGGGAGGCAGGCCAGCTGCCCAGCGCACAGGGGAGGAGGCAGAAAGTGCAGACTGGAGGAGATGCGGGGGCGGGCAGCTGGGGTGCTTTTAGGCCTCGTCCCTGACCGACCAGGCTCACAGCCTGTGGCAGGGGCATCACAAGGCTAAAGTGGGGCACGGGGACAGTACTGGGTGTCTCCACCAAGCAGTTTGGGGGTTTGACTCAGGTGGGAGCCCAGGCAGCAGGGCCTGAGATAGGGGTCCTATGCCAAGCACTCAGGAAGAACCTAAGTGAGGCAGGGGGAGGGGTTCAGGGCACCCCCCCCCCCGGCCTGGGGGGCCCCCACCACAGGGGCGGCAGCCCGCAGAGCACTCGCCAGCATTTACCCAGCTGTGGAAAGCGCGGGGCTGTGATTTGGTTTCCTAATTTACGTAGCTGATTTCATCATGTTTCATGTTCTGTCATGTTTCCTGCCGTTACAATTTCATCCTTCCCTCTGGGGGCCTTAGGACGTTAAACTGGGATGCTGTGGGGGAGGTGGCACCAAGCTATGCTGTCAGCCTGGCTGGTGAGAGGCGGAGGGGCCGCGGGAGGGAGTGGGGTTCCCCAGGCAGCTGGGCGGAGGGGCGGGCGGCGAGGGGAGAGGCTTTACTTAGAGTGCTTGTCTCGCGGGTTGTAGTAATAATAGCTGACTTATATGTGTGTGGAGAATGCCAGGCTGGTCCGTAGCAGGTTCACGCGCTCCTCCTTTGATCCTCACCACAGGCCTAGGAGGACACGTCCCTCATTGCCCCTATGCTCAGACAACACACTGGCCCCCAGTCACACCGCGTTTGACGCTGCATGAGGGGCTTCGCTCAGACCTCTGACTCCAGCCTGTTAACACCCTGTTCTTCCAGTAACAGCCCTCCTAAGCCTGTGGCCACACCCCAGCACCCAAGAGGCAGTGGAGGCCTAAGAGGTCAAGGGCTCCTCCAAGGGCACCTATCTCCCCTGCATGGCCGCTCTCTCAGGCCAAGCCCTCTCCCGCCTCAGCCCTCCCTCTGTCCCCATTGTAAGCCCAGCCCCATCTGGGGAAGCCCCAGGCTCCATTTCTGACAGGAGTTGGACAGAAACCTAATTCTCAAATAATGGACAGGGGAGAGGAGCTTGGCTGCCCACTCTTAATTAAGGGGCATCCTTCTGAGGGCCTCGAAAGCAGCCTTCCCAAGCCAGGGTGCGCTGTAGGCTCTGGTGTATTCAGAAGGCCAGCCTAGGCCCTTTCCCCTACCCCAGCCTACTGGAAAAAACAAGGCCATCCCCCTCCTTGGTCTAAGCTAGGAGCAGTGTGGTCGTTCTGGGGTGGCTGGTGGCACTGCACAGGGCCGTCAGCAGGGACACTGTGACCATCCAAGGTGGCTGGCAGCCCCGCACACTGAAAGCCAGCCGCCCAGGGAGGCTCTAAAAACAGCCTGGAGGAGGCCTCCGACTTCCACCCACTGATGCCTCCTCTTTTCTTGTCTTTTCTTTCTGCCTGGCTCTTAAAAAAAATTAAACACGGATGGTTTCATCTTGGGAGAATTAGTATTCCAGGCAGGGCTGGGAGATGTGATCAGAATGTCAAGGCCAGAGCCACAGAGCTGGAAGGGAAGGGAAGAGGTGCTGAGGCTGGCGGGGGCCCCAGGAAGGGGACTAAGGGCCCTGTCCCACCAAGGAGGCGCAGTGGGCCTCGATGCCACGGGGGAGGTTGAGGCTGGCATCAGGTCCAGGACCGGAGGAGGAGATGGGGGTGGCTCAGGGCAGAGACTGTCTGGCCAGGACACGTGGCTTCCTGTGACCCCAGCCCAGCTCATCTACCCCATCCATTCTCTCTCATTCGGCCCTCATTTGCTGAAGGTGTGTAAGCCTACTGTGTGCAGGGCACTAAGCCATGTGCAGGGCACGCCTGTCCTCACCAGTACGTATCGCTGACACTGGGCCACTGCCCTGCACACAGCAGGCACTTACCAAAGACTGGTTAAATGGATGTGTGAATGTCATGAGGCAACTCCCAAAGGATGCTTCAGAGAACATGCCGATCCTGGGAGGTTCACAGGTAACCACAGGAGCAAACAGAGTGAAACGGGTATCGCTGAGACAGGACTTCTCAGAGCCTTTAACACACACTAACGTGCCCCGTGAACCTGTGAGGGGAGCTCCAGCCTGCAGCCTCCCGCCTGTCTGTGGCGGACCCACTGTGTGCCCCTGGGCGGGCTCCTGAACAACTGTTTCCTCAGGTGGAAAACTGAAATGGTAGTGATAGCGCCGGGGGGTCCAGTGTGGTGGTGCCTCAGCCTCCGTATGGGGTTGCTACTGCTATTGTTGTATTATTACTATCATCATCATCATCACCATCATCATCATCATCTACATCAAGCACTTGGCTCTGTGTGCCTGGGCCATCAACAACTTAATCACGTCAGCTACGGGTGTTGTCACTGCTGCTGACACAAGCCTTGCCCTTGAGAGCTAGGGGTCAGAGGAGCCCCAAGGAGGAGGACTGAGGCGGAGCAGGGGGTTAGCCAGAGAAAGGGACAGCATGGCCGAATGAGCAGGCCTCAGGGGAAGGAAGCCCGGGTCACCTAGGTCCCACTCGATGTATTTGTCCTCGTCGGCCAGTCACCCACCTTGCTATGCGGACACTAGAACCCCGGGCTGATAAAGGACAGGGTCCCACGGCTGCCCAAGAGGCCATTCTAAAGCAGGCTGGGAACAAGGGAGGGTTAGGGAAGGCTTCCTGGAGGAGGGGATGCTTGTCAGCCAGAACTGAATGGCAAGCTCCCAGAGTGAAGACCTTTGAGTCACCCAATCTGCCCTATCTGACCGCGCTGAGACTGGCAGAGATGTCTGCTCGCGTACAGCATGGGGCAGACGCCAGAAGCTGACCGTGCAGGTGCAGCGGGAAGGAGTATTTCTCTCTAGGAAAAGTGGCTGGGGGAGGCTGACCACAGAGGCCAGAGGTCTGGCAATGCTGAACCATTGGCTCCTTGTCTGCCAGGATTCAGAAAGTCCCCTAGCCTCTACAACCACATCCTCGGCTGTCCCTGGGGGCCAAGGGGTGGGGGTGGGGGGTGGGGGCTGAGCCTAAGAGCTCCCCTGAGGTCACACCCAGGTCAGGGGCCCGGGAATCGCTTTCGCCAACGCTCTGAGTGGGCCTGCATTCTGGGAGGCGAGTGTCTGTGTCGGTGGCCACAGGCCAGGGACACTCCGGGCCCTGCGGCTGCCAGGCAGGGCCAGGCCCTGTGAGCTCCGGGAGCGAAGGCTGGGGGCCTCGCTAGCTGCAGCTTCAAAGAGCCCCGTTATTAACAGAAGTGCTCCACGGATCCTTTGTTCCCCCTCCTTCTCTCCTTAAGGCGGGCTCCCAAATGAAAAGGAAAATACACGATGAGTGGCAATGAGGAGACCTCAGAGGAAAGCCAGGTGTCTGCAGAGACAGGCAAGGAGCGTCAGTCGACCCTTGCGGGAGGCGTGGGCTTCCTTTATTTATTTAAAATAGTCTCTCTCTCTTTTTCCCCTTCCTCCCAATTCGGCCGGTCTCTCCGGCTGCTGCTTTAAGTCCTTTTGAAGTGTTACAACCATTTTCTCCTCTTTCAATTAACAACAAGAAAAGGAAGCTAATAGCTTCCTGGGCCACTCGCTGTTAATATTAACCAAGTCTGGCCGCTGGGCGCTGGTGCACAGCACCACCCCCGGCCGGACAGTGTGTTTACGGGAAGGAGGGGAGCGGATGGGAGATTTCCAACACGGAGTCGAAAATCCCTTGGCACAAGCGTCTGCTGGGGCAGGGAAACCAGAGAGCTGGGGGTGCCGGGCTCCTGTCCCTGGGGACCAGGGGCTGGCACAACCGGCAGGAGGGAAGTGAACACTTCTAGAAGAAAAGGCCGCTCGCCCCGGCCACATCTGCGCAGCTCGGAGGACGCAGGTGCGAGGCCTGGAATCCCCGGTCATGGCTCTGAGTGTGGTCAGTGGCGGAGGTCAGTGGCTCTTGCATACGGCAGCTGGAGCGGGTGCTGACAGGCCCCGGTACCTGCCTGCGTCTGTAGGACGCAGGGCTTCTGTAGGACCCTGAAGCTAGGGTGTCGACTAAGTGAAGGGGGAGGCGGAGGAGGGGGACACCCCGTGAGCAGGGCTGTGTGTGAGAGCACGCAGAGCCAGGGTGACCCGGAAGGGACCTGGTCTTCTGCCTTGGGGCTATGCCCACCGTGGCTCAGGGTGAGGAACGCCATAGTCTCTCTTCTGCCAGCAAAAGCACGCCAGTTTCTCGAGAAAGGTCTGGCTTTCACTGGCGGCACCAGAATCGCCCTCACTCAGGCCTCCCTGGACTACACACGTGCTCTCGTGTGGGGCAGCCCAGTGACAGCAGCCCTGCTGGGTGAGGCCCGGCCCCCGGGCAGCCTCCTCCCTGGGAGCTGGCTGGCAGGGCCCAGAGCCTTGAGCAGGCCCAAGACCGCCACTCCTGTCCCCTAACGTGTGGTCAGGCTCTGGCCGCTGTGCCCCTCCCCGCGGGCTGAGGGGCAGCCTGTGGGCCCCCACACTTCCTCTGCCCCTTCTCGGCAGCAGAGCCACCTTTGGTGGCTGTGCAGGCCACTTTCTGCAGAGGCTGGTGTTGGCCGCCCCTGGCTGGCCATGTCCTCTCACTCACTCTTGCAGCTCGCCAGGCCCTGGGGTTCCTCCTGTCACCTGCCCCGGCTGGGAGCAGCTCGAAGGCACCGAGTACTCCAGGCGCACACTCTTCTACCTCACTGTGGCCCAGGGGCACTAGCACCCACTCGGTGGCCTTTCTAGGTCCCCCACGGCTCGGCCACGTTGTGGGTGCAGCACGGTAAATCGGCAGAGACGTGCCTGCAGACCCCCAGACAGTGCAGGGATGCGGCTGCTGGGCCAGGGGGCAGGCAGGTGCCAACGGTCCAGGCCACTCTGACCCCGGGCTGCTCCGCCAGCCCAGCATCAGGGCATGGAAGGGAATTCTAGGCCACCTCCGGCCACAGCTTCCCTTGCTCCCCGAGTCCTGGCTTCACCCCACACAGAGGGATAAAGAGAGGGCCATTCCATCACGGCGCAAATCCACACGTTTTCTCCAGAGAAGCTCTGTCTTAGAAGAGCTGTCCCTTTGGTCCCTGGAGCTGTTGGCCTCTCTGCTCTGAGCACTGCCCACTCCTGTCCCCAACGGTCTACCTCTGAGGGAGGGTGCTGGCCCAAGGGTGCTGGCAACGGCGCAGCCACCCACAGACTGGCTCACACACTTGCTCACACACCCGTCCCCGAAAGTCTGGGCTTTGTCAGGAAATGGTTTAATTAGCAGCGTGGAGGCTCGGAGGGTTCACACGGGAACGCAGGCTCCCTCACCTCCGCCCCTTCTCAAGCACCCTGTGGGTGCTGCTCTGCCTGCCAAGGCGGGGGGGGGGGGAGAGCGAATGAGAAGGGAGCAGGGTGGGGCCATCTCCTCTTGGAGGAGAAGGGAGGAGCAGGTGCCCCTGCCAACAGCACCTAGACCCTAGAAGGAGGACTCAGCCGCCCTCCGATGAGGAGGAGATGTGGGCGGGAACCCACTCAGCCCCCAGGCCTGATCTCAGGGCGGCCTCCCGGCCAGCACCTTACCCTCAACCCACTGCTCCTCACCCCCCAGCCCAGGCCTCCACCCCTGGTCCTGGGGACGCCGTCCCAGTCTCTCAGGGGTCCCCGGCACCCTCCAGTTCCCCACATGTGACCCTTCTAACTTGCAGTCCTGGCCAAGCCCCTCCCCGCCGGGCATGCTCGCTGGTTCCAGGCTGTGTGAAGGACAGCCCCTCAGCGGGGCACTTGAACCCCACCTCCCAAGGCCAGAACCCCATCGCCCACTGCAGCTCCTGCCACTGCCCTCCGCTGACTCAGCTTCGGGACACCAGACCTCTCACTGCGGCGAGGACTCCCACCTCCTGAGCCTTTGCGTACGCTGTCCCCTCCCCTCGACCTGAAACATCCCACTCTCTACTGTGCTGGCCCTGAGCTGGGAACAGTCCACACGCCCAAACAGAAAAGCTCTCCCCGGGGCCCCAGCCCCGAGTCCTCTGCCCCCAGAGAGAGGGGCCGTGGCTGTGACAGCCCGCAGGTCCGTGCTGGCACGAGAGGAGTGACCCACCCGCTGCAGTGGGGGAGAAGACTGGCCCCGTGGATGGCTGTCCTGGTGGGAGAAAGTCAGCAGCCACGGAACAAACTCCAGGTTTGAGTCACAAAGAGCCTTTTCATCTATTAAGGTCAGATACAGATGCTGACCTCAGCCTGGAAGTCCAAAATGAAAGAAAACCCCGGGGTCTGCCAGCTCTCGCCAGCTCTGACCTGCTTCCAATGATCTAAACTCGGCCCTCTTTGCCACAGGGCGGCTCTGCCCAGGGAGGGGGCAGGCGTGGTGTTCACTGAGAATGCCACTCGGCTAAGTCACCAGCCATAAAGCCCACCTGGTTGCCAGCGGCACATCCCAGGCGTCTGATTAATGACACGGACATAACAATTCATCCTAAGAGCCAGAGGTTGAAATGAAGCAGGGCTAATTGCTAACACAGGCATTAATGTCGGGGAGCAGCGATCTCTCAGGCAGCCAGGGACGGACGCAACGAAGAGCGTTCCCCCCGCGGGGGGAGCCCCGCGGTGAAGGTGGGCGACGGCGCGGGAGGAAGGGCAGGTGGTCAGCGGGAAGGCGGCCGCGCCTGCCCCGCTCTAGCTGGCCGCCGAGCTCACACGTGACCGACGGGACGCGGGCGTCTGGAGGAGCCCAGAACCGCGGCACAGCGTCACCTGTGCGAGGTGCGGCTTTTTGCTCCCACAATGCCCCGTGTGTCTCCCCGTGTCCCTCTGCGGACCAGCGGCCTCTCCACCGGACACCGAGCTCCTCGAGTACGGGCGCCCTCGCTCGCCTCTTGCATGGTGCTGGGAGTGTGACTAGACTCAGCGTGTCCTCTGGATGGATGAATGGATGAATGGATGAATGCGGAGATGGACAGAGGCAGGGAAAGATGGACAGGTAGATGGGTGGATGGAGAGATGGAGGAGTGAATGCACGGATGAGTGTGTTCATTCCGAGGGCCTCGGGGACGCCTGAGGTCTCCCTGTGCCGTGGGCCCGGGGCCACCTTGCGTTTGGTTGATGATGTGTTTGTTGTACTGGGGCCTGGCACTGGCCCGGCGTTCGAGACGCTGGATACGCCATACGACCTCGGGCAAGTCCCCCCTTCTCCGTGTCGCTGCGCCCGCACAGCGGGGATGGCAAAGCAGAAGTGACCTGGAAACGGATAAGGTGCATCGTCCCTTTGTGAATGGCGTCCGCGTACGGGCAGATCCAGCCCAAGGGCAGAGTGGCAGAGACTGCGGGGCTGTGCACGTGGCTCGTTTCCCCTTCCAAATTCCTCTCGATGTAGTTATGATGTTATTTATAACGGAAAGTAAAACAATGTAAGCATCTCAAGCAGTTACAAGTGGAGGCTTTCATTGTGCTGACCCAAAAAATTGTTCTTTGGCACAGAAACACAGACCAGACCTGGAGCCTATGGGAATGGGGAGGGAGGCGAGATGGAGGTGAGCAGAGGCCGTCTTGTGGGGGAGTGCCCCCAAGCTGACCCAGAGGGCCCCCGGTGACGGAGACCCGGGGACCTCGCAGACTCATTTTGTCCTCAGTCAACCTGACTGACCCCGTAGAAAGGCCGCGCGCCACCGCGAACTTCGTTTGCACTGTGTGGTTTCGCTTACTCAACCCAGTCGCACAAGGACCGAGAACGCGAAGGCTCTGCTGGTGTTTGCCAGGAGGGGAAGTTACGTGTTTAGTCCTGGGCCCGGGGAACCAGGAGGCTACGACCCGTCATTATCACACACCCACACGTGGGACGAGCACACAACTCCGGGCACCGTCAGGCTGCGCTTGGAATACAGACGCCGCAGATGCCTGAGAGGCACCCACTCACCCAAGGCCGAAACACCTGAGGAGCCCCGAATCCCCAGTGGGGTCTGGGGCATGTGCACCCGGGTTCCTGGGAGGCTGTGCGGGATCACGGGTGATGGGGGGCGGTGCAGGGGGGCAGCAGAGAAAGCCAACTGGGATGTAGAAAGCTGGGCAGGCCAGAGCCTTGCTTAGACCCTTGGTTTTCTAAATGAAGCAGCGTGGGGAGCTCACTGAGTGCATTTATCAGGCACCTACTGCGTGCAAAGGCACTGAGCCAGGTGCTGTCTCCATGACCAGCCTCGGTCAAGCAGATGCAGCCCCTTGCTTGATCCAGGGAGGCAATTCCTTCAAGATACTGTGTCGCTGCTGTCGTGGCTTGTTGACCACACGCACAGAGGGGGTGGGGCGACACGACGCAGGAGGTGAGGAGTGATGCTGGAGGGACTCTTGCAGGAGAGGGAACAGCTTGGGGCACGGCTGGTGGGATCCGGCTCGGGGCATTGTGGGAAGTGGCGCGGGATGAGGCCGGCGGGCAGGGCGGGGCCGGGCCTGGTGGGGCCGTAGGAGCGTCGCCTGATCCTGGGGGCTGTGGGAAGGGGCTGGTGTCGGCGAGATAGAGCTCCCTTCCTGGAGTCATCATTTCCACAGCAGAACTCGAGCAGCGTCTCTGTCGTGGGGACCAGTGGCCATGCCTGCCTGGAGCCTCTGGGCTCCGAAGACACCGCCACCTCGGCCTCCACCCCCGGCGGTATAAAACAATTTCCTCGCCCTGGCCAGGGAGGCAGATGACCTCATTGGACTCTTTCCATTTCTCGCTTTCATAGAGAAATTACGATTTATAATTGGAGGAAATCACGTGGGTGTGACGGCAATAACAGCCCACGCTGGAGGCCAGCACCACCTCTCGTGTGGGGGCTCTGTCCTCACCTTGCCCCCTGCCCAGCTGCCACCCTGCCCTTCCCCGCCCGCCTGCTCACACCTTGACTGTTTACTGGGCCCTGGCCATTGGAGGCTGATGTTCCCTGGGGCTTGCTGGTGCTTAAGCCTCCTTGCTCCTGGGGAAGCCTCTCCCGTGACCTCCTCCCTAACCTGGCAGCCCCCCAGCCTCACCCTGCACTCCACCTGGCCAGCACCCGCCCCCTTCCTGCATGCATGCATGTCCACCGGGCTGGGCGCCCCGTGGGTTCTGGGCTCATTAACACGCACCCTAAAAATCCTCAATTTTATTTGGAACAGCCCTAGACAACAAGCATTTCTCATACCAGCCACCTTCGTCCCTACAAAGACAAGTGCCCAGATGCAGCTGAGCCCATCTGGGTCCGATTTCAAACCAGAGCTGAAACTCTCAGATGTGTAATGAAAGCCCTTCTCCAAAGAGGGGCTCCTGCAGGGGGAGTGCGGGCACCGGGCCCTCAACACGCCACGCTAATGAGAGGCAGAGGAGGCTCTGAAACGACGGTCCTGCCCCTGGGAGGGGCAGGAAGGGCAGCCGGGGGCTGGGGGCCTGCAGCACTGAACCTGACCTCGGCTGCAGGGAGGAGGCAGGGACACAACCTCCCCGGCTCCGATGCTCCTGCTTCCCACGGAGGGGAGAGGCCACGGAGTGGCTGGATCTTTTGAATGACAGTAGTAAGAGGAGCAGGTGCTGGGGGAAGCCGTGCCAGCTCTGGCCGGCGGGTGGGCCCTGCAGGGCCAGGAGCTCTCAGAACTTCCCTTTTCTGTTCCCGGCCCTTCCACCCCTCAGGAAAAGGGGAACCGGGGAGCGCCACGAGGGAGAGACAGCACCTGGACAGCTGTTTGTTATCTGGATTTGCAAAGAAAAGGGAGGCGGAGAATAGTCTCGGACCCCTCCCAGCTCAGGGGAAAGTGGCACTCAAGAAACAGGTTCCAAGGGACAGGAGGACAGGGGCCGCAGCCCGGGCCGCCTGTCCCCAGGTAGCTCCAAATAACCAGGGCCTAACCACCTGTGTTGTTTCTCGGCTAGGTGAGGAGGCAGGCGGCGGGTGAGAAGAAGGACTGCGTTTTGGACGGACAGAGACCAGGGGGTGAAGCAGGAATAACCCGCCCCCACCCCCACCACCCCAGCAAGAAAACCTCTCTACAAACAGGAGCGGCCAAGCAGGACTGAGCCCCACCCCCACCTCCCCGGCTTCTTCCCAAAGAGGGGCCTGTGGGGCCTGACAGCTCAGCAGCGCATGTCAGCAGCTCCAGCCCTGCGGTGAACATCTGAACTCCTCGGCGGGTGACGGACCCCCTCCTTCCCCCTGCCCCCCGGAGACGCAGCCTGAGTGGCAGGAATACCGATTCTTTGGAGAGTGGCTCCCTCTCAGCTCTGTCACACAAGAACGCTCTCTGCGCCGGGGCCCATTCTGCCAAGTGATTTAGAGGGATTAAAGGAAAAAAAAAAAAAAAACTTGGTAAAGACAAGGGGGTAAAAGCCACGCCGAAGCCTTTTGGAGGAGGAGGAGGTGGCGGCCAACAGACAAAAGGGCGAAAGTTGAAAGGGGGCAGCGAGAGGCCACCCTCCTGGGATGGGCGCCAGGCCCTAGGGCATGCCTGGGGAGCGGGAGCCCAGAGCACGCTCAGGCCACGCACAGGAGTCCCAGGGCCGCGGGGGGCACCGCTGCACACCCCTCACTCTGCAGGGGAGAGGCCAGCAGCGCCCAAGGTCTAGGGCGAGGAGGATGCTGCTGCAGACCCACGGCTACGTCTGAGCGCGAGGAGCCAGCAGAGCCAAGCACAGGGCCTCCTGCCTGCGTCTCCCAGCACCCCAGGTCTGCAGTCTGCACCCCAAGTACCAGGGCCACAGGCTGGAATGTGAGCACGGCCCAGGCCCACCTGGCCCTGAGCGCAGCGTCCGGAGCAGCAACCCCAGCCAGGCCCCGCACGTGACGGAGGTAAGGCCGCGGGGAAGGGCTCCAGTGCCCGGTGGGGGGGGGTGGTATGCGTGGGACAGCTCCCCAGGTCTGCACCTCCATCCCACCCACCCCACACACAGCAGTTCAGGCGGCTAGTGGCTTCTGCTTGCCCGAGGGGCGTCCTTTCCTACCTGGTGGCCCCATACTGCTGGGCTCCACTCCCAGAGTACAAGGGAGTGGCCTTACCGCTGCGCCCCACCCACCCTGCTGGGCCCTGCTGTCCTTGGAGGGAGGGCTCACTTTCAGCCCCTCAGAGTTGTGTGAGTTATGACCAAAGAAGGCAGCAGCGAGGCCTCGGGAAGCAGGACATGTGGGGACCTCGGCCCTGGCCAGGAAGGCGCAGGGTGGGATTGACCCAAAGCCACCCGCCGAGCCCTTGCTCCTTCTGGCCTTCGGGCATCACCTGCTCTGGTTTCTAGTTCAGCCCCTTCGTTGGTGAGAGTGACATTCAGGGCCCAGAGAAGGGAGGGAGTGCCCTAAGGTCACACAGCGGGCCCTGAGTGACCCCTCCTCCTCCTCAGTGTGGTAGGAACTGCCGGGGCTGGGCCGAGGGGCGCAGGGCCCTGCCTGGGTTCATTCCTGGGTCTGAAACCAAACTGGAGGGGAGCTGCTGGCTACTGTCCCCTAGGCCTGAACCCCAAATATTTATGGAGAATCTGCTTAGGGCTCAGTCCTCTCTGCTCCCCAGAGGCCAGGAGGGGAGGCTTGAGCCTCCCCACACACAAATCCCAGGCAACTTGGAGAGGAGGCGGCACCCTGGGCAGGGCAGGGAAGCCCCGATTCATTACCAAGATGGAAAATGACGCTTCCCTACACACTCCCCAGGAGGGGGGCTGATTTACAACTGCGGCCCGGGCTGGGACATTCCTCAGCGCCTCCGGCATAAAACGCTGTCTGCAGGGGCGTTAATAGCATGTTATTAGCCAACAGCGTGAAAGATGCCCTGCAGATAGGCTATTTTCTGTTATTTATTATCAAGGTGCCAGCCTGGAGTGGGGCCACCGAGCCGAGCTTGGCCCCTACCTGTTGGCCTCCCCACCCACCTGTCCCTCGTCCCTACTCTCCTCCCAGGCCCTAGGAGGGGTTGGGGGGGTTCATTCCTGGGTCTGAAACCAAACCGGAGGGGAGCAGCTGGCTACGGTCCCCTAGGCCCGTACCCCAGATACTTATGGAGAATCTGCTTAGTACCCAGCTCTGCCTCCAAACGGGGTTGTGGGGCCAGACATGGGTTGGCGCCCTGGCCCTCCAGTTATGAGCAGCCGGGTAGTGCCGGGCTGGCCACTCCGTATCAGAGATGAGCAGGGATGGCAGGGGTCTTCTCCGAGTTTGCTCCCTCTGGCTAGGGAGGCCCTGCTCCAGCTGACAGGTCCAGGCAAGACACCTGGGGAGGAAAGAGCACTGGACAGCGAACCCAGGACCTGGGCTTGGGTCCAGCTCCTTCACCACGCACTGCAGAATTCAGACCCGTCCCTTGGGGCCTCTCTGGGCCACCATGGCGAGGACACCTGGCTCACTGTTACCTCCTGGGGTGGGTGGAAGAAGGGCCAGCCTCCCTCTTCTGTCCTGCTGCCCAGTCCTAAGTTTCAGACTCTGGACCTCCCTTTGGGCATGTTCATTCATTCATTCATTCATTCAGTAGATATTTATGAGTTCCTCCTGGGCCAGGCTCCATGCCAGGCACATCAACAAGACAGAACATATCCTGACTCATAGGAGTTTGCTCTCTCTCCTCCTATATCCCGGGCCCCCCAGAATAAAGGTCCTCAGACCTCTTTCCTACCTTCTGAAACTCCCCGGCCTCTCCTTTTTCCTCCCCAAAAGGAATTAAGCCTCAGTCTAGGCAGCTTTACTAACAATGCACGAGACAGGCAGAAATATCAGGTGTACGAACATCTCATTAAACGATGTGAGGAGAGAAAAAAAATTACACGTGTCTCCTTTCATCCCCCACCCCTCCTGGCCTTGAACAGTTTAATATCGAACACGGTTATCAATATAATTAACCTCCTAAGACCCAATTTTAAAGTCTTGTTTTTTAAACCGACTTGCATTCTCTGAAGTTCAGGACACCCCGGAGCCCGGCACCGCCCAGGCGGCCTACGCAGGGAGGTGAGCTGGAGGTACAGTTTTAGTGGATTTGCATACCTGCCTGCAATTACCACCAGTGATAACTGCTGATGCATAATGCATGCAGCATGGAATTAGAAAAATAATTAACTTTAGGTCTTAAAAGAATCCCCACCCCACCCCCTTACTCTACACTGGTTACAAGTTCTCAGTGGCACCAGTAGACAGATCAGGAGCGAAGTTGTGCTACACGGGCCTTGAGGGTCATGGCATCCAGCCCCCAGCCCTAAGGAGGTGCCCTGGTGGGCCTAGACGGGCCTGGGCAGGAGCAGCCCCCAGGCGGCTGCCCAAACTAGGCCTGTGGGGAAAGCCCCGCTCACACCTCACACTGAAGTCCCAAGTTTCCCTTCCCGCCTGCTATTCGCATCTCTCAATCTCCCAGACCTGCAGGGAAGCGCTGTCTATTTATTGCTAATGAAAACACGGGTCCCTGGTTCTGATCACTGCCCTGCTCAGGCCCTCTGCTCAGGCTTGAAAATACCGTCCTTTATCCTCAAAAAAACCCAGAGGAGTGGGTAATTCATGGTCCCACTTTACAGATGAAGGCCTGAGACCCGAGGCCACCCTCAGTAGGTGGAGCAGCTAGACTGAGCCCAGGCAGGCCAGCCAGGCCACCTGACTTCCCGGGGGGATGGCTCCCTGGGGCCCGGGCCGTCCTTAGCACAGGCCCTCCTCCCTCCATGTGGCTTATAGCAACGGGGCCGGTGGAGCCCCCGATTAAACAAAGGTTTGCTGAAGACAGCGCATCACAGACGTGTGGTGACTCTGCCTTGGTGGAGCTCCTGCCTGGTGCAGTTGGTCCCCTGCCTTCCCTGTTCTAGGGCTGGCCCTGGCAGCCCCAGATGGCAGCCCCAGACGCCTCGCTCCTGCCTTGGGCCCTGCTGTGCCAGTGAGGACCGGAGGCCTGGCAAGGTTTAGGAAAAACACAACTGTTCTCGCTGAAGGGAGGAACCGGGAGGCGGCGAAGGAAGGGGGAAGGGCAGGGTGAGGGGCCTTCTCTGTCCGAGCTCCGGCTCCCTGGCCCACTCGTCTCCATCGTCTCCACCCTCCCTCTTCTGAGGCTCGGCCAGGACTGCTGAGCAGCTGCCCAGAGTGGGTCATGGGGTGGGGGGTTGGGGTCCCTCCCAGGGGATGGGTGGGGTGACCTTCTAAAACCACCAGGCCTCTGCTGGGAATTCCACAAACCCCTCCCCCAGCACCTTCTCAGGAGACTGGGACTCGCCAACACGTTATACAGAGGAGGAAGCTAAGGCCCCAAGAAGTGTCGCCACAGGTCACACAGCTGGGGGCTGGTGAGGCCGGATTCAAGCCCAGCCCTGTTGTCCTCTCCCCGTTTCTAGTCTGCATACCTCCCTCTCAGAGTCACCACCATCTGGAATTCTCAGGTTCCTAAAGTGGGCGCTGAGACTGTGTCTGGCGCTTTGGGGGACCCTGCATCAGAGGTGCCCACGTGAGCTGCTTTGCTTTCACTGACGGATGGGAGGGAAGGCCAGGGCTGGGGAGCGGGGAGGCCTGCCCCGCCTCCCCTCTCCCGCCTGGGACCCCCAGCTGCTTCCCGAAGCATGCTCAGCCCCATCGCGGGCTCCCGTCTAACCGTGCCCGCCCCCTGGAACCGGCAGCGCCAGATGCCACCCAGTGTGCCAGCGCCTGTGCTGGACCTGTGGCTGGCCCCTGCATGTCGCCCCCGCTCTGACAGCCCCAGCCCGGTGGGAGCTGGGGAAGACAGCAGGGCAGAGCGCCGGGAGGCCTGGGGTCTCCAGCAGGGAGGCACCACCGTCCAGCTGGAAGACATGTAGATATTACTCGGCACCTGCTACCACCAGTCAGGTGGGTGTGGGAGCAGAGCAGGCACGGACTCAGCCTCGTGGAAGGGCAGGGAAAGCGTCATGGAGGGGACATCTAGGCCGAGGCCTGGGGAGGAGCAGAAGCCGGCCTGGCAAGGCCCGAATGGGGAAGGCGTGGGAACGGCATGTGCCAAGGCTCAGAGGGAGCACAGGGCCTTCAGGGACCCAGGGTGGACCGTGTCTCAGAGGTCCAGGGAGCCCAACCCACTCACATCCCCTCCCTGGGCCTGGATGTCCCCGATGAGAGAAGAGCTAGAGAAGCCTGGGGTCACATCAGAGGCGCCTGGTGCTGATGGGCCAGCTCTGTGTGGCCCAGACGTAGGCCCCGTGCTTCCGCTGGCTGGCGGGGAGGCGCTGAGGATGCACAATGTGAGGAGAAGGGGCGCCCGGCGTCGCAGCCTCGGACAAGGAGTCCTGCCGCGAAGCAGCCGCCCGCAGGCTCCCGGTCGGCCATGGAGGCATAGGCAGGAACGGGGGTGAAGAAGGGGCCAAAGGGGAGCAGAGGAAAGAGACCAGCAGTTAACACCGAGCCTAGATCAACGTGCCTGGGGCAGATGGAGAATTACAGCAGCTTTTAAACCTCACGAATGCGTCCCATACAAGTTGTGCTTACAAGCAGGTACTTCGCACGTATTACTTCATTGAAATCTAAATAGTTTCCCTGTAAAGGGAACTATTATGACCATACTTACCGATGAGCAAACTAAAGCTCAGAGAGGGCAAGTAACTTGCTCAAGATCGCGTAGCCCGGAAGTGGCAGAGGCAGGGCTCAAACCCAGGTTTCTCTGTCCCGGAAGATGGCAGGAGCTAGAGACTGATGGAGAATGCCAAGAATGGTGCGCCAGGTGCCCCCTCAGCTAACGAGGGTCTGGAAACCTCCAGTCTGAGCCGCCTCGCTGCTCCCCTCCCTGTCCCCGCAAGTGGCACACCAAGGATCCTGTCAGTCATGGAGCTGGCAGATCGTAACTCGCATCATGCTAAAGTCTCTGGGATCCATGCAATGACAACTGACCCCATAAAAGACGGGCGATTTACCAGGTTTAATTTGATGGCCACATAAACCATCGAACACACAACAGGGAATAAAAGCGCTGCCTGGCACCAGGGCAATTAATGGACTCCTCCAGCGAGGTGTGCACCCTCCTCCCCGCCCCAGGCCCCGCCCTACTTCCCCAGAGCCAGAGGGTTCAGCCTTGGCGGCCTTGGGGAAGGGGTGGCAGGGGAGACTTGAGCCAAGATGGATGAGGCCTGCAGACTAGGGAACGGAAAGGCCTTGGGTCTCTGCCTCCCAAATGCTTCTTGGTTATCCATCAGGCATCTCTGAAAGGTGCAATTTACACTCTATTATGATGCCAGGGCCTCTGGAGGCTGAGGGCTGTGGCAGTGAGCTCAGCGGGTATGGGGAACTGATGTCCAGACCAGAGAAGGTGGCGGCTGGCCTTGCTTTTGGCCTTAACAAATCTGCTTCCTGCTCAGGGCACTGGCCCCCAAAGACCAAGCCAAAAGGTCATCCACATCCTCAAGCCATGACAGCGCTGACAGACCAGGGAGGATGTGTCCTCTGGCCATTTGCTGGGGGCCCAGGCAGAGGCTCTCCTGGGCTTGGACTTGAACCCTGAGACCAAGGCAAGGTGGCCTTTGGGCAGGCCTGTGCCTTCCTGTCCCCAGCCCCTGCCCTAGCCCTGACTCTCTGCTCATAACCTTTGTGGCTGTAGCTCTATGCAGGGGAAGGGACAGATGGGAGGCTGGAAACCTGGGCTGACTGTGACCCTGGACAGGCCCCTCACCTCTCTGGACCTTGGGCTAGTGAGCTATAAAATGGGATGGAGGACCTGTGTGTGACGGGTAGGCGCAGGTACAAACATGTGCCTGCGAAGGCAGGGTGGGTGAGGCTGGCTGGAGGGGTCCCCCTCATGCTTGGGTTCCTTGCTGTCCTCTGAAGGCCGGCATACCCAGGTCTGTACCACTGTCCCCTGCTTTGAGCCCACCTGTCCTATAGTCTGGGCCAGTGCCCTTCCTGGTCCCAGGTATAATGAGAGGTGTGAGAATCAGCAGTCAGATAAGGACTGGGTACCCTGAGTTGCCCACACTCCTGGATCTTACAAGGTGACTCTCAATGCCACTGGGGGGCTGGCAAGCATGGTGCGAGGCTCTGGGTGGGAGATGAGCAGAGGGGAGCGGCCAGGGTGCCTGGTCAGGGAAACAAAGACGACCTAATCCACCGAGAGCCGGGGCTTCATCGTGCAGGAAGCAAAGACCGACTCCACATTCTGAGGGGTGGGGTATGAGTGGGGTCAGGACCCATAGCCTGGCCCGAGGACCAACTACCAAGGCAGCAGGCAAGTGTCCTCAGCCCCGCAGGCCAGCAGGTGCTGGAAAGAGGGGACTTGAGCTGGCTTCGGGAGCCCAGAGCACTGGGCTTCGTCTCGACAGCCCCTTCCTCCGGCTTCCCGTTCTGGAGACCTCATGTGGCCTTCCCTATTGCGCTCACTTACTTCCTTGGCCGGCTTCTGACCTGCCTGCGGCCTGCCTCATAGAGAAGACTCTGCGGCATGAGCAGGCCCTGGCAAGGTTAGCACGTCAGCCATGAGCAAAGCCTGTGCTCTCTCCAGAAGGCCTGGGAGCTGTGGGCTGGGCCGGGCCCCTGCAGATACAGATGGGGTGCATGTGCAGGGTGAGCGGCGGAGGCACCCTGTTTTCTCAGTCTGTTCTATGTGTGTGTGGTCACCGACACCGAGCCACACCAGGCTGACACTGCCCATGGTCCCGACCCTCAAGCACCAAAACATTAGTCACCAAATAGCGCATCCTGCAGCCCACGGGCATGTGCAGGGCTGCGAGCCTGGTGGCCAGGATTCTGGCCCAGGTTCCTCCCCAGCACTTCCCAGTCATCTTGAGCAAGTTCTCTCATCTCCGAGCTTCACTTTTCTCATCTATTAAATGGGAATAAGAAAGGCTCTGGGCTCACGTTTACTGGGAGAATTAAATGACTTAAATATCCATAAAGCTGTAGGCAAGGTCTTTATTACAGTGTGAGCTGCCATCCCAGTAGAATGGAACTCCAAGTGGCCAGAATGTGGTTTGGCACATGGTAGGTGCTCAGTAAAGAGCTCCTCCGTTGGATGAGTGAGTGGGGGATGGAAGGGTGGGTGGATGAAAGGGTGGACAGAGCTTCATCTGAAACCTAACAGAGGAGGGGGCATTTGAGCCTTGTCCTGGAGGATTAAGAGCAGTTTCCCGGATGGGGAAGATCAGTCCCGGAATAGAGACAGAGGAGGAAGAAAGGTTTGATGTGGTTGAGAAGTAGAGGTGGCTGGCTCCCGGGGCACGGGAGTGAGGACCCCGCGGACGCCTTTGGCAAGCTCTGCACACCTGGGCTGCCCTCCAGGCCGGGGCCTCTGCTCAGGCTCCAAGAGGCCATTGTGTCTCATCATTGAAAAACCTTTGTGAATCTAGAGTTACACAGCAGACCTTTGCCGGCTGCACGAAGACAATTCTCTCACTGAGGGTGAAAGATAATTTCTCTTTAATTGATTTTTTTTTTTTTACCACTATGAACAGTAAAATAATATGAGAAAAATCTATGCTGCAATTTTTCCCTTTGCGAAAA
Source organism: Rousettus aegyptiacus (assembly GCF_014176215.1). Lineage (NCBI taxonomy): Eukaryota > Metazoa > Chordata > Mammalia > Chiroptera > Pteropodidae > Rousettus > Rousettus aegyptiacus. The sequence continues at coordinate 115,537,867 of NW_023416308.1, forward strand.
CTGAAATTACACCGCAGGCAATTCCCCCAGAGCACAGGCCCCTTCCCCCACCTGCATTCTTTAAATGCAAGAAAACAGATATACGTATTTCTCAAAATAGCTGAAAGTTTCGCGATTTGGGAAGGGGGCAGGTGCGGAAGAGTTTCCCACACAACACAGAATGTGGAGCTAGGGAGGGCGCCTCTGATAAAAAGAGATTTCTGTAACTACATGAGAAAAACAGTTCTGTTGACACTTTCTTCTTCTGTCTATAAAACGCACAAGTGACAAATAGGCCATGTGTTACCACCAGACAATGACGAGCCCCGCTCTCCACTGATCACCAGTGATGACGCTGGCAGCTTCTTTTCTGCAGGTTCTAGTGACGCCCCCACTTTTGAGCTCGCCTCCCAGAAACAAGCTTCCCTTCAAACCCTGGGCCTGAGCCAGCTGGGGATGTGCGTCCCTTGTTCCCAGTGAGAAATGGTGCCTCTGAATCTATAAACCACACGCTAAATTCAACCTGCCGACGTGGACCAGCCACTTTCAGCATTAGCCGTAAAGACTGGCTTAGTGTGAAATCTTGAAAGAAGAAACAAACCGCGGCGTGGCTGCCACTAAATTAACCTCACCCGTGGCACAGGATCGCTGTCCTGGGGGGGGGGGGGCGCAGGGTCCACGTCGTTCCCGGGCAGCGTCTGTGCTCCCCATGAGGTGTAGAGTCCGGCCTCAGCCCAAGTGAGCACCGTGACGTAAAACTGCCAGAGAGGCCTTGGCGCGCGTGCGCGGAGGCTTGACCTCTGTCCCACGGCCCACGCCGTGGCGACCCCCGGGTGGCGGGCGGGCGGGCACGGCGAATCCCTCTCACCGCTCGCGTCCTGTGCCCCTTGCAGGTGCGAAGGCCCCGGATCAGGCGAGGCCCGGCTCCGCCAGCCATCCACCATGGTGGTGGCATGCCCCACTGCCACCGCCACCGCCACGCCCGCCGCCACTGTCACGGCCACCGTCGTGATGACCACGGCCACCATGGACCTGCGGGACTGGCTGTTCCTCTGCTACGGGCTCATTGCCTTCCTGACGGAGGTCATCGACAGCACCACCTGCCCTTCGGTGTGCCGCTGTGACAACGGCTTCATCTACTGCAACGACCGGGGACTCACCTCCATCCCCGCCGACATCCCCGACGACGCCACCACCCTCTACCTGCAGAACAACCAGATCAACAACGCGGGCATCCCCCAGGACCTGAAGACCAAGGTCAACGTGCAGGTCATCTACCTGTACGAGAACGACCTGGACGAGTTCCCGGTCAACCTGCCCCGCTCCCTGCGGGAGCTGCACCTGCAGGACAACAACGTGCGCGCCATCGCCAGGGACTCGCTGGCCCGCATCCCGCTGCTGGAGAAGCTGCACCTGGACGACAACTCCGTGTCCACCGTGAGCATCGAGGAGGACGCCTTCGCCGACAGCAAGCAGCTCAAGCTGCTCTTCCTGAGCCGGAACCACCTGAGCAGCATCCCCGCGGGGCTGCCCCGCACGCTGGAGGAGCTGCGGCTGGACGACAACCGCATCGCCACCATCCCGCTGCACGCCTTCAAGGGCCTCGGCAGCCTGCGGCGCCTGGTGCTTGACGGCAACCTGCTGGCCAACCAGCGCATCGCCGACGACACCTTCAGCCGCTTGCAGAACCTCACCGAGCTCTCGCTGGTGCGCAATTCGCTGGCCGCCCCGCCCCTCAACCTTCCCAGCGCCCACCTGCAGAAGCTCTACCTGCAGGACAACGCCATCAGCCACATCCCCTACAACACGCTGGCCAAGATGCGCGAGCTGGAGCGCCTGGACCTGTCCAACAACAACCTCACCACGCTGCCCCGCGGCCTGTTCGACGACCTGGAGAGCCTGGCCCAGCTGCTGCTCCGGAACAACCCCTGGTTCTGCGGCTGCAACCTCATGTGGCTGCGGGACTGGGTGAAGGCGCGCGCGGCCGTGGTCAACGTTCGCGGCCTCATGTGCCAGGGCCCCGAGAAGGTCCGGGGCATGGCCATCAAGGACATCACCAGCGAGATGGACGAGTGCTTCGAGGCAGGGTCACAGGGCGCTGCAGCCGCCGGCGCCAAGACCACGGCCAGCAGCCGCGCCTCTGCCACCACGCCCCAGGGCTCACTCTTCACCCTCAAGGCCAAGAGGCCGGGGCTGCGCCTCCCTGACTCCAGCCTCGACTACCCCATGGCCACGGGCGATGGGGCCAAGACCCTGGTCATCCACGTGAAGCCTCTGACGGCGGACTCCATCCGCATCACGTGGAAGGCCACGCTCCCCGCCTCCTCCTTCCGGCTCAGCTGGCTGCGCCTGGGCCACAGCCCCGCGGTAGGCTCCATCACGGAGACCCTGGTGCAGGGGGACAAGACAGAGTACCTGCTGACGGCCCTGGAGCCCAAGTCCACCTATATTATCTGCATGGTCACCATGGAGACTGGCAACACCTACGTGGCTGACGAGACGCCCGTATGTGCCAAGGCGGAGACGGCCGACAGCTACAGCCCCACCACCACGCTCAACCAGGAGCAGAACGCCAACCCCATGGCCAGCCTGCCTCTGGCCGGCATCATCGGCGGCGCGGTGGCCCTCGTCTTCCTCTTCCTGGTTCTGGGGGCCATCTGCTGGTACGTGCACCGGGCCGGCGAGCTGCTGACCCGGGAGCGGGTCTACGACCGGGGCAGCCGGAAAAAGGACGACTATATGGAGTCTGGGACCAAGAAGGATAATTCCATCTTGGAAATCCGAGGCCCCGGGCTGCAAATGCTGCCCATTAACCCTTACCGCGCCAAAGAGGAGTACGTGGTGCACACCATCTTCCCCTCCAACGGCAGCAGCCTCTGCAAGGGCACGCACACCATCGGCTACGGCACCACGCGAGGCTACCGCGACGGCGGCATCCCCGACGTAGACTACTCCTACACATGATGCCCGGCCGGCACGCCCGCCCCAGCTCCCGGCTCCTCCCCGCGTGGCGACCCTGCGGCTCGGCCCAGCCTGCTGCCATCCGACAGAGCAAGGAAAAGAAACTCCGTGACGGCTTCCCCGCCGAAAAGCAAAGTTTGGGGAGCGTCGGCAATTTTTCAGAACACGACGGAGGGAAAAAGTGAAAAAGAAATTTTTTTTTTTTTTTAAAAGAGTAGAAGGCAGGAGAGGGTATCTGATGTTACCGAAGACCTAATTTATACCGAAGTATGACAGTTGGGGAGGGAAAGACTAAGAATAATATTGCAGGAAGGGCTGGATTGTTTTTTTTTTTTCCCTGAACTGCAAAGATACTACCTGTACAACGTCCGTGTACATCTCACGCTCCGTTCGGGGCCCCCAGAGAGAAGCGGCCGACGCCGAGGCCCCCCCGCACCGGCCACAATGTGACGGAGGGTTCCAGGCTCCTCGCAAAGAAGAGGGGGAGGAAAAGGTCTTTTGCTATGGAGATATTGTCCTGAAATCTCTTCCCTGGTTCTTTCCGTACCATTTCCCTTACAGATTTTCAGAAATACTTCGTCTTTGACTGCATTCTTTGAACAACGATGTAGCCAATTAAAAAAACGAAACTTTCTTTTTCGTGTCCCGAAACCGTCTTCACGTCCATGCACCGTACTCTGTGGAAGCCCCATGGAAGCAGCGGCTTCCCCGGCCACCCGAAGGTGCATCTCTCTACCTACCTATATGTCGTGTCTCTAAATACAGACTGGTAGATAGAGCCACGTAACTGGTCCTTACAGTACTTCTTGGGTCAGTTCGTACAATTTCCTGAGACAATAGAATCGCGAAAACGTTGCTTTCTCCTAGCAATCATTGAGTAAGTAGACACAGTGTGTTGGGGGTGGGCGTGGGGTGGGGGACAATGTTGTTCCAAAAGGCGGAGGTGTGTCTGTCCTGGACGGGTGGCTGGGGGGACCCCAGGCAAGGGACGCTTTCGGTTTGATCCTATCTCAGGTTGGCCAGAGCCAGGCCATGCTCCTTCCGCACACGGAGAAACTTCCTTTGACTGCCAGCGCCCTCGTCTCCCTGCCCGCTCACACACGCAGTCACCTCAGCAGCTGCTTTCTCTGTGCTCTGCGCTCTGTGCTTCCTCCTGGGACAAGTAATTGGCATAGGAATGGGTTTTTGTTTTGTTTTTATATATATATCAGGTGATTAGACCTAATGGTTTCCATGGCTGCTCAAACAAAGCCCAGGGGGAAAAAAAAAAAAAACATGAAATTTCTCAGAAAAGCCCTGGGAGATAGAACCCCTCAAATGCAGAACACTCGGCCATGCCCGCCCCTGGGACCGTTCTGGAGATGGAAGCCCAGATCTCCCTCTAAACATGCCAGCCTCCAAAAGGGTACTGACCGGGGGCCCTCAGAAGAGTTAAGATTTTATTTCCTTCCTCTGGAATCAATGTTGCCATCGTTTATCAACTGACAGTGAGTGCAGTGTGGCAAGCCACGAGATTAAAACGATGATGGAATAATGACGGCAAATCTGGAAAGAAGAGGGGCGTGGTGCCTGGGTTCTGATATCGCCGCGTCCCAGCGCTCGGGGGACTCAGGTCACCATCCATCAACGTGCCACTCGTCCTGCACCAGGGAAGAGCGATGTCAGGGGAGAGACGCGGGTCTGAGGGCAGGGAGGGAGAGGAGGGGTCCAGCTTCGGGCGGCGGCGTTTCCAAAAGGCCCCGGCCGCTCTGACAAAAGCCGGAGGCAGGCGGATGGGACCGAACGGCAGTCACAGGGCTGCCGTGACAGGACCAGGGGCTGTCCACTCACCGGACATGAAAAGATGCTACGGGCCCCTTCAATGAAGGGGAGGGGGGGGGTGCTGTTGAAAGAAATGGACACGGCGGCGGCGCGAGGGAGCTGGAGAGGAGGCGCGGGCTGCTCTCCGTGGCCTGGCCAAAGACACGGCCTCACCAGGCAGGCACTCCCAACCCCCCAGCCGCAAGGAGACGCCAAGGGGCATGGACACGGTCTATTATAAAACAAGCCCTTTCCCCCTTTTTCCACTTGAATTATTTTTTTCTCATACAATGAGGTCAGGAGAGAAATTTTTCCAAGCCTTAATTTTATGTCTGTATAAAGATGGCCTTCCCTTTGACCTGCAGTGCCCCCAGACACAGGCCTGTTCCCAGCAGCTCAGGGAGGAGCAGAGGGTCCCTACGGGGTGTGGCTGGGAGGAGGGTGCACACCAGGGTGTGGGGCATTGGCTGGGGGACAGAAGTCCAAAGTGTCTGATGTTTCTGAAATAAGGCCCCTCCCTCTCTCAAGGTACCACTTCTGCCTTCTGCCAGTGTCCCAGGAAAATCAATCCCTGGCCACGCCACTATGGGTCCCCAAGTCCCCACTGCCAACATGCTCAGTCCCCCGTCTCACTCTAGGTCCTTCCTTCTCCTTTCCTCATGCCAGGCAGAGGTCAGATCATCCCCTCAGAGGCGAGGAAGGCATTTGCGGAACAGCAGGTGGCCCGGTGCAGTGAGGGCTGTGGCGGAGGGCCTTGCAGGGCCAGGAGCCAGCCCATGGAGCAACACCCTCCAAGTCCGGGCGTGGGGATGAACTTTCCTCCCCCAGAGCACAAGGCGGGCCCAGGCCCACCAGGGCCTGGGGACTACGCCCACTCCCAGCTCTCATGCTAACGGGGTCAGGCAGGGCTCATGACGGGCGGGAGGCAGCGCCCAGGCCCCGCCCGCCTCGCCGTGCACGTCCTCCCCCAGTGGAGACGCAGAAGACGGTGGAGACCTGGCCCAGCTGGGGCTCTGGGGCGCGTTCTCATCTTTTCTGCCCTAACGAAGTATCCCGACGTCTGCCTAACGTCCCTTCTGAGGGTGGGCCCCCAAATCTCTGTAAATGTCTCGTATCCCCCCAGGACCGAGAAGCCAGGTCCGCTCTGAAACCCCACCCCTCCTGGTCCAACTCCTCTGAGCTGACCACTGATCGCAAGGAGAGAGAGGACATCCCCAGGGCGCGCAGCCTCCCAACCCCCTGGGCCCAAGTGAGGACCCAGGGCCCCTGAAGACAAGCCCGGGGCCTGGGCTACCACTTCTGCCTAAGCACCTCCCTCCTGTGGGCAGCCAGCCTGGCCCTTGCAGCCTCTCAGTAGCCAGGACAATCTCATTGGCTTCAGCACTGATGAGTATATTTTGTGGCATTTAAGGCAAGTTTAAAGTTTAAAAAAAAAAAAAGTCTATGATACTTCTTTGGTTAAGTGGTTTACCCTTTGTAGTAATTAGATATAGTGATTGGAATCTCTTTTCTATTACATGGCAATTTTCCTTTAAATTTCCCCTTAAAAAAAAAAAAAAAAGGAAAGAGAAAACAAGGAAGGAGAGAAGGCAGCAGGGCCAGGAGAGTCATTTGCATTTTGCGAATGAAGCCTCTTGTAAGCTCAGCTCAGGCGAGCAGCCCAATGTATGGAATGCTTAAGAGATTACTAAGAATAAAATCTATTAATTAGTCATACTCAATTCCACAGACATGATGTGCATCAAAAGCTTCTTTTCTTCCCTTTTCTCCTTCCCTCTTGCAGCGGCCTCCCATGGAAGCCTCCATCTTCTCCTCTAAACGGGCCCCAGCTCCCTGGCCCGCCTCCATGGGGACATGGCGCCCAGCGACTGACTAGGGGGCCTCCCCAGCCAGGGCCGACGCTGGGTTTGGGGGCAGGAGCTGGGGCGCTGGCTGCCTCCAGCTCTGGGTGATGCTGCTGGGGAGGCGGCAGCAGCGAGGCAGACCCTGGCGGCTGGGGAAGCCCAGGCGTCCCCCGCCCCCACCCCAGCCTGAGGGCCACACCCACCTCGGGCCACTTCTCACTCCCTGGAGGGTACAGGGAGGCCCACCAGCCCCAACAGGGGGAGGCTGAGGCCAGGCAGGGAGTGAGGAGGTGTTCCCAGAGAGGCCGCAGCCTCTGCTTCCCCTTCTGTAAAGTGGGAGTGGGCTGAGGTGGGGGTTAGCTTCACCCAGAAAATCTGGTTGCTCCAGAGGCCAAGTAGGAGCTCCTCCCCTCCACTGATTCTGGAAGGTTCTAGTTAGTCCAATACAGGTGATGGAGGCCCAGAGTGGGAGGGACAGGCCAGGTGAGGGATCCCTGTGGGATCTGAGCAGCTGACTGGGGCCTGGACAAAAGGACCAGGCAGTGTGCCCAGGACTGCATCTGAGCCTCCCTCCTTCACTCTGGGAGCTGGGGAGCGAGGGGAGGACAACAGCCACGCCCCCCCCCCAAATGGCAGCTAAAATCCCTAAGCCAACCCACTCTGCTCCAGAAATGTGTGTCCTACTGAACGCACGAGTGAGGACAGGGCGCCTGAGGCTCATGTTTATGAAAAATACAAGGAAAATTGGATGTGGCGGACAGGGAGCGATAAAGCTGGGGTATCTTCTGGAAGGAGGGGGGCCTTGGGGTGCACAGCAGCCTGTGTCCCCGAGGACCAGACTGTGTTCTCAGGGCCAGGACCCGGGCAGGGTCAGCTGTGGGCATCCCATACACCTGCGTGCCCTCCCGCTCTCAAGTCGACGCAGGTGATGGGCGGCGGCCATCTGGTGCCAGGTCAGCACCAGGCTGAGCACCGACGAGCACGGCACAGCCCCGCTCAGGCTTTCTAGAACGCAGACAGAGGATGCATCTTTTTTCCTAAGGAGGGATAAAAAGGCTCAAAAATGCAAATCATTACCGTTTACAACCAAGCGAGTCTGCTAAATTGATTAGGAGAGATTAAACTCCTTGGAGGTGAAGGGAAGGGGGGATTTTTCAAATTTTATGAACCTGCTCCCAGTGGCCATGTGCAAAGCAGGGATTTTCCCGGCCCGGCTCAGGGGGGCTATCCCTTTGCACATCCCGGGGGAGCTGGGGGTCTGTGGGGGATGACACACTGGCCAGAGCTCTTGGAGATACGCTGGGTCTGATGGAGCTGGGGATCGAGCACGGCCCTTGGAGAAAGCAGCTCTGCCTCCACGAGAAGCCTTGTGCATGGGCGTCTGGGGCAGGGCAGGCTGCTTGGCCCACACAGGTCATTCAGAAGCCGTCTCAGCCTCCATCAGAGACTCTAGCCCTGCCCTCCAGATTCGGTCTGCCTTCAGAGGTCAAAAGTGAGAGGAAGTGGCCAGTCCAGTCACTCAGAGTAGGACTCTAGAGCCGCGAGCTTTTCCGCTTCCTTTCTGTTCCAGGGTCAGTCTGTCTCTGATCCATTCCCTGCGGTCAGTGAAGGGGACTGGGGCCAACTGTTAAGGGAAAACCGAAGGTCAGGGAAGGGAAACCCTGGCCTAGAAAAGACATCAGACAATGAGCTCTCCATCACCAGGAGAATTCAAGCACTTGATGGGGATATGACAGCCTAAGCCAGGCCTGGTTCTTTGACTAGAATCTTACTTTATCATCCCCCAGGACCCTGGAAGATATAAAGAGATGATCGCTGTGCTGTTCAAAATGACCAGTGTCCCCTAAAAATCCCAGGTCAGGACCGTCCCACTGCGAGGCCACCCAGCCCCGTCAAAGAGCTGCTTGTGCCACTAGAAATGCCACAAAATTCCCATCCTCAGTGTCCCAGAGATATTGAGAGGTGAAGTGTAAACATGTGCCACTCGATCCCTGAGTCTGGACAGGGTGTTCGGAGGGCGACCCACCCACTTCGGCCGGCTCGCCTGGGCCGCCTCCTGGACCTGCTGTCGGTGTCAGGGCACCTGCGGGCCCCTCCGCCGTCCCACGTGCTGTCCGCCCAACTCAACACACTCAGCGCTGCCTGCGCAGCGCGCCCAGCCCAGCCAGGTTGACGGCCGCCCGGGGCACTGTTCCGTCTGCCTTTATAAGCTTTTACCATTTCTTTTGAAATGTTCCAAGTACTTGCCTGAAAAATCCACATTTGCTTTTTTAAAAAACACTCACAAAAAGACTCCCCAGGCTCTTGATTCCTCCTCCCTCTACTTTCCCCTTCTTCCTTTGCATTTTTAATATATTGTTTTCCTCTGGTTTTGTAAATTCCATTATCGCTGGGTCAGGCCCACTTTCTCACCATCAATGGGATTTGCAGGTGCCCAGACCGCCGTGGCCACAGGCGCAAAGCCGCCGCGGCCACAGGCACAAAGCCTCTGTTCTCCGTCACACACACACGGGGCAGATCTGCGGCCTGGGGCAGCTCTTGCCCTGCCCCCTGCTGGACCACGGTCATGCCCCCGCCAGCCCTTGTTACTAAAGTGCATGGCTTATGCTGGCAGGGAAGTGTGGGCAAACTGAAGGCACGGGGTGCCTGCGGGGGGACTCAATCAGCCCTCGCTTCCTAGCAAAGCGAGCCCCTGAGGCTCTGCAGCCACCAGCCACCAGGGTGGCCTGACCCCTGTCCTGCCCACACCCACCCGCCGCCCCTGACACTCGAAAGCCCTAAAGGCTGAGCCAGAGAGTCCTTGCAGGAAGGTCTCTGCTGTCGCTGCCCCTAACTCTCTTTCCCAGCTGTCGGGCAGGATGCCAGGTCTCCCTGCTCCTCTGTGCCGGGTCACTGCGCCCAGCACAGCGCCTGGCACACAGGTGCTCAGTCATTGCTTCTCCAACCCTTCTCTCGCTTCCTTGGCCATCTGCTTGCTGTCTACCCCCTCAGGCTAGAACAATGGGTCCAGATGGGTGTTGGCAATGGCCTTCTTCCCTGTACCTGCTCCGCTGGCAGCCTGGCCCAGGGAGAGGCTTTTCTCTCCGAAGCATCTCACCCCGCTCTCCCTTGGACCCACGATTACCAGCTGTGAGCTCGATGGGGAAATCTGGCCTCGGCGACGGCCACCGGCTGGCCTGGGTGACTCAGTTTCCCTTCTCCAAGCCAAACCTCGGGTGGGCGACAAAGAGGACAGAGAACCAGGTGTCCCACCTTGTCTGACCCTCTGGTCGAGAGTCCCCACACCCTGCGCCCTCCACCTGGAGGAACTAACCAGGCTTTCTCCTCAAGACGGAGAGAAACAAATGTGACAAGAGCTGACAATCAAAGCCACAGCAGACACGGGCTGCCACGCGGTCATCTCCCTGGAGCTGGGTGGGCCAGGGTGCCTCTCCCCCGGCCTGCTCGGCGGACCTGTTTGCAGAGTGTCCGAGACCACCCACGTCTGGCTGGCCTGGTTTTTGAAAGGTTTCTGGGTACTCTGGAGGAAGACACAAAACCCCGAAACTAGCCTTAGTTTTTTTAACCCTGCCCAACACACAACCTTCTCAGGCCCTGCCGAGAAGCCCACCCCGAGTCCGGGCTAGGCGCCAGGCTGCAGCATGGGGGGGGTCTCTTGGGACAGAGGACCCTGGTGCCTTCCAACTCAGCTGCTGAGAGCCACAGGGAGAAACCTGGACAGCCCGGCATTTGAGGTTTGTGAGCTGGGAGGGAGAAAAAGGGGGGAGAGAGACGCTGTTAAAGGTTGAGGGAGGCTGCAGGTCGTGAACACAATCGAGCCGGAGAGAGGGTACGGTTACGGGATTCTGCCGGCTGGAGCGGACGCCCGCTAAGTATGAATGTCACCCGGCAGGTGTGAACAGGGAGGCAATGGGAAAGAGTAAACGCAAAGAAACCCCACGCGTAAACACTGCAGAGCGAATGTTTTTTCAGAGCCACCGACAGCAGCTCCCTTTCGGTGACCGTAAAGGTTATCTGTAGCGCATTTGGCATTGTTAAGCATTCTGGAGTCACCAGTGCTTTGCTCGGTACAATCCATTCCCAGTGGTTGAGGAGGAGGCCGGGGAGGGGTTCTCAGCCAGACCTTGGAGAAGGGGTGGGTCCCCCTGCTACAGAGGGCGGATGTCCAGCCAGCCGATGGCACGGGGCGGGGCGCAAGCCGGGTCCTCTCATGAGCTTATGACCAGGGTCCCCTCTGCCAACCTAGGGATGGACCCCTGCCCGGGCACCCTCAGCCTCCTCTGAGTCCCCGCCCTTCCTCGCCTGCAGAATCAGCCCCGTGGGGCCTCCCGGCCACACGCTCCTTATCTTTTTCCTTTTCCTCTGAAAGGCAAAGCAATCTCGGGGGTCTGAGGGGCGGGCCCACTCCCACTGCCGCCCGCTGCCGTCAGACCCAGTGGGCTGACTCGGCCTGGCCCTGGCCCTCCTGCCTCACTCCCGGCCTCCCCACCAGACACCGAGACACACAACCACCCACCACAACGACCACGCAAACCAAAGTGCACTGCGAACCGCCCTCGGCCTCCTTCTTGTAGGTGCCTTGAAACTTCAATGTCGAGATGAATGTGATGAACTATTTGGTCCTATTTTCTGTTTGTCTGTTTTCATATAAAATGTCCACGTCCACTTTCCTTGTCCTTTCTTGAAATAAATAGAAAGATTTAACTTTTACTGTCATCTCGCTGCTGACTCTTGGCTTGGGGCCCAGCACACCTGGGGCCAGGCGTGTGTCCGACAGTCTCAGCTGCCCACACCTCATCCCCAGGCCTCACCCCCAGGGGGGCAGCTCTGCTGTCAGGTCCACTGGCCCAGAAGTGGTGGCTGGGGTGGGGGCGGATGGAGACTCTGGGTTATTAGTAAGTTCTCCAGGGTACCATCGGAACCAAAATAATGATTCTGCTCCAAGATGGAGAGAGACCTCTGGCCCCATCCCACGGCCCCAAGGAGGGCAAACTCCAAGAGGGTTTCCGGGAGGAGGGTTATTAATAGGAGCTGTGGATTATCCCATACAAGGCTCTGGCACCCACGTGGGTGCTCAGATAAGACTGGAAATGTACAGGTACCGGAGACATGTGCTGTTCTTCTGCCCAGTGAACACTTGCCTGGATGCCCCCCCTTGACACCCTTTGTCCCCTAGAGGTACCCACTGAATTCATATCTCTCGAGGCTTATCTGATATCTCAGATAAGGAAAAGAAAAAAATAATTCTCCATGAGAACAATAGCAGTTTCTGCTAAATTTAACATAAAATAAGAACTCATTACTTCTGTCTTAGATCTGATTTCACGTCTGAATACGGGTTAATGAGTTTTTCTTTATATTCCAAGGAAGCAAAGTTATTTCTTGATGTGCCTTGGTGGTGGGTGGCCCCACTGGGGACCTGCTGGGCACTCCAACCCACAGGCACCCTTCCTTCTCCCCTTTTTCCATCCTCATCTCCCGCTGTTCCCTTGGGCAGGAGCCAGCCCAGAGGGCCCATTCCGAAGAGCAGCGCACAGGTGACCTCCCCACTCCTCACCTGGGACCCATCGCTGGGGCTGTCAAGTGATCTTCCTAGAACACAGTCATCCAGGCAGTCAGTAAATGATTACTGAGGGCCTACTACGTGGTGGGGCTGGAGGGGGAGATGCAGGCACGGCACTGGTTGGGGGTGGGCAGGTGCTCTGGGGATGAGGACTCAGAGAGCAAGGAAACCCTGAGCGGGGGCAGAAAGGCAAGCCTAACTGTGCCTCCCTCTGCAAGGCCTCGCCTCCCTGTAAGCGCAGGACCCGCCCACTGGGCCAGCCTCCGCCCACACCACAGGCAGCTCTCTCTGCCACCTGATCTCTCGGCTCAGTGCCCTCGAAGGCCCTTGAAGGTTCAACTCAGGCCTCACCCCTGGAGAGGGTGCCCCTCTCACCCCGCCCTGGCCCCACACCTCTGCTGGTTCCTCACCTGTGCAGGTGACTAGTTCCAGCGCGGGGGCCCCAGGCTGGCGGCCTCACCTTCCGCCCCTTCGGGTGCCCAGAGAGCACTGGCTTGGCAGGGAGGAGGCACCCATAAAACACGAACTGAAGGACGGAGTCAATACGTGCCGTTAAGTCAATCAACCCATAGGTGGACTGACTAATGCTGTGTCCAAGAAGGACCTCCCAGGAGTGGCTGCCCTCAGCAACCCGAGGGTCCCGGTAACCGAGACCCTCTTACTTCTCCCCTCACCCTCTCCCGAGGGCAGGGGGCCTAGTGGGCAGGGAAGAGGCATAGAAGGGTCTGCCCCCAGCTCACCTCACCCTCCACACACTGGCAACAGTACGCAGACCAGGGCACCCTGAGGCTCTCTTCAGGCCAGGGCAGGAGGACTGTGTCCCCAGACTGTGCTCCTCAGCCCCCAGAGCTAACAGAGGTTCTGCCAGGAAGGGTTTGCGGTCATGTGCATTTGGGAGCCACTGGATTAACGCCATTGCTGTCCTGGAGGGCTCCTCAGGAAGAGCCGGGGAGTCCCTAGGAACTGGGTTAGACCCGCGGGCTCCAGCACGCGCTCCCTGTGCCTCGGCCTCCACCTCTGTAGATGTGTGCGTGATGAGGGCTCACTGCTCTTGCCTCACCCACACGACAGCACTGAGCCTGCTGACGCATGCGAGGCCTCTGCAAGGGTGTGCAAGGCTGGGTTTCCCTCCGCTTGCCCGCACCCCGCACACCCCAGGGTTCATCCGGCATCCCCGGTGCCCAGGCACTGAGGCAGGTGCTGAGCAGGCCAGCATTTCTTGGAAGGAGGCCCACCTGTCCCAGAAGAACCCTTGAGAAAGGACAGCAAAGCATTCCCAGGTCTAGCACAGAAAGAGGTGTCCTGGAGGGTGGGCCTGTTCCCCACACCATCCCAACCACACCCAGGGGTCTGTGGCCTGCTCTCCAAAACCTGCCAGAGAGGATGACAGGCTGACGGCGTGGTGGCATCTTAGGTTTTAAAAAGTGCCCCAAAGGAGTTGGAAGCCCAGACAGGGTTGGGCCCCGCAGGAGGACCTCGCGACGACCCCAGGGACATTTCTAGGATCTGTATTTCAGGTCGCTGGAGAGACGGCCCTTCAAACATAACCGAGCCCTTCTGGAGAGGGGCAGGTGGTCTGAGCGGTGCAGCTGCCACTCTGGTCCTCGAAGGAGAACAAGCAGAGCTGGCCGGTCCCTCCGGGGCACGTGAGTTTCGTAGGAGGGAAGGGACCAACTGACCCTGAACTGGCCCCGTCTCCCTAGCATGTCTTGAGAAGAACCCCAGGAGATGGGTGGTCTCCCCGCAAACCTGGGAAACTGGCCCCCACCCCCACACACACCAGCTGCAGCACCTACCGGGCCGCGCTCCAGCCAAGCGGCTACTGGCCTTTTCCTTCCCAAAGAAATCTCAGGACTGGCACGTCACTGAGGTTACAGTCAGGTATAGGGTAAGACCCTGAATGCCTGCCCTGTGGCCAAGAGGCATGCCAAAGCCCAGGGCCCCTGCTTCTTGTATCCAACTCTGCCTGTCTGGTCAGACTCAGGACGCGGAGTTCTAGTTCAAGTGGGAAAAAGAGTGGGTGGCCACTGCCCCCTATTCTCACTTGGCTACCACCAGGTTCCAGAAGCTTCCTTTTTCCTGGCCTCATTTCCCGGGGGGTCTCTGGCTTCACCAAGCATTTCAGAGAGGAGGCGACCCAATCTTGGAACCCAAACCACACACCCACACCCTAGTTCTGTGGCCTGTTCTTAGCATCTGGCCTAGGAGGTCCCAGGGGACCTTGGGTCATCCAGCCGGCCTGCCCTAAATGCCGCCTTGGTAGGTCTGGGCAGGTTTTGCTCATCCACTTTCAGGCCTCCAAAACCAAGTATGCTCCCAGCTCCACGGCTGCCCCCCTTCCCTCCTCCACACCCCGGTCCTCTCGTCGGCACTTGCTTCCCCACCCCCACGGCCCCCCCACGTCAGGCGCCCCTGAAGGACCCTCTCCGTCAGAGGCTAAGTAAATAGGCTCTCTCGAGCCGCTAACTGACAGCACGAATGAAATCCTGGCGCTCCCCCCTCGCAGATTTACAGGGAAAGTGAAATCTTATTTGCACTGCTGCCAAGCCTGGGACGCGATGAAATTATGCCTGGAGAAGAGACCCGGCTGGCTTCTCACGGAAGCGGCGGCATCGGAGATGGGCTTATTAAAAGCCACCGTGGCCACATTTCAACCTGTTTCAGGTGTTAAGTAATTTACTGCCACCCAGGATTCAGTGGTAGGTTTCTATCATTTTTATTTCTGTGACACAGGCGAGTTGCCCTCAAGAGGTTGCTGTACAGGGCACAATGGGTCTAAATGCTCCCTACCTCCCCCACCCCCCACAGCTCGGCAGAGGGATACAGGGAGCAGCGGTCTGGGGGGGAAAGGATGGGGGCCGAGCGGCAGTGAAAGGCCCCGACTCTCCCCACGGTTACACCAGGCTTGGCCAAAGCCCAGAGTGGAGGGGAGGGCAGGCTCTAAGACCTCCACCCGACATTTCAGGGCCCGGTGATCCCCACAAGACCCTGTGGGTGTTTTCTGAAGGCAGAAATAATATAAGCTCTGTGAAAGCAGACCACCTCTGTCTCAGGACCTGACCGCCAACCAGAAATTCAATGAGTCTTTACTGCGCACCTACTGTGTGCCAGGCCCTGTTCAGATGGGGGACATAGCAGTGAGTGTGGACCCCGAAGACCCCTGCCCTGTGGAGCTCATGTTCTGCTGGTAAGCGTTGAAAAACTATTTGTGTTGGTTGATTAAAATCTCTGAGAGGTAAACCAGCTTGTGAAAGGAAAGAGGCTGGGGGGGGGGGGTGGCTGGCCGGGGGGAGGGGCAGGGAGGGAGGGAGCCCGCCCGCTGTTCCTGTCACTGTAGCAGCCCTGAAAGCAGGTACCCCACCACGACAAAGATGAAAAGGTGCAGAGCCTCTGGACGCTGGTACCCCATGCCTCTCGCTGCTCTGGAGAATGTGTGGTGAGGGGCCCAGGCCCCCAAAACTCAGGGAACACACAGCCTCCCATTCACGGAAAGCTAGGGACAGGGAGCCATGTGATCTGGGTCCGCAGGGTCATAAAGGGCCCTTCCCAGCGTGCTGGCCCCAGAGCTGCAGAGCTGCCTGCTAGCGCTGGGGGAGGGGGTGGGGGGTGTCACAGCCATTGCGAGGCTCCGGGGGGGTTAATCTGAAGCCCTCCCTGATGCCCCCTTTCTCCACCTGTTTTCGGAGACTCCAGGAAGGCCAAGGGGAATCTTCAGAGTCCAGGCTAAGCCAAAAGCAGAAGTTCTTTAATTAGCTTTCCCTTGGATTGGGGCCTGGCGAATGGATTAGCCATGGTGGGCGGAGAAAGGGGACAGAGCCCATTCAAAATAGGGGCAAAGGGCCGAGGGGGCGTCACCAGGAAGGCGGGCCCGCACAGTCCCTCCCCACTTGGCGTCTCCCCAAGGGCCGGCAGATGGAACCTGTCACCAGGAGAACGCGGGAGACGTGCTCTGGGCGAGCCTGGGGCCCCGGGAAGCTGGCGTGGCGGGCGGCGAGCCCGAGTCTCCTAATGACTGTGCTTCCTCCCGCGGCTGCCCAGATCGGAACCTCCGGTCGGGGAGCTTTCCTAAGGGGCGCCCATCTGCGACAGGCAAGGCGGTACGGCTCCACCGGGTGCCAGACCTGTCACCATGCTCCGTCCTCCCTTATCCCCATTTTCATGCAAACAAACTGAGGTCTGGTCTAAGAAGCTTGCCCAAGGCCACAGTGACATGGGTTCATATTGCAACCAGGCCTGTCCAGGCTGGTCCCACAGCTCCGAGTCCTGGCCCATTAGGCCTCATGAGGAAGCTTGACTGGGCGTCTGTGAGCCTGGAGGGAAAGGCATCGGTGAGCCCCCACCAGGAAATGGAGGGAAGTAGGCCTCCCAGGTAGGCCTCCTCCCGGAAGCCTTCCCTGACCCACCCGCCAATGCACTTACGCCCTATGCTGTAACCCTGTTGCCCCCACTGTGCAGTCAGTGCCTTTCGGTGACAGGGACTGGGTCTTCATCACGTCACACTCTCTGAAGGAAGGAAGGGGGGGGCTGCACCCACCTGTCTGGGGAAAAAAGGGAGGAGGCTGGAGGGGGCCGGGCCCCAGCAGCGGGAGGACGGGAAGGAGGGAGCGGGAGGGGGGCCGCCCGGGACCCTGAGAGCTGCGCTCCAGGCTGGCGTCTCCCTCAGGCCCAGGCTCTCCCACTGGCTAGCTTCGCCCAGGGAGGCACGAAGGGGGTGGGCAGGCAGGAGGACGATTCAAGGACTCAGGGACCCAGATTCCCTAGCACTGCAGCCCTTTGAAGTGCGGCTTGTGCTCTCCCCCACGACTCCACGCCAACGGTGGCTCTGCTGTGGTCTGGCCACACTGGGCTCTGCAAATAAGGGTGCCCCTGGGGCGCGTCCGGGGCCCCCAGCCTCCCTCTGGCGTCCCTGCTCACGGTGCAGCAAGCTGAGCCTGCCCAGGGCACCACCGGACAGGTCTGCCCCAGGGCCAGGTCATTCCAGGTGACTGTGTAGCTCCCTAGGGTGACCTGGCTGCCTGGGCCACACCTCCCTGGCCCCTCCCCCCTTGCAGCCCCAGCAGCCAGCACCTGCTGAATGAGTGAACACAAAGCTGAATGAACGACTATGCTCTGAAGCCCATGGGAGGGACGCCTAACCCAGGTCGGGTTGTGCGGGGAGGCTCCCGAAGGAGATGACATCTAAGCTGGGACCCTGGGGCATGACCAGAGTCGGCCAAGTGAAAATGGGAGGAAAGGGTGCTCCCGGCGGGGGAAGAGCCCGTGCAAAGGCCGGGAGGTGACAGAGAACATGTAGTTATAAGACCCAAAACCAGGGCTGGAAAGGAGAGGGCAGGAGAGGAAGCCAGAAAAGGCAGGTGTTTGGGGGGCGGGATGATGTAGGTGTGCCAGCCAGGACGCCCAGAGAGCCAAGGTCACTGTTCCCCAAATCGGGGATCCCAGGGGTGTCAGAAGCCGGGATAACATCCAGGGCTGCTCAGCTCTAGGGGTCGCATCTCCACTGTGGCCCCAACACCGCATTGTGCAGCATGGCCCTGGCACAGCCGTGAGCTTACAGAGAACGCTGAAGCCCAGGGCATCGCGGAGGGGCAGGAGGCGGCATCCACCCCACCAGGGGCCAGGCCCAGAAAGACCATGGCCACAGCCAAGGACGGACGCATGGGGACCCTCAGGTCAGCGGGCACGGCCAGGGCAAACTAGGGACATGAAGGCGACGGTGGCGGCCCCGGGGAGACTTACTGTGAGCAGAGAGGTGTGCTGTGTGTTTTCGGGCACAAAGAAAGTATTTCCAAGCACCTACTATGCGATGGACTGGTGCCAGCCACAGGGTGGGCCAGGACGGGGCCTGCACCTGCGCCCGGCGCCGCTTCCAGCCTCGCTCGCCAGCGCCCACGAGAAGAATGATGTCCCTTATTTCAATTAGCCTTTTCTTGATTACTCGCGAAGTTCTGCATCTTTTCACTTGTTTACTGGCCATTTGTTTTTCTCCTTCCGAGAATTGCCTGTCCACATCTTTTGCCCATTTTTCTTATTGATTTGTGGGAGCTCTTCGCATATTAAGAGAGTAGAGGAGCAGCCTTCTCCTGGGGCAGACGCCCCAGGCCTCCCTCCAGGGTCCTCTGTCCTGGGGAAGGGAGGATTTGCATGGGTTTCTGGGGACTCCCCGCCCAGCTCCCAACCAGCCAACTCCGCCAGAAGATAAAGCACCTTCTGCAGGTGGGAGCCCCTGCCAGGCCTGCATCCCAGCTGCCAAACCCAAAGGGCTTGCTTATTTTTTTCTTACACTGAGATGTCTACACTGCCCGTGGCTGGCAGGGTGCCCTGGATAGCACCTGAGGAGAGCCAGCTGGTGTAGCTGGGCATCTAGGAGGAAGGGGTGACTCTCACCATCCCAGGCCAGTTTAGTGGGGACCATCTGACAAAGGGGGCAGGTCCCAAAGCCTCAGGCTGACTGTCCCGCCGGAAGTCCAGGGCCCCCTCCAAACCCCTGCTTCCAGCCACGATGGTCCCAAAAGAGTGACCCAGGCCTGAGAGGACACAGCTGAGCCCTGCCCCTCATCCCCTGCCACCTGACCTTTCAGAGTCAAGAGTAACCCTGCAGTTTATTTTCCGTTGCATGATTTCCACATTTCAGAGGACAAGTAACTCAAGCCACAAAACTGATTTCCAAAGCCTATAAAGGTAATAACATTTAGGGAGTCAGGAAAAACAAAGCTCCTCTTTCCTGGAGTGAGGGCTGCCAGCAGCCCTCACGGGGCCCTTTCTGAGGCTGGGGGTGGTGCGGCTCGTGGCCAGCCGCAGACTTCCCTGCACCAGGTGGTGAATGGCCGCCCAGCACATGTTCGGAGGGGCCCGCAGCAGCTGCAGAGACCGCAAACTGCCTGTTTACCTCTTCCCTGACTCCCCGGCTTGCGGCCGTACCCGCCCCCCAAGAACCGGGGAGGGGGGGATCACTGGCATCTCGTGCCACCCTCTTCCCCATCCCCCACTGAGCCAAATTGTAGATTGTAGGCCCCTGTCCTGGTGCCAACCAGGGTCACCCCACTGCAGCCAGAGCAGGAGAGGCTGTCCTTGCTGAGGGTGGCCTTGTGGCGTCCTGGGCAGCCTAGCCCCCGTCCTGCTCTGCACTGGGCTTGCGAGAGCCCCCTGGGACGGCAAGCGACACCCTCATAAAGGCAGCCACTGTGACCTCTGGATGACAGAAGGGGATGAGGACCCTATGGGGACCTGGAATGCTCAGCTGTCCCCCAAGCTCTCCAGACTCCTCTCCCCCATCCTGGGCTGACTCCACGCCTGCTAGCCAGAAGGACGCCTAGCCCTACAAGTGGTCACTGCGTGCCCACTGCCCCCACTCATTCACTCACTCGTTCGGTCAAAGGTGACGTGACCGAGTGGAAAGTACCCAGGATACACAGTGAAAAGATGTGGTTCGAGCTTCCTGACTCGGCTGGAGGCAGGTCACACGAGAGCCCTGTACCACAGCCTCCCAACCTGAGGAGAGGGGATACTGAGAGCCCTGTCCTAGGCCATTTTTACGATGATCATGCTGGGCTCACAGAGCTGCTGGCCCAGAGCGGGACCAGCATCTGCTGCTGTGGGGCAGGAGGCTGGGCCAGGTAGGAGGGCAGTGTACAGAGGGGCAGGCCCCACCACCCAGAGGGAAGAGGGCCTGTCTGGAGGCCAGGGGTGGACCGAATGATCCCTTTCCAGGTAAGGACGAAATAAGGTAGGAGACAGGGCATCAATACAGTAAAAACCCTGCCTTTGGGGAAGACCCACTGTACAGCCAATGGATCCACAGCCAAGGGCGAGGGAGGGCCGCTGGCCTGCGCAGACGCCCCGATGGCTCACAGGGGCTCCTCGCAGAAGCCAGCCATCCTCGTCCTCCGCCAGGATTAAAGCACGTCAGGACATGGAATTAGCTATGGGCTCAGCCTCCAGCTTAACCGCAAACTGGTAGAGAGAAGGAGGATCGTCTAACAGGGACCCCCCAGCAAAGGGCCCCGCAGAGTCTCTGTGAGAACAGGAGGGGTAGGTAAGTGGGGTGCCAGCCTCCGGAAGCATGGGGGTGGAATCCGAGGGGCTCCCAGGCTGGCTGTGGGGCTGCGAGCCAGCATTTGCATGGAGAGCGCTTGGTGGCTCTGGAATTTATGCAGCTGCCTGTGTGATTCCTAAGGCGAGACGAATCTCCAGGCCGCTTTTCTCAGCAGGAACAAGTCTTTTCTTCAAATCGATGGTGACACATTTTTAAACTGCCATATTAAGGAGGGAAAGATTTTGCCAGCCCCCCCGGGGGCCACCCTTATTAGTCACTGGCTCATCTGAGAGGAACTGCAGCCGCAGACTCAGTGGGCCTGGGCCAGGCTAGCGGCCCGGAGGCCAGGCCGGCAGCCATGGGAATGCACGGCAACAAACGAGAGGGCAGAGAGCGCCTCCCAAGTCAGAAGCAAAGCCGTGTGAGGCAAGGCGCACTTAGGGAGACTGGGGAGGGCTCTGGAACAAGGTAAGACGCATCTGTGGGGGAAACAAAGAGCAGTTGGTAAGGGTACTAGAGGGAGCGAAGGGAGACAAAAGGGAGAGAGTGGAAAGAGAGAGGATTAAACTGAAGTTTAAATTGCTTTCCAAGTTTGGAATTATAAAACCTAAATCTTGTTTCTCATTTTGCTATAGCTGCCAGGAAGCCCAAAGCCACATTTCCTATTCAGTTGCAATAGACTTGCTCAGCCTAGTTTTAATCTAGTCAGGACCAGGGTGGGTGCCAGGAGCCGAGCTGCCCCATGCAGCCACCAAGAGCATAAAAGATAAGGGCGGCCACACTGCCTCTCTCGTGGACCAGACACCAGCGTCAAGTGGCAGGTGGTAGAGCTGAGCAGAGCAGGGCCACGACCAGGAACCCAGCACGAAGCCGGCAGGTTGGGAAGCATGGGCCAAGGGCACCCAGGCCAAGGGCACCCAGGCCAAAGGGCACCCAGGCCAAAGGGCTCCAGGTGTAGCTAAGAGCACGGGGCCCGTCCTTATTGGATGCCCAGGTCGGCACCCTCCCTTGTCCCTTGTTTCTTTTTATTTCTGTCTTAATGGTTCTCTGATTTTATTATACCTGTTTTTCGGTAGAAATAGGTGAATTAAACATTTTTAAAAAGCCAATTCCAACTCACACGCCCACTTCCTCAGTGATAACAGTACCATTTACTGAGTTCCAATGACTTGTCACATTTGCATGCAGCCTCTTGATCCTCTCAAATATCTTTGGAAGGGACGTCACGCTTCCAGGTTTTACGGCTGAGGAAACCAAGCCTCAGAGGAGAGGTGTACCCTGGTCAGGGTCACAAGAGCTCGGAAGTGGCCGCCGCAGCCCTGTCCAGTGCATCCTCTGACATATCCCCACTCCCGCCCCCAAGACCTAGGCCCTGTGATCCCACTCTGCACGCCACGGGGGGCGCCCACCACACTTGTTAGGAGAGAGATGAGGCTGAGTCAAGGTTGAGGCCGAGGAGGCACTCAGAGGTAGTCAGGTGACCCCCAGAATTCCATCACTCTCTGGCCCTGCCTATGATGCCCTGGTCCCCTCCCTGCCAAACCTCAGGGCTTCGGCGATGACCCGGGAAAGTTCCCTGCCGGCTGCCAGACGGGATTTAGCTCCTTTGACAGTCAAAGCTGCAAAGCTCCCGTCGCAAATGTCAATTCTGGGCCATTTGCTTCGTAGATTTTAATGTTCCTGTTTCTCCTCAACATCCTCAGCAAGGTAGCTCTTGCTTTTCAAAAGAGATGTGGCGTTTGATGATGTTTAAACCATCGTGAAATACAGCCAGGCGGCAATAATAAAACAGACGCGGGCCCTGCTGGCAGGGAACGGCTGGCAGCCAGGCCCCTCTCCTCCCACATGCTACGGCCAGCGAAGCTCCTATTTTTATGGCACTTACAATGTCCGAGAGGGGGAGGGAGCCGTGAGAGAGGGAAGGTTGGGCGCCGCTGTACAAGGACCACTTGTTGCCATTGGGGGTGCAAATGATGAGATTTTAATGAACCAAAGCAGCGGTGCGGCTGGGTGTCCCGGTGGAGGAGGGCCGGCCGCGTCCACCACCCGCCGCCGCCCTCAGCCCGTCAGAGCTCGCTGCCTCCCACACCCACGGCCAGCCTGGCTCTGTATTCCTGTACCTGTCCTCCCCCGGGCCTGCAGCCACCAAGTCCCTGGTCCCTGAGTCCTCGCTGGCTTCCACCTCCTGACATGCCCGACGCAGACATAAATAGCTGCGACCCTTCCCCTGCCCAGGGTGTGGGGAGCAGGAGTCCCACACACAGCTGTGCCCGCTGGGCAGCCTGCTTCTACCCAGAGGTCCTCGGAGGCCACATGCGCTACGGAGCAGGTGTTCAATAAGCAAGAAATGGAGACTGCAGGGAAAGGGGGCCTGTGATGGTGCCATTGAAGTCACATGAAACACAGCTGCCAGCAGGGGCTTAGGAAGCATCAGAACGCATCATTTACAAACTATAAATGAGCCCAAAAGGTGAGCTTCTAAAACGCAGGAAGACCGGAAGGAGGGGAGTGGAAGGGCGGGCTGGAGGCTGCAGGGGGGCCCGCAGGATGCTTCGGCTCTGCTGCTTGGGCTCCGCCATGGCGACCTGACAGGGAATACGTCCATCACGAGCCTCTTGGAGAAGGGGAGCACCCCCCATCCTGCCCCACCACCTCCCGACCCTGCGCGGGCTGTTCCCGTGTGACACACACACCCTTCCCGGAAGAAGGCAGAGCAGACATGGCCGGCCCTGCTACAGCGGGGAGGAAGGGGCTTAGGCCACCTGCTCTGCACCCTCACAGTTAGGAAACCCCAAATCTGAAAGACTGGGTGTCAGGAGGGGGCTCCTCCCTCACCCCCTCTGGGCCCAGACCTCTCTGTTCACCACAGGAAGGAAGTGCCCTCAGCCTGCCCAGCGGATGGAGGGGCTGTCCCCTGTCCCCAGGCCGGCTGAGCGCCGGGGCATAGCGGGCCCTGCCCCGAGGGTTGCCGCCCCAGAGAGGCAGCAGCAGCAACGGGCACAGAGCTGAGAGATGCCATTTCTCAAGGGTTCATCGTCCCAGACGGCGCACTGAGCAGCCCCCTCACAGCTGCCGAAGGGCCCGGGTCCGAATGCGCTCTTACCCCTGTTTTACAGACAGGAAAACTGAAGCTGAGAGAGGTTAAGCGACTTGCCCAAGGTCACACAACTGATACACAGTGGAGCCGAAACGCGGACCCAGGACTCTAACTCCCAGACACAGCGTCCTGTGATGGAGACTCCACAGGAGGTGGCCCTGTCTAGGAAGTGGAATGCGAGGAACCAGGGCTGGGTCTTTCGACTTCCTTTTAGGCCATGTGACGTCCTAGAGGCCAACCCTCGCTGGGCTCAGGCCAGGCCTCACCCAGGAGGCCCCAGGGTCGGGGTCTAGCATGTCTGTGAGCCCACCCTAGGGGTCTAGAAAGAGCAGATTCAATTCAACATTGCTACAAACAGTGCTGTCTGCTGGAGAGAAGGGAACCCCAATTCCTCAGGGAGGCGAGTGTCTCTCGGTGGCTTCCCTATGCTGTGCCAGACCCCTTCACCTCCTAGGGACACAGGGTGCCCTTCTGTGAAATGGGCAGGCAAGCCAGAGCCTCCTGGGGAGGCCCGAAGCCGGCTGGACAGCCCTCTGCCAAGTGCTGGCAGGCTGGGCCCGGAGAGCAAGCCAAGGCCGCAGCCCCAGCCCTTTGCATGCTCGGCCAATTTAATGGTCCCCATTAATTTCAAAACACACACATTCCCACAAGCTCTGGCTTCCTCAGCTCAGTGCTCGGCGTAGAGAGCGCTTCAGGGACACCAACGGGCACCAGGTGCGGGTGCTGAGGCCAAACAGCCCGGAGGATGGGAGGACCTGGACAGTGGGCTCAGGGCCCTCGGCAGGAGACAGTGGGCGGCAGAGCCCTAACGGGTATTTCCTGCCCATGATACGTCGTGACAGGGAGACAATGGCTGAGAAGTGGCCCCGTGCAGGGAGTCAGGGCGTCAGGGAGGCCTGCCCTGCCGCCTTCCCGCTGCGTGACCCCGAGCAGGTCACCGGCGCTCTTTAGATGCCTCCCGCCTTCCTCTGACTGCAAACGCCTCCAGCGCACACTGGGTCACTGGGCCTCGTGTCCCCGGAGCCTCACACAGGGCCGGGAACCTCGCGAGCAGCCCGCTGTGACTTCATCTGGAAAAGGCATTAGCCCTTCCGGGCCTGACTCCTGGGACCACCAAGAGGCATGGGGCGGGGTCTGGGCGGGGGCAGGCGGAGGCGTCACTGGCTCCCCCAGTCCTGCCCACTGTCTGACGAACTCTCAAAAGCATCCGGTCACTCCTTCACTCAACAAACGTTTACTGAGACCCAGAGTCAGCAGTCCAGGGTCTATGGTTCTCCCTCAAGTCCCCATGGGAAGATGGGGAGGGTCTAATAAACGGGAGACTTAGCAGAAGACCGCAGGACAGAGGGGCCTTCCAGGGCCTGAGTCCTGCCCACCAGCCAAAGCTCGGCTCTCTGGCCCAGGCCCTGCGAGCCCCCCAGGGAATCTCAAGAATTCAGGAGGAATCCATCATTTATGAATTTACGTAACCGCTTCCCGACCTTGAGGCAGTGAGCCGCCCTCCTCTCGCAGTGATGGAAATGAGGCCTTGGCACTTTCTCGGGGGTTCTGGGCTTTCTAATGTGGGGAGAAGGCCACCTGGACCCCAGCCTCCCAGTCAGCGCCCCCGACCTACTGTGCCCTGCACGCCCTGCCAAGGCCCAGAAGGAGCTTCTGAAAAAGCAAACCCGATCGTGTGTCCCTTAAACCCCAAGTCCCAAAGGGGAGGGCTTGATTCCTGGCCCTGCCTTTTATCAGGGCTGTGGCTCCAATGTGTGTCTCAGTCTCCTTTGTTGAAAAGTGGGGAAAATGAGGTGACGTGTGCAGTCTAGGGGGCAGCCCCTGGCCCAGGGAGAACCCTCAGGACCTAGCTGTCCCCAGCCCAGAGGCAGGGACTGTGGGGCAAGCTGGGGACAGGGGCTGGGACACAGGACAACCAACTGGGCTATGGGGCCAGAGCTCACCACAAGGCCTTGTGGGCTCTACAGTCCTGGACTCAGACATCAGTCTCGTCCTTTCTGCACCGACTGCCCGCTGTGCTGAGCACCCGAACCGCTGTGCATTCCCTGACGTGAGGACAGGTGACAACACACTCACTCTAGGTACCCGAATTTTTCAACCAAGAAAAAAAAAACGGATTTCCTGGAGTCTCTGGAGTCTGGAGAAGCTCCCCTCCCCTTAAGGCCACTGTCCTTTAGCTGTGCGTCCTTAAGCAAGTTGCTTCACACCTCTGAGCCCGTTTCCCCAGTGACATCGGGGAGCTGATATAACAGCAAGAGGCCAGGGGAGGTGGCATGGGGTGTGAATACAGCCTGGACCAGCAGCGGCACCGGCCGCAGCGCATCCCAAGTGCCTCAGAGCTTCTGAGCCCCACCCGCCCCCAGCCCTGCCGGCTCTCCCTCCCGGCCCCTGGAAAGCCCTCGTCCACCTCCTGACTCAGCTCCCCCCTCACTCGTGCCGCCTCCCAGCCCCGCGGGCAGGACTCCCATCCCCCGGTGCACTGTGCTGTCCCTTTCCACTGGCATGTCTCGTCCCCCACTCAGAACCTCCCCCAATACCTGGAACACAACAGGCCTGCCACATGCATCTGCGGAACCGGAGGAAAGGCCACACGCGAGTTCAAATTCTGACTTGGTCACCCGCCAAGCTGGGACATGCTCTCTCTTTCTCTGAGCCTTGGTCCAATCACTGGGAATGGGGATCAAAGTCCTGTGTGCCCCACGGATGCCTTGGGCTGGCACCAAGGGGTCGGCACCAAAGGAGGGGCTGGCCCTCACCCCGTGCTCCCCAGGGAACAGGGCCCAGCAAGATCCGCCGCTGCTCACAGGTCCCCCTCCGCACCCGCCCTCCCTGCCCGCTGCAGAGAGGACCGCTGTTGGCCGTGGCGGCAAGCCTCAGCAAAGACGGCTAAATCCAAAGTGACAGATAAAGCGATTTACGGCGACAGTTTAGCGTCAGATCACTTCCCACAAGGCAGTCGGTGTCCCTCGGCCCCCTGCTTGCTAGTCCATCAAGGCGGTCTCTAAATCACTGACTCCGAGTGGTGGCCCGGGGGCAGGCAGCAAGGGGGCCGGCTCCTCTGGGCCCTCCGGGCAGCTGAGGGATGAAGCAAGAGTCTGGCTGGCGAGGCTGGAGGAGGGGGACGATATGTGGCTGGCAGACCGCAAATCAAAGCCCCAAGACTTAAGGAAACAGAGCGCCACTTCATGCCTTATTTTAAATAAATAAGCAGCTTAAAAAACTCCCAGTGAGGCCAGCTTGTCGCTGTGAAACATGGCTTCCCACCCAGTCTGCATGGCCTGGCCCACACGCCCAGGCCCCTCGAAGGCCTCGATGACCCCCCTCGCCTCTCGCCACCTCCCTGCAGAATTAATTGGTCCCTGTGGTGTCTCATGGCACTTTGTTCAGATCTTGTTCCCAGTGCTTTGTCACATTATAGTCAACTTAGTTGCTCTTGCTCCTGACTTCCCAATAATAATTTCCTAGGGGCTCCCTCTGTGCCAGGCCGTGCGCCCAGTGCTGGATGGACCCGAATAAACTCATGTCATCCTCACACCACCATGGGTGGAGCTGGTGATGATCCTTTTTGCAGATGAGGAAACTGAGGCTCACGCACACCCGTCCGGAGGCCACAGCACCGCCAGCAGGACCACTGGGATTCCGACCCAGCTCCTAGCCTCTGTACCCACGGCCCTGACTTGCTGGTCTGGGACACCTCTGAAGTGAAAGGTTCTTTCTATCTTTGCACAAAGCTTCACATTCATCCCTGCCCTGTCCCATTACGCCTGAAGGCCAAAGCTGGCAGCCTGACCCCTGAGCTGGCCGAGAATGGGGGTCTTTATGCTTGGACACTTCCTGCCTAGGACTCGGCTGTCTGTCGGGAACTAGGGGCCCACAGGCACAGGCCTGGAATGCTGGGAACTCTAAGGGCATGGAAGTGACCCAGTGAAGGTCATCCCACACACGCCACCTACCCCCATCACAAAGAGAAGACACGAATACTCCAGAAGTCGAAACGTCCCCTGGGTGGAGACCCCCAGACATGGAGGAGATGCCAGGCATGGCTCTTCTCAGACCAGGCCTGGGGTTGTAGGCCAAGACAAGGAGGCAGGCACTGACCCCCAGAATCTCCTGCTCCAGAATGGGGGCCTGCGGGGGCTTCCTGGCGTATATTGCCAGCGAGGCAGCCTAACTTAATTAAGATGAATGCTGTGTGCCCCTGCGGGCAGGAGCCGTAGCCCACACAGATGGCGGGAGCCTGAGACTCTCCGGGTGCTGCCTGAGTAAGCGGCCTTGGCCAGGACGGCTGAGGAGGGTCCAGGGAGGCCTGTACTGTGCCTGGGGACTTGAGGGGTTTGGTCCCGCCCTGTGACTTCAAGCCCTGCCACCCGCCAGCCCCTCCTCTACATACCATATAACATACGCCATACCGCACGCACACACACGCATACACATACACGCACATGCGTGTGAGCACCCCAATCATCTCAAATATTAGCAAAGTGGGGTGAAAACCAGTCCTGGACTTCCAATGTCAGTGGGCTAGTTGGGAAGCAGAGTGTGATTTTCCAAAGTCCAGAGGGAGGCCGTGGGGGGGTCCCTCCGTGGGGCAGAGCGGAGTGAGGCACACAGTCAGGAAAGGTACCTGGCCCCTTCCCTCTCCAAGGATCCCCAGGGTCCTCTTGAGGGGTGGGAAGAGTACCCTCAGCTGGACTGGAGACCCATCCCCCCAGCCCAAGGCTCTTCAGGATGGAGGAGGTTGTAGGAGTCTCAACCCCCCTTTCTCTCATAGGCCCGTCCCAACTCCCCGGATGCCTCCCCCGCCATGGTCTCTGCAGCTGGAGCGAGGCCTAGGCAGCGATGGCACCTTCACCGTACCCCCCATCTGGCTGCAGAAACAAAAAGAGACACCCCCACAAAACCCAGAAGCTCTGCAGCTGACCTCAAGCCCCCAGCCCTGTCTGACCTGCACAGGTCCCCATGGGCCACCAGCGCCCATGGGGGCCCAACACTGCCCTTGGCTTCAAAAATAAAAAATTTTAAATCTCCACCCTGAGATAATTGCTCCCTCCTTTATCCCATTGTGGTGGCTCAGCGGTCGGCACTGAGAAGCAATTATTCACGGCTAATGATTATAATCAAGTCAAATAGAATTTAATGGACATGTATTCTCTTCCTGCTTGAAACTTTACATATGAATTAAGCACATATGGGTTTCATGAGGCACAGATCAGATTTATGCAGCCCGGAAAAGCCCCTCAATGCCTCGACTTTTATTCCACTAATAAACAGGCTGATTTACGGGGTGCCACTGGGAGCAGGGAACCGCGATCTCTGCTGCCCCCTGGTGGGCAGTGGGCCGGGTTGAGCCAAGAAAGTGGAGCCCCCCAGGGATGAGGCCCCAGGACCCTCTATGTGAGGACCCGTGCCAAGACCACCAAGGACTCTAGAGGTCTGACCAGTGCCAAGGCCACTCAGACACCAGGGCCAGGCGAACTCCTGGACAGAGGCCCTGGAGGGGGTGCAGGCTCTGTGTGGGACCCTAGAGTCCAGGGCCAGCCTCAGCCATCCCCTGGGGTCCCTGGTAGGTTCTAGGTCCTAGGTTCTGTGCGACTCTCTCTAGAAAAAAACAGAACCCAGGAAAATACACTTCAAGGTATTAGGTAAACTGAGGCAGGTAGAGGGAGGAGACAGCTGCTCATCTGAAGCACCCAGCATCCTTTTACATCACTGGGGCAGGGTTGACACCCAGAGTGACAAGGATGGCATCCATTCTAGCACTGACAACAGCCACAGGTGCTGGGACCTCGGTTCATGCCAAGTGCTGCGTGAGCCTCATGATTCATGAGCACCGGCTCCGAATGTCCCTCGACACCCCACAGCCGGGCTGTCTACCACCCACATCATTCAGCAGAAGAAACGGAAGCCTGGACAGGCACATGGAGAAAGGGAGTCCTTGGAGGCACATGGCGAATGCTGCCACCCCCCGCCCGGTGTAGTCGGACGAAGCCAGCACCGAAGTGCTTCTCTGAGCGCGTGAGAGGCTGCCAGAGCCGCTGCACGCGGAGGCTGGCCAGGCACAGGGCACTCAGAAGGGCCATTAATCACCCGCGGCCCTCCAGAGCCCCCACCCGGTCCATCTGCATCCTGCTGACACCTGCTCGGTCTCCCCACCCTCCCTCCTGGCCCGCCAACCACCAGCCCAGCTGGGAAGGAGCTGATAAGATGCCCCACTTTTCCCTCTGGCCACTTTGCAGCTCAGCAACGAAAGTGCCAGCAGCGGGGTGCTTCCCACGCCCTTGCCAGTGGCTGACGAGGCCAGGGACACTGGGCAGGGCAGCCCCAGGGGCCTGCGGGACTGTCCCCTCAGCCACGACCCCAACGCTCAGTCCTTCTACCTCAGGCCAACCCCTCCTGGGTCCAGAAAGCAAGAAGGCCCTTGCTTTGACATCAGTCAATGCAGCTTGGCTTGTCTTAGCTCTGTGACTCTCTGGACAGACTCACGGACTCACTGCCACCCGCCATCCTAGAGGCCCAAAGAAACACAGCAAAAGCAGCACCAGAAACCCAAAGGTGACCCAAGCTCCCTCCACTCCAAGTCGGAACCCCTGTCTTCATGCGATTGATCACCTGTGCACCAAAACGGGCAAGGTGCGGGGAGGGACAGGCAGGTGACTGCACAGCTCTGCGAATGCTGGCAGGGAGACACACAGTGAGGCCACTGCCAGAAACGCAACCCAGACCACGACGAGCAGGTCTGGGGCAGCCAGGTGGCCACCTCTCCCTGCGTCCCGAGAGCCTCGTCACTGAGCGAGATCAGTATCAACACCACCATGTCCCAGAGCCCCTCGGCAACCCCACTCCCTGGCCAGCACTGGGGTCAGACACGATGGCTGCAAGCCCAGGGGTGAGCGGAAGGAGACTGAAGACACTCCTTAGGGTGCCTGAGACTGCACGGCGGGAGGGGCCAGCACGGTGGGTTTCCCTGTGTGCCCAGGTCCCCAAAGCTGCCTCTAAGAGGAGGCGCCTTCCATGATGCTTCGCGAGCAGGAGAGCGAGGGCTGGCTTTAGCCCCACTCACCCTTGTCCCATGAACTATCTGTGCACCTGCTGGACCTCACTGCCCCTTTAGAGTCCACTCCTGGCCCTAACCAGACAACCACCACCTGGAAGGAGAATGGCCACCTTCCTCCCGCTCCTAAGAGCAGACAGAGCAGCGGGCTCTTCAACTCATCACAATAAACTGCCAAGCCAGCAAGAGCCACCACGGGAAGCGGCGCACAGGGGCACAGGGCGGGCGGGAGGCAGAGGAAGGAGCGCGGTGGTCGGGGCGCCCGCCTTCCCGGCAGAACAGCCCGGCGCAATTCCAGGCTCTCTCTTCCCGGCTAATGGGTCTCAGAGCGGCGCAGCTGCTTAGCCAAGGCACCCCTGACACAGCGGGTCAGGGTTTCAAGGGAGAGGAGTCCTCGCGGCCGGCACGCTAGGTTTCCGTGGCGCCGGCAGGCCAGCTCGTCAGCCACCCGAGCCTCGCTGGAGCCAGGTGGTGTCCCTCTGACCCGGAGCAAAGGCGACAGCGCGACCCGGGTCCCTGGCTCAGGGCGGCCAGGAGCCCCACTCACCGGCGTTGACAATGGCGTCCACCTCCAGCTTGGTTATATCACCTCGGAACAGGGAGATCTTCTCATTGAGTTGCTTGTCCTTCTTATATTTGGGATCCTCCACCTTCACGGTCAACCCTGAAACAAGCAGAGGCCAGGGTGGAGGGATGTCACAGAAAGGCCCCCACTGAAGAGTGACCCACCAGTGCCCGCAGGCCAGGCGCCTCTGTCCACCCCGCTCCGCCTCCAGAGACGGCCTGCCTCGTGGGGACTGGTGACACTGGTGATGACAGCCCATGCTGACTGAGCACCTACTATGTGCAGCGCACGCACGGTCTCGAATCTACGACTTTACGCACAGGTACGGTTTTAATGCCATCCATTCCATTTTACAATGGTGGGAGAGGAAAGTTTTGCCTAGGTGGGTTAAGTGACTTGCCCAGGTTATCAGTTACCAGGCCTGCTGTTTGCAGGACCTGGGCACTCGCTAGCATGGCCCCTGCAAGCCACCACAGCTACAAATCTCAGCTCCACAGCCATGTGGCATGGGTCTGGGCTCAGCCTCCCATATATGGGGAGAAAAGCCAAACCCGCCTCAGGCTGTGCTAATAATTACATGAGGTGACACATGCAAAGTGCCCTGCATACAGTCAGTACTCAATCAATGCTGCTGCCATTCTCCTTGGCCTCATCTGTACAATTCTCTCAAGCTGTGGGTCTGAAGAGGCCGCCCACCGCGTGGCCAGCGAGGCCTCCCCAGCGGGCCTACCTTTCGCGGTCTCCTTCCAGGTCGGGATCTTCTTCAGCTTGATGAAGTCCTTGCAGAAGTAATGTTCCTCCCGCTGTTTGTCACTCAGGCCCTTCAGAAATGCTGCAGGGGAGGGGTGGGGTGGGTGGGAAGGGAAGTCAAGGCAGGCAGGGAGGGGCGCAGTCCGGGGGGCTTCCCCAGTCCCCTACAATCTCCCATCTTCATGGGGACTCTCAGGGGCCCTCACCTCCTCCAAGGATGCAAACCAGCCCCAGGAGTCCATCCTTCCCACATGCTCCAGAGGAGGGGGCACAGAGCCAGGCGCCGCACCGCCAGGGCTGTTGGAGTCTCGAGGCCCCCAGAATACCCTACCCTGCCCTCTTTGTTCAGGAGGGGACACTGAGGCCCAGGGAGGTGAAGGACATCTCTCAGGCACCACAGACATGAGTTCGAAATTTAACTTTGCCACTTTCCAGCTGTGTCCACAGCACTAGGTCCCTAATTTCTTTATAGAACAGGGATTACGATGCTCCTTGCAGAATAATTTCAAGCTTACACACGCTAAGGGCAGGCAGGTTGGTGGCGCGAATCAATTATATTATCAGTTGATTATGTTACCTATCAATTACACCAACAATCAATTACTTTGTCAATTAGTTACATCATCAGTGTCATTAGGTGTAGGCTCAGGACATAGGGAACCAGGACAACCTTCCTCTCCAATAAGCCACAGAACCAAACAGATCTGCCTGCTCACAACATGTCCCCAGCATCAGCTGAGGGCCCCCCACTAACAAATGCCCGCTGGGGCCTCTCCCAGTGGCGTGAACCAAGGGAGCAGCTGGAACTGTCCCCATTTTACAGGTGAGGAAAGGAGCCCGGGGAGGTGAAGAGGCCACCGGTGTCTGAGGGGAAGCCAGACCCTCCCATCTGCTCACGGTCTCCGGGTCCACCTGGGCTAGTTGCCCTGGTCCAGGCTTGGCCCTGGTCCTGGCCTTCACTTTGGGCGACACCGGGCAGAGCCCAAAGCGCCCCTCGGAGGCGGCTCTCCTGAGCACAGTCCCGGTTCGCGGCTCGCAGGCTCCCCCTGCCGGCCTGAAGCCTCCTGGGTGCCCAAGCGCTCAGCTCAGCCCTCACTCCCTCCCCACACACGCTCCCCGGACGGAGCAGCCGCCACTGAGCACCGGAGGGGGAAGCAACAAACAGCAAAGGCCACAGACAAGGCACTCGAAAAGCATGAGAAAGTGTGCAAAGCGGGGAGGGCATCAGAGGAGGTGGTGGCAGAGGAAAGGTTTGCCTCCTGGAACCTTCTGGAAAATGGCTGCAAGGGGCAGGCATTAAAGAGACAGGTGAGTCCCCTGCACACGCCCTTTTCCCCACCAAAGTCACTAGGTTCATCCAAGCCTCTGTTCCTCGAGCGCACAGAAAGGGCCGGTTTCACAGTCCGGCTCAATAACATGGTGGGATTATTATAAAGGCTCGTAGCACCCCAAATCCACTTCGGTCACAGCGCAAACCAGAAGCACACTTCCTGGCAGCTGTGGCCCACCCCTTCCACAGACACCTACAACGTGCTAGTCCTGCGTTTGGCGCTGTGAGTACAACACCCAACAAGGCAGACACGTGCGTCTGGCCTTGGAGAACCCATAATCCGGGCGGGGAGACGGAGGCTGACCAGGCTTCACGCGAGCGAGCGGGCAAGCGAGCGGGCAAGCGAGCGGGCAAGGAAGCAGTCCCAATGCCGAGAAGTACTCAGGAAGGGTGATCAGGAGGCCGAGGGACAAGGTAACCAGGTCCCCAGCCCAGGGGTTTAAGTGAGACTCAGAGGAGGAGCAGAAGGCGGCCGGGGCAGGGAAGGGTGTTTGTTGTCAACTAGGACGGCATGTTCGAGGCCCTGGGAGAGTGAACTCCAGGGGGCGGGTGGTAAACCCAGGAATAATGACGCTAAGAGGAGGCAGCGCCAACCGAGGGGCCCCAAGTCCTGTTAAGGACTGACTTCATCCCAGGGGCACCGTGACGAGACCGAAAATGCTTCCACCAAATACAAATTCGGACCCCACACACAAGTGCCATTTTCATTCTTTCAAAGAAGCCGAGGGTATTCGTACCATGGATGGTACCCATGTGGATGGTCCCATGTTATTAGCATCCCTCAATGCTCACAGTCCATTTCCCTGCTCCTCGTCTCAAGGGGCTGCCCTCCCCACTGGACACGTGACCCCACGTACCGTCTGAGGGACAGGCCAAGGCTCCCATGTAAGTGCTCCTTTCTTTCTGTGTTGGGGGTGGGGTGGCAGTAGGGGCAGGGTTCTGATATTCAGAAGGATATACCAAATGGGGTTACGGAAAGCTCCCTTGTGTGTTAAATGAGAAGCGAACAGCCTTAGTTGGGTACAGAGCAAAACATGGCCGCTGGCAGACAGTACCCACCAAGCAAGGAACAGGCTGTGGCAAGGCCGGCTCCACCCAGACCTGCCACTCCCTGGCCCTGTGAACGCAGACAGTCAGCTAATGTTTATTGAGCCCCCACCAAGCCTAGTGGTGGGAGGCGAGGTACGGTCCAGGGGCCTGACCCCGCAGAGGGGAGGCCTGGACAGCTTCCTGGAGGAGGTATCCCATTTCTCTGGTCTGCCCTGGGAGCTGCAAATTGCTAGAGAAAATACCACTACCAAGCAGAAGGCTCCCTCTAAATTCTTGTTTCCCACACCGGGTGGCCCATCTTCCAGCCTATCCTAGCTGCTGCTTTAAAAGCGGGTACCCCTCCCCCTTCTCCCCTCTCCCAAGCCTCCCCCACTCTTCCTCCAGCCATGGATACTGCCTCCTCCCCGCGCCAAGCCAGGACCCTCCACACACCTGCGCACACCTTGTCCTCCCTCCCTCAGGTCACTGGGCATGAAGGTCCCTCCTCCCAGCCAAGGCCGCCCAGCTCGCCCTCCAGAGAATGAGCTCCTGCAGCTCCGCCTCCAACAGGCCTGGCCTGTCTGCCCTCCAACACCCGCTAGTGTCCTTGTCTTTTAAAACAAAATCCTCCCTCGACCCTGACCCCGTATTCCACACCCCAGACCTGTGGCCTCGCTTCTCTGTCTCCTTCCTCCACTGTCTACACTTCCTCCCTCCCATGCTCCCCCAGATCATGCTGTGTGGCCCCGCCTCTCTATGAAGGCCAAGGTCAGAGACACCACATGCAGTCCTCCCTTGTGTACTCGGTACCCCCAGCCTCTTCATGTCCCTCAGGACCACCCAGCTTGCTGGCCCTGCCCCTCAGGCGCCTCCCCGCTCCCCTTTCTCAGTCCACACCTCTCCCTGGTCTTCACAGCAATTCCGTGCCTTCGAAACCTGCTTTATGGTCACGATCTGATCCCAAGATCGCTCTTCTGAGCTGTTAGATTTATCCTCACAGTACCTGAGAAACCAGCCTTCTGCTAGCCCTTGCCAGGGGCCAAGCCTCCATCGTCACGCCCTAGGCCCCTCCGGAGCCCCCAACTCCCAGCTGACTCCCCGTGTGCATCTGATTGTGTGCATCCGATTGTCTGTTCCTCACAAAGCAGCCCAGGTTGCTTAGGAATATAAGTCAAAGCTGTCCCTCTGTTGAAAGTTCATTTCAAACTCCAAGTCCTTACCACGGCAGAAATGGGAGGCGGGCCTGTCTCCCTACCCTCCTCCTGGGCTATATTTCACTCTGCCCCCTACACCTCAGCCTCGAAGATCACCTTTCAGTTCCTCCGATACCCATGCTGCTCCCTGCCTCTGGGCCATTGAACCCGCTGTGCCCCCCACCTGGCCCACCTCCACAGGCCCCGCCCCATTGGCCTCCCCCTCCCGGAGTACCCCCTTCCCCTCCTGTCTGTACTTTAGTCCTTAATTGACCTAGGCCACACAGAGGTACTCTGGGTCCCCACTACCTGGCACAGCGCGTGGCATGTGTGAACATCGTGGGACGAATCAACGAGCAAACCAGCTGAGGCCTGGAGGTGGAGGGCGAGTTTCGTAAGAGGAAAGAGTCTTCCGAGTGGCGGGAGCAGCATGTGCAAGAGCCCTGAGGTCAGAGAGAGAGTTTGGCGGAGAAATGGAGAGAAATCGAGAACAGGCGCAGTGCGGAGACGGGGCCCCCTCGTCTCCATCCCAGGAACACGGACGCCGGTGGCAGGTGCTGGCCCAGGCCCAGGCCACTACTCTGGTTTTTATTCCTCTCCTGCTCCTTGGTCCAACCAACTAGGTCGGGCTCAGGACCTCTCACCGTCGTGTTCATGGGCAAGTCACCCAGCCCCTCTGAGCCTCGGTTTTCTCATCACTAGGACAGGGACAATGGCAGGCGCTCTTGGAGCCCGCGCTTGCTATGAATGAGAAGGTGGCCGTAAAACTATTCTGTCAGCTACAAAATGCGACGTACATATCAGATACACACACTCCCTCCTGAGTGAAATAAGACTCAAAGACAGCAAAACAAAACGAGACAAATTTCAGGTGGGAAAAGTTTTTTTTTCCCCAACTTGGGGCATAGCCAAGTGGAGGAGCTTTTAAATTATTTCGTGCCCATATTTGTCATCTTGCACAACTGTGACCACAGGTATCTCCTCTCCCGAAGTGTAAGTACTCCCAGCCAGCTGGATCTGGGGCCATGCAGGTGCCGTGATGCTGGAGACACTGGTCCAGCTGAGACCCAGACCGACTCCATGGGACTCCCATGAGCTAAGTCCCTCTGGCCGGGCCAGGTCCCAGGCACCCCATGGAACTAGTCTGGGGTGCCTGGAGGTGACTCAGATCCCATAGCAGACACCATCTGGAAGATGCCACCACCTGGCTTTACAGAAGAAGCAGAGAAATCTTACCTGGCCACACACATGCTGGGGAAGGACACAGCCCAAGGCTCGCTCTTGCATGGTCCTCCCCACTATCTGTGCCCTGATCCGAGTGACCCACAGCCCGCATGGCCCCTCTCTCTAGCAAAGTCCCAATGATAGCTCCACTTCCTGGAGATGATAAAGGAAGACAACCAGAGCTCCCAGCTCTGCCACCAGCTGGCTGGGCACCGACCTTGGGGACATCTGTCAGCCGGTCCTTTCCAGTCCATGGTTCCTAAGCACCTAAGCATACACCTCTCAAAGCCAGCGAGCAGGGCGCCACATCCTCATCTCAGAAGGCTGTGGCCTGGCTCATCCCCGGGGAGCTACACACTACACTGGCCTCTGATTTATGGGAAAGAAGGCAACGGCGATTCTCACCGAGTGCCATCATCACCACCTCCACTGCCTCCGTCCGTGGGGTGTCCCGCCCCCACCCCCGGCCCTCCTAACTCGCTCTGGAAGGAGGAAAAGCAGGGCTCTTCAGCTGGGCACGTGCTCCATGCATTTATAACACTTTCCACCTCCTTCTGCCTGAAGGACAGATGCAGACTTAAAGCACAAGTGAGTTTTATTTTTCTTATAAAAGATGTACAACATAGGTTTTAATTTTCTTTCTTTTTTGAAGAGGTGAGAGTATTTCACAGCTCAGTGAGACAGGTGTTGTAAAAAGATGTTTGCAGTAAATTTTGATGGGGCGGCCTGACCCCAGATGAAGCTTTCGGCAGCTCCCGGGCACGAAAGCCAAGCTGGAGGAAGCAGGCTGCGCCAGAGCCATAAAGTGCAGTGGGCGAGCGGGAATTCAACGATGTGTTTTAAGAAGTCTTTATGGCACTGTGCAAGACGGTGTTCAGAAAGGTGAGGGCAGGCTGGCGCGGAGGAAGGCTCCTCTTTGGGGGAAGGCCAGGTGGGCAGGGCTGATAACGGTAAGGCTCTGGGGACAGTGGCAGGGACATTAATCACCTTGGTGCACCGTCCCCTGAGAGCAGGGTCTTGTCAAATCCCGGAACACGAGGAGTGCTAATAAAGAGCACAGGGCCCCTCGGAGAGGTCTGCTCTCCCCAGAGCCCTGGCTTCCACGACATTAGGATGTGCCAAGGTCGCTTCCCCAGAAGACAGGTGGGAGAGGGCACCCCAAATCCCAGGTGTGCCCGGAAAACTTCCCAGCTCAACAGTCAAATCCGATAAACCATCCACTCTGCACGAAATCCCATGGGGGTTGACATAAGTATCCAGCCCCTGCCCCGTGCATGTAGAGGCTGGAACACGGGGAAACGAGGCTCAGGATACGCGCAGGTCAGGCTCCCTCACTTGAGACCACGGGGGAGACAAGTTTACACGTGTCCGGTGTCGCCATGGGAGACAGGCCCAAGGGGGCAACAAGGAAGGGGGCCACTGTGTACAAAATGGTTTTGATGTGATCTCAGCACAACCTACAAATCAGGCGCTGCTGGTCCCATTGCACAGATGAGGAAACTGAGGCTCAGGAAGCGAGGAGGCAGTGGCGCTGCAGTGCGTCCGTGTCTGAGGACACCACCGCCCCCACTGCAGGTCAGCAGGCGCCATGACCCCTGCCCTGGGGGCCAGCCCCTCCTGCGGTGACAGAGTCCCTGAATGCCCCCCAAACCCCGCTGGATTGCCCTTACAGCACGACTGCTTCCACCATTTTCGGATGAAAAGGCACTGCCTGGGGGAAAACCGAGGGAATTAAATTAGAGAAATTTACGCTGGCCAGGGAAATAAGACACCGCAGAGGTCTCCCCAAGACTGAATGAAAGTCTCTTGGCCAGGAAGATGCAGCCCAATGGGGCTTTCTGACCTAGAGGGAGAATGGGTCCGCAGAAGCAGGCAGTCCGCTTGAAGGGGGAGAACAGGAAGGCCCAGAGTCCGGCAGAATTTAGCCACCTGTCCAGAGGACTCTCCGAGCCATGGACTGAGGTGTCCTGCCCCTGGGGCCCAGAGCAGGCACGCCACATGGCGTATAGACTGAAATACTGAGCGAGCATCCAGAGAAGGGGACCCGTGGTGGGTAAGTCCACCCTTGGCCGGGAAGCTGGACCAGCCTGCCCAGGGCAGTGGGATCAGCTTCCCAAATCATTCAACCAGACCCCAGCTAAGAACACATGATGGTGAGCAAACAAGGCCACGATGTGGCTCCCACGGGGCTCTTCCACAGGGGAGGGAGGCCCTGCCCAGTCATATGAGAGTGTCCAGACCCCCCACTATAATTCCCCACCATGAAGGGCACATCAACCTTCTGACCTACCCACTGGTCTCCTCTGAGTTTGGTTACCGTGTGTCAGTCTTTGAGAAAGGATCGTCTCAGGCACAGACAGATGTTTGGAGGCCTAGGCAGGTGTTTCCCCAAGAGAAAGGAGAACACAAGTCCATCAACGGCATGTGCGAGAATACTCAGAGCAGCTTTACTGCCAACAGTTCCACACTAGAAACCCAAATGCCCATCAACAGGAGAATCCGACACAAACTGTGGTACATCCACATGGTGGAATATTACACAGCAATGAAAAAGAGCAAACTGTTTTCACGCCCAATAATGTGGACGAATCACACAGATCCTGAGTAAAAGATGGTGACACACTGCCTGCCTCTGTCCATATGAGGTCCAAGAAGAGACAAAAAAAAAAACAGGTAGAAGAGTAAATAGCTACACGAGAGTACTGAGAGTAAAGGGGCTCAAAGGAACCTTCTGGGACGACGGCAGTGTCCTACCTGGAAACCAGAATGGCTGCGGCACAGCTGGATACTTAAGTACAAGTACTAACTGTCCACTGAAGGTCTGCACATTTGGTGCACTTCACTGTACAGCAGGGGTCCCCAGTTCCCGCGCTGCGGGCCGGTACTGGTCTGTGGCCTGTTAGGAACTGGGCCGCAGAGCAGGAGGAGGTGAGTAGTGGGCAAGTGAGCGAAGCTTCATCTGTATTTGCAGCCCCCCCAGCGCCAGCATCACTACCTCAGCTCCACCTCAGAACATCAGGCATTAGATTTTCATAGGAGCCCCGGTTCCCAGCGCCACAAAGGTTGGGGACCACTACGTACAATATAACTCTGCCACAAGTGTAAACTATAATGAAGAAAAGGTGTAGGATCTTCAAGGACCAAAGCTCAGGCCCCAGCCAGAGGGGACTCCAGCTGAGGCAGCCGCCAGTGTTGTGGTTTAAAAATATGCCCTGAATTCTTCAATTCTCTTCCCTTGCAAAGGTGGAGCATAATTTCCCTTCCCTGGGATGTGGGCTGGACTCTGTAATGCGGTTCTAAGCCCTATAATAAAGCAGGTCACCAAGAGGACCTGTGGCTTCCAGCTTGGTCTCCTCACCCTCATCACAAGCTCCAGGGAAAGCCGGCTGCCATGTCATAAGGACACTAAGCAGCCCTGTGGCAGTCCAGTGGTGAACTGAGGCCCCTAGCCAACAGCCATCTCATGTGAGTGAGCCACCTGGGAACGGCTCACTCCAACCCTAACCAAGTCCCCAGACCTCCTGAGAACACTGAGCCAGAACCACCCGGCTAAGCCACTCCCAGGATCCTGACTCTCAGAGACTGAGAGATAATAAATGTTTGCTTTTAGTAACCGCTTTGTTACTAGGGTAATTTGATATGCAATAACAGATAACTAAAACAAAGGTCGAGGCGTCTCACCCCCACGAGCTACCATCTGACACCTGCTGGGGGCCTCACACCTGGTACTGGGGTGCCTGGGGCCAGGCAACCCTCTTCGCACACCCCTGACTCTCCCATGGTTCCTTCACAGCCCTGACCTTTCCCTGACAATGTCCCACTGGCTTGACCGCATTCTCGACCTGGCTTCCTCCTCCTAGACGAGAAGTGCTGTGAAGTGAGGGTCCTTGCCTTTCTCACTCGCGGCTGAACCCCCAGCAGCAGGACAGTGCTGCTGGCCATATCAAGGGTGCACAATAAAGATGGACTGACCGAATGACTGAAGAGCCCACCTCCGAACCGAGAGACACCACAGGAGCCTAGGAACCCCTGGCTGATCAGCTTCATGAGGTCCGGGAGTTTTCAGTGGCACCAAGGAATGAGAGGGGACAGGGAACCGGATCGTAGAAATCGAAGCGGATCCGAAGCAGGTGCCTGGGCCCCTGGGCTCCCTAGCTCTTTCCTACCACCCTGGGTTGCTGTTCCCTGACAGAGAAGGGCGAGCAGGGCTCCCTATGGGGCCGATCCCCCTGCCAGCAGTCTTTGCCAGGCCCCTCCCTACACCCTGCCAGTGTTCTGGGGCCAGGGCTGAGGGCATGACAAGCATCCCTGTGTCCACGGAGCAAACTCAAGTGCTTTCTGCCAGCAGCGCTTTAAGATCCCAGAGTAGGCCACACAACTCATAAGAGGCAAGTCATCTTAAACTCTACCTCCAATCCCGAGAGGAGAGGACGCCTTCCCTTCACCCCCAACCAGGGCCAGCCCCAGGCCTGCCTTCTCAGCCCCATTGGCCAAAGCCACTTCACAGGCGGGCCCAGCCAATGAGCTGCTTTCCCTGCCCTTTTGAAAGAGGATCCAGCCGGGAATGGTTACAAGGGCCCAGAGAGCAGGGCCCTGAAGGGCAGGGGCAGCTGGACGGGCAACCTGGGAGGGCTATTTGGGGCTCTTCATACTGACCCTTCCCAGCTCTGTGTAGGAGTGCCCAGAGTCCAGCCCTGGGACTCACGCCCGTCAGGGAGCTGGAGGAAGTGGCTTGATTCCTTGGGCAGAGGATGTCACTGCTCTCACAGACAAAATGCCCATCTCTGCCCTGCCCCGACAGCCCCTCTGCCTATGTCCCCCAGGAGTAGGGCAGAGATTGCTCACAAGTGGCCAGAGACCAGTGATGAGGACAAAAGGGCACCAAACCACGTGCCCAGAGAGGCAGGCCCTGGAGGAGATGGAGGTGGGACTGGCCTACCTAAGGAGGCCGCTCCTTGGGGCTATCTGATCCCACCAGGTGGGACACCAGCCCTACAGCTTTTCCTCAGCCCATTCACTGCCACTCTGCCTAGAATGCCACCACTTGAGAAATCATACTATGCGAAGATTGAGAGTTTGGGAACCTAATGTCAGCTCTGCCACAAATTTTAAGTGACCTTGGGCTATTCAGCTCAAGCACGGCGCCTCAGTTTCCCTCCTGCACAATCGAGTGATGTGGTAGGTCCTGGATGATCTCTGGAGGTGCCCTGTGACCCATTCTTGTGGGGTAAGGCCACCATACTGACCCTGACAGTGGACCTGGACCTTGTCTGGGGTGAACTGATTTATGGGGCTGGGCACATGGGGGGCGTGGCTATGAAGGAGGGAGGGGTTCCATACCAGAGCATACGGGGCCTCAACTTCCTGAGGTCTCTAGGTGGGAGAGACTGCTTGTGGGGTGCAGTCCAGCTTCGGAAGGCCCACGTGGAGCCGTCCTCGCCCTTTCGTCCCCCGCCCCCACTTACACTTACATTTTGCCTCCTTCCAGTCGGTGGAGGTGCTCAGGTCCACCTTCGCCGCCATGGCCAGGGGGGCCCAGGTGCGCACCCTACTTCTCCACCCCACCGCCGCTGCCGCCCAAGCCCCAACTCTCGCTGGGCTCGGCGCGCGGGGGCCGTAGGCGCCCAGGGACGCCGGGGAGCCGCACGCACTGCTGCGGGTTCGCCAGGCACCCGCCGAGGGGCCGGGCCAGGAGCGCGGGGCGCAGAGTAGCTGCCCCGCCACGCGCAGCTGTGCCAGGCGGCGGGACACTCGGCTCTGCAGAGACATGAGCGGGCGGCGCGGGACAGCTCCCCGCCCACTTGGACTCTAATTACGGTGCTCGAGAGAGTCGCTCCCTTATTTATTCCGGAACCGGGTGACGCGTGCCAGCCCGCTGCGACCTGCCCCAAGCCGGCGGACCGCGCGGCCAGAAAAACCCAGGCGCGCCGCTGGGCACCCTGGAACTTGTAGTCCCGGCTTCCGGATGGGCCACCGCACTCGTATACACACGTGCGCGTCCCACTAGGTCCTCTCCCGCTCCTGGCGCCAGGGGTCGCGCCGCGCGGGAGCCTTGTCTGCTCTTTAAGACTCGCGGAGGGTCCCGCCGCCGCCTGGCGCCCCCTTCCGGGCGGGCGCGGCCGCCGCCAACTTCCTGGTCCGTGGAGTGCCCCGGCCCTCGCCGGACCCCGGTCCGCCTCCGTTCCTCCCCCGGGCGCTCCGTACAGAACTCGGAGAGCTCCGTGCAGTCCCCGGGGTGCGGAG
Organism: Rousettus aegyptiacus; assembly: GCF_014176215.1. NCBI lineage: Eukaryota > Metazoa > Chordata > Mammalia > Chiroptera > Pteropodidae > Rousettus > Rousettus aegyptiacus. Next base: position 115,580,528 of record NW_023416308.1, read on the forward strand.
AATTTTGCAGCCGGGGACCCCGCACCCACCCCGCCCCCAGTCCCCAGGAGCCCCAGTCGGGCTGGCCGTGGGCAGGTGACAAATGGGGCAATCGGGTACGTCCAGTTCGGCGACTTACCCCAACCCAGTGAGGCACCGCCTCTTAGCCCCGGGAACAGGAGAGGACATGGCTGGAACCGAATGTAGAGCAGCGGGGAGGCAGGGCGGACAGTGGAATTTGAAAGTAGAAAACGCGTTTTGGGTGGCGTTCTCTGCTGGAAGAATTAGGGTGATTTTTTTTTTCTTTATATTTTTTCTAATTTTTTACAGACTATGAAGATATATGTTTTAATATAAATATTTTTAGGTTTTCTACATATTAATATTTGGTAAGCATAATCTTGGATAATTTTATAACCTAGGGAGGGTTCTGTAGAAGTTTCCAGTACTAGCTTTGCCACCCTTGTACACTGGCCTCTTGTGACTTGCTTCCTGACCTGTAAATTAGGAAGAGGACGCTCAGGTCTGGCTGGTTGTAGACCTAGCACTGTGCTCAGGCCTCACTGGTGCTGAGTGTGGCAATAACCCTCGACAGGGCTGTGGGGAGGATCAGGGAATCTGCCTGTGAATTCAGCTAGCTCCACCCCAATGCCCAAGAGAGAATCATCCACACACCTGCTGGCAGGGAAGTGGGCAGTGATCTGCCCTGGGAGTGAGGGCAGAGAGGAGAGATCAGTAGCCAAGAAGGAGAAGGGTCAAGGGCCCCGGCATTCCAGGACCACCAGTGTGGCCTGTGTCCTTCCCCGAAAAGGCCAGCGAAGTAAGTTCAGAATGTGACGGTCAGGCTTCCAGGCCCAAGGTCACCTGTCCACTTGCCACTTCTCAGCAGTGTAAGAAAGGCCTTGCTAACTGCAACCGGGACAGCAACCATTTACAGGGCACTAGGCACCAGCCCCAGGGAGAGCTAAGAAATCTGCCCATTCGCTGTACCTCCAGTAACCTTTTATCTGCTCCGGACAGCCAGGTGAGGCAGTGCCCCATGGCATAGGTGAGCAGTCTGGACTGGCCCATGGTCAACATGGCCTGTGAGGGTCAGAGTCCAGACTTGGGTCCATCTATGGTCTGGAAAATGATTTACACAGCTGTCACTGATTCAGGAAAGGAAGCTTGTGGGACATCCTGTGTATTAGTTTTCTATTGCCACTACAACGAATTACTGCAAATTTAGCGGCTTGACACAAATTTCTCTTAAAGTTTGGTAGAATAGAAGTCTGACGTGGGTCTGACTGGGCTAAAATCAAGGTGTCAGCACGGCTGTATTCCTCTGGAGCTCTTCCTTTTCTTTCCCAGCTTCCAGAGACCACCCATATCACATTCCTTAGCTTGTAGCCTGCCTCCTCCAGCTTCAAAGCAGGGGAGGGTGACTTTGATCATTCTACCATAGTGGCCTTGCCCTCTGCCTCTCTTCTGCCTCCCTCTTTCATTTTCGAGGACCGTTGTGATTACACAGGGCCCACCAGGATAATCCATGACATCTCCCTATTGAAAATCTGCCTAGTTCCATCTGCAACCTTAATTCTTCTTTACCATGTAGTGTAACATATTCACAGGCTCCAGGGATTAGGATATGGACATCTTACAGGGCCATTATTCTGCCTACTACGCTCTTCCCGGTAAGGTCTGGGGAGGAAGACACAGGAAGAGATAGAGGACCCATCCACAGAGTCTCCGAGCCCAGTCCAAAGCCTGCTTTCTGCCCTGAGCCTGAAATCCACGTCCTGCACAGCCAGGCTATTCAAGGGCCCAGACACCCCTGGGCAGCTGTACCAGATCCTTTCTTTTTGCTGGGACTCAGCTCTGTTCTCACATGGCAGCCAGAATAGAGTAGCTCCCAGCTTACAGCCTTCCACCATCTGGTGTAAGAGAAGCCTGGGCCACACAGGGTTCTCTCTGGGCCAGGCAGGACTTCCTCATAGAGTTTTAGCTGGACCTTGTGGAAAAGGTTAAATTTTGCTGGGTATCAAAGGCGGGGCGGGGGAGGGGGCATTCTAGGCCTAGAGACCCACAGAAGCAAAGCCTTGGAAGCGTGTGGAATGCCGAAACTTCCAGTGGGGCTGTAGCATCAGGCATTGTCAGCTGAGGATTTTTAATGTTGGAAAGGGGCTTTTGTGCAGAGAAAAGCTACCTACTGCTGCTTGTCTTTAAATTAATACTATGTTTATTAAACTTATAAATTAAGAAAAGAACCAGTTTTTCTTAGACATTCAAGCGCAACTTACAAATCTAGTTTTCTATTTATAAATCTACTAATTTTTGTATAAAAATAAGAACAACTACTTTCATTTATTCTGATGAATATTTAATTAACTCACAGATTCAACAGATTACATTCTAAAAATGAATGCCAATTATAAACTTAGGTAATTAAATTCTCTAACGGATTTAAACTACATTTTGCAGAGTCGAAATAGCGCTTCCTCTCAAATACCTCAAACTCTCAACAGAAGAGACTTACACATCTAACAAGCATATTGTTTTCTGTTTTGTTCTTTTTTTTCTTTAAAAATAGGGAGGGAGTGGGGGCAAGGGGTGCCCTCACCTCACCTTAGTCTACCCTCCCAAGCCAAGAATACTTTTTTTCTAACCAGTTAAACAATGTGACTCTTATGCCCTAATAAACTTATAAATATGGTAAATCAGTTCTCTTAAATATTCAAATGCTACTTATGAACTTAGATTCTTTTATACTGTCTAAGTTAGCTCTTGCTGTGTAATTGATCTCTGAAAATGTACTAGCTTAAAGTAATAACCAGGATGCTGAGTCAGCAGTTTGGGCTATGATAAGCTAGAAGTTTTTTCATCTGCTAGTCTTGCCTGGGTCACTCCTATAGCTGCAGTCACCTGACAACCCAACTGGAGTGGGGACCCAGGATGGCTTGACTCACAGCCTCTCATCCTCCGATGGGCTAGACTAGGCATCTTCATGGCATCATGGTCTCCAAGCCATACTCTAAGAGAGTGACAGCAGAGGCTACAATGCCCCTTGAGGCTTGACTCTGAGGTCACACTACATCATTTCCACCACATCCTGTTGGTCAATGCAGGTTACAAGTTTAGCTCGGATCAAGGGAGTGGAGAAATAGACTCCACCTCTTAATTGGAGGCGCAGCCAAATCCCATTGCAAAGGGTGGGCGTCCAGGGATGGGAAGAATTATCACAGCCGTCATTGCGGGCAGCTCATTACTCATACCCCTCTAATTAAAATCACAAATCAGATAGGGCAGATTGGCTCAAGTGTTTCAAAACTTTAAATAAACACTCAGACATGAGCACGATGGTCACTTAACTTATTCCTAAATTGGTACCAATGTTTTGGCTTGGTTTTGCCAGCTTCCACAACTTTCGGGGTTGCAAAACCACACAGGGAGCAGATTCCCCATCTCAGCAGGGCTGGAGGTACAATGAGATTCAGGATCGCAGCACGGTGAGGGTTTCCTGCTACTAGTCTGAGATTCAAGACCAGAGCAGCCCCAGGAGGATCCTGCCGGATCTAAAGAGACCCCCCCCTCTGCCCCGCCCCCAAGACCAATCCTCTCCCCGAGGGCTTCATTTTAAATCACTGTTTCCGGAGAGTCTTTTGAGTCCCAGCTCCGCCCCATTTGACCTGCCATCTTCTTCTTTCTTCTGCCTCCTTCAGGTAGATGAGGCCCTGCACCTCCCGGGTACCCCGGACACCTTGGCCACGTGATCACGATTTTGCAGGTGGCGATGCTCTCTTCATATTTTACTTTGCCATCTGCCTGTGATTCATTTTACCGTTTCATTGGCCGATGTCGTACAGCCGTTATCTTGAGAGGTATGAGAGGGAAGGATGGATTAAGAGGCATTAACTATCCAGAGCATGTAGTTATGTATTATGGGTCTCAGGCAGGGGATGCGCCCCCCACCCCCCATCTGACTCGCATAAAGTAACCAGGTCAGTAGTGTAGAGAGGGCCGCACTAGTGTAGGGAGGGGCCTCGGAGAGCCCTGGAGCTGGCTGCAGGGGGGTGGGGGGACATAGGCTGTCCTTCCACTGACTTCAGAAAAGGCTTGAGAAGGAGGTGGATGCTTGGGACATTTGGCTTGAAGTGTACAAAAACTTTAGATAGTGATGTTTATTGTAGCAAATTTTAACAACATAATAATAAGTGAAAGCCCCTGCTAGGGGTTGAGTTGTGTTCCCCCAAATTCATATGTTGAAGTCCCAACCCTGGGCACTTCAGCACGGGACTGTATTTGGAGATAGGGCCTTTTAAAGGATGGTGGAATTAAAATGAGGCACTTGGAGTCGGCCCTAACCTAATCCTGTTGGTATCCTTACAAGAAGAAGAAATTTGGACACACAGAGACCAGGGAGGCATCACACACAGGAGAATGACCACGTGCGGACAGCGAGAAGGCAGCTGTCTACAAGCCAAGGAGAAGAAACCAGATCTGCTGACACCTTGATCTTGGACTTGCAGAACTGTGAGAAAATACATTTCTGTTTAAGCCACCCGGTCTGTGGTGTTTTGTTACGGCAGCCCTTGCAAACTAATACGGCACCTTTCAACATCCCCAGTCCACACAGGTAACAACTTAAACAGCTATGTATCCTTCTGGATTTCCCCCATGCACATACAGCCAGACAGGAAGATAGACACACATAAATTTTTTTTTTTCCACAAAAATAGGATTCGGCCACGCGTGCTGTTCCACGACAAACTCTCTTCATTCCACGGTACGGCGCGGCATGTTTCCATCTCAGTGTCTGCCTGACTGCTCTTCTGAACAGTCCCTCCTGCGGAGGCCGCATCGTGGTTCCCAGTAACCTCCAGAGATGCACACGTACTTGGTTGCCATTCCTTTGCCCTCACTAACGGAGCCGCGATCTTCATTCCTGTGACACCAGGGTGGACTTACCCGTGGGATAAACTCCTAGGAGTAGAATCGCTTTTTGTATGTGAAGGAGATATTGCTGAGAGCGCCTTTCCACCAACAGGAAACGAGAGGGCCCGTCTCCTCCACGCTCGCACTCTGCACCCCTGGGTATTTCTCGAGAAACAGGTGCTGGGATGGAGATAGTGGGGTTGGGATATTTGGATCTGACGGAATCCAACTATCTGGCCAGAAGAAGGACGAGAATCTGGCAGAATCTGGAATAGGGAACGCTAGAGGGAAGAAGGCGGAGAAGCTCCCTGGGAGAGGCTGAGGGACCCACAAAGGGTGTACAAGGGTGACAGTTCCAGTCGCTTACTCGCCAAACACTTAGAAGTGGGGACTCTCTCAGGCCCTGCCTGTGCACGGACGGTAGGCCCTGCCCTCAAGGAAGCGGTGTCTAGCGTGCCAGACGCACAGTCAACAAGGGAGCGAGTTCAAGTCATTTCAGGCAGCGCTGAGAGCTGCCCAGAGAATGTGTTCAAAGAGCAGGCCAAGCGGCCGGAGCCTGCGGAGGCAGAGGGAAAGGGGACACACGGAGAGGAAGGCCGGACCTCGTGCCGCATGGAACGTGGACTTGACACGCTGGGGGACCTCTGGAGGGCGCTAATCTAGTGGACGGCCTGATTTTTAAAGGGCGCCTCTGGGCGGCTGAGAAGGCGATAGCGTAAGACACAGTGGCGCTCAGACAAGCATTCGGGGCAGAGCTGGAGAGGAGCGGATGGAGCAAGCATGACTGTATCACCCGGGTTCCTGCCATCAGCAGAAAAGAGGAAAGCGGGAAGGCGGGGGCGGGGTGGGGGGAGTAGCCCTGGGGGTGACTGCTCTGGTTATCTGTTGCTGTGTGACAAACTACCTTAAGCTGCCTGGAGGCTTAGATGGCCGAAAACATTTAATCCTATCTAATGATTTCATGGGTCAGAAATTCGATCTGGGCTCAACTAGGAGCAGCTAGATTCTTCTGCTCCATATGTGGCCTCAGCTAGGGTCACCGAGTAGTGACTAGGCAGGACTGGACGGTCCAGGAAAGCTTCCCTCACACACCCGGGCTGGGCCGGCTGAACAGCTGGGCCCCCACGTGGCTAGCTTGGGCTTCTTTGCACCATGGTGGCCTTGGGACAGTCAGACTTTTTACATGGCAGCACAGGGCTCCGAGAACGAGTGTCCCAAAAGATAGGAGGTCTAAGCCGCCACTTTTATATGGCTTGGAAACCGGCATAGTGACATTGCCACTGTATTCTATTGGTCAAAGTAGTCCCAGGGCCCACCAAATTCAAGGGGAGGAGACATAGACCGCCCCGCCTTTCAGTGGGAGGGGTGTCACCGAATTTGGACCATCTTTCATCTCCTGCAGTGCCCCCCTGACAGCCTTCCAGGTATTGGGTGTTACACTATACACTGCGGTCAATTTAAACCTGCTTATCATGTAGCTGGTTTCACTCTCAAGCCTCAACCAACCTCAGGTGGGTAAGGAATATGACATTTTACATTTTCTTAGATTAGGATTTCCCAACCTCAGTCCCATTCATATTTAGAGCCAAATAATTGTGAGGAGCTGTCCTGTGCATTGTAGGGTGCTCAGCAGCATTCCTGACCTCTATAGCAACCCGCCCTGCAAGTTATGATGACCAAAAATGTCTCCGGACATTGCAAAATGTCCCCTGCAGGCAAAATCACCCCTGCTTGAAGACAGATGCCTTAGAATCAACTCATTCTGACTTTCAGCCCCCATACTACTTAGCTGTCAGGAAATTTTATCCCACTTACGACTAGAGCCCCTTCTCTTTCTAGGTGGCCCCAAATTAAGGCAAGGATGTGTAATGCCCTAAACCTTGGGAAGAGTGCTAATCTGCTGCCTGTCATGGCTGTCTGTCATCAATGTCCTCACTGGGCTCACCCGGGTAGTCCCCTGAACACTGCAGCTGTCCTCCACTCCAACCCTGCACCTCTCACAGGAAAAGGCCCGGGAGCCCAGGCTGGGGTTCCCCTCTGACGCTGGCCTCCTACCAACTCAAGGAGTCAATCCTCCATTTCCCCTCCCAGTCAAAGCTCAGAGATGGCTGCGGGGTTGCGAAGGAGTCTGTGTCCGGCTGACAGGATTTGCTGATGAAGTAAGTGGATGTGGTGTGAAAAGCGAGAGTCAAGGACACCTCCCAAGTCTTCAGCCTGAATTAGTCCAGGAACAGTGAGGACATTAATGAGAGGGAAGTCAAGGGAGAAACCACTTGTAGGGAGAATATTGGGAGCTCCGATTTGAGCGCGTTGGGAAGTCCATTAGCCTTCCAGCTGAGACATCATGGAGGCATCCGGGTGGACAAGTCTGGAACTTGGGAGCAAGATCTAAGCCAAAGATAGGAGTGTGGAAGTCATCCAAGATGGTATTTATAGCTACAAGACTGGCTGAGGTCACCCGGGAGGCAGTGTGGATAGTGAGGTCCTGGGCTGGGCTCGGGGGCTCTCCGGTGAATAATTATCAGATAATAATTACCACCTTTTTATTCCTTGAAGCATCTGCCACCATGTTTGGCTCTCCATTCAAGTTCACTAATTGAGCAGAACTCTATGACGCTTTATTTCCCACCATACTTTCCCCACTAATCAGGACTCAGAGTCTATCTTAGCGGGAGATTTGAAAGTTAGAATCATTCAGTTAAGTGAGACATGAAAATATTTTTAAAAGAATTTCTCGGAACCCAAAATGGAACTTTGCTCTCACTTGGAGAAGGAAACTCGGGCTGTCTCAAATTCCCACCCCAATAGTGAAAGTCCCTATAAAAACAGAAAATTCCACGTCCTATAGACCCCAGAATTCAGAGCTGCAGGCCTTTCCTGACCTTCACGCCTCACTCTCGCGCTAGGCTTCCCGAGGTCCAGATGTTTTGTTCTTTGTTATTGGGAGAACTTTAAAACCGGGAGTTTGTGGGGATTTCGTTGCACGCATGGACCCCATCAGTCTGTCATTCACTGCAGGAGGCCTGCGTGGACTCCAAACGCCCTTCTGCTCCCCACCCTTGAGAGCAGCGGCACCAGATCGGCAGCAGGAACCACCTGAACGGTCATGCAACACATGGGCCAAGGCCACCTTCTGCGGTGGAGCGTCTCCGTGTGCTCCGGGAACCTGTGGAAGACGACACTGGCTCCGAATCACTGCCTCCCTGTCCACTCGGGAGAGCTCTGAGTTCACTGAGCAATGTGGAGGAGCCCAAGTTGGTGGGAGTCATAAGAGCTAACATTTCTGAATGTTCAGAAGTGACTTTACCATGACCCTGAATAAGCTTAAGCTTTTTGGGTCTCCCATCTGCAGCCCTTCTAAAGCTCCGAACCTCCTTTTTTAATTTATTTTTTCTCTGAGGATCTCAAATTTTTATAAGTCTCAGGTATGACAAACTCTAGTATGGGTTATTTTGTTTAATCCTCACCATAACCTTGGAAAGTCATTGGCACGTCCTCATCCTTCTGCAGACTAGAACGTAAAAGCTTAAAGAAGCCATCTTTGGGTTCCTGGAAACGTGCAAACTTGTTTCAGCCTTGGGGACTCTGCACCATCTGTTGCCCTGTCTGGAACCCTGTCCCTGGCTGGCTTCTCATCACTCCAGATCTAAGGGGCCTTCACTAACCACCCGCCTCTAGGAGAGCCTTCATTTCCTGCTTCCCTGGTTGTGCTCTATCCCTTACCTTTTGCTTTCTTTACAACATTCCCACTCTAGAATCATCTTCATTTGTGCACATGTTTGTATTGAACAAATGCATATAGTTCTTATTCTGTCAGCAGCCACTGTTCCAAGTGCTTTACGAATATCCAATCGTTCAATCCTCACAACCACTCTGACACTGAAACTTTCTCATTCCCCTTTTAAAATGGAAGAAGCTGAAGTACAGAGAGGTTAAGTACGTTGCTTAAAGTCGCACAGCTAATGAGTTTAAGTGTCATCTGTCCCAGTAGAAGGTAAGATTTACGTAGCAGAAGCCGCATCTATGGGCTGCCTTGTTTATTGTTGAGCTTCTGTACCCAGAGCAGTGCAGCACACGTAGTAGGCCTGCAAAAAAAAAGATGCGTGGGAGATGATAAGGCCAGGTCGCATGGAGGAAGAACAGGAAAAAAGTTTAGGGACAGGTTGTGGGGGAAATGAAAGGCCTCAAAAGGCCACTGGGGAAGGCAGAGCTGGTCTGGGGGCGCAGCAGTGGGATTGACAAAAATGTGGTGTCTGGAGACAAGGCCAAGAAGAAAGGAAAGGTCTTGTTGACAGATTTAATTTAACAGATGAATAAGAGAGCAAGCCAAAAGCCTCGAAGCCATCTTTGACTCCTTCCTTTGCGCTCTGCATCCAATGCACCCTCAGATGCTGTCGGCTCCTGCAAAACACATCCAGCATCCCGCTCCTCTCACCCTTCCTTTTCTCCCACCCTGACTCAGCCACCATCGCAGCTCTCTTGGATTACTGCGTCAGCCGCTTGAGAGGTCTCCCAGCTTTTGGTCGCCCTTGCCCTCTCCATCTCCACAATAGCTAGAGGGATCTGATTAAAGTCAGATCACGTCACTCTTCTGCTCAAAACCCGCTGGCATGTTCCAAAGTGAACACAATGCCTCCCACCCGCAGGGCCCGGCCCCCGCTTCCTGTCCATCAGGCCCTCCCACTGTCCCCCCCCACCCCCGCTCTTGCCATTCTGGTCACCCCAGGGCCTTTGCATTTGCTGTTCCGACTACAAGGTTCTTCCCTGGAGTTTTAATGACTCTCACTCTCTCACTTCCTCAGGTCTTTACTCAAATATTAGTTTCTCACTGAGTTCGACCTGGCCACCACCCTCACCCACTACCCTTTGCACCTTTTCCTTGATTTATTTTTCTCTACTGCATTTAAGCAGATACACTATATAAACTATTATTAGTTTGTCTCCTTCACTAGAACGAGCACCATGAAAAGCGATGTTAGTTTTGTTCACTGCATTTTCCCCAGCGCCCAGAAGTACACCTGACACATAAGGGAATGTTCGATAATATTTGCTGGATTAATGCTACGTGTCAGGTATTGTGCAATGCACATGAAACACAGGATAAAGGAAAGCAGTCACGAGGCTCTCCTGGACTTCATGAAATGTGGCGTTAATACTAGTTGCTGGTTTGTGACTAGACACATGTGTAGCCCCCATCGCTGTGAAAGCAAGTAACAGGTAGATAGAAATTAGTGTACTTCTTGGGGGCCAGTTGCCAAGGAACCTTGACAGCTCACCTCAGCCTGAGAGATGAGAGGCAGAACTAGCGGAAGGAGGATCCCAGCAGAGGAAGCAGTTTGCAGGCAAGCTCAGAGGGAAGGAGCCCGCCTAGTTCAAGGAACGGAGAGGTCAGGGTGGCTGGAGTTGGGTGCTCAAGGTGGGGAACAAGAAAGAAGAGGTGGGAAACGTAGGCCTGGCAGATTAGATAAGTCCTGTGCCCCAATCTAAAGCCTCCAATTTTTAAGTGAGGGAGGGGGCTGGCAGGTTTGTGATCTGCAGTGACTTTGCCTGCAATGTGGAGAATGCATCAGAGACAGCTGGGGTGGAAGAGGAGGCTGTGGAGACAAGCTATTGGCATACAGAGGGCACTTAAAAGCCTGGGAAGTGATGGCATTTTCCAGAGAGGGGGAAGAGCCGGGACACAGCAGGGCCCAAGACCCTCAGGCAAGCCCTCTTTAGACTCGTTATGCGGCTCCTTTGTTCCATGAACCACTGGCCAGGTGGCCAAATCAGCATTTTAATTTTGTAGGCCCTTCTCTTTCACGCTATATGCCCTTCCTTTCACCTCCCACCGAGCGGCCCCTCTGTCTCTCGCATTTGGGTTGCGATTTAAGGCCCTTCAGGCCACAGTCGCGGGCCAGGTGGTCAAACGCCGCATCGAGGTCTTTGTTCCCTCCACCCCTTTATGTCCGAATAATTCAAGTAGCTCCCTTTCATTAACCGCTAAATACTGCATGGACATGGACCTCCTGTGGCCCCAGATTACCAACCCTTTGCCAGACAGTTAAGAGAGGGTATGCATCTCCACTGAGGGGGCCCAGCGGGCCACATGCCCTCCACGGTGAGATACCAGGTCTGCCCAACCCAAGCCCCAGTGCCGTCACCGCCATGCGGTTGTTCAGAACAATCAGAATCGAACAACCAGGATCCCGGGACGGGCCAGGATGCTCTCTTGAGGCCGACCCAGACGGTCACCCCACTGGCTGGGACCTCTCCCCCTCCCCTGAAGCAAGGAGCTCTCTGCCTTTGGGGAGGAGTTAATCGTTTCAGCAGGACAGCAGCCGAGGACGGTGGAAGGCGACCCCGGCCCGGAACCCGGAGGTCCGTAAAGCCCCGTAGCCGCCAGAGTCACCTCGGCAGCCAGTGACTGAGGTTCGGACTCCCACAAACCCCACACTACCCTTTGAAGGGCACCAATTTAAACCTATCAGCTCAAAGTGTTGGCAACTCTCCGCCCAATTGAAAATTTTTTTAATATGATGGCGTTTCCGTCAGGTAGCCCGCCAGCCCAATGGGAAAAGTGGAAATTTCCAGAAAGAACAGGACCAATGGGCGCGGCCAGAGGGGCCACGATTGGCGGAGCAAACGACCAATCCCTGTCGCAGATCTCTGCCCCGCCCAACAACTCCTAGGGTGGGCGGGTCCTGTCGGGCAGCCCCCAATCCTGAGGCGCTAGGGAGGCAGGGCCGAGGGGATTACTCCCGGTTGTCCAATGAGAGAGAATTGAGGATGATGGACTAGAAATAAAGCCAATAGTAAAGAAGTACAGAAAGTCCTCAGAGGAGTGCGACCAGTGAGTAGGAGAGGAAGGGGCGGGATTCGGGGGTCCCGGCAGCTTCTAGTAGGTTCCAGAAGGCGGCGCGTGCGGTTGTGAACGCGGAGCGGACTGAGTCTATTCAACGGGGTTCCGGACCCGGCTATGGAGCAGGTGAAGGGGGAGGGGCAGGCCTCGGGACCACTCGGGGACCGGCCGAGGCCAGGCCGTGGGCGAAGGGCGGGGAGGGCGCCGGATCGGGGCGGTGGGCTGGGGCCGGCCAAGCAGCGGGTGAGGCGAGGGCGTGAGGGCCGCGGCCGGCCGACCGGCGGGCGGTGAGCATTGGAGCGAGGCCCGGCGGCGGGGAGCGTCGGGTCCACTCCGCGCCTGTCGCCTCCCAACCCAACGAGGAGGGCCCCGGGGGAGACAACAGTTCGGCGCGAGTCCGGCCCGCGGCGGGAAGAGGGGCCGCGGCCGGGTCCCGGAGGCCTCTGGAGAGGTGGTTCCGAGCTAAGCGGGGTGGGGGATGGAGCCGGCGGCGCTGGGAGGGATGGATGTAGGCGAGGGGCCCCGGAAGAGGCGCGAGGTATCGGGTCCACATCAGCGGATTCGCCTTCTGGGAGGTAGAGGAGGGCTCGCCGACGAAGGAGCGACCCTGGACTTGGCTACACTTAACTTGGAGAAATGCAGGCAGCGGGGACGCGGATACGCTGGAAGCGGCCGAGGGACTTAGTAGCCAGTTGGGGAAATAGTATTCCTGCCTCTGAAAACCGGAATGGAAGAGTGTTGAGTGAAGGTGTGACGAGTAGCAGGCCGACTTCTCTGCCTGATGCTGGAAAGGGGAGGGTGCAGCAAAAGTCCTTGGAACGAATTCCATCTCTACCAGCGTTTCACAAATGTATGTGCGGCCCTCCCCCTCGTGTGTGTGTGTGTGTGTGTGTGCGCGCGCGCGTGTGATTCTAGAGTAACAGGACAGGCACTTCTGAAAGGTCGGTTTCTAATTACACAAGGAGGAATTCGCTGTAGAAAATTTAGACTATATAGATGAGGGGCAAGAAGTCGGTTATTTACCTCTGCTCAGCATTTTGGAGGAGCCGAGTTTGAAGCTGCTGCTGCTGGTTACTTTCAGTGACTTAATTATATCTTCAGTGGCTGAAAGGTTGTGAAAGGCCTAAAGAGAGGTTTTATTCAGTTGGAAGCTGTCCTTGAGCAGTAATGATTGATTGATGGGGTAGGGGCTATTTTTTTTTTGGTGTGATCTGCAAAGCCAAACTTTTTACTGTAGAATAGTTATTGTTCCTTTAGTCAAATCTGGAGCCTCTTTGCTAAATTTAGAAAAATTAGAGTGGTCTACCGCCATAATACCCTGAACAAGCCCAATCCCTTCTGATCTCTGAAGCTAAGTAGGGGCGGGCCTGGTTAGTACTTGGATGGGAGACCACCTAGGAAGACCAGGCGCTTTAGACTTAAAAAATAAGGGATTGTAAGCTGACAAGGTCCTTGCAATCTGTGAAGTCAACCAAGGGTTGCCTCGCCTTAAAAAAAAAAAAAAAAAAAAAAAAAAGTGCAGAATGGAGATCACCTTTTTGAGCCCTTGTAATTAAATTCTATCTTGGAATAAATAGGCTGTAGTATAGACAAGAAAGATTCCTGGAATGAGATACACATCATTGTTAAGTTCAAGAAAGGTTTTTTTCCTGTGGTGCCAAAATATGAAAAAACAATTTTTGAAAAATGACATGCTCATTATAGAAGTGCATTTACAGGTAGACTGTAAATGAATGTCGGACTAAACTCAGGACTCCCAATTTACCATGACAGTTATACAAATGACCGGGCATTTTAACACCAGGTGTTAGAACATCCTGTCTTAAACCCATTCCTGAAAATAAACATGTGACTTTGCTACCTTTTGTTTTCGTTTTCAACTCATAGTCACATTTCAGTTTTAGGGAATACCCAAGTTTGGACAAATTTGAGCGTCCAAAATTATATATCTTAAAAAATAAATGCAGTACTTTTCTGTAACACGCTTTTTACATTTGACTTAATACGTATGTAAACATTTAATAAAACGATATTTAACTGTTACGTGTCCTACACCCTGGTATTCTCTATTCCTCTTGATCTAAAGTGCTGGTCAAGACCTACAGACTTGATTTCCTGACTTTACTAAGTTTGGAAAATGATGTTCTATAGCAGGGGTACCCAGCTCTCGGGGCTTGGACCTGTACCAGTCTATGGCCTATTGGGAATTGGGTGGCACAGCGGGAGGTGGGCGGCAGGAAAGGGCCAGCGAGCCACACTGCATCCATCCGTATTTGCAGCCGCTCCCCAGCATAGCATCACCCCTCAGCTCCACCTCAGGTCATCAGGCATTAGATTCTCATAGGAGCACTGGTCTCAGGTGCCAAAACGGTTGGGGACTGTGTTCTGTAGGATAAGCAAGAACTTCACTGAGCTGTTCTCAGCTGCCTCTTGTTACTAGTTGAATTGAATTTTTAAACTTTTTGCCTCCAGACCTCCATCCTTGGCTTTAAGATTTTTATCCTTTGCTTGCTTAAATTTGGTAGTCTTCTGCATTTTCTCACTTCGAGGTTCTCTGAGATCTCTGATGGAGGTTCCCAATTAGTGTGCCTCAGGGTTCCAAAATCATTTAACAGAATTCCTTCTTGCATTAGTGTACTGGGTCAGGGGTGGGTGATAGAAAGAATGATGTAGTAACTTGAATGATGCAGCTTGATCTCAACAGATTGTTTGCATTTGAGATGTGGCCCTACCTCACTTTTAGAGTAGCCCTAGTTAAGAGAAACTCATTTAATTAAGACCCTGTTCTGATGGCCATGGCCCACTTTATTTTTTAAAATCCTTTAGTGTGTTCAAACATCCATTGTGAATGTTTGAGAGGATAGGGGATTAAACCACAAATAGTGGGTTTTTTTTTTTTTTTTATGCCTCCTCCATCCCCTTTGTAATATGTTAATATTTAAGGATGGCAAAACCCGATGGTGGAGGGTCTAGCTTTCCTTTACCTATTAAGAAACAAAGCATTAATTTACTGTGTCATGATATATAACCACACCTATGTATGAAAATGCATAGACTCTTCTCTGATCATGGGAGAGCATCTTGGTGCATCCTAAAGCCTTTAAGTGCATACTTACTCCACTTCCTTCCTGGTGGTCTCTTCCTATAAAGAGTGACCAGGCCTGTGCTCAGTTATCATTTGGACTCTTTGGAAACCTGTAGCAAATGAATTTATTTTTCCATGACAGGAACTCCTCGTGAGTATGTCCTAAAATGGGTTCATCAGCTCAAAGTAGAAACTTGCAAGAGTGGCTGGATTCTTACTTCCACACAGGAGCCAGTGGAGCACAAAGTGTCAGGCTTCTTCTGCCTGGTTATTTTATATTTTTCATGCTGGTTCCCAAAGGTGTGGGAATTGTAAATGAATTAATATATGATTTATTTCTTCCGATATGTAAAGTAACCTCTTTGTTGATAATTGTAGCAAAGTATGAACATCATCTAAAAAGTTGAGACTAAATAAGCATCTTGTGGAAAGAAACTTAATTGTCTCTTTTTCTCCTTAGGTAAATGAGCTCAAAGAGAAGGGCAATAAGGCCCTGAGTGCTGGCAATATTGATGATGCGTTACAGTGCTACTCTGAAGCAATTAAGTTAGATCCCCAGAACCATGTGCTCTACAGCAATCGCTCAGCAGCCTATGCCAAGAAAGGAGACTACCAGAAGGCGTATGAAGACGGTTGCAAAACGGTTGACTTGAAGCCTGACTGGGGCAAGGTAAGCTGTGGTTGAGTTGGGGCTCTTCACACTTTACAGAAATGCCTTTTGTTTGCAATTCTTAAGTATCTGATCCTCCTGACCTGACTGGTTGTCTGTCCCAGTAGACTACTAGTTTATTACCACCCCCATCCTCCTCCTCGCTTGAGTATATTTTTCATAGTAATAGCATATTTTATCAGATCTGAAGTACCATCAGTTGTTAAGACATGTGTCTTATTTTTTGTACTACTGAAAAAGAAAGTACTTCCCGAGAAACTGATAACACTCAATCATAAGGTGAATTAGGGTAGAAAGGATGTACTTCTTCGATCTTTGGCTGGATTCTTAAAGTGTTGGTCTTGGCATTATTATATCCTGCTCCTCTTTTTTTTTCTTCGGCCTTCACACGAATGTCCATTTTGTTCTAGGAAATGTAAAATAGGATCTTTTGAGTTCATCTTCTGGATTTACCTCTAGGTATCCTTTATAGAAATGTGTCGTTAGGTTGATTTCATTGTTGTGTGAACATCATAGAGCGCACTTACACAAACCTGGGTAGTATCACCTAGGGCACACAAAGGCTGTGGTAAAGTCTTCTGTCCCTGGGCTAACCTGTACAACATGTATATGGTACTGAGTATTGTGAGCAACTGTAACAGTAGTGTTTGTATATCAAAACATGGAAAACGTACAACAAAATATGGTATAAAAGAGAAAAATTGGTACACCTGTATAGGGCACCTACCACAGACGGAGCTTGTAGAACTGGAAGTCACTCTGGGTGAGTCAGTGAGTGAGAGTGAGTGGATGTGAAGGCCCAGGGCCTTACCGTGCGCTGCTGCGGACTTTGCAAACACCGTACATGTAGGTTATGCTAAATTTATTTAAGGACTACTATAGCATTGCCCTATGACATTGGGATGGCTACGATGTCACTAGGTGATAGGAATTTTTCAGCTTCATTGTCGTCTTATAGAACCACTGTTGTATTTGCAGTTTGTCATTGACCAAAATGTCATTATGCAGTGCATGACTGTATTTTGTGTTTGTCTTTCCTGATTTAAGGGCTATTCACGAAAAGCGGCAGCTCTTGAGTTCTTAAACCGATTTGAAGAAGCCAAACGAACTTATGAGGAGGGTTTAAAGCATGAAGCAAATAATCCTCAGCTCAAAGAGGGTTTACAGAATATGGAGGCCCGGTTGGCAGGTGGGCACCATGTACATTGTCATTTTCTCTTTTTTTATTGTTATTTTTTTAAATGGGTTTAATTTTGAGGCTTCCTCCCTTCCTCGCCCCAAAATGTCAATTTGGTAGGCTCTAGGGCCATTGTAACTTGGATGAGTTGACTTCCTAGTGATGTACTTTCCTTTTTCGGAACAGAGAGGAAATTCATGAATCCTTTCAATATGCCCAATCTGTACCAGAAGTTAGAAAGTGATCCCAGGACAAGGACGCTGCTCAGTGATCCCACCTATCGGGAACTGATAGAGCAACTGCGAAACAAGCCATCTGACCTGGGCACGTAAGTCTTGAGGCAGCATGATTTGTCTCTGAACATGGATGCGAACGTCGTGCTTTCTTCCTGAGATGCTCTGGCAGGGGTTTCCCTTGATCAGACTGCAGAGTTTTTGCCTTTGCTTTTTCTCCAAAGAGCAGCAGGAGTTTGTCAGTTTGCTTGTATTTCTGGAAAGAGTTGGGGAGCATATATTAGAATAACCTGGAATGTTCATTCTAACCTTCATGTGGCTCATCGCTGCTTTCCTCCAATTCTGATCTGGCACCGACCCTACCCTTTGTATACACACAGGCCTCACTGTCTCTGGTAATACAGTAGAGTGGAAACTCCAGGTTAAAAAGAATGTCAGGTATAAAGATGTGTCTTACTGTCATATCGGTGTCTATGTCTCCGAATCCCTCTGGCTCCTGAGGTCAGATAAAGTTTGCATATGATTCATTTCTCTGTAGATCTGCAGCTTTCAAGAAATAAATCTGATCTCCGTTACCTCGTTTTAGATGGATTTTTGAAGAACTGAGTATTCCCCAGTTATAACTCACAGATGAGTGCAGAATGTAGCAACATGTTGATGGATAGATAGAACCTTTTCTATACAGTAGTTTGAACTTTAGTTGTAAGTGGAGGTTTAATATCGGTTGTGGGAAAGAATAATTGCTACTTTTTTATACTAGGAAACTGCAAGATCCTCGAATCATGACTACTCTCAGTGTCCTCCTTGGCGTTGATCTGGGCAGTATGGATGAGGAGGAGGAAATTGCGACACCTCCACCACCTCCTCCTCCCAAAAAGGAGACCAAGCCAGAGCCAATGGAAGAGGATCTTCCAGAGAATAAGAAGCAGGTCTCGTTTTTTTTGTTTTTTTTTTTTTTCTTAATCTTTTTACTATCTCATACATTTGTGAAAACCCTGTCGTCTAGAAATCAGCATGTCAGGTGGGAACATCCATATACCTTGGATGGCTGCAGTTATTTTTGAGTGCTTAGTATGTGCTAAGCTTGTTACGTATTAAAATAGTCAATGTGTTAAGAAATCCGCTTCATAAGCCATTTCATCGGAATCATGTATCTGAAAGACTTCTGGCAGTGGTCGCTGCCCTTCCGTTGTCCCACAGCTGTGTGGTTCTGCCAGCGTTGATATTGTCGAGGGCAAGCCCGTTAAGTTGTGAGTGATCCTTGTCCTTGCCATGATTCAGAAGAATATTGTCTATATCAGTCCTTAGGCCTCTGCTTCTGTGTTCCGGTTGGACGTGGTGTATAATTGAAAATTGTCCACTTACCAACACTCCCTTCCAGAGCAGGAGGCAAGTGCCTAAATGATTTTATTTCCCTTTTTGTAAATGAGAACAGCAGATTGTTGCCAGATTTAGCACTTTTCAATGGGTAAGCGTTGGTTGTTTGGGGTATTTCAAAACTGGAAAAAGGCCCTGCGATGTGGGTGGTAATGAGCTGTGCTGAAGACTTGTGTCACCAGTGCAGCCCCTTCTCCTAATCCTCTCACCACCCCTTCTGCTGCTGTTCCCTGACAGCTGGGACCCTGAGACAGACACACAAGAGAAACCAGACTGAGCGTAGCCTCTCACAGTAAACCTGGTACAAAACTGTGCTGTCCTCTTTGAAGCTGATTCAAGTCGAAGGGATTTCCTCTCCCCTGAAGAAGCCCTCTATTTTCTGACAGAGATCCAGGGGAGTAGATAGAAAAGGGGGTTACAGAGGAAGCAGAAATGACACTAACTCTTCATTCTGACAGTACTTCACTGATTAAAATCTGTAGCTAGCTGATGAAGAGGCCTGTGGATGTGAAGAACCCTGCTTCCATAGACATGGTAGTTGTAGGCGCTATTCAGTACCAGTGACAGAGCACAGGTTTTTGCTCTCTTTGCCATCTGGGTTAGATTTGTCAGCACTTCTTTGAAACTTTTTCTAGGCACTGAAAGAAAAAGAGTTGGGGAATGATGCCTACAAGAAGAAAGACTTTGACACAGCCTTGAAGCACTATGACAGAGCCAGGGACTTGGACCCTACCAACATGACTTACATGACCAATCAAGCAGGTGAGGCCCAAGGCAAGGGGCATGTGAATTGCTAGGCAGTCCTCAGGGAGAGGCATGGGCTGACTCTTCCTTCTTAACCATCCTGCCTGGCAGCCGTGTACTTCGAAAAGGGCGACTACAGTAAATGCCGGGAGCTTTGTGAGAAGGCCATTGAAGTGGGGCGAGAAAACCGGGAAGACTATCGACAGATCGCCAAGTACGCCTCACCTTCTGGAGTGCCTTGAGTGGTGTGGAGGGTTCAGTGTCCAAGACTTAAATTTCCCTGCATGGGGAGGAGGGTTGATGGATACAGAACCTGTTCTGTTGACAGTGGGCTGGAAAGGAGGCCACAGGAGTCGAGACAAAGGTGTTGGAAACGCACAGTGCCCAAGCGGTGTTGGGGTCTTGTCTCTGCTCTGCCCTTAGCGAATTCTTTTTCCTTTTGTCTTTATCAGAGCTTATGCTCGAATTGGCAATTCTTACTTCAAAGAAGAAAAGTACAAGGATGCTATCCATTTCTACAACAAGTCTCTGGCAGAGCACCGAACGCCAGATGTGCTCAAGAAATGCCAACAGGTGAGTGAGGAAAGAATAAGGGATGTTTTGTTGTCTCTTTATTTTAGTTATTGTAGTTATTACTTAATAATGAACCTTAAATTTTTCAAAATAGTATTTTTGGTCATTTTATGTGATGCTGCCCTGTCACTTAATGATGACATGTAAGGAATAACCTAGGTGTTTTTTTTTCTTTGCTGTCTTTTTTTATCAGCCATGATTTCAACCTTAATATATGTGTTAATATTGAGAGACAGTGTGCTGACAATGTTAGGTTTCATCTTGTAACTTAAATTTTTTTTTATATAATGAAACTGTTGTATATTTTATCAGTTGTCAAATTAAGGGGAGATGATTGTATTCACAAAAATATTGGTCAGAAAATTACTCCTTATTAACACATGCATCATTTTCCCATAGGGCGTAAGTCAGTACCATTCTATTTCACGGTGAA